>NC_073643.1:33142500-34392500 GCF_029407905.1 Bubalus kerabau | reverse complement strand
TTTATATAATGCACCATCTTCTCAAGTCTCACTGCTTGGCAGAATATCAAGAGCAGGATAATGTCCATCAGCTTTGACAATTTCTTTTTTGTAGTCAAGTTAGAATGGAGTTAATAACACCATCAACCTAGCATACCTGCATTTTAAGAAAAATCACATGAAGCCTGAAAAATATCACTTTTTGCCTTTTTCAACTAATGAGTAATAGAAGAGAAATTACCCTTTTATTTATCAATTAAATTTTCTTTTTCAACCAAACTTTACTTAAAAATATAAGATGAGTTAGCATGAACAAGATACTACTCTAAGTAGCGTGTGTGTTTATCTGTGTGATAGTGTTGAATGGATTCACATCCACACAGACACAAATGGAATCCGTGCAGCAATCTTAGGAGGCAGAGAAAACTGCGGTCCAATTTAAACAAGAAAACTAGTATTCAGAGAGGTTAAATAACCCTCTTAAGGTCACACAGCTAAACTGGAAGAAACCAGCACATGTTTCCATGCAATTTTGATCCCAAAACCCAACTCTTAACCACTATGCTATAAAATAACAAAGAGGCTTGAAACCTGAAACACAATCTTCTAGTTATCTTTGTCTTCATTTTGAAACATGGGAGTCAAGGCTCTCAAACTCAATTGCTTATACTTCAGAGTCAAGGGGGTCAACATAAATGAGGGAAGCAGGTGACAAAGAGGATGAAAAATGGCCCATCTGCTGAGAGCAGTCAGCTACAGCAAACTGCTACAAAGCAGAGGGGAAAACCCAGTGTTGCCCAAAATCTGGATTTATGTGTGCAACCCTGTGATTTTCAAACAATACAGCTGATTTTACAGATGCTTTTTAAACATCATCTGGGCCCAACAAAACATATCCATGGGCCTAATTTACCTGTGGGCTGTCACTTGGAGACCCTTGTTTCAAGCCCTAACAACTTTGGTGAGAAAAAAAAAATCCAACAGATCACTGGCAATAAATAATGGCAATATTCACATTTCATTGCAGGTGTTTATTTGGCATCCATTTGATCGATTTGTTTCTTGTTCTTTAGTATTCTTCCCAGTTATAGAAAATTCTTTTATGTTTAAATATTTATTTGACTATGCCAGGTATGAGTTGCAGCATTTGGGATCTAGTTCCCTGATCAGGGATCAAACCTTGGCCCTGTGCCTTTGGAGTACAGAGTCTTAGCCACTGGACCACTGGGAAGTCCCCAGCATCTGTTGGATTCTCTTTGATTCTGAAAATCTTGAATCCCTGCCTACCCCACCCTATCCCCCTGAGATGTTTAGCTCGACCTGTTTCTTCATTCATGTCTTCCTGCTGCAAAGTTTACCTTTGGTGAGGTAGAAAGTGACCTTGCTGGTTCTATTTATTATTTAACAGAATTCAGTCTCAAAATCCCTGTCATACTGTATAATGAAACAGAGAGCAAAACTTAATCGGCTGTAAATGTACAGTGGTTAGCATTCACCGCAAATAGTAATAATATTTCGAGAATGCCATTTCTCTTACTGGCCTTTTGACCAAGTTAGTTAATGGGCTGAGACTTGGGAAATAATGGGAACGATTTAGGCAGAGAACTTCCCAACCATGCATCAACCCTGCATCACGCTGCATCCGTACAGTGAAAGCTACATACACCAACTCAGCCCAGCACACGGCTTTGCCAAGAGCTTAACCACCAGCGAGGACTCTTATGACTCTAACAAAAGGTAGAATGGGAAAGACAAGAGATCTCTTCAAGACAATTAAAGATATCAAGGGAACATTTCATGCAAAGATGAGCACAATAAAGGACAGAAATGGTATGGACCTAACAGAAGCAGAAGATATTAAGAAGCAGCAGCAAGATTACACAGAAGAACTATACAAAAAAGATCATGACCGAGATAACCACAATGCTGTGATCACTCATCTAGAGCCAGACATCCTGAAATGCGAAGTCAAGTAGGCCTTAGGAAGCATCACTATGAACAAAGCTAGTGGAGGTGATGGAATTCCAGTTGAGCTATTTTAAATCCTAAAAGATGATGCTGTGAAAGTGCTGCACTCAATATGCCAGCAAAGCTGGAATACACAGCAGTGACCACAGGAGTGGAAAAGGTCAGTTTTCATTCCAACCCCAAAGAAAGGCAATGCCAAAGAATGCTCAAACTACCACACAATTCTACTCATCTCACATGCTAGCAGAGTAATGCTCAAAATTCTCCAAGCCAGGCTTCAACAGTACGTGAACCACAAACTTCCAGATGTTCAAGCTGGGTTTATAAAAGGCAGAGGAACCAGAGATCAAATTGCCAACATCTGCTGGATCATGGAAAGAGCAAGAGAGTTCCAGAAAAACATCTATTTCTGCTTTACTGACTACACCAAAGCCTTTGACTGTGTGAATCACAACAGACTATGGAAACTTCTTAAAGAGACGGGAATACCAGACCACCTGATCTGCCTCCTGAGAAATCTGTATGCAGGTCAAGAAGCAACAGTTAGAACTGAATTTGGGACAACAGACTGGTTCCAAATTGGGAAAGGAGTAGGTCAAGGCTGTATATTGTCACCCTGCTTATGTAACTTATATGCAGAGTACATCATGCAAGATGCCAGGCTGGATGAAGCACAAGCTAGAATCAAGACTGCCAGGAGAAATATCAATAACCTCAGATATACAGATGACACCCCCTTATGGCAGAAAATGAAGAAGAACTAAAGAGCCTCTTGATGAAAGTGAAAGAGAAGAGTGAAAAAGTTGCCTTAAAACTCAACATTCAGAAAACGAAGATCAATGCATCTGGTCCCATTGCTTCATGGCAAATAGATGGGGAAACAATGGAAGCAGTGACAGACTTTATTTTGGGGAGCTCCAAAATCACTGCAGATGGTGACTGCAGCCATGAAATTAAAAGATGCTTGCTCCTTGGAAGAAAAGTTTTGGCCAACCTAGACAGCATATTAAAAAGCAGAGACATTACTTTGCCGACAAAGGTCTATCTAGTCAAAGCTATGGTTATTCCAGTAGTCATGTATAGATGTGAGAATTGGACTATAAAGAAAGCTGAGTGCCAAAGAACTGATGCTTTTGAACTGGTGTTGGAGAAGACTCTTGAGAGTCCCTTGGACTGCAAGGAGATCAAATCAGTCCATCCTAAGGGAAATCAGTCCTGAATATTCATTGGAAGGACTGATATTGAAGCTGAAACTCCAATACTTTGGCCACCTGATGTGAAGAACTGACTCATTTGAAAAGACTCTGATGCTGGGAAAGGTTGAAAGTGAGAGGAGAAGGGGATGACAGAGGATGAGATGGTTGGATGGTATCACCGACTCAATGGACATGAGTTTGAGTAAGCTCTGGGAGTTGGTGATGGACAGGGGGCCTGGCATGCTGCAGTCCACGGGGTCGCAAGGAGTCGGACACAAATGAGCGACTGAACTATTTCAATCACCAGTGGCCAAAAACTACCTTTCAAGTATTCCTAGCACCAGATTTTCTTACAATACTACATAATTAAAATTGAATGCCTAATATGTATCTGGGCATCCCTGGTGGCTCAGTGGTAAAGAATCCATCAGCAAATGCAGGACACATGGGTTTTCGATCCCTGGGTCTGAAGGATTCCCTGGAGGAGGAAGTAGTAATCTGCTCCAGTAACCTTGCCTGGGAAATCCCATGGACAGAGGAGACTGGTGGGCTACAGTTCATGGGGTCTCAAAGAGTCACAACTTAGCAACAACAACAAATATTTATGTAGAACACTTGAATCCTATGATTGGATACTTACGTAGCACTTAGGTTCCTGACCCAAAATTTTAATCATATATACTAATCAATGGGCTAAGACCCTGAAACTCATCAAGCGAGGCACAGATATTATCTACAATCTTTGCCTTCAAATTCCTTCCTTTCAAAGAATATATCTCAAACGCAGCTTCAGGGACTGCAAAGGAGAGTGGCTGCTGTGGCCAGCCCATCTGTGAGTATTTTGTCATATTATGTATGCACCCTCTTCCCTGGCTACCCAGTAATTCCTCCCACCCATCCGTATATCCCCAAAATTCCAGAACAGATCCAGACAGGGACATTCACATGGATTATCACCAGTGCACTTTCATTGCTGTTTGTTTTGTTTCTGTTTTGGGATGGTGGAGAGCAAGAACAATCTAACTGTCTGACTAAGCGAATGAAGAATTCACCTGTGATGGGCATGCACGATGAAATATCCCACAGCACTTGGAATCTTGGTGTGTTCTTCATTCAGTCCCAGGAACTAACTCATGAAAAATCTCTCCCACTTGTATCCCAGAAAGCTAGGATGACAGGCCTTGCGAAATTCTACTTTTGGATAGGAAGTATCCTGTTGCATTCAATATTCACTCACGCTGTTAAGTTTTTAATCAGTATGTCAGGTACCTTGTGAAATAAAAGTAAGACCCCTGTGCCTACCCTGCCGGAACTCTTGCCTAGAAAGGGAGACACACACAAATCATGCTCATACACAACGATAAGGGCCACAAAGTCATGTACACCTGTGCAGGGCACGTGCTGGAACTCACCAAGGAGGAGAGGTCGCCCGCCTCCCCTCAGCCCAGCTCCACAGACTCAGAGAGGACCCCACAACCCTGGAAGTGTACCAGCACTCACTTCCTCCTCTCTCCACTAAGAGAAAGGGACAGGAAAGGAGTAAAGGGACAAAGGGTTAAATACTTCATCCCACTAGGGCACTATAAATTATAAAAAGGTATGGGAGATAACTATAAATTATAAAAAGGTATGTTATCTTAAATAGTTAAGATGTTAACCATTTAACATCTTAATGGTTAACAATAGTTAATAAGTTAATGATTACTCAAGGAAACATGTTAAAGCGTCTCTCTACGATGCGGGAGACCCGGGTTCGATCCCTGGGTTGGGAAGATCCCTTGGAGAAGGAAATGGCAATCCACTCCAGTACTAATGCCTGGAAAATCCCATGGACAGAAGAGCCTGGTAGGCTACAGTCCATGGGGTCGCCAAGAGTCGGACACAACTGAGCGACTTCACCTTCACCTTCATCTTCACCTTCACGTAACCACAAAACCAGGCAGGCTTGCTTAGCAACAAAATTTATAACCAAAAGCATGAGACACGCCCCTAAACAATAAACCAATGGTAGCATGGGACCCACATTCTGCCCAGTGAGCTCGGTAAGTTAATGATTCCTAGGACATGCTTTCTGCACAGGAGAAGGAATGCTTTATGGAAAGGAGACATTTCAAACTGAAATGGCCTCACTGAACAGAGAGACCTGAATTAATTTTTCCAAAGTGTCATGACAGTCCTGGCTAGACCATATAAAAACAAGAAAACTCTCCTGCCCAAACCGGTCAAAGAACTGATGATGGAAGTGTGACGTCCATTCAACAATGAGGAAGAAGGCAGTCTTTCCCTCCTCCCCACTTTTCCTTTGATTATAAAACTGTAGCCCACTAAGCTCGTGGGTCATGGCACCCTCTCACCTGCCTGGCTTGTAAGCATCCCAAGCATCCTATTCTAATAAATCACTTCTTATCTATCACTTTGTCTCTCGCTAAATTCTTTCTGTGCTGAGACATAAAGGATGGCAGATTTTCAGAGCCCGTTGAAATGCCACCAAATGGTTTGAAAAGGGTCACGAGGACTCATCAGCAAACTAAGCCATCTATGACCTGTCATCTGATCTCCCCCACCTGCTAGAAATGCAGACCGACATGACAGATGTCAGGAATGGAGATTCAATACTGGATACCTGATGCGGGGATGTGGGGAGGGGACTGGTACGATGACAACTTTACTGATGCTCCCCCAGAACTAGTCACACATAAGCTCCATGTCCCAATTCTGCCAGATGGTGCAACTGATTTCACTTCTGCCTGCTGCTATTCCTTCTCCCCGCTGGCCCGAGGGGAAGCTCACCTCTCTGGACACCCGACATCATGATAGAGCAGCTTCCCACGTGACCAGGGAGTCACTTCCCTGGGGGGGGAAAGAGTTCTCTGAGGAGGCTGCGAGATGCCTGCGCTCCCTGCCGCCCTCACCCACTTAGCGGACTTGTGAAGGGCAGGGAGGCTAAGATGCAGTTCCCAATGCTCACAGAAATCCCTCATCTTTTTTGTGTCATGGTGACTCTACAAACTTCGTCTCAGAATATTGTTAATGCGTGAAATAAAACACACAAGAGGGCAAAGGAAATCAGTTATATCAACATACTCTAAGTTAAGAGCCCAAGCAGTTTGCAAATACCATGTATGACGTGCATGTGTGTACAGACACGTGCTGCTGCTGCTCAGTTGCGCCTGACTCTTTGTGACCCCTTGGACTGTAGCCTGCCAGGCTCCTCTGTCCATGGAATTCTCCAGGCAAGAATACTGCAGTGAGTTGCCATTTCCTTCTCCAAGGGATCTTCCCGACTCAGGGATCAAACCTGTGTCTCCTACATTGGCAGGTGGGTTCTTTACCACTGAGCCACCAGGAAAGGCCATAGACATGAAACAATTACTAAAAATAAGCAGAAAGCAACATACAGTTCACACGACAGTCCCTACAAGGATGCTTCATTTTACCCTAACTGACTTGTTTATTAACATGTTCCTGGGGGCTTCCAAGCTGGCACATGTTATAGGATGCCCACAGAGAGAAGTTCTAAGTCCACCCTTGAGTCTGAGCTATGAAGATACATACATCATTCTAGCTACCACACAGGCCACTTTCTGAGCCAGCAGTGGGTGGATGGAGCAGGGTGAGGAACACTGTCAAGGGCCAGGCAGGAGAGTCGAGACGTTTACCCACCTGGAACCACCAGAACAAACCGGCATCTCAGCTGAAACCCACTAGCCACAAATGATGAACGAGTAGTACCTCACAGTCTCATTACACCTCCAAGTTTGAAAAATCCTTAGCAGAAGATCATTTAGACACAGGTTTCCCAGCTAAAATGAGTAAGACTATTTTGAAAAGTGAAAGTCGCTCAGTCATATCCAAGTCTTTGCTACCCCGTGGACCATACAGTCCATGGAATTCTCCAGGCCAGAATACTGGAGTGGGTAGCCTTTCCCTTCTCCAGGGTATCTGCGCAACCCAGGGATCAAACCCAGGTCTCCCACACTGCAGGAGGATTCTTTACTAGCTGAGCCACTACATTCTCCTAGTAAGAATAAAGTTTACAATGTATTTCCAATCAGACAGTGGTTGTACTGCTGATAAGCCTTTGATTATGAAAATGTAGACCTGACATAGCATTAATAGGAAGTCAAAGCCCTTTTAAGTCAATTTCTATTTTTTCCATCAGATGCCATCAGTGCATGCTTGAAAAATGAGCTGCACACAGTTGAGGGACATCTATTCAACCTCGTCAGTTACTGGTACTAGGATGAACATCAAGACCCATAAGAATCCAACCCACCTCTAGTGAACAGAGCTACACACTGTGAACAGCAAAGATCATCTAACTTCTGTGTTTAACAGCTGCAGAAACTGAGGCCAAGAGATTAAACTTGTCACGGTCTATACAACTGGTTACTGCCCATGTCTGGAAGAAGAGCTGTTTAAAATATCCTTATCTGTAGAGCTGTACTGTTTACATTATTGGACATCGTTATTTTAACTCACTAATTCAGACTAACTAGTGTGGGACTATCAGTCTGGCTTACTAAAATGCCTAAGTCTTTTGAAAATAAATCTATGATTATGTTCAAGTACTCTCAGCAACTTCAACTAGGTAGCAGGAGGAGAATTTATAATGAGCAGTATTTTCTTACCTACTCAAAATGCATTCAAGTACATCATCTACAGAAATGAATCACAGACCTAAACATCAAGACTAAAATTAAACCATTTCATAGAAAGCAAGCTTTGTGACCTTGAGTTAGAAGCAAAAGATATCAAAAGCATGGTAGCTAAAAGAACAAACTGGTAAACGGAATCTCATCAAAACAAAAAACTGCTTTTCAAAAGGCACTGTTAAGAGAATGAACAGACTCAGGGGAAATATTTGCAATTCACTTATCTGATGAAGGAATTGTATTGAGAATATGTAAAGAGCTCTCAAAATTCAATATTAAGAAAATAACCCAACTTTCTAAAAAATGGGCAAATGATTTGAATATACACTTCACAGATATACAGAAAAGCAAACAAAAAGATGCACAACGTCACTGGTCATAAAGGAAATGAAAATTAAAACCATCATGTGATATCACTACTCACCTAGTAAATGGGCTAAAATTAAAAATACAGACCATGCCAAGCGCTGACAAGAATGTAAAGGAACTAAGACTCTCTTACTCTGCTGGGGGGAGTGTGAGCTGGTACAACCACACCGGAGAACAGTTTGACAGTTTCTTGAAAAGTCAATCATACATCTACCATATGAACCAGCCATTCTGTTCCCTAGGAACTTCCTTAGGAGAAATAAAAGCATATGTTCATGTAAGCACTTGTAAGAAATGTTCCTAACACCCCTACTTGTAATAGTCAAAACTGGGAACACCCTCAAATGTCCACCAACAGGTGAATGGATAAACAGTGTGTGACACAGGATGGGCCACTATTCAGCAATAAGATGAGCTACTTCGAGGACAAACATATGGACACCAATGGGGGAAACAGGGATGCGATGAATTGGGAGATTAGGATTGACGTAAATACACTCCTATGTATAAAATAGATAACTAATGAGAACCTACTGTATAGCTCAGGGAACTCTACTCAGCTCTACAGTGGCCTTCCCTGGTGGCTCAGTGGTAAAGAATCCACCTGCCAATGCAGGAGCCACAGGTTCGATCCCCGATCCCAGAAGATCTCACGTGCCGTGAAGCAACTAAGCCCATGTGCCATAACTATTGAGCCTCTGCGCTAGAGCCCGGGAGCCACAACTGCTGAAGCCCGTGTGCCCTACAGCCCTTGCTCCCTAACAAGAGAAGCCACCACAGTGAGAAACCCCTGCACTGCAACTAGAGAAAAGACCCCACTCACTGCAGCTAGACAAAAGCCCGTACAGCAAGACCCAGCACAGCCAAAAATAAACAAACAAAACGGTTTTTTTAAATGCTCTGTAGTGACCTAAATGGAAAGGAAATCCAAAATAGAGGGGATATATATATATATATATATAGGTGATTCACTTTGCTTTACAGCAGGAAGAAACACAGCATTGTAAAGCAAATATCCTCCAATAAAAATGAAGAAAAGAAATGAGCTACTGATGCATATGACACCCCAGATAAACCATACAGCAACTATGAAGAAGAAATCAAGCAAAAAAAGAATAGATCCTGTATGGTTTTACTTAAACACGATTTCAGGAAATGAAAACTCATCTATAATGGCAAAACAGATCAGTGGTTGCCTGGCAATGGTACAGGTAGGGGCAAGAGGGATTGATTACAAAGGGGCATAAGAAAACTTTCAGGGGTAATGGGTATATTCATTATTTTGATCATCAAGATTGTTTTCATGGGTATGTGTGTGTGTGTGTGTGTATATATATACCTATACATTATGTATGCTAAAAGTTACCAAACTGCACACTTATACAAAGTTTACTGCATGTCAATTATACCTCAATAAAGCTGTTTAAAAATACATTAAGTTCTCAATGTAATACCCAACTCTGCACTATTTAATTTAAACCTCATGAAAAAACATTGAGATAGAGGGTGCAGTCCCATTGCCAGAGAGACTGAATAACTGTTTTTCAATAACTCACACAGCTAGGGCTTCACAGAGCCAAAGCACAAGCATTTTGATTTCCTGTTAAATAAATGCTTTCAAATCACTTGATATTTTTATAGGTAACTTCAACAGCTCCCACTGTTTACACTATTTATTTGCTTAGCAAATCTCCTTTCATAGACAGAGCATGGGTAAATGTCAATCCCATCATTTCAGGATCATCACAAATTCTAAAATTAATAGGGTTCAATTGAAGGTTTCAGTGACTTAGAGAAACAATCCAGGCTCTGACGTGTCACACAGCCAAGAGTCACCAAGTCAGGCTCATTGGAAACAAGATCAGCACAACATACGGTAGCAGAGACAGGCTCCCACCTGGAGAGATCAAACACCATAGTTTTTCTTCTGGAGCAGAAACACACACACACAGACCTGGCAACTAAAATGCTGAGCTAGCCATTGTGTGGATGTTTCAAATTTCTAGACGCCCACTAACTAGAAAAATATTCAGTGTTACTTGCCACTATCTTGCTTTATATACAGTCAATATTTCCTATTGAATAGGATTGACTAGTAATAGCTCAAACACATAGAATCTCTCCAAATAGAAGTCACTGGTCTCCACCGGTTGGCACTTTGCAAATCGGCTAGATGACAACAGGACAGCTGGGGAAGGTCGGGTAGAGCAAACAGCAATAAATTCATGCCTGTATCTCAAATCCAACCAGGCCTTTCAATGGTTCTCTTGAAAGACATGACTTCCTGGACCACCATGCCTTGCAAATGCTTTCCCAACAGCAAAGCTTAGAACTACGTTTGGCTTGAGGGCAGAAGGCACACACCTTTAACTTTGTGCCAAGTTCAAACTGTTCGCGTTCCCTTGCCATACACATGCCTGGATTGCTGGTATTTACTTCTAGCCTTTCAGCGAGTAGTTATGCAAGAGTCAGTAACAAACTATAGAAAGAAGGCCCACTGGTAGAGTCATTCTTTCATTTTATTTCATGCCCGTATTACTTTTCCCTGAAACAAAGTTATCTACTCTTTCCCTTTCTGAATCCCTCACTACCTGTTCCACAACACACTGCGAGTGTGCTCAGTCGTCTCCCACTATTTGTGACCTCATGGAGTATAGCTCTCCAGGCTCCTCTGTGGGATTTTCCAGGCCAGAATACTGGAGTGGGGTGCCATTTCCTCCTCCAGGGGATCTTCCTGACGTGGGTTGAACCCACGTCTCCTGCATTGCAGGCAGATTCTTAAGCACTGAGCCACCCGGTCAGGCCCTCCCAGCCCAGTTTAAATTGACTGTAGTTTTTATCTGATTTCAGACTTTCCCCAAGACATATGCACTGACAGCCCACGGCATAAAGAGTGGGAAAGTTTTTAACTATTGTACACACTCTCTTCTCAGAGTGAATTAAAGTTTTAATAGGTTTCTGAACATCCTTTTAATAATATGACTATCACCATATAGGCCAAGTTATTTCCAGCATTCAAGTTACACCTAGAAAAACATAAAACCTCATTGTTCTTCCCTTTCCATCTCTACCCTCCTGATTCTTCTTACCAAATGATTTTGTTTTCTTTATACAAAAGATTCTGGTTTCCTTGGATAAAGCCAACACACAGATGAGATCTTGGGCTTTTTAAACCCCAAAGTGTAGGCTTTGTTTAGGTAAGTTCAAAGGTACGGCTTGAAGAAAGAAAAAGGAGCTTTCTTCTCAAGGGTAAAGAGAATCTTTTGCCTAACTACCCAGAGAACTCTTCAAAGGCCTTGGGTTGCCTCTTCTGCCTCAAAGGCACAAAAATGCATCAGGAAAAAAAAGCCTGCTCTGCCACCTGCGGGGGCTCACACGCTTATTTAAGGACCTGAAATTCTTTACTCCCCTCTCTGTGAAACACCCCTTCCTCCCCACAAAAAACAATGTGAAGCATGCTCATTTGTCAGATATTTTGCCAAGCTGACCTTGTCTGTGGCACTGGGACTTGAACTTGCAGCTGAGATGAGAAGAAGTCAAATATTAACACCTCATATAATTGGTTCCTTTTTCTTCTTATGAACACTGAGATTAAGATGAGCCCATCAAATGGCACTGGACAAAAATAATGAAGGGTCCAAGGGAGGTCAGTGGAATCCCTCACGCTACGAGCTCTTGGCATCCAGGAACAGTCATGCCAGTACAAAATGACCAAATATTCTCACAGCCCTTCCAAAGACGTGGAGATGGAGGTCATTGCTACAGGAAGCAAACAGCCCTCTCTGCAAGCCTGATCGTGTGTAGTGAGCCTGAGATGGAGACTCATCACCACTGGGATCAAACTGTAGCATGACAAGAGCTTGAGTCAAACTTCTGATTTTTTTTCTTCTGAATGAGTGGTTCTGATACTCACCAGGAAACTATTAAATAATATAGTTGCCTGGGCTCCACCGTCCAAGATTCAGATATAACATAGCTGTGGTGGAGCCTCTCTGTTTTTTTCATGCAAAAGCTCCCCAGAGAAATCAAGTAAGCATCATCACATGGATATCCTCTTTACTCCCAAAACGTGGGCTTTGGGGCCATTGCGGAGTCCTTTTCTGGCTTATAAAACAGAGGATATTCCTGTAAAGTTGCCTACATAGAAATATACCCATACAGTTAAAGAAGTAACCATTCACTGGGGGCAGGGCAGGAAGATGAAAACAGTTACAGAAGAAACCATATTAAATCTATATTGTTGGACTTCACTCCAGTGGATAAATACCTGTTATTGGTCAAAATTAACTTCCAGGGACTAACTTTAGGACTTAATGGCTTGGGGAACACAGGTATACCTGTGGCGGATTCATTTCGATATTTGGCAAAACTAATACAATATTGTAAAGTTTAAAAAAAAAAAAAAAGACTTAATGGCTGAAGCCATCACACACACACACACATACACACACAGATACACATATACTATCCTGCCGTTTTTCTTTTCCTAAAAAGAATACCCTCTTGCAAGGAATGATCATATAGGCAATTCATCGGGAAATGCAGCCATCTTTTCCACACTTTATGAAGGCTACACACCCCACTTACCTGGTACTTAACCTAAATTTAGAAGCAGTCATTCAAGAAAAAAATAAAGAACTAAAACTAAAAACTTAAAAAGAAGTGAACAAAAGGGAGATAAAACACCTTGCCCTAGGATTGACCCATGAAAATACAAATAACTCATAATTTTAATCTTTCAGAAAGTAATGCTAAGACTCAGTTCATTCCCCTGCACTAAGCAGATTACACTGGCCTCTGGCTGCGTGTAGCTACTGAGTGCTTAGAATGTGGCTTGGGCCACAGGTTGAAATAATCATATTTGGATGTATTAGGTTAAATAAAATACATTACTGCTTCACGTGTTTCTTTTTACTTTTTAAATGTGGTTATATAGAACATTTAAAATTACATACGTGGCTCTCCTATTTCTGCTAGACAACATCTGCATCAGGCTACAATACTGCTTCTTGCTGTTAGCTCTTCTAAGCCCTGCCTGCCCCCTTGTGTCAGAACTCTGACAATGCAGACTAATTATTTTTCAAAACTATCTGTATTATCTTTGAAAGAAATGTCTTACAGTAAATGAGGGCTAAAGTAGTCATTCCAATCAAAATCATCAGCAGGGTTCCTATAAGATTTCGGCTGTTATAGGGGACAGAAACAGGAGCCCAAATTTAGGTGTAGTTACTTTTCGAACAATTTAACCAAAGCTGAAAGCAACACAAGGCACCCAAGTCCAACATTCATATTCTGCGATCATCCTGTATCACAGAGAAAACAGAAAATCTAAACTTCCATAAATGTAAACATCACAGAACCTCTATAAAATGGAATGCCCTCATAAGGAGAAGGCAGTTTTCAATAAAGATGACCAACATTTATTGAACATTCAAAACACAAACACAATTCTTAGCACTTTCCAGACGGGAACTGACTCCTTTTTACAATTCCTTAAGGATGACTTTTACTGTTTATTATCTCCACTTTCCAGAAGAGACTGAGTCCCAAAGAGATTCTGTAACCAGCTCAAATATGAAAGGAGAGCAGGAGCTAACCTGAACCCCTGCTATTTGCTGTGCAGTAAGAAGAAACCCCTTGTCTCTAGCCTAGGATCTCTTGTCTTCCACCAGCATCCAGGAAACCGACAGGCTGCCCTATGACCTTGCAAGGAAGGTTAAGCCTCAGACCCATTACAATTCTTGACACAGTTCCCCATCAGTGAGGTGCCTCCCTCTACGGAAGACCTGACTGAAGGCTAGAAGGTAAAAGGACTCTCAGCACGCCCTGGGGTTGCTCTGTCCCCAGCATGATGAAATCCTGCTTGTTACAAATTCCTTTCCTCTTTCCTTAAGGTTGAGTGAAACACCAGTCTTCATAAAGACATTCTCTTCATTACAGTCAGCTCTTTAGAACAATGAAAAACAAGCATTTTCTCTTGTACATGATAAAGCTTCAAACGTTTTGTCACTGATTATATCCCCCACCCATACGGAGCCCTCAATTATTCCTTGAAAGTTTCCAGACTCCTGCTCATTTTAAATGCCTCTAAACATGAAGGCAGCTACCATTTACTGAGTGTTTACTAATCCTTTCACCTACTTTTTTATTAAGTAGGTCCAATAATTCCGTAAGGTAGGCAACTACATCATTCTATTTTTACAGATAATGAAGCAAGTTCAGAGAGGTTAAGTGCCTTGGACAAGGTCACACAGCTGGGAAGTGGCAGAACCAGGATTATGCTTTCCTGAAGATCTGCTTGTGCTCTGCTGCCTCATGCTCAGTTGTGCTCGTTTCTCAGGGCCTTAACACCTGGGCACAATGTATTAAACAGGAGACTTTCCACCAAAACGGAGTATATTAAACAGCAGCTAGGCACCATGGCATCTGCAGGAATTAAATGTGACCAAAGTCATTCATATTTAAAGCTGTCTGGAGAAATGGGACTATTAAAATGAACCTGTAAACCAGCAGCACCCAAGTTTCCAACTCTCTCAGCTATATGGGAAAAGCAGCTATGATTCTGTCTTCAAAGGGGAAATTTAAAGTGTCTAAATATTCATTCTTAGGCTCATTCATAAAGGACAGGGAAGCCTAGAATGCTACAGTCCATGGGGTCGCAAAGAGACAGACACGACTGAGCGACTGAACAACAACAAAATATACCCAAGGATAAATCTCCAGGATGTAGGATGTTTTGTGTCCCAAACTCATCACGTGAACCTTGAATGAAACTGTCACAAACATCCCTAAATGGTTAATTTCAAATGACTCTGAAGTCTGTGAAACCGTCAGCATCTTTCCACAGCATTACACGTGCTGCCCTCTAGTGGGGAAATGATGTTACGTACAGTGGCGGGGAAAGGTCGGGGGACAGGGAACGAAAGGACAAACTGCTCCTTGAAGAAATGAGAGAGTTAACTCTGGCTTCCTTTTAAAAGAATGTAACCTACCCATTGGCCCCAGGCCCCTCTTCTGTGGTCCGGGGCTACAGATGCCCACACGGTCTCCTCTGTTGTTGTTCAGTTAAGTCGCGTCTGCCTCTTCGCGACCCCAAGGTCTCCTACTCAATCACTGTGTCAGCTGGAATTTTAAAAAACAACAAAGGTGGCCGTTTGTGTTTTCTAATTCCTTAAAGATACTACCTCTGTTCTCGAGTGGAAGATGATCAATGCCTTAAAGAAAGTTTCCCACTCCCTGTTCTGCGAAAATTGGGTGCATTTTTGTTTTCTAACACTTGAACTAAAGTGAACTTCAGCGCACACCTAACACCTGATCTGATCAGCCCAAATCAGGGATGGGGTCCCATCTTCTTCCCCTCTGGCTCTGTCTTAGACAGATGAGTGAAGATGGGATTGGAAAATATCTCCTTGTTTATTTTACAAGTGGTTCTAATCTGAGCCATTAAAAGCATCCAGTAAGCTTCCAACTAGGGTTTCCTAGGGCCACAATTTCTTTAATTGGCCAGCACAAACCACAAAGCTCTTGGGACGGTGTCAGGAGTCCTTTTGGACACAGTACACTCTCTTCTGCAGTTAACTCTCTACAGCCTGCTCCTACTCTCAGGCTGTTTCAGATACACTCAAAGACCTGACCAGAGTTTCTCAAGTCTGACCCTTGACTTTGTCATCAGGTGAGCACAATAATGGGAAGAAAATCCACGTGGCCGCTGTGAGGTCATTAGAGACATTTACAACACCTGCCTCCCTTCGCCATTTCCCTCCTCATCTCTCTCTCTCTCTCTCTCATACACATAAACACACACAGCCAATTAGAACACACAGCCTCGCGAGAACCGTGGGCAAAGAAAAAGCAGGAAGAAACAAGGAAATGATAGTCCAGGTACTTGGTGTCCTCAATTTATAAAGAACTCTCACAAATCGACAAGTAAACAATACAGCCAAGGCAAAAACAGATAATGGATAGGATAGCACAAGGAAAACACGTAGTCCCGCAGCACAGAGTCTGTAGTCAAAGAGCTGCAAGTCAAAACAATCTGACAGTAGGTTTCATTACCATATTCACACATCAGTAAGACCTGATAGTACCCAGAGCTGATGAGGGTGTGGGGGAAAGGGAGTTATACTACTACTGCTGCTGTAAGTTTAAGTTCAGAAGTCTTGGAGCATGCTTGGCACTACTAAAATCTTTCTTTCTCTTTGGCTGCGCTGCACAGTATGTGGGATCTTAGTTCCCAGACTAGGGATAGACCCCATGTCCCCTACAGAGGAAGCTCAGACTTAACTGCTGGACCACCAGGAAACTCCCTGCACTACTGAAATCTTAATGCGGTTGTCAGAGGATGCAGGACACTCACCAAAAACCATCATCTCCTCTCAGTCCTGGATCCCCAGCTAGGGTATGTTTCCCAGCAGCCCCTGCAGCACGGTGTGGCCGTGGGCACTCAGCTGTAGCCAATAGCAAGAGAAGACAGGTCAAGGGATACTGCCAGCTCCTAACCCGGTTCATCATCACCTCCGAGGTGTACCCTCCCCACCCATTCCCCTTCTAGCTGTCTGGAATGAAGATGGCTCCAGGACAACCTTCGAGGACACAGGCTGAGAACAGTATAGCTTCCATGCCCTGTGGTTCCAAAAAGGCCACAGGAGAGGACAGCCAGTTGACATGTTACCTACCCAGCACTCGTGAGCAAGAAATACAACTTCTTTTGTTTAAGCCATTATGTATATTTCTTTGGTCTATGTGTAACAGGAATTAACCCACTCTCACTAATACATTTGCTGTGTGTGTGCTCAGAAGTTTAGTCATGTCCAACTCTTTGCAACCCCATGGAATGTATCCTGATAGGCTCCTCTGTCTGTGGGATTCTCCAGGTAAGAATACTGGAGTGGGTCGCCATGCCTTCCTCCAAGGGATCTTCCTGACCCAGCGATCAAACCTGCGTCTTCTGCATCTCCTGCACTGGCAGGTGGATTCTTTTACCAACAACGCCACCTGGGAAGCCCCACTAATACATTTACGTGCACTTTAATTCAACAGAGATTCATCTGCAGTCAGGACATATATTTGGAAAATACGACAGACAACCAATGTCCACCAAAACTGGGAGTGATCAAATAAATGAGAGCACATCTGTACAACAGAGAGTGATATAAATCTGCACGCACTCAAACGAAGCCCCCTTAAACTCTACTGTTAAATAGGAAAAAAATCGAGGTACAAAACAAAGTATAGAGTGAGATATCTGTGCATACACACGTACTAGTATACACATTCCTTTTTCTGGAAGGATAGGTGTGTACATACATAAATCTGTAAAATAATATAGAAAATATAGATGACTATATAAAACACTATCTAGAAAGATACATGAAATTGTCAACTTGAGTGGGCCAGGGGACACCTAGATATCTGCCAAAACATGACCCCTGAATATGTCTGTGAAGGTGTTCCTGGAAGAGGTTAGCATTTGAACTGGGGCGCTGAGTGAAGCTGATGGCCCATTGTGGTGGGCCTCATCCAAGCGCTTGAGGACTTGAAGAAAAAAGCAGAAGGTGGAATTTGTTCTTTCCCTGACTGCTGAACTGGGACACTGACTGTCTCCTGCTCTCCGTGCTCCTGGACCACAGGCATTTGAAAGGCTGGAATGTACACCATGTATATGTAGGGTTTCCCTGGTGATTCAGTGGTAAAAGAATCTGGCTGCCAAACAGGAGATGTGGGTTTGATCCCTGAGTGGGGAAGATCCCCTGGAGAATGAAATGGCAACCCACTCCAGAATTCCTGCCTGGGAAATCCCATGGGCAGAGGAGCCTGGCAGGCTACAGTCCATGGGATCACAAAAGAGTCAGACACAACTGAGCAACTAAACAACAACAATATGTGTGTGTATATATATCTTATTGGTTCTGTTTATCTGGAGAACCCTAATAATCAACAAAAAGTTAACAGGAAATCTTTTCACACCTGCCTGTTACTGTCTGGAATTTTAGCACCAGCAGAAAATTACATAACTGATTCCATGGTGACAAATAGGCAAAATCAGCCTATTAATAAATATTCATTTAGCACCCATTATATTCCAGGCATCAAGGACACAGCTTAAGAAACCCATGAGGGAATAAGACTTCACAGTAGGGTTCAGGAGCCTTCAACTGCAGTTAAACAAAGGGTATGGGCAGATCACAGGGACTTTGCCAGTGTGCTTCCAGACCACCTCAATAAAGTGAATATCGTGATAACTCAAGACACATGAGTTTTTTGGTTCTGCATATAAAAGTTACGTTACTGTAGTCTAGTAAGTGTGCAAAAGCATTATGTCTAAAACAGAATTCACATCCCTTAATTTTAAAATACTTCATCGCTACAAACGCTAACCATCATCTGAGCCTTCATCAAGTCATAATCTTTTTGCAATGGTCACATCAAAGATCACAGGTCAGACAGACCATAACAAATAAATAATGGAAAAGCTTGAAATAGGGTAAGGATTACCAAACTGTGACACAGACCCACAAAGAGAGCAAATGCAGTTGGGAAGAAATGGAGCCGATAGACCTACTGGATGAAGGGTTGCCACAAACATTTGATTTGTTTTAAAAAAAAAAAAAAAAAGCAGTAAAGTGCAAGCCAGAAGCCAAGAGCAAAAAAACAAAGCATGCCTGTACTTCTGCAAAGATGGTTCTTCATATACAGCCTGCGGCCCCAGGGAGAGAACAGAGCTCCCCGTGGGCAGGAGCCATCCTGACTGCTTTGATGGAATGTGCTGATGGCTACTGAGATGAGGGGTGAGACGTATATATGGAATCTAGAAAGATGGCACTGATGAACCTAATTGCAGGGCAGCCAAGGCAATACAGACATGGAGACTTGTGGCACAGTGGGGGAAGGAGAAGGTGCATGAATTGAGAGTGTAGCATGGAAACATATACAGTACCATATGTAAAATAGATAGCCAGTGGTCATTTGTTGTACGACACAAGAAGCTCAACTCGATGCTTTGTGACAAGCTAGAGGGGTGGGATGGAGTGGAAGGTGGGAGGGCGGTTCAAGAAGGAAGGGACGTATGTATACCTATGGCTGATTCATGTTGATGTATGGTAGGAACCAATACAACATTGCAAAGCAACTATCCTCCAATTAAAAATAAATTAATTAATTTTAAAAGATGAGGGATGATAGGTACTTCAATTCCAAAAACAAAATCAGGAAGAATCCCCCAAAAGTCAAAGAGAAACCAAAAACCAAGAATCCAAATAAAATCACTGAAAGAAATCCATGATGAAAATTTCATTTCTTGAGCAAAACTTTCGAAGGCTTTGCTCAGACTTCTTACCCTCCCTGTTACAGTTGAGTCTTCGCTTATAGGGAAAATACTGCATCTCTTGTGTTCACGATTCTAATCTTAATTTAGATTTAATTCTGATTTTTTTTTTCTTTTTGCTCACGTATAACACATTTTATTACCAAACTGCACCTTCACTTTCACACAGACACCCTATGGTCTCACCTTTTCCAAATTTAAAAGGTTACAGTTAGGGCTAGGGTTAGGATTAACCTAACCTAGGTTAGGGTTGGAATGAGGATTGCCAACCAAGATGAAGAGCTGAAGGGTCAGTCATGGCCCCTGTTTGCCTCAGGTTTAATCACTGTGGATCACAATCTCAAACCCAGTTTTGAGAAGTCTGGAATGTGCTGATGCTAACCCGCCCCACTGAAATGTTCTGCTTCTGTACGACACTGACTCTCTACCTGCAACCCAAGAAAACAGGTAAGACTGATGACTTCAAATACCCTATTCCTGAGAGTGAGCTCACCCAAAGATACACAGCACAATAACCAACTAGCCCTAGGCACTTTCAGAGCAGTCAAATGGTATGGATTTTACACTGATTTATTAAAATTGCAATCATTATTTTTCTTGTCTTCTAGAAACTGTCACTTAAGGAAAATTGAATTGTGAGAGAGTTTACAAACTTCAGCCTAAAGTTCAGTCTTAGTCCTAAATTGTCAGAATAACTAAGAGGAAGCCTTGAGCTGCTGTATATCTGAGAATAAGGCTATGTGACCAGCACAGTTTCTTAGACACAGACTTTACAATTCTGACACATACACGGTTTAGGGTTCAAACTTCACTCTTTCACTAAAAACTCAGAGCTTGCCTGGCACTGCCACACCTCTGATTACTGAAGCATAGACAGTAAATTAATTGTTTAGTAACGAGTTTGCTGACAAATATCAATTATTCAGGAAAACACAGTTCACTGGGGAGTTTTCAAATCTGTATTACTTTAAATGTAGATGTAAAAGGGAAAGGTGAAGACAAATACACAATACACACAGAGATACTTAACTGATTATTTTGATCTGTCTTTAGAAATAAGCGAAGGACAGACATGGGTCTCACTAGAAAGTATCAGAATGCTTCTCTAAGACTTCACACACGTTCTATTTTAGGTCCTGTGCAAAAGTTACCACCACATTTTTTTCCCCTTTCTTTCTTCTTTTTAAATCATTCACCATTTTTTCCTAAAAGAACCCTATTATGTGCAAACTGCCTTCAGTGTTCATTCAAGTTTATCAATAAAGATGTCCTGCCTTCAAAGGAAGCTGGAATATATAAACACAAAATGCTGCTGGGTTTCTAGGATTCTTTGAGAAAAATCACTTCCAAAGAATGGAAGTGTACTCA
Organism: Bubalus kerabau; assembly: GCF_029407905.1. Taxonomy (NCBI): domain Eukaryota; kingdom Metazoa; phylum Chordata; class Mammalia; order Artiodactyla; family Bovidae; genus Bubalus; species Bubalus kerabau. Next base: position 34,371,642 of record NC_073643.1, on the reverse strand, counting down.
GGAAAAGGAAAAGAAAACCTAGAGAAATCTTAAAAAGATACCTAGAACAAATCTCTTTAAGCATCAAACCATCAAACTGCTTCACCCTGTTGTATTTCATGCTTCCTCTGGTTATTTACACACCATCCAAGGCTCCTGTCAATTTCCTGCACCTAAAATGTGGGCTTTCACATTTGAAAGGGTTTTATTAATTGATCTCAGTGGCGCAGGACGAGTTTAAAGGGCTTACCTGTGTGTCCCCGGAGGTGCTGGCTGGAGGCGGACATGAGCTTACAGCACACCATCAACACGTAGGCCAGAAAGAGCCAGTGAGACAGCAAGACGGATCTGGCACAGGCTCTCATCCTGGAGGGAAAGCAGGATGCAGGTCAGCGATGGAGGGGTGGTGAGAGACTCGGAGCAAACGCCGTCCTTAGAAGGTGCAGAGAGCAGAGGAAGATGCTGGGCGATGCCCCTCTACCCCTACCTCACCAAAGAGACCAGAGGCCAAGCGAACCTTACATGCACTGTGCATTCACTCAGTTTCCAATACACACATTTTATAATTAAAAGTTTTTCAAGTTAGCTACATGCCTCAGTGAGAGGTCTATTTATGAACCCCTAGAGCATAGCCTGAGTGGCCCTGATAGAACATGGGGGTTATATACTATTTTATAGCACAAAATTTAAAAAGCAACATACTTTAAGCAGGATTCAAATAAAAGATATGTGGTTTCTGCATGTGAAATAAACCACAGAAATTCACACACCAGGCCTGAGAACTTTCCCCTGGTTTCTCTGACTGCATATTAATGCTCTTTGGCCTAGAATACTGGCTGAATAGTGGATTAATCCAATCTCAGAGTCTGATGAGAACATGGACAACTAGAGATAAATACATAAACAACTTCATATAGATATCAATAGATACATGGATAAAGATGAAATATTATTCAGCAATGAGAATGAAGGAAATCTTGCCATAAACAAAATTTCAGATGTACTTTGAGGGCACTGTTGCTAAGTGAAATAAGTCAGATCAAGACAAATACTGCATAATCTCACTTTTATGTAGAATCTAAAAAAGACAAATTCTGAGAAACAGATTGCGTAGCACAGTGGTCACCAAGGGTTGAGGGTGAGGGAAATTTAGTCAACGGTCAAATCTCCCAGTGACATGATTAACGAGTTTGGTTATCTAATGTTCAGCATGGTGATTACAGCTAATCTAATAACACTGTCCCATATACTTGAACGTTCTAAGAGGGTAGACCTTAAATGTTCTCATCACAAGAAAGAAACAGTAACTATGCGACAGTAAGAAGGTGGTAGCTGATACTATGGTGGGAAACATTTTGCAGCTGATAAACATATTGGACCTCAAATATACACAGTGTTATGAATCAATTACATCTCAATAAAAACTGGGAAAATACACTTCACTTCATATGAATGGACAGTGTTCAAACAGTTGCTCAAAGACAATTTAGTTTACAAATGCGGCTGTGTGGTCTATTCTAAAACACTTCCCTTTCCAAAAAAAAAGTAAATAAAAAGAAAATAGCTAATATGCATTCTACTTCCTTCCCTAACTTTCGGCCTTTTTGGATCTCAGATAGCACTAGATTAACTTTAGTTTGCTCTTTTTTAAATTAACTTTTTCAAGTGGAAGTCCAAGCTCTGGGCATTTGAAACTCCAGTAACACTGGGTTCTGCCTGGCTTCAAGGATAAAGACCCACCACAGAGGATCAAAGGAACTCCCTTTTCATATACAAGACGTATAAACACTCATGGGCAGATGATTAAGACATGGCCCGTGGATTCCTGTTTGAGTAACACTACAGGCAAAGCTTCTGAGGAAATCCTGAAGAAAGGGCCTAACAAGCCCATGACTGCCAACCCCACGGGGTCTCAACCAGAACCCTGACTCTGTGCTCAAGAGGAAGCGCAGCCTTGGGGACCCGGTGGCCATACCACACTCCCAGGAGCAGGCACTGGCCTCTCACAAAGTAGTCACACAGATCTTGTTGAAAGATCTTGTAATGCCACTGGTTTGAGACTCATTATGACTCTGAAACAGCCACAGTAATACAAGATTCTAAGATTATCTTTGAAGACCATGGTGGCAAAAGGGACTTGAGACAAGTCCCTTTTGATGTCAAGCTTTGAAGCTTGACATCATTTTGCCCTTGGCCTTGGAAATTCCAAGCGCTTGAAACTGACAGGAACACTAGGTGCCTCTGCTTTGAAAGACCTGCGTGCACCTTAATTTTGCAAAGCATGTCCTCTGTCTCCGCCACCTCAGCCTCCATGCACGGTGGATAGAAACCCTGGAATCAGCTCAAAAGGTGGCAAAGAATATGTGCGAGTCTATGTGAGCTTGAGGTGCTAGTATGTAATTACATTTTCACTTCAGAAAATTGATTATTAATTTATTACTCAACAGGGAAAGCATGGAGGTTCAGAATTCTATATATGCTGAGTTTTTGAATGAGGTCCTCTGTCCCCCCTCCATATTTTAAAATTCCAGTTGTTAACTCCAGTATCCATTATTAATCTAACTGTTACAAAGGCTTATCCCTCTTACCCAAGGGTTAAATTTCAAATATCTCCCAATAAAAGTGTAGGCTGGCTGGGCCCAAGGCACTGGAGAGCAGTAAGGAAGGTAGAGTCCTGTCTAGGGGCAGCTGCTCCAAGGGAACGCCAGGAATGACTTTTCAAGAGAAGCTGCTTTCTGATACACCGTCTGCACACTTTGAGTCAGCAAGAGATTCCACTTGTTTTGTTTTAAAAACAGAGTGCAGATCAAACAAAACACATTCACAAACTGGATTGGGTACCCTAACATTCTGGTTTGTAGCAATCAGTGGCCCAAAAAAGGAAAATTTTAAGGAATCAGATGAATGGAGTACTAGCTTTCTACTGCCATGTAATAAAAACTGCCAAATTGAACAGTTTAAAACAATAGGTCTCCAAAGGCCTCTTCACTCTTCTATCCTCCACTTTTTCCTCCTTCGTGGGTTGGCTCCTCTGCCTCTAACCACAGTGTTCCACCTGATTTAGAGTCTCCAAATTCAGATGAAGTCTATCAGATGAGCTATAATCTGTCCCACCTAATTTACCAGTGAAGTTCAGTTTCCATGTGTTTATCAGTCACTGCAAGTCCTAAACCTGTCTGGATGGAGTTAACCAAACTGGGAGAGTATGTCTGAGATGATCTGAGTCCCAAACGCTGGGTACCCTAGGAAGTCAACTCTAAGATAGAAATTAATAATCAGAGGATGACTTAAGGAGTGCTCTAGGGAGTATCACCGGTGAAAGGGGAGGGACAAGAAGAAGGAAAGACAGAAAGAGGAAAAGGCCTCAGACAACCCTCTGGAAAGTTCAAAAGCTCAGATCAAACCAGTCAATCCTAAAGGAAATCAACCCTGAATATTCAATGGAAGGGCTGATGTGAAGCTCCAGAATACTCTGGCTACCTGATGTGAAGAACCGACTCACTGGAAAAGACCTTGATGCTGGGTGAGACTGAAGGCAGGAGGAGAAGGGGACGACAGAGGATGAGATGGTTTGATGGCATCACGGACTTAATGAACATGAGTTTGAGCAAATTCCGGGAAATGGGAAGCCTGGCATGCTGCAGTCCATGAGGTTGCAAAGAGTCAGACACGAGTGAGTGACTGAACAAACTACACAGCTTAGATGCCCCTTCTCCATGGTCCCAAACTGTGGTGAGGGGTCAGGCCTTTACACCTGAACATCAGGGAAAATCATCTCAGGCAAGGAGGCTCTTTGGATTGCAGACAATTCAAAGATGCTGTAGGCCATCTTCTGCAATGCTTCCGACAGTTGAGGGCATGAATCCTTCATTCCTGAAGGGGATGCTGGGTAGGGCAGCACGCTCATTAAAATGTGATGGGAAGAGACTTCAAATATAAACCCTAGCCCAGCCTGGGCCTGCTCTGCCCTCAGCACCATTCTTTTCACTTCTACTGGGTGACACCTCTACACTGCATTCCCCAGGCTCCTGAATGATCTGGCTCCTACCTGGCTTTCACCAATAGGAGACATTGGTTAGAGCCTGCAGAGTGGAAGGGAAAGGCCATGGTGTTTTTCTCCACCTTCTCTGTCTTGGCAGGGTCAATGGAGTGGCCATTTCTCCTCCATGGTGTCAATTTCCCCCAGAAGGGCCCACTATGGCTCCAGCTCCCATGGAAGGCCCTTCCCCACCAAGGCCACTGGCCAGCAGGATTGCCTTCCTCTGTCCCACCAGCCTCAGGATGGCAGGAGCTGTTGCTCATCTGATGGCAGGAGCTGTTGCCTGCTGTTGCTCATCTATGGGCTGCCTTTATGTCTTCTGCTTGACCTCTCTGACTCTCCCATCACACATGTAATCGGTTTCCTAAATTCAATTCCCTGTCCTTCTGCTCCTGGATGGCTTCTGTTCTCCTGGTTGTATTCCAACAACAAACCCCAAATCGACAGTCTCATGGGCCCCTGTTCCAAATCTTGGGAGATCGTCCCTGATCAGACTTCTTCTTCATGGAAAATTCTATGTATCAAGGTCTGGGGTGAGTTTGAGAACAAGTATTGCTTAGAACAAGTATTTACTTAACAACAGCTATGATTCCCTGGAGAAATGCCTATGGCTAGGCGGGCAGCTATTTAGCAATGATTCTTCATTTCATTCAATAATCCAGAGCCCCAGTAAAAAGAAGTCTCACCTACTACACTTACTGTCGTGACTCAGACAGTAAAGAATCTGCCTGCAATGCAGGAGACCCAGGTTTGATCCCTGGGCTGGGAAGATCCCCTTGAGAAGCGTATGGCAACCCATTCCAGCATTTCTTGCCTGGAGAATTCCACAGAGAAGCCTGGTAGGCTACAGTCCATGGGGTCACAAAGAATAGGACACAAATGAATGACTAACACTTTTACTTTTCACTTTCATACCTACTGTGATACTTCAATTTCTCCTACATTGAACATTTTTGTCCAATATAAAACAAAATTAGTTTATCTTAAACATATCACCTTTGGCCCTGTTGAATAGCCAAAGTACTGCTTTATCAACTGAAATAATTTCAAAGATCAGAGCTAATTTTTTTTAATTCTCCTTATTTCCAAAAATTCAACATAAAATAAAGCTTTTATAAAGGGTCATCAATTCTAGGATATTCTTCCATCTGCCTAAATTCTTTATGCTTCATAAAGATACCATCTCTAGGTATGTGCTAAAATCATTTTACCTTGGAGACTTCATAAAATTTGGTTCCAGTCAAACACAGTTATTCCAGGATGGATTTCAGAGTGACTCCAAGTTCCCATTGGTAGCAAGGACCAACCATTTCAACAGTTCCAAAAAATTATCTTAACTTCATAGACCTATTTAAAATAAAAAAAAAGATAGGAAGCCATTAGCATTTTAATGTTGAGATGATACAGGTTTTCAGAAGCAAAAAAAAAAAATTTTTTTTTTCAACAACTGTGTTTTCAGGCAAGTGGTAGACAGTCAAACACATCCACATTTGTAAAGGGTCCTAATAGATGGGGATGGAGGGAGAGCAGGAAATACAGAATTCTGTACTTATTAATTAGCCACACAGTAGTTAACAGAATATAATCTTAAAGCAGAAGTTCCCTCTGCAGCAAAGGCATGACCAAGTTGACAGAGGGTACCAAACCATTCATGATGCAAAATTTCACTCATCAACGGGATGAAAATGAAATTGGAGATACTCCAAACCCAAGAGTTCCACAACCTGCCCAAGTTCACAGAGCAGTGGAAAAGCCAGCATACAGACCTAAGTCTCAGTGTTCTGTGACATAAACCTGATGATGATAAACAATTTGCAAAACACACCACTGTGTATAAAATAGATAACCAAGAAGAACCTAGTGTATAGCACAGGGAAGTAGACCCAATATTATATAATAATCTATAAGGGGGGACATATGTGCACCCATGGCTGACTCATGTTGATGTATGGCAAAAACAACCACAATATTGTAAAGTAATTATCCTCCAATTAAAATAAATAAATTGCTTTTTAATGAATGGGCTTTATATATACAGGCTTCCCTAGTAGCTCAGATGGTAAAGAATCCACCTATAATGCAGGAGACCCGGGTTTGATCCCCAGGTTGAGAAGATCCCCTGGAGAAAGGAATGGCTTCCTACTCCAGTATTCTTGCCTGGATAATTCCACAGATAGAGAAGCCAAGTGGGCTACAGTCCATGGGGTCACAAAGAGTCAGACACAACTGAGCAACTTTCATTCATTCACTAATACAGATATAAAACAATTTGCAAGGATGCTTTTTGAAAAATGCTGATGGGACACAGAAGGCAAAAATTTTTCCAACATAAAACACACAAAAATACAAAAAACACTTTTTAACACCATAACTGAGATTCAACATGCTCCTTTAATGCACACACCTAAAAAGACTTTTCTTCTTAATGAAAACATTTTTCAAGAAGGATTCAGATAACTCCAAACCAAAAGACATTTCAAAAACAAAGGAACATGAAATTACCCATTTTTAACGTTACCGAGTTAACTACATCCCTCCAAGGGATGGAGATCAAAGAGAAATAATGATGGGCAACAATAAATATTTAAGCTGCAAATGTGACATACAAATGATCCTTGCGGGCTTCCCATGTGTTTCAGTGATAAAGAAAACATCTGCCAATGCAGAAGACATGTGTTCGATCCCAGGTCAGGGAAGATTCCCACATGCCATGGAGCAACTATGCCCATGTGCCACAACTATTGAGCCTGTGCTCCAGAGTCCAAGCATTAGTGAAGTCTGTGCTTCCTGGAGCCGGTGCTCCCCAACAAGAGAAGCCACTGGAATGAGAAGCCTGTGCATCACCACTAACGTGTAATAGCCCCAACTAGCTGCAACTAGAGAAAAGCCTGTTGAAGCAATGAAGACCTAGCATAGCCAAAAATAAATAAAATTATTTTTACAAAAGATCCTTGCTCCACAGTCTAATCATTATCGAATCCTGTTGAACCCACTGCAAATGCACCACAAAATACAACTGATAGTTTTCTCTTCTTTGGATGCCCTGGAGGGAATTACAGATGTTTGTCTAGAGGCCTCTTTAGGTGACAGGCTTGAGATCCATCCTTCTGGGGCCACAGGAGACACAGAGGAGGCCATGAGTGATTAGCTCTACGAGAGAGAAGCAGCTTTGAGTAACTGTATAAATGTATGATACTTGGAAAAGAAATCACTGGATAATGTTCGTCTCCCAGATCCTCCAACTTTATTAAGTATGTTTGTCCTGATATCCACCCAAGGGCACAACATGACCTTCTGTTATCGGAAAGAAATACACAGTATAATTTACCAGAACCCATCCTAATGAACTCCCCACATACTGGAAACCAAAATGACCTTTCCTAGCTAATATTTATCTTGTTTTCTTCACATAAAGGGAACCATTGGGGATTCTCTTTTCAATTCGTTAAAAAAAAAAAAAAAAAGGATTCATCAGCGAAAACAAATGTGATCCAATAGTTCACATGCTAGACAAAAAGCCAGGAGTTTAATTTTAGGCTGAGCAGTAACTCATTCAGTCAGATTTTCCCCGAGTGTACCCTAGGCACTTGCTTAAAAGGATTAACTCTTTCCTGTCATGTCTGAACTTTAGTACGTTCAAGATCATCAGTGCTTTTGTGCACAACGTGAAAAGCATGTGTTTCCAGTCACTCTACTTCCCTCCAGGTTATTTTCCAACAGTGGCACAGTCTTTTCTATCATTCTACTTTAAAAGTCCTTCCTTTTTCTAGTATGTAGCAAATGGATAAACAAGATCCTACTTCTCTGTCCATGCGATTCTCCAGGCAAGAACACTGGAGTGGGCAGTCTATCCCTTCTCCAGGGGATCTTTCCAACCAGGGACTGAACCCGGGTCTCCTGAATTGCAGGCGGATTCTTGACCATCTGAGCCACCAGGGAAGCCCTACTGTACAGCACAGAGAACTATATCCAATATCCTGTGATAAACCATAATGGAAAAGAATCTGAAAAAAGAATATATATTCTGTGTGTGTGTAAATACATATACACACATAACTGAATCACTTTGTTATACAGCAGAAATTAACACAACATTGTAAATCAACAATACTTCAATAAGATATTATTACTTATTAATACAATATTATTATATTATATAATACTAAAATAAAAATATTCAAGCTAAAAAAAAAAGTCATTCATTTTTAAAGAGTCTGGGTGTTTACAATGATGAATGACATTGCCATATCTAGACTAAGAACAATTTTAAATGTGTCTGGTCCAATTTCAACTGTTGGAATCAGAAAAAAAAAACCAGCATTTGCGTGCTGGGTTACATTTTTCATCTTTCACCTTATACACTGGTCTTATGTGGAGACAGTCACTTTTCTTCTCTTTTTTTTTGACAGTCACTTTTCTACAAAAGAGCAGGATGCCTGTTCATGTTCCCTGGTACCAAGAAACTGAGCTTCCCAGGCAGAGGAGACCATTCTTCAGATGTTTATTTCTGTTGTACCCAAGAAAGAAGTCAGCCTATACCCGATTTCTTATCAAGGAAATAGTGAGGTTCTGCCTTTCTTTTCTCTTGATCTACTTGCCTTCACTATTAGCAGAGTGAATTCCTTGAAAGGATTATTTTGAGAAATACAGCTATTGACTTGCTGTAGATAAGCACACTCAGAATATCTCTTATATCAGTTTTGCTATACCCACCTCACTCCACAGATGTCAATTTATGCAGCATGATGTTCTTATCTTTTCATTCTAAAACTCTACAGTGATGAAATACCACATTCCTTTTAAAACCACAATTCACAATGACCTTAAACCTGGACCTAATCACGAGGAAAAATGCCAAAAGTTTGACTAACTTAAATGTGAGAGACTTTCTGCAAAGTAATTGCTCCTTAAAAACTGTCAAGGTTATGAAAGACCAAAATAATCTGAGGAATTGTTCCAAATAAAGGAATGATACATGGCAACCAAATGAAATGGTGATCCTATGCTGCATCTTAGATCAGAAAAAAAACACATGCATAGTCATTCTCAAATGAACCGCACGCACAATCACACACATACACACATATATACACACACATTTATCTATAAAGGACACTACTGGGACAAATAACAATTTCTGAATATAGCCTATAGATTACACTATGGTGTCATATCAATATTAAATTAGTTAAGAGAATGTCCCTGTTATTAAAATATACCCTGAAATATTTAAGAAAAAAGGGGCAACTGTCTTGAATTTACTGTCAAATGATTCTGAGAGGAAAAAGGGAAGAGGAAAGGAAGGAAAACCGAATGAATGAATGAACAGAAAAATAAATGAACAAAATGTAAGCAACTGATGAATCTAGGAATTCCTTGTATGATTCCTCCAACTTTTCATTACGTCAGAAATTATATCAAAATAAGACAATAGATGTTCACTAAAAAGAACGGTTTATCACATATACTAAAATGATTCAGAACTTATTACCATTCTTAAACCATAAGAGGAGTTGAGAGTTGAAATGTTCTGGCTCATCTGACTTTCTTAATACTCACTGAAGACCCCAGAGGAAGTTCATCTACTTTTATTTAAAAAGCACTTTCATAGGAACACCTTCTATAAACACATTTGGGTGTTTTTTTGCTATTCCTTTAAAAATGTCACACTGGTTTACCATTTCTCAAGCTGTTAGTTCATACAATATTCTCATGTAATTAAAATATCTTCAAGGACATTTAATAGAATATAACATTCAATAACATTGAAAAACTGTTGCTATTCAATGTGTTCCTTTGGTCAAAAGTCTATCAGTTGTATAAGAAGTATAGGAGATTGATACTATGTGCTCCTAACTTCTCTTATTAATTAAAAATGTATTCAATGAGAAAAAATAGCACTTTCATAGTGTCTACTATGGTTCAGTGATTGTGCAAGTACTTTAAAATAATAACTCACTTAAAAGTAGGATTTATTTCTATCCTGCTATGCAGATGAAGACAGTGAGACACAGATAGGTCAAGGGGTTTGCCCGAGGTCGCTCAGCTAAGTGGCTAAGCCGTGATTCAAATGCAAGCCATCTAGCACCAAGGAATCTACTGTTTCAATTCTTATCAAAAGATTTTCAAAGAGCATTAGTCCTTTTCATGCTTTTTTAAATAGACTGAAAATAACTCTTTCTTCAGGAATTCAAGGCAATGGTCATCAAGATAAAAGTAAAAATCTTGTCTGTGGACCCACATGAGTAGACCACTGGACTGAATAAGGACCAGATCCTGGCTTGGAGCCTCTGTTATTTTTTCAGTTCAGTTCAGTTCAGTCGCTCAGTCGTGTCCGACTCTTTGTTATTTTTCATTAACCCCTAAATAATTTTCGCCTCATCTCTGAAAAGCTGATGAATAAAAGTGATTCTGACTTGCTACAGGGTTCTGCCTTACTACAGGTTTATTCAAGGCTTAAGGTCACTTTCCAAATTAAGACCAAACATACAAGAATTCTGAAGACCTTGAGCACTTAAGCTGCCATTTTTCAAACAGGTGGAAAAACAACCACACTTTAGATCAGAACGCCTCAAAGACACTTGGGTGAAAATACAGCAGAGCCGGAACATAAGCCACTTCTGTCGATTTCCATGAAGGAATTCAGCACTGACACAAAACAAAGCAGAATTCTGTCAGTGCATCCACGCAGACTCATTTCCTGCCAAGAAATCCAGGAGCAATTCTGTGACGGTACAGCAAGGTAGATTCTCACTTAAAAACCAAATAGACACACGTTTGCACCATTGCCCTTTCCTGCCTGCCCACTCACCTAGGAGGTTTCCAAGCCCCGTCTTGCTTTACCAGCAGAGTAGGGATGCTTGAATAATGAGCTATTTTCAGATTCAGCATTAGTGCAGCTGACCTCCTAGAGTGGGATCTACTGGGATGACCTGGTAACTGTGGTTCTCAGCCCCTCGGGTATCAGGGCACAAGTAGGACTAATTTTTCCAGCTAATGATGTAACAGGTGACATCCTTAAACAAGTTTAAACATCGCGTTAAATCATTTTTTCACGCTAATTTCAAATCAGTCAAGGTAGAAGATGATACAGGTGAGAAAGTTCACCTCTATCCTCCAGAGGTGAAACTAGCAACCTGAATTTTGGATGTATAAAACAGAGTTTATGAGTGGAAAAGGGGTGAAAAGATGGTCCCATTAAGCAAGAATTGTGTCTCATAACCAATGGAAATTTTGAAAGAGAAGTTGTCTCCATGAAATAATTCATCATTTCTTTAGACAGAGAGGAGGAAATAGGTTTCCATTTCATGTTGTGTTTATATAATACAACCACACTGATTTGTCTTCTGGAAATTCTCAAACCGCTTTTCCACAAAAGTACGCAAACCAAGCGCAACCTCTCTCTTGACAAATTTACACAGGAACAAGACAAGTATTAGTGAACGTTTTATATTTAAAAGGCTTCTGATGAAAGTAAATGTACTTAATAGGTTATCGACACTTTTATGAATGTATTTCAAGCCCTGATACTCAGCTAAAGCCTCAGCTGGGCTCTCACTTATAACTGTCACATGATGCGTGGAATTACTTTGTAATTTAGAGCATGCTTACTGTCACACGTTCAAGAGGACAGGTTTCTCTGCCAAAATGCAGTATACTCATGCTATTAAGTTGCTTTTCTATTGCTGCCTAAAAATATCAATGAGGAACTTACTCGTTCATCTTACAACACGCTGTAAATATGTTTAGAACTTAAAAGGTTCTGAGTGAGTCATTAAAGACAATAGCTGTGTCTGGTACAGAATTGTATAAAATTTTACACATGGCATTTTAATTTTATGTGTTGCCAATACCATCTTGTTTAAATTAGGTTGTAGAGTTCTTCAAAAGGGCCCTTTTGGTCAGAGATGATTTAAACAAATTAAACAGACACACTGTGATCTCAAAAGGTTCACATTCTGTCACTGTAAGAACCGAGAAACTCCTTACAACCACGCAGCATCTTATTTCCATGCAGTGACATGGTCCTTTCTAATGGAAGTATGGCCAGTGCCTTCTGTTAGTGAAGAAAAACTCTAGCCTACAAGTGACTATGAACTGTCCAAAAGCACTCATCACTAAGTGACAATGGTTCACCGAGAGTCAGTCTACACAAAACACAGAAAACAAACCCGCAAGTGACATAAAATACAAAACGCACTCACCAAATTCAGGGACACTCAACACGATTCCACAGCTTGTTGTCCAAGTGAAACTGCCCAGGTCTGGGGCTGAACTAATGTGAGCGGTAATGGCAATTTAGCCATAAATCTCTCAAGGCCCAATTATCCTTATGTCTAAGGGTTTCTTTTAATTGGACCAGTTTTTAATTGGAAATTTTCCTCCCGTTTCTCATTTTTCAAAGCATCAAAACAGTGTCTACGGATTTTATTTAGCATAATAAATAACCAACATAATATTTTGAAGGCTACTCACAAGTTGCCAAGCACCTGAACTTTTATTTTAAAAGTTTTTGTGTGATATGATCTAACTTCTACGTTATATTATAAAAAAATAAAGCAAGCTATACATAATGAAAGTGAAAGTTGCTCAGTCACGTCCAACTCTTTGCGACCCCATGGACTATACAGTCCATGGAATCCTCCAGGCCAGAATATTGGAGTGGGTAGCCTTTCCCTTCTCCAGGGGATCTTCCCAACCCAGAGATTGAACCCATAACAGGCAGATTCTTTACCAGCTGAGCTGCCGGGGAAGCCCTAAGCTGTATATAATAGAATGCAAAAGTAGAATTCTGTGACTATTCGATAGTTACATTGCTAGGGTCAGGGCTGGCCATTTACAAACAGAACGTAACCCTCTCGAGGGGAGGGGATGGTATCTTACTTCGCTTCTATGCTAACCTCTAACATAATGCTCTGCACACCAAGGGTGTTAAATACAGTTTGTTAAATAAGTGAATAAAGTCTCTAGTTTTACTCCCAAATGAATGGTCATTTCATTTCTATGCTTCCCTAATTCCTTACCTGTAAACTAATATAGTTTAACGACACAATTACCAATGTATGTTCAACCACCAGCTATGACAATGACTCACAGAGCATTTTAGGGAGAACACGGGAAGTTTCAGCTATTGATAACATACAGGTCATGGATATATATACACAGCAAATTCAACTGCGACAGGATTGCACAGCAAGACAATGCCCATCGCAGGCAATATTGACCATTTTAATCCATTAGTGAGATAAATGCTTCTTAAAAGCTGTATCAGAACCATTATTAAATTTCCAACCTTAAAAATTCATCTTTTGTTTGACAACAGTGCCCTCTTGTGGCAAAAAGGGAAGTCTTCTGAAAGTGCTAACATGTTACCTGATTTATAATGGATATTTTTATTATAAGTGTAGTTTTCATTTTTTAAATAAAGTCATTTAAAAACAGTATGCAAACCATCATTAAAGAAGCATAAGACACTAAATAAATTAAAGAGCAATTTAAATTGCATCACAAAAAAAGTCAAATCAAAATATGGTAAAAAGCTTCTAAATAAAATGGTAATTATTTATACAGAAAACTACACATAATAAATACAAGCTAATGAGATTCAATATTTATTGGTTTTCCCTGTTGCTTTTATAACACAAATCCATGATATCTATCAAAGCTCTCCAAGCTACTTAAAGATACTGTAAACATTCAGCTTATATATACAAAAGCCTACTGAGTTCTGGCTTAATACTAGGACATGCTTAGGGAAATCAAGAATAAGACTAATTCCTGTCTATCCAAAAATGACAAATCAATTGCAAAAGACATACATGGGGCAACCAAGAGAGAAGGTCAGTAATATTTGCCATTGTCTTTTGATGGACCTAGAGACTGTCCATACTGAAAGAAGTAAGAGAAAGAGAAAATATTGTATGACAACCCTTACATGGGGAATCTAAAAAGAAATTATACAAATGAACTTATTTACAAAACAGAAACAGATACATAGATTTATAGAATGAACTTATGGTTGCCAAGGGAGAAGGATGGGGGAAAAGGACAAGGAGTTTGGGATGGACATGTACACACTGCTATATTTTAAATGGATAACCAACAAGGACCTACTGTATAGCATAGCAAATTGTGCTCAATGTTATGAGGCAGCCTGGATGGGAGGGGAGCTTGAGGGAGAAGGGATACATGTATATGTATGGCTGAGTCCCTCTGCTGTTCACCTGAAACTATCACATTGTTAATCAACTATACTCCAACAAAATAAAAAGTTTAAAAAAAATTACTATTGTCTTTTTGAATAATGAAAATAGAAGAATAAGATCACTGAGGACTGCTGCAATCCAGGAAAACTTCCTGGAAGAGACAACAACACGCAGGAGTAAAAAAGGAATGTTTGGGGAAAAGAGTAAAGAGGTGTTCAGGAATTTAAAAACTTTGGTTTGGTTGGTTGGTCATTGATGAGGGGAAAAGATCTGCACACGTGTGCGAGTTTGTTTTGTCTTGTCCTGATTTGATCTGGTGGCGGAGAAGAAAAGGCCACTAAAGGAAACCACACAGAGAAAGGGGGAAGGGAGAGGTGGTAGGTATGGTGGGCTGACCCCATGCGGAAGTCATACAGAACAGGTGAGCAGTCTCCCAGGTCCTATCCACACTCAATGGGTCACCTCTTCATGACTCCCTAAACAAGTAGTTTTTGATCAATTCTTGGACCAGGTCTTGTGTTGGGTGCCGGGCATGGGCGATGAATAAGGTCCCGGGTACCCTGGGGTTTGCACTATAGTGTGGGAAGACAGACAGACAGGTAAACAAGTGTGAATAACGGAACTGTTGTTGTTGAGTCACTCAGTTGTGTCTGATTCTTTGCAATCCCATGGACTGCAGCACACCAGGCTTCCCTGTCCTTCACCATCTCCCAGAACTTGCTCAAACTCAAGTCCATTGAGTTAAGGATGCCATCCAACCATCTCATCCTCTGTCGTCCCCTTCTCCTTCCTGCCATCAATCTTTTCCAGTATCAGGGTCTTTTCTAATGAGTCTTCTCTTTGCATCAAGTGGCCAAAGTATTAGAGCTTCAGCTTCAGCATCAGTCCTTCCAATGAATCTTCATTGGAAGGTAACTGTGGGTTCAGATTAAGTATGACAGAGAAAACAATAGTCAATAGTGTAACAGAAACCGGCTGGGTTTGGAGGAAGAGAGGCTCCTGGACTGGGTGCTTAGGGAAGGCCTCTCTGAGAAGGTCATCTTGACATGATGACAAATGATAGAATGTGACTTCTTGGGGAAGAATGTCCCAGGAAGAGAAACAGCTCTGCCCTGTAGGAGTCTAAAGTCCAAACAAGCTGGGTGTGGTCAGAAGCAGAGGGGCTGCAGGACAGTGAGCAGGGCAAAGAGGGGTAAGGGGTGACGTCAGGGAGGTCCCAGGAGCAGATCACAAGGGAGCTTGCCGATAATAGCGTGGAGTTGGGATTTGGCTCCAAATGGAACATGAGAGCTGTAAGCACAAGAGAAATGGGAGATGGTTTAAGGTTTGCATAAGAGCTCTAAAGCTTCTGGTGGAGAAGGCCCTCTGGGGGGCAAAAGTAGAAAAATGAGAGACTACTGCAGACTAAGGTCTCAACCTAGAAGTACAAGAGAATGAATCTGGCCAGATGTCTGCAGAGCAGAGCAATAATGAAGTCAGGCCTCTTGAGGAACTGTTTTGCTCACATACAATGCTGGATATCTTAGACACTCCATGTGCAGTCAAACTACTGAATTAACATCCAAGGTTCAGGTCTCAGGTCTTGGTACCAAGAATACTAGTTTTTATCTATGCAATTGTACATCCTATAATCCATTGTTTTTACTCTTCACTTTGGCTACTAGGAAGCTCAGAGTCAAATTTAGAGTCCACCTTTAGTTAAGTGAAGAGGACCGCTCACCAAGCATATCATAGGCTAACCTGCTTTGTTGTCCTTACCATCCCTTTATGTCCGATTTCATAAAATATTTTTAAAAATTTTCTCAAATCTGCTTTGATGGAGACAGATACAAATACATGAATATGTAAACAAGACACCATATACTTTAACAGGTCCAGCATGTTCTAACTCTCTCTTCTTGTAATTCCCTTTTTTCAACCCATTCTACTTGCCAGACCAAAAGTCAAAATGTCCACCATGGCATGGTTACCTCAGGGAAACGCATTATTTCCAAATAATAAAACGAAAAATATTACCTAGACTTACATAGCATAGAAACTAACAGGAGGTAAATCACTTTGGGATTCACTGATGAATTTCCTGGTAGATTGCAGGGTCTGAGCAAATAGGACAAAGGACACAAGGTTTGGTTTAAGGTGAGTAAGGATGTGAGAAACAAGGTTTAGTGCCTGCAGGTCAGAGAAGTGAATGCAGTCAAGGGACCCAAAAGAAGACAAGGTGAAAAAGGATGGGATGGGAAGGGACCCAAGAACGCATGTTTAACAAAGATCAGTCCTAGCCAGCAGTGACTCATAACCAATCACTCCTTCCCTTATTAAGATCATGGGCTTCCCAGGTAGTTCAAATGGTAAAGAATCTGCCTGCAATGCAGGAGACCTGGATTCGATCCCTGGGTTGGGAAGATCCCCTGGAGAAGGGAATGGCTACCCACTCCAGTATTCTTGCATGGAAAATTCCATGAACAGAGAAGACTTGGTGGGCTATTTAGTCCATAGGGTCGCAAAGAGTCAGGCATGGCTGAGAGACTAACACATATATAATATATAATCTAAGAATCCAGAAAAGTGTTCACAGGACCTATAAAACACTAGAAAGTCTTATCTATTTTGTATCTTAAGTCTAAAAAAGAGAACCAAGGAATCTGACATAGAGATAATAATTTAGCAGCTGGATACACCGAGCCTAACATTAGAAGAGACACCATCACTTCTCATCTCATAGAACCCTCAGAACAACCCACAGGGTAGTTTTACTTCATTTTGTTTTAAATCTCCAACATGGGAGAATATAAGTAATTCTAGCTACCCAAGAGCACAAAGCAAGTAAGTAGTGGACCCAGGGCTCCAAACGAAACTGGGAGAGTCCCCATATGGGAGGAAAAGGGAAGGGAGAATAGAAAAAGGTCTGGGAAAGCTAGAGACAGGGCTGGGAGTGGAAAGTAGTTAGCCAAGGCTGTTTCAAGACTGGAATTTTCACAGTACAGAAAGTCCAACCCAGAATGGTCCAACCCATTTCAATACTGGGGCTGTTAAGAAAGACAGAGTCCTCCTAATAACTGGCCATACTGGAGGAAGGTCACATAATTTCAGTCACATATCCACTTTTTCTTATGTAAACACTACGGAATACATGGAATGCCTAGCAAACATTTCCAGTGAAAATTTACCATCTGACTTAATGTGCACTTTAAGTACAAAAAAACACAGAGTCATAAACATTTGAAACCAAAAAAGAACCCCCTCATTAGTTAAGTTTTAGTATCAATTACTTATTGAATTGATAGTATTTTAGATATGGTGGGTTAAATAAAATATATCATGAAATTTAAAAGCAAAATTCAGGCTTCTAGGTGTCACCACAAGTTGTTATCTACAGACAATAGATTCTGGATTATTTGTTTTCCTCATTTGGAAAAATCTTTTGGTTTTCACAGCAGCTATCTTCAACTCCTCCTATGGTTTGACATCATTGCCTTAGAAAAGGTCTGTGAGGCCATTCCTCTTATTCTGGCTCTAAAAAAAGACACAGCCCACATGGAGCCAGATGCGATGCACCGTAGTCAAAATCTGAGTTCTAAGACATTTCTATGTTGCATTCACATTTCCATGTAAGAATTCACTAATCATGCTTCCTTTGGGCATCAGGGAAACATTCTGGCAGCAAGGACACCCATATAATGAAATATTAGGTCATGATGCCATAATTCCAATGCACAAGAGATACAACACACAGTTTAGGAGACTTTTAAAGCAGAAAAACACAGGAAGTGAGCAAGAATGATTTCTCTTTCCAGGGACGAGTTTAGGCCCTTTAGGTATCAAATGCACTCTTCATCCTCAGAAGGGAAAAATGTGGGTGAAAATAAAGATTACCATCATCTGCTGCTTAACATAAAAATGCACAAAGCTGCAGATCTATCTTTGTGACCTATAGGACCTTCATCCTTTAATTAAAATGACAGAGTTCCCTGAAAACCCATCAATTACAGTCAATGTCAAAGTGTTTTTGGTAACTGGGGCCAAGGGAGCAGAAACAATAGAATTCTAACATGAGCCGAGAGAACTTTCCTGTCCTGGAACTTAGAATGGAGACTGAGAGACAGCTGATCATTCTAGAACAGGCTGCTAAAGGAGGCAGATACACATTTGGGGGTTGGGGGTCGTCAGGCTGCTCTTATCACGTGCTTCGGGGACAAAGAAAGCCCGTGAGATCGGCACAGATGTGCCAAGAACAGACATGACCCAGGAGAGCATGATCATGACCCTGAAAGTCGTTCTGTTTTTAGCCTTTCCTTAGCTTGCCTTCATCCCTTCTCCTGGGTTTCTCAAGAATGGCTACAACTTTTCAAAAAACAGTAACAGTTTTCATCTTTGTTTGACCTTGCTGGAATGAATTTTTAATTGAATCCAAAGAGAACTGTCCCACATCATAGATAGGGAAACTGAGCCTCTAGGAATTATCTTCCCCAGGTGGCAAACCTAACCAGTGATAGAGCTGGGCTCCCCACCCAAGCCTTCTAACCAAGAGCCACTGTCCATTTGGTAACTGCTAGCCATGTGTGGTCACTAAAGTTTAAATGAACTTAAGTGAAGTCAAATTTACAGAACATTCCCACCACTGCAGAAAGTGTCATGGGATGGAGATGGGTTCCTGAAGGTACAATGTTTTTCTTTTTTTAAGATTTTGATTTTTTTAGAGTCTTTATTGAATCTGTTACAACATTGCTTCTGTTTCATGTTTTGTTTTTTTGGCCATCAGACATGTGAGATCTTAGCTCCCCAACCAGGGATCGAACTCACATCCCCTGGGCTGGAAGGCGAACTCTTTAACCACTGGACTGCCAGGGAAGTTCCAGGAACAATGTTCTTCATATGTAAAATCTGAAACTGCAAAAGCTCACTTCAGCCACTCTACTAAAAGCAGTGGGACCCACTGGAAAGTGGACAGATATCTCGCCATCCCAAACCTTGGGTTCCCATCTACACCCCTTCATAGCCTTTCAATGAGCAAATCATTCAACCTTTCCTAACCTCGGGTTCTTCATCTTGAATACTGATTTAAAAATAACTCCTCAGGTTACTGGGCAATTCAAGTGAGGCACACCTTTCCAATGTCTAAAACCAGGCATTTACCCCTCCCTCCCTTTTATCCCCACCATCATTTCTTTCCGTCAATACCTATACAGCTCACTTTGTGTATGCACATTCCAGTTATAATCTTGTCTTTGGCGCTTTCTCTTGTAATATTCTTCCCTTTTCTATATATGGGTATGAGAAGCTCGGGCTTCCCTCGTGGTTCAACAGTAAAGAATCCACCTGCAATGCAGGAGACGCAGGTTCAATCTCTAGGTCGGGAAGATCCCCTGGAGAAGGAATGACAACCCACTCAAGTATTGTTGCTTGGGAAATCCCATGAACAGAAAAGCCTGGGAGACTACAGTCCATCGGGTTGCAAAGAGTCCGACACAATTTAGCAACTAAACAACAATAAGGAGAAGTTTATTGGATACAAAAACACAACCTCAAAACAAAAAGTAGAGGATTCCCCAGAGGTCCAGTGGTTTGGACTTGGCACTTCCACTGCAGGGGTTGTGGGTTCGATCCCTGGTCGGGGAACTAGGATCCCACAAATTGTGCAATGCAGCCATAAAAAGGGCGGGGGAGGAAAATAAGATGCAGGCTGGCCTCTTTACTCCACGACATTCTGCACAGCAGCAATCAGCAGAGAAAACCTGACAAACCAAGTTAGTAAAAGCCGTTTCTAAAGTATTTTCCATCTAATAAGTAATTTCAGACACCATTGGTTCTCCCAATCAATGGCCATTTCTATAATAGATGAAAGGAACCAAAAAAAAAAAAAAAAGAGAGAGAGAGAGAGACCAGAATCCTGAGAGCTAAGAAGCCAGCATCGTCACTCTGGTCCTTAACATTCACCTGACCTGTGACGGCAGCAGGCACGGTACTGGGCGATGTTTTCCTTCAGCCAACACATGAGGCAGATGCTGAAGCCAAAGCCCACCACTCACCTGGCAAACAAGAGCTTTGGCACAGGCCTTAAAGCACCTGCCATCCAGAGAGCAGGGCTTCTGAATCAGGGGTCCTTGGAGAGAACTTGGGATCTATGACCTGGGATGAGGGGGGAAAATGACATCTTCATTTTTACTTACTCCTACCTGAGCCTCATTATTCCCTTCAATTATAAATGTCTGCAACCAACCAGAGGGGTATTTAGCAGTTCCTAGGACTTGATCACAAGCAGAAAGCACAGGTATTTTCAAGTCACATGACAGTCTGTTGCAAATACCTCACAACGTGTCCATCACACCTCATAATTCTCGGGTTAATGGACCTGCCTGGAGATCGTGCTGTTGCATGCATTCTTACAGAAGCATGCCTGCTCTGTGTCATGAACAATTTTAATGTGTCGATTGCTACATTTCTGTAGAACTGACTTCTTCTGTGATCCTATGAACTTTGTTTTCTGTGTTTTCAGACATTGTTTTGAGACAGGATCCCCTGGCTTAACCTCTTCTTTGCCTCCCAGGGAAGCCACGGCAAAGAAGAGTTACAGGCTCTCCATCGTAGGAGCTGGCAAAACTCTTAAGTTCGATGTGCAGTATTACATTTGCCTTGTCGCTTTCCCCTCCGCCACCCTACCTAAACCAAACCTTTCACCCATCAGTTCTTCTGGTACTGCCTCAGAAGTCTGGAAGAAAACTGACAGATGATGCAATGACTTCATATAGGACATAAACCAGTCACAAAAGCACCAGGTAACAGTTGCAGAATGATCTGGGGAAGGTTAAAAAAAAAATGATTTGCCCTGTATAGACAGCACCATCGTTTCAAGTACTTCTTGCAACCACTATCTGTAATGTATTCCAACTTGCCAGTGTAGAAATGGCCTCATTATTTCCAGAAGTCCTTCAGAAAGTCTATTTCAAAGCAAGCAACTCAAAAGTTGGCCCACCATCTAAAACCCAGTGCTATAAATAGGCATGGGAAAGCAACAGTCAGCTGGATCTCGTGACTGTGTCTTCAGAAAAGGAACCAGGAGAGTTGAGGGGCTAGCAGAGTGAACAACTATAAGAAAAAGGAGGCTGAGGTTCTAGGTTTCTAGGATAACAGGTCTCAGAAGTCCAAGAGACCCCTGTCAGCCTGAAAGAGCTAAAACACATTCCCAGGCAAACATTCATCGAGACTTTCATACAAGGTTGTAAATATCTATGCAGGCTATGACAGAGGGCAGGCAACAAGGAAGCGAAGCTATCAGTGTGAATGGGGTCTTCAGGTGGGTTCTTTCCAAAGCAGAGCCTGAGACGAGGACATCAGGTGAGAGCACGTGACTGAGGTTACTGAAGGAGTAAGGGCAGCTACATTTCCCAGGGCCTCCCAAGAAGCCAAGGGAATTGTTCCCAGAATCATCCACCCAAGCACAGAGGGTAGGGGCATTGACACTTCAGGTTTCCATCAGAGGCACCCATGCCCCAGTTCTCCTGGGCTACTTCTGCTCACACATCATCACATCAGAGAAGGCCCCAAGACAAAGGTGGAAAAGATGCTGAGCGAATGCCAGGGACAGAGCATGAGCTCCTCATTCTCACTGGTACCTCGTGTCCTCATCTCCACACTGAGCCACCTCTGCACCTGCTCGGATGGTCCTTTGCAACTTGGGGAAGCTGAGTGTTAGGACACAAGGTCCCAGAGCTACCTGCTACCCAGAGTGAAGGTGGGATGTCAGCTTTTTTCTCCTGGAGTAGGTTCCCCTGCATTAACTTTTTTTTCTCCAGTTTTATTGAGATAGAATTGACATACGACATCAATGATCTGACTTACAGACATCATGAAATGGTGAGCACAGTTTAGTGAACATACATCATCTCACATAGATACAACATTATGGAAAGAAAAAAATTGATATATTTTCTTGAGATGAGAACTATTAAAACTTGGCTCTCTTAACAACTTTCAGACATAACGTACAGCAGTGAAAAGTCTATGTATCATGTTGTACCTTACGTCCCTGAAAATGAAAGTGAAAGTGAAGTCACTCAGTCATGTCCAACTCTTTGCGGCCCCATGGACTGTAGCCTACCAGGCTCCTCTGTCCATGGGATTATACATCCCTAGTACTTATTGGCACCCCACTCCAGTACTCTTGCCTGGAAAATCCCATGGACGGAGGGGCGCCTGGTGGGCTGCAGTCCATGGGGTTGCTAAGAGTCGGACACAACTGAGTGACTTCACTTTCACTTTTCACTTTCATGCATTGGAGAAGGAAATGGCAACCCACTCCAGTGTTCTTGCCTGGAGAATCCTGGGGACGGGGGAGCCTGGTGGGCTGCCGTCTATGGGGTCGCACAGAGTCGGACATGACTGAAGCGACTTAGCAGCAGCAGCAATAGTACTTATTTATCTTACAACTGGAAGTCTGTAACTTTTGGCTACCTTCCTCCAATCCCCTCCTCCTCCCTAATCCCTGCCTCTGGTAACCACAAATTTGTCCTCTTTTTCTCTGAGTTTGTATATTTCTGAATTACAACTGACTTACAACACTATGTTAGTTTCTGGTATACAACACGGTACTTTGATAGACCTTGATGCTGGGAAAGATTGAAGGCAGGAGAAGGGAGCAGCAGAGGATGAGATGGTTAGATAGCATCACCAACTCAACAGACATGAATTTGAGCAAACTCCGGGAGGTGGTGAAGGACAGGGAAAACTGACATTCTGCAGCCTATGAGGTCACCAAGAGTCGGACACGACTGAGTGACTGAAAAACAACAACACACAATTTTAAATGATCACAAGTCTAGTTCCAGTACATCACTGTACAAAAGTATTATGTAGTTATTGACTGTATTCCCCACACTGTACATTTCATACCTGTGACATTTATTTTGTAACTGAAAGTTTGCACCTTTTAATCTCACTTGCCTATGTCTGCATGAAAATTTAAAATCCATTCACTCACCAACTATTTCTGAGCCCCAACTATGTGCTAGGCACTGTCTCCAGATGTGGACACCCAGCAATAAACAGGGCAGGTGAGGTCTGTGCCCTCCTCCACCTTGTATTCAGACCGTAGCCATGTGAAACATGAGTCTCTCAGATACTGACAGAAAGAAATGACAGGAGAAAGGACGAGGGGGAGAGGGCAGAGAGGATAAGTCAGCAAGGGGAGCCAGGAAATGTCATTCTGACTTAGAGCCTGAGAGATGAGGAATCTACCTTGGGACAGGCAAAGAAGAGCTTCTAAGCAGAGGGCACAGCAGGAGCAAAGGCCCTGAGGTGCAAAGAAGCCAGTCAGAGCTCAAGCCAGTGCATCCTTCCACTGGGTGGGTGGAGGAGAGCATTTATCATCACAGCCATGAGATTTCCTCCATCCGAGAGGAAGCCAATTGTTTGCAAAGCAAACCTGTTTTCAGATGGTAATGAACTTGAGACAACACACAGGACCCTCTCTTTAGAAAGACTTCCAACCACACCAAAGTGTTTCTTTTTTTTTTTTAATAACATTTTATATAACTCATAAAACAGTGCTTGTATAAAAATTCACACAGTTGCTAGAGAGCATACAATTTCCAAAAAATGTCCTGGGTTTTTGTTACATTCAGTTTTCTAAGGGTGCACTCAAATCAATGGTAAAATGCAGATATTATGCAATGTTTCATTATCTTTGGTAAAACTATTCTCATTATTTTGTCTCCTCACAGTATTAACTCTGATATCCACTTTGCGCAGGGTCTGCTATCACTAGGATGTCAGAAAAACATTAAGGCTGGATCTACAAGAGACAAGTATCTCTGAACGACATTAAGAGTCCCTTGGCCCAGGGGCCCCACTTCTTTTTTGGCCCTATAGCATGTGAGATCTTAGTTCCCTGACCAGGGATAGAAACTGTGCCCCCTGCAGTGGAAGCAGGGAGTGGTAACCACTGGACCACCAGGGAAGTCCCACCACTTCATAGCATCTCTCTCCATGGTGAGGCAGGGTTAAGAGCTCAATGGCCTCCAATCTGAGGTCTTGAGACCCTCCTCCTCAATCAGGCAAGAAGTAAACATTTGGGGCAAAGGTGGAAAATGAAGCCATGTCTGCAGGAACCCAAGTGGCCATACTATGGTGTGGTCAGGCCAGTGACTCAGCATTTAAACAGTTAATCCGCTTACCACTAAGTAGATGCCATTGGCTGGTTGATGATTGCTGCTGATGTGGTACCCCCCCCCCCCCACACCAAACTTAAAAAGCAAGGAAGGGTGGGGTCCAACACTGAGGGGGAGGGGCACACTAACACCCATGACACTGGGCACAACTTTATTCCCTGTCAAACCTGTGTTGTCATGTAGACACAGCCAAAGTGAACGGAAGCAGGATTAGAACACTTAGTACATTCATGACTATTTTCTCTTTTCCTTTTTTTATTTTTCCTCTCCACCTTTCCATCCACAGATCACTGAACTTGGAGCTTCACAGCATCAACCAGGCTTGAACCCAAGAGAAAGTCCCCAAGGGCCTATGGTCCCTGGGCATTTGGGAAAGAAAAGAACAAAAGTAAACCATAAGGAAGTACTTTCCCATCTTAGGAACAGGGGATAAAGAGCAGCGGGGCTCAGTATCTTGAACTGAAGTAACCTTCTGTGCACACAGTCGGCCAGATAAGGAAACAGGATGCGGGCTCGATACATCTCAGAGGATAGACTGTCCTTCCTCAAAGTGGCCAAGCCAGCTCTGCATCTCCTTTCCTTTCTCATGTCCTGGCTGATGATACATTGATGGACATAATAAAACACCAGGTACTGATTTCATGTGTTCCTCTCTGGGCATTAGAATTCAAGATCATGCCACCTGACTGCCCTCTAATTTCAATTATTTGGAGACTTTCACTCTTGAAAGATTCAGTATGCAAATCCTAACTGCTGTCATTAGAGACTTTTTATTTAGCATTAACCATGGGCTTCCCTGGAGGCTCAGTAAAGAATCTGCCTAAAATACAGGGGAGACCTGGGTTCGATCCCTGAGTCAGGAAGACCCCCTGGAGAAGGGAATAACAACCCACTCCAGTATTCTTGCCTGGGAAATCCCACAGACAGAGGAGCCTGGCGGGCTACACTCCATGGGGTCAGAGTAGACTTTCACTTTTTTTTCATGTGCCAAATATAGTGCTGAAAACTTGTTCTATACATGAATTCATTTGAGTCTCACAACAGGCTTCTGAGGTAGGGACCTCCTTAGAGGGAATTCAAATGCAACAAGATTAATCATTTGGCCAGGATCATAAAGACTATTAGGGAAGCTGGGATTTGAACAGCCAGGGTCTGACTCCGGAGTCCATCTCCTAACCACAAGTTCTAGGACTTTGTTAACTCCGTAGGCACCTCACAGCTGACTTGCCATGGTGGCGGCATTTCAAAGGCATTGGAAGCCTGCCTATAATGAAAACCCCATGTCTCATGAGAACTGAGAGCCATCTGAAAACCACTCCCCGCAGTATATTACACCCACCAGAAAAGGGTCTCAATAAAGTGATTTGAAAGTGAAACTGTTAATTGCTCAGTCATGTCTGACTCTGTGACCTCATGGATTGTAGCCCACCAGGTTCCTCTGTCTATAGAATTATCCAGGCAAGAATACTGGTGTGGGTTACCATTTCCTTCTCCAGGGCCTTTTCCCCACCCAGGGATAGAACCTGGGTTTCCTGCACTGCAGGCAGATTCTTTTTATTGTCTGAGCCACCAGGCAAGCCCAGTGATTTAACTAGATGGGAAAAAAAGGGAGGGAAGGGAGAGAAAGTTTAGAGAAACTGATCGTCTACTAATACCCAAAGTTGTCCAAGAAATTAATGCTCATTATTCAAATAGAAGGTGGAGGCAAAGATATGCACCAACTGCCATTCTCAATATAATAGCTTTCTATCCAGCTGGCTCCTTTCAAGTCATCTGCTCTGGAGAATGCCTCGATCCTCAAATGAAAAATCTTCCAGCCTCTGATATGAGTGTCAGGAAGGCAAAAGGCCGGAATGAGCTGAGCCCAGCAGAAAATGTGCAGCACAACAAAAGGGCTATTTCTGTTACACTCAGGGCAAGGAGAACAACACTAAGACATCGGTCTCCCGCATGGAGGGGGTGCTGCATTGCTCATCGTGACAACAGGCGGAATTACCCAGCCTCCGCTCTGCGTCCGTGTTCTGTCAAGAGGGACGAGATGCTTTCCACAAAGAGTACAGGGGACACTGGTCAGAGGGAACTGAGGCCCAAAACAAGTGCAGCGACTGTCACACTGCCTGCCCCTTCTCCGGATGAGTCCCAGCGTCCTGGCCCTGATGAATTAAACTCCATGCCACTGACGGCATGAGATGGGAGGTGGCAAAAATATCACTGGCAAACTCTGAAGAACATTGGAGAAGAGGAAACATACCAGCGAATGAAAGGGAAGGAAAACAGAGGTTCTGCCAATGATAACTGAGTAAGCATCTGCTAATCTCACAACTGAAATTCTTCAAATGCCATCAGTAACATGGAGTGGGGAGCGGGGGACAGGGAACAGTGAGGGTTACTTGGAACGTGCGTGGATTCACTAGGAATCATTAATACCAGGCAATGCTCATTCCCCTTCGCCATCCTCACAGAAACTGACAATCAAGAGGCTGTTACGAAACTTACCAAATGGGAAAGGAGGGGAAAGAGCAATAAATTAGGAGTTGGGGATTAACATACACACACTATAAAAAATAAGTAAACAATAAGGACCTACTATATAGCACAGGGAACTATATTCATTATCTTGTAATTACCTAAAATGGTAAAGAATTTGAAAAGAATATATATGTGTAACTGAATCACTTTGCTGTATAGCTGAAACTCACACAACACTGTAAATCAACTATACTTCAATTTTGTTTTTTTTAATTTATAACAAAAAGAGCCTGGTAGGGTCATAAAATTCAGAAATCTGCAAGATACTCTGACCAGGTTTTTCATAAAATTCCAGTGTAAAAATAAAGAATTATAGGCTAGACATACTGAAAGTAAGTGGGTTGAACAGCTCAGTTTTCCTCTGCTTAATTATATCTATGTCAATTTAGACTGCAGCCTCTAATGTTATGCCACTGGGTTCCATCCAAAGTCCCATCCTGTTCATCTTTCTTATCAATAACTTGGATGCCAATGCTGCTGGCATTCCAGTCAAATCTGGGGATGAACTGAAGCTTGGAAGGATAACAACGATTCTGAAACATTTTAAGCAAAACTGAAAAAAATTCCAATATATTTGAAATTACAATTCGTTGAATCGGACAAAATTAAATTCTCCAGAGGTAAATGCTTAATATGAAGCTTGGATCTAAAAATAGAAGTAGACAAACTACACTACAGGGGGGAAAAAAAAAAAAAAAGAAACACTGCTCTCTCATATCACCCAGACAGAGATTGCTCATAAATGTCTTACGGGTTCTGAATTAAAAATGAGGACTACAAAATGGCTGCTAAAATTATTACCTTGATCTTATGTTTCATTAGTAAAAGTATATTACTTACAATCAGAAAAACATATAGTCCAGTTATACTCTTAGTTGTACCAGAACGAGAGACATTATAGTACTCAGTTCAGTGTAAGAATGCCAGGATTCATTCAGCATCTACACTCAGGATGGAGAAGGAATTGTAGCCCAGCCCTGACCCAGACCACTTTCTGCCATGAAGAAATGTTCTATTCGAACTTCCCTGGTGGCTCATATGGGAAAGAATCTGACTGGAATATAGGAGACCCGGGTTCAATCCGTGGACCAGAAAGACCCCCTGGAGAAGGGAATGGCTACCCACTCCAGTATTCTTGCCTGGAAAACTCCATGCACAGAGAAGCCTGGTGGGCTACAGTCCATAGGATCACAAAGAGTCAGACATGACTGAGCAACTAACACTTTGACTTTCTCCAGTTCGGTTATACGTGGCTTACTGAGCTCTTGATATGTGGCTCATATAGCTTGAGGAACTGAATTTTTTTTTAGTTTTACTTAATTCTAATTAATTCAAATTTATGTAGGCACTTATGGCCCCTGGCTACCATATTAGGCTGCAGAACTTTAAACAGAGCCATATGCCAAATGGTAGAACTGACTGGGAGGTTAGCAACCCTGAAAAAAATACTCAGGGGGCCAAAATGACAACTGTGTTTAATCTCTGAAGTGCAGTCTCATGGAAAAAGGATTAGAAATATTCTTTGGAGTCCACTGGACAAAACTAGGACACAGAGAAATCAGAGTAAGATAAAATTCATGGCTGTATAGAAATAAGTGTTTAATAATGATGACAACATCAGAACCTGTGGCCAGTGAACTCACCTCCAGCGCCTAGCACCCTGCCTGGCACCAAGGAAGCGCTCAGGAAATACTTCATTTAAGTAAACCAATCAATCAAACAAAATAGAAAGCAATCCAAATGGAATTCAGACGCCTCAAAAGACAATTAATTCCCGCATTCAGGAGGAGTCCCACAGGAGCTGGCTGACCACCTCCAGGGAAACCATGCAAGAGCCAGACATCCACCAAAAGGCAGCTGGACCATATGAGGTCCTTCCAAATCTGCTACGAGCCTCACGTCTACCATCAGATGGCACTGTGTTAAGTCCTGACACTCGCTATTTGTGGGACTAATCAGATACCTATAGCTGTATAATGGATTTCTACATGTGAGTTTCCTTAGTGACTACAAACAGCACATACTTTTTATCTCATAGTTTCTTCAAGCCATGAGTCTGGGCACAGGTTCAGATCAGATCAGATCAGTCGCTCAGTCGTGGCCGACTCTTTGCGACCCCATGAATCGCAGCACGCCAGGCCTCCCTGTCCATCACCAACTCCCAGAGTTAACTCACACTCACGTCCATTGAGTCAGTGATGCCATCCAGCCATTTCATCCTCTGTCGTCCCCTTCTCCTCCTGCCCCCAATCCCTCCCAGCATCAGAGTCTTTTCCAATGAGTCACTCTTCGCATGAGGTGGCCAAAGTACTGGAGTTTCAGCTTTAGCATTATTCCTTCCAAAGAAATCCCAGGGCTGATCTCCTTCAGAATGGACTGGTTGGATCTCCTTGCAGTCCAAGGGACTCTTGAGAGTCTTCTCCAACACCACAGTTCAAAAGCATCAATTCTTCGGTGCTCAGCCTTCTTCACAGTCCAACTCTCACCTCCATGCATGACCACAGGGAAAACCTTGACTAGAGAAACCTTTGTTGGCAAAGTAATGTCTCTGCTTTTGAATATGCTATCTAGGTTGGTCCTAACTTTCCTTCCAGGGAGTAAGCATCTTTTAATTTTATGGCTGCAACCACCATCTGCAGTGATTTTGGAGCCCAGAAAAATAAAGTCTGACACTGTTTCCACTGTTTCCCCATCTATTTCCCATGAAGTGATGGGCACAGGTTAGCTGGGTGCTTTGCTTAAGAGTCTCATGAAGCTTAATTAAGATGTCAACCAGGGCTGGGTTCTCCTCTGGAGGTTCAACTGGGGAAGAACCTTCTTCCCACTCGCATGGCTGTTGGCAGCATTCATTCCTCAGTCCTTGTGGTTACAGGACTGACAGCCTCGGGACTGTCTTCGGGCTCTCAGGCTGAGCGCCTTCAGCTCCTTAAGGTCATGTGTATTTCTCTGCCACACTGCCTCCCCAACATTCCATTTATATATCCAAGCCATCAAAGAGAGTGTGTAGAGTAAGCCTGCTAGCAAACAGTTTACATAATGTAACACAGTCACAATGGGTGACACTCCATCACCTCTGCTGGATTCCACTGGTTAGAATCAAGTCCTGCCCAGTCTCAAGAGGAGGCCACTATAGAACGGTGTGAACACTAGGAGGTGGCGATCCTGTGGGACAACCCTAATGTCTGTGACAGTGACTTTGGCAGGTCACTCAGCACACACCAGCTTGTCCTCTATAAAAATGAGGCCCTATGAGCACAATGGAGTCCTTACAGACACATGTAATACACAAACTCGCTTTAGAATGTAACCAAGGTCAGATTTGCCTCCATGACACTGTTTAAACCACACAACAACAAATCTAGCAGGATAGATTTAGGTTAAAGAGGCTTAAGATTAAAAGAGAAGCAAGGCAACCCTTTAAGCCAGAGAAATACTTAAGACCTCTCAACTCATCACCCATCTATAGAACTTTGGTAGTTCTAAGCAGAATTCACTCAACATTCATTTATTCAATAAATGTGAATGCCCAGGCTTCCCCATGGAGATACTCCTCTTGACACAAAAATATCTTAAGGGATTTTTCAGAGAGCAATTCTATGATTTTTATTTTACACACTTAATTAAGCACCAAATCTCATGTGCAATCAGATTTCATTGTCCAAACCTCATAGGTTTGTCCTAATAAAACGTCATTAAAAGGGTAACTTAATGCTTGGTTCTTAATTGTTTGGTGAACATTCTCTTACCTCCCATTAAATTACTAAGCATGCAAAAAAGATTCGATGATAGATTTGGCCTGAAATATTGGCTCAGTTTAATCTCACATTCCCAAAAAGAGGGTCAAACTCCGTATCTCTCTCTCCTACACAATTTACAATTCAATAACGGTAACCTCAAAACCCAGTAAGGGCACTGTTCACATTCCTAGCAGCTTGCTGCCGAGAGCAAAGAGGCAGATGATGTTCGAAAGATGAGCAATTATGCCAAGCCAATCGATACAATGAACTGCAAAGATTAATCCTCTACAATCCTTTTTCTTTTTTCCTACAGAAGCCTGCATTTGGACATTTCTTGCTGCTTTCACCCACACCTCTATCATCTTCTCATAAAATAAAGACAAAACATCAACAACTAAGAGCTTGCTGTCCATTAGAACTAAATGTTCCTCTTCTTTTTTTTTTTTTTAGAAGAACATTCCCTGCGGATTTTGGACTGAGACAGTAAAAAGGAAAGGGGAGGCATCATGTGTGGGACACAGTGCTAGATGAGGTCCCCAGGTGAGGTCATGTGTCCCTCACATTCACCCTAGGTGATGGAAATGATCAACTTTGTTTTACAGTGGGAGAAACAAGCTGTGAGAGAGGTCACACAGGTTGTGCAGACACACACACATACACCAAACAGCAACTGGAAGCCAGACGCTCAGAAGAGGATTCCCTAAAACGGAGACGTCTCTAACAGAGGAGAATCCCCCAAACAAATCATCTGCTCCACAAATATTTGGAAGTCTTCTATATGCTGGACACCACCCCCCACTGCATGACTTGGAAATAAACCAGAGGACCAATAAAGAGGCGAGACCCAGAAATACCTGTAATCTTGGTGGGGTAGTAAGTTGGGGACAGGGAAGGAAGATGGCTTGATGTATACACAGTACGTCTAACAAGCTGAAACAGAAAAATAAATGCCGCAAACCTTCCTGGAGAGGGTGTCTGTATGTTGGGATGTATGTGTCAGCAGATAGGGCTACCTTACCCACACGGAGGGCTCTAGCACCCAACTCATCAGCCCAAGCGCCGTGAAATCATTTTAATTCTCTGCACCTCACCTCGGAGGCTTCAGTCCCCTCTTGTAAGCTCCCCTGGATCAATGTTTCATCTGCTACGTTTGGGTGAATCACTGATCCTTCTCCTTCATTCTTTTGGTCCAGGCTCACAGAATATTTCCTGCACCTTTATTCCATTATCCCATTCTATTATTTTCCCCATCGTCTGTTTTCCACTTTGAGACATTAAAGGGAAACCCTCTCCTTAAGGGTTACACAAGCCAATTTCTTTCTCTTCACCTGCCAGGGCCCCTTTAATCATGAAACATCAGGAAAGACCTACAAACCCAAACCCCCCCCCCCTTCTACTTTTACCAGTCCCATGGAATCAAATCTGGGTCTTTTATTTGCCTGCAGAATAGTACATCAAAAGAAGTGGGACAGGGGGCCTGTGATTAAAAGACTGTAGCAGCTCAAGGATACAACCAAAATGCTACATGCCTGACTTAAGGACTGGCCACTAATTAAATGCAAAACAGCAGCACCAGTGCAGAATGGGACCTCCAACACTATACTGGGTTTTTCTTTTTTTCTGCCCAGTGAGCACCCCTAGTTTCCCCCACCCTCTTCCCACTGCATTTTCAAAGTGTCTGGGACCAGATGAGCAAGCAAGCAGGATGCCGTTAATCAACCTTCCTCATCTGTGTGTGTGCCGCTGCATTCAGAGAGAATTAATAACCGGCTGAGCTGAAAACAGAGGACCAAGGTGCTGCTGGCTCCCATTCAAGTGCTCTGGGATTCCTGGCTGTCCCTTTAAGCCCCAAGAGCTCAAACTCACCTGTTCTTCTGTTAAAACCCTGAAAATAGGAAAGCCCTACGGAAACCCTCTCTGGGCTTCAGAAAACCACTAGAGATTAACAAAATTGAAAGAAAACAGTACTCAGGTATTTTCCTCTGTGAGGATGTTAAAATGGATGTTAAACCACTTGTGGAGCTCACTTTGCAGGTTCAAGGTATTTATCCAGGTTCTTAACGCAGGCTGGCTGGCTGCTGGCAAAGGTGTGATTGAAGGCAGTGAGGGAGGGAACCCTGCCCCCAGATATCTCCCCAGCCAGGTTATCCTACTACAGATCAACTCTTGGGGTTATTAAGGAATTGTCTGTCCTAGAGGATTTAATATGGGGAGGCTTTCAGCTGCCCAGTTATTCATTGAAACAGCCCTAATGACACATATGTTGAATAACAACAACCAAAATAAATAGCAATAAACACAATAGCTGATTCTATCTAATGAAAACTTCCCGTGTGTCAAACACTGTGCTGTGAGCTGTATACACATTTCCCACATACTGCTCAGGTGATATTTTCTCCATTTTATGGACAAGGACACCTGAAAGGGTTGCACAAATAGTTACAACTGAAGCCAAGGTTTAAATCCAGGCAAGTGACACCAGAGCCCAGTTTTCTAAAGACTGTCCTGTTCTGCCCCTGTCACATGTGGTGGCTAGGTGGGTTTGCAAAACAAAGCTGGCCAACCGGGAAGAGAGCCAGGGGCCTGCAAGACACAGCACGGCCAGTGGGGGCAGCAAAGAGCCCAGGAAGAGAGGGAGAGAGGTGCTGGAAGGGACAGGGAAGAACTGACCAAAATGAAGCTTGTTTTACTCAGCAGAATAATTACAGGCAGAACCCTTGGAGCCGCTGCTGCTGCTGCTGCTAAGTCGCTTCAGTCGTGTCCGACTCTGTGGACCCCATAGACGGCAGCCCACCAGGCTCCCCCGTCCCTGGGTTGGAGCCACACCTGGGTTCAAATTCCAGCTCAAATCGTGAGCTGCTGGAGATCAACTTGCAATGCTGTTCCTCACTTACCCTGTCTCTGGCACAGGGTCCTACACATGGTAGTTCCTACATTTGGGGAAAAAATCAGTGTAATTAATCTGATCAATGCTTGATAGACTTTCTCAATGAGAGACAGACTGAGATGGGAAGACCAAGAGAGACAGAAATAAATTCAAGCTCTCTAAGTTACTAGCTGGTGACCCTGGCCAAATGTTCATCACTCTGTTCCTTAGCTTCCTGTAAAACGCAGACAACAACCCTACTCACCCCAGCAAGAAGGGCTGATAAATCCAATGGATTCAGAATAGCATTTCACACAGCATAAGTGCTATTTAAGCATTGTGTGTGCTCAGTCACTAAGTCATGTCCAACTCTTTGTGACCCCATGGACTACCAGGCCCCTGTGTCCATGGAATTCTCTAGGCAAGAATACTGAAATGAGTTGCCATTTCCTTCTCCAGGGGATCTTTTCAACCCAGGGATCGAACCCAAGTCTCTTGCATTGGCAGGTAGATTCTTTACGAATACACCCACCTGTGAAGCCTGAAAAAGAAAGCTTGGGTCGTCCAAAATAAGTCAGTCATGGGTATGTGATGTCCGACATGGTGACTAGAGTTAATTATACTGTGTTGCATTTTTGGAAATGCTGAGAGATTCAAACTTCAAAGATCTTATCACAAGAAAGTATCTGTACCTGTGTAGTGAGGGATGCATGGATGGTAAGGAGAATTGTGGGGATCAGTTTACAACATATACAAATACCCATTCATTATGTTGTACAACTAAATCTAATGCAATATTATATATTAACTCTAATTAAAAACTTGGTACAGATTAGTTAAAGAAAATTTCTGTTATTTAAGTGTTAACTGTGTTTTACTTTTATAACAACTCTTCCAGGAAATAGTCCTGGTTCAAACAACCAGTCTGAAAAACTTGAGTATATGCAACAGAAAGAAGTGTGTATGTCAACCAAAAACATGGTGAGAGTTCACAGCAGCCTAAAGCATAGGATAGAAGAAGCCTGTATGTTCAACACTAGAATGGATGAGTAGAGTGATTTGTTCATACAATGAAACACTACACAGCAATAAAGAACTACCATTACATGCAACAGCAGACATGAAGCACACCAAACAATTCAGACGGGAAGGAACACAGGTTGTACGTTTCCGTTCACACAAAGCTATAAAAGAGAGAAAACTAAGCTCTGCTGGCAGAGGTGGAGTAGAGGTCATCCTAGATAGCATATTCAAAGGCAGAGACATTACTTTGCCAACAAAGGTCCGTCTAGCCAAGGCTATGGTTTTTCCAGTGGTCAGCATGGATGTGAGAGTTGGACTGTGAAGAAAGCTGAGCGCCAAAGAATTGATGCTTTTGAACTGTGGTGTTGGAGAAGACTCTTGAGAGTCCCTTGGACTGCAGGGAGATCCAACCAGTCCATTCTGAAGGAGATCAGCCCTGGGATTTCTTTGGAAGGAATAATGCTAAAGCTGAAACTCCAGTACTTTGGCTACCTCATGCGAAGAGTTGACTGATTGGAAAAGACTCTGATGCTGGGAGGGATTGGGGGCAGGAGGAGAAGGGGATGACAGAGGATGAGATGGCTGGATGGCATCACTGACTCGATGGACGTGAGTCTGAGTGAACTCCAGGAGTTGGTGATGGACAGGGAGGCCTGGCATGCTGCGATTCATGGGGTCGCAAAGAGTCGGACACGACTTAGCAACTGAACTGAACTGAAGACGGGCTGGGTATGAGTAGAAAGCGATGCAAGGGACCCACTTGGGAGCTGGAATTTTGCAGTCTTTCTGAATAGTGGTTTCGTGAGGGTGTGTGTATATGGTCAGGCCATTCAAGATGGCTGCTGTCTTGCTCTCTGTACATTCCCTACTCAACCAGGCCTTGTTTCATTCACATGACAATCCAACCCTCTGAATTATAGGGCTTAATCAGTAACTGCCTGCATGCTTGTCCCTGCCCCAGCTGCTGGTTTCCCTGGTAACTAGTGAGCTAACCTGAAGTCAATTCCCTCTATAAATGGTAGCCCCCTCCTCTCTTCAGTAGACTGCTGCCATGCCCTGCCTGCCATCTGCTGTCAATGATGGAGTGTCACTCCAGGACCTTTTGTTAAAGATCTCTTGTCCAATAAGCTACTGATGTCTCTGTCACTGTCTCCGGGCTCTTTCCTCAGGGGCTGGGCAACTACAAGGCTTGCAGGCCTGTGGGGTGCCACCCAGAAGTACATCTGTGCAAATTCACTAAGTTCTAATGGTTAAGCTTTGGGTACTTTATTAGAAGTGACACCTCAATTTTTAAAAATTAAAAAGTACTGAGTCAGTATGGTATGTGATGTGATAGTATGTTCCATTTTAGTAATTAATATTCAAACACAGATGCATGTAGACTGTATTTCATTAATATAATTGTTTAGGTGAGAATGGACACATCTGTTTCAATAAAAATATGGGAAACTATGGTAAAACAAAACAAACCACTCAAAGGCAGTGTGCAAAAGACTGAAATTTGGAAATCACTAAGCTATGAGTAGCACACACCCTAGCTAAAGAGGAAAGTCAAAAGAACCTTTATTGTAGCCCAGAATGAAAAAAAAACAAAGAAATTACACCCAGGGACCAAATCCAGCCCACTGCCTGTTTTTTAAAACCCCAAAACTAAGAATGGCTTTTTAGATTTTTAAATGGTTGAGGGAAATCTAAAGGATAGTATTTCTTGACATGTGAAAATCATATGAAATTCAAATTTCAATGTTCACAAATAGGATGTTATTGGAACATAGCCTTGCTCACTCATTTACATAACATCTCTGGCTCTGTTCCCACTGCAACAGCAGAGTTTAAAAGTTGTTACACAGACCACATGACCCACAAAGCCTAAAATATTTACTATATGGCCACGTACAGAAAAAGTTGGCGGATCCTGGCTCTAGCAGCTAATTTCCATCTTTGCCACTGATGTGGCCCATAAAGTTACCTACTTTCCTAATCTCTCCTCACTCAGATGCTGTCGTCGAACACCCAATATGATAAGATTCTTGGCACCAAATCCTGACTTTATAAAGCCCACAGTGTGTGTCTGAACTCTAAGGTCTGATCCAATGACAACTAAGTCATTGAGTATTATTAGAAGATCCTATTATTATTATCATGCTATTATTATTATAGGATAATTATTATTATCCTATTATTATCATTGAGTATTATTAGAAGATCCTAGCCACAAAAGACAATGCAATCTCGACGTATCAGGAGCTAATATTAGAAGTTAGTTTCTTGTGTAAGTGGCCATTTTTTTTCCAGAATGTTTACTCTGCCCTCAGGTTAGTTCTTGCTTAAAAAACAACCAATTCTCGAGTCCTTTTTTGTTTTCAAGCCACTAGTGTATCTTCAAAGTATAAACATGTAAGGGTGTTGTTGGAAAAGCACCAATAGAAAATAACTAAGGTGCTAATTGGCTGATAAGAAAGAGCAACTGTGAAAGGGTGATGGAAGATGAATTTTCCCACCTCTGAACTTTCAAAAGGCCTATTTCTTCCACATGGAATATCCTTCCTGCTTAGCCCCACTGCGGCTCAATCTCCCTTACTACACTGAAAGCGCACTGAATATGAAATCCATATTAAAATCAAGAATCACATCCACCACCTTATGCAAAATAAGCATGTGAGAAATACATGGAGAAAGGAAGAAACTTACAAAGTCCTATCCTCACTCAGTAAATACTGAATTGATGAAGATACACTGAATGTATCTGCTCATCTCCTTAGATTTTAAGTGACTATCTCTCCGTGTGTGAAAGCAGGAACTATTTTATGACAGACAAGTTAAAAATCTACCAGGGTGAGTTTGTCCTTTTGGAAACAGGGTAAATATCTTGCGATTGTGAAAAATTCTTTCTTGTGGAATGCTATTTATGAAAAGGCATGAGGTTTCTACTGCCTCTGTCTAATGTTAATCATTTATGAAATACTGTGGCTCAGCAACTAGACTCGTTTCAGGCAGTAAATACACATTTCCTGTCAAAATGCATCAAATGGGTAAGGCTTCAATTTATTTGAGAATGAGTTGTAACTAACTTCAATATGGGCAATTTGGAGAAGTCTCTGATGGCCGTTAATAGCCTTGGCTGTTTTCTTCACTTCTTGTCCTCATACCATAGAGTATCTCTGAGTGACTCTCCCAGAAATGGTTTTCAGGATCAACCTGTGTAGTATTCATTCCTTTGATTCAAAATCTGTTGTACAATGTAGGCTTCCCTCCAGTGGGTTTTTGAGAACCAAAGCTAGGTCTACACATAACTTGAAAGGGTGTTCTGGATTTGCTGTTGTTCAGTCGCTAAGTCATGTCGGATTCTTTGTGACCCCGTGGACTGTAGCCCACCAGGCTCCTCTGTCCGTGGGGTTCCCCAGGCAGGAATAGTGGAATGGGTTGCCATTTCCTCCTCCAGGGGATCTCCCTGGATCTGGGAGCGAACCTGCATCTCCTGCACTGACGGGTGGATTCTTTACCACAGAGCCACCAGGGAAGCCCATATTCTGGGCTGTAAACTCTTCTACCACATTATGAACTCATTCAGGGACGTTGTAACCTTACTTGTCACTGCATTACACTTGTACCATTTCATCTCACTGCATGTGACAATGACATAAAAAAATACAGGCTTGCTCCTTTACAAAAATTTAGTCAAACGGTAGGCAGGCCAGAGCAGGTAGCTCAGTTCCACATAGCAGGGTCTCAGGCTACTTCCATTTTTCTCTTCAGCCATCTGCCTTTCATTCTCAAGGTCACTCACAGTCCAAGACGGCTGCTGCAGTATCAACCATTACTTCACCTTCCAGGATTTAAGATATCCAAGAAGGGTTCCTGTCTCGATTTTAGGAAGACACCCCAGAAACACACCCAGTATTTCTACATTCATTTCACACCATGAGAGAGGCTGTTAAAATATGGTCTTGGTTCCACACAGCAGGTGCCTGGCTAGAAATCAGGGTTCCATTATGAAGGGAGGTGGAAAGATATAAGCAAGTAGCATCTCTTCCGTAAGCCTGTATTGTATATGTACACTTTGTATGGATGACCATCAAGGATCAAATAAATGAAAGAAATGAACATTGTCCAACTTGCTGTCTTTCGTCACTTCAAGGAACCTCCCAGAAGACTGCATTTCAGCAGCCTAGAAGGCAACATTCACCATTATATGTATTTCTTCTGAGTTTGACATTTCTTCTCAAACTGGTCATTATCACATACTTCCTTATCCTGTTACCATAATAAAAGATTTCAGGCATAAATAGTACCTCAATTGCACTTACAATGAGACCAAAGTATTTTACGGTTTAAACTTTTAGATTTTTGCCTCCGGTGATATTTATAGATAAAACCATATGTGTATATATCTCATTGAACCCAAGAGTAGAATTAAGTCCTCTGCTGCTAACACATCCCTGTGTATCAATGTGGAAAAGACTTAAGAGTTCAGAGAAACGATGGCATTTATGTAACACGGAATGAGACAGCAGAAACCTAAACTCTGAATTCAATACCTCTGAGTTTTCACTCCAATGCCCAGCCTTATGGAAGATCACTACATCTTGGCAGAAGGAACGTGGCCTCTGGCAGAACTTCAGGAATAACGACAATGTGTCTTGACACTCTGAGCTGCAGCTTTTCAAGGATTTCCACATAATAACAACTGGCAATTCCCACCACTGCTTTATACGGGGCAGATCACTGTTGGGTCAAGTAGGTAAAAGGCATAAGTACTCAAGGGAACATGCGAGACTTAAAGGATGAGAAGGAGCCAATCAGGAAAGAGGAGGAAAACTAATAGAGGATGCAAATTCCAAGGCAAGTACAGAGCCACTGAAGAAGTAATAAGTTTAGTGCGTTCTAGGGGAAAGCTGGATGGCCAGTGTCATCACCAGGAAGCAAGCAAGGGGGCGAGGGCTCAGATGAGATCAGACAGAAAATCAAGACATTGGCAATCATCATGTTTCTCCACTACCTCTAATACAACTTTGGCTTTTCCTGCAAACAAACACATGTTCAACATGGGAATCTTACTAATCTGTCTGTCTCCATCACCCTCACTCAATCTACTTCAAAAACTCTCCATCACTCTCACTCAATCTACTTCAAAAACTATCTTCTAAGAGAAGGAAAAGAAGGTATTGTTTTGATGGCAAAGTATGCCTAGTTTTAAAATACATAAAAATTCCAGAAGTATAAAACATCATTTGCTTTAAAACAAGGTTTTCCATAAATTTCCTGTAACATTGGTTTGTGTATTTTTAAAAATAAGACGTACATACAAATACACAGTCCTATCTCTTGTATTGAGAGTAAGCCTTTAAAATAACCTTCTGCAAGAAAAGAGTTCCTAGCCCCTGTTACAGTATTTACATCTAGAAGGCCCTCAATTTCACTGGTTCCTTTAGCTGTGACATGCAAGGATCACTGCTTCAACCAGTTAGAGGAAAATGAAAAAAATTTTTTTTATATCTTGACATCCATCAACTGACATTTTCAAGGGCAAGAGAGAGGCAGTGCCCAAGGAGCTGTCCGAGGTGCTTAAGGTTAATGGCTGTATTTACATAGCCATCAATTCACTTTACAAAGAACTGCCCCAGTAGAACTGTACAGCTCCCACCAGGCAGCCCAACCACGTAGAGCAGACAACAGTCTCTCAACGAGGGGGAAAAGTGCCTAATAAATCTTAACAGCAGCATCTTGCTTTCATTAGATTGTTTATCTCTTTATTTTCTGTTAACACGTCTTAAGCCTCTTATTGAACAAAACAGACTACATTTCCACCTCTGCATGAGTCACTTTCTAAAACATTCTGGCACTGAAAAGTAAAACAGTAACTGTACTCCCTGGATGGTGAGTACCTCCCACTTATAACTGTCTAAAATGTGAGTCTCTAAACAGATGTGGCTATTTCAATTTAAAGTTAAATTAATTAAAATGAAGTAAAATTTAAAATTCAGATCCTTGGTCACAATAGCTACATTTCAAGTGCTCAGTGGTCACTTAGTGGCTACGAGAGCTGACAGCATGGATTTTACAACACTCTTCCTCATCACAGAAAGTTCTATTGGAAATTAAAACACTGTTCATCTAGAAAGTCCAGGGCCTGACTTCTGGAGTTTGTACATCTTGATTCCAAGAGAACACAATAATGAATGGGGCGTTCTGCATCCCCACATTTTTCAGATGCATTCTTAAGCAACTTGATGCTCTAAAACATATCCTCCGATCCAGCAATTCCACTTCCACTCCAGAAAAACTCATACACATGGCTACAAAGAGATGTGTAATTATGAGAGGGCTTTCAACAGTGAACACTGGGTCTCAGTGTCAGGTACAAATTTTCTCAACAATATTCTCATAATACTCACTGTAATAGAAAAAAATGGGGAATATGAATGTCTGTCTGTATGAGAATGGCCAATTAAAATGTAGTAGATTCATAAGTGAACATTAATGGCAGTTAAATAAGTGGACAAGTGGCTTCCCTGGTAGTCCAGTGATTAAGAATCTACCTTGCAATGCCAAGGAATGCCAATTGGATCCCTGTTCCAGGAAGATCCCACATACCATGGGACAGCTAAGCCCATGAGCACAACTACTGAGCCCCTAAAGCCTGTGCTCCACAACAAGAGAAGCCACTGCAACGAGAAGCCTGGGCACTACAACTCTCCAGCGGCTCGCTGCAGCTAGAGTACAGGAATGAAGACCTAGAACAGCCAAAAATAAAATTTTAAGAAGCAAATTAAGAAATGGACAAGCGCTATTAATGTATCAACATAGGTAGACCTGGAAGACAACACAAATTATTATATGTTACTATTTAAGCAAAATAAAAAATAAAACATCACACATATATTTTTTAAAACATACACAATGTAAATAACATAAATACAGCAAATTACTATATTTTGACGTTTCTGCATTTTAAACTTTAAATTATACGCCAGATAGGCCTCCTACTTCTGTTGATCAGTGAGCATTGACAAATCAACTTAAAATGGTTACAGAGAGTCTTCTGAGATGTGATCAATACATTCTTTCTCTTCACATTTGGATAAAGTGTACTAAATATTATAAATATGTGCAGAAAAATATAAGCCAAACTCTATAAAATTTGGGGAGTGAATAACAGAAGTGGGTAGGGAGATAATTAAATGTGATCTGCACCTTTCATCCACATTGGGAAAGAAGTACGCCAAGGCTGTATATTGTCACCCTGCTTATTTAATTTATATGCAGAGTACATCATGCGAAATGCCAGGCTGGTGAAGTACAAGCTGGAATCAAGATTGCTGGGAGAAATATCAATAACCTCAGAAACGCAGATGACACCACCCTTATGGCAGAAAGCAAAAAAGAACTAAAAAGCCTCTTGATCAAAGTGAAAGAGGAAAGTGAAAAAACTGGCTCAACATTAAAAAAACTAAGATCATGGCATCTGGTCCCATCACTCCATGGCAAATAGACGGAGAAACAATGAAAACAGTGACAGACTTTATTTTCTTGGGCTTCAAAATCACTGCAGATGGTGACTGAAGCCATGAAATTAAGACGTTTGCTCCTTGGAAGAAATGCTATGACCAACCTAGACAGCATATTAGAAAGCAGCATATTATTCAGCCATTAAAAAGAATACATTTGAATCAGTTCTAATGAGGTGGATGAAACTGGAGCCTATTATACAGAGTGAAGTAAGCCAGAAAGAAAAACACCAATACAGTATACTAACGCATATATATGGAATTTAGAAAGATGGTAACAATAACCCTGTGTACGAGACAGCAAAAGAGACACTGATGTATAGAACAGTCTTATGGACTCTGTGGGAGAGGGAGAGGGTGGGAAGATTTGGGAGAATGGCATTGAAACATGTAAAATATCATGTATGAAATGAGTTGCCAGTCCAGGTTCGATGCACGATACTGGATGCTTGGGGCTGGTGCACTGGGACGACCCAGAGGGATGGAATGGGGAGGGAGGAGGGAGGAGGGTTCAGGATGGGGAACACATGTATACCTGTGGCGGATTCATTTTGATATTTGGCAAAACTAATACAGTTATGTAAAGTTTAAAAATAAAATAAAATTTAAAAAAAAAAGAAAGCAGAGACATTACTTTGCCAACAAAGGTCGGGCTAGTCAAAACTATGGTTTATTCCAGTAGTCATGTATGGATGTGAGAGTTGGACTATAAAGAAAGCTGAGCACCAAAGAATTGATGCTTCTGAACTGTGATGTCGGACAAAACTCTTGAGAGTCCCTTGGACTGCAAGCAGATCCAACCAATCCATCCTAGAGGAAATCAGTCCTGTATGTTCATTAGAAGGACTGATGCTAAAGCTGAAACTTCAATACTTTGGCCACCTGATGTGAAAAACTGACTCATTTGAAAAGACCCTGATACTGGGAAAGATTGAAGGTGGGAGGAGAAGGGGATGACAGAGGATGAGATGGTTGGATGGCATTACCGACTCAATGGACATGAGTTTGAGCAAGCTCCGGGAGTTGGTGATGGACAGGGAAGCCTGGCATGCTGCACTCCATGAGGTCACAAAGAGTTAGACATGACTGAGCAACTGAACTGAACTGTACCTTTCATTTTATTCTAATTTTGCTTTTACTGTTTTAGAACTCATGAGTTAACCAGCGGGACTCCCACAAGGTCACTATGATCCTGTATTACAACTGATGTCACCCTTGTCCATGCGACTCAACACTAGCAGTTGTAATAACACTGACAGCCATTCTCAGCCAGCAGAGAATACAGTCTACATGCACCAGGCTCTACAGTAAACCAAATGCCATGTTTCTTTCCTAAGTGGATATTTGTTCTTAAAAAAAAAAAATAATCGGGTAATTTTGTTGTTTGGATGCTTCTGCCATTTAGTCTTCCATGTAAGCTATCTTCTGTCATGCCCTCAGCTGCCTTTCAACTTGGAAGCCTCATCTTCTAACTGTCTGGAGTTGAGTGCTGGAGGGGACAAAGGGCACAGTGGCAGGCAGCCAGGGAAGGAGAGCCACAGCATCTTGACAGTTGGGCAGAGACAACCAAAGTAAAAACCAGTCGAAGGGACAACAGTGACTGATGGGTCCCAAGAAAACGTTAGTACAAACCTAGTCACATGCAATGTGCCACAGCCTCCAGGAAAGTATCACCGCAAACCAGCTATGCCATTAAAACACAGCTCTGGAGACAAAGGAGATTAAATGCCCTTGATCCAGCCCATCCCTTCTTCTTGGTGGTTGCCAGTTCTTCCCTTCCTGCCAACAGCCACATGTTTCTGTAAGTTGAGCTATCTCTGAAAAAAAATCATAAAACCCCAATTAAAAAAAAAAAAGACTGAAGATTTATTAAAAATCAACCTCCTCTCATTTGTCTTTTATTCAGAAGAGACTTCAGTTTGCAAACTTCACATTTTTTTTTTTAACAGTGCAAGACAAAAGTCAAATCCACCAAAAGCTTTTCACTTCAGCAAACACAGGAGATAATTTATTCCTCCAAGTGGTAAGAGAACACAAGAAGCCAGGCATCTGTGCAAAAACTTTCCATATCCCCTCAAGTACCATAACTCCATCTACATC
This sequence comes from Bubalus kerabau, assembly GCF_029407905.1. NCBI lineage: Eukaryota > Metazoa > Chordata > Mammalia > Artiodactyla > Bovidae > Bubalus > Bubalus kerabau. The sequence continues at coordinate 34,327,493 of NC_073643.1, read as the reverse complement.
TCCGTCTTCTGGTCCTGACTGAACCTTCAATTATCCCCAGAATGGATGAAATCTTAAATCCATATCAGCTTTTAACATCTGCTGAGTCTTAACTATACAGAGATGAAATTCATGTATGTCGCCTGCCGACAGGATTACAATTTAAATCAGACTCAAAAGTATATGGACATAGAAGCCACATTTTCCCTAGTCAATACAGACATCAGTCTAATGACAGAAAGAGGCAATATGCATGTTACGTGCTCCACACAACAAAATTTCCTCTACATCCATTTAAACAATGGATTCTTGGGAGGGTGGTTCAGGGGGTTAGCATGGGGGAACACATGCACTCGTGGCTGATTCATGTCAATGCATGGCAAAAACCACCACAATATTGTAAAGTAACTATCCTTCAGTTAAAATAAATTAATTTTAAGAAAAGTTTTCAGCCACAGAAAATGCATCTTATGCTCTAAAGGAAACTTACGGACATAATCAACATCAGTTTCTCACCCGTAACACCTATCTAACCAACATTTAATTTGTATTTTGGGCCCAGGAATTTAAATTCATCTCCAGAATCATTCTGTTTAGACAAACATCAATGTATTACAAAACATAAAACCTACCACCTAATAACATAGTCATTTTTCTAAAATTTTTCATTTTAAAAATTTTAAATCAAAAGATGAGCTGTAAAAAGAAGTGTTAAGTCAAGTATGGTCTGAGGGGCTCTATGGGGACCTGTCAGAAGTGAACATTATCAGGCTCCAGCCCAGACTCCCTGAACCAGGATCCCTGGAGGTGAGACACGGGTATTTTAACAAAATCCTCCAGGTAATTCTATGGCCACCTGATGCAAAGAGCTGACTCACTGGAAAAGACCCTAATGCTGGGAAAGATTGAGGGCAGGAGGAGAAGGGGAAGACAGAGGATGAGATGGTTGGATGGCATCACCGACTCAATGGACATGAGTTTGGGTAAACGCCAGGAGTTGGTGATGGACAGGGAGGCCTGGCGTGCTGCAGTTCATGGGGTCACAGAGTCGGACCCGACTGAGCGACTGAACTGAACTATACCAGGTGATTCTTATGCACTGGTCCAAGTAATAATATTAAGAACTGTAATCATACCAGAATGGGGGGTATCACCAAGCAACAGTGATAATATGAAATAGACTTTTTAAAAATCCAAGATTTGCAGAGGACAAAAAATTTTTAAACTATAATCAGCATGAACCCAATATTCATATTCCCTTGTCACCTCTCAGTAAATGAAGGCAGTGCAACTCATACATGGATGTAGTCAACTGCTTGTAAGTTCATGTCTATTTATGCTATGGTTCAGAATTATTTGAACTACACACATCTGATTTAGGATTCCAGAAGGATCCACCCCCACCCCCACCCCCAGATGGAGGCTTATTTCTAGGTCTTTAGAATCAAATTAGAATATCCCTTCAGATACCTATTTGTGCAGACTTTAATTTCAAGTATATTTAAATGTTTTCCCATCTTGCTTTGGCTCATCACATCAAGCCAGGCCGCTTATGCTGTGTGATCACAATAATGAATAAACATGGGGTGCTTATAAAGGATGCGGGCACCACAAAACTGATCAATTGTTAATTCTCTAAAGTGACTATACGTGCTTTCTTTTGCAGTCACTTCATTAAGCTGTGCTTTTGGTGGGGAAAAAAAATGCCCAAGTCCTCTGTCTACTGTCTCTGTAAAGTAAAACTACAGTAATCACTCAGAGCCAGCTTAAGGCTTACCTGGGTCTTGATCATTTCCTTGTACTGTCTCAACCCACTACCACCCCCCACCTCCAGCAAGGAACGAAACTGGCATGGCATTTTAAAACACATGGGCTGCATGGTTACTAACTGCCAGAGGACTGGGGGCAGCACCATCATTCGCAGCCAAAATAACCACAATGTGTATTTACTGCCCTCTGGTTATTCTGATCATAGATCAATTTCTCAATGAGCATCTGACCCACATCTCAATCAAACTCCTCCGCGTGGCAGGGCGAGGACTTTCACAGCTTCTCTCTGGAATCAGCGTGTTTGTTACTCAGTTCTTAGCTGCCCCCACCCCCATCCCTGGGCCCTACGCAGGAGTAGTCCAGCCAATCTTTCCTCAATTGGAAGAATGGATTGGATACTCTAGTGAGAGCATTGGCTCTACTGTCCTGCCTGGGTTCAAATCATGGCTCTTTCACAAGCTACCTGTGTGGCTTCCTGCCAACGTGCCTTACTTTTCTCATGCACAGGATGGGGACGATGACTATACCTACCTTGGAGGGCTTGGTGTGTGTGTGGTGGGGGGTGGGGAGGCAGGTATGGGAATTGAATGAGACAGTGCATCAAAATTCTCAGTGCAGTAAAAGGACACATTCTCTATGGAAAATAGGACGGCAAGTCTTCAAAAAATTTAAAACAGAATTACTATACGACCTAGGCATTCCACTTCCGAGTATTTACCCGAAAGAAATGAAAGCAAAGATTCCAACAGATATGTGTACATAACACCTTTATTTGCAATAACCAAAAGGTGGACACTACCCGAGCGTCCATGGATGGATGAAAGGGTAAACAAAACATGGTGTATACACACAGGAGAATAGTATCCAAACTTAAAAAGTCAGGAAATTCTGACACACACTACAACACGGATGAGCCTTGAAGACATCATGCTATGTGAACTGAGCCAGTCGCAAAAGGATAAATATCGTAGGATCCTAGAGCAGCTCTATTTGTAAAGATACAAAACAGAATGGTAACTGCCAGGGGCTGGAGGCAGGGGAAATGCAGAGATGCATTACTGAGTGCAGAGTTTCAGTTTTCCAAGATGAAGAGCGTTCTGAGGATGGATGTTGGTGACGGCTGCTCAGCAATGTGAATGGACTTACACATTTTAAATACAGTTCAATGGTATTAAATAGGTAAACTTCTACTATTTGTATTTTAACACAATTTTTATAAATGCTGGGTGCAGTAGCCAGCAATATCCTTATTCAACAAATGATAGTCATTGTTGCTACTATCATTTTTTAAAAGGTCAACAAAGAAAATATTTCAAACATCCCTTAATGTAAATATGGCAAATACCAGCAGAAACTAGTGAAAGAGACATTTACTATCAAATGTTCAACTCCATGTAAATGTCTCCTTGCACACCCCTTGCACATCACTCTTATCCCTATGTGCCCTTATTGGGGATGTTTAAATATTAACCTGTTAGTTTCCCAAACTTCCTTAGCTGAGCATCAGCCCCTAGGGTTTGAGGTGGTAGGAATTCAGTACACATGGAGAATGAGAGGTACCAGGGGACAGACTCAGTCATCCTCCAGCTTGGTTAATAGAGCTCTAAGCTCCTGAGCTGAACCGACAGTCTGCAAAGAGCAGGACAGAACACAAAGAAGATAGGAGTTTTATCCTGGGAGGACTGAGCTCATGGTAACCAATTTTATGGCTCTTTTGATTTGAGTCTGTGGATGTGTCCATGAGAGAGAGAAAAGGAATTAATCCAGGAATACAGATGAAGAAAGCTGTGGGTCTCTGATGTGAAGCCCGGTTGCATAATCAGTTCTGAAAGCAGAGAAAAGGTAACAGATGTTTACATTACAATCTGGCTGCTTCTGGAAGAGCTGCCAAATGATTTAAATAGTAACGAAGACGGCAAGATCACCGGGCCCCAGTGACTTGTTGCCCCCACTGATACATTCAGAGAATTCACCCCAATAATATTTTCTTCAGATGGCCTCAATTAAACACCTCTTTGGATATATATATTTTGGCTTTCAAGGTACTTTCAATCTCAAACTAGACATCAGAAAAAAAAAAAGGTAGAACTCAAGGACTTAATATAACATTAATATCATGAAACTTGCTGCCTTTGGCAAAGAGGAAAGCATTTTAAAATGAATTTTTAAATAGAATAAGATACAGCCATGAAAAAGAATGGCATACATACAGACTCAGCTCTTTTCACTGATTCATCATCCTTCCGAGAATGGCTGGAAAGCACAGATGGGTCCCATACGATTGTGTGTAAAACGGGCACAGTGCACAGGAGGTCTCCACTGTTGGGGAAATTTCGCCCGACCACATGGCTATCAGCCTCCTTCCCCAGCAGTGGATTCACCAAAGGCCCTCCAGGAGACCTTTGCCAAGTAAACAAACCAGCACACAGTTTATATGAGGGATGACCCCATTTATCTAAAGTGATTTGGTCTAAATGTCTGTATGTGGAGAAAAGCAAAAGGAGGGAATTGGAAATACATTTACTGCAATATGAAAAGGAACTATTTCAATGGCAGAATTGGGTTCCTTTTTCTTTCCGTTTTATACCCTTCTACAGTACATAAATTTTCTACCCCAAACATGTATTATCTTTACAATTGTATTAGAGAAAAACAGAGAGAGAACTGTACAAAACGGAGGCCTAGAGTGATTAAAAGAATCCTGGGTTTGCATTTAGAGATCTAGGTTCCCTGCCAGAAACAGGGATCTGGGGACACTGGATAAGCCATTTCAAGACGCTGGGCCCAGAAAATTGTACTTCAGCAGGGTTTCTTTTTTTTTTTTTTTCTAGTTGATTCAGTTTTTATTTTTATTTTTTTAATTTTATTTTATTTTTAAACTTTACATAACTGTATTAGTTTTGCCAAATATCAAAATGAATCCGCCACAGGTATACATGTGTTCCCCATCCTGAACCCTCCTCCCTCCTCCCTCCCCATTCCATCCCTCTGGGTCGTCCCAGTACACCAGCCCCAAGCATCCAGTATCGTGCTTCGAACCTGGACTGGCAACTCGTTTCATACATGATATTTTACATGTTTCAATGCCATTCTCCCAAATCTTCCCACCCTCTCCCTCTCTCACAGAGTCCATAAGACTGTTCTATACATCAGTGTCTCTTTTGCTGTCTCGTACACAGGGTTATTGTTACCATCTTTCTAAATTCCATATATATGCGTTAGTATACTGTATTGGTGTTTTTCTTTCTGGCTTACTTCACTCTGTATAATAGGCTCCAGTTTCATCCACCTCATTAGAACTGATTCAAATGTATTCTTTTTAATGGCTGAATAATACTCCATTGTGTATATGTACCACAGCTTTCTTATCCATTCATCTTCAGCAGGGTTTCTAACCTCAGCACTCTTGACATTTCGGGCTAGGGTGTCCTCTGCTGTAGAGGCCATGTTGTGCATTATAGGATGTTGAGCAGTATCCGTGGCCTCCACTTACTAGAGACCCACATAACCCACCCCAAGGTGGAACACCAAAGGTGACTCCAGACATAGCCAAATGTCCCTGAGGGGGCAAAACTGCCCCTCAGCTGAGAACCACTGCCCTAGAAGATTTCAGTTTCTTCCTTGCTGGAAACCTTCCTTGATTATCTCAGGAGCTGTGTCTACAGTCTGAGGTTTTAGCTGATGGACAAGGAAGTACCTTTGTTATAACAAGGACATGCCAATATTTTAATGATTCATTAAAGCACAGGATAATGTGAAATTGAATAAAGGAATAAAACCATAAATTTTCAGAGAAAACTTTAGGATATACAACACAGATGTAAACCTAAGAGAATTCAAGCAGACATAATTAATGGTCATCAAAAAACTAATAATAAAAGCAATGCTAGTTTTTGACAGTTCCACTTTTAGTTAAGACAATGGAAATGCCGCAGAAATGTTTGACTGGTATCTAGTTTGGAATGAACTTACAGTGCTAACAAAGCCAACATAGACTATTTTTTCTGCAATGCATATTTTTATTTTAAAAGAATCCCATTGTTCTCTCTTTATAAGAAATATAAACATATCTTCCTATCTTTCTAAAAGGGATTATGCTATTCTTCTGTACTAACAAGACTACGAACAATCTCTTAAAATAAAACTAATTAGCCACATCTTTACTATCTTTCTAAATACACCATATTCCTCTTATTTGGCATTGTATTAACAAGAATTCCCTAATATCTGACGCTACTGTATTTCTGAATGAAAATTATTTATGCTCATGCTAATAACTTGCTACTGTTTGATCCTGACATCTTCTGAATTAAAAAGAATGCCAGAGAAAGAGTCAATGTGGTTTTACATGAATGACCTTTGAAAACCAGTAGTTCATCCATACGGAGAAAGGGATTTATTAACCCTATACCTGGTACACACTAAGTGTTCAACAAAGGTAAGATGCCATTGTCAATATTCATTGTCATACTTAAAAAAGAGTATTATTCCAAATTATTGGTTTGGCTGCACAGCAACTAGAAAGCACAAAGTATGAAGGAAGAGATTATCACACAATAAATAAATGTCCTGAGTTCTTAGACCTGAAGTGATGCCTCAGTATCGTTTTATCATCCTTGTCTTGCCCTGTGCTCAGGTCCAAATTGAGTCACCTTACCCGCTCCTCCTCCACCATAACCTCTCAGTTAAATGTCTCTTTTATAATTACAATACTAAGCTACCAGGAAGTGACCCAAGCTAACTGCTGCATATAGTTATCAAATCTCTGAGTCAGGGTCAACGAACATAATGTTCTAACTAAGACTCAATAATGGAAGAAGTGGATGTGGTCCTCCTTCCACAGAGAGAGCTAAAATGTGGGTCCTAGCACATTACTAAAGCCATTCCCTGCAGGTTTTCACCAGAAAGCACAGTGGGCTAGGAGTAAGGATTCGGGGGTTCTAAGCCCACAGTGGATCCAAGTCACAACATCTCCTACTTCTGATCTTCTGGAAAAAGGAACTCTGAGATACTTTTCAGATTCAAACTTCTGCTTGCCTTTGACTCTCCCCTTAAACCACACTGCACAGTTAAATTTATATTAAATACAAAACCCAAGAACCCTCTTAACTGACTTTATGGAGGAAAGTAGATTTAACTTAAATGGCTACTGCAAAACAGAAAGAGTTACTTTTATTTTTTTCAATAGATATTAAAAACATGGGAAGCCAAAGTTAATTTTACGCTGTGAGCAGCGGGTTGCCAGAGTTCACAAAATGAGTTGGCTATTATTGTAAAACCAAACTCCACACACCCATTCAAGCCTATATAAGTAAGGGCTGCCTAGGAAGGATCTGAGCTTTTTCTAATAGTGTTTTCAAAAGAAATAATTATGAAGTCATTAAGGTAGCCAAAATTGTTTCACCAACCCCTTTGTAGACGTCTTTTTCTATTGCCTGTCCCCCTACCCTCAATCCCGAATCTGTTTGACAAATTAGAATGAAGAACACTATTTGATCTCCCAGTCATTTATGATTGACTTCAAGATTTATAGGTACGCTGGTAATCCTAGCAGATTCATACCCAACACCTGATGAAAAGTACGCTTGTATGCAAACAAGTGAGTCCATCACCTAGATGTTCACCTATTTCAAAGAAAAAAAAAATCAAAAGGTTAGTCCATTTACTATGATGTCTCTCCATCAGTAAAGAAACAGAGCCAAATGCAGGGTGAAAAATTTCCAAAGAAGAAAGCAAAAGGGGGAAAATGTACTTATGCAAATTCTAAAGAGATCTATAAAACTGCAATCCGAGAATTTTATTATTAAGCTAAGCTTCTTAGTGTAGAAATCCCCAAAACTCTCCAACTGGGCAGCTAATAGAGAGTTAGGAAGAACCAAAGGACTTCCCTCTTTCTCTGATTCATCACAGGCAATATAGAAACCCTTGCTGAATATGATAATGTGACTTTTGTCAATGCATGTTCAAATCAGATAGAGGATTGGCTGGTGATGATGTCATACCCAAGGGTTAATCTCCATTGAATGTAGTTTTAATACCATATACATACCATATACACCAACACATCATTTATATAACAGTATTATATTAAGTGTCCCAACAAATGAACTGTGCAGATAATAAAAGCAGCTATTAGAGAAAGGCTATGTGCCACTGAAAAGTAGGTAAGGGGACAAAGAATCTGTGTCTGTGTGTGACTAAATGGAACTAGGTCATCAAACAAAACACATCTCTAAAAGGAGTCAAAAAATGAATATTGAAATTTAAGTGACTCAGAAAATTCTAGAACCAGATATTTGGAAAAGTTCCCTCAAATGAAAAACTATTCAGTAATCAAGTTGAGATATTTGTATTTGTGTGCAAGTTTGTGGGAGAAGAAAAAACAAATTAGCCATCCAAAAATAAGTGAACTGGCAGCCACTGCTTATCTGGTAAGAGGAAAACTGGCCACATCAAATCATGACTTACAACCTTATAATACATTTCAAAGTGTCAAAGGGGAGTTAAGATGGTACAGAAGGAAGAGAACAAAGTCATCCAAAGCTGAAAAATGAAAAGAACTGAGGAAGAAAATCTTGAAATCCATTTTTTTGGACATGAGAATATTGATCAAGAAATGCCTACACAGATAAAGAAAGCTTTTTGCACAAATGAGCAATGTCCATTCACACAGTCAATTTGGGAGAACATAAGTCATCATTAGTCGTAATGATTCTGAAAACTGCTCTCACACCGCCTTATTAAGATCTGTATTTCCAATCCAAAGGCAGTGCTGGGCTTACACACTGATTCACAACCATAAACAACAGAAATGCTCCTCATTGTAAAACCACAGTGAGCTGTTGAATTCTGCAAGTCACACATCTGTCCTCAAATGACTGAGTGCAAAACACAGATTATATCAGGAAATGGATGTTCTTAAATTATTTTAGCCTTTTTCTGTTTGCTTTGAAACCCGGGCCCTGCCTGAACAGGACTCAGACACACAAACTCATTGTCCCTCAGCAAGTGGCCTGGAAGGAGGGCAGGTCTGACCAAGAAACTGAACCATCATCGGAAACCAGTTTGGGCATATGGGTCTGCAGGTATGGGCTTCAGGTTGTTGAATCCCCAGACCACGGATATTACAGAAAGAATCAGACCACGGCTTTGAACGTCTCTGTTCCCACGCTCCAGGGTCACTTGTCACATCACATCAACCTTGCCCGTCTCGGAGGGACAGCGGTTGAAAGTTAAAGAGGAACCGACTACACGGATACAGACACTTCCTCAAGGGAGTCCTAAAATCCTGTTTGGGGGATGGGCACAGGGGTAGGTTTCAGCGAGGAACCATGAACTCGTGTATGCACATCTGGCTGAGGAGTTGCTTCACAGCTTAGCTAAGGTTCTCACGGGGGTCTGTGGAGCTCTCAAACGTTAAGTGACGCTGATTCAGGAGAAAAACACACCAGTAGCACCGTGTCTGGCCTGGGTTGTCTCCCTAGGTGCGGGTTATCAGGCTTTCCACATCGTCCCCGAGGAAGAGAACATGGCTTAAGGTTAAAGATGCCCTCCCTTCCAGGGGCTGACTGACAGAGCAAAGGAAGCAACAGCGGACGAAACCGAAAAAGATGGGAAGAAATCTAAGCACGCCGGCTTGGTGAACAAATGCTAGATACCTAATGTGGGAAGGGACGGTACTTCTAGACCCGCTCCGCTTCTCCCCTTGCGTGGGAAGCTTCGCGCTCACAGCTGCAAGTTGCACCCCGGATCACGCAACGTCCTCCCAGCAAGAGCCGGGCAAGCAGGAAATCAGCTGTAGGCTAACCCGCTCTCTCCTTCAGGCTCCTATAAAGATACCGGCTCAGACTTTTTCAAAACAAGGACTCGCGACCAGTTCGCCCTCTGCCTCTACATATCAATCCATCAAGTGACCTCTCAGACATTCACGGAGCACCCTCGGGATCTCTGAGTGACAGACACAAACCCTGAAGTTGGAAGCGTGCCACACACACCCTGCTTCTTAGCGAGGTTTCCAACTTCGGGGTGCACGGCAGCCTCCGCCACAGGAGGTCACTCCCGCAGTCCAGAGCTCCAGGATGAGCGGGAGGAGGCAAGTCGGTATCGGCCCGAGAGGCAGATGCTGCCCAGGAGACAGATCGTGAGCAAAGGGTCCCAAGTCACCCCAACCCCATCTTCCCGCCTCCTCCTTGCCCTTTCAACCTTCCTCACTCAGCTAAAGCCGGCAGCCAAGTCTGAAACTGCGTTTGCAGAGCGACACACCGATTTCCCTCCGCACCCGAGCCAGAGGACGCTCACCGTGCCGCCTCCCCGCAGACATCCCCACAGAGGTCCATCACCTCCGCAGGCTCGCTCGGAAAGGAAACTCCCAAGTCTCTCTGAAGACAAGTCCGAAACTGCATCCGGAGAACAAACGTCTGCGGAAGCAGCAGCTGCGACTCCACTCCTGGGGTCTGGCAACAGCCTCAGTGCGCCCCGTCCAGGGCGGCGCGCAGCCAGCAGTGCTGCAGAGCCAGGCTAGCAAGCCCATGGGGAGGGCAGGGCCACCGCGGGTCACAGTGATTGGCCAGGCTGGTTGGCTGCCCCCGCCCCCGCCCCCGCCCCGCCTGGTGGTCCACGTGGGTCGGCCCTCTACCCGGCCTGCAGTCCCGCTCGGTCCGGGTACTCCCAGCATCGGACTCCGCGCGCCTCTCCCTAGCGCCTCGCTGTGGCCATCGCTCAGCAGGTGCTAGGGAAAGCTCTTCCTTCTGAAGAGCTGAGCGCCTCGTGGAGCCCTGCATCAGAGAGGAATTTAGGGCTCACCTCCCAGCTGAAACAATCCCCTCACATGGTTTCTCCATCGGAAGACCCAAGGCAGCTTGCAAACAGTTTTCCTTAACTGCCCTGAGCATAGCACATGCATAATTAATCCCCCTTCTTTTGTAACTTGCTTGCAAGGAAAAGGAGGGAAATCTGCACAGTGATCACCTGAACACTTTACTTTAAAAAATCATGAAAGTACCGCTAAGGCTTCTTTGCCTGGAACCCCACACCAAATCCTCTTCCTTCTCCCGTCCCCAAGTAACAGTCATAATCCGTGACTTAATACTTACATAGTATTCATTTTACAGAGAATACCTCATCTGATCTTCATTTTATACACCAGAAAACAGAGACATTACATAATTTACTGAAGATCACACAGTTAATCAGTGGTCCCTGTGTAATCTGAACCTTGGAAGTCTGGTGGCAGAATCCATGTTCTTTGATATTCAAAGTGCAATCCCGGAGATGCATCCCCTGAGAACTTGTTAAGAATGAAGACTTTCAGACCCCATCCCGAAACAGCATCTTCATTTTAACAAGATCCCCAGGTGACTGGCATCTGCATAAAGTTTGAGGAGCACTGTTGTATATCACTGCGCTGTTCACTGTCATTGGTTTCCTTATCATCCTCTGGTCCTTTCACCCTGCGGTGATCATTACGCATCATTTTGCCCCAGATGTACAGGTTATATTTGCCCTTCTCTGAGCCTGCTGCTTGTGCCACTAGAAGCCTCCTGCCTCTGCTCCCCGTTCCTTTGTTCTACGAGACACCCATCATGCCATATTATTTTATGTATCATTTAACCTTTTCAACCCTTTGTCCTTTTACTCTAGGAGTTGGGGGCTCTGTAAGCCAAGATTATTACCAAGTTGTCACCACTCTAAAAGCGAATTCAAGTATCAGAGACAGAAACTTGATCTCTGAGGAGTTCCTCAGCGCTGAGATTCTACGAAGGTCAAGGGCAGATCCAAGGAAAACCTGAAACTACATGCCAAGAGATGCCAGAGTGCTCCTGATGGCATTCATTCAGTCAGTCAATGAAACTGATGGCATACCCTGGGTCTGGTGCTGGTATATACAGACATAACAGAAGTAAATGAAACAGTAAAAATTTCTGCCCTCATACAGCTTACCTTCTAGTAAAAAAGGGGAGACAGTAATAAACACCATACATAAGTGAAGTACAGAGTATGGTGTGCAACAGAAAGAAATGAAGTACAGAAAGGGAAGTGAGCACCGAGAGGTCATGATTTAAAATGTAAGAATCAGGCTAGTTTTCACTGAGACGGTAATATGGGGACAAAGACTTAGAAGAGCTGAGGGTGAAAGTCATTTTGAAGAACTCTACAGCCATTCAATCACCAAATACTGATCAATTGAGCACTAAGCTAACCAGGTGTGCTAAGCCCGGTTCTGGCATGGGTCTGTGTGTTTATTTAAGCCCTCCTGTATTTCATATGTCCAAGTTTCCCTGAACTGAAATTTTCTCATCCTGGTAGAGAAAAGCATGTAAGCAATTTTATGTGGCTCAACCCACTATCATATTTTTCCATCCTGGATGCTCAGGATTGTTAGGGGTTTCATACACTAATGTCCTAACCCACAGTACCTTGGAAGTACCCAGGTACCCAGGACCTTACTTGGAGAAAGTTCTTTACAAAAGTAATCAAATTAAAATGAAATGATTAGGTAATACAATATGACTAGTGTCCTTATAAAATGGGGAAATTTGGAGACAAATACAAAGAGAAAGCACCAGGTGAAGGTGAACAGAGAGATGGGATGATGATTTTACAAAGCAAGCAATGTCAAAGATTGAGGACAAACCTCCAGCAGAAGAGAGAAGCGTGGAACAGACTATTTTGCTTTGAGCCCTCAGAGGGAACCGACTTGACCAACTTCTTGATCTCAAATGACTACCTTCAGAACTGTGAGATAATAAATTTGTGTTGCTTAGGCTATGCAATGTAGCACTTTGTTACAGCAGGACTAACTAACAAAAGTATGTTTCTAAGGTATGATGCTAAAGTTTAAGTGACTCATAAATTTCTAATGACCGATGATGCCTTTTGTGTAATATAGCAAGAAGCCAAAATGATCTGAGGTGAGATTTACCAACCAAATCACCACAAGAAAAGACAAATTATGTTTTAAAAAAGCCAAAGGTGCCCCAATTATTCAATCATTTCTCATCTATTTATCAAATGCCTAGTATATGTCAGGCTGTGAGATACAGTAACAGATAAGACAGATGTGGTCCCTGCTTTCAGGTGACATCATTATGGACAGAGTCAAATGGTAAACAAGTCAACAAACATATAAACAAGCTAATTTCAGACCAGAATGCTTAAAAGAAAAGACAGGAAGGCTAGAGAAATAAAGGGATGGGGGGGTGGGTTTAATTTCCAATGGCTGCCCCAGGAAGGGTCCTATGAGGGGGTGACACTTGAGACAAAGATTTCCATAAGAGAAGACCATCCAAGCAAAGATCTGGCAAAAACAGTTCCAGGCGGAGATAACAACTGCTCATCTCTTTTTGAATTTTATTTCTTTTTATTTTTGGCTGCACTGGCTCTTCATTACTGGGCTTGGGCTTTCTCTAGTTGCAGCAAGCAGGGGCTACTCTCTGGTTGCAGTGCGCAGGCTTCTCATTGCATTCCTTTCTCTCGTTGTGGAGCACAGGCTCTAGAGCACTGACTCAGTAGTTGTGACACGGGCTTAGTTGCTCTGGGGCATGTGGGATCTTTCTGGAAAAGAATCAAACCCATGTCCCCTGCATTGGCAGGCAGACTCTTAACCTGTGACCACCAAGGAAATATCCTTGCCATCCATTTCTTAACACCCTTTCTTTCTCTCTTTGCCACCCATGCTGCATCCTTTGAGGTTGTACAAAATCAATGTCTTTCTCTTAAAAATGGGGCCAAGGTGTTTATTTTCTTCTGTAAAAACCTGGGGAGGTCATGCCAACAGGGTTTTAGATGCTCACACACTCTCACAAAACATCCCGGGATGTGGTGACGTCACATGACTAGGATGCTGTGTTTATCTTCTTCATTTGTATAACATCCAGAATACAACTGGGGAATGTCCTAGCGCTTAATCAATACGCTGATGAGTGACTGTGCCTTCAAAATAACATTCCGACTCTCCAAGGCCTATTTATAAAATCCTCTGATTATCAAGGGAAGCTTCAGTTTTCAGCTTTGTAATGCTCATGTACTTTGAAGGCAATTTTTACTTAGGAGACTAATAAGAGTAACAGCTAATATTAATCAGAGGCCTGTGTGTGGCTCACTCTGCTAAGCGCATCTCATGGATTATTATCCCCACCACCCTACAAGGGAAATTCTATGACATCCTCTTCACAAATGAGAAAACTGGGGCTCAAAAAAATGAAGTAATAGGCCCAGGGCTGAAACCACTATTAAATGGCAGACTTAGAGCCCAAGCTGGTCTCTTTCCCTAGAAGGCTTGCACTAGGGTGGGTGAGCAGAAAGCAAAAGCATTTGTCTATTCTCTTGCTTTTGTCTTTAAGATTTTCATAGCACTGTTTTCTAACTTTTTTTTTTACACGCCAGCCCTCGAGCTTTCAAGTTCACTTATCTAACCAGATATTTGCTTTGCTTTCCCTTGCTTCAAACCGGGAACTGCAAGAACTTTGATAAATGAAACGACAGATACACTTTTTGTTTTCAGCCTGTCTGTTTTTCAGCATCCTCTGAGGAAATGGGAGTCAAGCTTCTTAGACATCAGTCTACTTTGACAGACATCCGTATCACACACGCTGACGGATCCTGAGCACAAAGGGAGTCCCTCCCCTCACTCAACTCACAGGGAACATCGTGCCCCCTGCCAGACCCAATGCTGTGTGTGATGCTAGCTCTGAGTCTCTTTGCACAGACACTAACAGATCCTCTTGCCTGAGAGTGAATACCTAAAAGTGGCTTCAGCTGGTCTTTGTGAATCGCCTTCCATTCCCAGTCCTGATCAGTGAGAAAGCCTGGGGAACTTGCAGAAGTGAAGAGATGAGAGGTAGGCCTCCCTGCATCCTCGATTCCCCTGCCACACTAAGGAAACGGGCGGCCGTTCTGGCAGTTGCATGACTTCCTGCCTGGGATAGCACAGTCAGGCTTGCTCTGAACTGCTGGAACTCAGACAAGGTGTCTGGTCTTCACTTTGGAAGGCTCAGGTGGGTCTCCCTATCTTTCCCTTTGCTGAGCACAACTGCTTCAATAATTTATGCCCTGGAAAAGCACAGCACTTTGGAGCAAATCAGCATAAGAAGGATTTACAAAACCACAGTGGGAAGGCATTTTCAGAGATCGCACAAGAGCTGGTGCATGGAGCACTATGAGCTCGTTCCAAGTAGGACCAGCCTCAGGGAGAATCACCAGAGAAATAAGGCTCCTTCTGGGACCCTTTCTTCTTGTCCCTTCCATCCAGCATCTCCCAGTAGGGTCATACTCCTCCTTAGTGACGTAGAAGACTGCTGCTGTCATTCCTTAATTCATCCTTTAATTGATTCTTTTATTAATTCATATAAAGCTGTGTTTGTCAAAGATGTATTTGTATCTCCATGTTCACATCAGCATTATGCACAACAGGGAGAAGCAACCCAAGTAAGTGTCCATGAATGGATAAACAAAACGTAGCACAGATATACCATGTAATGTCACTCAGCCTTTAAAGGGAAGGAAATCGCTACACGTGCTACAAGATGAACCTTGAGGACATTATGCTCAGTGACATAAAGTGAAAGTGAAGTCGCTTAGTCATGTCTGACTCTTCGCGACCCCATGGACTGCAGCCTACCAGGCTCCTCTGTCCATGGGATTTTCCAGGCAAGAGTACTGGAGTGGGGTGCCATAAACCACTAACAAAAAGACAAGAGCTGTATAATGTCTTGTATGTGAGGTACCTAGAGCAGCCAAATTTATAGAAACAGAAAGTAGGATGGGGTGGAGAGGTGGTGGGGATTACAGAGAGTTAGTGTTTAATGGGTACAGAGTTTCAGCTCTGCAAGAAGAGAAGTGTGTGGGGATGGATGGCGGAGATGGCTGTGCACCAGTGCGAAGGGGGTTAATGTCACCAACTATGCCCTTAAAAATGGTGGTGAATAAATTTCACTTTACGTGTATTTAACCACAATTTAAAACATTTTTCAAATCTAATTTGAAAATTTTCCTAAATCAACCAAAAATGGAAAAAATGAAAAGCTTAAAATGTGATATGTGATGCTATTTAAGATATGTGATTCTATTTAAGTTCTGCTGTATCACAACTTAACAGACTTAGACTAAACACACCTTCACATAACAACAACAAAAAAAATTATTTTCATCTTTGCATGTGTGCTAGACATTGTACCAGACACTCAAGATGCTGTTTAAAAGACACCCATGGGACTGATCTGCTGGTCCCGCTGCGCAGACTCCATGCTCCCAATGCAAAGGGCCCAGGACAGATCCCTGGTTGGGGAACTCTCTCCCACATGCTGCCGGCTAAGAGTTGCCATGTCACAACTAGAGATCCTGCATGACACAACTAAATAAATCCTATGCAGCCAAATAAATATATATTTTTTTAAAAAAAAGGTGGTGGCTCAGGGGTAAAGAATCTGCCTGCAAAGCAGGAGACGCGGGTTCAATCCCTGGGTGAGGAAGATCCCCTGGAGAAGGCAATGGCAACCCACTCCAGTATTCTTGCCTGGAAAATCCCATGGACAGAGAAGCCTAGTAGGCTATGGTCCACGGGGGTCCCAAAGAGTCAGACACGACTGAGCAACTTCACTTTCGCTTTTCTTAAAAAAAACGAAAAGGACATTCAGAATCCCTGGCTTCAAAAACCTTAACAAAAGAATACCACGCTGACCTGATGGAGTCTGTTATTCAGTTTATACTTTCTTTCCCCAACAAATACTTACTGAGTTTCTACTACATGATAGGCTCTCTGCTACCTGCTCAGATACATCAGTGAACAAAATAGACACAGACTCAGTTCTCACAGGGCTGCCAGTCTAGCAGAAGAGAAACATAACAACCAAGAAATTATTGTTCCTCCAACTTACCTGCTCCATCAGAATTCACTGATTCTCAGCTAGACTCTCTAACAAGTGTCTTTATGAAGTCTGCTAATGATATCGAGGTATAAAGCTTATGTCATCCCTTCCATATTTGTAACATATACAGGCAATAACATTAGAAACAATATAGTAATCCAGTTTTCTTCGATACTGGATGCTTGGGGCTGGTGCACTGGGACGACCCAGAGGGATGGAATGCGGAGGGAGGAGGGAGGAGGGTTCAGGATGGGGAACACATGTATACCTGTGGCAGATTCATTTTGATATTTGGCAAAACTAATACAATTATGTAAAGTTTAAAAATAAAATAAAATTTAAAAAATAATAATAAAATAAAATGTGGCTTCCATTCCAAAGATGGTGTACACAATAATTTTAGCTAAAATATGGAAGGTTTCTTTTAGTATCTGTAACTTATTTTAATGTATATTATGAAAATGGATAAATGATAGCATCAAATCTGTGATTTTCATGAAAATTGTTATTTATAATGAGGTTAAATTAAAAGGTGATTACAGTTGAAGAAAAGATTATGATAACAGTAATTTAGGCATTTGGTAAAAATCAAGAAGGTGAGATCCAACAAAACCAGGACGAGAGGTGACATTTGTAAAAATAGGAGTGATTCTATTGGCAGAAATGCTTGATCAATGATAGGCTGATGAGAATGATATTATCAGGAAATACAGGTTTTATAGTCATTGGAAAAGACCCTGATGCTTGGGAAGATTGAAGGCAAGAGGAGAAGGGGACAACAGAGGTTTGGATGAAGCCAGAGGTTGGATGACATCATCGACTCAATGGACATGAGTTTGACCAAGTTCCAGGAGATGGTGAAGGACAGGGAAGCCTGGCATGCTGCGGTCCATGGTTTTGGAAAGAGCTGGACACAACTGAGAGACAGAGCAACAACAAAGTCACCTTTATGTTCCACCACGAGTTCATGTTCTCCCTTTCTAACTCTGAAACTCTTAGAGGCAGCCATCCCACAATACACCGAGCAATGACATGTTCTAAGAATCTCTTCCTTACCCATTTACCAACTCAGCTTCTTCTGAAAAGACTAAATCTAGAGGAGGATGGTGGTGAAGAATGAAAGATGGTCAAGTATCTCTGGTGCTTAGGTTGGAAGCATGCTGAGTTTGTATCATGCAAATTGTTACTGTAGCAAACTCACAGTGGAAACAATGATTACATTTCCAGTCCTTATCTGTCCCTTTTACTCTCCTTGAGCTCTAGTGCAAAGTCTGGGGCAAGGCAGGAAAGTAAGTATTGGGTTTTATTCCAACTTTCTTTGTATCTGCCCTATTTTAATACAGGCAACAAAAACCACATGTCAGTTGACTTTAATTTTGGACGAGATTTTGCCTCTACCTTAAAAGAACGTTATTTAGTAAAATGTCATGAATGTTAAAGCAGGATTTAAAGGGCTTCACTTGGACATCTGACATTTGACTCTTGATCAGGGACTTACCCACCAGGGAAGCCTAATCTATCAGACCTTAAATCCCATGGATTTCCCAAGAAAGTAAAGGACTGGACATTTGCCTGCCTGCCAAACAACCCCTTCAGAGAAACCATACTAGCCAGAACCCTTAATTGCAAGTGACAGAAACTCAACACAAACTGACAATAGGCTGAAAGGGGGAACTGCCTCTTTACATAACTAAGACATTGCAGAAGTGTTACTGGATACTAGCACTCAAGGGAGGGCACAGCGATAACCAATCCACCTGCCAGTGCAGGAGACACAGGAGACAGGGGTTCAATCTCTGGGCCAGGAAGATTCCCTGGAGGAGGACATGGCTACCTACTCCAGTGTTCCTGCCTATAAAATTCACAGACAGAGGACATGGAGGGCTACAGTCCATGTGGTCACAACAGATCGAACAGGACTGAGCACACACATGCTCACAGAGTGCATGCATTTGTTCCTATGTCTTCCCCATTTCTTCACTTTGTTCTTTGTTTTTGCATGAATTGACATCATTCTTTCCAACCAAAAGGAGGCTTCTTTCCAAAGGCAGGGACAAAGTCCTTCAACAGTTCTCACCATATTTTTCCAGCCAAATGACTCCAAACACAACAAGAATTCTTTTTCGGCTTCTAATTAAAGAAACCTTGTCCCACTCGTTTCATAAGCTCATCTATATGCCCAGTTTGGGCAGAGAAGATAGCACTCCCACCTTAATCATATTATAAATTCCTCCAGTAGAGGATAATAAAAACTAACGTCCAAGCAGGAATCTGCCCTATCCAATGCCTTGGTGGACTGATTCATATAACAACAGTTAATTATTATAGATTAGTCTGGACTCCTAAACCAAGAACTAGCCATCCATCTGACTTGTGTGGCTTGGCTAGAAAAGAAGCATGGGCCTACAGGCTTTTTCCCTGAAATTTGAAAATGGAAGCCCAACAGACTGAGTCTTTAGCTGGGGCAGTTGACCTTAATGACATGACAGACAATTATAGGCAATGTGCAGTTGAAGTTATAAAGAAGCCAGCCTACAGAAACTGGAGATCAGGGAGAAACACTGACTCTGAGACCACATCACCTCAGAAAGGACATTCAGGGAGCTGCATTTCTCAGTTTACTGTGCATGCCAGTGCCTGAAAATTTTGTGGTATGAAATAAGAACTGGCTAACACACTGAGTGCTTTTACTCACTCGATCTCATTTCCTCATTATAGCAACTCCATTAGAAAGTCTCTATTCTCTCCATTTTAAAGATGAAAACCTGAAGTTCATAGAAACTATTGGATTTTTTTTAATGTGATTTGTCAATCTAGAAAGAGTCTGAGTTGAGAATGTTTACCCCTGCTCCAAGCTGCTTCAGAACCTTGAGCAGCAGGGAAAGAGCTGGCCTGGAGACCTGGATTTGGCAGTCATCTACTTGAACTCCAAGTGATACTCATGAAAGCCACAGAAGGGGACTTCCCCAGTGGTCCAGTGGTAAAGAATCCACCTGCCAATGCAGAGGACATGGCTTTGATCCCTGGTCCAGGAAGATCCCACATGCCATGAGGCAACTAAGCCCGAGTGCCACAATTATTGAGTCTGTACTCTAGAGCCCAGGAGCTACAACTACTGAGCCCATGTGCCCTAGGATCCGTGCTCTACAACAAGAGAAGTCACTGCAATGACAAGCCTATGCACCACAACTAAGACCCAGCACAGCCAAAATAATAATTACAATTTCATAAAAGCCATGGAAAGGAGTAAGGCCACCAAGTGAAGGCTCACAGGTAGAGAGTAAGTCATCAGCTCACCTTGTGGGTACTCCCTGTGCTCAACATTCTGCATGTTCTGTACTTTATCAGAAAAAAGAGAAACTGAGGCAGATTTAGGGGAGATAGCAGTGATCTTGCTTTTAGGCACCATAAGATGAAAGGGACTTCAAATAGTTTATTTTTAAGGATTTGGTCATTTTTCTGCCATGCTTAAGTGGCTTCATCCTCACATTTTGTCCAGTCTGAAAAATTCAAGACAATCTCGCTTTTACACATGAATTTCTAAAGAAACCTTGCAAATTAGCACAGGCCTAAAGGGCCAGAACAACAGAGAATGAAGCAGAATATCAAGGACTGCGTGTCAGGTTGCATATGGAGACATCCAAGGCCATTCTTCCACCCTATCTTGATAAACAAGGTTGCACACCAAGTTGATTTTGCCCCTGGTAAATTTGGGCTATTCTAGCATTTTAATAAGATTTTTTTTTAAGAGACACAAAATAAATTATGATTCGTCATGTCAGCGCTTTATTTTGTAAGGTTGTTAGCACACTGTGACATAAATTTTGAGGAATAAATAAATGTGCTGAGATGATTTTTAAAATATTCCCTTTGCTTCCTTTTACTCTCTGACTCTCCATCCTCACCCATAACAAATTCAAGCAGCTAGACAATATGCTTACAACCCTAGGGGAAAATATACCAAAGCAAAACTTGGAGAACAAAGAGACAAAACCATAGCTTATGAGTTTCAAAACATGCCGCTGAAACCCATGCCAGACATAATAGCTTTGAAAGGGTTTCTGAGCCTCCAAAGCCAGGGTTTTGAATATCAAAAAGCCACAGCATACTCTGAACAATAGACTGGGGAAAAAATAGCCTTCCCTCTGGTTTTCAGATAAGGTACAGATTCCATAGGCTGGATGGAAGAGAAGATAGTTTAAAAAGAAAGTCAGATGAGGGTGAATGTTACTGAGAAAGACCACTGTGGACAGCTGCCCCTGAGTTGTGTGAGGTTGACCAGACGTCTGACCTAGAATAGAAATTCACAGGGCTCCTCACTCTTGTTGCTGTTGTCATTTTGGCTGGAAAATTCTTTGTTGTGGGGGCTACTCCACTGCAGGATGTTGAGCAGGAATCTTGGCCTCCAGCTACTAAATGCAGGTAGTACCTCCAAGTTTTGACTGCCAAAAATAAGTCCAGACATTGCCAAAACTCTACTAGGAAAGAGGAGAGAAATCACTCCTGGTTGAGAACCAATGAAAGAGGGAAAGAGACAGAGATTCCACATACACACACATACATATCTTTCTAATTAAAAAAGCCATTTGTTCTTTATACAGAAAATTGTAAGAATACAAAAAATCACCAATCCCTAAAATTATCTATACTCTATGCACTCAGAAATCATTATTGTTCATGTTCTGTCTACACACAATGTTTCATACACGTATATGTATATTCACATACCCCAAAGGTAAGGCCATATTACCATATGTTTTGGAATTGGCACTTTTTTTTTTAACATGGATTTTCTTAGAGGTATAGCATCCTTAACATGCTCATAATATAATCTAATTAGCCACCCCCTATTTCTGGACATTTAGATCACTCCTATTTCACCATCACTGGTAACGCTCTGATGGACATCTTCATATATTCCTTTGTTTTCTTAGGGTAAATTCCTAAGGAATGTTCTGGACAGGGAAAATGATATTGGAGGGCCACATCTATAATACGTTCTTCTGCACTGGTTGAAGTCATAATTTGCTGATTTCAAATACACCTTATTCCACTGGTGTTGTTACCTTTCTACAGTGCTTTCCACTTTGCCAAGTATGCAAGGCAGCTTCCAACTGTTCCTTTTTACTGACATGAAAACTAATATTCATGGAAGCTAAATGACTTGCCCAAGGCAATACTGAGCAACACTGTATCACCTGAGCCCTGGGATTTTATTACTGCTCACAGTGGCAACACATATACAGCCAAAACTGAAATAATCCAGAGAAGATCAGTATGTCCCGCATTCATGGATGAAGTGCAATTTTGTGAGCATGAGGACGTTAGGATAATTCTTGATCATGAGTTCTGTCTCTGAGTACAGTGGATTCCAGAGGTCCCAAAACATAGTCAAGGCCATGAGACTGCGGATGACTGAATCTACCACTTTCCATGCAAAATTTCACAACCAATCTCATCTCACAGTGTTGACTTAGAGGGATAATATTTAAAGATGCTAATTCCAACATCTGCTTCCTTTTTATCCCTGAAGCCAAATTATGCTGGTACAGTCTGTTTTTACTTTCTGTTATACTCTAACACAGATTTATGACCGATTAATTTCTTATCGAGGAAAAACAACCCCATCATAAGTATCTGAGATAATGACATCTAAGTATTTTATATTGCTATAACTCGCAACAGTTAGGATACAGAGTGCATCCAATGTTCATTACTTCTTAATGCTTGCATTCTTTTTCATGTTTTGATTCACACAAAAAATGAAAATGTTACCCACTGCTTAGCCATTTTTTAGGTCTAATGAGATTAAACAAATTCTGAGGGGGAAAAGAGTACAGCTTAATAATGTTTTAAGTGGTTTGTAGAAACATTCCTTCTACCATGGGCACAATTTTAAACCAAAGCCAACTTCTGCAGTGCCACTGAAGGCTAATGAATGCCTTAATAATATGCAGAGGAAAAAAGGCGATGAGCTGATTAGATAACAGAAATATCTGAGACCTCTGAAATACGAAACGAAAACAACTCAATTGTACTCAGAGACAGAACTCCTAAGGAAGAATTATCCCACCATCACAGAGATGCACTTCACTACCATTAATACTGGGCTTCCCTAGTAGCTAAGTTGGTAAACAATCTGCCTGCAATGCAGGAGACCCTAGTTTGATTCCTGGGTCGGGAAGATCCACTGGGGAAGGGATAGGGGAAGACCCTATCCAGTATTCTTGGGCTTCCCTCGTGGCTCAACTGGTAAAGAATCTGCCTGCAATGCGGGAAACGTGGGTTTGATTCCTGGGTTGGGAAGATCCCCTGGAGAAGGGCAAGGCTACCCACTCCAGTATTCTGGATTCGATTCCTGGGTTGGGAAGATCCCCTGGAGAAGGGAAAGGCTACCCACTCCAGTATTCTGGCCTGGAGAATTCCATGGACTGTATAGTCTATGGGGTTACAAAGAGTTGGACATGACTGAGTGACTTTCACTTCACTTTTACCATTAATATTAAGTGATACCAATTGGCGGCATCTGTTGAGGTAATTGACAGTCACTGATTTGACAGCTAGACTTAAAAGCTTCAGGTAAACCTTGAACCAATTTCTCTGGTTCTAGTAATACTTAGAAAATGAGCACAATTTAGAACATCATATAACTTTTCTATTTTCTAAAATTTGGTTGATGCCAATCCTTCCTCCAGCTAATTAAACTCTTGCAAGTTCATAATTTTTTTAAAACAAAATTCAACGGATTCATCTATAAATTTTATTTACCATTTCCTGATTGCCTATCTAGTCCTAGGGAACTGTTCTGTATGTGCCAGTCTCTCTCTCTCAGACTGCTACCTTCAAACATACTTGCTTTCTAATAGACCAGCTAGCACTGACTAGATTGATATCACTGACTCAATGGCCATGAACCTGAGCAAACTGTGGGAGATAGTGGAGGACAGGGAAGCCTGGTATGCTGCAGTCCATGAGATCACAAAGAGTTGGACAAGACTTAGCAACTCAACAACAGCAGCAATAGTTAGACATGTAAGTGTGTAAATGTATGTTACATAAACTTGGAATAAACAGACTTTCTTACAGTCTAGCAAACTCTAAGATGGTTGTTACTTGATCCTTGGAGTCTGGAGCAAAGGGATACATTACATGGGACACTGCCTGGGTAAAGAAGGCAAGTATCAAGTAGCAGAGACCATCTATACACATATGGTATACACACACATACCATTAGAGAGAGAGTTCTCAAAGAAAGTGAGCAGTCAGTAGACAGGAAAATGCAAGCAGATCAAAAAAGGAATGAAGTACTGATACCTGCTATAACACAGATGAATCTTTAGAACACTGCTTGAGTTTATTATCAAATGAAACCAGCCAGTTACAGAAGTCTACATACTGTATGATTCTGTTTGTCTGAAGTGTTCAGAACAGGTAAGTCATAGAAAGAGAAAGTAGGTCAGTAGCCAGGGGCTGAGGGAATGGGAAATAGCAAGTGACTGCTAAATGGATAGTTTCCTTTTAGGGAATGAAAATGTTCTACAAATAAGTAGTGGTGATGGTTGCATAACTCTTGTCAATAAGCTGAAAGCACTTTAAATAGTTGAATTTTATGGTATATTAATTCTATCTCAATAAAGTTCTAAAAACAACAACAACAAAAAAAAGCAGGCAGACAGAAAGGAGTCAGAAGAAAAGACCCAGGGGGATGAGATGTGCAGGAACCTCAGTTGCTAAAGAAACGTCTTTCCTCATCGGTCTATGTTGACTGATGAGCTTTCCAGGCAACTTTGAGGTGATTAATTGGAAAAAAAATTTTAACAAGATAAAATCAATGCTGGACCTGTGTTCATCTCAACCAGCTAGATTCAGCAAACATTTCACAGCATCTACTATACACTAGCCACCTCAAATATAAAGAGTCCTCTTAAAGGACACTGTCCTCTTAAGTCACAAGCTTTTAACTAGAAAATAAAAAAATTTTTTTAATAAAGGAAGAGAGTACCAACGTTAAAATTTATTCTCTTCAGATGATGGAATTAGGAGTATTTTCTTTTTTTAGTGCTCTAGAATAGAGAGGGAAATAATTATTAGGAGAAAATAATACAGAAAAATATAATGAGTGCCCTCTTAAAGTGATGAAGTACAGAAGGAGGAGAAAATATCTGATGCTGGGGGAAATCAGAGCAAGTCTGACAGGCAATCCTTTGTAATCCAAGATTCTCATCTCTTGGGCTTGGAGGAATCTGAGGATGTTTCTCCATTCTTCATTCCTGATTAGCAGGACATGAGAAGGACTGAATCCTTCAGAGGCTGAAGCCTGCCAGAGTGGACTTCAAGATTCATCAGCCCCCCAATCCCTACCCCAGGGCCCCTCTGGGGGAACCAAGGGGCCGCAGGCCAGGGAACTACCGTCCACCACCACCCCCCTGCCACCCACTCATCTCCATCCACCATTAGGACGGGCTTTTTGTTTCAATAAGAGCAGGAAGATTGCAAACAAATAGAAATCATTAGGAAGGAATTAGCTTCTGGATCTGGGCCAGTGAGTATCGCTTCAGACTCTCCTATTGTTGCCAAAACACATAACACAGCAAGATGGTTTGCCGCAGAAATAAACAACAGAGAGCTCTGCTGTTAATGCACACACAGGGTGGGCAACAGGTAGAGGAAAGCTTCTACTGATTCAGTTATTCTGTAGGAGAGAGAGCTGCCTTTTCAGAGCGGATGCATGGTGTTCACTTATCATTATGAACTCTGTTCTTCACCACAATTCTCACCCCATCATCCTTTACTCTGTGCTGTGGTTATCCCCACCTTCTCTGATGCAACAAAAGAAGATGACAAAAACCACCCTGGCTCAAACCCATCCCTCCCTGCATGCTGAATGCAAATAGGGGAGGACGCCTTTTATGAGAAAAGAGCAAGGGCTTTAGGTTTGAATCCTAGCTCAATCACCCCATCAGCTAATTAACTTTGAGGAAGTTATTTCAGCTCTCTGGTGCTTTGTATTTTCCTCTATAAAATGGGTATGGTTTTAATAATGCCCTCATAGAGTACCTATGAGAACTATTTCAAATAAGGTATACACCATGGCCCGGCACCATAGGTACTGAGTAAGTAGGAGGTCATTTTCATCAGTTATCTTATAGATTATCGAGAGCAACATCTGCCAAAGTTTAGAGACAACGCACATGAACTCTATCATTTCTCTTCCTTGATTTATCCAGCTAACAAATATATATTTATGTATATATAAACACACTATTACATAGATTTGTGTGTGTGTGCGCTTAGTCACTCAGTCGTGTTTGACTCTTTGTGACACTTTGGACTGTAACCGGCCAGGCTCCTCTTTCCATGGGATTTTCCAGGCAAGAATACTGGAGTGGGTTGCCATTTCCTCCTCCAGGGGATCTTCCCAACCGAGGGATCAAACCCGTGTCTCCCATGCCTCTTGCAGTGCAGGCATATCCTTTACCTGCTGAGCCATCAGAGAAGCCCCTATGGATACACATACATGTGTATACAGTATCTACTTTGTTGGAATTGCTTTGGTTGCAGTTGACAAAAATTTCATTTCAGCAACTTAGAACTCCTCCCCAAATTTAGAGAATATTTGTTGATTTACATACATGAAAAGTCCAGTGGCAGCTGAGTTTCAAGCACAGCTATATTCTGAAACCCAAAGAATAGCATCACAAACGCCTCTCTTTGTGCTTTAATCTCTGCTTTTCTTTGTGTGGTTGAATGAATTAACATACATAAAGCACTCAGAATAGTGTTTGGCTCATAATACTACTATCACTTCATTTAATTTTCCCTACCACCCTATGAAGCATGTATCACTAGTGTTCTATTTTTACAGATAAAGAAACTGAGGCACAGGGAGATCATATAGCTATTCAGTCATCAAACTAGGCCAGGCACAGTCTGATTCAAAAGTCTTTCCTTGACCAGTTCTCCAAACTGCCCCCTCGCTGGACTGGAAAAGGAGATTGAGCCCTGACTGCAAAGGGAGGAGAACTCTAAAGACAGGTGCTTCCAGTTACAGCAAGTGAGCAAGAAAGGTTGGGGTCACTTGAGGGGGTAGTAGCCTTTCAAATCTGTTTCTTTCTTTCTGCAGCAGAAAATAAGTTCCTTTTTTCTGTAATTCACACATGGATCCTATCAATGTTATACAAAGGCAGAGGTTACACCCACTTAAAAATTCTTGAGACAGAAAGTGGTTGGAATACGAGTCCTAGTATTGGTTCTTCTTTGTTGACAACCCCAGCTCCGCAGCTCTGGTCTATTTTCTGCTCTTCCTGTCCTGCTCTGTGTCCAATGATGCTGACCTCTGTGGAATGACCTCTGGGTTACTTTTTCCTTTGGCTTCTAGCTGGGTTTGGCCAATAGTCACCACCTGCCAATGTGTCAATTCAGGCCCAAGGGTGATGATGGTTACTTGTCTCTGATAGTTATCATGGTTACTAATAACTCAAGGTTGCTAGTCCTTGAATGCTCCACTCCCCCTGGCCAGTTTTCTTGATCCGAACCACACCTTTGCAAGCAGCCCCCTTCATCTTGTTCTCTTCAGTGAAAAATCTTTGCGAGTCATCAGTTTCCAGGTCCACACAATGACATTTATGGGCCCCTGGCATTTCCACCTTTGTGAATCCTTCCTCCATAAAAAAACTATTACAATTACTATTACAGTTATTTTTTTTAGTTTACGACAGCCCTGATATAAAGATGAATATAATCTGGCTGGATTATAGCCACTCCTTCCCTCTTGGTTTTAAAAGAAATTAAAGCGTTTTCATGGGCTCCATTTTCACAGGCCCCATGCGTGGAGCTTGCCGTATTTCATGGGGAACTTGGTCACTGTCGTTTTCTGCCAGGACTCTGAAGGCGGAGTCTCTTCTACCTACAGACCTAGCAGGCAGAAGATGGACAGACGCTCCCAGGTAGATAGGCTACTATCAAGTTAAAATCACGATCCTAGGGTCAAATTTCCTGAACAGCCTGCTTTTATTACAGTAAACCAGTGTCTTTGTCCCTAAGCAGATCCTATTTCCAAGTCACAGCTATGATGACAAGATAATAACAGAAAGAAATGGAGTATCTAGTGTTGAATTAATTCCAAATTCATTTACTACTCACCACATCCCAGTAGCCGATGACACAACCACCAGAGACTTTATTAATAAACCTCATGTTTCTGTATGTAAATATATCACTCAGTAGCTGTGAAGGAGAGGTTTTTTTTCTGTATGTTCTCAGAAAGATCCCATTCTGCTCCTAATACTACAGAGCAAAGTTAGAGCTGGTTTTGTGTCGTCTTTAAATGAGAACTCCAAGTTTGGGGGATGATGTGTATTGCCTTTTGTTGGTCATCGGTCATTAGTTAGGTATTGACAATGTTGAAAGTTATAGTTAGGATTCTATTTCCTTAAAAGCCTCACAGCCTATGGCAACCTCACAGCCCAGCAGGGAGAGAAGTGGACAATGTAAAATGATGTCAGGTAGGAGACAAAGCTAGACAGCAGAAGGATTTTTAAATCTAAGACCAAGTGATTGATTTTTCTGCTGGAGGTAAATACTTCATACTTTATGGGAATATGGGACCAATGCCCCCTCAGATTCACGTTGCCTCTTTTTAATTTTTAGTTCTAGTTTCAAGTGGATGCCAGACTTAAAGCTTAAGCCTCTGGATCTCTCTGTATCCCCTTTGACAGACTGGAGGAGTGAGGAGGTCCCAAAAAGGACAGGGGAAGCTAAGATTCTACCCCTCAGTATCCTAAATATCAACCATAAAACTAATGAACTGTGGCAACTGAACTATCTAAGTTCATTCCCAATTATGTCTTGGTAAAGTTCATCTTTGTTTTCAATTATCATCCTGGAATCATAAATGGCGAATCTGAGGCACGATTTCTCTGCTCTCTGAATCCCGTTTGCATTCTTCTTACTGTTAAGCCCATAATATGCAATGGGCCACTTTGCAGGATACTTAGAGCCATGAATCCTCTCTTGGGAAAAACAAACAACAACAACATAACTGTTTTTCAAGGAATTAAATCTGAAAAGGTCTCTGAAAACCCTGATTCAATCAATCTCCATTTTGATATGTTGCTAAAGATGGTGTTTTTAAGCATATCCCCCTTAACTATTCATAACCCAGTTATAAGTTCATTTATATATCTCTTTTTCCTCCATCCTCTTATGACTATATAACATTTACCCTGATAAGTTTATAAAGAATATTGAGGCTGATACTTG
The DNA here is from genome assembly GCF_029407905.1 of Bubalus kerabau. Lineage (NCBI taxonomy): Eukaryota > Metazoa > Chordata > Mammalia > Artiodactyla > Bovidae > Bubalus > Bubalus kerabau. Next base: position 34,298,619 of record NC_073643.1, on the reverse strand, counting down.
CTGGTTTTAGTAGAAATTAATCAGAATCCATCTGTTCCCTTCTTAGCCTGGACAATTTCATTACAACTAAACTAGGGATTATAGGATTCGTACAGCTTCTTTTTTTTTTTTTCCAACACAGTTCAGTTGATTTAGAAACAATCATTAAAGCTGCTTACTTTAAAGAAGATTGTTTCCAATCTTCCCTTCTTGCAAGGCAGAGAGAGATGAAAGCATCTTGATCCTGAAATATTTATATCTAAGGCTGGATATCTGTATGGGAGGCATGATAAATGATTCCACCCAAAGACTTTTTATTTTAAAGTCATATTTCTTATCTTTACACTTCACTTTTCTCACAAGCTTGAGGAAATAAGCACTAAAATACACTCACTGCCCTTCATCCCAGGTAGATTTTGTATCTTTATTTAATTGTAAATCCAATGTGGCATAATAAAGAGATTCAAAAATAAAGATTACCTTTCTGACACTGACTATTTATAGGGATAAATATCAGTTATCCTTATGTAGCCTTAGAATGACTACCTTCAAAGGAATGCAGAACACAAATTAGAGGGAATGAATTTAAGCCTCCCGCAAGGACATACCTTGATCTGGGATTCAAGAAATCTGAAGAATTAGAAGTGATTACTAAAGAGTAATTCTGGGTTTACCCAGCCTCACACAGGTGCTCTAATTAACTATTCTCACTTTTAAAAAAAAACCTGATTTCCGTATTATATTTTCCCTCTAATGCCCTTTTCAAAGTGTTAGTCGCTCAGTTGTATCCTACTCTTTGCAACCCCAAAAACTGTGTAGCCCTCTAGGCTCCTCTGCCCATGGAATTCTCCAGGCAAGAATACTGGAGTGGGTTGCCATTTCCTACTCCAGATAATCTTTCCCACCCTGGGATCAAACCGGGGTCTCCTACATTGTAGGCAGATTCTTTTACCATCTGAGCCATCAGGGAACCCCTAATGCCCTTTTAGTTGAAGTTAAGATGCTCAGATCTTTAGTATACATTTGGATGAACTTTGATAAGTATATTCAGTCACAGAACCATCACTTCAGTCAAGATCTAGAACATCCCCCACTCTTAATTTGTGAGTGGGTGGCTGTATTTTTAAAATGAGAATGATTATAGCCCTCTGCTACTACGAATGAACTCTGCTCTAAAATCTGAAAGGAATAAAATAAAACCAAAGACCCGTGAGCTGGTTCCCTATAGAGCCAAAAGCTGTCTGAAATTGATCCATGTCTAGGGCCTTTTAACAATCTAACAACAACAAAAAAAAGGAACGAATCTTGACTGGCAAGCAGAGGGGATGGCGTCATGGCCCAAACATCAGATTAGAAACACAATGATGCCCTGGGACTGGAAGCTAAATCCTGGCAGACGATGCAGCCTTTCATCTTTTGAAATGGAGAAATTGAATGAAGCAAGGCCAATTCTGGGCCAGACAGATGAGATTCTTTTTTTTTTTTTTAAGTTCCTAACTATTCTACATAGATATTTAAACTTCAATTACCGCAGACCTAGAAACCGTCCTTCTGCCCTTGACATTTCCTCCCTCCACAAGAGTTTCTGTGTAACAGAAAATCAGTTACCCACCTAGATTTCCAGACCTCAGGACTCTGCCCCTCAGGGGTGCTTCCTTGTATGGCAGGAATCCTGCTGCATGAAAGGAAATGTACAAACACCCATTCTTAGAAAGGCTGAAGAGAATATTGTACAAGTACAGCCTAAGGAGTACAAAACGTTCTTCACTTCATTCAGGAATTGCTGCTTGGGGACCTACATACAAAAATCAAGTATGAATGGACTGCAAAGTATAATAAGAAAGAGCTGAATTATGGGATGTTGTTTCTGCTAGTTCGTTTAAAATGATGAGTTCTGGTTTACCAAAGGGGAAAGGTTGGTGGGGGGAGGGATTGGGAATTGGGGATTGACGTATGCGCTTTGTGTGTGCCAAGTCGCTTCAGTCAGGTCCAACTCTTTGCGACCCCATGGACTGCAGCCCACCAGGCTCTTCTGTCCATGGGGATTCTCCAGGCAAGAATGCTGGAGTGGGTTGCCATGCCCTCCTCCAGGGGGTCTTCCCAACCCAGGGATCGAACCCAGGTTTCCTGTACTGCAGGCAGATTCTTTACTGTCTGAGCCACCAGGGAAGCTCATATACACTCTGTTATATTTAAAATAGATAATCAATAAGGACCGACTATATAGCATAGGAACTCTGCTCAGTATTCTGTAATATCCTAAATGGGAAAAGAATTTGAAAAAGAATAGATATATGTATACCTGAATCACTTTGCCGTATACCTGAAACTATACAACATTGTAAATCAACTATAGTCCAATATAAAATAAATATTTAAAAAAGAAAGGAAAAAAAAAAGAGGAGTTCTGTCCTGGCAAATTTTTCTGTCACCACACATGGTACCAGAGTATTTGACTTCAGATTTCTGGCTCTGTCACATTACTGACACATGACTTTAAACAAATGACTTATTTTCTGTACTGTTACCTCCACCTCTATAAAATGAGGGCAGTAAGCCATAATCACATCAAGGGTCAGCCAGCTTTATCCATCCAGGGTTGGATACTAAGTCCTTCAGGCTTTGTAGGCGGTGTGGTCTCTGTCACAATTGCTCAGCTCTGTCAAAGCAGCCCCAGACAATATGTAAATGAGTGGGCATGGCTACATCTCAATAAAACTTTATTCATGGACCCTGAAATGTGAATTTCATAATTTTAAGGAGTCAAGAAATATTCTTCATCCTTTGATTTTGTTTGTTTCAGTCACTTAAAAAAAAATAGAAATAATGTTCTTAGTTCTCATTACAAATGTGGCCAAGAGGACCATAGTTGATCAACTCCACAATCAACTCACAGGGTTATTAGAATATTAACACATACACAACTCTTTGATCATTATCACTACTTCTATGTTATCATTTGTGACTATTATCTATTGGAATTCAATTAGTGCAATGGACAGTACATTCTGCAAGGATCTGATATCAGTACTGTTTCCCAGAAAGTTGACCTTATGGGCTTCTCCTTTTGAGAAAAAGATATAGAGGTCCCAAGAGAGAAAGTAACCTTAGTGTCTTCCTCCAATATCTAAGAAAGATACAATGAACACTGTCTCCAGATATGGATTCAACATACAGAGAGCACCACTGTATAGATCCCATCATTTGGGGAATGATTTTTTAAAGCCATTGCTGTCCATTTTTGCACATTAAATCCCACAAAGAGATTTATTTACAACATTAAATCATCTCCTTGCTGCCTGACTACATTTTTAACTATTGAAATATTCATCACACACTCTAAGAAACTAATGCCAAGTGTTTTATGACCTTTTAAAGGATGACTTCTTTAAAAAAAAAAAAAAGCACCTTCAAATGTGGATGTTGATGAAGAGCAGTCCACTGTCAAACATCAAGGAGATAAACATGAGATCACTGCCCAGGGAAAGCACCCCTGGAGATGAGCTGATTCAACAAGAAATGTATGTGATGCACAAAGCTGTGGGCTGGGGCTAGGGAGATGGGATGAGTGGTAGAGAAGAGTTTGGGGCAAAGTATTTTTGCTTCCTACTGGCAGAAACACACTCTATCCTCTACAGCAATGGCTCTCAAAGAAAGGGGGGTAACTGGGCCCCTAGAGACTTTGGCAATATCTGTATACATTCTTGTTTTCACGACTGAGTTGAGGGTTGAAATGACTAAAGCATCAAAATGGGCAGCGGCCAGGGATGCTGTTGAACATCCTACAAGAAATAGCATAGCTTCCCCACCCCCCGATCCCGGAAATAATTATCCAGCCCCAGATGGTCAGTAGTGCCAATATTAAGACACTGTAGTCTACAGGAATGACCCAGATGATCCCACCTCACATCTGACTTTTTTTTGCTTTTACTTTGAATTGGCTATTATAGGCATGTGTCAAAGAACTAAAAATAAACCTGGGATAGCATCCTTCCCTCTGTATCTATTAAGGATCACAATTCAATTTGAACCCTCCATCCACCCACTTTCTCAAAGTCATCATGATGGAAAATTTTCAAGATGGGTGTTAATTTAAATTACACAAATAGTTTCAATTACCCTGAAGAAAACTGGTACCAGATCACCAGATTGCTGAGCAACTGATGATAATTCGGTAATTCAATTTACTGAAGAGGTAACGTGACAAAGTTTAAAAGCAAGTTGGCAGTAGCTAGTAGCAAGCCATCCAAGGAAGCCTCTTACTCCTGGGTATCAATTTGGATCCAATCGTATTCCCTGTTCTCCACCAAGATGGATCTGCTCAATTTCCTTAAGTAAATAAGGCCTTTTAGACCAACACTAGATGAAAGAAGAGCTGAAAATCAACTCCCATCCTTTGACAAAGAACCAAAATACTAAACAGACACAGAGAACTAGATAAAAAGCTTCTAGATCAATTTATGGAAAAGTCAAAGTCATTCTGATGATCCTTATGTAACTTCAAATTATAAGTACAGTCAGTAGCATTGAATATTTAATACTATTTTTAACGTTTGTGATATCAGTTTAAAACTTTCTTTCCATAATAAAAATCAGCTATATTGATAGAGTGCTTTTCAATTCTATTTAAATTCATCTATATTTGTAGAGGGCTTTATAATGTATGAAGTGTATTCAAATATATTATCTTACTTGGGCCGTAAAATAATTCTGAAAAGAAGGGATGGCAGGTATTATCATCCTTCATACACAGATGAAAACACAGGTTTTCATCTAGTGTGTAGGTCCCTTTGGCTTAAGAGAACACTCAGTTGAGCGTATCATGTTTCAAAGTTGGATTACAAGGGTGTGTGGCACAGACAACTCTTCTAGTTTTCTAATGCCGAATAAACAACCCTAACACACGGTGGCTTAAAGCAGTAAACATCGCATGCTGCTGCTGCTGCTAAGTCACTTCAGTCGTGTCCGACTGTGTGCGGCCCCACAGACGGCAGCCCACCAGGCTCCCCCGCCCCTGGGATTCTCCAGGCAAGAACACTGGAGTGGGTTGCCATTTCCTTCTCCAATGCATGAAAGTGAAAAGTGAAAATGAAGTCGCTCAGTCCGACTCTTAGCGACTCCACGGACTGCAGTCTACCGGGCTCCTCCATCCATGGGATTCTCCAGGCAAGAGTACTGGAGTGGGGTGCCATTGCCTTCTCCCAAACATCACATAGCACCTCACAATTTAGTGGGACAGGACTGAGGTGGGGGGAGAGTGGCTAAGCGATTCCACTCCATGTGGCACTCAATGGGCTCCCAGGGCTCACTCTGTGATACTTCAGCTATTGGCTGGGGACGGAGGATCCACAGCTACTTTACTCACCAACCAGAGGGGGCTGACGCAAGCCAGGCTCAGCATCTGTGTATCTGTATTCTCTGTGACTGACTGCTGTCCATTTGATCCTATCCATTCCCAAGGCTTCAACCACCATGTCTGCCCCAGAGGCCTCTGTCCTGCCAGGAACCAAAATTCTAATACCCACAGGGTACCTCCAGCTCACAGGCATCTCAAACTCCACACATCCAAAATGAAACTCACACCTTTACTCCAAAACCTGCCTCTCTCCCTGCCAGAGCTGATGCAGCAAGGGATACACTCATCTACCCTGTTTTCCAAATCTGAGTATCATCCTTGACCTCTTCACCCACATTTTCTTCATTCAGTTGACAATCAAGGTCTACAAATTCTCACACTTACTAAGAGCCCAGTAGCCTCCACCCTCACTGCCACTCTCCCAGTTCATGCTCGCTTTCCTCCACCCTCACTGCCAGTATAAGCAGTATCCTAGCTATACTTCTCTCCTACTTTCCCTGCCCTCTCTCCACTTCCCTCCTCCCCCACCCCCCACTGCTTGCTTCTAAACAACCCAGACTGACTTTTCTAAAATCCAACTACAATTATGTCATTTTCCATTTTCAGTGGGAGGCACCCGGTTAAGGATAAAATCCAAACTCTTTAACGTGATTTACAGATTTTATTCTTGTGTGATTCGATGTGAAGACACCAAATGTCATCCTGCCCCCAAATATCTCTCTCACTGGCACTGCAACCACAAAGGATTCCATTATCCCTTCCTTCCAGTCAAGGCATCTGGAGACTGTCAATTGCAAATGGTCTCTAAGAGGAGTAGCCCCAGTTAACACCATATCAGCCATTAACTCCTTTATTGGGGTTCATTCATCAATGTATCTCTGTGGCTATTCAGTTCTTTGAGAATGAGAGACAGGATAGGTAAGTTCTGAAAAAAAAGCAAGGGTTGTCAAAGTTTGCCTGGATTCATTTCTAAAGCATAACAATTAAAATAACTTACAAATCTACATTTAAAAATTCTATCATCTGGAGATACCGTATTGTGAAATTATCCTGTATGCTATTTTTCAGATGAAGAAATTAGATTGTGATCAGTATTAGTCAAAAAAATAAATGTTCAAGGAATAAAAGAATGGAGACAGTCACCTTTGATCCAAAATTTCAAAATTATCTGGGGAATCATTCCACCATCTTCATTTGATAAGACAGCCATCGCTAGCGAAAATGTGTGTTAGTTGCTTAGTCGTGTCCTACTCTTTGCGACCCTATGGACTGTAGCCAATCAGGGCTCCTCTGTGCCTGGAATTCTCCAGGCAAGAATACTGGAGTGGGTTGCCATGCCCTCCTCCAGGAGATCTTCCATTGCTAGAGAGTCAATCAAATCCCCCCAACATAAATTCCATGAGATGATTTGCATGCATTGTTCACTTAGAAATTTGCAATATCAATCATTTCTGGAAAGTAGGGACCCATTATGCAAGACGTAAAAAAATTATTTCCATATGTATAGCTCAACTTCTACACGGTAATAGCATTTATTATTAATAATATGGTATGACCTTTAATAGAATTTAACATTTTAAAACCCCAAGTTCTCTGTCTCCTCCTCAACTTCCACTGACATTTCACTTTTCCAAGTTTGTATCCTGGTTCCAAGAAACGGAACCTGTGGCCACAGAGGTCAGAAGACCCATACCCTCACTGTCCCACATGCCTGGGCTACTGGCTACTCCTGCTTATCTCCTTCATATATCTCCTGGTTTCCTTACTTTTTTTCTGATATACTTGCCACATTTTCCACCATGTCCTTTCCTAGCAGCCTCTTACATCACTCAGCTTTTCAAAGCTCCCATATGTCACCTGCCTATAAAATCTGAATTCCAGTGATGACAATGGCAATCATGATGAGTTAACAGTTTTCCATCACTTTGATGTTATGTTATCTTGAGTATCTTCCATGATCCTCACAATACCACCACCATATCTGAGTATTATTCGTATCTCTTTTACAGAACAGGAATCTGAGGCTCAGAGAAGTCATTTTGTGGAGGCTGTACAATTAATCAGTATTTTACAAAGATATTCTCATAATGCTAACTCGGAAAACTTAATTGATTAGGACCCATCACCCAGATCACCTTTTTATATGCTGAAATATTTACGACTGAAATGATATGATGACACAATTTACTTCAAAATAATTCAGTGCCAAAGGAGGTAGGGTGTACATGATACAAGAGTGCCCATGAATTGATGATCATTGTAAGTGGGTCACGAGTATGTGGGCCTTCATCGCTCAACTCTACTTCTGTGTGTATTTGAAACTTATCAAATAAAAAAGGTTTTGTAATTGTCATCTATTTCATACAATTAAACACAACCCAAACCTACTGACCAGGATAGCTATTCAGCGTTTGTAGGTCATTTAAAACTGCTCCATTATGCATCCAGGCTTATAAATACCTAATATGGGGATACAGGGAAAGCTCTCGAGCTTTAGGTAGAGAGTCTCATCTTTGTCACACAAGTTTATTTTTTTCCCCTAGACCTCTGTAATATTCATTACATACTTGTCTCAGTGGAAGAAACAATTACCCAGGTGCTATGTCCAACTGCACAGTGTTATCTTTTAATTAACCTGTGTAGCCTGTTTTTTTAACTTAACCTAGTTTGAGAAGTGACAGCCTCTTGGGCTGTCTAAATAATGTTTGTCACTGCTCCTTGTTGGGCCTATTCAATCAAAAGAATAGTTCCTGGTGTGTGGTCCAGCTCTCCAGAGCTGGAGATACTGTCTATGCAGCCATGATCCTTCTCACAGCCTCAGGACTGCAACTCATCTTCCTAACCACAGTGCCCAGAATTGTCTCAATATATTAAACACTTATTGATACAATATGTTTTCTTCTTTCAGTATTTTCCTGTAAAAGCTCTTCTGCAACTCCACCTACAGACCCTTCTGCCAACTTATAATATCCAGTGTTGGGAATATGTAGACTAGTGGCATACTCAAATATCTGCTGAGGGGTCTATGAAAAATGCCACATTTCTGGATGAAAATTTATCAGAATGTAATCAAATCTCTGGGGGCTTCCCAGGCGGCTCAGTGGTACAAGAACCTGCCTGCCAATGCAGGAGGCACAGGAAACTCTGGTTCGATTCCTGGGTCAGCAAGATCCCCGGGAGGAGGAAATGGCAACCTAAATGAAATCTCTAAAAATGTCCATGTCCTGACATTAAGCAGTGCTATATCTTGGAAATCATCCTAAGGAAACAGTTGGATATATGTATAAAGATGTATGTGTAAGGATATTCAAGGCACAGCAATTTTTTTCTTTGATAATATTCAGTAGCTACAAAGCTACTAGAAAGAAATCTCATGCTCAATGACATGAGATTGGCTTAATGAAATTACCTTCAGACATTAAAAATGGTGACGTAAATATTTTTATGGTACTGAGGAGGTGGCCTTTAACTCCTATTGTTAGCAAATAATAAATTATCCAAAAATATACATACCATGAATATGTATATATTTGTAGCTTAGCACAAATAAAGTTTTATCTGCAAACCTGTGTGTGTACCATTTGTGTCTGTGTTTGAATTGTGTGTGCCCCTTGGTGGTATGTGCACAGCCTAGGTCTGGATTGATAAATACTATGGTTTCCTTTAAGTGACTTTTCCCTATCTGTATATCACAGATTTCTGCAATCAATCTTAGTAACCACATAAGAAACAAAAAAGAAACAAAAATAGCAGTTAATACATTAAAGAAAAAAAAAACATTCTGTCTAAACATCTTTCAAGAGTTCAGATAAAAGAAGATTAAAAAACCTTTTGGGAGCACTGTTTCAATAAAGAAAAGCCTTGCAGTATTAATTATTGAATAGAAATGATGGAAAAGGTAATGTGGAAAGGAGCAGAGAGAACAGGGAAGAGGTACCCTGTGACTGGTAACAACATCCCAACTCAAGGCTGGGAGCTGTGGGTGGGAAGTGCCGCCCCATCCAAAATAAACAGTGAACACTGCAGGGCATCTTCCCTCCCTGTGGGGGGTGTCAGAGCTCTTTGGAGCTCCTATAATAAGTAGACAATATCTGCTCATCCTTACAGCCACCTCTCAAGGTAAGCATGCCTCAAGGGTGGCCCCTGGGGTCAATGTCTTACCCAAGTTCAAAGCTGGGAGCCTTGAGTTAAGGTCATGAACCCAGGTGTGCCCTCTGCCACTCCCCTTCAGGGGCTCACCAGGCCAGAGCAATGAGAGAGCCATGAATGCTCAGAGAGAGGCACAGCTGCTGTTGTGTCAGTGACCAACGCAGGAGCTCGGTAATGTCTGGGCAGAACTCTCTGCAGAAGAATGGGGTCAAGCTGGGCTGTGCAGGCAGTAATGAGAGGACGTTTTAGGAGCCAGAAGTGAGCCTCTGTGACTGTCAATTATGCAGGCTAGATGTTTACAATGAGCAGTCTAGCTTCAGGCCAATATTAACTTCTGTTCCTATTACTATCAGATTAATTGCATTTTGTTGCTTTTTCTAAATACACTTCAAATCAGAAAACCTATAATTCAGCAGTTAGTCATTAAAGAAGCGGCAGATCTACAACTGCGTTATCTGAAGCTCATCTGTAAAATGAAACAAAAATTCAAGGTTGGGTTTCCTTTTTTGGTATGATAAACAGAGCATTAATAACAAGTAACAAGGACATGATTTCTAAGTTTAGGAATGCCTGAACTGAAAAATTCTTTAGATAACAAGGGAAATCAAGGCAAATAGACTAAAGAGGATTGAAGGAACGTGGGTAAATTTGCGTTTTAAACAACTGCTTTCTAGAATACATAGAAAATATGGTTGCAAAAACTTTCATTTCAATATTATAGAAACCAAGAAATATACAGATCATGTTTATGTTAGGATGCTCTTGTACAAAGATAAGAAAGGCTTAAGGGGAGTAGGTATAATTTCAAATTATATTTCTTATGTACTTCAGAGACTATAAATATGCATATACATATACACATACACATAAATAAAATAGTCTTCATTTTTCATTGTCCCTCATGATCACATGCTTTTTACATGAAGTTGATAACAGCTGATCAATAAAACACGATTTACATCAAATGACCAGAGAGTTGTCAATTTTTAAAAATCCCAGCCTCTTTTGTGGGTTGCTGACTTCAAAGACATGCATTAAGATTATTAAGCAAGTAATGATTGATTTATTATATAACGTTAAGAAATGTTTTCTTTGAAGCACAAATTAAAAGGTCACAGATGCCCCAATTTTTCTCTGGGTTGAGAGTTAAAAATGCAGAATAGATCATTTTGCTGGCCGTGAAGGACACGTGAAGGGGATTTGAAGTAACTCTCCTTTCCAGGCAATATTTTAATGAAATGCTTAATATTCAGCAGTGGATTAATGAGGCTGTTCTCTATTTTCAAACAATGGTGAACAATTAAGACCCAATCTTGAAAACAAATTGACACTGCTTGTTATTTTGTGACGGTATTAAAATGACCATCACTGGAGCAACTAGCGTTATTTAACAGGACGGAAAATAACCATTGACACACCAAGCAATTCAGTGGAGATATCTGAGGGGGGGAAAAAAAGGTCTGTGGCAGCTGCTGCTCCTAGAAATAAAGCTGACATTTTAGGATGAAAGCAATTTGACCAGCTGAAACCTCAACATGCTGTGTGCCACGTTCAGAAGTCACCCAAAATACATGCCAAGGTCCTAAACATTCTCCAAAAAGCCAGCAAGCTATGCAAGTTCTCAGTTCTGGTTTCAAGATACTCAGAGGAGAAGAGATGGGTGTGGATCTTTGAAGAGCTCAGACTTGCGAATGGGAATGGAATTAATTAGCCCCAGGAGTATAAGAAAAACCATACATCAAGTGTAGGAAAAGAAATCTATGTATGGAGATTAACTGGGAAAAACTGACCTTCCAACGGAACTCAAAATTCAATCCAAGACAGTCACATCGCCTAAATAAGCAGGAACTAAATACACTGCTCAGCAAACCTATATCAAGCTGCACACAGAATAATAAATAATCTCAGTTTCTCGGTTCCTTATTATGGAAAATGAGGATAAAATTTCAGTGGTCAATGAGAATGAACTATTTTTTCATGCCCAAGACTCATAGAACCTCAGGGAACTTTTCTTACACGTTTATTAGTAGTAATTGTGTTTACCTATCTTCCCCAAGGAACATTCTTTCTAATTCCACTTCTCAAAGCTCCAATCTTTCATTCCCAGGTTACAAAGTTATTTAGCTTGTTATTTTATGTAACTTCTATAATTCAGTCCTGGCCTCCCCCGTCTAAAAAAGGTAAAGTCTACATGGCCAAATTGATGGCATGAAATGATAGGTTTAAAGAACAATTCATTATACTATCAGGATCTTGGCATGCCAATTGCTGAAAAGACTATTTTGAGCTGTCAGTTCTAAAGCACATATTTTTTCATTGACTGACATGCCAAGTGGTTGATGGAATAATGAATTGTTCCCACTGACATGACCATCACACACAACCCCTGGGCTCCATGTAGCATTTTTCAAGGTGATGAATAACACTGCCGCTCTTTCTGTGGTGGTTCAAACTAGGAAGGTGAGGTCAGGTGTGGGGACTGGCTGAAGAGGGGGATGAGGGTTTAGGGGTGGAGGGAAGGGTGGGGTGAGGACCAAGGACATGGGAAATGTCAGCCTGTCAGTCAAGATGGTGGGGCATGTTTTACATTTCTCAATTAAAAACAACATGAGTCCACATTTTAACATGATTGCAGCAAAACAGCCCCTTCTGAATAGTATTTTGCTTTCTTGCTTGGAAAGGGTTTTGTTTTTTCTCTTTTTCTCTTTTCTCTGACCTGATCACTATTTTCTGCTACTGCATGCAACTCAGAAACTCAATTTCTCTTAACTCAGAGACAAGCAAGGCCACCAGAAGGCAACCAGATCGAAAGCACGTGGGTGCTGTCCTCAGCACGGGTTCAGTGCATGTTCCCAAGCTACTCTCTGCTCCTACAGTATCATCATACACCCCTGTATCACTGGGGTGGGCCAAATCTAAACCCTGCTGTGAAGTCCTGCCCCAAGGGCACGGAAGCAGAGCCCAGAACCAAGGTCAGCTCCAGAACTGATGGGGCCCCATTGTAACCATTGCCAAAAGCCTCCCTGATTCATACCAGTCAGCTTCCTAATCCCAAATTAGGCAAAAATGCCCACCCCGTTACTCAACTTGTCTCGAAGCTATAAAAATTGGCTACTAACCCAAGAAAACTGTTGGCTCTCCCAAGGCTGTCAGGAGGTCGGCCCGCTGTGCTTGCAGCCCCCACATTATCTCTGCCCTTTGTTCTTAATAATCTCATTCTTTTTTGCAATTCTGTGTTTGGAAATTCTTTTCCAATCCATGCCACTTCCTGGCCAAAGAAGCACCTTCTGAAGGCCTGCAGACCCACTGAGCAGACTTGACGGGAGCTCCTGGTGATGTTAAGGGGCAGGTGGACAAAATGCTGAATATTGACAAAAGTCACCAGCCACATAGGCAGTAATGCACTAGTACTTCTCCTTCACGTCAAGAACTTTTTTCTATGTATAAAAGACAAGCTTGGATCTTCACTGAGACGTTTCTCTATCATTTGCAAATGATATGAGTTAGTGGTAAAGAACCTGCCTGCCCATGCAGGAGATGTAAGAGAAATGGGTTCAATCCATGGGTCAGGAAGATTCCCTGGAGCAGGGCATGGTAACCCACTCCAGTATTCTTTCTGGGAGAATCCCATGGACAGAGGAGCCTGGCGGGCTACAGCCTATGGGGTCGCAAAGAGTCAGACACGACTGAAGCGACTTAGCACACACACATGCATCCAAAATTTATCAAGAGCTCATACAACTCGACATCAAAAAAAACCAAACAACTCAATTAAAAGATGGGCAGGAGATCTGAACAGTCATTTTCCCAAAGATGACATACAGATGGCCAACAGGCACGTGAAAAAATGTTCCACATCACTAATCATCAGGGAAATGCAAATCAAAACCACAATGAGCTATCATCTCAAGAGTGTCAGAATGACTGTCACTAAAAATACCAAAAATAACAAATGTTGGCAAGAACATGGTGAAAAGGGAACCCTCATCAATTACTGGTGCAAATGCCAATTGATACAGCCACAGTGCAAAGCAGTATAGAGATTTTTCCATAAAACTAAAACTTGAACTACCATATGACCCAGCAATTCCACTCCTGAGTATATCTCCAAAGTAAATAAAAGCATTAATTCAAAAAGATCTACACACTCCAATGTTCACAGCAGCATTAGTTAGAAGAGCCAAGACATGGAAGCCACCTAACTGTCCAATGACAGATGAATGTTTAAAGCAGAGGCAGAATACCACTCAACCATAAAAAAGAAATTTTTCCATGTGCAACAACATGGATGAACTTGGAGGGTATTACAGTTACTGAAATAGGTCAGACCCAGAAAGACAAACACTGTATCATATCCCTTATATGTGAAATCTAGAGAAAAGAACAAACTAATGTATGTAACAAAAACAAAATAGACTCACAGATATGAGGCAACAAAAGAGCCATTACCAGTGGGGGGAAGGAGGTGGGGAGGGGTAAGCTAGGAGGAGGGAATTCAGAGGCACAAACTACTATGTATAAAATAAACCAGCTTCCAGGATATTCTGTACAACATGGGGAATATAGTCAATATTTTGTAACAACTGTAAACGGGATGTAACTCCTTTTTTGGAATATAACTTTTAAACTGTGAATCCCTATGCTATACACCTGAAAACATTATTATACAGCAACTGTACTTCAATTTAAAAAGCAGTGGGGGGAGGAGCAGGCTTGGGGCTTCACTGAGACAAACCCTAGTCCAGGCAGAGCCCTTCTGAACCATGTGCCCCTGAGCGATAACATCATAGATAACACCTGCCTCAAGTTCCCCTCTCCCTCCAACAGACAGCAATTCACTTTAATTCTTTTAAAAAAATAAAATAAACACAGCTTTGGTGTGGTGCCCTGTACCAAGGTCAAAGGACAAAAATCTCCAGAACTGACCAAGCCCCGTAGCAACTGTTGCCATGAGCCTCTGGATCTAAACCAGTCACTTCACTGAACCCATATTAGGTAAAATATCCATGCTATTACCACCCTATAGCATCCTAACCAATCACCTAATGCCACCCTTCCAGTAGGAATTTCTTGTCTTGAGGCTATAAAAATTGGCTACTGGCCCACAAAAGGAGTCGGCTCTCCCACAAGCTGGCCCACTGCTCTAACACCATCTCCCACTCTAACAAACTCTAGTCTTCTCTCATTCTGCCTCACGTCTGGAAATTCTTTTCCAACCCACCCACAGACCACAACATTTGATTTCCCCTCCCCACCTCCCCAGAAGAACCTCCCTCCTGGCAGAGCGACCCCTTGGCCACCTTACATAATTGATCCTTGGGCTTACATATTAATATGTGCATGTATTTGCATAGATCACGTACCTTTTGCCGTTTAATCACAGACTGAAGGGGCAGAAGCGAAGTTCGGATGTAGGTAGCTGAGAATCCTGAGGCCAGGAGAAGGCAGGCTGGCAGTCAGGCCTTTGCCGTTGGTAAGGTTCTCAGGTGATGCTGACGAAATCACTCAGTGGGAAGCACAGTTCAAGTCTGATAGCCCTGGAGCCTCTGCAACTTCTGTCTGGGGGCCGCCTGGTCTCTAGGAGATTTTCCATCTCACAGGACTGTCAGTCCATCACTGAATCAAGCAGACCTCAGCGGCCACTGTCCTCAGGGTCTTTCAGGCTCAAGTTGTCATCACCTGGAGATTTCTCTGGTGGTCACGGACCGAGGACCCAGGCTTCCTGTGGGTCTGCGTCTTCTTCCTCCTCGTCATCTGCCTCCTATTCTCCTTCTTCCACGTCCCAACTCCTCTCCCAGCTTAGGAGTCCTCCCTGGGTGCCAGACCCCAGGTGTGCTACCTTAGTTTTGCCTGCGAGGAACCTTCCCTGTCACCCCAGGGCACGGCATCTCTTGGTTACAAGTTCCTCCCCTTCCAGGCAGCCCCACTGTTTATCTTTACACACCTTCACTGCGTGATTACCTGATTAAGATCAGGCTCCTCTATCCTTACAGTTGTTTGTGCCACACAGTTGTTTGTGCCACGAGGTGCCATGCAGATACAAGGACCAAATACAACCTCACAACAACCTTCAGGTTGGTCCCCTGAGTAGTGTCCATTCACAGATGAGAAAACTGAGGCTCCCTGAGTGTCAGTGGCTTGCCCTAGGTCGCTGGGGTAGTCAATGGTAGGCCAGAGTCCGTCCCTTCCACTGCTCCGCCACCCTGCTCCTCATCATGGTTCTGCAAAGCTACTTTTTGTCCTAAGACTTCATGTGTTTGCACTTGCCTCACATCATTTCCCTGCAGAGGATGGGGGTGGGGGGGTGGCAATCTCAGGAAGTCTGAACTGAGTAGGGGAACTAGAGGTTATCCCCGGGTCCTATGCGGCCACTTCCAATGGACAGCCCAGAAGAGTCAGCGCTAAGTCTGCTGCAAAGTCTCACCACTAAGGGTGACCATGCATATCACCATGTCAGTCACTAGGAACCAACAAGTCCAAATCTTTCTGTAGGGTTCCGGACCAGCGGTCTTTACTTTCACCAAGAGCGCAGACGTTTGTGGGGGAGCAGGAGCTGCACTGGGTCCTTGCAGCCTACAGGCTCTTCATTGCTGCGTGTGGGCTTTGCTCTAGTTATGGCGAGAGGGGCTAGTCCTTAGTTGTGGTGCTCGGCCTTCTGGCGTGGCTTCTCCTGTTGGTGGAGCACGGGCTCTAGGGCATGTGTTCTTAAGCAGTTGCACATGCAGTCTCAGTAGTCGTGGTTTGCGGCTCCAGAGCGCAGGCTCAGTAGTTGTGGTTCCTCGCTCCAGGGCGCAAGCTCAGTAGTTGCAGCGCTAGGGCTGTACTGCTCAGGCTCAATAGTTGTGGGGCACGCATTCGTAGTTGCTCTATGGCAGGTGGGATCTCAGCTCCCGGAGCAGGGAGCGAACCTGCGTCCCCTGAATTGCAAGGTGGATTCTTAACCACTGGACCACCAGGGAAGAACCCCAAAAGCAAACTTATAAATGCTAATATTTGGGGTGGGGGGGTAGAGGGGGAAAAAGATGAGGAAGAAGAAAAAAGAACTAAAAAAGCAGCAGCAAAATGATAAAAGGAGACTGTAAGATGCTTCCCAGCTATTGGCCCTTCTCACCAGTCTCAAGCATAGCTGTAAAAGAATGGGCGCCTTTCTCTGCCTATTACTTTTATTCCTTGTCCCCCAGATTTATTGCCTGCACCAAGTAGCAGCCATCATAAAACTTTTTTCAACAGACTGCTATTTGAATTGCAAAAGTATGACTATCCAAGAGCATATAATCTAGTACAAAGTCAATATGATAGTATTACCCAGCAATTTCTGAAAGGCAGCTTATTTGCATAGACACCTGCCAGGCAGAACGGAAATCCCATCTGGGCTCCATGTCTCAGTGTGGTGATGGCAGTAAGGACGCGCCACCATCACATCTTACTTTTAATTTCACAGGCAAGAGGATGCATTGACATCCTTGTGAACTGCAGGAGGAAAAACTCCCGGCCCGTTTCCACCAAGTGAACCATAAACACTTCTAAAAGCATCTTGTGTAAATTCTCTCCCTGAGAATGTTGCTGAATATTCCCTGCGTTTTTGAAAAACGAAGCGTAGATAAAGATATTTCTCTGGAGGATTTACATTTTTCTATCAGTGCAGAATGGCTTTCACTGTGAATCGGCGCTTTCGTGCTTTTCTCCCCATTTGCTGCCGCCCTCGGGGCCTGGAGGGGTTGCTGCAGTAAGAGACGTACTGGCTTCCTCAGCGTTTGCATCGTCCTCCTCAGTCTCCCTCTTCCGCAAGCTTTTCAATGTTATCTTGGCCTCTTCCTGCCTTTTCTTTGACCTGTACAACGTGTGTCTAGTAATTCCCTCCTTTCACTCTTGTCCTCGGCTTTATTTACTGCCTATCCACTTTAAGGTTTTCTTCTGAGACTTAGGAACTTCACCTTTAACTTCATCTCCTCTTTGCTGAGTCCTCATCCAGCTGCCTCATGTCAAACTGGCCTGATTTCTCAGGCACCATTATTAAACCCTCTGCCCAGCTCCAATTTCTACCTAAGACCATTAAGGACTTCTACATGTGTGTCCTTCACATTTACTTCTCAGATTTTTCTGGAAACTACCATTATTTTTTACCTCTGCTTGTCCTGCTGATCAGTCTCAGCTAGAGAGGTGATGGTGTGATGGGGCCGCAGTGTGGCATTAAACTTGGAATAAGAATGTCTGGGTCCATGTCCTCCCATCACCGTGGTGTTGGGTGGGACAGTCACTCCTGGAGTCAGGCATGGCTGTGTGGGTTCGGTTCTTTCAGGCTGGAAGAGGGCACCCAGTGCATGGCCTGAATGTACAAGAGGCCTCACGAAGAACTGAAGAGCAGCTCATAATTGTACTTGATACAACAAAAGCACCAATAGCTCAGATCTGGTGTCTTGGTTCCAGAAACCTTGGCATCCTCCTCACGTCTTCCATCCAAATGGCCGTGCTGAAGGGACCGGGGTCGTTTCTTTACCTTTTACCTTACAACCTCCCGACTGGATAGAATCGGCTCAGCTACTGATGCCTGGTCCAGTCAGTTGTGATCGGGCAGCACAGCTGAGAGAACTCACAAACCGGGACCGGCTTCATGCCGAAAGCACTGCTTGTTACCCGTTCCCCAGGAGGGAAGAGAGCCGTGGCCAGTACTGAGAGAAGCCTGCCTGAAGGGGGATTCTTGTAACAGCAATCGTCAAGCTCCCTGAGAAAGAGACCCAGTGGTCAAATGAATCTGGAAACAGCACATATGACCTCTTCCTATTTAGAAATTCACAGTAGGCACTGGTGTGTCAAAGGTGGGGATAAACCCTACAAGAAACAACTCGACATGAGGCAGTATTTCCCTGGTAAACTGTTTATTATGCAACATCTTAAGGATACCCAGTGGAAGAGACTTTGATAAATACTGGTTTAGACCTCCTGACCTATCTACTGCCAAGAGCTGCCACTCTGTCCTAGACCAGCAGCTCCCAATCCCTGTGCAATGGGACACCTGGGGACATTTGACCAAAGAGAGTCAGCTGATGGCAGCCCTGAGAATCTAAATAATTTCGTGTGGGGAGAAGTCTGGAGATTGAAAATTTAACCGCTTTCCAGGTACTAGAGCTTTAAATAATAACAGTTCTATATGTTCCATAGTATAATAGCATTTACTGAACAGATAGTATACACCAAGCCCTAAACGAGTGTGACTTTATTTTTTTTTTACCCTTGAATCTACCCTGCCTAATAGATACTGCCATCAATTTATGAGAAAATTGAAGCTTCATAAGGCTAAGCAACAAACCCCTGGTCACACAGGTGCAAGGGATGTGCAAGGCTGAGGAGTCAGAGCCCTCTGATTCCTAGAGCTGAATTCCTGGGTCTACAAAACATGCTTCTCCCAGGAACTTTCTCTCTTGGTCTGAAAGTTCCTGTTACTGGTGGGCAGTCAACAAACCATAGTGAAATGAACAAAAGCCACAAAGGATCCCAAGGTCCTTTTCAGCAAAAACATCCCCAAATAATGCAATTCACGGTTGTAAAAAACAAAAGAAATACCTGGAGAACTGCATGGGTCAGATTCACGTAAAGACTCGATATTAATACCCTTTTGTTTGTGCTAAAAATTCCTCTTTAATTAACATGGTACCACTCTTGACATTTAGACCTCAATGAATGCCTTCCTTTAGACTGGGCTTCCTGGGTGGGTAAAGCAGCTGCCTGCCAATGCAGGAGATGTAAGAGACACTGGGGTGGGAATATCCCCTGGAGAAGGAAATGGCCACCCACTCCAGGATTCTTGCCTGAAAAATCCCATGGACAGAGGAGCCTGGTGGGTTACAGCCCAAAGGGTCGCAAACAGTCAGACATGACTGGGCAACGAAACACAAGCACAAGAACTCTCCCACTTACAGTCTGGTTCTGCTCAATGATAACAGCACTTACATACACAGTAACCTATCAAGCCCAACATAACAAAGAATTTAGGTCCTAACAAGGACTGAGGAACTAATGGGCTACCTAGAGATCCTACAATAGAGCTCTCTACCCAAGAAAATTCCTTCGCGTCAATGAGACTGCATTCCACTGAACAGCTTCTGTCACTAGAAATCATCTTCCCAAGACCAAATGCTCTTTCCACGGGACGATCAGGAGATGGTACAAAGGGTTCAGGAATTGGCTGCAGCTAAGAAATTCCACACTTAAATCTGAAAACTGTCCAGGATAATTTTTCCACTTTACCTCAAATCAGGGATGAAAAAAATACATCACACACAGAAACAAGGCCTTACTCCTGGCACTCAGGTGTCTGGAATCTACAATGAGATTACTATACCCAGGCTTTCAACGTGCAGAGAGTCCATTTGGAAGGGCTTGACTGCCACCTCATGGTTAAAATGTGCATTACCGTCCAAAGAGAGGGCCCACATAACTACAGCCAAGCTCTAAGCCACTTCCTCCATGACAGGCGTGCTTATGACATCTTATGCCATGCCCCAATAAGCTAACAGAGGAAGACGATATTAAAGTGTCTGGCAATAGCCCTTGGTTGTAAATATAGTATTCTGAAAGACTGGTTTCTCCAAAGCAGCCATACCTGATCTGATTATTGCTCTTAGTTTCAAAAAGCAAGTGTTTTTCAAATTCTCTCTCCATTGAATGTGTATCAGAGAAAACTATATTGTAATTGCAAGGAATAGCCTAACACCAGGACTACTTTTTCTACTTTCTTTTCCACCCAACTTCTCTCTTCTCTTTCCTTCTTTCCCTCCCTCCGTCCCTCTTTCCTTTCCTTCTTTCATCCTTTACTTCCTTCATTACCTCTGTTTAAAATCCTTCACAAAGAAAGCCCTATATCCAATCCACCTATTACTTATTAGCTGCGTGGCTTTGGGCAAGTTCCTTAACCTGTTTAAATATCCCAAAGAATGTTTTTTACGTTTGTTAAAAGATTAGAGGTGGGGACCAACAAATAATAAAATGGGACAGAGAACTCATATGGCCCACAAAGCCACTCTCACCTTCTACCATATACTGTCTTCAAGGAGTCTTTAAAACAAATAAAATCTGAATCAAATGAACCCTTAGCTATAACTTTCTATTGGCAGGCAGTAGAAGAGAGAGTAGAACACGCTGAATGGTAACATCACACTATGGAGAGGGCCTGGGAGATCCACCCACCACCACTGCAATGGGAATATTGACCACTGATGGATCACACCAAGATCCTCTCCAGGAACTGCCATCAGCTGAAGAGAGCTGTTGCTCCAGAATACACCCCTCTGGAGAAATGTCCATATTCAGGGATTCATTGCTATGAGGATCTCCAGCGTTTACAATCAGCTCTACAGTGCCCCCCTGTGGCCTCACTTGCAATTGTGCTGCAGCTAGAGGGCTCCCTCCACGCCAGTCTGGTCCCTTTACTTCCTTCCAGGTGTCCATCAAGCAGCATCTTCCCCAACAAACCAGCTGCATACAAATTTACACCCCATAGTCTGTTCCCCAGGGTACACGACCTGAAACATTTCTCCAGAGTCTCTTTCCAGCATAATAGCTACAGTTCTCCTCTTCAAAGTCAGGCCATTCCTCCTGTTGAGATCCCTTCAATGACTCCCATCTCAATCACTATCAAAGGACAAGAGCCTTCTTGCCATTTGCACACCAGGCCCATTACCTCTTTGACCTCATCTACTACTCCTCTGCCCCCACACTGGCTTCCTGGCTGTTCCTCAAACATACTGGGTACCCTCCTGCCTCAGGACCTTTGCACGTACTATTCCATCATCCTGGAATACTCTTTGCCCGCTGTCTACATTGCTTCCTCCTTTAAATACTTTAAGTCCTGACTCAAAGGTGACCTCAACAAGGACTTCCCTGACCCTCTACCTAAGCGTGCCGGAATCTACCTCCCCCCAGAGCTCCAGAGCCCTCATTCCTGTTTTAGTTTTGTCCATACCATGCTTGTATCAACATCCAACACACAGTATATTTTCCTTATTTAAGTTAATATCTGTCTCCTCCATCAGAACGCAAGGGCCATGAAGGCAATGACTTTTTTCTGTTCGTCTCACTTCTGTATCCCCAGAACCTAGAGTAGAAATGTACAGAGTACTTGCTCCATTAATATTTACCGCATAATCTGGTGTACAAATGTAGGACTATAGATGTGGAATCAGAAGACATGGGATCTTTAGGGAGGTCCCCTAAATAGCATCTGACTTTTGTCACATTAAAAAATGGGAACAACTAAGTTGAGTTTATACAGATTATGCAATATACCATGAAAGCATCACATAATAAACTGCTAAATAATTGTTAAGGTACAACTTTTCCTTAAATTGAATTGTCAGTGACCTACAATCTAGAGCGACCAGATTGCACACACACACAAAAAAAGGTAAACATCTGACATTCAGACACAGAAAATCCTGAAAATAGTCTGGTGTTCAAATAAAATATAAAAAGATTTATTCTAAAGCCATATCCCAAATGTACAAACAATGACATGCATCTCTTTCAAAGACTTAATAAAAAGAGCAGTCTTTACATTTAAAATTTTATAACAATTTGAAGACCTTCTTTTGCTCCCATCAAAAAGAAAGTCTGATAAAAGTGAATTACATAAAGTACCTAGTGTATTTTCTCATTTCTATAAAACGTACTCTTTCTTTGTGAAATATGCAAATGTAACATTTTATTATGAAATTGTTTTCAATCCCTAAAATTCTTGCTCATCTACAGAAGCACATTGCCAAACACTTCTTAAAATGAGGTAAGAAGATAAATGCTGAAACCTTTTTCAGGCCATTTTTTTTAGATGTTTCTGCCTCTCTGACTAAACATGCAACATAGCCTTGACAATTCCTTTCACGTGAATGATCTTCTCAGCAGTTACTCAGTATTTTGGACAAAGAACAGCAGCAACACCAATCATTTCAAAAGTCATATTGTAAGTCTTTTTAAATATTGTAAAGGTCTCAAATCAAAGCTACTGCTACAGTGATTCATTAATTCATTTATAGATATTTTAATAAATATTCCTAAACTCTAGAAGACTGTTGATAATCCTTTAAAGCAGGAGTCAGCAAATGTGTTCTGTAAAGGTCCAGATAATAAATATTTTAGGATTCTCAAGTCACTTGTCTTCTGTATGTTCTTTTTTTCTTTTAACTACTCTAAAACATAAAAAAAATTTTAGCTCTGCTGTACTTTGTTAATCCCTTACTTAAAAAAATAGAAGCTGCTAGTCTCTAAATGAGATTACTCAGTGTTAATAAAATGTAAACTTCACATTTTACAATAAAATAAATCCGTGGTTTCCAACCACTAAATTGAAGGTTCATAAATAGTAAGAAATGAATCTCACTGAGGGAGTAGGGGTGGCTGTCAGATACTTTTTAATCTATGACACTCTCTTATGGCTTCTTACTCATTTTGAACTGGCTAATTCATGTGTGTCTTTACCCTTTTTTGCCTTTACTTTTTTATAGGGGAAAAAAAATCTCTACTTGTGGCTAACTTGAAGTTTGCAAAATCAAACACTGGAATAGTTTCATGCTGAAAGAGGTAGACGGATACACACAGGTATATGCACTTACAAATATGTGCACAATGAAACCACTGTTTCATACATAAATGCTCTCCACAGCTAAGAAAGAGCCGGTGGGAACCAGCTAGAAGATACATAAAACCGTTCTAAAGAACGTTCTCATTTGCTTTTATCATATGTGGTTGTTACACGTGGGGAAAACATGATTTGCATATGAAATATATGAATATGAATTAAGGAAACAGCATGATTTATTCAGGTTCTGGATGAATATAACCTGGCGTTGACTATAAGGATATAACAGAGAACTCATTTGGACTCTGATAAGAATAAAACAGATCTATTTATAATACTGTTTGATCTATAATACAGTCCTATAGCTTGGTACTGAAAACCACAACTGTCTGTGTGTGTGTGTGTGTGTGTGTGTGTGTGTGCACATGTATGCATGGGTGTGTTGCATGTTTTCCTTTCCAATTATGAACAGTAGTGTGTGTGTGTGCATTGCATGTTTTCCTGTCCAACTATGAACAGTGCTATGAACAAACTATGGCAAATAAATGAGTTGTGATTTTACTCAAACATATCATTATCAAGTTGGAAGCCTCTAAAATGATGATCTCATGGTATTCTACAAAAACACTTACAAATTCTAAAACTAAGAAAGTTGCAAACTTTGGCATCCCTAAGAAAAAAGCTCAATGATACCAGTGAGCCCAGGCCCAATTTTTGAACTATAAAAAGTAAAGTTTTCAGTGCAAAAATAGTATCTTGATAAATAGCAATGACACAAGAATCAAACAAAACACTTAAAAGCTATAAAAGACGTAAGTAATATCCTGAAGGCATTGTATTGGTATTTTTTTAAAAAAAAAGATGATTTGGGGCTAGGAGATAACAGGCTGTTTTACCTATTTAACTGTGAGGTGAGTCTGGGTGCAGGACTGCTCAAAAACTCCCTTTTGGCAAAAAGACTGAACAGATTTACAACTCATCATGTTTTTTCTTAAATGGCCACTTTGGGTGTTGCAATACATGATCTGCAGCCTGAAGGACAAGGTACATAAATTCTTCTACATCAAAAGAATAGTTGGTAAACTTTGGATGCTCCCCAAGAGTTGGGTGGTGGCCCTGCAAAAATAGCAAAAGACAAATTTGTAAGCTGTTAAGGATGTGATTTTCTGAACAAGAAGAAAATTATTTCACTTTGGCCAAAAGCAACTATTTTAATTTATGCTCTACATCAGAGGCTGGCAATTTTTTTCAGTAATAGGCCAGATAGCATGTACTTTCTTCAGCTCTGTGGACCACAGAGTCTCCACCACAATTATTCAACCCTGCCACTGGAGTCGGAGAAGGCAATGGCACCCCACTCCAGTACTCTTGCTTGGAAAATCCCATGGACGGAGGAGCCTGGTAGGCTGCAGTCCATGGGGTCGCTAAGAGTTGGACACGACTGAGCGACTTCACTTTCACCTTTCACTTTCATGCACTGGAGAAGGAAATGGCAACCCACTCCGGTGTTCTTGCCTGGAGAATCCCAGGGATGGCGGAGCCTGGCGGGCTGCCATCTCTGGGGTCGCACAGAGTTGGACACGACTGAAGTGACTTAGCAGCAGCAGCAGCAGCCACTGGAGTGCTCAAGGAGCCACAAAAAACATGTGAACAAAAGAGAAGGACTGTGTCCCAATAAAGCTTTATTTATAAAAACGAGTGGAGGGCCAGATACAGCCCACTGGTCTACAGTTTGCAGATCTCGTCTCTAAATAATTTAACAGATCTCTCTAGTCCCAAATTTCATGAAGGTCACTTTTCCACATAAAGACAGAGAATAATTAATTTCCCCTCTCCCACAAGTTTGCAAATACAAAAAATAACAACTCACAATTCCAGAGAACAGTTTTATCTTTGGATTGAAGTTTAAAGACAGTTTGCAATTTAATTAGACACTTTAAGCCAATTAAAAAATAAAACAAGATGACTTCTGTCATTGAACTTTACCTTATCTTGAGGAAAGACTTTGTTCTGCCTTTGCCAAGTGAGGTAGTGGACACCTCTCAGCCTAGCCAGGTCCAGGTAACAACGTTCATCTCCACAGTTGTACCTAAGGACACAAGGGCATCTGTACATGGGGCTTTGGCCTGGGATTTTTGACCAATCCACAGTTCTTTGGGGAAAAAAATTCACCTCCAAAATATGTTCTTGCAAAATATTGTATAAACAGTAAACAAGAAAGAGAGAGAGATTCATGTTCATAGCAGCAGCATTCAGAATAGCCAAAAGGTGAAAAGAATCTGAATGTGTACCAACTGACGAATGGATAAATAAAACATGGTACATAACCATACAAGGAATTATGCTAATAAAAAGGAATGAGCACTGATCCACGCCCCAACATGGATGAACCTTGAAAACATGACACTAAGTGAAAGCAGCCAGTAAGAAAAAGCCCACGTATTGCATGATTCCACTTCTGTGAAATGTCCATAATGGTAAATCTACAGAGGGAGAAAGGAGATTAGTGGTTTCCAGGGGCTGGGAGAAAGATGGAACCATAGTAATTGCTGAAGAGGACTGATTTTCTCTGGGAGGCAATGAAAATATTGTAAAATTGTGGTGGTGGTTACACAACTTTGTCAATATATTAAAAGCACTGAATTATATGATTTACATGAGTGAACTGTAGTATGGTAGATAAATAGAACTGGTTTATAGAAACACACACACACAAGAGTGAAACAGATTATTTTTTAAATATTTCCATAACTAAATCACCTTAACTTTCAAAAACCAGAACAGGATTAAAGAATGGAGAGGATTTTTATCAACAGGCCTGTGAACTTGATATGAACTCCTAATAACCCCAGCTTGTGCATATGAACATGGCCTTGGGGTGGGTGGGTAACACATTCTCCAAAAGAAACTGATCCCAGGACTGTTGACCTCCAAGGACTGAAATGTCTCAGTGACATTTCTTTTCTTCCTTCCTTTTCCTCTTCCCCCTCCTCTCTCAAGGAGAAAGGAAGAACTAAAATAGAACCCACAATGATCTAGCTATTTCTCTAACATATATATATATATATTTTTAAAGGTTTTTCAGGGTGTTGAAAGTTCATGGCAACTTTTTTTCTAAATAGTCTCTCATTTAAATGCCAAGTTATTTTTGAAATACGACCACAAAATCAAGATATTTAGATGCAAGGGGAAGAATCCGGTAACAGTAATCACGGTTGGTATCCAGAGTAGAATTACTAAAGGAGAGAGGTCCATGTCTCCACAACCACCCACCGAGTTAGAGCAACGCTGTGGGAAAATTACTTTCACCTGAGGCCTCAGTCTCCTGTGTGTGTATATGGAATCAAACAGGCCCATGGAATTGTATGGTGCCTGTGAGCACCAGGCAAAGAGGGTGGCTTATGTTTTGGAGCTGTGTTCTTCACTAGAAGTACAGATACTCAAACCCTCTCTCTCTCATTTTAAGAGAAAACACATGACATAAAATTTGCCATCTTAACCATTTTTAAGTGTACAATTCAGTAGTACATATAGCTCACTGTTATAACCAATCACCAGAACACTTTCATCATGCAAAAGTGAAACTCTGTCCTCATTAAACACTAAGTCCCCCTTCACCTCTCCCACCAGTTCGTGACACCGGCCCTTCTACTTTCTGTCTCTATGAATCTGACTTCTCTACGTACCTCATGAAAGTGAAATCATACAGTATTCGTGCTTTTCAGAGTAACATTTCACTTAACATAATGTCCTCAAGGTTCATCCCTGTCACTGCACGAGACAGGATTTCTTTCTTTTGTAAGGCTGAATAGTATTCCACTGGGTATGTCTGTGTCTGCATCACATTTCATTTACCCGTTCCATAGTCAATGGACAATTGAGTTTCTTCTACCACTTGCCTAATGAGATAACACTGCTATGAACATGGGTATGCAACACACAGGTTCTCTTTTCACACAATAACTACACTGATGGCAGGGAGAGGCTTTCACAGGAATGCACTCAGAGGAAGGAAACCACAGATTCACATCTCCTGAATCCTGCTGAGATGGGGGAGGAAAGGGTTATTTGCTTGCTAAGGATGCTGATCGCAATCTTCAAACTTTTAGGTCTTTTTTCCTTTTCTTTTTAGATGTATGTATGATGTGACTTCTTTGTAATAATTAAATATTAAGCCTTTTGAGGCTCTGAATGAAAGTCTCAGCAAGCAGAAAAAGCATTATCAGCTGCCTCAATATTAAAGTGTCCCCAAATACTTACAGTTCAAACACGGCAGCCCAGTCTGGAAGGAAAAGCAAATGGGTAAGACCAGCTCCATGCATTCCAATAAATATGTCTGTGTTATGCGTGATTCTCAGCTGATCTAAAAACCCAAGTTCCCTGTGAACATAAAGAACAACAAAAGAAAGGGGAGGAGAGGGAAAGTACTGAGTTGAGTAAGCTCACGATTCATGGTAACATTTATACAAGTGTCTTTCCCAGTTGAAAGTACATTTCCTCATGATATTTGCCAATTTCAAGCCTACTTCCATAACAGCTTACTTAATAAATATTTTTTCTAAGCTTGCCTTCTTTAAAACTTGCATGTTCTTATTTTAGAAGGAAACTTTTATACCTGTCTTAAATGGAAAACTAATAACACATGACATAAAACTGTAAAAATGGGTATAATAAAGCTAAAAGGCATTATTCCAAGGTAGGTAGGTAACACTACAAGGCAAAGCTCTGATCCCAAGGCTCACTCTCTTTTTAAAAAGTGGAATTAGCAAGCATTACAGTGATGTTATGATATATTTAGCAACCAACTGAAAACTATTTCCTTAAGATCATACAAGAACTTTTCAAAAATAAAACAAATTCTTGCTTGCATGATTTGAGTTATTCAATTGACATCTGTGTACCGCTAAAATTATCTCAGATACCATGAGGGCATTTTCCTGCCTGTGCAACAGATGAATCCACAATTTTATGCGTGCTGGTCTTTGAATTCAAGACACTGAAAGATGTGCAAACTTTGAAACGAAAGTAAGAGGCAAAAGGTCCACAAATCAAGGTAAATTGCAAGTGGTTAAACAGGAGATGGTAAGAGTGAATATTAACAGTTTAGGAATCAGTGAACTAAAATGGACAGGAGTGGGAGAATTTAATTCAGATGACTATTATATCTACTACTGTGGGCAAGAATCCCTTAGAAGAAATCGAGAAGCCCTCAGAGTCAACAAAAGGGTCCGAAATGCAGTACTTGGGTGTAATCTCAAAAATGACAAAGTGATCTCAGTTCATTTCCAAGGCAAACCCTTCAGTATCACAGTAATCCAAGTTTATGCCCCAACCACTAATGCCAAAAAAGTTGAAATTGAATGGTTCTATCTAGACCTACAAGACCTTTTAGAACACCCAAAAAAGATGTCCTTTTTATCAGAGGGGACTGGAATGCAAAAATAGGAAGTAAAGAGATACCTGGAGTAACAGGCAAGTTTCGCCTTGGAGTACAAAATGAAGCAGGGCAAAGGCTAACAGACTTTTGCCAAGAGAAAGCAGTGGTCATAGCGAACACTCTCTTCCAATAACACAAGAGACGACTCTACACATGGACATCACCAGATGGGCAATACTGAAATCAGATTGATTATATTCCTTGCAACTGAAGATGGAGAAGCTCTATAGAGTCAGCAAGAACAAGACTGGGAGCTGACTATGGCTCAGATCATGAACTTCTTATTGCAAAATTCAGACTTAAATTGAAGAAAGTAGGGAAAACCACTAGACCATTCAGGTATGACCTAAATCAAATCCCTTACGATTATACACTGGAAGTGACAAATAGATTCAAGGGATTAGATCTGATAGACAGAGTCCCTGAAGAACTATGGACAGAGGTTCGTGACATTGTACAGGAGGCAGTGATGAAAACCATCCCCAAGAAAAAGAAATGCAAAAAGGCAAAATGGTTGCCTGAGGAGGCCTTACAAATAGCTG
This sequence comes from Bubalus kerabau, assembly GCF_029407905.1. Classification (NCBI taxonomy): domain Eukaryota; kingdom Metazoa; phylum Chordata; class Mammalia; order Artiodactyla; family Bovidae; genus Bubalus; species Bubalus kerabau. The sequence goes on along the minus strand of NC_073643.1, from coordinate 34,269,589 downwards.
AGAAAAGAGAGGCAAAAGGCTAAGGAGAAAAGGAAAGAAACACCCATCTGAATGCAGAGTTCTAAAGAACAGCAGGGAGAGATAAGAAAGCCTTCCTAAGTGAACAGTCCAAAGAAATAGAGGAAAACAACAGAATAGGAAAGACTAGAGACCTCTTCAAAACAATGAGAGATACCAAGGGAATATTTCATGCAAAGACGGGCACAATTAAGGACAGAAGTGGTATGGATCTAACAGAAGCAGAAGATATTGAGAAGAGGTGGCAAGAATACACAGAAGAACTGTACAAAAAAGATCTTCATGACCCAGATAACCACGATGGTGTGACCACTCACCTAGAACCAAACATCCGGAATGTGCAGTCAAGTGGGCTTTAGGAAGCATCACTACAAAGCTAGTGGAGGTGATGGAATTCCAGCTGAGCTATTTCAAATCCTAAAAGATGATGCTGTGAAAGTATGTACTCAATATGCCAGCAAATTTGGAAAACTCAGCAGTGGCCACAGGACTGGAAAAGGTCAGTTTTCATTCCAATCGCAAAGAAGGGCAATGCCAAAGAACGTTCAAACTACCACACAATTGCACTCATCTCACACACTAGCAAAGTAATGCTCTAAATTCTCTTCAACAATACATGAACCGAGAACTCCCAGATGTTCAAGCTGGATTTAGAAAGGCAGAAGAACCAGAGAACAAATTGCCAACATCTGTTGGATCATAGAAAAAGCAAGAGAATTCCAGAAAAACATCTACCTCTGCTTTATTGATTACACTGAAGTCTTTGACCGTGTGGATCACAACAAACTGTGAGAAATTCTTAAAGAGATGGGGATACCAAACCACCTTTTTCCTCCTGCAAAATCTGTATGCAGGTCAAAAGGCAATGGTTAGAATTGGACATGGAACAACAGACGAGCTCAAAACTAGGAAAGGAGTAGGTCAAGGCCATATATTGTCACCTTGCTTATTTAACTTATATGCAGAGTACCTCATGTGAAATGTCAGGATGGATGAAGCACAAGCTAGAATCAAGATCTCTGGGAGAAATATCAATAATCTCAGATATGTAGACAACACGACCCTTATGGCAGAAAGCAAAGAGGAACTAAATAGCCTCTTGATTTGGCCACCTGATACAAAGAGTTGCCTCACTGGAAAAGACCCCGCTGCTGGGAAAGACAGAAGGCAGGAGGAAAAGGAGGACGAGATGGTTGGAATGCATCACTGACTCAATGGACATGAGTCTGAGCAGGCTCCGGGAGATGGTAAAGGACAGGGAGGTCCAGCGTGCTGCAGTCCATGGGGTCGCAAAGAGTCTGACACTACTGAGTGACTGAACAACAAGAACAACAGCCAAAAAAGTTCACTGAAGTGAGGCTGGGAAGAAATGCTGGACAGAGTCTAATACTCTGATAAATAAAATAGAATCCAATCTCTGAGTCCCACCCACCCAAAGTGAAGAAAAATAAATGAACAAGATCTGTTTGCATCGAAGAAGGGGAAGCAACTTTCCTCTTAATCAGCTACTCCTCTTTGAAGAGCTTCCTCTCAGGACAGAACAGAAATCCCGCACCTGCACAAGGGAAGGAAGACAAAGGCGCCAAGTGCGTCTCACACGAGGTACACGTGCCTCAGTTTCCCCGGGATGCCCACTGATACTGAGGGGAACAAGGGGCATTTGTCCAGGGAACACATCTGTGAGTGGTCATTTCTGGGAAATGCCTATAGATCAAAACTCACAAAGCTCAACTATTATGTTTCTATCACGTTCCTCAGGTTGGCAAGGTCTGAATTTACTGTCACTAACCCTGGGCTCTCTTCTTGCCTCTGCACGTCCTCCGGTGGCAGTGAGGATTGCCACCATCGGGTTAGTGTCACCTGTCAGACAGAAAGAGCTTCAGAAACTTCACAAGACTCTTGAAAGAGGAAGATGAGCCAGAGCAAGGAAAGCATTAAGAATACGTGTCAGTGCTCACAGACTTAGATTAACGAACTTATGGCTGTTGGTGAGAAGGGACAGTTGGGAAGATCATGTATGGACGGTTATACTAAAATGGATAACCAACAAGGACCTACCATACAGCACATGGAACTCTGCTCAACGTTATGTGGCAGCATGGATAGGAGGGGAGTTTGGGGGAGAAGGATATACGTATATGTATGGCTGAGTCCCTTTGCTGTCCACCTGAAACTACCACAATATTGTTAATCGGTTCTACCCCAATACAAAATAAAAAGTTTAAAGGTTGGGGGGAAAAAAGACTAAGTCTCAATAAACAGTTGCTGTTCTTGCAACTGCTATTTATTTGTACTTAGTGTCTGCTGCTGGGACATGGCCATGCTTCCTCCATAACTGTCTTCCTACTTCGAAGCCTGGTGACCAGTTCATGGCAGGTACCTGACAAAGACTTGTTGTGTAAATGAACAAACGTGTAACAAATGAGGTGCTAAATGCCCAGGCTTACTAATAAGTTTAAACCGAACCATGTCAGGCACTGTATGTTGGTAAATGTGTACTTTTTAACACAGAAAAAAAGCTGTTAAATTTGGAAAACAACACTATGACTATGGGTGGGTGAAACGGAGAGAGAAAAGTTTTCATTTTCCTTTGGAACTTTTCTATACTGCTTGACTTTTTCAATCAAGAACATGTATTACTTTTATAGCCCTATAGTTTCTACATCAACAGGGGTTATGTAGACAGGGGTTACATAACATATAACATATGATATAGTATCGAGATCAACAGGGGCTACATAAATGGTAGGCAAATTCTATCTTTCTAATTTTTTACTTATGTTAGAATTTTAAAGGAAATGTAAAAAAAAATTGTTTTTTCTTTTTCTTTTTAACCTCACCCCACAGCATGTGAGACCTTGGGTCCCCAGCCAGGGATCTAACCCATACCTCCAGCATTAGAAGGCGGAACCACTGGGGAAGTCCCCAAAATGTAAATATTTTATAAGATTTTTTTTAAACCTCATACTGTTCAATGAACCTCAAATTATTCCCATATGACTAATCTTAGGCCAGAAGATGAAACCCAGCTGCTAACAGGGCAATTCAGGTTTATGCCATTTTTTAAAATTTGGAAGTACTTGCTAGTTTTAAGATTTTTTTTTTTTTTTGATGTGGACCATTTTTAAAGTCTTTATTGAATTTGTTGCAATATTGCTTCTGCTTTATGTTTTGATTTTTGGGGGCCACAAGGCATGTAGGATTTAGTTCCCCAACCAGGGATTGAACCAGCAGCCCCTACATTAAAAGGTGAAGTCTTAATCACTGGACCGCCAGGGAAGTCCCCCAGTTGCTGACTTTAGAAATTCAGAAATTTCAAATGAAAATAGGATTCATCACTTCTCTTTAAAAAGGGATAGTGTGACAACATCAGGCCTGTCACAGTGGAAGAACTTCTGCCACTAGACTTGGCATCCTCACCTGCCCACTTCATTCACTGATGGTATCTGCTTGTCCCTTCCAGATCCACGAGTGCCAACACCTCCCATTCACAAAGTCCTCCCTCCTCTCCCCGCCAAAGGATGAGGAGGCTCCTCCCTCATCCAAGCCAAAGAGGACAGGATCTGCCCAAGACTGGATTATTACTTACTTATACTTATAATCAACAATCTGGACCTCAAATGTAGATACTGTTTTCAGTGCATTTACAAGCTGGGGGAAAAAAGAAATATATTTAGAATTTCTTTTCCTTCCTTCTCTTCAGTTTTATTTACCTTGAAGTCCTCAAATTTCTTATTTTTCATGTAAAGTTATGTTTCAAGTATTAAATCCCCTTTATATTTTCATACAAATATGTTTCAGTTTTAAACCTTAACTGAGTTCAAGTGCAGGCTCCACCTCTGCATTTTAGGGAGGAACACACCACCTTCCTAAAATTGCTCTGCACTGGGCTGCTATGAGGATGAAAGGAGAAAATTCATAAAAGCAAAGGGCTTGTCATAGACACACATGAAATGTTACCTTTTAGCTACTGTTATTCTAATAGTTAGTCCCTCAATTTTCGATGTATATTCCCTGGGCACCGACTTTGTTTCAGAATTTTCTTCCTACCCATTATATCATTTCAGACAAACACCTAGTGCTTTGGAACCTCATCCACCAAAAATACCAAACGCCTGGCAGAAAAAAATTTCAACATCTCTACATAGAAAAACAACTATACTTTTAGCAAAGAGAAAACAACTAAGCTCGATTAATTCATCATCACATCAAAAGCATCGCCATGGTTCTCTAGGTCCCTCACAAATAAGCCACCTTAACCCAACACCTCGATCACTGCTTTTCAGAAGCATTTTGTATTTGTATCCTGCTCTCTCATGTTACACTCTGATTGCAGCAACAACAGGTGCAGAAGCATCACTGACTCTGCACTGAAATCATGCTGGCATTTCCAAGTGCTTTAGGTATATGTCACTTCCTGCTCACAAATACCATACCAAGGAAGTATTATATTATACACATTTCATAAATGGTGTACTGAAGTCTTAGAGAAGGTAAACAACTTTCCCAGGATCTCCCGTATAGCAAATGGCAGGGCCAAAACTAAATCTAGGTCATCTGACCCCAGAACCTGTGTTCTTGGCTAGTGCACTTCCAGTCTATCATTTATAAAAAGCAACCAGCAGTGGCCCAAATCCAATCCCATCCCCCATCACACACTCACAGAGTTATAAAGTGGAAGTTTCTCTCACTGGCCAGTCCCTGGACGCCCACAGATACACTGTTTATAGCAAGTAATTGAAGGAGTGAGGAGAGATTAGAATTCCACTTTCCAGGGGAGAATTAATCAGAGGGCATGAGCCCCTGTCTTATAATGAGATGGGCCTACCTAAAAGGAGTCACATGTCTCCAAGGATCCCGAAGGAAGTGTGCTCTTTTCCATGATTTCTAGTCAGACCAGAGACATGGCCATATCCCTTCCGGAATGACTGCTCTAACCTTGAGTCTGGGCAAGACTGCATGAACCATCATTTAAAGAGGGTATCTAGGTTTTGTTATCTATTCACAAGTCAAGGAAAAGGGAAAAGTGCTTTCTTCTCTGCCTGGGAGTTCAGGGATACCAATTCTGGGAGCAAAGCAACCAGTTGGGCACACAATGGCTTGGGGTTGGAGCTAAATGACCAAATCCTGCCTTAGGGCAAGAGCATCCAGGCGACCTGCGGGGCTGGATGTGAGAGCATGGACGGCAGCAGAGCAGCACCCACTGGTGGCACCTTTCCACTGGACTTTGCTCCAGCAGTTGACCGACGGACAGGGAAGGAAAGTGGTTAGCCTCCACCCAGGTGAAGCTGGGTTACAGCTATGGAATGTTCTCTGCCTATGAAGTAGGCTCCCTTCCCTCCCCCACCCCGCCCCATTAGTCTGCTCACCAGCTGGGTGAACTTGGGCATGTTTTTTTTAACCTCCAAGGTTCAGTGTTCTCATTTAGAATGGAAACAATAATAAAATACTGATATTATTGGTCTGCTGGGAGAGTTGAAGGACAGGCAGAGGGAACACATGCTTGGCACATACTTGCATCCAAAACGTGCTACCTTACCAATAGGTACTACTCATCTGCCTACTAATGACGCATCTCATCTGTCTACCCCTCAGTGCATTACTTGATACATTTTTATTTCCAGGTCTTTAAAACATACATACACACGCTGTTCATTTCTTCCATCCACAGAGCTTACAATCGATGCCTCATTACACCATATGTTCATGTCCTCCATAATCCATATGTGTCTCGAAAAGAGATGCTAATTACACAATTTGGATCAGCCTCTTAGGCATCCAAATTAACTTGTGCCAAACATTTTACCCATCAAAAGATGCCCCCAAATTCCCTCCCATCTCAAGTCCACTGAAGTGCTTAGGCTAACTGTCCAGGAGTTCATGCCTGATCCTCACTACCTCTCCTGGCCTCACCGAGGCTATAACTTTACACTCCCACAAGCAGTGTCATAGGCTCTATCTCTAAGATATATCCCGAAACCATTTATCTTGTCATCCCTCCTGTCCTCCCCTTCATCTAAGCTCTTATCGGGGCAACAGCTCTTAATCAATCTCCCTGATCCTATTCTTGCAGCCAGAGTGATTTACAAATAAGTAAAGAAATCAGTTTCATGCCTCTCTATTTGTTACTATGACAAATTACTACACACTTATCATCTTAAAACAACACAATTTATCCTCTTACAGTTCTGTAGCACAGAAATTTGACACACAGAGACAGAAGTCTCAGTGGGATGAAATCAGGGTGTACACAGTGCTGCACTCCTTGTGGAATCTCTAGGGGACAATCCTTGTCTTTTCCAGACATCTAGAAACCTTACTATTGCAAGCACACTGCCCTGGCCTGCTGTTGCAGGGAGCCTTCCATTGCAATCTTGTTGAAATTAAGTATAAGTAATGATTTGACATTGTTGACATGAGTCGGGAAGCATAAAAGGGGAACAATTTCTAAGATACCCATGAAAAGGATAAGGACTTTTCCAACTTCATCTGCTGCTGGAGGCCACAGTCTTGCTACACTTCATCTACCATCTGCCCAAAGATATTCGCTCAGCTGCTAGTTTGTCCAGAGACAAAACGCCTGGCAATCCATGGCAGCAAAGGCAGGACTCGGGCAGTTTTGTCTCTGTTTCCACTCTCAGTTAGTGCAGAGGAACGTCTATAGTAAGGCACGGCTCATTTAGTAATGTCTGGTTTGATGATTTCCAGTAGAAATCTCATAAATGAACTGGGTGCAGCCATCAAAATATTCTAAAAGCTAATAATTCCAAACCAAAGCATTTAGTAGTATATGAAAAAAAAAAACAAAGCACATTACTCATAGGAAGTTAAATTCAATATGTCGCTATTAAAAATGCATACAAAAAACTGACCTCATTTTGGTTCAGTATTTTCCGATACTCTGTGCTCCGTGCGAGAATGGTCACTCGAATTTTTCCACCCTGTGAAAAAGGCAAAATATTGTTGTGTATGCCTGGACTAATATAATTATGTAAAATTTAAAAATAAAATAAAATTTAAAATAAAAAAATAAATAAATAAAACTTAAAATGGGATTTTCACCAAGAGATAAAACTCAATAAGGACATCTTTATGGGACTTTTTGTTTTCCTTTTAGCCTGATTTCTTCACAGTTCTCCCAGGGGATAAAAATGTACTCACTTTAGCCACAGAAGGCAAAATGCATTCATTACACTACTTCTGTTTGTTTGGGTATATTTGGGGGCAGAGGATGTGTGGGCTGGGTGGGAGCTTGGGAGAGGAAGGGGAGAGATAGGGAAAGGAAAAGGAAAAAAAAAAGTACATTCTTCCACTATCTCTTAGTTTATCAAAATTTCCTAGGTTGTTGACATCTGATTTCAAATTACTCCAGGTCAGAATTTCTGGTTAACCCAGAAAACACTGTCTGCTGAAGATCTCCTTTTTCTGTAAAGATGATATTGACTTTTATCAGGGGGTGAAAAGTCGAGCCTACCTCAGAAACCATAACGCAGCCATTACCTTGGGACCCTCTTGTGTGATGTTCAGTCTGTGCAGTACATGCTGGGAAAATGCCCTGAATAACCCGGTATTTTGACACCCAGAGATCTACAATAAAAAACAATATTTCCTATTACAATGAGTAATTTCTGCATTGCTATTTAAGATGTTCTCAAGTTATACATAAGTACTATCTTAATGGCCATCATCAAAAAATCTATAAACAATAAATGCTGGAGAGGATATGGAGAAAACGAGGCCCTCCTACACTGTTAGTGAGAATGTAAACTGATACAGTCATTATGGAAAACGGTATGAAGATTCCTTGAAAAACTAGCAATAAATCTATCATCAGTTCAGTTCAGTTGCTCAGTCCAACTCTTTGCCACCCCATGGACTGCAGCATGCCAGGCTTCCCTGTCCATCAGCAACTCCCAGAGCTTGCTCAAACTCATGTCCATCAAGTCAGTAATGCCATCCAACCATCTCATCCTCCATCATCCCCTTCTCCTACTGCCTTCAATCTTTCCCAGCATCAGGTCTTTTCAAATAAATCAGTTCTTTGCATCAGGTAGCCAAAGTATTGGAGCTTCAGCATCAATTCTTTCAAAGAATATTCACCCATTCCAGTCCATTTTAGTTCACTGATTTCTAAAATGTTAATGTTCACTCTTGCCATCTCCTTTTTGACCACTTCTAATTTACCATCGATTCATGGACCTAACATTCCAGGTTCCTATGCAATATTGCTCTTTACAGCATCGGAATTTACTTCCATCACCAGTCTGGGTCTAGGTCATCTACCATATGACCTAGCAATCCCACTACTGGGCATATAACCCGAGAAAACCACAATTCTAAAAGACACATATATACCCCAATGTTCACGGTGGCAATATTTATAATAGCCAAAGCACGGAAGCAATCTAGATGTACATCAACAAATGAATGGATAAAGATGTGGTACATACATACAATGGAATGAAAAGGAACGCATTTGAGTCAGCTGTAGTAAGGTAGATGAATCTAGAGCCTCTTATACAGAATGAAGTCAGTCAGAAAAACAAGTATCATATATTAACGGATATATGGAATCTAGAAAAATGGTACTGATGAACCTAGTAGAGAATGGACTTGTAGACATACCAGGGGAAGGTGAGAGTGGTATGAATTGGGAAAGCAGCAATAACATACATTCACTATCACATGTAAAACAGACAGTTAGTGGGAAGTTGCTATATAACACAGGGAGCCCAGTCTGGCACTCTGTGATGACCTAGAAGGGTGGGATAAGGGGAGAGCAGGGAGGCTCAAAAGGGAGGGGATGTGTATATGTATATATATATATATATATATACACACATATAACTATGTGTGTGTGTGTATGTGCATATATATATATATATAATTATGACTGATTCACATTGTTGTGTGGCAAAAGCCAATACAACATTGTAAAGCAAATTTCCACCAATTAAAAAAAATTTAATTTTTTCTTTTAAATGTTATCTTAAAATCCACCAAGAATCAATTCTCTGGATATGACTGTCAACCACACATGACATGCTTACCAGAGGGGTGTTATAGAACAGCCCGTATCTCATCCGGGGAAGTAAGGAAAAAATAGCTTCTTTAAAACATACCTAAGAATGGAGATATTTTAAAAGGTGAGAGAATTACAATCTGCATCCTTCACACCAAAACAGCAATTTTTTTATAGAAAAAATTAATCTCTATTTTGCATTAAAATATTTTGATTAGCTAATTATTTCAATCAAATAGCATTCATATTTTCAGAAAAGTTATAGGGAAAAGTTTTTAAAAGCTACGTGGTTAAAATAATCATGACGATTCTAGTTATTACAAAGAAACTAAGGAGTTAGAAATCAATAATAGCTCATAGAAACCCAGATTAAATATTTATTTGATGAGTGAGTCATTGATAATGACAGTTATTTACAGGCATTTCAGTAAAGCTTCCAGTACCCTTTTGGAGTCATAAGTTTTCAAATGTATAACATCATAATCAGTAAATGCTTTCCACGTGTCGGAGAACAGGTCACCATATCCATAGGAGCTCTGAAAGTGGAAACAAAGTAAGTTAGGGAATGTGGCTAAACCTGGATTTTCAAAAACATCAGAAAACACTTGAATTAGCTTGTTAGTGAACCAACAACCTGAAACACAGTTCATAAAATCCATAGAAGAAAAATGAATTTTCATCTTGGGCCTGAGCAAGTCCCTAATTTGATGTAATAGCATCAGAAATAATCATCACAATTATAATCTCGGTCTGCTACAAATGTTTTGTTTTCCTACCCCAGCCCTTTTTATTCTCATGTCCTTAAAACTGGAACTATTGTGCGGTTTTTTTTCTGTGAATTTTCTATCCAAACCACACAATACATAGACACATTACCTTTTGTACACACCAGAACATGCACAGGGAGCAAAACTCATCAGAGCAGACAGAATGCACTTTTGGAAAGAAATCTGAGCGCTTATGGAATCTAGAAACATGGTACTGATGATCCTATTTACAGAGAAGAAAAGGAGATGCAGATGTACAGGCAGGACTGGTAGGCACAGCGGGGGAAGGAGAGGGTAGGACAAATTGAAGAAGGAGCACTGACATATATTATGCACTATCATATGTAAAACATTACCTAGTGGGAAGCCGCTATACAACACAGGGAGCCTAGCCTGGCACTCTGTGATGACCGAGAAGGGTGGGATGTCAGGGAGACGGAGGCTCAAGAGGGAGAGGACACACACACACACACACACACACACACACACACACACACACACACAGTTATGACTGATTCATGTTAACGTATGGCAGAGACCACCACAACATTGTAAAGCAATTATCCTCCAAGGAAAAAAAAATCTGAGAGTAAGAAAATGCTTTGAAAGTTTTAACATTAAAAATATAATGTTAGTAACTCTAGGAAATGATCTCCCTATTGATTAATGAGTAATATTTGATAATTCCCTTTGACATTAATCAGAGTAAGGCAATAGTATCTTGCATACTTCCTACATCCCAGGCACTGTTTTAAGAACTTGACATTATTAACACATTAAACCACTGCACTAACTTCATGAGTGAGGGAATACCATTATCCCTATTTTACAGATGAGGAAACTGAGACAAAGTTAAAGTAATCTACCTCAACTGTAGAGCTGCTGGGTTTACAGAGCTAGGATTAAATCCAGTCTATTTGGTTCCAGACTCCATACGTGTAACCTGTATATGGCAGAACTAATTCTTTCTGGACACTTACCAAATGCATTTCATTTTTGAAAAGTAGAAATTAATTACTACTCCATCAGTTGAAAGAAGTAGATCAATTTATATAAAAATGGTAGAATTTAGATGGAAAAACTCAGCCAAAAGAAATAGGAAATACACACTGTAGGGTTACATTCAAGGTCTCCAGCTGGCTACACATGATGTTCATTATGTCCATGTCTTTTTATCTTTACAGCATTCTTTTTTTTTCAGATTTTGAAAATTTTATGTTGCACATATTAGAGTCATTTCAAAGGTATTGAGAACTGTTAGATGCGAAGATAAAAAATAAAAATTCTTTGCTTTAGTGGGTCTCCGGTGCTGTTCTAATAAAGGTCCTTCTCAACACCATCAAAAATTACATGTTCCTGTTTTGGTTCAATAATAAATAAAGGGTAATTAAAGAAGTGATTCTAGGCAGTTTCCTGAGATAAAATACTTGTGATGAAATAAGATGAAATAAGGAAAATTTAATAATAAAATACAGTGATCCTGACTGGTCCCTTTTCAGAGATGGCATGTGTTATTCAGCAGTAACCACCTCGAGAAGCTTCTTTTTCCACATCCCTCAAATTCAAATGATTTGCCACACAGGAAGGAGGGACTTTTCCAGTCTTATGTTGAAGAATATTTGTACAGTCTTAAGATGACATAAAATTTCCTCCTGTGTATATCTCAAATGTAAGACAATCTATGACTTAGAAATTCCCCTTTTAAGAATCTGCCCTTCAGAAATTCTAGGATGACTGTGTAAAGATACATGTATATGAAAAAGATGTTCAGGACAGAATTTCTGTAAAGTGCAAAGAACTGGAAACAAATTAAATGTGTTCAATGTAGGGGCAAAGGGAAATACATGCACTAAGGCATTCCTGGTGGCTCAGGCAGTAAAGAATCCACCTGCAATGCGGGAGATCCAGGTTCGATTCCTGGGTTGGGAAGATCTCCCCTGGAGGAGGGCATGGCAACCCACTTCAGTATTCTTGCCTGGAGAATCCCATGGACAGAGGAGCCTGGTGGGCTACAATCCATGGGGTCGAAGAGTCAGACTCGACTGAGCGATTTCACATTATATATATATGCTGCTGCTGCTGCTCCTGCTAAGTCGCTTCAGTCATGTCCGACTCTGTGTGACCCCATAGACAGCCTCTTACCAGGCTCCCCTGTCCCTGGGATTCTCCAGGCAAGAACACTGGAGTAGGTTGCCATTTCCTTCTCCAATGCATGAAAGTGAAAAGTGAAAGTGAAGTCGCTCAGTTGAGTCCAGCTCTTAGCGACCCCATGGACTGCAGCCTACCAGGCTCCTCCGTCCATGGGATTTTCCAAGCAAGAGGACTGGAGTGGGGTGCCATTGCCTTCTCCATTATATATATACACACACATACACATACACATCCTAATGTAAGTCCTTGTATAAGTGTTGTATAAAGATGTGTTTACATTTATTAAAATAAAGTCTTGCAATGGATTCTCACATATGCTAACCACAATTAACCTTCAAAGGAAATGGAGTTCGAGGAGATAAAGGAGACTTTAAAAAAAAAAAACTTTATATACTTCTGGGTTGACTGAACTCATTATAACTTGGTCTTAGTTGTATAATTAAAAATAGTAATAATAAAGCTATAGTACACTTCTTAGCACAAGGGAAGGCGGAAAGCCTGCAGTAAGCCCCCTGGTGCTCCTTGTGTAAGAGCAATCCTGCCAGAAATGCATCTGCAGGAGTGTCCCCGGGTGCGCGGCTCCAGGTCAGCAGTTACACTGCCGAGTTCTGTGCAGGTGAGAGGGGCGGCCTCAGATGCTTCCTTGCGGGGAGAGTCTGTAAACTGATCTGAAGTGTAGATCACCACCAGCTCCCAACTCCTCCTCGGGGCACACAGCTCATCCAGGGCCACAAAGACTGGTTCCAAAACAACACCATCCACCGCAGCGGGGTTCAACTCATGTCAGCCTAAGGTGGCAGAGCTGCTTCCCTCAAGGCCTTCCCAGCAAGAGAGAACCAGGTGGCAGCCACAGGACACCTCACTACCACTCCCAACCTCCCTACAGGTCTCTGGGGGCCTCCAGCAAAAGAGAACCAGGTGGCAGCCACAGGACACCTCACTACCACTCCCAACCTCCCTACAGGTCTCTGGGGGCCTCCAGCAAAAGAGAACCAGGTGGCAGCCACGGGACACCTCACCACCACTCCCAACCTCCCTACAGGTCTCTGGGGGCCTCCAGCAAAAGAGAACCAGGTGGCAGCCACGGGACACCTCACCCACCCACATCCTCCCTACAGGCTTCTGGGGGTCTCGATTCTGACACAACCTGGTACTTGCCTGTCCTGAGACCCTGACTGAGCCACGAGCAAAGGCCTCTCTGACCAAGAAAACAGGTTCTAAATGGATCACAGAGAGGAGCAGAGGAGGGAGGTCACATCAGGGCGGCCAACTTGCTCGACTAAATGCACCCTGCGAGTACAGGGCAGTCGAGGTCAGGCTGCACGAACACCATGTGTCCCATTAACTGAGTAACTGGGGAGCCCCAAGGTGCCCATGCACCTTATTCAGTCCACCCCAGCAGGCGTAGAGAAGGGGAGAGGCTGTAGACGCTGGCTGAGTTTAGTTTACTCCACTAGAGAAGACACGGAAAAGCGTGCAACGAGATACAAGGAAGCTTCTGGAAAACTTTCCGTCAATTTAACAAGATCTTCAGGGAAGTACAGGGAGATGAGGAAGCACTGTGGTTGCAAGGCACAGGTCTGGGGACAGACTGCTTAGATGGGAACCCTGACTCCACCCCTCACCGACTGCGTTGTCTTAGAAATACTACCACCTCAGCTTCCTCAACTCTAAAATAAACAAATAAAAACCCTGGCCCACGAGAGTTGTGAGTATTATGAGAACATCAGATGTAAATGAAAAATAAAAAAACCACAACAACCCTGAGTTAATCATTCAGAGCTACAGGGAGCCTGTGCATGGGACCTAGAAACCACAATCATATACAAAAAGAGGAAACAAAGGGACAGCAGATCCTTTTGCTCAGAAAAACATTTCTAAGAAATAGAACTGTGTGGCAGCAAAACTGAAACACAAGAGGGAAGTGAAAACACATGCAAAAAAGGAAAGCAAAAAGTGAGCATTAAGTTGCTGAAAATGTTAGAAACAGTTCTCATCAGGCTTGAAATCAAACTATAGGGCTAGGGAGCCATGATGATGAAACCTCTCGTCACAGCTCTGCTACCAGCCCCAAAACAGTTCCCCTTCTGCAAGACAACCTGACCTCAGTTCACGGTGCAGCTCTGCCCTCTGGAACTGGACAGCATGCCTCCACCGTGTGCTAGGGGCCATGGCTTGTGATTCTAAGACACCTGACGGGTACACTGAGTGTGGAGGGGACAGAGCTCAAAGACTCCTGTAACTGGCTTGACTCTCAGGATCCTGGTGGCGTGGCCAATGCAGTTGTTTCAGAAGATCCTGGCCCTGGGGGACCTGTACCTGTGCCAGGCGGAATCACATCTCCCTGCACCTGACCTGTGCTGTACAGGCTGTGAGGAGTCCTGAGAAGCAGTGCCTAATGCTGCCCTGCCAGCAAGCTGTATTTCCCCTGAACCATCCTTCTCAACAGACTGGGGTTAAGAGGGGGGCCTGTGAGCATCCTGAGCATTGGAGCATCTGGGTGAACCTGAGGTGACTTCTCGGTGGGTGTTCCCACTTCCCAGGTTAGGCAGCCTCTCGCACGCACACTATATACCATGTGTTCTCCAGCCCACTGTCACGGTTACCATTCAGAGCACATGTGCTGTGGATCAGGCACTGGGGCTGTTTGCACATGATATGCTTTATCCTCAAAACAACACTGAGGTAGATACTGTAATTCTCCCATTTTACAGGTGAGAGTACCAGGCAACTTTGGGATGACCTTGGCCAGTGGAAGGGCCAGCTATAGGAAAAAAACAAGTGAAAGGCAGGCAAAGAAAGAGAAGAGGGAAGAAAAGATGCACTAAAAACAAATAAGCCCATAGCAGCTGTGATTCAACATGTGTAGCTACGTGCAGTCCTAACACTCAGATACACGTGGCACAACCTGGTGTGAAGCAGGAAGCAACAGGGAAGGTGCAGGGAAGCAAAACGGATGGCGATCACCAGAGGCCAGACTGTGAACAGAGGCAGGCTCTCCCCACCCAGGGACCACAGTGGAAATGGATGGCGATCACCAGAGGCCAGACTGTGAACAGAGGCAGGCTCTCCCCACCCAGGGACCACAGTGTAATGAATGATGATCTTTTATGCTCATCTCAGAGGCACTCTGAGCTCGACCTCCTCAAAGCATGGCAAGCAAGCTTCTACAACCTCATTCTAAATTTCAAAAACATGTGCATCTTCCCATATGTATCAAGATTCTGATTCAGTCACTCAGTCATGTCTGACTCTTTTGCAACCCCAAGGACTGTAGCCCGCCAGGATCCTCTGTCCATGGGATTCTCCAGGCAAGAATACTGGAGTGGGCTGTCATTCCCTCCTCCAGGGGATCTTCCTGACCCAGGGATCAAACCCACATCTCCTGCATTAGCAGGCGGATTCTTTATCACTGAGCCACCAGGGAAGCCCAGCCATATGTATACCTACACGTAAATTCATCCACACAGATGCATTCACACCATCTGCACATGCATGAATATGTGTGTGTACATGTGTAAATGTAAGTGTGTGCATCTGAGAAAATTCTATTACATAAGATCAGAGTCAAACTGGTACTGAGCAAGGTAAAGACAGCACTGAAGCAGAAAGCCAGTTCTTACTTACCGTGTCCCACATCACAACGTACACATCTGTGCTAAAGGAATTGTTAACGTGCTGGGTAATGTAAAGATTGATGAAATCACAGAAGTGGTGATACATGTTAACACCTAAGATTGAAAGAAAAAAAGAAATTCACGTCCATTAACCCCAAAAGAAACGATTACACAATTTTTATTCTACCCAATCTACTTACAGTATGGTAGACTTTTAGCTCAAATGAATCAGGAGAAAATTAACAATTTTCTAAACATAAAATGATCATACACAAGTTGTCCTCAGTTGACTGATTATGCTCAAACATTCATTTTCAAATCAATCATGTGAAAATTAGGAATGCCTTTTCCTTGCTGCTGCTGCTGCTAAGTCGCTTCAGTCGTGTCCGACTCTGTGCGACCCCATAGACGGCAGCCCACCAGGCTCCCCCGTCCCTGGGATTCTCCAGGCAAGAACACTGGAGTGGGTTGCCATTTCCTTCTCCAATGCATGAAAGTGAAAAGTGAAAGTGAAGTCGCTCAGTTGTGTCCGACTCGTAGCGACCCCATGGACTGCAGCCCACCAGGCACCTCTCCGTCCATGGGATTTTCCAGGCAAGAGTACTGGAGTGGGGTGCCATCGCCTTCTCCTGCCTTTTCCTTACACACTAAGAAACAAATGATCATTAAGTTCCCAGAAAAAGTAACAGAAGCTTATTTAAATCAACATGAGAACTATAGAGCCATTAAGACTAATCACTATTTTTATGGTCTTTTACTTAAAAAAAATGTTTTAAATCAATCGACACCTGCTCATGATGGTACTGGCAATGATGGCAACTATTACCATTTTGGTATTTTTCATTCCTGTCTCTTTTTCTCCTTTTAATCACTACTTATATTATTGCTTCTTGGGAAAACAGTAACCAGTTATCATTTAAAGAGCTGAAATCTCATGTCCTAATTAAAAGTATAAGAACTCTGGATTCAGAAGAAGAGGTTGAATTATGAGCAACATTCTCAGGTAAGTCTGTAAATTCCAAAGCTTCAGCTTCTCTACTGGAAATAGGAAGTCAATATACTTAGATGTCAGCTTTTAGGTAACATACCTAAAAGAGACAGCCCAGTGCCTGGCACAAGGGAAAACTTCGACCAGCTGGAGCGTGCTGGGTCAAAGAGGAAAGGGGAGGGCGGTGCTGCTCTTTGTAAGTTCCTAATTCCGCCATTCATAAGAAACAAGTGTATAAATCTAAATGGGGTGAAATTCCAAGAACTGACACCTTAAAGGAAATGTCAGTTAAAACATAAATAGTGACTTTCAAAAGCAGAAATCATAAAGTATTCTGACTTCCTTCCTAGCAAATAATAACACTGTGTGCCAGAAACTTAGAGGAAAAAGGACTCCATTTATAAAAGTCAGGTCATTACACTGTACACCTTCAACATAAACAGTGCTGGATGTCAATTATATCTCAACAAAGGAAAAGGAAAAGAAAAAAAATTACTCCCTTCTTTTTAGACCAGTATCTTAGACGAATGTTTGGAAGGACTTTTTTATTTTCACCCAGAAAAATCCTGCCAAAGAGCACATTGTTGAATAAACAAGGCAAATGATGTCTTATGACAAGCCGTCTCCTTTTCCCAGATTAGCACACAGCCTGCATTAGCTTCTCATGAACTGTTCAGCAACTTCATAGCACTTACTGAGGGAGGCCGAATGCACAAAACAGCAATTGGTGCCAGGAGGATTTATACAAGAGGGAGAAAACGTAGGCTCTGTCCTCAAGAAACAAGCCCCATTTGAGTATTATTCTGTGGAATGCTCATTTCTCAAGGTAAGGGTTAATATGGGGGCATCCCTGGTGGCTCAGTGGTAAAAAGAATCTACCTGCCAATCCAGGAGTCATGGGTTCAATCCCTGATCCGGGAAGATCCCACACGCCGCGGAGCAACTAAGCCTGGGCTCTAGAGACCATAAGCCACAACTCCTAAAGCATTTCACCCCTCGTCCTCGTTCCCCCTCTGCCCACTGCACTACCCTAGAGTCTGTGCTCCACAGCAAAAGAAATCACCACCAGTGAGAAGCCTGGGCACGGCCACTAAACAGTAGTCCCCACTTGCCACAAGTAGAGAAAAGCCCATGCAGCAACAAAGAGCCAGCACAGTCAAAAATAAACAAATAAAATAATATAAATTATTTTTTAAAAAAAGAGCAAAAACTGTTTGATGTATGTTTATGAGATTTGCTCACCTGTTTTTTTTTTTTAAAAGAAGAGTTAATATGAGAAGGAACGTGGGCTGATGGCATTAAGTTCGAAGAAAAAGGCAGACTTATAAACACAGGAAAGAAAGGATGCAGATCTACCCTAGCCTATTATTCCAACTTTATATCCTTTACTGCATAAGAAGCTACATAAATTCAACCATTTGCACATGTTCAACCCTTCCTCTCCCTGGGATTTCTTTGGAAGGAATGATGCTAAAGCTGAATGAAACTCCAGTACTTTGGC
This sequence comes from Bubalus kerabau, assembly GCF_029407905.1. Taxonomy (NCBI): domain Eukaryota; kingdom Metazoa; phylum Chordata; class Mammalia; order Artiodactyla; family Bovidae; genus Bubalus; species Bubalus kerabau. Next base: position 34,251,525 of record NC_073643.1, on the reverse strand, counting down.
CACCTCATGCGAAGAGTTGACTCATTGGAAAAGACTCTGATGCTGGGAGGGACTGGGGGCAGGAGGAGAAGGGGACGACAGAGGATGAGATGGCTGGATGGCATCACTGACTCGATGGATGTGAGTCTCAGTGAACTCCAGAAGTTGGTGATGGACAGGGAGGCCTGGCATGCTGCGATTCATGGGGTTGCAAAGAGTCGGACACGACTGAGCGACTGATTTGATCTGATCTGATCTGAACCCTTCCTCAGACAGATCAGTGTTTTCTTTGCTCCATTTTAATCTGCGTATTTTAAAAATGTGTTGGGACCTTGAACACAACATTTTTACCTGCTCACATTTCTAAAATCTGTCTCATTTCTGAACCTCAGGCTTTGTCATATAAGAATTACGACTTCAGGAAGTGGAGCACATTAAAAATATGATCAATAAATTAGAGGAATTCTGAAATATTCGTGACAGGGGGCTCTCTATATTTCATCCTAAGCCCAGCCTCTCATGAATTTGGATATGGTGTGGCACAGAAATCTCCATTTCTTGTAATGAGAAGGATAATCAGGTACAATTTGTGTTTCTTCTCTCCAGGGCAGCAAGTTCACAAAGCAAAAGCTGTGCTTGCATGTAGAGAATTAGAAGTTTTAACTGTAAATAGGACAATAATTTTAACTTTTTTTTTCCAAGAATATATGCCAGGGCTAACTTCCAAAAGAATTTCAAGTTAGCTTCAGTCATGGAGACAGTATCAGAAAGTCCACCTGAAGAGGCCACGGGCCTTCCTTTCCCACCTACACTGCATACAGGGCTCTTAATTTTTAAAAAGTTCTATTGAAGCACCAGCTAAATCAAGGGATTAGAGAAGCCACATGGGGTAAATTTAGTTGCAAAAGGGGTACCCAGGCTTTCTCCACTCATCTTTCAATTTTCACTGAGTTATTTGACCATGATGTGAAAGTTTCTTCTAGCACACCAGAACGTAAAACAGTTGGAAATTCAAATTAGTTCACTTTTTCAAGAGAAGAAAGCAAAAAGTAAATCCACTGTTCAATGTCACGTTGCTACCGTTGTTCAGTCGCTAAGTCATGTGTGACACTTTGCAACCCCATGGACTGCAGCATGCCAGGCTTCCTCGTTCTTCACTATCTCCTGGAGTTTGCTCAAACTCATGTCCATTGAGTTGGTGATGCCATCAAACCACTTCATCCTCTGTCATCCCCTTCTTCTCTTGCCCTCAATCTTTCCCAGCCTCAGGGTCTTTTCCAATGAGTCAGTTCTTCGCAAAGTATTGGAGCTTCAACTTTAGCATCAGTCCTTCCAATGAATATTCAAGGTTGATTTCCCTTAGGATTGACTGATTTCTTTACTGTCCAAGGGCCTCTCAAGAGTCTTCTCCAGCTACTGCAATTCGAAAGCATAAATTCTTCGGCACTCAGCCTTCCTTATGGCCCAACTCTCACATCCGTAAATGACTACAGGAAAAAGCATAGCTTTCACTCTATGGACCTTTGTCAGCAAAGTGATGTCTCTGCTTTTTAAACCACTGTCTACGTTTGTCATAGCTCGTCTTCCAAGGAGCAAGTGTTTTTTAAATTTTTGGCTGCAGTCACCATCTGCAGTGATTTTGGAACCCAAGAAAATAAAATCTACAACTGTTTCCACTTTTTCCCATGTATTTGCCATGAAGTGCTTCCCAAAGTTATAGGAACACATATATCAATAAAAAGGAACAAAGCCACATTAACCAATAAATAAAATAGACAAACTAACTTCTCACCTGCATCTAGTTTCATGAAGTAGGTTGGTTTTTCAATAACAATGTCACACTGAGCATCTTCTACAGGTCTGAAGTTGAGCTCAGTGTAGCTCTGCAGCTCCGCAAACCTGGAATTAAGAATCAGGAGATGCTTTCAAAGGGCTCCTCCTGGATCTCTTGTTGCAATACTGTAATTCAGGATCTGTTCATTAGGTGAGTTTTATTTCCAGAAAATACTCATAAACACATGTGAAACTTCTCAAACTTACTAATACTTATGCAGCTTGATATCAATTTTAATGTTGAGACAAGAAAAAAAAAATGATTTTAAATTTCAGCCTAATGTGCAAGAGCAACCGGGAACATTTCTGACAAAGAAGAAAATTCCACAGAGAGTTGGCAAAAAAAATCTACCATTAAAGTGGAAAGATTCAGAAAGGTTTCTTGCAGTCTGGCAAGGCTCAGAAGGAACACTGACCCAGAGAACCTTTTTGGATTCTGAGAAAGATGGCGTTCCAAGACTTACCAAGTACCTTGGGAAAAACTGCAGACAACTACATTTCCCAGAAAAAAGAAAACTCTATTTCTCGGAAAACCACTTCTGAAACCACTTGGTACAATTTTCTTCCATACAAAAGAAGACAATCACAAGTTAACCTACAGATCATTTGTAAACTTTTTATCTTTGAGACTATATGTGACGTAAGACAAGTACCAAAGAGATCCTTTTAAAACACACATAACACTAAAATATTTATTCCAGTGGTTTCAAAAATATGTCCACAAATTCTTCAATACTTCTCCCTTCCAGAGGTGGAGATGAATTCCCTGCCTTGGAGGGTGAGCTGACTTCGTGATTCACGTGTAATGAACAGAATATGGCAGAAGTGATGGTGGTCACTTTCGGTGTGACCATTAGGGTATAAATATAAAGACTGAGGCCTCCATTTTGGGCCATGCTTATACGTGCTCTCTCTCAGACAACATGATCTTGGGGAAGTCGGCTGCCAGGCTGTCGGCAGCCTCAGGGAGAGGCCCATATGGTAAAGAAATGACACCTCTAGCCAACAAGCAGAGAAGAAAACCTCAAGATAACAGCTACATGAGTGAGTTTAGGAAACAGATTGTACAGGCCCAGCTATGCCTGAACCCACACAGCTAAGCTGCCCCCAAATCCTGGCTGTCAGAAACTGTGTGTGATAAAAAATGTTCACTATTTTAAGCTGCTAAATGTTTGAGTAATTTATGATACAGCAATAAATAATTAACATAAATATACCCTAGGGAACTATCATGATATCAAAAGATACTAGGAAACAAATATCAAATATTTGATTTTGGACATTAGATATCAAAGTGTACTAGGAATAGAAACGCCCACTAGAAAATAGGAACGCCTACTCCAAAAGTCTCTTATGTGAAGTAAGATCTTGCACTGTAAACTCTAATATGCCACATAAATCTGTGAAAGACAGTTTTCCTGAACAGTTTGCTTAGCATGAACATTTGACATTAAAAACAAACACTCAAAAAAAAAAAAAAGAACACTCTTTGAGATAAATCTTAACAATATTTTTTTTGGATCTGTCTCTTTTTAAAGCAAAGGAAATAAAAGCAAAAAATAAATAAATAGGACCTAAGTAAACTCAAATGCTATTGCACAGCAAAGGAAACCCTCAATGACATGGAAACACAACCTAAAGAACGGGAGAACGTATTTACAAATGATATGACCAATAAGAGGTTAATATCTAAAATACATCAACAGTTCATACAACTCAACATCAAAAAACCAAACAACTCAATTAAAAAATGGGCAGAAGACCTGAACAGAAATTTCTTCTAAAGACAACATACCAATAGCCAACATGAAAAGATGATCAACATCACTAATCATCCAGGAAATGCAAATCAAAATCGCATCTGTCAGAATGGTTATCACCAAAAAGAACACAAATAGCAAATACTGGTAAGGATGTGGAGAAAAGGGAAACTTCATTCACTGTTGGTGGGAATGTAAACTGGTGCAGCCACTGTGTAAAACAATATGGAGCTTTCTCAAAAAAATAAAAATAGAGCTACCATATGACCCATGAATTCCACTCCTGGGTACATATCTGAAAAAAATGAAAACACTAATTTGAAAAGATACCTGCACCCCAATGTTCACAGCAATGTTATTCACAATTGCCAGGATATGGAAGCAACCTGTGTGTCCATCAAAGGATGAATGGATAATGAAGATTATATACATATGGAATGGAATACTAGATGTGACAGTTGATCCATAAAGAAGGCTGAGCACTGAAAAGTGAAAGTCGCTCAGTCACAGTCGCATCCAACTCTTTGTAACCCCATAGACTATATAGTCCATGGGATTCTCCAGGCCAGAATACTGGAGTGGGTAGCCTTTCCCTTCTCCAGGGGATCTTCCCAACCCAGGGATTGAATCCAGGTCTCCTACATTGCCGGCGGATTCTTTACCAGCTGAGCCACCAGGGAAGCCCGAGAATACTGGAGTGGATAACCTATCCCTTCTCCAGAGGATCTTCCCAGTCTGGGAAATGAACTGGGGTCTCCTGCATTGCAGGAAAATTGTATACCAACTGAGCTATCAGGGAAGCACTGAAGAATAGATGCTTTCAAATTGTGGTGCTGGAGAAGACTCGAGACTCCCTTGGACAGCAAGGAGATCCAACCAGTCAATCCTAAAGGAAATCACCACTGACTACTCATTGGAAGGATTGCTGCTGAAGCTGAAACTCCAATATTTTGGCCACCTGACGCGAAGAGCTGACTCATTAGAAAAGACCCTGATGCTGAGAAAGACAAGAGACAAAAGGAGAAGGGAGTGGCAGAGGATAAGATGGTTAGACAGCATCACTGACTCAATGGACATGAATCTGAGCAAACTCTGGGAGACAATAGAGAACAGGGGAGCTGGGCGTGCCACAGTCCACAGGGTTGCAGAGTCAGACATGACTTAGCAACTGAACAACAGCAACAGCAAATAATGGAATACTGCTGCTGCTGCTAAGTCGCTTCAGTCGTGTCCAACTCTGTGCGACCCCATAGACGGCAGCCCACCAGGCTCCCCCGTCCCTGGGATTCTCCAGGCAAGAACACTGGAGTGGGTTGCCATTTCCTTCTCCAACGCATCAAAGTGAAAAGTGAAAGTGAAGTCGCTCAGTCGTGTCCGACTCTTAGCGACCCCATGGACTGCAGCCTACCAGGCTCCTCCGTCCATGGGGTTTTCCAGGCTCAGCCATAAAAAAACATTTAACAACATGGATGGACTTGGAGGGTACTATGATTAGTAAAATAACTCAGAGAAAGACAAATACTGTATGATATCACTTATACGTAGGATCTAAAAAATAAAACAAAGTAGTGAATACAACAAAAAAGACTCACAGATACAAAAAACAAATTAATGGTTACAACTGGGAGAGGGAAGTGGGGAGGCGCAAGACAGAAGCAGGGGATGAAGAGGTACAAACAGATACAAAAAAGTTATAAGGAAATATTATTGTACAACCCAGGGAATATAGCCAATATTTTATAATAACTAAGTATTGAGTATAACCTTTAAAAAATGTGAATCCCTATGTTATATACTGGAAACTTCTATAATATTGTATATCAACTATATCTCACCAAAAAGAAAGAAAATGAACATTATGAGTGTGCTGTATGACTATAAAGGGAAGCATGACAGTTTCTAGTACAATGGAACAGTTTCTTTAGTGACTGTGATAGTGCTTACATTTATCTAAACATATGATATAAATTTTACTGAGTTCTACATCCAAAAAAATAAAGAATGCATGGAAGTACTAATAATATTCAAATGTGTTTATTTAATAACATTGTACCACATATACACAATGCAATATTACTTAGCTATTTAAAAAAATGCATTTCAATCAGTTTAATGAGGTGGATGAAATTGGAGCCTATTATACAGAGTGAAGTAAGTCAGAAAGAAAAACACCAATACAGTATATGAACGCATATATATGGAATTTAGAAAGATGGTAATGATGACCCTATATGTGAGACAACAAAAGAAACACAGAGATAAAGAACAGACTTTTGGACTCTGTGGGAGAAGGCAAGGGTGGGATGATTTGAGAGAATAGCACTGAAACATGTATATTATCATATGTGAAACAGATCGCCAGTCCAGGTTCAATGCATGAGACAGGGTGCTCAGGGCTGGCGCACTGGGATGACCCTGAGGGATGGGATGGGGAGGGAGGTGGGAGGGGGGGTTCAGGATGGGGGACACATGTACACCCACGGCGGATTCATGTCAATGTATGGCAAAACCACTACAATATTGTAAATTAATTAGCCTCCAATTACAATAAATTTTAAAATTTAGAAAAATAAAAAAATAACATTGTACCAATGTCAATTTCCTGCTTTGGATTACTGTGCTATGCTTATTTAAGATGTTATCATTAGAGGAAGCTGAGGTAAGGGTACAATGGAAATGCCTTGTACTATTTTTAAACTTTTTATGCTACTTTTGAATTATTCTTAAATGTCAATGACTCTAAAGTTATCTTAAACTAAAAAGCTTTTAAAGTGCCCCACCTCTCTAATTTCCAGAGATAGTAAGTGTCTTGATAGACCTAGTTTAATATTCAAAAAATTTGAAATCAAAATGTGTTCTTCAATCTATCTAAAGTTCAAAAAGCTTATGAAAGGTGCTTAAAATCAGGGTAGTGTTTATCTTTGGAAAGGAGGATGGGGTTTGCTTTTGGGAGAGAGCCTGGGTAGATGATGGTCTAATTCTGACCCAGGTAAGAGTTACTCAAGTGGGCTTACTTTTTCAAAATCCAAACTGTACATTTCTCTATATGCTTGGTATCTGCTTTAATAAGTGTGTATTTTTAAAAATGTATTTCTCTAAACACATGTAGCAATTATGAGGAGCTAAAAAAATTCATTTTTGAACTTTTACGTTGGCTAACAGTAAATACTGTATCACTTCCTAATATTTTATGAACTTAAGTCAAATACAACTGATGATTCACTCTGGAGCCACCACTCCCCAGCAGCTCAGACCAAATTATCCACAAATGGAATAACATTTTCCATTTATAGTCCCTACCAAAATTCGTAAGCATCAAAAATAAAGACAAATACTTCACAAACATATTCCCCGCCCCCCGCCGCCCCCCCCCCCCCACCAAAATCTTACCAAGACTGCAGAGGGCTTTTGCGCTGACCTTGAGACATCAACGAACGAATATCAAGTTTACAGTGTCCTCCAATTTCCCCACTCTGGACAAAATCTTCCTTGAATCTAGTGGATAACAAAAAATTGAATTTGGAATTTTTTTTCATGACTCAGGCACGCAGGTTATAACTAAAGTGGTCTACCAATTTCTAAAATCAGTTTTTCATTAGAAGTTAACTCTTGTAATAGAACATTTCAAGTTTCTACAAAAAGTAGCAAAATCGTATCTAATGTAGCCATCACATAGCTGCATAATGATCAACTCATTATGACAGGTGTGGGTCATTCATTTCCCTCTCTCATTCTTGAACCTCATCACCATATTATTAGGAAGCAAATCCAAGGCATATTCCTGGACCTGCAAATATTTCAATATTTTCCTTAGATATTAACATCCACCACTGAAGTACCTGTCATGGTTTCTCTTGATGTTTCTTAAATCAAGGTAGATATTGGTGGCTCTGCAGTACTGAAGGTAACGGGAACACACCAGACTTGAGTCATTCTGAAATAAGGTGGAGAAACAAGAGAAAGATAACTGTGAGCATTAACACTTCAAGGACACACCCAAACTTGCTAGACATCAGTCTAACAGCATGTAGCCTTCAGGCTCCAGCCACACACTGTGATGAACACTTCCCAATGACGCTTCTGTTTAAGAATTTTCCTCCCTGGGAGGCATTGCCCAAGCATACTTTTGCCAACTTGCACACTTTTAGGTTACTACAAAGAACTCCACTATTTCTATAATCTTCAAATTTTAAAGAGCCCAGAGTTGTATTTATGGTTCAGTTTATCTTCATGAGAAAAAAAAAAAAAAAAAAAGGGCACTCACAACCCTCACAGCTGTGTGAAAAAGCATTTTCAAAGACGAGCCAAAGGAAACAAGGAAGAAGGCACATGCCACAGACCTTAAAATGCAAGGCAGGAAGGGTAGTTTGTCAAATATGAGTTACTTTCAGCAAGCCTTTCCCCAGTAGTTTAGCAGTAAAGAATCTGCCTGCAATGTAAGAGATGCAGGAGATGTGAGTTCGATCCCTGGGTCGGGAAGGTCCTTTGGAGGAAGGCATGGCAACCTACTCCAGTATTCTTCCCAGGAAGATCCCATGGACAGAGGAGCCTGGCAGTCTACAGTCCATGGGGTTGCAAAGAGTCAGACACAAATGAAGTGCCTGAGTATGCATGCAGGCAAAGGAGTTTAAAAGTCAACCATAGAGCCTGTTTCTACTTCTACCAACTGTGTTGACAGAGGGATAGCTTCAAAAATTTTTATCTGCTCTGGGTTGTAGTGCGAGATTTAAACACCACTTTGTTGCTTTTCCCATAACTCCCAATTGACCCTTAATGGCAATTAACCTTGACCATCATGGTGTTTTAGAATCTAGAGTTGGTAAGGGGTCACACCCTGATAGCAAAAAACCCATCAAAGCAGATCTTCATGAGGAAAGCATTTTGCAAATCACCTTGGAAAATGTGTGCAACATGGGGTTGAGGCCATCTCCTGCCCTTTTGTGCATGAACAGCTAGACCCGAGCAAAAGTATAAAGTACTGACTGTTAAAGACACCTTGTAGTAGTGCAGGTTAATGCCTTGCCTGAATCTTCTGGTTCAGGCACCTTGCTAGAATCACTTGAAGTTCTATCATGTGACACCATTCCAAGGCACTACAGAGCATATATTCACTTTTGGAATGCAAGTGATTTAAATATTTTTTGGTTTCTTAGATTGCCTGGAGATAACAGAGACTCCTGAGATGTCAGAGGCTTGGGCAGAGTTCAGGAACATTCAGTTCAGTTCAGTTGCTCAGTCACGTCCGACTCTTTGCGACCCCATGAATCGCACCAAGCCAGGCCTCCCTGTCCATCATCAACTTCCGGAGTTCACCCAAACTCAAGTGCATCGAGTCGGTGATGCCATCCAGCCATCTCATCCTCTGTCGTCCCCTTCTCCTCCTGCCCCCAATCCCAATCAGGGTCTTTTCCAATGGGACAACTCTTCGCATGAGGTGGCCAGAGTATTGGAGTTTCAGCTTCAGCATCAGTCCTTCCAAAGAACACCTAGGACTGGTCTCCTTTAGGATGGACTGGTTGGATCTCCTTATAGTCCAAGGGACTCACAAGTCTTCTCCAGCACCACAGTTCAAAAGCATCAATTCTTCGGTGCTCAGCTTTCTTCACAGTCCAACTCTCACATCCATACGTGACCACAGGAAAAACCATAGCCTTGACCTTTGTTGGCAAAGTAATGTCTCTGCTTTGAATATGCTATCTAGGTTGGTCATAACTTTCCTTCCAAGGAGTGCATCTTTTAATTACATGGCTGCAATCACCATCTGCAGTGATTTTGGAGCCCAGAAAAATAAAGTCTGACACTGTTTCCACTGTTTCACCATCTATTTGCCATGAAGCGATGGGACCAGATGCCATGATCTTCGTTTTCTGAATGTTGAGCTTTAAGCCAACTTTTCCACTCTCCTCTTTCACTTTCATTGAGAGGCTTTTTAGTTCCTCTTCACTTTCTGCCATAAGGGTGGTGTCATCTGCATATCTGAGGGTATTGATATTTCTCCCAGTAATCTTGATTCCAGCTTGTGCTTCTTCCAGCCCAGCGTTTCTCATGATGTACTCTGCATAGAAGTTAAATAAGCAGGGTGACAATATACAGCCTTGACGTACTCCTTTTCCTATTTGGAACAAGTCTGTTGTTCCATGTCCAGTTCTAACTGTTGCTTCCTGACCTGCATATAGGTTTCTCAAGAGGCAGGTCAGGTGGTCTGGTATTCCCATCTCGTGAAGAATTTTCCAGTTTATTGTGATCCACACAGTCAAAGGCTTTGGCATAGTCAATAAAGCAGAAATAAAGCAGTTCCAGATGTTTTTCTGGAACTCTCTTGCTTTTTCCATGATCCAGTGGATGTTGGCAATTTGATCTCTGGTTCCTCTGCCTTTCCTAAAACCAGCTTGAATATCTGGAGGTTCACAGTTCACATATTGCTGAAGCCTGGCTTGGAGAATTTTGAGCATTACTTTACTAGCATGTGAGATGAGTGCAATTGTGCGGTAGTTTGAGCATTCTTTGGCATTGCCTTTCTTTGGGACTGGAATGAAAACTGACCTTTTCCAGTCCTGTGGCCACTGCTGAGTTTTCCACATTTGCTGGCATATTGAGTGTAGCACTTTCACAGCATCATCTTTCAGGATTTGAAATAGCTCAACTGGAATTCCATCACCTCCACTAGCTTTGTTCGTAGTGATGCTTTCTAAGGCCCACTTGACTTCACATCCCAGGATGTCTGGCTCTAGGTGAGGGGTGGACCTTAATCCTAAGTGCTTATGATTCTCTGGGGCTTTAAAAAACTATCACTAAGCCCTTTGCTGTGAGCCTGGCCCTGCATGGAGCATTTTTCAATGCAGAATCTCATTTCAGTTTTACCACAAGCTGTAACACAGGCATGGCTTTAAAGCAGAAGAAGCTGAACACGGAAAAGTTTGGGTGCCCTTTGCACAGATCAAGATTTGAACCCCGTAGTCCATTCTTCTCCTTATTACCCCAAACTGCCTCCTGACAATGTGTTTATCACTGAGTGCAATGGGGTATGAGTGAAAGCACAAGAAAAACATCTGCATTTTAATTCTAGAAAGATTGAAGGCAAAAGGAGAAGGGAGCAGCAGAAAATGATTAAATAACATCACTGACTCAATGGAGATGAACTGATGACATCAACTCTAGGAGATAGTGAAAGATAGGGAAGCCTGATGTGGCCTGGTGCAGTCCTTGGGGTCACAAAGAGTTGCATGCAACTTAACGACTGAACAACAACAGCAGAATTGTAAAAGACCACACTTAGTAGCTGTGCGGTCTTCGACAGGTTGCTTAACATATCTGAGGACTCAGTTTTCCTCTCTAGTCCAATAGTACCAATAATACCTGCCCTGTCTATCTGTTATACTGTTTGTGAGAATCAAACCATATAACATACTGAAAAGCTTTTTGCAAAATGTAAAGTGCCAAAAAATATAGAACAGCATGGTGGGAGTGTATCACCTGTCCCAAACTACCAGCAAGGAAATTTATAAAGATGTAATTCATCAACTTACCTTCTTTAGTGTATGTTGGGGGGAATAATTAATTCTAAAACTACTTAAATATTTGACCTACCTCAAAATATGACCATCTGATAATATGTGTGTGAAAACAAGGACATGGCTTCCAACTAGGTTTTGGAAGTCAAATAAAACTTTAAGCCAATAATAGTGAGAGTGAGGGTTTCCTCTCATAGTGCCCTCTATCTGGTATTTATATTACAATCTAACCATTACGATTGCAGGGAATTAAAAGGTACAAAGTATTATGTATAAAACAAGCTAAAAGGATATATTGTATAACACCAAGAATATAACCAATATTTTGCAATAACCATAAATGGAGTATAACCTTTAAAAGTGTGAATCTGAATCACTGTATTGTATGTCTGTAACTTACACAATATTATACATCAACTATACCTCAATAAATAAATGAATAAATAGATACCACAGGTATTTTTAAATAAACATCTTCACTTATGAAGGGGTTGAACATCCACCTTTTCCTTCGGCTGGCAGAGCACATGGAGCTCCTCCAGACGCTCTGCGGCGTATCCAAAGTCGGCTTGCTTCCAGAATATTTCCTGGGCTGATTCAAGAGTGTCCGTCCTGTTTGCAAACAAAACAATTCTGTGATGAATCAACTTTTTACTTTTTTTGGACCTTAAATTTTCTAAATGTTACATTGCTAGAAGTCAGTCATTATTTTCTTAACTATAATAATTTTAAAAATCTACCTCTCACTACATGAGGTTACCAAAATAAGTTATTTATAGACTTACTCCCTGATAATAAACATACACAATGGAAATGGATATAGTCAGGATCATTTGGAACTGAAGACAATGAACTGTTAATTACTGCATTTTCTTTGCCCCATTAACCCTGCCTGTATTGGAAATACTGATTATACTTAACTCTCTTCTCCAAAACCAAAGTCAGCCATCCATCTCTTTTCTTTGCATATAGTGAGGAAAAGTATTTTCTGTGAACCATACTGTTTTATCCCTCTGGCAGAGGAAATGAGAGATATTCCTGTCCCAGGGGGAGACAGTCAAGACAAGTGAAATTACTCATGAATGTGTAAGCAAATTAATATCTAAAGGAATTATTATCTAATACCAAAAGAGTCTAGCTGGGAATTGATGTTTCAGCATACACTACAGAGAAAGGAGATAAGTATAGGGCAGGAGGGAGTCCATCCAGTAACTTACCATCCCATATCCACATAGGTGCAAACAGGGTAACCAAATCTGAACTCTGGTCTGCAGGATTTCTCATAACCCCAGCAGTATTTCAAATTTTCTAAGTATTTCTGGAACATAAGAGGTGTGTGTTGAGACTGGTCTACCTTCTGACATTCAGAGAGGACTCGTAGATTTTTTTTTTCCATGAAAAAAAAATATCTTTCTAGAACTTTCACTTTTACATTTTATAATACATACTCATGAAAGAGAAATCAGTAAATTCTAAGAAAAACAGTCTTGAGATTCTTAACAGCAATTATCTTTAGTCACCAATCCCTCCCCTACCAGGTCTGTTTTCCAAACAAAAGTCTGGGTTTTAGCTAGACTACCACAGATCATTTGAATTGGGATTTTTTTTTTTAATTAACATTTTTTATTGAAGTATAGTTGAAATTTACAATGTGTTAATTACTGTTCTGTAGCAAACTGATTCAGTTTTATATATATATATATATATATATGTGTGTATATATATATATATACACACACATACACATTCTTTTCTTAAATCTTCTTTTGCATTATGGTTTATCATAGGCTACCAAATACAGTTCCCTGTGCTATACAGTAGGACCTCGTTGTGTATCCATTCTGTATAGAAAAGTTTATATCTGCTAAGCCCAAGCTCCCACTTCATCCCTCCCCCGACCCCCTTGGCTGAACTGAAACTTCCTGAAGTAGCTTAATGAAGTCAAGTGAGTAAACTGATTCTAAAATCAGTCCCAAGAGAGTCATAAAAAATGGAATTTCTATCACCAAAAGGATCACAACTAAACTGAATGGATCAGCAGCTTTATTGATTGATCAAGACCAGCAGAGATCTGGGAATACTCTGGGAATATCTGGGAATAGCTCTGTAGCCCTTAGGGGACACACAACTGCTGTGGGCCAGGAAGCTCAGGAGGTTGTTCTGTGAGGCCCCTGGGGGCAGTGCCAGCTGGCTTCCCAGCCCGGCCTGTCCACGTGCTTCCTGTGCCAGCACCATGGGAAAGGAAATGGCTCACAATGCCCCGCTTTGATCTCTGAGGCCTCATGAGATGTCTGAATGGGCTCCAATTTGAAACCTTTCCAACAACTCGAAAACAGAAGGAAGGCCACAGTAACAGTCTTGATTATGGAGAGACAGAGATGTAGGTGTTATTACCAAAATGAAGTGCTGAGAGATCCTCTTAAGTGCAATTTAAGAAAGGAGAAGTTTGAGATTATTCAGTTACTTTTAACTACATATTCTTTTCTGTATCAAATCTAATTTATTTCATTTACAGACTAGACAAACCATACAGACTGCCTATTTCTTTTACTAGTGATTTAGATTTGTAATCTCACCTTTGTGAGTAGGACATACTTCTAAGCAAAGCTGAGTCATTAAGAAGCATGAGATGAAATACAAACATCAACTGACCCACAGTTACAACCAGGAGTCTACCTGCAGATTCAAGTTATGATGGGGGAACTAGTAAACCAGCCTCAATTGCAACCTTTTAAAAATATGCAAGAGGAGAAATAAGATTTACCTTATAAGGACAATGTGAGTCTTTCCTGCAGACTGTGGCAATATGCCTGTTATTGTGCAAAAAGAAGGGAATATGCTCTTCCGGCAGGCGGAGGCTGGCATAGTTGAACAGAGGGGTGGCTGAAATGCCATCGGCCTGGGGAGGAGCCTTGTCTTGGCCACTCAGGGGGACCTCAGGAAGCAATGCTCCAAAGACAAGCAGCATGAACATAGCAACCTCCAAACCTAAAGGTCAAATTGATAACACCCTCATTAAGACAGAGCCTTCAAAGTCAAAGGGGTTAAGGGTTAAGTACAATTATAACTAACTTCACTACTTTACTGAATAATGTTCTTTTACTCGACAAATACTGATTGTTATAGGCCAGGCACTGGGTCAGGAGCTAGGTATAGGGTGGTCAATAAAACAGCAAAGACCCCTGCTTTCATGGAACTTGGAAGCTAGTGCAGTAGATATAAAATAAACAACCAAATAAACAACTTCAGATAATGACAAGGGCTGTGAATCAAATAAACCAAGGGCCAGCACATTTTTTCTGGAAAAAGCCAGGCAGCAAATATTTTTGGCTTTATAGGTCAGATAGTGTCTGTACCCATCAGGAAAGCAGCCATAGTTATGCTAGGAATGGCGGGCTGTGTTCTAATAAAATTTTATTTACAAAGATGGGAGGAGGACCTTGACAGGACCCTGTTTGCTGATGCCTGAGTAAGTCAGGTAATATGATAGACAACACAGTTTGCTAGTTAAGCATGCAGACTTTGAAGCTAGGCCACCTAGGTTTGAATGTGGCTGCAGCTTTCTAAGAAGAATGACCTTCAGCAAGTTATTTAACCTTGCTGTGCCTAGGTTTTTCCATCTGTTAAATGGAAATCAGAATAACCCTTTCTCATAGGACTCCCGAGAGGTAAATATTGGCAACATGTCTAGATATACCTGGTATGTTAAATGCTATGTTAAGTGTTTCTTAAATAAAAGTTTAAAATTACACGGTATGGGGCGGAGTTGCTAAGTAACATTTAAGCTGAGATCTACATGATGCAGATCCAGAAAAACATACCAGGAAGAAAGAAGAAAGGAAGTACAATGGGTCCAAGCAAGTGTGTACCTGCTGGATTAAAACTAACAATCACTGAAGTATGTGAGAAAACGCTGCGTGCCAGGTACTCTGCTAAGTACAAGGAGGCAGCAGGGAATGGGCAGCTGAACAGTAAACTCCTAAGCCCTTGTGAAGCTTTTCTTTCACTGGGTGTAAGAACAATGATATTAAGAACTAAGACTAAGAAAACTCTAGGAGTGAAATCCAGACAGTCTGCCTCAGAACTGTACCCTTAAATTCTCTCCATCTGGCTTTAGCATTGAGAAAAGAGATAATGGTCATGAACCTTCCTGCATTTCTAACTCATCCCAGAAAGATTAAATCTCTTATATCAGATTTTTTTGTGTATATTTCCAGATAATAAACATGCCATTTGGGGTTCATTTTAGTGATTTATTTGCTCTAGTTTTTCAAAGTGGTCTCCCCACCAGATGATAAAGCCCTAGTACATATTAGTTGCTTCCAAGCAGGGTCTGCTGTCACTGAAGCATACTGGAAAAATCCAAAGTTCAAAATCAGCTTTCAATGAATACGGCTGATGGAGACGGGGCCTTTAGAACCAGACTGCTATGTTCAATCACATTTCAAGTTCCAAGAGTAAGCAATCATAACTGAACAGTTGGAATGCCAAGAAGAAATCCTTTTCCCCTCTGCAGTAAATATAATTGTTTTTTTCAGTTCAGTTTAGTTCAGTCACTCAGTCGTGTCCGACTCTCTGCGACTCCATGAATTGCTTTGCTGCTGCTGCTGCTAAGTCGCTTCAGTCATGTCCGACTCTGTGCGACCCCATAGACGGCAGCCCACCAGGCTCCCCCGTCCCTGGGATTCTCCAGGCAAGAACACTGGAGTGGGTATGAATTGCTTTAGGTATCCCTAAAGAGTATCTTGTTATTTGTAATAAAGGTCACCTGAATCAATATTTTTAATTGAGACTTTTACCCAACTGTGAGTTCGTAACAATTTCACAAAATTTAAAATACACATTAATATTAACAGTGACTCTAATTATAATGAAGCATTTACCTCTTTAATCCTCAGAACCACCCAGAAGTTGCTGTGATGTTTCAGGTATCTAAAATCTGTCAGAAATGAAACACATTACCTTAAAAAGATATCAAAGAAGACTTCTGCATCCCCGGTGATATTGTGAATTAAAAGAAATATTAAGAGAGAAGATAATAAGATAACCTGTAAGCAGACTGTCTGGCATTTAGTGAGATAAGCCATAACCAGAAGGCCTGGCTTATAAAACCTTTCTCTGCCTTAACAAATAAAAGCTACTAAAAGTGAGGTAGCAGGTACAATCCTCAACACAGTAACTTAACAGAAGAGATTCTAAGAGTGAGCAGGAAGGAGATGACCCACTTCATACAGGCACCAACTGGTACAGGCCAACAGGACACTCAGCAGATAAAACATTCCCAAGAGCAAACAATCCAACTGGTTCTCACCACAGTAATCCGACTCACCGAATGAAATTGCTCCCTGCTTTCAGATTCAACAGGCAGAATGGCCAGTCTCTCCCAGAAATAGGTCATTCTTATGACCAAGTCGACCTTTGGTTAGCCAAGTCCATTGTCCTCTACTGAGCTCTAGCCATAACTAAACGCAGGGATCCGTAAACGACTTTTCCGCCAAAGGAAAAATCGAAAGGTTCACATCAGAAACCTGGCTTTTGCTGAGGGCACGTAACCACTTGCACAAACTAGCAGGAGTGGCTGTTGTGCATGAAAGCACAACCCCAGGGCCTGACAGAGCCTTTCGGGGTTGAGTCCTCTTGCAGGGAGAGCCCCTGAAGGACAGGCGGGCACACTTCAGGAGATGGACGCTTTAGCAGCTGAGCTACTTTTTCCTTCTGCGCAAAGCTGCTGGTTCCCCCCACCTCTCTATGGGGATACCATGACTGGATTTCCACTGGCCTAAGAAAGGGGAAGGGAAAGGGAGAAAGCTTGAAAGAGAATGAGAGGTGAAACTCCGACAGTGACAAGGAACACAGTGGGTGAGATGGGTCAACATTCTGACAGGGGTTGGAAAGTTTACAGAAGCCAGTGGACAGGTGAAAAGTTAAACGCATGTGAGACCCACAAGGACTCCTAAAACGGCTCGCCCCAACTAGCACTAGTTTTACGAGGGAGGAGGTTGGAAAGGGCCTGAGATGGCCAGGTGAGGTCCATCAGCGGTCCGCTACAACGTCTGAGCCAAGGCGGCGGGGTCGGTGGCGAGCGCCCTTCCGCAGCCATGATGCCGCGCTGGGGTTGGGGCGCAGAGATTCCCGGGGACCGCCCGCCCCCCAACGCCGCACACTGCACCCTCCCACCCCAGACCTCAACACGCCTGGGAGGGGCCTGGATCAAGGAGGCTCCGTCCCGGCCTGGGAAACCCGGCATGCTTCCCCGCGCCCGGCGGTCTCGGGGACCCGCGCGCCGCGTCAGGCACGGTGAAGGGGGCCGAGCCCTCGGTAAAGGGAGGATCAGGTCTGCTTCCCCACGTCCTCCTTCTCGGCCCTCGGGCGATGGAAGGCGCAGGCGGACCCGTGGAGAAGCGCCAGCCCGCCGGGAACCCGCGCCGGGAGCAGGCAAAAGCGCCCACCGCGCACCCGGGCGAGGCAGAGGGCGGGGGGCGGGTGAAGATTCCGCGGACCGCGGGGCGAGTCCCACCTGGAGCCTGGGAAGTCGGGGCTGCGGAGGAGGCGGCGGCGGCGGCGGCTCGGACTGAGGGAGTCGTCATAACCGGCGACTGTAGCTCACCGGAAACCTCCGGCGCCGGAGCCGGGCCAGGGGGCGCCCGGGAGCTGCCGGGACACCTAGGCCGGCCTGCGCCGGGAGCGGGTCCCCGCCCCGCATGGGGTCCTTGGGGCCAGAGCCGGGACCACGCGCGCACGACCTCACGCGGAGTCAAGGGGCGTGGTCCGCGGTTTCCTGCGTTTCCCGCCAGGTCGAGAACCTCTGTGCTGAGGAGCAGGACTTTAAGATACTGGACTGTCCTCCTTGAGAGGTAGCGAAAAGGCGCTTAAGGGACACTGCGACCGGTTGCATAGAAAACCGGACTCCTTCCCTTCTTCCTTCCCGTTGCACTGAGGTGGAGGGTTACTGTATCCTTATTTAGGGTACACGTTGTCGCCCTCACGTTCATTCTCCGAGCCTGCTCGTAGTTGGCCGCACTTTGTGGTGGTAAGAATTCTTCGAAGCCTTGTACATTAAATAGTAGTCCTCTTATCTTTCTTAGTGACTATCAGAAAACTCATCAGCTCAAATGTCACTTTGTGGAGTTTGACTTTTATCCTTTTATTGTAGTTATTTAAATTGCAATGGTTTATCTTACCATACTTATTTGAACGCCCATCTCCCCACACTTTTACTCTTGGCATTCTCGGTCCATATAGTATACTGTGTAGTGTAGAGCACAGTAAAGTTGAGCATTGATTACTGCTTCATCTTGAACTGATCAAAGCTGATGTCATCAGAATGTATTTATGCTCAGACACAAAGTCACCGGTTTTAAGTACTATGATCATCAGAAAACACAACGGATTGTTTCTAAATCTTTACATACTTTTCAAATAATCTTTTTAGATACTGCTCGGAGAACTGTTACAAGTTCCATTATAACCTGCTAAATGAGCCACATTATCTGGATTTCTTTTTTTCAAATAATCGCAATGCAGAAACATGGTGTTATTCTAAAGCAATTTACAGTACTAACTCATTTACTCTTCATGTAAGATTTTGCCTCTAAAGGAACTACTGTTCTATTATAATTTCATACTTTGCCCACCCCTTACTAATAAGGACAGTAGCCATAAAAAGTGCTTTCTCAGGTTACTTGCCACCAACCTATTTTGTCACATACAGGAAATACAACTTTTCTGTTAGTTGATTCAAAAAGAACACACAAGCTAGTTTGCTTCTAAGTGATATGCAATAACGATATAAAGAGATATATAGATACATAAGAACACATGAGAACAATATATGAGAAAGGCTTCTAAAAATAGTCTTATTACAAGAGCAGACAGGCCAATCCAACTGTTGCCAGGTGCACATAGTGCTATTTTAAATGGCTAAAAATTAAGTTGTGGTCATTCAGACTCAGAGAAGACAAAATGTAAGGGGGCTTTAAGAACAAGAGGTTGAGTTCTATCATACAGTAACAACCATTCTTAACATAGAAATTTCCCTCCCAAAATATCAATGTTAAAGTTTAGTTTTAAATGATAAACTCAAATGTCTATTAATAGTAGACTGATGAATAAACTATAATACACCCATACAGTGCAGAGCTAGGCAGGTGTAAAAAAGAACTGAAAAATACCACTGTACACTGCAGGATATATTAAGTGGGAAAAGCACAGTAGAAAAACAATGTGCAATATGCTATCACTGAGGAAAGGCAACATATATGTATGTATATAAATTGTTATTAACAAATAGAATAACAACATTAAAATGATTACCTATAAGAAGAAGGAATATAGGTATAGCAAACAAAGAAGGTAAGTTCTCCAAATATACATTGTATAGATATGACTTTAGAATCAGTAAACATTTTACATTATAAAACAAAAGTAAATTTTAAGAAGTAATCCTTGAAAACTGACAGTAAAATGAAACAAATCCAACTGCCATCCAGTTGTGGCATTTACCACAACAGGGGTACTAAACCAAGTGACGCTGAAATAGAATCTGTACATTTTGGTGAAATGTACCTTCAGGACTAAGAGAATTACAATAAATCACAAACTGCTTGCAGAAGCCAAATTACTGGTGGCAGTGTTGGTTGGCTGGTTGGGATAAACTATATAGGAGTAATCTAGATGGTATCTTTGAAGCTAAAATTTTTGACATGCAGTATAGCTATAAGCCTGATGGAAGCTGTAGTTCCAAATTTGAAATGGAGTAAGTGTGAACTAACAATATATTTTATCCTTAAGAACAAATCTCTCCATCATCTGTTGAAAAGGCCTAGAAACAACCAACCTGGTA
Source organism: Bubalus kerabau (assembly GCF_029407905.1). Lineage (NCBI taxonomy): Eukaryota > Metazoa > Chordata > Mammalia > Artiodactyla > Bovidae > Bubalus > Bubalus kerabau. The sequence continues at coordinate 34,231,600 of NC_073643.1, read as the reverse complement.
TTATAGCAAGAAACACTCCTTGTGCCCAGACTGTGATCTTGGCAAACACTTTCCCATTTAAGGAACATGGTATCCAAAGAAAAATGGATAAATTGGTATACCCAAAGAAAAATCATCTTAGATGTGGGGCAGGAAATGTACTAGAAAAATCTGAAAGATCTTACAGGAGGATGCAAGGAAGCAATCAAAGGCTATGAGGGTCATATCATAAGAACTCAGGAACCAATTTGAGAAGACTCCCTCCAGTCAAAATTAGAATAATTTAAAAGCATCCACTGGGTAACTATAATGGATTGAAGCACAAATGTACTCAAATATTAAATTCAAAAAGATCCAACTAGAGATTTTCCTGGTGGTCCAGATGTTAAGAATCCACCCCGCCAATGCAGGGTACATGGGTTCAATCCCTGGCTCAGGAAGATTCCACATGCCTAGGAGCAACTATACATGTGTCACAACTACTGAAGCCCAGACCCCACAAGCAGCAACAAAGAATAGCCCTGGCTCAATGCAACTAGAGAAAGCCCACACATCAATGAAGATCCAATGCAGCCTAAATAAATAAATATTTTTTTTAATTCAACTAATCGATTAAATACACAAGCCAAAAACCTCATTTTTCATCTTTGATGACAGAAAGGAACCAATTTTAATTGTGAAATCTGGTAAAGGAAAAGAATGGAGCATATTTATCCTTTCTTTCCTATATGAATTATGATGCAAGTATCCAAATAGTTGATGAGGTAAAGTTACTTTTTACAGAAACATTTCAGATTTAAGTAAGTTATACTTCTGAAACTTGCTTCAAAATAGTCAGTATGAATTGATAGGAAGCACAAGCGAAATACAAAAAACAGAATGGATCATAAATTGAATGCTATTAAAAAGCAAATGTTAATAAGTTTATTGGACTCATTTATCTGCTATTTATTTTATGTAACTTTGAAATTTTGTATAATCATTACATCACAAGTTTGCTAAATGTGTTCTAAGTTTGCCACTCATATATTGATATTTTGGATAGCTCACAGAGTGTTAATATGAGCTATCCGCAGAATACAGCTTATTGGTTCTCTGAAATATCCAATTACTTAAACCATAAATCAAGGCTATTGAAATTTTAAGCAAGCAAATTTTGACTAAATTTGATCTTATGCTACAGTTCATCTATATACTTACAGTTTTACAGAAGAGCAGGAAGAGAAGCAGCATTGGATAGTTAATGGTTCAGAGCTTGGACTCTGCAGCCCAATGGCATAAATTATTTGCCATATGACCTTGAGCAACTGCTTAACCTTTTTTCATTTTAAAAATGAAGATGGTAATGGTATCAGCTTTAAAAGGATCTGAAGATATAGTGCAGGTATACAATCTCTTTTCCAAAATCTTTGGTACCATATATGTTCCTGAATTTTTTTTTAATAAAATAGGGTGTGCATATCCAAACACTATAACACCATGATCTGCAAAATGCATGAATGCTCACACTGAGATAAAGCCTGTAAAAGCCTTGTGTTAGTGAAGGTCAAGCTTTACTACCAAAAAAGATTTGACAAGCTTATTTTTAAAAAGCAATTGGTTTTCAGAGCTTTCTAGATTTCGCGACAGTGGATAAGTGATTATGATCCCATATAAGTGAATTCCTTAAACAAAAGCAAAGCAAGCACTGTGTTCCCTATTATCACCCATGACCACAGATTTTTGTTTGATAATGTGTATTGGTAAAAATTAAGATTGTCATTTTAAAAAAGACATATAGGCATGGAACACCTCTACCTACCATACTCTGAAAATCACTACCTGTAAAAGAAGAGAGTTTAACAGAAAAACCTCCCATTAGCCCTTGCTTAGTATTATTTGAGGACTGAAATGAAATTTAGCTTACTTGGGAGTAGGTCAGTGTGGGGAATAAATTCAGGACAGCACTATGAGTAAATTCTCTATATCACAATTGTGGATTACTGCAGCATTGTAAGGTTTTATTTGGGAAAATTTATTTTTTAAAGTATTAATATACATTTAATTTCCATTCTATCTTGTTAAAGGATCTTGATTTGCTACAAGTTAGCTGAGTATATGTAAAGGCAATAGGGCTTCCCTGGTGGCTCAGACAGTAAAGAATCTGCCTGCAATGCGGGAGACCCAGGTTTAATCCCTGGGTCAGGAAGATCCCCTGGAGAAGGGAATGGCAATAGCTTAAAAGTACTTTAAAGAATCAAAGTTGCAGAGTTCAATAGTACCAGCAATATGAAGTCACAATAACTTATGAATGGAGGATACTTACACAGAAGAACTACAAAAACGATCTTCATGACCCAGATAATCACGATGGTGTGATCACTCACCTAAAGCCAGACATCCTAGAATGTGAAGTCAAGTGAGCCTTAGAAAGCATCACCACGAACCAAGCTAGTGGAGGTGATGGAATTCCAGTTGAGCTATTTCAAATCCTAAATTATGATGCTGTGAAAGTGCTGCACTCAATAAGCCAGCAAATTTGGAAAACTCAGCAGTGGCCACAGGACTGGAAAAGGTCAGTTTTCATTCCAATCCCAAAGAAAGGCAATGCCAAAGAATGCTCAAACTACCGCACAATTGCACTCATCTCACGCTAGTAAAGTAATGCTCAAAATTCTCCAAGCCAGGCTTCAGCAATACATGAACCGTGATCTTCCAGATGTTCAAGCTGGTTTTAGAAAAGGCAGAGGAACCAGAGACCAAATTGCCAACATCCACTGGATCATGGAAAAAGCAAGAGAGTTCCAGAAAAACATCTATTTCTGCTTTATTGACTATGCCAAAGCCTTTGACTGTGTGGATCACAATAAACTGTGGAAAATTCTGAAAGAGATGGGAATACCAGACCACCTGACCTGCCTCTTGAGAAATTTGTATGCAGGTCAGGAAGCAACAGTTAGAACTGGACATGGAACAACAGACTGGTTCCAGATAGGAAAAGGAGTACGTCAAGACTGTATATTGTCACCCTGTTTATTTAACTTCTATGCAGAGTACATCATGAGAAACGCTGGGCTGGAAGAAGCATAAGCTGGAATCAAGATTGCCGGGAGAAATATCAATAACCTCAGATATGCAGATGACACCACCCTTATGGAAGAAAGTGAAGAAGAATTAAAGAGCCTCTTGATGAAAGTGAGAGGAGAGTGAAAAAGTTGGCTTAAAGCTCAACATTCAGAAAGCTAAGAACATGGCATCTGGTCCCATCACTTCATGGCAAACAGATGTGGAAACAGTGGCTGACTTTATTTTTCAGGGCTCCAAAATCACTGCAGATAGTGATTGCAGCCATGAAATTAAAAGACACACTCCTTGGGAGGAAAGTTATGACCAACCTAGACAGCATATTCAAAAGCAGAGACATTACTTTGCCAACAAAGATCCGTCTAGACAAGGCTATGGTTTTTCCAGTAGTCATGTATGGATGTGAGATTTGGACTATAAAGAAAGCTGAGTGCCGAGGAATTGATGCTTTTGAACTGTGGTGTTGGAGAAAACTCTTGAGAGTCCCTTAGACTGCAAGGAGATCAAACCAGTTCATCCTAAAGGAGATCAGTCCTGAATATTCATTGGAAAGACCGATGTTGAAGCTGAAACGCCAATACTTTGGCCACCTGATGTGAAGAGCTGACTCATTTGAAAAGACCCTAATGGCTGGGAAAGATTGAGGGCAGGAGGAGAAGGGGACGACAGAGGATGAGATGGTTGGATGGCATCACTAACTCAATGGACATGAGTTTGGGTAAACTCCGGGAGTTGGTGGTGGACAGGGAGGCCTGGCGTTCAGGGGGTCGCAAAGAGTCGGACATGACTGACTGAACTGATACTGGTTATATCTGTTATTTGAATACAAAAATATTTTAAGACTTTTAGAAAAATATCTTGATACAGTTTAAGACCTTAAATGGACACAAATCATCCTTACAGTAATTATACAAGAAGGTAAATTCTTACAATTATATTTTCCAAAAACATATCTTCATTAGGAAAACTATGCTGAATTCTTATAAAACTCTGAGTAAAATAACTCACAAAAAATCTGGACTTACCCTCATTTTCTTAAAATAAAAATTTCAAAGTTATATAGTCATCTGTCTTCATAAAACAGAACTGTCTTCACTCATTGATACTGACCACTCTAAATCATGTTAAAAATGAAATACATTATTACTACTTTAAAATCTTTATTCAAATCAGAATCATGCTTATTATTTACATCTTTCATTTAGAATTAAAATATAGTATCAATTAAAATATAATATCAAGTAGTTTTAAATCATACTTTTAGCCCTTTACAAAATATGAAGTTAAAGTTGTTATATTTTAAAACTGAACAAAATTAGGGAAATTAGACTCAAATGAAAATGAAAAATTAAGATACATTAGAACATACATGTACACATACTAGACAAAGAATAGTAAAACAAGATAAAGTATCCATAGTCATTTTCTATTTTTCTTGTGTCTATTTTCTATATATTATAAATCACATACTTTTAAATTATTTAAATAAAATTTTCAATTAATAAGTGCCAAATGAAGGATTATAAGAGAAAAATTTTCCTGAACTTTTCTTTTTACTTACTTAAACTACATGTTTCCCTAGGTCAGAAATTTCCCATATTTAGAATATCTTAAAAATCAAAGATTTGATGCATCCCCACATGCTACACACTATACAATTGGAAGTTCTCTAAAAAGAGGGAAAGAAAAAGAAAGAAATGGCACTCTCAATTTAGCTTCCCAAGAGTTAGAAGGATGCCCATAATCTGTGCTTACTTGTCTTATGGAAATGACAATGTTCATACCTTTTACTCTTTTTTTTAATATTCTTAACATTGTTATGATTTGTATTATCTATTTTCTTTCAAGAATGGAAACATCTGACTGCAAACTATTTTCTTATCTATTAAAATACAAATATTTTCTAGAATATGGATAGATAATTTTTAATGACAAACAGCAAAATACAGCAACCAATATCCAATAGGTATTCTGCCACTTAGTGGAGTTTTTCAAGAAAGCAATTGGTACGCATTCTCAATTTATAGATGTATTTAAAAATCTAAACATATATGAAACAAACTCAGTATGAAAATCAGCTATTAATTGGTGGATAAAGAACAATATATGGTAATATACAGTCAAAGACTTAAATAGCTGCTCTCATTTTTAAATTAAACTAAAAACACCATAAAATTTTAAGTTGAATTGATTTTATTAATAAGGATTAAGAAAAGAGAATGTTTAATATTATAAATTAAAAAGTAAAGCAATTTTATCTCAGTCTTTTCTCCACTGAAGGTTTTTTTCCCTCTTCATTAATGGATACCATAAAAGAACAATTTCATAATCCCTAAACTTCTGATTTCAAAAACTTGATAGAATTTTGCAACTTGTATTTCCCGTATTTTCTAATTTTGTAAATTTCCTATTGCTATCAATTTTGTCATTCTGTCAACCCCTGAATATTGATAATAATTTAAAAAAAAGAAAAGCTATTTTACTGCTTTTTACTGCTAAAATATAGAAAATTAATTTCATGAATTTGGCTCACACTGAAAGAATATTTATTAATGCTACAAATCAGAGATCCAATAACAGAAATACTGTCTTGAATCCAAAAAGAACAAAAATGAGGTCACTTGAATTGCCCTGAAAAGCATTCCACAATCTTCAGCATGGCTTACTTCTAGCTATACTCTAAAGTTCTAGTGTTTAAAATGTAACTAAAAACTAAGTCAGAGTTCTTATTTTCAAGTAAAGGCATCTAAATGACTTTAAGTAATAAAATCTATCAAAATATTTCACAAGTCTAAAACACAGCTGAGAAGGAATAGCTATTTTTTCAGCTATTAGTTTTTGATTTTAAAGGTCCAAGAAAAAAATTAAATGATAAACTACAGAAAACTGCAAAATGTCAAATTTAACTCCTATAATTCTCTATTTTGTTATGAATACTATTATGAATGTCAACATTTACTTTTAATGTGCCAAAAATAAGACTTTACAAAATGTGAACAATTAAAAAGAAAATTACATTAGTAATTTTATTTCTTTTGATTCGTTTTATAGGGTAGTAAAACAATACCTCTTCAAAAACCACTAAAATGTTAATGAAGTTATCACAAAATCTTTTAAAGTAGATTTTTCCACTATTCAATTATGCCTAGATAACTTTGAATAGCTACAACTTTCTCCAAATAGGTACCAAAGTTTGTACAGACTTAATTGTGAAATCTGACTGAAATAAAACTTGAGATCACAAAAATTTGTAAGTTTTAATTATTTACCTTTTAAACTTCAGAGACTTTTTTTAAAGAAAAAAAATTATTTCAAAACTTTAATAACTGCAGATTTAGTAATTTTTTTACTTGAAAACAATGTCCATTTTCATGAATTGCAATTAAGATATATTGAAGATTTAAGTGCGAAAGATTTCAGTGTCAACATTACTATAACTCTTTAAATGTTCTCAATATATACAAAAACATACAAATTATAGATACAATTAGTTATATATCTACAATACAGCATATGAACCATTCTCCTTCTCTAACCATACTGATATGAGGATAAAGTAATAAATCTCTGTGCTATTCAAGGCAAAAAAAAAAAAGACCTTTTAAAAAATAAATCTTTTAAAGAATAGTTTTAAAAATAAAGTTCAAATATTGCACAAAATAATTTAACTGGAAATATTACTATACACTATAAAAGAATTTTTTCAATTTTTTAACACTACAGTAATTTCCACCTTCTAATTCTATAAAAGAATTTATTGGCTATCTGCACGTAGATATCAAATGTTTACATTCAGTTTGATGGGAATGTAATTTGCAGAAGTTAACTGAGCCTTTGTCTTAGAAGTTCATCTATTTGAGTCTTATACATATTTTTTACATCTTCAAGATCTAATCGAAGTTCTTCTGCCTCTTCTGCTTTTTCTCCATACATCTGCAGAATAGTGTTGTATCTTTGATCCAAATCCTATAAAATACAGAGAATCTTTAAATATTATATGTATATTATCATAAATAAGCCACCAGTAAAGACATTACAATCTAAATAAAAGTATATAGTCATCTCTCATAAAAATTAAACTTGCACTTTAGTCTGTTAGAATAAAAGACAAAAAAAAAAAATACTAGACTAGATGGCTATTAATCTTAACCTATCTCTTCACTAAATCTACAATTCTCCCCATATGTAGCTTAATCTGTCTTTTCTCCCATTAATTTCAGCACATATGATGCAATTTAAGTGTCTGGTTCCCTGTAGTTTAAGTATTATCTGGCATTTACCCCAAAAGATATTCTCATATATAGGTTAAAAGCAATTGGCAATCCAAATATGCTAATTGTGAGGATACATTTAACAGTAATCAATAAAATATTACTCAGATCATGCAAAAGTTCAGGATTATTAAAGCCTTGGCCAAATGAAATCTAGTTATTTTCCTATGCTGGGACTAAACATGATTGTGAAAAACCACTGTGCATGTAAACTAAAAATAAGAGTGAAGAATACTTACCCTTAGCTGCATTCGAAGTTTGGGTATCTCCTTCACTTTCTCTTCAAGTTCATCATTTTGATTTGTTAATTTAACTAGCTCTTCAGCCATTATGGAGCGTGTTTTTTCTAGATTGCCAATTTCTAGCTGAGGCACATTACCAGAGAGTGATTTAAATCAAAATATATCTTGTTTAATAATCCCACTAATATAAACATATATAATGTGCTGATTTTTAAGAAATAGATATGTGAATATATAACCAAGAACAAGCCCTTTCTTAAATAAAAGGAAACAGTGGCATAAAAAGGGTTTCAACTTTCCTCAGAGGTATATCATTCACAGGATTTAGATTTACTATGAGAGAGAAAGAACTAAAGAAAATTTAATAATCTGTTTGTAACATGCAACTCTGTATTTTTCTCTAATCTAAGGAAATAGCAATATATTTCAGTTATTCTGTGGTTTAGTCCCTAGAATGTGTCCAACTCTTGTGACCCCATGGACCACAGCCTGCCAGGCTTCTCTGTCCATAAGATTCTCCAGGCAAGATTACTGGAGTGGGTTGCCATTTCCTTCTCCAGGGGATCTTCCCGACCCAGAGATCAAACCCGGGTCTCCTGTAGTGCAGGCATATTCTTTACCGACTGAGCCACCAGGGAAGCAAAAACTAACTTTAATGTAGTGCCAACTGTGTAGGTCATATTGGTAAGAACTTATCAATTACCAAAGAAGTTTGTTTGCACCCTCAAGCATTACATAAGGCTACATAAACATAAAAGGTATTAAGATCATGCTGATCTATTTTCTTCCAATTCAAGGACATCTTCTTTAATAAGAGTTATATTTTCACCTAACTAAAATCATAAAATAAGAGTAGGAAAGTTCTACTTTTGAGTGTATCAAGTTTAACAATGAAAACAGATAAGTAAAACATTTTAACATTTCTCACCACATTAAGTTTATGAAAAGCAAGATGAGATAGGAGGATGTCCCACTCAAATTCTTTACTTTTTTGTATAGCAGGTTACAGTTCTAATCTCTCTCATCACCTTTGTTCTTTCCTCAGAGGGGGAGCTGGAGTAACTTATATACGAGGTGAATCTGGGAAGAATTAAATGGCTATGCTCAGCGCAGCAACTTACCTTTTGTCATGTCTGGAAAAAGCTGCCTGCAAGGAGCTCTCTGCTTCTAGATGCCTCTAAGTCTCACTGAGGCAGGCTACCTATCACATGTGGGGAGGCCTACTCTAGCCTACCATTTTCTGTGACAGTCTCCCAAATTCTGGCACTCAACAGACCCATTTGACTTTCATCCTTGGCTAATTTCTCCCACCAGCCTTTATTGTTAATATACATGATTTATTTGGGGCTTCATAGGCCACTATCACTTTATTTCTCAATTTGCTCAAAAAGCAGGTAGAAATGAAGGATGCAACTTACTGGGCCTCAAAATTTCATTTCCTTGTATAGCACATTTCATTTTTACAATACCTGTAAATGAGAAATTTCTCCTTCCCTTAGCTTCAGCTGAGACTGTAGATTTTCAATAATGCTTGATCCCGCTCCCATCCTTACAGCATCATAAAGATTGCTTCCATTTGCTGACACAGACATTGGTCCAAATGAGTGATCATGAGGCTCATCCTATGTTAATTAAAGAAAATACATACAGGTATTCAGCTACTATAGACTATGCACAAGGTGCAAACAAAATAGTTAGGACAGTTCTTGCTTTAAATCGTCCACGATTATCTTAAAGGCAGAAAATTTTCTCTATTTCCTCAGTACAATTAGCACTCCCTTACAAAAATGCAGATAAATTGTTCACAGAATGCCAAGGTCATGGTGAGAGCCAAACTACTATCCTGCACACTCTCTTTATTATTATTCAACTTAAGAATGCATACAAAAAATAAAACATCACCTGAGACAGAAAAGATGTCTGTAGGCCTGCCATATCAACTCCACTTATTGAACTTGAACGTGATATTGTAGGAGTGCTAGAAACAGAAAACGGTTTCCGCTCCTTAGGGTGTAAAGAAAAAAAAATTAAATTCCGATTAAAGGGTAAAATGGCAAATAAAAAAGCAAGAAACTTTCCTAGGATCAATGACAACAAAGATTCATTCTAATTTCCTCATAAAATGGTTACAGATATGATTTCTGAAGTCTTATCAAAAGCACAATTATTTAGTAATTTAAAAGTATAGAAAAACTTGATCAAATCATTACAAGACTCATTTATATTCTACAGTATAATTTGGTTTATGTTTTATGAAATGTGAATGTTTTTAACAGAGAAATTATATGAACTGTTTCATATTATATAACATACCACCAATTAAACATATTTCTCTAGAATAAGATTACCAAGATTTACAAACTGTAACGTTTCTGGCTTATCCATTTTATTTTTACTGTATTTTAGACCAAATAAATTCAGAAGGCAGTCTCAATGTACATATAGGTGGTTTTAACATATTATGCTAATTACTGAGTATACTCCTATCCTTTAAATACAGGAAACTCACTTTAGAAAAATTACCTTCATTAACCAGAAACAAAGTGAACAAACCAGTTTCACTCCCAGGTGCCTATGGGCCAAATGAGGTGCATCAGTATCAGTGAGAGACCACAAAATTCATTTAAAAAGGGATAAGACGTTCCATAATTCATCTCCTAGAAATCACAGATCTCTTTGTATAAACTCAAGTCACTTTGGATCTACTCTGAGGAGAACACTGATTATACTACTAGAATTCATCACTCTACTGACTTTAGATGTTAAGAAATGGTATTTATAAAGTTTAGCTTGAATTACAAAACAATGACTAATCCCAACAACTACTAACTGGTTACATCAAAAAAGAAAATAACAAAATTTAATACCTTTTCTTTTACTGCTTCTTGAGTGAAAATTGCTTTCTTCCTCTCTTGTTCAACTTTCATTTTCTCCATTTCTAACTGACTATTCAACAGTGTCTAATGGAGAGAGACAGTCAGGTTATTTCTGTGAAACCAAGTCATCATAAGTCAATCTCCAAATTAGGAATATAATGTATACAGTCTTATTTGTTCTACTACTAAAGACCCAAGTACCAAAAGCAGAAACATCACCCATTTCATGTTGTCATTTCATTAACTTGCTACCATTCCCAACCATTCTCTAATGGAAGCTCTAAGAGGTAAGTGAACACTAATAGAAATACCTTTTCTTTCCTTGTCTCTTCAAGTGTTCTTACATATTCATCCTTTAGGTTTTCTAATTCAACCTGGTACCTATTAAGCCAAAGGGAATTAAACAAAAAAAGATGATAGTACAGACTATTAAAAACATACTACTATATTACCTCCAGTTACATACTTAGTAGTCATTTTTATTATCAGCTTGATTTTCCAACTGTATTTTCCAGATTACCTGGGTTTTATTCAGAAGCTAAACTACCATGTCTGTGTATTTTTTGGTTCTTTGGGTTAAGATTTCATTTAAAAAGAGACTTCCTAAATAGAATTTTGAATACCACCATTTCATAACATTAGTATGTTCAGATTCTACAAAAGCATTACAGAGTTCTAAAAAAATGTCTGCAGAAGTTCATATTCTTTACTTTATAAATCATTTTTCCCTGACTACTTTTTTTAAAAAGTAAAACTTCCAAAGAACTCACAGGATAAAACCCGTCCTCACAGCCTTAATTAACTTCACACAGATGGACATTACAGCTTGTGATTTCCAAAGAGCCCAGACGTTTATTTAGAAAGAGGAACAATGCTTAAAACCCTTGTCATACACAAATAACTCCAGTGTGTGGTCTTCAACTACTTTGTGGTCACGGACTCCTTCATAAAAATCTGATAAAAGCAATGAATCCTTTCCCTAGAAAATGCAAATACATTCAGAACATGCCACACATGTTCAAGAGACTATACAAGGTTCAGTGAATCCTACACCTAACTTGGTTCCACATCCTATTACTAATGACTCTGACTTTAAACACTACAAGTATGTATTTCCAGTTCTCAGTGTGATGAAGTTAAAAAACCAACAGCATATTTTTTAAGTGCTTTAAAATGTCAAGAAACTATCAAGAATAACACTCAAGAAACATGCTCACCTATTATTTTCATCCTCTAGTTTTCTTAGCCTATTTTTCTCTGATTCTAGCTGAGCCTGAAATCTACTATTTTCTTGTCTTAAGAGAGAATTCTGTGACTCCATGGAAGACATTTGAATTTTGTTAGCAAGAAGTTCTTCTGTGGCCGCACGTTCTCTCTCAACTGCTGCTGCCAACAAGGTCTGGGATTCACCTGATGGTAGGATAAGTAAGAAATTTCAATCATATATACAAATATTCAAGAGGCCAAGATAATAATACCAAACAGATTCTGACTTCAAACTTCTAATGATGCAGATAGCCACACTTAAAACTGTTTAAGTACTCACTGAGTAAGGCAGACCTGCCTACAGAGACAAATTTTAAAAATTTTAATTTATAGGTGCTTTACCATTTTTTTCACCAATATATTTTAATTTGAAAGTGGAGTCATGTATCAGCAGAGTAGTGAATCAACCAGTGCTGGATCAACTGGATAGTCAAAGGCAAAAAAAAAATAACCTCAAACTAATCTTCACAACATATATGAAAATTAACTCAAATGGATTACATACTTAAAAGTAAAAGAAAATATAATGAGGGGAGGGGCAAAACAGGTGAAGGGGATTAAGAGGTACCAACTACCAAGTATAAAATAGATCAGCTGCAAGGATGTAATGTACAGCACAGGGAATATAGCCAATATTTCATCAAACTTAATATGAAGTATGATCTATAAAAATGTCATATAAGAAATGAATCGCCAGTCCAGGTTCAATGCAGGATACAGGAAGCTTGGGGCTGGTGCACTGGGATGACCCAGAGGGATGGTATGGGGAGGGAGGTGGGAGGGGGGTTCAGGATGGGGAACACGTGTACACCCATGGCAGATGCATGTTGATGTATGGCAAAACCAATACAATATTGTAAAGTAAATAATAATAATACTAAATAAATAAAAAATTTTTAAATAAAAATGTCAAATTACTACTGTACACCTGAAACTAATAGAATACTGTAAGTCAACCATACTTCAACTTTTTTAAAAATCATAAAATTTTTAGGAAAAAATCAAAGAAATCTCCAGGATCCAAGGATAGGCAAAGAGTACTTTAGTTTAACACAAAACCATGAGCCATAAAGAGAAAAACTGATAAATCAGACTTCCTCAAAATTTTAAACTTTTGCTTAATGTGAAAAAAATGAAAAGACAAGCTACATACTTGGAGGAAATAAATACAAACCATATTATCTAAGACTAGTATCTGGATTACATAAAGAAGTCTCAAAACTCACTAATTAAAGTATAAATGGTCCAATTAGAAAATGGGCAACAGACACAGTTTACTGAAGAGGATGTACTAATGGAAAATAAGCATACAAAATGACATAAAATGTCATTCACCATCTTTCACAAGGAAAATGCAAATTAAAATCATAATAAGACATTACTATACCCCTGTCTGAATGACTAAAAGAAAAAATAGGGCCAAACACCAAAAGAAAATGCTGGCAAGGATGTAAAGAAACTAGATTACTCTCATAGACACAGCCACTTTGGAAAATAGTTGGCATTTGCTTAAAGAACCAGGCACACAACTAGACATACAACCCAGCAATTACACACATGGGCATATATCCAGAGAAATGAAATCTTAAGTTCACACTAAAAGCTGTACACAAATGTTCATTACAGCTTGATCTGCACAGACAAAATCTAGATACAGCCCAGACATCCTTTGTTAGGTAAATGGTCAAATAAGATACGCTATATATAAACACAGAAAAAATACTCAGCAGTAAAGACTAAATCTCTAATATACACAAGAATTTGCATGAATCTTCAGGGAATTATACTGAGCAAAAAAAGCCCATTCCCAAAAATGTCACATATTATACAATTCTATTTATATAACATTTTGAAATTCCAAAAGTTCAGAAATAGAGGATTAGTGATTGCCAGAGATTTGGGACTGGAAAGGAAGGCCAAGAGGGTGGTAGTACAGTTTTAACGGGCAAAATGAGGGGTCTTTGTGGTGTTAGAACTATTCAATATCTTGACTGTAGTGACAGATACATGAACCTACACGTGGTCAACTTGTATAAAACTTAATACACACAAAGACATAAACACACATATAGAGACAAGTGAGTACCAGTAAAACTGGGCAAATTAGAATAAAATCAGAAGGTTGTTTCAATGTCAATACCTTGGTTGTGATATTCTACTACAATCTTGCAAAACATTAACATTTGAGTATTGGGGAAAGTGTGCAAGGGGCCATTCCATATCACTTCTGCATATGTTATAACTGCATATGAATCTAGTTATCTCAATTGAAATTTTCAACTAAAAAAAAAATAGTGGATAAAATTTTGAGATTTAACCAAGGCAAGAATTTTCATAATTTTCCCCACTAAAATAGACCCAGTCATATCTGTTTTACATTATATATTCTTTTCAATACTGTATCTATGCTCTTATTTATAGCATTATAAAGTATGTTTGTCCCATGGCTTTGCCTACACTGTAGCACAACACCATACATCCCTGAGAATGTGTAGGCTCCAGTTTAAAAGCCACACAAATAACTGCTTCTAGCTTCAATTTTCAACCTAAAATTTGTATCTAGAAATTAAACAGTAGATGAAGGTTCATCTGTTTAGGGATTTTTCTTTTTAAGCAGATGAATCTATTTCAGACAAAATCTTATATGAAGCTACAAGGAAAAAAAAAAAAAAGTAGTCAAAGGAGGCACTACTTTCATTAAAGCAGCCTGGAGGAAGCCCAGCACATTACTTATCGAGCTTCCCTCTCACCATGACAGCCAGCACTAAGACATACAAGAGATCTACTGAACACTGTTTCAAACCCATTAATCTAGCTCACCCCTCATGATTTTATAGGGCATAGTCCAGACATGACTTGCTCCAGAGTGTTTGGCTGGATGATTGAAAACAAACCATAAAAGCCATGAGTCCAAATGTTTTGACACCCATTCACATCGGCTTTTATCACTACACAATGATGTCTCTCAAATTACAGTTAATTTTAGGCATAGAAAATAAACAGGAATTTTTCACCATTTGCTAGCTTCTGGGATATCTAATATATACATATTCTACCTGTTTGTGCTTGAGTAAGTATCTTGGGGAAAAAAAAATTCTTTTTATTAACAGCACAGGGTATTTTTGTAAAGAAGCAAAATTTGGAATCTTAAGACTTCATAGCATCTGTCTACCAGAATCTGAACTTGATTTAACTTGACCTATCTCTGCTCTTGGAATTCCACCACTGACTAGAATCATATTCGATCTCTACCTCCTACACTACCACCGACAAGCTAAAACAACATCAGATTTAGCAATGGATGAGGAAACAATAGAGTGCAAAAGTTTGTAAAAATGAGCAAAAGAATGACAAGAAAGTATTTTAGACAGTACCTGACACATTATGTAAGGTATGGTTTGAAAAGAGTCAATTAAGATATTAGAAAATAAATGTAAGAGAGGAGAAGAGGTCAAAATCTACAAGTGAGACACAAAATAAAACCATCAGATTCAGTGAATTTCAATTTCATGCCATTACCCTAATTCTAAAACAGGATGGAAGGGCTTAAGAACTGCATTGAGCTTAAGAACTAAAGCAGTTACCAAGTCTATCAGAAAGATTCTTCTCTAACTTCTCCCATGATGACGTCTGGGACCCTAGAGTTGCTTGCAAATTTTCTATCTGTCGAAGCAATGGTCTTGTTGTTGATGAAACACTTTGACTCAGTTCTTGGTTTCGATTCTCTGCTTCCTGGAGTCTCTGAATTATGACATTCTTAAGTCATTATTACTGACAGCAGTAAAAACACTAAAAATGCTAGCAAACAAACTCTATGAGAGATTTCGGGAAAAAATTACTTGTTTTCTATTACTTTCTAACTATTCAATCCTTAAGTTATAGTTAAATTGCATAATGGAGTAACTAAGTATGTGCTTCTTTTCAAAGCATTTCTATGTAATGACAGCCTTTGATTACCTTCAGGTAATAAAGAGTATCATCCAAACTTCTTAGTAGTTGCCTCCTCTCTAAATATTTCTAAGTATTTATAAAACAGGAAGATCAATATGAGTGGAATTTTCTCCCCCTTCTCCTGCACAACTTCACTGACTGACATCAACAGAGTAGTAGCATAAAAATTAGGCATTGCTTTCTGCCCCACAGTAATCAAAGACTGATAATAATTAATCAATCAGTCATTACAAATGGAAAAAAAAAAACTCAAAATACTACATATCTATCATGATAAAATTACTTTCTAGAAAATTAGTTTTCTTATAAATTTTTGAACTGCCCACTCTGATTTTATTCACATAAACCACATAAAAATACAGAAAATGAAGAGTATGGCAGTAATCTTCTCAACTCAAAGAACATTACCCAATTAACTCATTTATTATTTTTAGAAAAACACATCTCAAGATTTGTATTTTAGGGAAACTCTGACAAGTACCTGCTGGAGTTCACTGATCTCATGGCGTAAATAATCCTCTTTTCTGGCAGCTGTTTGCTCTGCACGTTGCAGTGCCAGCCTAAGGTCCCCCACCTGCACGAAGAGAACCAACACACTATCACAACCAATGTCAAATATTATCTCTAACTTCCTGCTATTATCTTTTGTGTTGACTTATGATTACATATGACTTATGATTCATATATAATATTCTATGCTATCCAGTGAGCATTTACATGCAATTATCACATATCTCATTCTTCAGGCAATCCCTGAACCACATGTACTCAATATGTACCTACGAAAGTACAATAGGTGTACACACATACACACACACATACACACATGAACATATACATATGTACAAGGTCCAGACACTGACATACAATATAGGAGGAAACACAGTGCATCCATGAATGTTTTCAGTGTAAGGCAGAATGTGATAGGAACTATACGAGCTTAAAAAACTGGCTGCCATATTCACACACAGCTGCACAGGTTGTAAACTTGCTATAGCCTTTTCAGAGAGAATTATGGCAAGATATTGAAAGAATCATCAAACTTTTTACATTCTTTAATCTGATCATCCTAGTCCTGAGAATTCACTCTATAGAAATAGATCTATAAACATACAAAAATATTCTCTACACTGTCAGCTAGACTAACAAAAACAAAACAAGAAATGCTGCAAATACCCATTAGCAGTAATTTATTTTTGCCAATGTGGATACAACAGGAATATGCCCAATAAAAATATGACCACAAAAAACATGCGTAAGTGTACAATTTAATCTTAAATGAAAAAAACTATAAAATAATATGAAAAAAGTGTGAAAGTGTTAGTCACTCAGTCATGTCCAACTATTTGCAACCCCATGGACTATAGCTCGCCAGGCTCCTTTGTCCATGGAATTCTCCAGGCAAGAATACTAGAGTGGGGCCATTCTCTTCTCCAGAGGATCTTCCCAACCCAGAGATCAAACCCGCATCTCCTGCACTGCATGTAGATTCTTTACCGTCTGAGCCACCAGGGAAGCCCATATAAATGATATCAAATTATTAAAAAAAAGTATATACAGATAAGGACAAGAAATTAATACACAAACTGACAGTACTTGTTAAAAGGTGATGTTTGAATGGTAACCCCATGCACTCTTTATCTCAATTCTCTCAATTATTATTGTCCCAATGTATTTTTAATTTAAAATATTAATATTTTATCTAGCCCAGTGAGGGAGCAGCAGAAACACAGGGGTATATGGACCATGGTGTGATCTACAACGGCAAAATATTGGAAACAATCCCAATATACATTAATAGGAACTGACTGAATGGTATAGTCACAGAATGATAAACTACAAAACTGTAAAAAGAAATTTTTTAAAAAAAATTCTATGCTCTACCATGGAATGATCACCAGGATGTTTTATTAAGTACATAAAGCAATCTATAAAATGGCATATTACCAAATAGAAAGCTATATTTTATGGAGAAAGGATGTGTGCTCAATCACTCAGTTGTGTTAGACTCTTTGCAACCCCATGGATTGTACCCACCAGGGTCCTCTGTCCGTGGAATTTTCCAGGCAAGAACACTGGAGCTGGAGTGGATTGCCATTTCCTTCTCCAGTAAACAGTAAACTATATTTTATGTAGAAAAGATTAAAGAGGTACAAATAAACATGTGTATAAGTGTATGTGTATATATATACACACATTGAGGAGGAATATAAATAAATGTAGATATGGAATTTATTGCATTTACAAATAGAAACACTGAAAAAAAAACCTACTGTAGTAAAATGGCTATTTATAGGCAAAGAAAGGGAATGAGGAGGGACTAAGTTGGAAGCAAATGTTACCCTAGTATATTTTGCTATGTAGCTTTCACCTTGGAATCATGTAAATGTTTTACATATTCATCTAAAATTAAATAAAAAATGCATTGAGATCAGTGAGGAAAGAATAGTCTTTTCAACAAGTAGTGCTGGAACAATTTGATATTCACATGCAAAAGACCTAAATGTGAGAACTAAGACTATAAATATCATAGAAGGAAATAGGTGAAAATCTGTGTGATCTTGAATTAGGCAAGAGGTTCTTAATTATGATATCAAAAGCACAAGGAACAAAACAAAAAATAAGTAAGCTGGACTTCATCAAAATTAAAAAACTTTTGTGTATCAAAAGACACTCTGAAGAAAGTGAACGATAACACAGAAAGTGGGAGAAAAGTATTTACAAATCCCACATTTGATAAAGGTCTAGTATGCAGAATATATAAGGAACTCTCACAAATGAACAATAAAAATGATAATATAAAAAAGGGCAAAGGATTTAAATATTTGAATAAATTTCTCCAAAGGAGAGACAGAAATCCAATAATCACATAAAAAGATGCCCGACATTATTAATAATTAAGGGAAAATAAATCAATACCATAACAGATACCATATAACACCCCTAAAAGGGCTACAATGAAAAAAAAAAAAAAAGACAGTGACAAATACTGGCAAGAATGTTGAGAAATTGAAACTCCCATATATATGGCTAGTGGGAATGTAAAATGGTTCAGCCACTGTGGATAAGTCTGGTTGTTCCTGTAAAAGTTAAATGTTTAAGATTAACATATAACCCAAGGGTATATATCTAAGAGAATTTAAAACATATGGTCACATAGAAATAAGTAAATTAATGTTTAGAGCAGCATTATTCATAATAACCTAAAAGTGTAAAAACTCCTGGGTGTATATCTAGAGGAAGTGAAAACACTAATTTGGAAAAGATATACACCCTCCAATGTTTACAGCAGCATTGTTTATAATATCCAAGATATGGAAGCAAACTAACTATCCATCAATAGATGAACGGATAAAAAGGTGTGATACATATATAGCTGAAATACTATTCAGCCATAAAAAAGACCGGAATTTTGTCATGTGCAGCAACAGGGATGGTGTGTACTATGATTAGTGAAATAAGTCAGACAGAAAACAAATACTGTACAATATCACTTATACATGAAATCTAAAAAAACAAAACTAGTGAATATAACAAAAATGAAACAGACCCATGAATTTAAAGAACAAGCTAGTGATTACCAGAGGGAATAGAAAACAAGGGAGGGGAAAATCAGAAGTACAAGACTAAAAGGTACTATTACATATAAAATAAATAAGCTAATGATATTGTACAGCAAGGGGAATATAGCCAGTATTTGATAATAACTAAAAATGGAATATAACCTTTAAAAAAATGTGAATCACTATGACATACACCTGAAATTTATATAATATTATAAAATAACTATACCTCAATAAAATAAATAAAATTTGAAAGTATAAATAACCCAAATATCAATTAATTGATGATTTTATAAGACAAAGTCTGACAAATGTTGGTTTTACTCCTTCATTTGACGTCCATGGATTCCCATAGATGCTATGAATGAGCTCAGGAGTAAACAGATTCTCCAGAAATTATATGCAATGTTTAGTATTTGTCTGCATACATGCATTCTTTTGGTTAAGAATGTCCCTAGTTTTCATAGCACTCTCAAATAAGTTTGAAATTCATAAAAATAACAAGCAATACAGGTTTAATGTAAGCATTACCTTAACAACAGTTTAAAAAACACACAATTAATTAAATTTGGCACAATCTAGTATTCTTAGAAAAGTGCCCAATAAGATTATAAAGGAAATGCAACACATATGCCACTATATAAGGTTTTATTCAAATTAACTAATGGATTCTTTATTTTGCAGAAGCACAAAGATTTTTAAAGGCTAATTTATCATCCGACGCTTACTTGAATTGCTAATGTTTCCTGCTGCTGACGGGCTTCTTCTTGGGCCTTCTCCAGTGCTGCAGAAAGTTCTTCTTTAGCTCTCATTTCACGACTCAGAGCAGCTTCCTGGGCCTCACTATCCTTTGCAGCATTGGCTTTGTGGAGATCAGTAAGTTCTCTTAAAAATAGATAGATAGTTTTTAATTTAAAATAATATACAGTTAATTACATGACCAAGTTAAGTTTCCATGTAGATTTCCATGAGCTCTACAGAATGAGGAAGTTTACCATGTAATAAACACTGATTACGAGGACTCTGTGTCTCGCTTTAACCAGTCATAACTCCATATACCAGTAAGTTTTATATATGTTATTAATGATCAGATAATAAAAAAAAGTGTTTCTGCCATTTCTTGCTCTGGTAATTGATTTTTCAGTGAGTTGCATATTTGTTCATTTTCTTACTTGTATGCACTATCAAGAGCAGCCTGAATACTTCGGTTCTTTTCTTCAAGTTCATTAATGTCTATGTGAAGTCGGCCAAGGTCCTTCTCTTGGCGTTCTACCACAGAATTTAGTTTCTTAATATTTTCTCTATGTTGTTTCTCAACTTCTTCTTTGCCATCAAGGACCTATATTATAAAAAGAGAAAAGGTATATTTCAACAAAAAAATAGACCACAGTAAATAACCATGTTCTAGGAATCTCAAGCATTGTATCAATAATAACAAAGAGAAACCTTAACATTCACTATTTACTTGCTTGAAAATTCCTCCCAAATGACATACCTCAATAATTCATTGAGGTATGTCATGGCCAACTATTCATATTGGAAGTAACAGCAACATATATGTAGAGAATGGTTAATATTCACCTGTTTTAAATGTTGTAACTCTTCTTCTAGCTCTTGAACTTTTTTGTTCAGCTTTGCAATAATATTTTCATTTTCTTTGTCTTTAGTTCTTAATTTCTTAATGATGTTAGAATTATGCAGCTGCTGTTTTGAAAGTTTCTCTCCTGGCAATGGCAAAAAAGTATAAGTTCAAATAATGATGATTTGCTAAGAATGTGAGTAGAATGTTTTCTCTAACCAGTGACAGAAAATGACAGAATATCTTTAAAATCACAATGCTGTAACAGTTAATGTTAAAGTGATTTGGACAGGAATCAGTGACTTGGACATGAATGCTAAAATTACTAAGTAGAAGGATGGTGTGGAACAAAATATTTACAGTCCTAAAGAATCATTCCCACATATTATAAATTACAAAGGGAAAAAAATATGCTTTTACAACAGAGAAATCTGGTCATAATCTTAACCAAACATTCAATTCTGACATCACTAAACTGTGCTACAGCCTGACCTTATGTGTCCACTGATGTGATGGAGTAGAAGGTGCACAATATCACCTTTTATATTTACTAGAAATCTGATCTGAATCTAATCATGAAGAAAGTGACAAACTCCTAAACAGGGGGTAGTCAACAGGATGACTGGACTCCACAAAATCTTTGATGTTATGAAAAAAATATCCTAGATTGGAGGAAGACTAAAAGAATATAATTTCCAAATGCAATGAACTTTGGATCTTAGGGCAGAACAAATAACCAGACATGAGAGTCATTTTTAGAGACAACTGAGATAAAGGACAAAATACACACTAGAATACACTTTTGAATTAATGCTGATTTTCTTAGATGAGATGACAATGTTGTGCCTGTCAAGAAAAACTGCCCTTGGGAGATGCAGATGGAAGGACTGAGGAGTGGACTACAGAGTCAATGCAATTTCTATCAAAATCCAAATGGCATTTTTCACAAAAACAGCAGGGGAAAAAAAAAAAAAAAAAACAACCCTAAAAGTCATATGCAACCACAAAAGACCTCAAACAACCAAAGTGAGTCTGAGCAAGAACAAAGCTGGAGATATCACACTTCCTAATTTCCTAATTTCAAAGCATATTACTAAACTATAGAAATCTGAATAGTATGGTACTGGCATAAAAACAGACATATAGACCAATGGAACAAAATGGAGAGCTTAAAAAGTGATCTTCAACAAAGATGTCAAGAGTACAACCATGAGGAAAGGGCTGTCTCATCCATAAATGGTACTGGGATATGCATATGCAGAAAAACTAAACACTATAGCATCATACATCAAAAATAAAAATCAACTCAAAATAGATTAAAGACTTAAATATAAAACCAGAAACTGTAAAACTACCAGAAGAAAACATAAGGGAAAAAAAGGGAAAAGTTTTCTGACATAAGTCTTGGGAACTGCTTTTTGACTAGGATCCCAAAAGCATAGGCTATAAAAGCAAAAAAAAAAAAAAAAAGATATGTGAGACTGTATCAAAGTAAAAAACTACTGCACATTAAAAGAAACAACAGAGTAAAGAGATAATCTGCAGCATGGAAAAAAATATGTGCAAACCATACACTGATGAGGAATTAATATCCAAAATATGTAAGAATTCCTAGAACTTGATAGCAAAAAAAAAAAAGCCAATTTTGAAAATGGGCGAAAGACATAAAGAGACATTTCTCAAACAATGCATACGAATGGCAAGGTATAGAAAAAGGTGCTCAACATCACCCACCAGCCGGGAAATGCAAATCAAAACTACAGTTAAGACGTCATCTCATACCTGTCAGGACAGCCATTATCAAAAAGATAAAAGATAAATACTGGAGAGGATATGAAGAAAAGAGAACCCTTGAGTAACAGTGGTGACAATGCAAACTGGTATAGCCAGTATAGAAAACAGTATGAAGATTCCTCAAAAATTTTAAAATAGAACGACCATATGATCCAGCAGTCTCACTTATGAGTATACATCCAAAAGAAATGAAATCAGGATCTCAAAGAGAGATCTGCATCCCCATGTTCACTGCAGTTTTATTTACAACAGCCCAGATACGGAAACAATCCATGTTTAGTCAATGCATAAATGGATAAAGAGAATGTGACACAGATTGATAAATCTATAGAGAGATATAAACATTATTTAGCTTTGAAAAAACAACTTGCCATTTGTGAAAACATGAATGAATCTAGAGGATGAAATAAACCAGACATAGATACAGATGATCTCACTTAAATGTGAAATACAAAAAAGTTGAATTTGTAGACACAGAGAACAGAATGGTAGTCAACAAGGGCTAGCAGGTAGAAGAAATGGGGACATGCTGGCCAAGGGATACAAAGTTTCAGTTATGCAAAATGAATAAGTTCTAGAGATGTAATTTACACTATAGTGACTATAAATTATCAGCGATCAATGCAAAGAAACAGAGGAAAACCACAGAATGGGAAAGATTAGAAATCTCTTCAAAGAGATACCAAGGGAACATTTCATGCAAAGATGGGCTCGATAAAGGACAGAAATGGTATGGACCTAACAGAAGCAGAAGATATTAAGAAGAGGTGGCAAGAATACACAAAAGAACTGTACAAAAAAGATCTTCACAACCCAGATAATCACGATGGCCAGATATCCTGGAATGTGAAGTCAAGTGGGCCTTAGAAAGCATCACTACGAAAAAAGCTAGTGGAGGTGATGGAATTCCAGTTGAGCTATTTCAAATCCTAAAATATGATGCTGTGAAAGTGCTGCACTCAATAAGCCAGCAAATTTGGAAAACTCAGCAGTGGCCACAGGACTGGAAAAGGTCAGTTTTCATTCCAATCCCAAAGAAAGGCAATGCCAAAGAATGCTCAAACTACCGCACAATTGCACTCTTGACACACGCTAGTAAAGTAATGCTCAAACTTCTCCAAGCCAGGCTTCAGCAATACATGAACTGTGAACTTCCATATGTTCAAGCTGGTTTTAAAAAAGGCAGAGGAACCAGAGATCAAATTGCCAACATCTGCTGGATCATGGAAAAAGCAAGAGAGTTCCAGAAAAACATCTATTTCTGCTTTACTGACTATGCCAAAAAGCCTTTGACTGTGTGGATCACAATAAACTATGGAAAATTCTGAAAGAGATGGGAATACCAGACCACCTGACCTACCTCTTGAGAAACCTGTATGCAGGTCAGGAAGCAACAGTTAGAACTGGACATGGAACAACAGACTGGTTCCAAATAGGAAAAGGAGTACGTCAAGGCTGTATATTGTCACCCTGCTTATTTAACTTCTATGCAGAGTACATCATGAGAAACGGTGGGCTGGATGAAGCACAAGCTGGAATCAAGATTGCCCGGAGAAATATCAATAACCTCAGATATGCAGATGACACCACCCTTATGGCAGAAAGTGAAGAGGAACTCAAAAGCCTCTTGATGAAAGTGAAAGAGGAGAGTGAAAAAGTTGGTTTAAAGCTCAACATTCAGAAAACGAAGATCATGGCATCTGGCCCCATCTCTTCATGGCAAATAGGTGGGGAAACAGTGGAAACAGTATCAGACTTTATTTTTTGGGGCTCCAAAATCACTGCAGATGGTGACTGCAGCCATGAAATTAAAAGACGCTTACTCCTTGGAAGGAAAGTTATGACCAACCTAGATAGCATATTCAAAAGCAGAGACATTACTTTGTCAACAAAGGTCCGTCTAGTCAAGGCTGTGTTTTTTCCTGTGGTCATGTATGGATGTGAGAGTTGGACTGTGAAGAAAGCTGAGTGCCAAAGAATTGATGCTTTTGAACTGTGGTATTGGAGAAGACTCTTGAGAGTCCCTTGGACTGCAAGGAGATCCAACCAGTCCATTCTGAAGGAGATCAGCCCTGGGTGTTCTTTGGAAGGAATGATGCTAAAGCTGCAACTCCAGTACTCTGGCCACCTTGTGCAAAGAGCTGACTCGTTGGAAAGGACTCTGATGCTGGCAGGGATTGGGGGCAGTAGGAGAAGGGGACAACAGAAGTTGAGATGGCTGGATGGCATCACCGACTCGATGGACGTGAGTTTGAGTGAACTCTGGGAGTTGGTGATGGACAGGGAGGCCTGGCGTGCTGCAGTCTATGGGGTCGCAAAGAGTTGGACACAACTGAGTGACTGAACTGAACTGAACTGAATACTGTACTATAAACCTGTAACTTGCTAAAAAAAAGGTAGATGTTAAAGCCTCTCATCACCCACATACAAAATGGTAACTATGTGAAGTGATTGATATATTACTTAGTTTCACTGTGGTAGTAATCTCACAATATATACATATAAAAAAGTCACACTGTACACCTTACAAATACACAACTTTTATACTTCAACAAAGTTGGAGTATTCCCTGGTAGCTCAGCTCAGTAAAGAATCTCATGCTATGCACGAGACCCCGGTTTGATCACTGGGTCAGGAAGATCCCCTGGAGAAGGGATAGGCTACCCACTCAGTATTCTTGGACTTCCCTGGTGGCTCAGACGGTAAAGACCTGCAATGCACGAGACCTGGGTTCGATCTCTGGGTTGGAACGATCCCCTGGAGAAGGAAATAGCTACCCACTCCAGTATTCTTGCCTGGAGAATGCCACAAAGAGTCAACACAACTGAGCAACTTTCAAGGGCTTCCCTGGTGGCTCAGTCAGTAAATGAGGGAGATCTGGCTTCCACCTCTGGTTCTGGAAGATCCCCTGGAGGACAGCATGGCAACCCACTCCAGAATTCTTGCCTGGAGAATCCCCATGATCAGAGGAACCCGGCGGGCTGCAGTTCACAGGGTCACAAAGAGTCGGACATGACTAGTAGCTAAGTACAGCACAGCAAAGTTGGATTAAAAAAAGAATTTAGGAGTGGAATGATACGATATCTGTCAACTACGTTCAAGAGGTTAGGCAAAAGGGTAGTATATGCATGTGCAGAAAGATATGGAGGAGGCATAGCTAGATCTTAACAGTCAATGACTCTAGTTAATGAAGTAATCAGATACTCATTGTAGTGTACTCAGCTTTGAGACTTGCCTCTCTTCAGCTATGACATTAAAAATACCTCTAGGGTATACAGGAGCAGTATGTGAATACACCTATATGAAATCATTCCGAAGTTCATCAAGCAAAAGAAAACATCAGCTCACTCCCCAATTAAATTAATAAATTCCAACATAGTGAAATTTGATATTGATATTTTAAATAATTTTTAAAAATTATGAAACCATGTACTTAGCCTTCCCCTCAGTCTCTAATGCTGTAACAGAAAATAGTAACAGACTGCAAGATGTCTTGAGATATGTTTAATTAACTCTTCCTTCTTTTATTTTAGTGCTTAGATTGTTTTTAATTATCTCTGTACCTATATTTCCCTCTCATTAAATTATAGTGCCTAAAGGACAGGGAATGTGTCATTTATTACACATTTGTCATTTGTCTATATGAAACAGAATCTGACCAACTAGCTGTTAAATATAAGCTGAATAAATGAAAAAGAAGAATTGGACAAAACTATTTCAAATGAAGTGATTAGTTCCAATTACTCTCAGTCTGGAAATTCACTTAAATGCAGTGATTTAAGTACAGAAATGTTCATCCCACTATGATTTGTAATATTAACATTTTAGAAATATACACATAACATTAGGAAAAGAAAAACAAATATATCTATATAATGCCCTTTAATACAGTCATTAATAATGGGATCAAAGTGCATTTAATGGCTTAAGGAAATTTAAAAGAAAGAACACTGCAAATTAGATATATGATATTATGTTTAAAAACATATTAAAATGCAATAAAAGGAAACAAATTAATAATTCCTTATAAAACTGGATTATGATCTTTTTTTTCTTTCTTCATATACTTCCTATAACTTAAAAATTTTCTGGAAGTAGCAAGCATTATTCTTATAACTAAAAAAACTTTAAGAAAAAGAAAAATTTATTTAACCATCTTTTCCAAAACTACCTTCTTTCCTATGACATTCCAATGTCCAAATGCAATGTTTAATCTCCTAAAGAATCTTTAATTTTCATAACCCTATTAATTATAAATCTTTTCATATACAAAGTGTTTAATAATTGAAAAAATTAAAATAGGAATGTAAGAAAAAATTCACTATCAAATTCCAGAACAACAAAATGATACCATATAGTACCCAAGCTAGAGATTCAGATACTATATAAACTCTATAATTAGAACTTTCAAGTATCTTGGTTTAAATGAGGGCTCTAAAACCTGTTACAAGCTTCCTTAGGGAAGCACAAAATTCTATTTCTCACAGAGTTGGTTTTTTTTTTAACTCCCTAGAAACAGAAAGCTACATACATTATAGCTCTACTTCTCTACATGTTGCTCCACATTCTTCCATAAACTGTTATCTATCAATTCTGAAGCTTAAGTCCAAACCTTTCTTGCTTCCCATGTTTTTACATTAGGAAAAAGCAGCACCTAGTCACATGGCAAGTATTTTATTGTCACAATATTTTTCACAACTGACTGAATATTTTACGTACCTTCTTCCATTAACCCTCGGATCTGCTCATCTTTCTCTTTCAAAAGGTCTGCCGTTTCACTACTATTTAATCTAGTAGCAAGTTCTTCTTTTATACTTTTGATTTCCTAATTAAAAAAAAAAAAACATGAATACCATAAAGAATTAATTTCATTCTGGGCATATTTTTCATTTTTTCCATATTCAATTAATTGCATTTTCAGTAACAATCCGTAAGTTTTGTTAACCTGAGTTTATATTACCTTGTTTAATTAAGAGCAAGTAAAGAGCTTTGAAAATTACATAGAAAACCTAAATTCAGACATAAGCAGATTTTAATATGGAAATGTAAATGAGAGTAAATTAACTTTCAACACCCTTTTTAAGTATCTCTACACATATTTTCTACAGTTGAGACATTATTTTTGGAACATTCAACTAGTATATCTCCATTTTTCACTGTATTTCTTTTCCTCATCTGATACTTAAAATGAGTATTCCTCATCCTCACACTTTAAAATATGTTGCAAAGTGAGAGGGAAAAAAACGTAACTTCATAAGGTTCAATCTAATTAAGCAGAGATTTAATAGAAACATGTTACGATATTTTATCTTTTGAAACAATGGTGATATAAAGTGTCCTATGATTTAAAATTTTTCACAAAGCTTTGAAACTAAAAAACAGCTCAAATCAACTAACATTTACTAAGTATTTAAAGTATACTTTGTATCCAATATCATTTAATCCTTACAACAGTCCTGGCAGGGAGGAATTTGTACTATTCAACTACACAAGTAAGAAAATTAAGATTAAGAAAGCTTGAGCAAACTTTGAAGGTCAGAAAGCTATAAAGAGGTAGAGTTATAACTTGAACCCAGGTCTGTGAATCCCTAAAGCTTATGCTCTGAACTATCAACAGCACTGCTGTCCATTTTCAACTGCCAAAATTCCATCCATCAAGGTCCAGGAAGAATGTCATACCTTCCATGAAAACACTCAGTTCCTCTGATTAAAATTCGTCCTCCACGATGCCATTTCAAAATCCTTATTCATCCACCTACTACTATATGTTTGTTGATATTATTTGTCTTTCAAATTAGGAAGGCAAACTCTTCACTTAAGGTAATTCAATTCACCTTTAAATTTCCAATGGATCCTAAGCAGGGAGTTCATACATGGCAGTACACATAAAATGTATTAAAAAACTTAGGACCCAAGGTTTTTCCACCTATTAATATAACTGGTTTGGATCTATTTTAGATCTACAGTGCAAAGCACACTACAGAAGACAAACATTCCTTAAAATCTACTTTTTGTACTGTATTCAGATGGAATGGAGCAAGAACAAGAATTTAGTTAAGATAGTCTCAGGTTACTGTTACTGTCTGAAATGATACTAATTGGAAGTCACTAATTAAATCAGCCAAGCAGACAAAAATATATCATGTATTTCTTTTCTGTAAAAATATGCACAGAAAAATTATAAATTAACATTGGTCAAGAAAGGGGAAAACAAGCTTAGAAAGGCACCTAATAAGAAATGCTACTATTAACAGTTGAGATACAAGCAATAATTAGTAAACTATTGGTTACCAATTTCTGAAATAGCCAAATTATAAGAAATATTTATTCTAATTACAAGAAAATATTTCTCAACTGCTCCAAATGATAAGAACTAGAACAATGGTTTCCAACCAGGAGTATTTTTGCTCCCGGGGGACATTTGGCAGTATTTTCAATTTTCATAATTGAGGGGGGACTGGGATGGCGGGTGGGTAAGGCAAGACAATACTGTATCTTGTAGATATGGGCCTGGGATGCTGGTAAATCCCCTACAATGTACAGGACAGTGCACTACAATATAAAATCATCCGGCCCAAAATAGCAACAATGCTGAGGTGGAGAATCCTACATTAGAATAAATTAATATTTTATTCTAACATTCAATGTCACTAATCATTAGGAATTTTTATTTTAAAATAACTTTAACTTGAAAGATTGAGTGTGTGTGTGTGTGTGTGTGTGTGTGTGTGTGTGTGTGTTTGAGGTGGAAGTGAAAATAACAAACGAGAATAATGATAACTTTTAAAATTTACAGAGTACCATTTAGATTTAAGTGTTATTTATTTTGATGGAATTATAATTTATAAAAATTATTCTAAAGATCCTTGCTACACACCTTTCAAGGACTTTACACACAAAGTGTACAAACAAATATTTGCTTAATTTTTTTTAAAGTATCAAAAATCTGAAATTCTAAAGGTACTGAAAAATCCAAAATTTAAGTGTTAATATACTCCATGGTATTCTTTTAATCTTACTTTTTTTCCCAATACCAAAATATTATTAATGCACTCCTCAAAAATATACGTCTCTATAGAGTTAGATTAATATTATTTTAAACTTCCATTACCTTTTTAGCAGCATCTCTCTCCTTGCAGGCTAGCTGAACTTTCTTTTCCGCTTCTGCAATTCTTTGAGTAAACTCATCTTTCAAGGAAGAAATGCTGCTGCTCTCTTCTTTCACTCTGATCATTTCACTAAATTTAAAATAATACTAAGACTGAAAATATGTGTTTATATATTCCAAAATTGAGCTCAGTTTGCCCCCCAAAAATAACAACATTCTCTTCAACATGCACCTTACTAAAATAGATTAATTTGAGGAGTGTTAACTTTTAAGAGAAAAATTACCTGCTTATTTTAAAACATTTCAAAGAAAACTCATTAGAAATTGAAAATGTCACCAATATTTGATGTGCAAAAATTAGAAAAAGATAAATAAAACTTGTTATTTTTGAATCTTATTGTGTCACATTTTGCTATTCACCTCCTTAAAGCAAACCAATGCTCAATATTTTTTTAAACTGTAATCTAAGTTTTCTCTAAATATACCTTTTAAATCTCTAATACTAAAAGATTATTAATAACTAAAAGGGAAGAAGTTTTTCTGTTACTGTTTTACTAAACACCCCTCTTCAGTGACACTGGTAAAAAAGTAAGATAATTTGAGGAGAAAAGTAATCTCTAAGGGTAGAACTGAAATGCTATTCAATTTTCAGTAATTATAAATAAGTTAAAATATAAAATATTTCAATTTAAAAAACATATTTAAGTAATAACCAAGTGCATGGGCCACTACAAAATGAATAAAATTACTCATATTTGTAAAGTACTTACTCTTTCAGATTATCATAAGCTTCTTCTAGAAGTGCTTTTTCTTTACTAAGAGATAATAACTGAGCTTCCCTTTTATCCAGTTTCTCATTCAGAAATTCAACTGTCTAGATAAGAAGAATACACAAAAGTCCAACATTTAACTTTACAACATCATTTTTACATGCAGGTAAAAACGGTAAAGGTCACCTAATCACTATAATAAATCAGCACTGTTTCATAAAAATTAAAAAAAAACAAAACAGAACACAGTGGACATAGAACAGCAAGAACTCACACACAGTGGGTAGGATGGTATAAATCAGTAGTACAACCAGAAAGCTGGAGAGCTGGTGGTTTGGTAAAATGCTTTGGAAAACAAGCAATATCTAGGTGAAAATCTATATAATCTTTCATGTAGAAAATTCTATTTTTAGGTGTACCTCAGAGGAGAAAACTCTTGCATAATTGTACAAGAACATTTATAGCAGTTTGTAATAACAAAAATGTAGGGAAGAGTGGACATGTCCAGTAAAAGAAGAGAGGAAATTAGATGCAATCAAAAAAGATCAAAGCCTCTACTGATGTTCTCTATGTTATCTGGGTAGCGGACATACAAGTATTTGCTTCTCCACATTATTTTTTAACCCTAATGTGTAAACTTTTTAGCATGATACATTGCATTTAAAAAATAAAGGTAACTTTAGGGACATCCCTGGTGGTCCAGTGGCTAAGACTCCATGTTCTCAATGCAAAGGGCCTGGGTTCAATCCCTGGTCAGGGAACTAGAGCCCACATGCTGCAACTGAAGAGTCTGCATGGCACAACTAAAACCTGGCATAGTCAAATAAAATAAATAAATATTTTTTAAAAAAGTAAAGGTAATTTTAGAAAATCCATAGGCACGTAACTTTAAAATCTCCAGAATATATCAGTATGGTGCTGCTCCTGCTAAGTCACTTCAGTCATGTCCGACTCTGTGCGACCCCAGAGACGGCAGCCCCCGCAGGCTCCCCCATCCCTGGGATTCTCCAGGCAAGAACACTGGAGTAGGCTGCCATTTCCTTCTCCAATATATCAGTATAAAGCCAAGCAAAAAGGAATGATCAGACTATCTAATTCCTTAGGGCTTGCTGAAGCAGTAATACACCTGTGCATGAGGAACAGTGCCTTTTGTACTAAAAAATAAAGTCCTAACCTGATTTAGGTCTAGGTTAACTTAGAAATTACTGACCTCCTAAGAATGGTTCAAAAATATCTTAATAATAAATAGTGTTGTTCCTAGGAATTCAAACTGCTATTATAGCTAGAGACATTTTGTTTGTGAAAAATATTAAACCTAGTTAACAGAATCTAGTACTTTTTGTACATTAAATAATTCAAATACATGACACTTAGAGAACATTTCTTCAAGATATCCTATATCTCAGAGGAGTCTATTAAAGACGCCAGATTAGAGTCAATTTCTGTATCTAAAAATCATAGAAAAAAACAAAACTGTGACTTAATATCAAAAAACTTACACCACTTTCCTTTTGCCTGCCAGGCTCCTCTGTCCACGGGATTCTTCAGGCAAGAATACTGGAGCGGATTGCCATGCCCTTTTCTAGGGGATCTTCCTGACCCAGGGACTGAATCCACATCTCTAGGTCTCCTGCATTGGCTAAAGGGTTCTTTACCACTAACACCACCTGGGAAGTTTTTTTATCTACTAGGTAAAAGCAATTGTCATTCCTAAGCAACACCTTTGATCCTTGGACATTTTTATTTTTCATTTAAGATAGCTATCAATAAGAAATATCAAAAACAACATAAACAAGAAAACAAAATGAAGCAATAACAGAAAAACATCAATGATCTGAAACCAAATTTTTTCATTTAAGATCTCCCTACAAATAATGTGAACATGCAAAAAATGTTTGGTGTAAGAAAAATCATGTAACATTTAGATTTGCTTGAGCTCTTCTATCTGCAAAGGAGTTGAAGGTATCTGTTTACATAAAAAGACAGTCCTTTACAAACTAACAAAGAATATATAGCAAAAGACAATATTAAGGTGATAAGAACTCAAAAGTAAAGGCCTATGATTGGGAATTTTTTATGCTCAGTTATACTGAAATATCAACTTATGTTACCATAGCTGCCTTGGAGAAATTTCAAATAACGTCAATAATTCTTCATCTTTAAATCCTTAACACCACACTTAAATGGCAAAAGGCCTGTCTTTTTTAATCAAGACAAATCATTAAGCATCACTGAACATTAAAAGTAAACCAATGATTTAATCTCTGAAGAACGTATCAAAAAACCCTCTTCCATTTCTTAGAGTTACCTTGCAGACATCTTCCTTCTCAGAAGGTGCCTCTGGCTGACTTGAAGCTTCAGGCTGCTCAGCCTCCTCAGCCAAGACAGCATGTCCTTCATTTACTGATGCGGAAGAAACCAAGATATCAGGCTGTTCGCAGTTAACAGGAGTTGCACTTCGTCCACTTTCTTCCATTTCTGTTTCCTCATTGGGCATAATTAATGTTTCATTTGCTTCTTCAGGTTTTCCTTCAACAGATTCAATTGTTTTGGTCTTTGGAGTTGAAGAATTAAGTATAATAGGTACTAGAGCATATCCCTTGCCTGACAGTTCATCATCTGAATTGATTTCGCTGACACTACGGCTATCTAATGACTGTACACTAAATGAGTCTATTCTTTCAAAAGCATCAGATGAGCAGCAACTCTCAGTGAGTTTTTGGAAATCATCTAAACGATTATATTCAGGACAAGCAGATGCTGAGAGAAGCTGAAAGGATGTCTGCATCAAGTGCAGGCTTGATTTTGAATCTGTATTCTCTTGTCTAGAACTTGCTGAGCTCTCACTTATTACACTTTCGTGATCTAAAACTTCAATATCACTAGTGGTAGAAGTACCTGACGAGAAGGTACTAACAGGAGGAGAAGGTGTATTGCTCTGTCGGTCTTCATGTTTTTGTTCCTTAGGTTCCAAAGCCATGTCCTTGGTTTCTGCTGTGAGAGGCTGTGTAGACATATTAGATACATTTTCCCTAGTTGTTTTCTCATTCACAACACTTTCAGATACTTTCAAATGCACTGTTGGCACCTTCGTATCAGATTCTTTAGTAACAGTTTCTTCCTGCTTATCCTCAGTTTTAGGTGACAGAGTATTGACTGCCGGAGTTTCCTTGGATATACATGGAGGAGAGTCCTTTACTTTTGACTCAGTGGCTTCAGTTGTTCTTGACTGTCCAGTGTGCAAGGACTCCTGTAAGGTGCTTTTCACTTCTTCTTCTGGTCGCTGTGATTTAGCTGGTGGTTTTGATACCACTGGACTCTTCTGAATGGTCTGGACATCAGCTGGAGGGAGAAAGGCACTGAAGAAATTTTCAGATTCATCTACCACAGTTCTCCGAACTGGCTTTGTAATTGCTTTAGGAGAGACTACTGGCTGACTCTGAGGTTCAGTGTTGGATTTTAACCCCCAGGTCGAAGTATCCCATCCTCCACTGACAGGGGGATTTATTCCTTTGACAAAAAAAAAAAAAATTAAAAAAAAAAATTTTAGACACACATATAAAGTATGCAAATTGCAATAATTATTGTAAGTCAATATAAATATGTCTTTTTAAAATTCTACAAAGTACAACCTATAATTTGTATCTGTTACACTCCTCACTTACAACATAATTAATTAGTTCATCGGTTAACTTTGGGCCATAAAGATGAAAACTGGTATGCATTTGCCCAAGAGGAACTAGGAACAAAGATGAAAGACTGGACCTGGCATATGCCAGAAACAAGTATGTTATTCCCTCCTACAACAAATTAATAAAGTAATGGTAGATGTTAATAATCCATGCCAAGTCCAAAATACATACTATGCATCTCACAATAATAGGCAGTATCTTCACTTACAGGTCATGTGGAGTCATGAAAAACAGAATCTACCTTCTATATAGTTAGTTTCATATTAATTTTATTCTTAGAATATCAATGATAAAGCATCATTATCAGCTATACGGACAGTAACATTCAACACTGAACCCAAAATACTGGTGACAAACATTCTTTATCAAAGATCAAAGTAAAAGTAAGCCAGAAAGAAAAACACCAATACAGTATACTAACACATATATATGGAATTTAGAAAGATGGTAACAATAACCCTGTGTACGAGACAGCAAAAGAGACACTGATGTATAGAACAGTCTTATGGACTCTGTGAGAGAGGGAGAGGGTGGGAAGATTTAGGAGAATGGCATTGAAACATGTAAAATATCATGTATGAAACGAGTTGCCAGTCCAGGTTCGATGCACGATACTGGATGCTTGGGGCTGGTGCACTGGGACAACCCAGAGGGATGGAATGGGGAGGGAGGAGGGTTCAGGATGGGGAACACATGTATACCTGTGGTGGATTCATTTTGATATTTGGCAAAACTAATACAATTATGTAAAGTTTAAAAAAAAAAAAAAAAATCAAAGTAAACTAATGGGAACAGTAACTTCTAAAGGACAAACTCATTTCCATCCACTAATGACAAACTCACTTTCCGAGTCCCACTCTCCAAACCCACTCCCTGAGAAACTTTTGTTCTCTTGCTGAACTCTAAATTATGTTAGTAATTAGTAGAAGGTCATATGAATTTCAGAATTGCATTTTTAGAATTATTGCTTTTTGATAAAGATAGCAGTTTACACTAGGATTTAAAAAAAAAAAACCTGGGAGAAAATAACCATCTTCTGGGCAAAAAAGGTAATTGTGTCAGTCATACAAATAATGTTAAATTATTTTTAACATAATTTATACAATGATAAAAAATGTCATATTTGCTAAAATACTTTAAGCATTTCTTAAAAAAAAAAAGTCACCCATTTCTAAATTCAAAAGTGGCTGAGCAGAATTTATCACATACTGTGAACAATTAGAAGTTGTTGGGCAGAGCACAAGTACCTAAAAGCTCCTAAAAGCTGTCAAGCCTGAAACTAAAGTCTATCCTAATTTAATATGACTTTGGAGGTATGTAGGAAACTTTAGCTTGGGGGTATAGTATTATATCCATTTATTCAGTATAGCAGAACAGTGGAAAAAAAGTGAAAAACAATATTAAAGATACAAAGGAATGAGCAAGATAAAATGCTGTATTATGTCAATGAATGACAGAACTCAAATTTGCCAGTTGGAGAAAGTTTTACACAAATCGTGGAGTTATGCGATATCCACTTGTGATTGTGATTATGATTATGCAATAATCATTGGTCATCTTTTAGTGATGGCAACGTAAAACACAGGTGATCAGTGAACATTTATAGCATTTCACTAAAACCTGAACCTATTCTGGAAAACCTATTTTTTTTTTTAAATGAATCACAGAACAGGATTCAAGTCCCGGGTGAACTTGAACAGAACTCCTTTCTGATACACAGAAAGAAGTATCCTTACAATTAATATTCTGTCTCTTTCAAAGTTCAGTCATTCAATATGTGGGGTAGCCTGATAAAAAGGAAGTTGAGCTACTCCCACCAAGGTCCTATGCAGTTCAATTCAGTAGCTCAGTCGTGTCCAATTCTTTGCGACCCCATGGACTGCAGCACGCCAGGCCTCCCTGTCCATCACCAACTCCCGGAATTTACTCAAACTCATGTCCATTGAGTCGGTGATGCTATCCAACCATCTCATCCTCTGTCATCCCCTTCTCCTCCCGCCTTCAATCTTTCCCAGCATCAGGGTCTTTTCCAGTGAGTCAGTTCTTCGCATCAGGTGGCCAAAGTATTGGAGTTTCAGCTTCAGCATCAGTCCTTCCAGTGAATATTCAGGACTGAAGTAACAGGATGATGACATAAACACTTGCGCCAAACCATCTTAAAATGAGGTACCTCAAATTTAGGTCCTGACTTCTCAATGATGTAAAATTAGAAACAAACCAGAAAGAAGTAGTCAGGAATAATTTTTTCTTTCTTAGAGATTCACACTCCGAAAGAGGGGCCAATCTTCACGCCACACACCAAAAGGACAAACTGTTGCTTAGACTTTACGCCAAAAACAACTGAAGATCCCTGAAAGATATAGCCCAAGGTCTCGGAGAAAGCGAGACCGGGCTCTTACGGACTAGACTGCGCAGCAAGCCGCAACCGCCGGGCGCGCCCCCACGGACCCTCCCCCTGGTGGAGTGGCCGAGAGGAAGTGACCGCGCGTCTCGGTACCACACTCAGGGCAGCACCCGAACCCGAGGAGCCATCCCAGGAGAGACGGTCATAACAGAGAACAGGAAGCGCTTGCGAACTCGCACTGCTCGCGAAGTGTTTGCGACTGTTCTTCCCGTCCCTATGGACCGATTTCGATACTGGGTTCTCCTCCGGGGTCAGGAGCACGCAGTGTACCGGGGCTCGGGGGAGGGGGAGAGGGGACTCTGCTCCGTGGTCTGTGGAGCGAGGGCCACTCGCACGGAATCGGGTCCCCGTCAGCCCCCAACCCGGGGCCCAAAGAAAGGAGGGACCCCCGGGGCTGGGTTTTCCCTCGGGACCACAGCAAAGCTCAACTGAGAGGCCAAAGCAGCGTTCGGGGCCGTGCTGGGGGCTACGACGCGCAGGAGTCCGTCGCTCAGCGACAGGCAGGCGCCCGGCCCCCCGCCCCCCGCTTCACCTGTTGGCCTCTTGAGAGACGCCCGCGGGATAGAGGGACGCCGCCGCTCGCGCCCTTACCTGGCTCTCCGTACGGAATGGTCTCGGCCCAAGCGCTCGGCTCCTCTTCCTGGATGTCCAGGACCCTGTCGATGGACTTCTGGGCCTGAGATAGGGCCTGCTTGGCGAAGCTGGAAAGCTGGGAGGCGTTGAACCAGCTCATCGCCCCTCCTCAACCGCCGGTGTTGGCGGCGGCGGCAGCGGCAGCACCGAGCGGGAAGGCCAAGGGAAAGGCCGACGGTCGGGGGCCCGGGGGAGGGTGCACGGAGAGCCTCGCCTGCTTCTCCACTCGGCGGGCCCTGTCAGTGGGAAACCATGACCCCGAAGATCTCCCCCGAGCCCGAGATGTTACCCTCGGCGCTTCCCACACAGCTGAGACGACAGGTTCAACTGCGCAGGCGCTGGCTGCTTCCACGTACACAACCGGCAACTCCAGGAGCCCAGAGTTCCGCCGATAGACGGAAGAACTGAAGAATGTTGACGTCACTTCCGGGAACGCAGGCTCGCCTATAGTTACCGAGGAAAGAGGAACGCGGAACGCTTCGTATTGAAACTGGTTCCAGGCGTACAGCGAAAATTCTTCGCCCCGGGATAAACTCTGTGGCTAAACCAGCAGAGCCTGATGCCTTAGGGAGGAATAGGCAGGTTTTTTCAAGTGGGTTCCTTCCTGTAAAACAGCTCTCGTACTAAGACTAGCGCATTGCCATTAAAAATAGGGAAGTTGGCTATGGCATTTCTTTCATAAAGCCTTCTCTCAAATATTTAATCAGTTGTGTTAACTCGGCCTCAAAGAGGAACTTTGGGTTTGGGTTTGTCTAAAAATACTGCTCATCGTATAAAAGACCTTACTCGGCCCACCTGATCGAGAAAATAAAAAGCCATTTTCCACAAGGAGGAATTAGAACAAGACACAATCTCCTCACAATACAGGTCGACTCTCAGCTACAGTTGAAACAAACTAGCATTAAGACTAGTACTCTATACCGTGCATATTATTTAAAACACACCTTTTTTGCATGTGCTCATCAAACAAATCAAATTGGTGGCCTTCCTAATCTAGTCAGCAGCTGTTTGGTTTGGCCACCATGTTAAAATTCTATCAACATTTAAAAGATTTCATACAAAAACCCAGACTTCCAGCTGATTTTGAAAAATATGTACACCAACATGCAACAGTCAGCTGGAGCAGGTGCCCCTTTTGACAATTTTCACTCCAGGATGTCACAGTCCCCACTATTCTAATTACACTCCCACTCTCACCTGTTTTTGCCTAATGAGTATTTTACCCCACTGCAAGGAACCATGTCATAAATGAATTATTTTTATTTATTTATTTTTTAGCCAGATTTAAACTCTGCCTGTGAGAAATTATGATCTTCTCATAATTTTATCTAACTTCTGTAAAAATGTGCATAATGAAACCTTTACAATTCAGTAATGTACAAAGTAGTACTAAATAACTCAATGTAACTTCAAACAACTTTAGCTAACTAGCCTGAGGAAGTGTCAGGTTAGACTTGGAAACCCTTCCAAGACTTCTAACTGTGTAGTTTGAGGTAAATGACCTAAATTTCTAAATCTATTCAGCTCTCAGATGAAGATAATATCACATTCTCACAAGGCTACTTACACAAGAATTACCGTTGTACCTGTATATAGCACCTGTAAGCTCAATCTGTATATAGCACCTGTAAACTCAATGTGTAACTTTTTAAGGAAATCGTATGAATTTATACCATGTTTTTATAATGAAACAAATTACTTGTCAATATAGAACTAGAAAGAATAAAAATAAATGAAAATCTAACCCAGTGACACATAATCACAAAGCATTTAACAGAAAACTGCCAGAAAAATCAAAAACAAAGAACATGTACTATATGTTCCCACACTAAGATACTAAAACTCATTTTCAGTACTTGTGTTTAATTCTGTTTTAAGCCTTAGACTTTTGGAAGGGGGAAAAAGCATTTCAAGAGGCCCTAATATAAAAATTAAGTCATTCCATTTCATTACATTATTATGCCAGAGCAAATTAAATCAGTAGGTATTTATTGTTGCTAAAGTACTAATTCAAGTACTATAAAATTTTCGTATTAGCAACTCTGCTACATGTTTTAAAATTATTTCTACATCAGTACAGAACTACTTACTAAATATATTTTTAAATTTTCAGTGAGAAAATTAGACAATATATGATTTTTATTAATAAATAATGTGAAAGCATCAGTGGTAATGGTTTAAACATTAAATTCTTTTAAACATCCATGTCTTGGCTTTAATGTGCATATTAGCCTCTATGGCACTGAAGGTAAACACATGAAAATATTTCCTATTTCCATGCACAGGTGTTCAGCTATATACCGTTTACAAATTATTATGGACAAGGTAACTTTTGCAATAATATTCATTTGGACAGCCACAATTAATATTAAATCAAGCAAGAAGTAGGCTATGTTGAACATATGCTCTAGATGTCAGTATTTAATGTTATTTAAAACTTAATTTTCTTATTTTTTTTAAGGGACATCTTTTTGTATAGTGGGTGCTCAAATGAAAACTGAAGAATGCATTCTTTGACCATATCCAAATTCTCATACAAGAGGGTATTTGTCTCCTCCTCTAAAAGAAGCAATATATTTGCTCATTAATCTCCCTCTCCAGGCACCATTTTCCGTATTACTAATGAAAATGCTCACAAGCACCAACCTCAAAATTTTGTCTTCAAGGGAAAGGTATAAAGTTAAAAAAGTGGCTCATATTTTAAAAAGTCAAATTCCAGCAACATTAATGCTAAAAATGACATCAATTATATTTCTTAGCATCCACAAAGTATAATATTTTCATGAGTTTTCTACTAAGTGCAGATTTATTTTCCTTAAGAAGTAAAATGAAGTTTGAATAGTACAGTCTGTGGTGTGGTGACATCAGCAACTGCCAGTTCTTGCCCATCAACGAGTCCTAATTCTAAAAGAAAAAAAGCTAAATTAACCCAAGCAAAAAAAAAAATCTCAAGAAAAGAGATAACACATTCACAAACTATAGCAAAGTATGGTCTAAACAAACATCAAAATCCAGTTCTCTTTAATCAAGGTAATATTTGATTTCACACAGATTTTTTTAACTCTACTCAAAGATCAATTAATTCTATTAATGTTTCTTAAGATATAATTAATTAGAATGGTATTACCATTCAAAAGCATTAAGAGGAAATCTAAAACAGGCCTTTATTACTTTTATTGAAAAAAAAAAAAACAGAAGAAATTGATTAGCATTAGTAAATGCATTCATTTAAAATACCTTTCAATGTCTTGGAGAGATTTGGCCTTGTTCGTTCTTCAATAGAGGTTACTGACTAGAAAACAATAATGTAAAGTACATTAAGTGAAATTAAACTTTTAATTTAATTTGGGGGGGGAGGGGACTGAACACTGATCACCTGTAAGTAAAGTGTTCTATTTTTGCCCTCTAATGTGGCTGTGATAGCTGGAGATTTCATCTGCCTAAATTGTAAGAAAAAAAAAATCAGAATCATTTTTCAAAAAAAACAATTCTAGTTTTTAAAGTTTTAAAATCACAAATTTTTTTCTACAACATAACAAAAGTCCTGAACACTTACAGAGAAGCACTATTGGTTAGATAATCCAAAACCTCCTGCAGTTTAGCTGATGGAGAAAACTGAATGTTTTGAGGAAGCTGACTGCAAGCTGGGCAGTTTTCCTAGACAAACACAAATCACGGTGACACATGTACCAATAACAGTGTATTTATAATGATGAAATAAAAATCAAGTTGTTTTATCATCAGTTTTTCATTTCCTATGAACAAATTTTTATATTTTAAACCTGCTTTTCCCAACGGGCCATTTTTCCTAAATTATTTCACTACACAGTATTTATTTTAGGCTGTATTACAAAAGACATATAGTAAATAGGGTTCTGGAAGTCAGAAAATACTCACAAAGGGTGTGGGAAATTTCCTTCACATTTCCAACTAGTAATTAATATTTAAAAATCAAAGTATGCATAATCAAAAAAGCTTTCATTAGTATACTACTACTAACCTTTCTCTCTGCTTCAAATGTGTACGTGTACAGTCCATCTACATCGTTGAAAACCAAGTAATTATTAAGGGGAATATATGCACTGCAATGAAAAAAGTGTTCATTTTTATATAACTGAGCCAGATCAAAACACAGACTTACATACATACTAAAAATGAAACTCATTACCTTGTGGCTATTTTAAAAACCTCAGTGGCACACACAGCTAAAGAGGAAAGAAAATAAAGATGCTTTAACTCAATGAAAATTAGACATTTAAAAACAGAAGTTAGTTATAAATCAGAACAGATAAATTTACAAAGCTATTGATTACAAATAGAAAAATACATACAAAAACACTATTATTTTTAAAAACTGAAAATATAACATTTTATATTTGTTTTGTATAATCCAAATGATAAAGTAACATTTTAAAGTAACATTACAAGTTTTCTTCCCTCTTCTTCAGATTGAGTAGCCTGTTATACTGATTAAAAAGAAATGGCACTAAAATGTCTTATTATAGAGCATTTTATGTATGAAATAATGTAAGATGAGATATATACAAGGTCCAGTAACTTGTCTTGTGGTTTTGGGGGCAGCTTAATTATACTACCATCCACCCAAGAAGATAATCAAATCCCCAAAACACTAGTTTTCTGAGATCATGTAGCTGCAGAAATACCAACTTAGGTACTGAAAATCTGAAGGGAAGGAAATAAAATTAAGTAGTGGCCATTTTTCCTCACCTGCAATGACTGCATTTGTGGACGCTACTGCAGGAATGATTCGTTTTACTACTCCTAAAAATATATTAATTAAAATATGGTTATTCCTTTTTTTAAAAAGTAGGTATCTTAAATTAGACAATGATTATTATTAAATATCATGCCCATTACTTGATTTTTCAGGCTTTCAGGTCAGAAAATAGACTTAAGTTTAACCATGAAACAATCTTCTTTCACATTCACATTATTTTGTATTAACAGCATGTTCAGAATCCTAAGTTATAGTAGGAAAGATAATTCTTCACACTGTTTCATAAAAGATGTGACAATCATATACTAATAACTCCTAAATATTCAGGTGTTTATTTTGCTCCAAGAGTATGAAGATTAAATAAAATTTCAATGAATTTGCATAACATCATGTTAGTCTTATTACTCTGATTTTAAAGATAAGGAAAATGAGGTTGCGAGAAATGAACAACATCCACAGCTATACATGTTGTAAGAGATAGGGGTGATATATGAACCCAGA
This sequence comes from Bubalus kerabau, assembly GCF_029407905.1. Classification (NCBI taxonomy): domain Eukaryota; kingdom Metazoa; phylum Chordata; class Mammalia; order Artiodactyla; family Bovidae; genus Bubalus; species Bubalus kerabau. The sequence goes on along the minus strand of NC_073643.1, from coordinate 34,189,170 downwards.
TCTGCCCTAATGTACATAGTCTTAACTGATACAGTATACTATACTATCCTCAGTAAGGTTTGAGTAAAGTATGAGGAGTAAGAGCTAACTAGTTTTTCTTCATCTATTAGTTTTAGCCATTCTATTCACAAAAATTTAAGACAAACAGAAAAACTGCCCCTAAACACTTTGTTTCACTCTACAACATGGACTATACAAAATATTAAACACAGTTCTCTATTTCTACCCCACTTTTTTCATATTAGTATCCACAGATTAGGAATGACCAAAGCCCCACCTAAAATCATTTTTTAGGTACAAAATAAATATTCTGTAACTATATTTGTACTGTTCATTTTAGAAAACAAAAATTCTGATAAAAGTAGCTATATTATCTCAGACTGTGAGCGAGCCCTGAAAGATGTGTTTCCAAGATGCTAGGTGTTGGCAGGTCAGGTTTTACAAACTTAAGAAAAAAGGCAAATATCTAAGAAGATGTGAAAGGAAGATAGTTAAGGAGCTGGAAAGCTGTTTTAAAAAATTAATTCTGACCATCTGACCATTATGTGCAATTTCAGAAAAGAGGAAATAGGGAGGAGCTAACCTCCTGGCATTCCTGGAAGCTCTCCAGTGAACCACAAAGAGCAGGATGTAGTGGAAGGAGAAACAGGTTGTCACAAACAGTGAGAAGCTGAAGACACACTGCCCAATAAAAGACTGGACATCTCTTACCCCTCAAAAAATCAGGATTCCACTTCCAATTTGGCTTCTCTACTCTTAGTCAAGGCCCTCAATCATCAAGCTAAGAAATATACACCAAGCCTTGCTAAAAGGTATGGAAGGATAAATAAGACTACACACAGAAATAAGTTTGCATTTCCTGATCAGGACAAACGGATTTCATTTGTTAATTCAAACAATCAGCAAATAAATGTGGATTATATGCCAGATACCATTCTAGGTGCTGTATAGAGGAGCAGTAAAAAAAATATATCTTACAGTGATGGAGGAGTCCATTAGACTGTCTACTTGGGGAGGTGATAATTTGAATAGAAATCTAAACCATGAAAAAGACCCATTCATGCAATGACCTGGGGAAAGTGCAATTGTGTACATGGCAGGGGCAAAGGTCCCAGAACAGGGATGAATCAGAGTGTAAGGATGAAATATTCTTCATATAGGAAAACAAGGCTATGTGAATTCTGAGCAATTATAAAAAGGTAAAATAGTGAATGGTTTATGAGTCATTATCAGTTGGTATGATCAGGAAATCGTTAAGTTGATACCTGAGGGACAGGTAACCAACCCTGAGGGGAATCCAAGAAAGAGTATTCCAGGCGTAAGGATCAAGAGTTATTAAAGTTCTAAGGTGGGATTATGCTTGGTGTCCTCCAGGAACACAAAGCAGGTTAGAACAATGAGTGTACAAATGCAACAAGTAGTGTGTAAGAACAGAATTTTCAAATGACAGTACTAAAACATCAGTAAACATAAGGAAATAATTACAGGAGAGAAATGGCAGATTTTCAAAAAGACAAAGCTCTTTCTGGTGAGCTTAATCATCTTGGACAAAATTCTTGGAAAGGTGAACTATGAGTAGATACATTAAGAAACATTAGTCACTAAAACTCAGTGTTAGGATTGTTACTGAGACAAGTCACAAGACTACCTCATTTAGTTACCATGACTAGCTTTGGAGCCAAGGGAATGTGGAAGATGAGCCTCAACAGATCATCTGGAAAGGTCTTTCATGACATCCTTATGAACAAGATAAAGAAACATGAAGTACTCAAGAACATATGATCAACAGAAGGGAATAAATCTAAAAAGGTCCTGACCAGAAGCATGATTCAGTTTTATCTGTTCTCAGCCACTTTAGTCTTGTTAAAAATTTTAAGTATTTGGAAAAGAGATAAGATACTATCAAAACAAGTGATATGAAGCTAAAAAGAATACATTAAGTTGACAGGCATAAAGAACATATTAGGTTGATGCAAAAGTAACTGGTTTTGCAGTGTTGAAATCTGCCATTTGATGTTGGAATACATTCTCAATAAATGTGAGTATGTTATACATCATTTTAATGTGCATTTCTCACTTTATGTTTTTTTACTAAATGACTTATTACTTGCTGTTTATTTTCTATTTATTTTAGACTATGGAAATGATGTTAGACAAAAAGCAAATAAGAGCAGTTTTCTTATTTGAGTCCAAAATGAGCCATAAAGCAGCGGAGACAACTCACAACATCAATACACTTGACCCAGGAACTGCTAACGAAGATACAGCGCAGTTGTGGTTCAAGAAGTTCTGCAAAGGTGACAAGAGCCTTGAAGATGAGGTGCATCATTGCCAACCATTGGAAGTTGATAATGACAATTGAGAGCCATCAACGAAGCTAAGCCTCTTACAACCACATGAGAAACTGCCAAAGAACTCAATGTCAACCATTCTATGGTCATTTGGCATTTGAAGCAAACTGGAAAGGTAAAAAGGCTCAATAAGTGGGTGCCTCAAGAACTAACTGGAAATCAAAAATACCATCATTTTGAAGCATTATCTTCTCTTATTCTACACAACAATGAACCATTTCTCAATGGGATTGTGATGTACAACAAAAAGTGGATTTTATACGACAACCAGTGACGACCAACTCAGTGGCTGCCCTGAGAGGAAGCTCCAAAGCACTTTCCAAAGCCAAACTCACACCAAAAAAAAGGTCATGGTCACTCTTGGGGGTCTGCTGCCTATCTGATCCACTATAGCTTTCTGAATCCCAGTGAAACCATTACTGAGACATATACTCAGCAAATCAATGAGATGCACTGAAAACTGCGTCTATAGCCAGCACTGGTCAACAGAAAGGGCCCAATTTTTCTCCATGACATTCGACTACATATTACACAACCAACACTTCAAAAGTTGAACGAACTGGGGTACGAAGTTTCACCACATCTGCCAGATTCACCTGATCTCTCGCCAACTGACTAACACTTCTTCAAGTATCTTGACAACTTTCTGCAGGGAAAATGCTTCCACAACCAGCAGGCAGCAGAAAACGCTTTCCAAGAGTTTGTCAAATCCCAAAGCATGGATTTTTATACTATAGGAATAAACAAACTTATTTTTCATTGGCAAAAATGTGTTGATTAATAATGGTTCCTATTTTGATTAATAAAGATGTGTTCGAGCCTAGTTATAATGATTTAAAATTCACAGTTCAAAACTGTAATTACATTTGCACCAACCTAATACATATATATACAGAACAGCAGGATGAGTTTTAGAATAAACTTAAAAGGACCTATACTTGAATATAAAGAAAAAAAAAATGCCATCCCCCAAAACTGCCAAATCTGTAGCAGTCGGATATGGCTTAGCAATTGCATATGTGAAAAAAACTTCCAGATTTTAGCAGATGGTAACCTGAAGGAATCAAAAGTATAGCATCAATGTAAACCACAAACAAACAATACAAAACCCTGGCCTCCTCTAAAACTGCATCAATGCTCAGAAGTGTATCCTAAGACTCATCCTAGAGCACTGCATTCTCACCTGGACAGTTCAGAAAAGTATGGATAACTGAAATATGGTTAGAAGAAAACAGCATGATGGGAATTTGAGTCATGGAAACATGTTGATGGGTTAAAGGAACTAGCAAGGTTGATGGGAGTGATAACAATTTGGAGGGTTCAATATGTTAAGGTCTATTACTTGAAAGAGAATTAAATTTACATATGGCATAAGCATATGGCATACTCTGGGACAATATCCAGCCCACACAAAAAAGATGGGAGATTTTTCTTCAATACATAGAAGAACTGTCTTCACAATACTGTCCAAATGTGAAATGACTGCCCCAGAAATGGATAAACTGCTCTTTCAGCAAAAGATATAAAGTGAATGAATGGCTTGCCCTGGATGACTCAGGGACTCCTCCAAGCCTAAGTAAGATTCAATGATTAAATTCCTCCAAGTTAAAAAGTGCTATGAATTCTAGTAAACTCAGTTTCCTTCTAACAAATTTGGGGCAGCTGGAAATGGTTATTTCCAGAGCACCTTTACTGAATCACAAAGGGATAGTATTATCTGAAATCACTTATCAATTATTTCGCCCAAAGCATCACATCCTCTGAAAAAGGGACCATCTTAAGATCGTTATTAATGAAAATTCACTAACTTACCTTGAGTGAGTCTATATGTAACACCTCTAATATTATATTGTGATGCTCTTTCCAGGGCTTTTTGGAAAATCCACTGAATATGATCAGGGTCATCACCATCTAATGGAACCCCTTCTGTCAGGAAAGAGGGGAAAAAAAAAGAATGGAAGACAGAAACATGTACACATAAATCAACTTATTTTTAAGGTAAATGTCCAAATAAATAATATAGACAAGTTATCTTATGTAATTCTGAATTAGGAAATTAGGTTTATTACCTCCAAAAGGCTGCTCCTTAGGCCACTGCAATATCCTGACATACTCAATACAGTGTTCTGGTAGCCTGGGCATAGACGCAATGGTGCACATGGGAAAATTAACCTAAAAACACAGTTTGCCTTTTTTAGTGGATTTTAAATAAATTATTTTAAAATGTAACTTCTAGTTATGATCTAGTTTGTCAAGTTTCTTATAATTCATATTAGCCTTCCATTTACAGAAACAAAATATTTAATACTATTAAGAATGCTTCTGAAATTAACACAGCTGATCTATGTCACTTCACTTAGGTTGATCTCCCTAAAAAAATAGGTTTGCCCTACACTTAAAAAAACATATAAAGTTAAGCTTTGTTAGAACATGGGAAGAATAGGAGTGAATAAATTCTCAAATATGAGTACCCTATTATGTTTAACTAAGATTTAAACTTAAAGATATAAAATTAACCAAAACAAATAAATTTCAAATAAAAACTAATAAAATTATTTATAAATCAGACTTCTAAATGCCCTTTCAAGTGGAAATGCAGATTAAAGAGCTTCATCTTTGGAAATATCATTCTCATCTCTGGTGTCTTTATATCCCTGAAACACAGGCAAAAACTAAACAAAACAGATTACAGCTCTATCCCAACATATAACTTTCTAACTGATCCCTTGATCCTTACTCTCTAAATAAAAAACTAATAGAAATGAATTATGAGAACAGAACAGTATCAAAATGATGATATTGAGTCTATGTATATGTGTGCTCAGTCACTCAACCGTGTTCAATTCTTGCAACCCCATGGACTAGAGCCCACCAGGTTCCTCTGTCCATGGAGTTTTTCTGGCAATACTGGAATAGGTTGCCATTTCTTTCTCCAGCGGATCTTCCCAGACCAAGGGATGAAACCCAAGTCTCCTGCACTGCATGCAGATTCTTTACCACTGAGCCATCAGGGAAGATACATTATGTCTGTTATCTTTCCTTAAATAGAGCAAAATTTCGTATTTCATCACCATTCTTCTTAGCATGCCTTTTAAAATATGGTTATTCCTAATTAAAAATCCTAAATACTGACTAATCTTAATAATGCAACCCTTATTTCACCCCAAGATACTATCAAACAGATGCGGGTGCTTTTGTGATTACCTGTGGTGGATATAGTTCCAGCGTGCATTCAATACAAGCAGTCATTCCAGGCAGAATCACCCGGGCATTTCCTTTAAAACCTTCTGTCCCCCCATCTATCAAAGGGACAATGGAGCTTGGATCTAATACACCATCTTCATAATTTAGAAGAGATATCTAGGAAAATTGTTTCAAGGGTTTAAAAGGAGAGGGGGATAAGAATTCAAAAAGGGAGAATGCTTTCAACAATTCTAAAAGTCAATCACATTACTAAATACTAATACACCAAATCAAGGGATTACATTAGTAGCAATTTACATCCAAACCTGCAAATTAATGACTGGCAATAAACAATGAACTACATCTATTACTGAAAACTGAATAAACTCTGATTTTTCAAAAATATGACACAAAGTCTCATTTTTAGTATGTTAAGAGCAGCAGGAAGAACTTCAGAGAACTGTAAAAACACTAAGTTTTTACCAGCATGCCATTTATCCATCTTCTGGCTATGATGGAGTCCAGTCCACATACAATTATATGAAATTCTACAAGAAAAAAAATGCAAGTTGAGTTTTTAAAAATGCAGCCACACAAAATGATTCACAATTTCTAAGAAACAAAAAACATTTTTCATTATAAAATAAACATACAGCTTCCAATCCTTGAGTAATCCATACTCAGAACAGCATATAAAAACGCAGCTAATGGTGCCAACTAAGAATTTAAAAAGTTTGCCATCCTTTCAATCAGTCAACAATATTCCTGAAAAGCCAACACCAAGAAATGAAAGCAAATAAAGAAATAGCAATCAAATAGCTAGCAATCTGTAAACAGCAACTAAAAAATACAAAAATTTAGTGAGAATTGAATTTCAAGTGGAAAACTTACGTCGATAGAAAGTGTCATTAAAATCCTGAATCTTGTTGAAATGTCTGAATATAAGTAAAGGAACTTAAGCTGCTAAAAATTTTTAATTTGTAAGATGAATTCAACAATGCCACAGGATCAAATTATAAATGTATATTTAAAACAAGACATAAGTCATCAGTGTTCAAAGCAATGGAATTCAAGGAATCTGATAAAATGAAAACAATCCTACCTCCTAAAAAAACTGTTTTCTAAACACTCCTCTCCCCTAATGACATAGAATAGTTTCTCTCATCCCCAAGCTTCCATATCAGTATAACTGTATCTCTGTTATACTTTCTGCTGGTGCTGCTACTGCTAAGTCGCTTCAGTCATATCTGACTCTGTGCGACCCCATATACTTTCTACTCTGCTGCAATTCTTATGTAAAACCATAAACTCTGGGAAAATAGAATGTGTGTCTTCACCCATCAGCATCAAGCAGAGGCAATAAAAATTTGTTTAGTGAAGGGAACGGGTATGCTATAGTTCCCACTTACAAAGGGGATTCGAATTCTAGGAGTTAACATACTGCACAAATTAATACACTGTACACCTTAAATGTTTACAGTTTTATATGTCAGACATAGGCAATTAAAAAAAAGTTACTGCAAAACTAATTTTTAGAAAACACAGATGTTTCCAATAGCTTTTTCAGGTGCTAATGATTTGTTGTTGATTTTTTTCCCCTTGTTGGGGGGAAGGGTGAATTTTCTTCCTTTCTCACTAAACTCAGTTCTTCAAGTCTCTCTCTTTCTACCCAACCTGCACCATATAAGCAGGCTTTCCCCAACCTGGAGGGTGCCAAGAGAACACCACTCAAAACCAGCTAGGAGTGTGAATCATAATACTTAACATCTGAACAGTATACGTATGCAAAAAAACATTTTTTTAAATTGTTTCTAATGGAGCAATTTCATTTAGTAACACATAAATTACACTCCCCTAAAACAAATCATCCATTGCAGGCTTTAAAAACCAAAATGGAAAAGAGGGACAATACATAGTATGTGTGCTCTAGATTTTTTTTATTATTATTATTCTGGCCTACAAATAAAGAAATATGTTCAATTCTAGCCCTCACCCACCAAGACCCTTATTCCTTTTGAATACCAGGCAAACGAGAGGTATGCTAGAAAACAAAGTCAAAAGAGAACCTGAGCAAACATTAGCGGAACAAAAATAGGAGACCCGGGAGCCAGACCAAGAAATGCCATCTCCTGGATTTCTACAAAATACCCAAAGTTCCCCAGATCTAAACAAGGGAGAGAGACAAAAGAGTGTACACACTCTTTTTTTCTCTTTCTCCCTATAAGGACATGTATTTGCATGTTTAAACTTTTTATGTTTGCAAAGACAGTACACAGTGTCCCGTATTTCTTTCATGCAGTTTCCCCTAGGGGTTACACCATATAAACTACAGTACCATAGCAAAATTACAAAAATGTGACACTGGTACAATGTGTGTGTTAAGTTCTGTCATTTAAATACATGTAGATCTGTGTAACTACAATTAAGATGCGCAACTCTTACAGCACCACTAATATCTCCCTCCTGCTGCCCCTTTCGGAGAAGGCGATGGCACCCCACTCCAGTACTCTTGCCTGGAAAATCCCATGGACGGACGAGCCTGGTGGGCTACAGTCCATGGGGTCTCGAAGAGTCAGGCACGACTGAGTGACTTCCCTTTCACTTTTCACTTTCATGCATTGGAGAAGGAAATGGCAACCCACTCCAGTGTTCTTGCCTGGAGAATCCCAGGGACGGGGGAGCCTGGTGGGCTGCCAGAGTCTATGGGGTCACACAGAGTCGGACACGACTGAAGTGACTTAGCAGCAACAGCTGCCCCTTTACAGTCACATCTGTCCCCTCCAACATGCCAAATCCCTGGCAATCACTAATGTGCTCTCCATCTCTGTAATTTTGGTATCTGAAGGTTATATGCAATCAAACAGTATATGATCTTTTGAGACCAGCACTTTTCATTCAGCATAATACTCTTGATATCCATCCAAGCTGCACCTCATTAGTTAGTTTTTTATTGCTCAGTATTATTGTACTGAGTACAATAATTGTATATTGTATACACAGTATAACTGTAATACAGGTTAACAATTCAGCTATTGATGGATGTTTGAGTTGTCGCCAGTTTTTGGCTACTTGCAAATAAAGCTACAAACGCTGGAGAATAAGTTTTTATACAGGTGGTAGGTAAATGCCCAGGAATGAAACTGCTGAGTTGTATGGAAAGTATATATTCAAATTTTTTAAAAAATAGCCAAACTATTTTCCAGATGACTATCATTTTACACTTCCAGTTTTCCTGTATCTTTGCAAACATTCATTACTATTTTTATGTCAGCTATCCTAAAAGGTGTGTAGTAATCTCACTGTGATCATAAGCTGGATCTCCCTTAAAGCTAGTGATACTGAATATCTTATCATGAGCTTTTTACTATTTTCTTTAGTGAAATATCCCTTCATATTTTTGGTCCATTTTCTAACTGCTTTTTACTGTTATGGCAGTTCCTTATATATTCTTGATGAATCCTTTGTCAGATACCTACTTCGTAAGTATCTCCTAGTGTGTAGCTTATCTTGTCATCCTAACAGGATCCTTCACAGAGCAAAAGTTTTTAATTTTGATGACACTCAATTTACCATTTTTTAATCCTTTTATGGATTATTCTTTTGATGTGGTCTATGGATTTTTATCAAACCCTACATCCCAAAGCTATTTCTCCTATGTTATCTTCCAAAGTTCTACAGGTTTACATTTTATACTTAACCTATGATCTATCTTGAGTTTTTTTTGTAATTTGAGTTTTGAGATGCATTTTTTTTTGCTACCACAATTTACTGAAGAGATGGTCCTTCCCAGAGAGAATTGTTTTTGCACCTCTGTCAAGTATAAATTGGCCATACTTGGATGTGGCTATTTCTGGTTTCTCTATTCTGTCCTGCTGATCTGTGTCTATACTCTCTCCTTGGCAACACCACAGTCTTGATTATTGTACTTGGGTAACAACTCTTGAAATTGGCCAGTGATTCCTCCAACTTTATTCTTTCATAGTATTGTCTTAGATAATCCTTAGCTCTATCCACTTTAGAATAATCCTGTTTGGAACAACAGAAAAGTTTGCAGGAATTTTGATAGAAACTTGTATACAAATTGTACACAAATCTGGGGCTAGGTGACAACTTTACTATGTTGAATCATCCAGTTCTTGAATACTATCATTCCATCATTTAGATCACTTTTGATTTCTTTCATTTGCATTTTGCAATATTCAGCATACAAGACCCATACTTATTTTGTTAGATTTCTCCTTTCTTTGAGTGGTTATAAATGGCACTGTAGTTTAAATTTCAGTTTCCATGTGTTCACTGCTAGTATTTGTGTATGTCGACTTTTGTATCTTGTGGTATTTCCAACATAACAAATCCCATTTCCTAAGTTTCTTTTTTTTTTTTTTTTCTCATTAAACTTTTTTTAATGGGTCTCAAATTCTGTGACAGATTTTTGGTCAAGTTGTTTTCATTAAAAAGTACTGATTTTAAAAACTAATAACTTAAACTGCCACACACAAAACATATGGTCCACAAAAACATTCTTCTTTCCTTCTGAAGGTTTTACAATGCATTGCTATCATTAACCAGTCTTTTACTATTAAACTTAAATGGCCAATTGAGACAAACAGTTCTGAGACCGTTCTTCCACCACTGATTAAGACTGGGGTGGCAGGTATTGGGGATAATATTCATTTAGCCTTCTGAGCTTTCTGGGCAGACTTGGTGACCTTGCCAGCTCCAGCTGCCTTCTTGTCCACTGCTTTGATGACACCCACAGCGACTGTCTGTCTCATGTCACGCACAGCAAAACGGCCCAGGGGAGGATAATCAGAGAAGCTCTCGACACACATGGGCTTGCCAGGAACCATATCAACGATGGCAGCGTCACCAGATTTCAAGAATTTAGGGCCATCCTCCAGCTTTTTCCCAGAACGACGATCAATCTTCTCCTTCAGCTCAGCAAATTTACAAGCAATGTGAGATGTGTGACAATCCAGCACAGGTGCATATCCAGCACTGATTTGGCCTGGATGGTTCAAAATAATCACCTGAGCTGTGAAGCAAGCAGCTTCCATGGGTGGATCATTTTTGCTGTCACCAGCCACACTGCCACGACGGACATCTGTGACAGACACGTTCTTGACATTGAAGCCCACATTGTCCCCAGGAAGGGCTTCACTCAATGCTTCATGGTACATTTCTACAGACTTCACTTCAGTTGTTACATTGACTGGAGCAAAGGTGACCACCATGCCAGGTTTGAGAGCACCAGTCTCCACACGACCCACAGGGACAGTACCAATACCACCAATTTTATAGACATCCTGGAGAGGCAAATGCAAGGGTTTGTCAGTTGGGCGAGTTGGTGGCAGGATGCAATCCAGAGCTTCAAGCAGGGTGGTTCCACTGGCACTGCCGTCCTTACGGGTGACTTTCCATCCCTTGAACCATGGCATGTTAGCACTTGGCTCCAGCATGTTGTCACCATTCCAGCCAGAAATTGGCACAAATGCTACTGTGTCGGGGTTGTAGCCAATTTTCTTAATGTAGGCGCTGACTTCCTTAACAATTTCTTCGTATCTCTTCTGGCTATAGGGTGGCTCAGTGGAATCCATTTTGTTAACGCCAACAATTAGTTGTTGCACACCCAGGGTGTAAGCCAGAAGGGCATGCTCACGGGTCTGCCCGTTCTTGGAGATACCGGCTTCAAATTCACCAACACCAGCAGCAACAATCAGGACAGCACAGTCAGCCTGGGATGTGCCTGTAATCAGGTTTTTGATGAAGTCTCTGTGTCCTGGGGCATCAATGATGGTAACATAGTACTTGCTGGTCTCAGATTTCCACAGGGAGATATCAATGGTGATACCACGCTCACGTTCAGCTTTAAATTTGTCCAAGACCCAGGCATATTTGAAGGAGCCCTTTCCCATCTCAGCAGCCTCCTTCTCGAACTTTTCAATTGTTCCCTCATCGATCCCGCCACATTTGTAGATCAGATGGCCAGTCGTGGTAGACTTCCCTGAATCTACATGCCCAATGTGCGTCTTCTCCTTTCCCATTTTGGCTTAGGTTTAACGGTGGTTTTCACAACACCTGTGTCCTGGCGGCAAACCCGTTGCGAAAAAGCCTAAGTTTCTATAAAATACTAAAAGTTCCCTGGATCTAAAGGTATGGGAATCAACAAAGTGTGACTAATCCTTTTTTAAAACATGTTTCTTATAAAAATATATTTCTTCTGACACACTTTCCATTTGATTAATAATATACGGACTCTTTACTTTGCCTGCTATGGTAAGGCGATACAAAGATTACCAGTATCCAGCCTACAAACTTAAGAGTCTAGTCGAGGACATATGCAATTGAAATTTAAATTAAAGACAATAGGCAAATAAATGAAGGTACTTGCTACCTAAGCTTAATTTAGGGCAAAAAACATTTTATACAACCTGAAAAGAAAAGATTGAAAGGACATTAATCAGTGTTACCAAAAGATATGTCAGTAATAAGCTTACTGCTGCTGCTTATTTTTTCTGCCTATCTGTATTCTCTATGTTAAACATCTCTTGTATAATAATAAAAATAATAAGCTTCACATAGTTAAGTATTGAGTAACTGATTTGTCAAAAGGATACGGAACTACATTGCAATTAGGAATTCTGTCATTTAGAAATTCTGCAGCAACTTCAGCCTTAGGTCTTCCAACATCTTTAGGCCTACAGAAAAAATTATATTTAAATTATTATTCATGATATAAATCTAGGTTATCTACATAATCTACTTTGACACACAAAAATATCCACAGTGAATTTATCTAGAGGCTATTTAGAAGGAATATTTTTACCTAAGTATTTCTGGTGAATAATGAGTCATTAAACACTAAATGTAAACCCTTGTTGGTATTCCAAATTAAGTATTTTTAAGTACTAACAAGTCTAAGTATTTAAGTGAAAATATGAAGTTTTTAAGTTAAAGTGTAACAACAGCATGTTTCCCAGACGGAAAAAAGTATTCCAGATCCATAGATTTCCATGTCTTTGCCCTGAATCCCAGAACTTCAAGGTGTTACTATGCAGGTCTTGGCAGAAAAAAAATCAAGGGATCCTAAAGATGCAAGAATGTTCATATACATTCTTCCTCTTCTTCCCATGTGTGCTAATAAACTAGTAAATGCTGAATCCCATAAGCAGCCATAACTATGTTTTTTGAAGGAATAATTCCAAAGGCAGTATCTAGAATTGCCTTTGATACCACTATCTTCAAGAAGGTAAAAATAAAAGACCTCAAAAGGTTACTCCTAGATAATAACCACAGTTACAGACAGGACAGGACACGAGTTCTCTCTTCTAATCTCAGTATGAATGATATTTTTCTTTCCTAATATTTTCTCATTCTTCTCATGGGAATAAATCATTCCCTCAGGTATACATAATAAGCACTTCATTACTACTTTTTCACAACATGATTTTTGGTTATATACATAGGTCCATCATAACTACCAGACTATGAACAACTGGAAGAAAGTTACCATACTCTTATCTTTTTGTACTCCTTCCTAGCTAAGCACAGAGTAAACACTTGAAAAATAAATGAAAATTAAACAGTCACTGTGCACATTAGAAATCGTTTTTTATTTAAAATTGGAATTTTTAACATGTATCGGAGAAGGCAATGGCACCCCACTCCAGTACTCTTGCCTAGAAAATCTCATGGACGGAGGAGCCTGGAAGGCTGCAGTCCATGGGGTCGCTAAGAGTCGGACACGACTGAGCAACTTCAACTTTCACTTTCCACTTTCATGCATTGGAGAAGGAAATGGCAACCCACTCCAGTGTTCTTGCCTGGAGAATCCCAGGGACGGGGGAGCCTGGTGGGCTGCCGTCTATGGGGTCGCACAGAGTCAGACACGACTGAAGCGCCTTAGCAGCATGTCTATGTATGGCTGAGTCCCTTGGCTATTCACCTGAAACTACTACAACACTGTTAATCAGCTATATCCCAACACAAAATGTTTTTGGTGCTAAATAAAATGCTAAAAATAAATAAAATAGGAATTTTTAAAAATGCTTTAACAGGTCAAATTTCTTCTCTCCAATAAGGCAGAATGCTTTTTTGACTCAAAACTTCTTGTAAGAGTTTTATTCTTTGTCCAAACTTGTAATTACAAGAGACTCTAGCACAAGTCAAGCAACTTGATTTCAGTATTACATCCAACTACCCTGGACAGAGCTCTTTAGGTATACAGAGTAGATAAAATAGTTCCAAGAATCTTTCAGACTGTGTATTATATGTGCTTTCATAATTGATCCCAAAAAAAGAACTCTAAGATGGTTTCTGTGGGAACGGCTACTTTACCATCCCAGAATTAGGGGATTCAATTGCTCCTCCGAAAAACTGTATTTTGAGTAAAATGGCCTTTCATACACATCATCCTTGCAAGAATGGCACTGTTATACAACAACAACACGTCATCCTTGCAAGGTATCTTGGCCTAATTACTTAACCTGGAAAACAAGAACCTATTGTGGGGTTTGCTCTGAGATTAAATTAAGTAGTATAGATCAAGAGCTCAGAAAGTACTTAATATATCCTAAGCACTTCACAAATCTTCATTGTCACTATGATCTTCAATCATTATTTCAGCCCTATATTAAAGGGCATAGCTTATTATCAATAACCAATCAATTTGGTGGTGTCATTTCAAGAGCAGTCCTACACTAAATATTTGTCAGACTGGAAAGGGCCCACAAACTTTTTCTATCAAGAGAAGAGAAATATCAAGGGCTGAAAAAATATACAAAGAAAACCTTAAAAGTTAAATGTAGGGTTCACCCTACAATTACAATACTTCATTAACTTGACTTAGTTTCACCCACCCTTCAACCTGTTTAAGATCTTTCCCAAAGTTAATTTTATCTTTTCTGCTACCTAACCTCATCCTGCATCCTGCTCAGACTACTTGAGCACCTTTTGTCAGTACTCTATGATCACTACAGAGAGAGAAAAAAGTCCTTATCTCTGTGCCGTTCTTAGTCGCTCAGTTGTGTCTGACTCTTTGCGATTTCATGGACTGTAGCCCACCAGGCTTCTCAACCCATGGAGATTCTCCAGGCAAGAATACTGGAGTGGGTTGCCAGGCTTTCCTCCAGGGGATCTTTCCAACCCAGAGATCGAACCCAGGTCTCCCACATTGCAGGCAGATTCTTTACCATCTGAGCCACCAGAGAAGCCCATCCGTGTAATTCTTTGAGTAACAAATACACACTTTTATCTAAGCCATTCAAGTCCCTAAACACTACATATAGTATTATTCATTAATGAACTTTTCCTCAGATCTGCATGTAAGGACTACTTCTAGAATTTAAAGTCACTCCACATAAGTTGCTCTTAGATGTTTACTGCATTTCACTTATACCTAAGGTAATTATCCCTCTCTGTTCCATTTCACTTGCTCCTGGGTTTTTTCTCCTTAACTCACCATCTTATTTCACCTTCTATAAAAAGTTCAAACTGTGTCATAACTTCACTGCCCCAGAGTCACCCCTCAAGTCTTGGCTCATAAGTCTCTACCAATATATCTCACTAGGGCCTAATATATATTTACTGTTCTTTTATGAAATCAACAGGAGGCAAAGAGTAGAACTCGGTGTCTTCAAGGCACAATCATCCCAAAGATCACATTCACCTTTTGGACATTTCTTTAAAATCAACAAAAACATATATTTGTTTACAGAACTATTTTTGCCATAATGCCCAAAATTTTCCTGCAAAATTTACCTAAGACAGGAGTGACAGTTCTTAACAAAATTAGCATTATCCTCTCAGCAGTTTTTTATTAAACTGAAAATGTACTCAAATTTGAATGATTACCACAATTTTAAAATAGGATATTAAAACTCACCTAAATAAAAATTGTCTATTCAGATTGGAAACATCTATAGTGTCCATGTCTATAACGTGAATCTGTCTAAAACCAGACAAGGCCTGTGAAAATAAAAGAAAAAAAAATCTAATTAAGCAAAAGGTTCATCACATTTGTAATTTTTTAATTTCTTTTCAATGGTCTTAAATCTACAAGTTCTCAGTAATAAGTTCTGCACAATTGTATTCAATGGTTAGAGTCATACAAGGTATATAAAACTCAGGGTTCTTATAAAGGTCAAAAAAGTGTAGGTACTCAGTTTTAAATAATCCATAACCCAAAGAGAGTAACTCAAAATTTCTATGGTTGTTTCATAATCCCATAAACACATCTGTTAAAGTTTGTTTTGCTGCTGCTGCTGCTGCTAGATATTTTATTTTTACTATTCTTACTACTTAACTATAGTTGCTATTCTTTTCTAGAATACTGTTGAAAGTAATTCCTACAAGATTTATATTACTGTAAGCATGCTGCCAATCAGAAATAACTGTAAGATTATAAACAGACACACACACACACATATATATATACACACACCCTGGACATGTAAAAGAAATACCTTAAAAGGAGAGTCAAGAGCAAGCAATCAAAGAGCTAGAGAAAAGCAACAAAACTCTTGTGTTTCAATGATAATGCCACATAGTTTAACAGTACAAGGTGTTCAAACTTACTTGCAGATTAAAAAAAAAAATAGGTCTCAAGACTCAATTAGGCGTCTCTGGTCATGGTCAGTTTACTTACGTAATCAAATTGAATCACTTGGTAATAATTTCACCATTTTTCTGCCCTCTTTATAGTAAGAGCTGTCCATACTTTCATTCTCAAATTCCTTTCTTGCACTTGCTGTAAACAAGCTCTCACTCCACTGAAAACCACACTTGTCAGTCACCAGTGACCTCCCATCACCAACTCTTACTCTCTGACATGACCCATCCCAAGTATTTGGCAGGGTATATGGATGGATTCACCTCCTTGAAACACTTTCTTCACCTGGTCACCTCACTCACAAGAATTTGAACACTTTTTAAAAATTGGTTTCCCATTCACTACTCACTCAAGAGTTTTCCTCCTCATTTACTGGCCGGAATTTGGGGCGCCCTTGCACTTACTAGTTCTGGTTACTTATGGCGATTTCAGACCATCTTGTAAGGTAAACCATCACCTAACAGATATTAATATCTGAAATTTAACAATTTCCAAAACCAAAGCCAATCACCCTTGCTGACCCAAACCAGCAAATCTGTTCTTTACCCAGCCCCCCTCACTTCAGTGAAAGCCAACTCCATCTTTCCAGCTGCTCACAGCAAAAACCTTATCATGTCAGCCTTGACTCCTCTTATGTCCCACACCAATCCACCAGCAAATCCTATTGATTTAATCTTCAAAACATCCATAATCCAACCTCCTCTCACGGCCTCCAGTACAACTGCCCTCTTCTAAGGGACTACCTATCACCTCTCGCCTAGGCGACTTCAACAACCTTCAAACCAGCCTCTCAGCTTTCTGCTCTGTTCTTCTTCTTGACTTTTCTTAATACATCAGCCACAGCGACCCAGGTTAAAGTTGTATGGAGTCAACTCACAGACTTAAACCTCCTCCAATGACTTTCTGACTGGGAGTAAAAGGCAAAGTTCTTAGAGTAGCACCTCAAGCCTTTTGTGACTCACTCCAAGCTCATTTTGTTATCTCATCCTCCTAGAAAATTCCCCTCTTCCTCACTTCTGCTTTAGCTACAATGACCTCTGTGTCCTCCTGGAACATAACAGTTATGTTCCCACTTCACAGCTTTTGCACCTGATACTCCCTCTGCTTAGAATGTTCTTGCTGACCTTTTTGCCCAAATAGCACCTTTCTGTGAACCCTTTCCCCTCCCGCCAGGCTATCTATATTCCATCCTTCCTTTCTCCATAGCATTTAAGCATTTATTACCATCTGACATACAACATAGTTCACTTGTCTGTTCCTTCCACTAAAACAAAAGCCCTCAGCATACAAACGCCTGTTTTGTTCAAGGCTATATCTTTAGCATATAAAACTGTACCTGGTATATAGAGAAAGAGGTTCAATAAATATTTGCTCTATCAATAATACTAATGTCATGTCCTTTATTTTAGAATGAGCCTTTGGTGGCTTACGATCAATTCAAAAAATATGCATGCATGTCTCTTTTGTTATCTATGTGTGAAACAAGCAAAGTAACAAGTGGTAAAATTGAAAACCCAGTTTTCTTCTATGTAAGAGATTATTACAATGCACTGAATAACAAGCCACTTCTGAAGTTGCTTGATGACTACTCCTCAGATCTAACCTCTAATTACTTTACATTTTAAACTGGTATCTATCATGTTTCCAAGTTAACAGCTTTGAAATGGAAAAAGCTAACTATTTAGGAGATTTGTGCATACAATACCTATGAAAACCACAGTATCTTTCCTAAATCCTTTGGTTCTTATGCTGCAAGGGTATTTGTATCTAATAAAGTACTGTTTTGGCATCCTATTACAGGGCACATCGTGTGTGTGTGTGTGTGTGTGTGTGTGTGTGTGTCTCTCTCACAGAGCACATGGTGTGTGTGTGTGTGTGTGTATGTCTGGCTCTCTCTCACAGGGCACATCATGTGTGTGTGTGTGTGTGTGTCTCTCTCTCTCTCACAGGGCACATCGTGTGTGTGTGTGTGTGTGTGTGTGTGTGTGTCTCTCTCACTGGGCACATCATGTGTGTGTGTGTTTGTGTGTGTGCCTGTGTCTCTCTCTCTCACAGGGCACATTGTGTGCGTGCATGTGTCTCTCTCTCTCACAGGGCACACGGGGTGTGTATGTGTGTCTCGCTCTCTCTCTCACAGGGCAGTGTGTTTGTGTGTGTGTGTGTGTCTCTCTCTCTCTCACACGGCACATTGTGTGCGTGAGTGTCTCTCTCTCTCACAGGGCACATGGGGTGTCTATGTGTGTGTGTGTGTCTCGCTCTCTCTCTCACAGGGCACATCATGTGTGTGTGTGTCTCTCTCTCACAGGGCACATCATGTGTGTGTGTGTGTGTCTCTCTCTCTCTCACAGGGCACATGGTGTGTGTGTGTGTGTGTCTCTCTCTCTCACAGGGCACATGGGGTGTGTGTGTGTGTGTGTGTGTGTGTGTGTGTATGTCTCACTTTCTTTCTCACAGGGCACATCATGTGTGTGTGTGTCTCTCTCTCTCACAGGACACATCGTGTGTGTATGTCTCTCTCTCTCTCATAGGGCACATCATGTGTGTGTGTGTCTCTCTCTCTCACAGGGCACATTGTGTGCGTGTGTGTGTGTGTGTCCGCGCACACTCAGTCGTGTCCAACTCTGTGTGATCCCATGGAATGTAGTGTAGCCCACCAGATTCCTCTGTCCATGGAATTTTCCAGGCAAAATACTGGAGTGGGTTGCCATTTCCTGCTCCAGGGGATCTTCCCAACCCAGGGATCAAACCTGCATCTCCTGCATTTCCTACATTGACCATCAGAGTCTTTACCACTGTACCATCTGGTAAGCCCTATATGATACATACGGCTATTTATTTTGTGTGAATACTTCAAATTCACTAAGGACATACATCATGATGACCTGCAATGCCCACAGAACCAAGCACAGCACTAAGTACCAGGAAGTGTATTAAGTTTTTGCAGTCTCACTAGGAGTGACATTAGTGTTTCCTAGCAAAAGTAATGTGCTTATTTATATTTAAATTTAGGTCCCAAGGCTGACTATTTAGATCCTTCATCTGGCTGTTGCCTGCTTCATTTTCTAAGGAGTATGCTCTACCGTTTCCACTTTTCCATATACTAATCAGAAGGCAAGCATACAACAGCTCCAAATCAATCTTCCCCTAACCATTTTTGTTAAATAAACTGATAAAATCTTATAAAGATCTACTTTGTAGTTATCAGAAGTCAATGAAACTAATTAAGTCACAAATTATGGATTCCATCCAGTACCTAGGAATAGCTTCACTAAATAGTACCCTCTCTTGAGATGATGTTCTTTTAAAACAGACTGACCAAAACTAGAAAAAAAAGGTTTAGCTCTCCCATATTTTATGGGTCTACTACCATATGGTTATTAAAAAAATT
The DNA here is from genome assembly GCF_029407905.1 of Bubalus kerabau. NCBI lineage: Eukaryota > Metazoa > Chordata > Mammalia > Artiodactyla > Bovidae > Bubalus > Bubalus kerabau. The sequence continues at coordinate 34,169,639 of NC_073643.1, read as the reverse complement.
ACTGTATGATTAGATCATGTAATGACACAATGGTTCAGTGAAATACTTGACTAAAAATTGATGACCTGGATTAGATTCCAGGCACAACACCATAATCCAGAAAAAACCTGTCATTTAACATCCCTGAACCTGTGTCTTACTCTCTATAAAATGAGTCCTATTCACCTAAGTGGATTATTCCGAGGGACATACAAAATAATAAATACTTTGAAATTACATGTGAAATATGAATTAACAGTTTTGCTATTTACTTCTCTGAATTAATGAGCACTTTGCAAGAGGAAGCACAAAAATTTGCTGGATAAAAAGAAAAGAAGAAAGGAGAAACAAAAATGTCTATCAATCATTACTTTATAGCCAAGGACTTTAGGGTTTAAAAAGTTAAGTTACATCATCATTTTAATTACTATCTGGAATTTGACCTGCTAAACTTATCCGACAAAGGCTCAGGAGAAACAGTTAACAATCATAATAAAGAAATGACAGAAAAGGAAAAAGGTTTAATTATCATAGAGAAGGAAAGTACATATTTTATATATATATTACCAGGTTTTTCAGGAGCTCACATCCTAAGCCGCCAGCTCCAATGACTAGAACTTTACATGTATCTAACAAAAACTGGAGAGACTGTAAAGAACGAAAAGGCATATTAAAATCTAGTTCATAAAAACCATAAGTACCAGCAATAAAGCAACAAACCATAAAAGAGTTTCTGTTTCCATGAAAAATGCAACTGAAGATAAAGAGCAGCCTTTGAAATTAATAAATTATTTAAATTTATGAACAAGGTAGAACCAGAAATTGTATAACCCTAATGATTTCTGAGAGTTCCAACTTTAATGCTGCTAAATTGAGTTTTATTGGTTGAAATTTAAAAAGCTACTATTTCTAACAAGAAAAAAATATGCCTACTTTACAGTTGTCTCTTTTTTTAACTTTGAAAGGAGAACATCAAACTCAATTATTTAATTGACTTCTTAAAAATTGAAAAGTGTAAAAATTGTAAGAACTGAAGATCAAGCACTGCACAAGCTGTCTAGAGGTCTTTAAAAAAAAAGGGTAAGAACAATAACAGCTGCTTTTCCATACAGTTGGTTACACTTACAAAACAGGAGATGGCAGGAAGAAAAAACAGGTAAAACTCTTATTTTTTGCCTATCAGCAGAAATATGATTTGAAACAACCACTTAACACAAGAATCTTAAATTATTAGCTCCCTGCCTCAACCCCGCAAAAAAAGAAAATCAGAAGCATGAGAAAATATGCTGGATTATCCAAAGAAATACAGAAGACTGTCAATTTTGTCCAAGATTACTCATTATTCAGATAAGACGAGTCAAACCTAAGAGTCTGCACCTTATCTTCAGGAGCAGCACAATACTTCTATTTCAAAACAGTATCTCTTCATCAACATAAAAGGAGATAAAAAATTTACTGTAAAGGAATATTTCCCATCCCATAATAAAAAAAAACAAGTTGTTTCTAATTGAACATTTGCTTTAAGTCAAACACTACCAGTTCCAAATTCTACTCCTCTATGATACAGCAGTCACGTACTTTTTATACTTTTTAACAGGCAATTAATTATATTGAATTCTAAGTAATTATATATAAATTAATTATATTCAATTCCAAAACTAATTATATTCAGTTCTAAGTAAAGATACTCATTTCAAATAAACTTCAAAATTTAAGCAAGCATATCTGTATCTCTATGAAAGTTAAATTTTTCATAGCAGGGATTAAAAAGGTGTGTCTCAAAAGTAATTTTAAACTGGAATTTTAAATGAAGTATAACAATTTTAAGTGAGGTTATGAAGTCATTTTACTCTTAAAAATTAACATATTACATTTGAAAAATGTGAAAATAACTCAAATATTATTCAGATAAAATCAGTTGCAAATATTCTATTTACTATTTCAAGATAACTTACACAATTGTATTAGTATTTTTATTATAAGAGTAAATTAAAGAGGAAGCATCTTATTATATTTGCAACATAAAACTATTAGAGGAGTTATTTAAAAATAAACATTTCTCACTTCAGTGCTCGGTTCGAAATCAGGGTGTGTGAAGGGTCCAGATCGCTCGAGGAACTTCTTTACATGGTTCCAGCGACCTTCCCAGTCTCCAGTGTCCCCACACCCACCATCAACAGCCATTCTGCACAGAACACAGTAAATTCAGCTGCAAAGATCAGTATGAAAAAGCCACTCCTACAACTAATATGGTTTCCCCAAATGAAAAGGTAACCACACCAGACCTGCTCAAATACAAAGGGTAATATTCAATGTAGTTACGCTTATGCTTTTATTGTCTTTTCTTGCTATTATATAGTTTATGTAAAGGTAAGAACAGATTGAGGAAATAATCAATACGTTTCTGGGTTCCTACAATAACCTAAAATCAAACTTGGGATACTGATCTATCAGTGAGAAATGGGCTTTCTAAACATTTGGAACTTACTAAACACTGCAAACTGCCCAATCTATTCTATAAAGAGCCTTGGAACAGAAAATATAAGCTACAAGAAAAAACAAAAACCAAAAAAATCCCTCCACTTCCAGAATCCTAATGCTTGACATCTAACATAACTCATGTGTCCTTTCCAAGTTTGAAAGGTGTAACTTCTTTCTGATGAGAGAAACATCACATTTTTCTCTGAGGTCCTAATTTTCAAAAAAGAATCTCTTAGGACCATAAGGTGGCTTCTATTGCCACTAAACACAGGCAAAGTTTCAGGTTATAATTATGTCACAGGTAGGCAATACTATCTATAAACCTTTTAGAACATACAATCTAGTAAGGAGGGACTCCTCTAACAAAATAGGTTTTCTATTCATTGCAAGACTCAGGTTTCCTTATAACTATTTTTAATTTTCAAATTTCCTACAACCCCACAATTTCTACCTTCAAACATATTTAGTAATACCCAATTTTTACAAAACGGACCAAGTATTGCCTAGCTATAAGACCACAGGGTTTGACGTCACAGCTGGATTTGGTTCCACAATTAATAGTATTGTGACCTTCAGCAGATTACTGGACCGCCATAAACCTCATCTATAGCTTGTCTGTAGCTACTTCTTAACGTCAAAATGATAGAGATAATCCACATAGAGGCCTTAGTACAATACGTGGTATATAGTAAACATTCAAATTGTAGCTGTCATTTTAAGCAAAAGTGGAATGAAATGAAAGGTGGGAAGAAATGTGAAACTAAACTTGTTCCAAGTCCTCTTGCGATTGAAATTCAACTTTCTGAGATACCTAGGGCCGTGCTACTGGGGACTGCCACAGAAATGACTAACTCACCACGCCCACTGTAAGAGCACTTTCTTCCCGTCCCAAGTAAGGAGGAAGAAAAAATAGGTGATGCTGCCCGGGGTGTAACACACTTCGTTTAAACCTGTCTCACTACCACAAAACGAGGCATCTGATATGAAATAAGGTGTGTAATACATGGGCAATATAAGCTCTCCGGAGGCAACACTCTCCTTTCAGAGCCAATGATTTTGCAAAAATGACTTAAGTGCTTAGTACGATACCAGACTTTAAGTTCTCATCGAAAGTTTGCAAAAATACTATTGTCTCAGTGTTTTCGAAAGGGCAAAAAACGGCCCATCGTCCGTTTCATGTGTTTTGATAAGACTCCCTTCTCACAAAGTCTCGGCTCTGACAATCTGGGATGGAGGAAGAGAGGGGCGCAAGGGTCCTTCCGCAAGACCTTTCGGTCAGGCACCCCGGCGGGCCGGCGCGGACCCTGAGCGCGGTACCCGGGCCCAGCGCCCGCCCGAGACAGAGACCGGGAGGGCCCGCCGGGCCCCTGGGGCTGCGGGCGGGGGTCGGGGGATGAGGCCGCGCGGCCTGCGCTCCGGGTGCCCCCCCTCCCAGCCCCCCGGGCCCGCTGCGGCTGGTCCCCTAGGCCTGGGGTGAAGGGAGGCGGGGGCCCCCGGAGAGGGCCCCGGCCTCCCGGCAGCACTAACTTCTCAGCCAGCAGCTCCTCTATTCTCCTTCTTTTCTTCTCCCTAAAAGAAAGAGAGAATAAAAGAAGGGTCAGCATCACGCTACACATTGGGCGCCGCGAGGGGATGGGGGGCGAGGGGACGGGGCGGAGGGTGGGAGGACCCCGGGTGGAGGCGGCGACCGCCCACCGCCGCGCTCTCTCACAACCCAGCCCGGCCCGGGGCGCCTGCAGAGCCCGGGTACTTACGGCTCCTCGCCATCCGCCATATTGTTCTCCGCCTCTTCCCAGGCACCCCCACGGTGGGAGGAGCGAGGGGCGGGGCGGGGCGGGACCGGCCGTGAGGGGCCGGTGAAGAGGGGCGGGGACTGCGGGAAGGAGGCGGGGCTGCTGGAGCTGGCTGTGCGAGGCTCCCGTGGGTTTAAAGGCTTCTTTGTAATAAAAATCATGATTAAATACACTTAGAGAAGTCTTCGGTTCAGCTGCGTTCAGTCGCTCAATCGTGTCCGACTCTTTGCGACCCCATGAATCGCAGCACGCCAGGCCTCCCTGTCCATCACCAACTCCCGGAGTTCACCCAGACTCATGTCCATCGAGTCAGTGATACCATCCAGCCATCTCATCCTCTGTCGTCCCCTTCTCCTCTTGCCCCCAATCCCTCCCAGCATCAGAGTCTTTTCCAATGAGTCAACTCTTCGCATGAGGTGGCCAAAGTACTGGAGTTTCAGTTTTAGCATCATTCCTTCCAAAGAGCACCCAGGGCTGATCTCCTTCAGAATGGACTGGTTGGATCTCCTTGCACTCCAAGGGACTCTCAAGAGTCTTCTCCAACACCACAGTTCAAAAGCATCAATTCTTCGACGCTCAGCCTTCTTCACAGTCCAACTCTCACATCCATACATGACCACTGGAAAAACCATAGCCTTGACTAGACGGACCTTTGTTGGCAAAGTAATGTCTCTGCTTTTGAACATGCTATCTAGGTTGGTCATAACTTTCCTTCCAAGGAGTAAGCGTCTTTTAATTTCATGGCTGCAGTCACCATCTGCAGTGATTTTGGAGCTCAGAAAAATAAAGTCTGACACTGTTTCCTCTGTTTCTCCATCTATTTTCCATGAAGTGATGGGACCGGATGCCATGATCTTCGTTTTCTGAATGTTGAGCTTTAAGCCAACTTTTTCACTCTCCTCTCACTTTCATCAAGAGGCTCTTTAGTTCCTCTTCACTTTCTGCCATAAGGGTGGTGTCATCTGCATATCTGAGGTTATTGATATTACTCCCAGCAATCTTGATTCCAGCTTGTGTTTCTTCCAGTCCAGCGTTTCTCATGATGTACTTTGCATATAAGTTGAATAAACAAGGTGACAATATATAGCCTTGATGTAATCCTCTTCCTATTTGGAACCAGTCTGTTGTTCCACGTCCAGTTCTAACTGTTGCTTCCTGACCTGCATACAAATTTCTCAAGAGGCAGGTCAGGTGGTCTGGTATTCCCATCTCTTTCAGAATTTTCCACAGTTTATTGAGATCCACACAGTCAAAGGCTTTGGCATAGTCAATAAAGCAGAAATAGATGTTTTTCTGGAACTCTCTTGCTTTTTCCATGATCCAGCGGATGTTGGCAATTTGATCTCTGGTTCCTCTGCCTTTTGTAAAACCAGCTTGAACATCAGGAAGTTCATGGTTCACATATTGCTGAAGCCTGGCTTGGAGAATTTTGAGCATTACTTTACTAGCGTGTGAGATGAGTGCAATTGTGCGGTAGTTTGAGCATTCTTTGGCATTGCCTTTCTTTGGGATTGGAATGAAAGCTGACCTTTTCCAGTCCTGTGGCCACTGCTGAGTTTTCCAAATTTGCTGGCATATTGAGTGTAGCACTTTCACAGCATCGTCTTTCAGGATTTGGAATAGCTCAACTGGAATTCTATCACCTCCACTAGCTTTGTTCATAGTGATGCTTTCTAAGGCCCACTTGACTTCACATTCCAGGATGTCTGGCTCTAGGTGAGTGATCACACCATTGTGATTATCTGGGTCATGAAGATCTTTTTTGTACAGTTCTTCTGTGTATTCTTGCCATCTCTTCTTAATATCTTCTGCTTCTGTTAGGTCCATACCATTTCTGTCCTTTATCGAGCCCATCTTTGCATGAAATGTTCCTTTGGTATCTCTGATTTTCTTGAAGAGATCTCTAGTCTTTCCCATTCTGTTGTTTTCCTCTATTTCTTTGCATTGATCGCTGAAGAAGGCTTTCTTATCTCTTCTTGCTATTCTTTGGAACTCTGCATTCAGATGTTTATATCTTTCCTTTTCTCCTTTGCTTTTCGCTTCTCTTCTTTTCACAGCTATGCAAAGCATCTCATCACCTAAAGATAAACAGTGACAGAATTTTGCACTATTTTCCAGAGTCAGAGATAGATCTGCAGATATATAGGTAGATACATAGGGGTGTGTGTGTGTCTGTGTGTGTCTGCACACGCACGCACCTGAGTTCCTATGTGTCTGAATGGCTGGATAGAGAGAAACAACCATGTTCAAAACAGACAAGCAAAACATATATACATACATACATACATGCATATATCCTTTCTTGGGGCAGGACACGAATGAGATTTTGAGTCAGAAAGGACAGTTTATTTAAATCCTTAACTCTCCACCTATTAACTGTTGGACTTTGGGCACTACTGTGTCTTCATTTGTAAACTGAGGATGATAATGTTCACCTTGTAAGACTGAAATTAAATGAAATCTATCATGTTTTCAAAATATAGTCCCTGATCAGCCATATTAGCATCATTAGGGAACTTGTTACGAATGCAAATTTTGAGGCCCTCCCTGCAACCTTCACTAAACCCAGGATGATTCTGTGCAAAATAAAGCTTGAGAATGGCTGAAATGGAAAGCATAAAGCCTGGTTAGCACTCAGTTAATGTAGCTGCTAATAAATAATATTTAATTTCCTTTTTGTTCTTTATTATCCCCCAATCAAGTTTAATTCAATAACATTCATTGAGCTGAAAGTCAGTGCCAGACAGTCAATGGAGGGACAGAGTTCACAGCCCGCAGTCCCGCAGCATCTCTCCACGTCACATGTCTCAACATCAACCGAAAACTTTTTTTTTTTTTTTCCCAAACTCCTTTACAGATGGAAACTACTACAGTTAAACCCTTCTTTTTCAAAACAGGCTCATGTGTGCAGGGTCTCCAGCAATGCTTTTAGGAGACCTTTCCATTAATGGCAGTGAGCATCACAACCCTCTCAAATGATAAAAACCAAGGGGCACCTTGGAGACCACATAGTTCAAACCTACCATTTCATGAGGACAAAGCTGAGGCCCAGGAACAGGAAGCTGCTGGCACAGGAAAATGAAAAAAGTGAAAGTGTTAGTTACTCAGTCGAGTCAACTCTCTGTGACCCCATGGACTGTAGCCCGCCAGGTTCCTCTGCCCATGGGATTCTCCAGGCAAGAATACTGGAGTGGGTTGCCTTTCCCTTCTCCCGGGGATTTTCCCAACCCAGGCATCAAACCCAGGTCTCCTGCATTGCAGGCAGATTCTTCCCCCTCTGAGCCAGTTGGCCCAGGAAGAGGTCATCTGGCCCTGTTCCTGCCCTGGGACTCACACCCTGACTCACTGTGGTGGTATTCTGATAGATGACACCAGGCACTCCCACTGGCTCAGCGTGACTGATAAGAAATAGCCACTTGTCCTTGCCAATTATGAAAGTAACAGAGACATGCAAGAAAAATCTACATCAGATTTACCTTATTTCAAATGGGATATATAACAAACATTTAGATTATCCACTGTGATTTATATACAGACAATACTCTGGGTGGCCCTATCTAGAAGCAGAGATTTGGACAGAAAAGCCCCAGAAAGGCCTCTATGTTGAATCCAATCCCCCTAAATATATAGTGACAAAGAGCTGTACTAAAGTAGGGCATTTCAAACAGCCAGAAATAAAGTAAGGATTCCATATGTGTTCATTTTTATTTTAAATGATTTTATGATAAAGGTAGAAATGTGTAGTGGGAAAAAAAGTCTCTCACAGTTGAACCAGAGAGAGAAGTATGGTTACTATTTTAGGAGAGAGGAAGAAAAGGATCATGCTATATACAGAGCTCTTTCCAACGTTTTTCATTTCTTTATTTTTAAACTTCTTTGAAAGTTTAAACAAATAAATTAAAAAACGCTGAACAAATATTTACTGGATGTCAATTGCCTATGACCAAAGAGTAATGATATTATTATTAACACACACTTGACAGCTTATGGTCATGCAGTCCTGAGCAATTGGACGGTAAAAGTTCTTGGTCACAGCTCCTAATGGGGTCCTACTGGGGCTCCTACATTGGTCTTAACGGAGATCATTTACTCAGCTTGGCCACAGCGCTGCTTCTCGAAATTCTCGAGCCCCAAGGAATTCTTCCACACCCTCTGACTTCCTGTAACTGAGCACCAAGCACTGGCACACCTCTATCTAATACTCACAGTCCAGTATTTAAGTCTCTACTGCATAGCAAGATCCTTGAAGGCATAGCAAGACTGCATTCTTTTCACCTGTTTCACTTGGAAAAGACTCAAATTTTATCTGTTGGCGTCACAGTGAAATTTTTCAACCTTTTCTTTTTTTTGCCATCAAGTCTGCTGCTGCTGCTGCTAAGTCACTTCAGTCGTGTCTGACTCTGTGTGACCTCATAGACGGCAGCCCACCAGGCTCTGGGAATCCCACCATCCCTGGGATTCTCCAGGCTACTGGAATACAATCATAGAAATAAAACTGCAACAAGATAGAGGAGGGTCAGTGAACATTCACTATTGCAGCATACAAAAACAACTCAGGTTAAAGCCCTGTCAATACCATACAAATGAATCATGTCCTATATTATGATTAATATCAGTAACAGTAGGGACCTCCTTGGTGGTCCAGTGACTAAGACTCCACACTCCCAATGGAGGGGACCTGGGTTCCAGTCCTGATCGGGGAACTATATCCCACATGCTGCAACCAAAGAGTTCACATGCCACAACCAAAGAGCTTTCACATGGCATAACTACCGACTCCACATGCCATAAGTAAAGATTCCTTGTGCTGCAACGAAGACCGAAGATACTACCTGCCAAAACCAACACCTGACCCAGCCAAATAAAACATATGTTTTAAATTGCCAAAATATCAGGCATCTTAAAAAAAAAAAAGTAAACAGTAATATCTAACTGTGAGCAATCATTATACTTCAAACACTTCCCATCAACTATTTTATTTATCTTCACCTACATGGCAGATGTTCCTATTGCACCCACTTTACACATGAAGAAACTGAGGTTGGAGGAAATTAAGTAATTTCTCCAAAATCACCCACCAGCAACAAAGGAGCTAGGACTCTAATTTTGCTCTAACTTTAAACCTTCCCATTTTTCCAGAGCCAAGAAAATGTGAAAGCTCAGGAACACGTTCACATTGTAAACACTATTCAGAAAGCATCAAGGCTATGGTTTTTCCAGTAGTCATGTATGGATGTGAGAGTTGGACTATAAAGAAGGCTGAGTGCAGAAGAATTGATGCTTTTGAACTATGGTGTTGGAGAAGACTCTTGAGAGTCTCTTGTACTGCAAGGAGATCAAACCAGTCCATCCTAAAGGAAATTAGTCCTGAATATTTATTGGAAGGACTGAAGCTGAAACTGAAACTCCAATACTTTGGCCATCTGATATGAAGAGCTGACTCATTTGAAAAGACCCTGATGCTGGGAAAGATCGAAGGTGGGAGGAGAAGGGGATGACAGAGGATGAGATGGTTGGATGGCATCACCGACTAGATGGACATGAGTTTGGGTAAACTCTGGGAGTTGGTGATGGACAGGGAGGCCTGGCGTGCTGCAGTCCATGAGGTCAGGGTCACAAAGACTTGGAGACGACTGAGTGACTGAACTGAACTAAACTGAATGTTATATCTTAGCACTAATTCTATCCAATCACCATACTTTTCTAAACACCAATAGCAGGATTAATTTCTTAGAGTCAGTGAAATTTCCTTAGTACCTTCTGAATTATCCAGGGAAATTAAATTATGTCTTCAAGACATTGTATTACATACATTTTATCATTTTCCAACTTTTTGAAAATTGGTGGTCTAAGGAAAATGGTCTAAGGAAAATTAGAGATACCAAGGGAACATTTCATGCAAAGATGGGCTCGATAAAGGACAGAAATGGTATGGACCTAACAGAAGCAGAAGATATTAAGAAGAGATGGCAAGAATACACAGAAGAACTGTACAAAAAAGATCTTCACGACCCAGATAATCACAATGGTGTGATCACTCACCTAGAGCCAGACATCCTGAAATGAGAAGTCAAGTGGGCCTTAGAAAGCATCACTATGAACAAAGCTAGTGGAGGTGATAGAATTCCAGTTGAGCTATTCCAAATCCTGAAAGACGATGCTGTGAAAGTGCTACACTCAATATGCCAGCAAATTTGGAAAACTCAGCAGTGGCCACAGGACTGGAAAAGGTCAGCTTTCATTCCAATCCCAAAGAAAGGCAATGCCAAAGAATGCTCAAACTACCGCACAATTGCACTCATCTCACACGCTAGTAAAGTAATGCTCAAAATTCTCCAAGCCAGGCTTCAGCAATATGTGAACCATGAACTTCCTGATGTTCAAGCTGGTTTTACAAAAGGCAGAGGAACCAGAGATCAAATTGCCAACATCCGCTGGATCATGGAAAAAGCAAGAGAGTTCCAGAAAAACATCTATTTCTGCTTTATTGACTATGCCAAAGCCTTTGACTGTGTGGATCTCAATAAACTGTGGAAAATTCTGAAAGAGATGGGAATACCAGACCACCTGACCTGCCTCTTGAGAAATTTGTATGCAGGTCAGGAAGCAACAGTTAGAACTGGACGTGGAACAACAGACTGGTTCCAAATAGGAAGAGGATTACATCAAGGCTATATATTGTCACCCTGTTTATTCAACTTATATGCAAAGTACATCATGAGAAACGCTGGACTGGAAGAAACACAAGCTGGAATCAAGATTGCTGGGAGTAATATCAATAACCTCAGATATGCAGATGACACCACCCTTATGGCAGAAAGTGAAGAGGAACTAAAGAGCCTCTTGATGAAAGTGAGAGGAGAGTGAAAAAGTTGGCTTAAAGCTCAACATTCAGAAAACGAAGATCATGGCATCCGGTCCCATCACTTCATGGAAAATAGATGGAGAAACAGAGGAAACAGTGTCAGACTTTATTTTTCTGAGCTCCAAAATCACTGCAGATGGTGACTGCAGCCATGAAATTAAAAGACGCTTACTCCTTGGAAGGAAAGTTATGACCAACCTAGATAGCATGTTCAAAAGCAGAGACATTACTTTGCCAACAAAGGTCCGTCTAGTCAAGGCTATGGTTTTTCCAGTGGTCATGTACGGATGTGAGAGTTGGGCTGTGAAGAAAGCTGAGTGCCAAAAAACTGATGCTTTTGAACTGTGGTGTTGGAGAAGAAGACTCTTGAGAGTCCTTTGGAGTGCAAGGAGATCCAACCAGTCCATTCTGAAGGAGATCAGCCCTGGGATTTCTTTGGAAGGAATGATGCTAAAGCTGAATGAAACTCCAGTACTTTGGCCACCTCATGCGAAGAGTTGACTCATTGGAAAAGACTCTGATGCTGGGAGGGATTGGGGGCAAGGGGAGAAGAGGACGACAGAGGATGAGATGGCTGGATGGCATCACTGACTCGATGGACGTGAGTCTGAGTGAACTCCTGGAGTTGGTGATGGACAGGGAGGCCTGGCGTGCTGCGATTCATGGGGTCGCAAAGAGTCGGACACGACTGAGCGAGTGGACTGAACTGAACTGAAGGAAAATGAATTCAATTTTTAAAAACAGTACCACTCGCAGGTTTACAGGTTTCATTATCTTAGACGTTAGCATCTTAGAAATCACATGATCTATTATTAACCAAAATACTTTATTCTCATGCATTTTGATAACAAGAGGTTTTCTTTATCAACCACTCCCTTAACTGAAAAAAAGATGACTCTTTGGAACCCCTTAGAAGGAAATTTACAACTATTACATCTCTTGGCAGTTCTTTGGGCTGAGATACCAAGCTACCACATTATCTATTAAAATACTATGCTCCTTTAGAGCTGTGCACAGAAATTCAGATAAAAGTAAGAAAAACTTGTGGAGTAGAATCCATGTTTCTGCCCAGAAAATACTGGAGAGCAGAACAATCAGTATACTGCAGATCACTGTTTACTTTCAAACAGAACAACATGCTCAGCTCAGGGTTGAAGTGACCTGAGTGCCCACTTCATTAGAACGGCACAATAGGTGTATAAATTTGCCCACAGCAAACAAAGATGGAGAATAAAGAAGAGGATTGAAACAACAAACCAGCCGTTCCGCTCTACACACGTATTGCTTTTCTATTCTGCCAATCTGATTTCACTTATGGTGACTCATAGTGAAACAGAAAACATGTGAATTGCATTTGGATGTGCAAAGGTTAGTAACGACTTAACTTTCAAAACCAGCTCATCCTTCAGTAACACTACAGTTGCCTTCCACTCCCTTTCACTCAGATTGGTGCATCTGAACAGCTGCAAAAATTTCCCCTAAAGTCCAGACGACATTCCTAGGTTAGACATTCAAAAGGGATATTTTAAAGAAGGTTGTTTGTATTCGGACTGCCAGGGAAGGCTCTGCCACCTCTCTTCACCCAGAGGATTTCCGCTGATTTCTATCTGTCAGTTCATCTCCACTTTGCTCTGCTTCGGGCGGGGCAGGGGCGGTGGGGAGGGGGGGGGCGCTGTTTTCCTGTAACCAACCGCTTGCTGCTAACCAATCAAGAGGTAAACAAGAGAAGAAACGCCCGTCCGCTCCCAATTTCTTTTACTCCACTGTCCGCCAACCGCAGAGCCGACCGAGGCAGAGCCTCTTGTCAACTTTAACCCGGCTCAGCTGATCGGTTGCCGCGCCGCCGCCGTCAGATTCCAGAAGCAAAGAACAGGAAGGTGGGACGCGAGCGAGACATGGACGTGAATATCGCTCCTCTCCGCGCCTGGGACGATTTCTTCCCAGGCTCTGACCGCTTTGCCCGGCCGGACTTCAGGGACATTTCCAAATGGAACAACCGTGTGGTGAGCAACCTGCTCTATTACCAGACCAACTACCTAGTGGTGGCTGCCATGATGATTTCCGTTGTGGGGTAAGTGGGGTTCCCCTCCCGGGCACTGATCGCGGGCAGCACGGAGGGGGCTCTGGGTGCAAGATCCCGGGATGAGGAAACGCTCTCCGCGCAGGTCTCCTGCCCTGATAACTGCAGGCGGGCAAACCCGTGGAAACTTGTTCTCAGGGCGAGGCCGCAGCAATCTGGGGTCCTTTTTTTCTTTTCCGCTCCTCGGGCTGAAGCGTGAAAGGAGTCCTAGGGGGTGCTGAAATATTGCCAACCTCTAGCAAAAAAAAAAAAAAATGACTTTTTTTTTTTTTCTTCCTCCACCCCGATTACTCTTTTGCTGTGGTTGCTATTTGTCGCTATTTAAGAGACCCCGGTCTCTTAAAAATAAGAAGAAAGAGTAAAGTGGTATAACCTTATCCTGCAGCTGGATGGGGCGGACGCCGTCCTGGAAGGTTTGGGGCCCCGGGGTGTGGATCCAAACTTGCCTTCTGGGGTGTTAGTGTAAAAAGGACATCAGAGAAGCGATGCTCTTTATGGGTTTCTCGGCCTAGCGCCTGCCACATTGTACGAGAAAGCTGAGCTTGGGAGCAAAAGGGTGGGTGTAGCCTGGTGGCGGATCTCCCAGTATGGGGCGAAGTCTGCCGTGTAGAAACGGCGTCCCTTTTGCTCTTTTTTTTCTTCCAGGACTTGCCAGAGATGGTCACTTTATCTTCGCACCCGGTCTTAAAATTAAGTGTCCTGTGTTATATGCGATTTCACCCAACACCTGCTCTTCTAGAAATCACTTTTTCTTGTAGGTCATCCTTTAAGTAATGCTTCAGTCATTTTTGCAAGATGCTATGCTATGCTATGCTAAGTCACTTCAGTCGTGTCCGACTCCTAGCGACCCCATGGACTGCAGCCTACCAGGCTCCTCCGTCCATGGGATTTTCCAGGCAGGAGTACTGGAGTGGGGTGCCATTGCCTTCTCCTTTTTGCAAGATGGGGTGGTGCTATTCTACATCTTGCTGATCCTATGCATCTTTAAAGAAAAAGCCACCCTCAGACTTTATAAAGGAATTCACTTGTCATTAAAGAAGTGGCTGACATTTCTGTTTGAACTTGAACACAGGAAAAAAGAAAGCTGGTCTGGGAGAAAGGAAAAATCTAAACTTGGAAGGTGTGGGGAAGGATGAATAGGGTGGTTCCTGAAGTTGGTTTACTGTTCTTTGGCTTATTTATTGAGTCACTTCTCTGTACCAAGCTCAGGCACACCAAGATCAGTCACACATGAATCCTGGCCAAAGAGCATGCGACAGTTGTTGAGAAGCTGTGGGACCTGATACCCAGCTCAGGGGAGAGAAAAAGAGTTCATAATTTCTGGTTGTGGTTCAGGCTGTTTGCCCCTTTGCAGAAAAGGACTCTCATTTGTGGGGTTCTGTAGACAATTACTCAGATCCTCATGATGTGTTGCTTAAGGAACTCAGAACGGCTTGGTGTGAGGAGGGCACTGGGCTCTGAACAGACTCTGCCAAGTTAAAATTAGTTGGAGTGGGACAGGCCTGGATCAGCTGCCTTCTAAACCTTCCCCTAGCTTCATGCTTAATGCTTATTTCCCAGAGCAATAAAAAAAAGTCTTTAAAAAAATCATAGGTAAATAGGATTACATCTCGTTTTGTTTTCTTTTTCTATTCCCTTGTAAAGGCATCTTATCTAATGATCTAGCTAAGGTTGTTTTTTTTTTTTAGGTACCCCCCCCCCCCAAAGGCTTAGTTATTGGGCAAGATTTGACACAGACCAATCAAATGTACAGAAAACAAAACAAAACAAAAAACTTGCTTTTCAAAAAGATATACTACCCAGATGGACAGAAGCTCCAGTAGCCTTGCTACCTTGATGGCATTCATTTTTCACTATGAATGCCAGGGGCAGCCGCTGACTAAATATAGCTCCTTCATTGTGAAGTCTTAGCCCACTAACTCAGGCAGTTTGGGATGTTGGCCCTTCCCATTTCCCTTTTCAAGCAGGAGCTGTTGATTGGCAGTCAAAGTGCAAAGTAGCTATTTCATTGTTTATTAACCTTATCTTTAAAAACTTACAAAAGATATAGGCTAGTCAGTTGTTTTGAAGATGGTATGTCAAGTGTGGGATTTCCTTTGTACCCCAGTAAAATCTTTTGTGACATCTTCAACTGTTTTCTATGCATCTACAAACACACAGCCTATAGTTCTTTTCAGATTGCTCATTTCTTTCTTCATAATTTAATTATAATAAAAGCTAACATTTATTGAGTGCTGCATGTGCCAGATACTTTGCTACATAATGCAGCCCAATGAGATGAGATATTATTACTAAACCTGAGGCTCAGAGAGGTTACATGACAAGCCCAAAGTCACAATCCCAGGCTTGTGCTCTTATCTACTATTCCACCTTCCTCTGAGTCATGAGGTTAGAGTGTCTTAAAGCTGGAAAATAACAAATATCTTCAGGGTCAGGGAGCTTAGCTGACTCCGGAATGTGTTTCTCATTCTAAAGAGAAATTTTCTCTTTTGTGACGTCAGTAGATGGGAGGGTCAGAACAGTACTGGAGGCTGTTCACCTGGATCCTCTACCTGTATCTGATGGTTTCTCATCACATCTTGGTGTAGTGTGTGTGTGAAAATACGGCCGGGGCGTTTCCTGGGGAAAGGATTGTGTTTGAAGGGTCTTCTTCAGTGGTGCTGCCCGCTGATGCATGGGAGAGGCCATCAGGTCATAGTTTGAGGGCTTCAGCCTCAACTCTGAATGTTCCTGTGTTGAAAACTGGCTTGGGTGAGGAAAGAGTGAAGCTACTCTTGAACATTGCAGAAATGGAGGGGGCGAACAAAGTGGATATCATCTAGCTCCAAAACAACTGAAGGGGCTGCCCAGACTGAGATGGAGATTAAGAGGCTTAAGATAGAGACAGATCTGTGAGTGAGGGCCTGATCAGGCATGGCCTGATAATTCATGATTAGAAAAGTTTGGTCTTCATCCTAATAGCATGGTTTCCCAGGCATATGACTTCCATTCATATATGGAATCTGTTCTGCCTTTCAGATTAAGTCTGAACAGACCTACTTAAGCTAATTAAGTCTTAGCTAGCAGACCTGGTGGCGGCAATTGCCATATCTTCTGTCTTTTCACATGGTAGACAATAGTAGTTAAGAATTTAGGCACTAGCGCCTGGTTAAGTCGGAGAAGGCAATGGCACCCCACTCCAGTACTTTTGCCTGGAAAATCCCATGGACGGAGGAGCCTGGTAGGCTGCAATCCATGGAGTCGCTACAGTCGGACACGATTGAGCGTCTTTACTTTCACTTTTCACTTGCATGCATTGGAGAAGGAAATGGCAACCCACTCCAGTGTTCTTGCTTGGAGAATCCCAGGGACGGGGAAGCCTGGTGGGCTGCCGTCTATGGGGTCGCACAGAGTTGGACACGTCTGAAGCGACTTAGCAGCAGCAGCAGCAGCAGCCTGGTTAAGTCAATTTTGAATCCCAACTGCCAGTCACTAGCCATGTGACCTTGGGTAGGTCACTTGAAACACCCTTTGCCTCAGTTTCCTCAGCTGTAAAATGAGACTATTCCCGGTACCTGGGTTATGGGGCTTTTGTGAGGATTATCTGAGTTAATATAGGCAAGTTTCTTAATACAATGTCTGGCCCCTACTGTTTGCTCCAAGAAATTTATTTTGGAGTTTTATTATTATTTTTATCTCTGTTAGTGTTATCATAGACTAACAGAGAAACACAGACACCATCATTACCCCAGCAGCTCCATCAACCCAAACACCAGTCCCCAACTTACTCACCTACCCCTGCTTCTCCTACAGGACTCGGCTTTGGTACCATCTCTTTGAGGAGACAGTCTCCCTTCTCCCTCCCTCCCCACTCCTGTGTCTATATTTTGCCTGGTACTTACCCCACAAGTTTTAGGTTGTCTGTTCACTTGTCATCACTCTGTGCTCTTGACACCTTGAGGCCAGAGACTGTGGGTTTTGTTTGTGGGGTGGGTTTTCTTGTTGTTGTGCTTAACATTATTTTTATTCTCTGGATCCCTGAGGCCAAGAATATAGCAGATGCTTAGCTGATGAGTGAAAAGCATAAATAAATGAACATAAGGTTTCAACATGAGGGTGGGGGCAACTTTTAACCTACTCAACGGAATAAATTATTTCGAAGCACACAGCAGCAGTAACAGCAACATGCTCCTGGAGTGAGACTAACGGGGGTTGTTGCAGACAGTGCTCACTGCATATTGGTTAGAATGGCTATGGTGTAAAAATTCAATTTTACAAAGTTTAAAAATCAGACTCCTGATTACTTCATATTGCCCTTGCAAATGCAGTGACATGCCCTTCTGTGATGTTTCTCCATCTGGGTGCTACTGACATTTTGGGCGGTAGAATACTTTGTTGTCGGGGACTGTCCTGTGTATTGTAGGTTGCTTAGCACCATCTCTGCTCTCTGCTATGTGCATATTGATACATTAGTTTGTACTTGTTTTATTCATAAAACATAATTTGCAATAAAAGAAAAAAGTGCCCTCCCCTTCAGCTGTGACAATCAAAAATGTCTCCAGACATTGCCAAATGTCCCCTTGGGATCCAAATCACCCCAATTGAGAACCACTGCTCTCTTGCCAAGAAAAATATGATGATTCTTCAACATCATCTTTACTAAATGCAAGTTGCTTTATCTTTGTTGCTATTGTTTAGTCACTCAGTCATGTCCAACTCTTTCTGACCCCGTGGGCTATAGCCCGCTAGGCTCCTCTGGCCATGGGTTTTCCCAGGCAAGAAAACTGGAGTAGATTGCCATTTCCTTCTCCAGGGGATCTTCCCAATAACCTAGGGGTCAAACCCATATCTCCTGCATTGGCAGGCAGATTCTTTACCACTGAGCCACCTGGAAAGCAAGTTGCTTTATAATAAATTACAAAAACAGAGTTTCACAAGGACAGAACAGAGCAGTTTGACATTAGGTCCTGGCTCCTGACTTTTCAAACATTAGAATGGCTTGGATTTGAAGCTTTATTCAGCTTTGATCATTAGCTTTAATTTATTATATTTGTTATGTGATCATTCTTTTTCTGCTTTGCCAAAAGATTCTACTGGTTCCACAGACTCAGTCTTTTTATTTTTTGATAGACTTATGGCATTTACTTTTATCCACTTTCTGTTCAAAAGTCCACTTGCCCTGGAGTTTTTCTGCTATAGAATAGGAATCAAATGACTTCATTAATATAAAAAACACTGCTGCTGCTGCTGCTAAGTCGCTTCAGTCATGTCCAACTCTGTGCAACCCCATAGACGGCAGCCTACCAGGCTCCCCCCGTCCCTGGGATGCTAGGGCCTAGCAAATGATAACATTCAAATGTTAACTGCTATTATTCTATGAAATCCTAGATTACAGACATGTTTAGAAGTCTCCCAACTTGTGTATTCTCTTGAGCAGAAGTATTAGATGATTACTGTAGAAATTTTCATTTTTATTTTTATTTATAAAAATTTGTTTTTTAATTGAAGGATAATTGCTTTACAGAATTTTGTTGTTTTCTGTCAAACCTCAACATGAATCAGCCATAGGTATACATATATTCCCTCCCTTTTGAACCTCCCTCTCATCTCCCTCCCCTTCCCACTCTTCTAGGTTGATAGTTAACCCTTTAGTAATTGCAACTTCTGTTACTTAGAAAACTTTGCTTCCTTGAAGAGCTGAGTTTCCTTTTGAAATGCAGGCATCACTCCAGAAGAGATCAAATGAGTTAAAGAAGCATGAATAACAAGCTAAGGAATGCGTGTTCTGTTGCACATGACTTTGCATCATTTAAAACAAGAAAGAAACAATGTCTAAGATAGAAAAGGACATGACTTAACCTCCTCCATCCTTCACAGGAGACATCTCAGCACTGGATATTCTTTTTCTGTTGACTATAGCAATAGATGCCTCTCTCTGTTTTCAAAGTGAAAAGCAAAGGCATAACCTAATTGCACATGCAATTTAAGTACCAAGTATATGATACAGTCTAGTTGTAGACAGGCATCCATGTGCTTAAAAGAACACCAAAAGATTTGCTAGAGAAATCTGTCCAAACTGTGGACCATGCAACTGCAGTATTTTTTTTTTTTTACCCTGGGAGGCTGTTAGAAATGCAGAATCTCAGGGTCCATCCCAGACCTATTGGGTCAGAATCTGTATTTTAACACAACTCTTAGATGAGTCCTAGGTGCATTACAATTTAAAAAAACACTGACCTGATCTGGTTTAAAGGAAAGAGTAAGAAAATATAAATAAATCAACCTATAAGCCCAGATGTTACCTTTGGAGATTCTTGGTGTATAATTTTTGGCTAGGTTCAGGCATCTGTGTTTTTTTTATTTCAATGCCCCAAGTAATTCTGATATGTCTCCTAAGTTGAAACTGAGAAGTATTGATCCCTATTACATTACAAATATGTTCTAATTTTCCTTGTTATGGCTTGTTAGATATCATTTCAGTTCAGTTCAGTTCAGTCGCTCCGTCATGTCCAACTCTTTGCGACCCCATGGGCTGCAGCATGCCAGGCCTCCCTGTCCCCCACCGTCTCTTGGAGCCTGCTCAAACTCATGTCCATTGAGTTGGTGATGCCATCCAACCGTCTCATCCTCTGTCGTCCCCTTCTCATGCCTTCAGTCTTTCCCAGCATCAGGGTCTTTTCAAATGAGTCAGCTCTTCACATCAGATGGCCTAAGTATTGGAGCTTCAGTTTTGGCATCAGTCATTCCAATGAACATTTAGGACTGATTTCCTTTAGGATGGACTGGTTGGATCTCCTTGCAATCCAAGGGACTCTCAAGAGTCTTCTCCAACACCATAGTTCAAAAGCATCAATTCTTACCCATCATTTAAAAGTGGACATTTAATTTCTAAATACTTGGAGGTTTTAAAGTATCTTTGATATTACTTTCTCATTTAAATGCTTTCTTCTCTGCAATCACCCTCTGTGTTTTTTTCAGTCTTCTAACTTTGAGGCTTTCAATGGCCAAGTCAAAGATCTCTGTTGGTAAATGTCACATTGAACTTGAAAATATGTGCTGCTGCTGAACTATTTTTAAAACATCTTTTGATATTGATTTCTAACATAATCCCACTGTGATAAGAGAACAGACTCTATATGATTTCAGTACCTTTAGGCCATGAAATGTTTGCACCTTGTTTTATGTCCCTGGATATGTTCCAGTGTCTCCTAGTTTATAGTCTAAGGGAACTTGAAGAGAATTTGTATCCTAGCATTGTGTGAAAATTATATAAATCTTAATTATGTTGAATTGGTTCATGGGGCTTTTCAGGTCTTGTGTATCCTTCTACTTCTCTGTATATTCATTCTATTCACTCTTGAGAGTTTGATATTAAAATTTCAATTAAAAATCTTAATTTAGCTACTTATATAGTGGGACCATATGTAACTTTGTTCCATGTTTTCCAAGTTTCCTGTACATGTTATCATATTCTCATAATTTAAAAACTAAAAAAAAAAGAGAGAGAGAATAAAAGAAAGATAGCTAAAAAAAATACTGATCCCATCAAACCCCACAGCTTTCATAGATGTAAAGGTCACGAGGCTAATTTGAACCAAAGCTGCTAATAGAAGCTTGGTTTATTAGTATAATTGAAATACTTTGTCCATTAAGCCATTGCATATATTCTAAAGCTCCTTATTAACCAAATTCAACAGCATGCCTGACTCACAACATTTGTATTATCATGCCTATCTCCCTCTCACAAATACTCCCTGCCATTAGAACACATATTTTCTGATGTGGCCTCAGAAGTACTAACCACACACAGATTCTGTGAATATGTACATGCCTCTGCTGTGTCTCCAGCCAGAAAGGCACCTTTATTCTTAATGATGTACATTAGTGCTTCTCTTTTAAGGCAACATAATGTAGCTGGTGAGTGAATCAGCTCATATTTTGTTAGCTGAAGTACTTCATCCCTGTATGGTCTATGGAGGTGTTACCACTGGGCAGAAACTAGAATTACCACTTTTTGCTTTCAGTTGCTTGGGATGGTAAGGAGTTTTTGGAAGGCTGGTATCTATCTGAAAAGACTAAACTGTAATCTTTTTCAAAATGAGCGTGGTCTCATTATATGTTATAGGCTGGTAGCTACCAACAACTGGTTTTAAGAAATGGGCAGATTGTTCATACCTTTTAAGTTTCTAGTTGGTAGAGGAAGAGGAGAATCAGAGAGTCCTTGGATGGGGAGGAATGTATTAAAACCTTTGCAGATAGAATTAATTGCAATCTGTTTATGCTGAACTTAATGGAAATGTTTCCTGAAATTTTTCAGCTTCAAAGCCAGTTCTACATTTCTCTCACTTGTGTTGCTTCCTTTATTCATTCCACTAAGAGAATGAATCCCTTACCAATATCTCAGGTATTATGCTAGGAGATACAGTGGAGAATTAGACAGCTGTGGTTCCTGCCCTTAAGACTTTTAGAGTCAAGAGAGGCACCAAGATGATGCTGAAAATATAATAATCAATTTTTATATGAGTATAGCAAGCATACAGAAACATACGCATATATAAACACACATCGTTTTCAATCTGACTTAACCTGATCTCCCCTGTACATTAATGATTCCAAATCGCAAAACTCGCAGGTGTCAAAAAGTGGGAGAGGCACTGAGTATGTAGATGGAGAAAGGATTATTAAATGGAACCATCCTCACTTGCAGCTCAGATGCCTTCTACTCAGTTGGACAGATATTTACTGAGCACCTGCCACATCCCAGATGCTGTGGATGCCTTGATGATACCCGTGGGAGTACAAGTCCACCCAGCCTTCCCCAGTCCTCCCAGAACTCACCTCTTCCTGCCCTCCCACACGCTTTTATTTGCACTTGAGGCACTGCACTTGGCATGCTGGCCCATGTCTTTCCCTGGCAGGGCATGTGTTTCTTCTGAATGTAGAACTTGGAGAGGTCTACCAACACTCAGTAAAATTTTAATCTGAAAATTCCTCATCAAATAAGAATTCATTAGATCATCTTCTCTGACACTATGTATGTAACCTTGTTTTTCTCAACATCTCCCCATATACCCTTAAAAAAAAAAAAAAAATCCCATACTGCTGCCAGACTGGTGTTAGCAGTTTCTATCTCCTTTCCCTATGTAAGGATTTACAATGATTCTGGGTAAATGTGCAAATAAATAAATGGATTTGGGGTTCTTTTTGATCTCTTTCTAAGAGGGCAAAAGCGCTCAGTCAGCTTACTAGGGGCAGAGAGCTCTGTACAGGAAATGCAGTTCTAAAAGGTGAACTGGACATCTACCAAATTGAGCAGTG
Organism: Bubalus kerabau; assembly: GCF_029407905.1. Lineage (NCBI taxonomy): Eukaryota > Metazoa > Chordata > Mammalia > Artiodactyla > Bovidae > Bubalus > Bubalus kerabau. The sequence continues at coordinate 34,147,144 of NC_073643.1, read as the reverse complement.
CCATTGGACTTTTTTATTTTTGATTTGGATAAATGAATGACTCAGCTTCAGAATATTTAGAACATCCATCCTGTCTCTTGTAGTGAGCTTGGCTTCTTGTTTCAGGAAACACTTCTGTGTCTGTGATCTTAAGCAAAACCTGTAGGCTATCTTTCAGTTCTGAGAACATTTACCCATATAAATAGATAGGATTTCCTGGTCTTTTCTCCCAGGGAGCATTCACAAAATGGAGACACTTGGAAGGCAGAAAGCCTGTTCCAAGTGGAAAACTGAGGCTCTGGCTTCTGCTTCTATGAATCCCCCTTGTATCCCATCAGTGAAATCCTCCTTGTCTCCAGGAAATACAAAGGAATGCAGAAACTGGGGTTGAAAGTGAATGTGTTAGTCTCTTGTGTCCTACTCTTTGCGACCCCACAGACTATAGCCCACCACATCTCCTCCGTCCATGAAATTCTCAGGCAAGAATACTGGAGTGGGTTGCCATTTCCTTCTCCAGAGTTAGTGGAAGATAAATAGAGAAGGATTTGCTTGTAGGAGGGGAGTTTATGTGTCACCAGACTCATTAGCATTTGTCCAAACAACTGTCTTCTCTCCACAGCGCTGTAAGAACTTGCCATGTGACAATTTAGTTACCTCAACTAAAAGCATTCAGAAAGAACAGTTTTTAAACAAATATCTTTCCACTTGAGTTCTAAAGCATTATTATGAGATTAACCATGAGTTCCTAATTGTTGAAAGCGGTGATCAGTATACATGAAGGTTCATACACCATTCTCTTTACCTTTAGAATTTGCCATAATAAAAGTTTAAAAGGATTTTCTGGGACTTCCCTGGTGATCCAGTGGCTAGGGTTCTGTGCTCCCAAGGTGGGGGTCCCAGGTTTGATCCCTGTTGAGGAACTGGATCCCACAAGCTACAACTAAGAGTTTGCAAGCTGCCACATGGCACAGCTACATAAATAAATATTTTTAAAAGGATCTGCTGCAGTCTAATCCCTTGTATAGTGACTATTTGAAGCTTCACGGCTGTGGGAGGTGAGACATAGCTTCTAACTTAGGTTCAAGCTGTTGTTTAATACAAATAAAACAAGCAATGAGCTTGATAAACACAGAGGAAAACCCAGAGGTTCCCAAAGTATATCTTACCATGGATACTTTTAACAAGCCAACTGTTGCCAAGACAGTGGATCATCAGGATGTGTTTAGTTTGATGATACCAATACACACAGTGTAACAAATATTCAGTACACAGCGAGTATGCAATAAATGTTGTGGGCTGATTCAGTCGATTAGGAGAATCTCAAGGTTAGGTTACTCTGACCTTTCTGTGACAAAAGAGACCAAACTCTGTCACATGTTAACTGCCTGTGATCAAGAGATCCAGGAGACACTGATCATGCTTACTCAAAACTGATTTGTGTGTTTAATACATTTATACCTTATAATCAAAGATAGTTCTTGCCAGGAAGAAAGCCCTGTGGGAAACCAAAGTAACCACAGAAGATGGTTGGGGTTATCTGTGGAATCCAAGAGCAAGGGGGCCTATGTAGGCAGGTCTATAGAAGGATGGATCTCCCTCTGTCCTACCTGCCCTCCTCCTGCCCCCAGCCAGCACTAGAGACAGAATTTAGAAAAGAGTCCTTGCAGCAAGCCCAAGGGTGTGATCTCATCTGATCTTTTCTTATATCACATAGGAGTTTTTCCTACTTCTAGTTTTTCATTTGTTCCTTTCATCACAGCTCTGTGAAGGTACAAAAGCAGGGACTATCTTTACAGTAACATTTAGTGTACAGTGAGGAATAAGAGCAATTTGTTCAAGATAAATCTCACATCACTTATTTCATGGCCATACAAAGTTGCTGAGCTTACTTTAAATAACAGGAAAATGTGCTAGACTCTTACTTTTTTTTTTTCTTTCTTTCAACAAACATTTATCAAATTCCTGCTCTGTGCCAAGTGTCATGCCAAGTGCTGGGGAGAAAATATCACAGTCCCTGCCCTCATAATGCTTAATCTCTAGTGGGAGACAGAGACATTCATAAGATACTCATTCAAATAAGTATCAAATTGCCACTGAATTTATGGCACCTCACTCCAGTATTCTCTCCTGGAGAATCCTGTGGAGAGAGTGCCTGGCAGGCTACAGTCCACAGGGTCGCAAAGAGTCGGACATGACTGAAGTGACTGAGCACACACACAGTTATGTATCACCTTAGGGGTTGTGAAGAAGAGGCAGATGGTGCTAGGATGTGCTCAGAAAGACTAGGGAAAAGCTGATTAAGCTGAGATTTGAAGGAGATAGGAGAGAATCGGGCAGAAAGAATGGTTTGTGCTCAGGCTTGGGTTGGCCAGGGGCAGGGTGGCCTCTAGAGACAGACAGAAACCCCAGTGGATGGTGTGGAAAATCAGGAGGCGGTGGTGTGAGAAAGGTGCCAGGCAGAGATGCTACAGCCCTTAGGCATCCCTCATACTGATGACTGAAATGGTCCGTTCCTCCTGCAGATGCAGCATAAGGCAAATCACAGGTTTGGCAGGTGAAGTGTGGCCTGAATTTCAGGCTCCTGTTTCCCACCTCAGCTCAGCACCCTTGTCCCAGATACCAGCTACACAATGGTATGCAGTGGCCCTGGCTGCAGAGGCAGGCCGGAGAAGGCGATGGCACCCCACTCCAGTACTCCTGCCTGGAAAATCCCATGGACAGAGGAGCCTGGTGGGCTGCGTCTATGGGGTCGCACAGAGTTGGACACGACTGAAGCGACTTAGCAGCAGCAGCAGCAGCAGCAGAGGCAGGCAGGGGCCAGAGCCTGCAGGGCCGTGTAGAGTGTGGAAAGAATCCTGTTTTTATCCTAAGAGCATTAGTAAGCAAGAAAATGGATGGGTGGATTCATATTTGCAGTGACTCCTCTGGTTGTTTCAGAACCTCAGAAAAACATCACCAATTTAGAGGAGTGCACTGTGAGTAAATGGTTCCCCCGCCTTCTTAGTGAGTCAGGCTTCCTCAGGAACCAAACTACAAAAATAGCTTTTTTGGGGTTAGAAAATTGGAATGCAGCGCAAAGCTGCTTCTGTTGCTCAGAAAATATTTCACTGCCTCTTTGGTTCTTGTTGGCATTACAGTGTGGCAGGCATTAACAAATGTGCACTTGAGTCAATCTGAAGATCTCTGAATAAACTTTTATCACCAGCACTGCAGTTGGGAGCCTCAGGACAAATTTATTAACTTACCTGTTTCTTATCTTAATTCTGTGTAGAAAATTCCATGGACAGAGGCTACAGTCCATGGGGTTGTAAAGAGTCGGACATGACTGAGCAACTAACGCTTTCTGTGTAGAATGAGATGTGTTTTCAAGATCCATGCTGGCTCTAAAATTCTGCAGTTGGCCAAGATTTTTTTCTTTTAGCAACTTGTGTTGAAACTACAGCCATAGCTAACTGAGTCACGTTGGTTTAGGACCTGCGTCCACACCTGCTCATAACTACCTTCCTTTAGAGACAAATGAGAATGTTGAGGGATTTCCTAGAATGACCTTTACTTGCTTACCCCAAACTAGAAGAAAAGGGTTCTAAAATGGTTGAGGGGGGAAATCCCTGGAGCTGGTTAACAACACACAATGGGTTATATTATGAATTGTGTCAACTGGCACTGTTTTTCCTACTCCTGGATTCCTCTAAATATGTTTATTCATTGCCCTGGGTCTCAGCTTATTCATCCATGTAATGGGATTGCACTTATTCCTCTTTGAAGAGTCAGCTACAGGGTTCTGTGATGGGATTCTAAGCCTTTTTACAACTGTTAGTGATTCCATTAGAATTTTTAACTATGACATTTATCTGTCATATTGATATTGTCATTTATCTTCTTACTGAGTAGAATACATATGCATGTGTGTGCTTGTTAAGTTGCTTTGGCCGTGTCTGGCTCTTTGCGACCCCATGGACTGTAACCCGCCAGGCTCCTCTGTCCATTGGATTCTCCAGACAAGAATACTGGAGTGGGTTGCCATGCCCTCCTCCAAGGGATCTTCCCAACCCAGGGATCAAACTTGGGTCTCTTATGTCTCCTGCATTGGCAGGCGGGTTCTTTACCTCTAGCACCACCTGGGAAGCCCAGGATACATATATATGTAGGTATATATTTTCAACTCACAATAGAAAAACATATTTAATGTTTTTGATTTGCAAAGGAAAGTCCTGTTTTCACCAAAGACAGAAAATCACAATCTCTCCATCTCTCCTTCAGTCTCTATCTTCTCTCCCTCCTCTCTTCCTTCCCCTCTCTCCTTTGCTTCCATCTAGCTTCCTGCCTTCCTTCCTCCTTCTCCTTCATGGACCTCCAAAAAATGAAATGGCACCTATCAAATCCAACAGCAATTGTCCATGTGAAAGCTACATGGCATATTTATGAAAGTTTTATCCTAATGGTCCTTGGGCTTTATGGTGATATATGTCACTAAGAACCCAAACTGTTGAGTAAAAGCTTTACTCATTTCAAACAAGAACTGGTTTCCAAAACTCCTGCACTAACTGGAAAATGAATTTAATCTCTGGAGGATGATCTGTGTATTTTATTTTGCTCCAAGTACAGGGAGGTGCCAGGGCAGTGGGAGTGCTGTGCATTTTCCCCTTTCTTAGAATGGAATCACGCTTAAGCAGAATAAAGAAGAAAATAATTTCTGCTCCAAGTAACTTTGTTCATTTTTTCCAGCTTGTAACTTTGGTTTCTAATTATAGATCACAGCTTTGGCATTGGGTAAGCTAAAACCAGTCCTATAGGACTCTCTGCTCTGTTCTCTCTTCTTGAACATGAGCAACAGGAGCAGGTGAAAAGCACATTTGGAATTGCTTGAGTCGGGCTTAGATTTTTCATTGTTCTTTGTCCTGGGCTTGATTTAGCCATTCAGCCTAGAGGTCTACCTCACTTGTACTGAGAAACATAGAAAAAACTTGGCATGCATTTTATTATATGTGCTGCCTTGTGAATTATTATTTTAATAGATATTCTAGGAAGAACTGAGATGGAGGCCTTTGACATTTTCCACCAACAAACCATCTCCCGGGCCTCCCAGGTGGCTAGTGGTAAAGAACCTGCCTGCCAATGCAGGAGACATGGGTTCAATTCCTGGGTCAGGAACATACCCTGGAGGAGGCGTTGACAACTCATTCCAGTATTCTTGCCTGGAGAGAATCTCATGGACAGAGGTGCCTGGAAGGCTAAGGTCCACAGGGTTGCGGAGAGTCGGACATAACTGAAGTGACTAGCACACACACACACAGACTCATCAGCATGCAACCGTCTCCTATTTGGAGCTTATACAAAGGAGTTTCCTAAACTTGAAACTTTTGCTCTAGTTCTTTGAGTTAATATTGATTTGGTCAACATCAAGTTTATGTAAAAGGGTTTGTCTCTTTCAGGCAACTTTCTCCCATTGCTTTTATTTTTAAATATCAATTATTTTATCTTCAAGTAATATATGACTATTGAAAAAATATGAAAATAGAAATAAGCAAATGGGAATATACTACCTATGATCCTATTACCCAGTAAAACTGCTAGAGTCTTTTAAATTTCTCTCATAATGGTTTTGGTGCTAGAAATGAAATGTGTTAGTCTGTGAGAGTTTCTAAGCCTCTCCACCCAGTCTCCCCATCACCTGCAAAAGAAGATCTTGTTTTGGCCCTGACCTAGGTCTTTCCTATCCCAGACCTTGAAGGACAGTTTTGTCTTTACCAAACCAATTCTAGGGTCAAAGCTGGAGAGAAGGTATAACCCAGATAGAATCGTGAAAAAGAAAAAAGGGCCAAGAGACCTAGGTAATGAAAACGCTGAGGGAGAAGGAGGACACGCAGGCAAGCACATATGCTGGATGTTGGGAAAGCTTCGGGAGTGGGGTGGGGTGGGGCGGATTAGTTGAAAGAGGATCTGGACAGTGAGCCGGAAACTGGAGTTTGAGTGGGAGAGAAGGCAGAGCTTGGCTGTGCTCATGAATTGAAATTGCATCAGCATCACTGGAGAGATGAAGCAAGGCAAGATTGTTGTAGTTGGCCTGCTCAAAGCCAGAGGTGTGGGGCTGGAGAGCCTGTGTGCACGCTCAGTCACTAAGTCGTGTCCAACTCTGTGTGACCCCATGGACTGTAGCCCCTGCCAGGCTCCTCAGTCCATGGGATTCTCCAGGCAAGAATACTGGAGGGGGTGGCCATGCGCTCCTCCAAGGGATTTTCCCAACCCAGGGATTAAACTGAGGTCTCCTGCACTGCAAGCAGATTTTTTACCATCTGAGCCACCAGGGAGGCCAGGGCTGGGGAGCAGTTACTTTTATATCTTTACATTTTATGTTTTGTATGTTCACTTTATTTCTGATCATAAAATAAGGTACTGATTGTAGAAGTTTCTACTTCTGAGTTATATAACATAGGTTCTAAATCCACCTACCAGAGAGAATTGTTGCTTTTACCTAAGCAATTATGATTGCCTTCCCACATGATAAAGCATACTTTGACTTTTTGAAAATAATTATATGTGTCACCATTTAGTACATTGTTGGCCATATACATTGTTTCTAAAAGTTATAAATCATAAATACCACTCGTGAATACTGTTACAATTCAGTCTTTGCATTTTTATTAATTTCTTTACATTATCTATTCTGAAGAGATTTTTGCCTGGAAGGGTATAAGTATTTGCAAGAGTTCTGAATGAAATAAGCAACTTATTATTATAGAGTTTAATTTAAAACTACATGCTACTGCTTTGACCACTGTTTAGCTCCATGCATTTTAGTAGCAATTAACTTTTTCAAAGGAGTTTGACATTAATTATGTCCCTGCTTTCACCCCTTAAGATATGCAATACTTTCACTCCTATTTGAAACTATTTAAATATTAACTAGTACAATAAGTTTTCTGTTTCAGGGGGCAGAATCAGAGCGAAAAATTTCAAGGGATTTTTTAAAGAGGAATTTTAATTATCCTAAATATAAATCCCAATATGAAATGACTTCATCTGTTCTGTTTCAGAGAAAGTCAGTTCTTGGCATCGCCTTTCATTATCCTGTCTTCCAAATCAGTGATGCTGATAACACACTGACCCCTCCTTGTTCTTCACAAGCAACATGCTCATTAGCCTCTTAGGAGGGTAAAAAGTTAGTAAATCATCGTACTTGCTGACCACAAATGTCTTTTAAGAATTTGGGGGGTGGGGGTGGGTGGGGCTACAATGCCCAGTCATTCTCACTTAGGAAGTACTTGATCTACATGTCCTCTTTATAAATGGCTTTCCCCCATTATCCACAGCAGTGTATCCTTTGGCTCATGTAACAATGAAACTGGAGGTTTTATGCCTGGAAATCTCAGTTGATAACCCATCTCCTAATGATACTCTGGGCCTTTGAAAGAATTAAGAGTGGCCTCTTTAACACCAAGAGTCATAAACCCAAATGCCTCCATGGGCCAGGCAGCTTATGTAAGAGACCAGGGCAAGGCAGCTGTTAGAAAAACAGTTATTAATGGCAGCTCACTGGGGGCCTCTGTGTCAAAGATTCCGTAGATAGTGGTGGGGGCTGAGATTAAATGGAAAGCATTTATTCTACGTAAAGAAGGCACTCTAGCCAGTGGCTAACGTGGGAAACTGGGCCTGGTTTTGTGAGATTTTCTTGTTTCCAGGAGAAGCAAGAAACCCAAAGGTTGATGCATTTAAACATGCACACACACACATTGGGATTCAAGTAGAAGTTTTTAAAATTATTGTACAGTCCAGACACAAGTGTAACTGCACACTGGCTTATGAAGCCCACCGTGTGACCTGAACCACATTCATCTAGCATGGCAGATTCTAGGAGGATTTAAATAAGCCCTTGGAGCTCGGAAAATACAATCATTATATACTAGAGCCCAGGATGTATGAAAGCTAAAGACAGCCCATCAACAAAGGGGCTCTAGTCTCTTGAAATGCTGGGCCTCTAATGTGATGGGCTGTTCGGTAGGAGGACACTGCCTCCCTGTGAATTTTCCTCCACCGTGCTCTAACCTCTGTTCCCAAGTTTCTTCCTTGGAGACGTGACTTAATACAATCGACCTCATCAGGATATGAGGAGCAAATGAGACAACTTAGATGAAAGGCTTGGTAAGTAAGCTTTGTTGTTGCTCTTCCCCTCCCCGCTTCATTTCCCTCCTCCTGACCTGGGCGCCTCCTTTCTTCCATATTCCAGGTTCCTGAGCCCCTTCAACATGATCCTTGGAGGCATTGTGGTGGTGCTGGTGTTCACAGGCTTCGTGTGGGCAGCCCACAATAAAGACATCCTCCGCCGGATGAAGAAGCAGTACCCCACAGCGTTTGTCATGGTGGTCATGCTAGCCAGCTACTTCCTCATCTCCCTGTTCGGGGGAGTCATGGTCTTTGTGTTTGGTATCACTTTTCCTTTGCTGTGTAAGTGAACCTGAGCCTTATATCATCAAGCAATGTCGATCCATTCATCCCGTGAGAATGTCCTAACCTGTTTCTGAGAGGTGCGTTGGCAGGTCTGCAAAACTATCAAGAGTTTTCTGCAACAGCAGATCAAGGCTGAATAGCCCATTAATGGCACAGATACGTACTGGGCACCCCCTCGGTGCCACTCTTCTGGGGACACAACAGTAAACAAAACAAATTTGGACCCCAAGTCATACAGTAGTGACATGGTCTGCACTGGAATCCAGATTTGTCTTAACCGTTCAGTGCCAGGCATCCCATGCTGACACAGAAATGAATGTTTACTCTCTACTTACTCAGAAGATTGTAATTAGTGTCAAAAGCGTTGTAAGTTGGCCCAGAGTATAGGTAACCATGGACTCCAATTCTAGTGATGAGAACTAGACATTTTCTAAAGTGTACGTGCACTGTTGACTGAGATTCCCAAGCACCTGAAGCCTGATATAGAGAACAGATACAACTCCAGTCTCATCAATGGAAATCTAATTAGAATTATAGTGTACTCAGTGACAGGAACATCCCTTTAATCTTTAAAAGCATTTCATGTGCTGCCATTCCACTAAATAAAATCAATTCCTTGTTTAGGGTTTGTTAGATTAAGCCCCCAGAATATTTATATGTGAACCCCACACCTTATTGGATAAAATAATTGAATCATTAAATTTAGACATTTTTGAAATACTCTTCAGGATTTCTTTATGTGCTAGAGACAGTATTTCAGTGATTCTGCCTCAGTATACAGCTTGTAAAAAACAGAGCAGTGTAATGAAACGCATTCTAAGTTAAGAGTCAAGGGTCCAGGTTTCTATTCGTAGACTTGCTGGAAACCAGCCATGTGATCTGTACCAATTGTCTTATACGGGAAGAGCTGACTCACTGGAAAAAATCCTGACGCTGGGAAAGATTGAGGACAGGAGGAGAACGGGGCGACAGACAGTGAAATAATTGGATGGCATCATCAACTCAATGGACATGAGTTTGAGCAAACTCTGGGAAACAGTGAAGGACAGGGAAGCCTGGAGTGCTGCGGTCCATGGGGTCAGAGAGTCAGACACTACTGAGTGACTGAACAACAACAATAATCCTATATGGGCTATAGTTCACTCATCCATAAAAGAAGGGAATTAGACAAGATCAGTGATTCCCAAACTTTGATGACTGTGAGAATCATCCAGGATGATTTTAACATATATGTTTCTCAGCCACATCCCGTGGAGATCTTGATTCTTTGGCCCACAGGGCTGTCCAAAGAACCTGTATTTTTAGAAAGCTCCTCAAATGTTTCTAGTGGTCACTCTTGATTAGGAGCCTCCGGAGACAATGCACATGAGTGCTTCTCAAAATGAGGGCCCAAATCACCCACATCAAAATCATCCACAGTGGTTACTGAGATGTTACATTCCAGAACCCTACCTCGGTCTCAACAATCTCAACTCCAGGTGCTGGAGACTGGGAATCTGCCTATCTAACAGGCTTCTCTCTGGTGATCTGTATGTACACAGAAGTTTGAAAAGTGCTGGTGTAGATTACCCAAGGTGTTGACTTAAATACAGACTCCTGAGCCCAGCCCTGCAAAGGTTCTAGAAGTTCAGGAGGCCCAGGAGATGGGCCAGAGAAAAATCTGTTTCTTACAAACAAAGGTAATTCTTAATGATCAGGTAAATTCTGTGAATACCAGATTACGTAAGGTCTGTAAACCCTTAGCATTTTATCCAGACATTCTATATCCAGCACTGTGCAATAGATTTTTATCCAGATATCTATACCCAACACTGTGCAAAACTGCCCCTAAGGAGGCACCTTCTAAGAGGACTTCACTTGCGTGCCCTGCAGGAACAAAATACAGATAACCACTGAGCTGAGCATGAGTTCTTTTCCAGAAAAGGTTAGCATTAAGTTCATTTTTAGGTAGGTTGAAATCACATCGATTCCCTTTGAATTTCAGGGTATTTAAGTAGCATCTGAAAGGCAGTGATAACAATGTGTGAAGGGAAGAGTGTGTCCTTCCTGCTGAATATGACATTCTCCTGCACACACAAAGAATACTGTAAAGTCCAAGGATCCATACAGGGACTTGGGTCCATTAGGCTGACAAAGAGCTTTATATAAAGTTTAAGGATCCACTCTGGGACGTGGAGAAGGAAATGGCAACCCACTCCAGTATTCTTGCCTGGAGAATCCCAGGGACGGGGGAGCCTGGTGGGCTGCCATCTATGGGGCACAGAGTCGGACACGACTGAAGCGACTTAGCAGCAGCAGCTGGGACGTGGATCAGTTAGGGAAGCAGACTGGACTGTAGCTAATGGAGAAAGTTGTTACTTCAGTTGCGAAGCGGGGCGGGAGAATGGGTGCTTTGGTGCTAACCGTCACCTTTCACTTCCCTGTAGTGATGTTCATCCATGCGTCGCTGAGGCTCCGGAACCTCAAGAACAAACTGGAGAATAAAATGGAGGAAATTGGTCTGAAGAGGACACCCATGGGGATTGTCCTAGATGCCCTGGAGCAGCAGGAGGAAACCATCACCAAGTTCACTGACTATATCAGTAAAATGAAGGAGTAAACAGAGCTGACCTGGTGATAGGGTTGCAGCAGAAGTCGAGTTGCGGTTTGCTCTTGTCCAGACCTACTTTTCCGTTTGTGTTTTTGAAATAGGAGGTGCACGAACCATCCAGCCACCTGTGGCACCGTGCACAGAGAGGCCTCCCTGTTCTCATCTCTGCTGTCACAGAGAAAAGGCCTCCGACTAAGAGAAACCACCCTCCTGTTATGCCTGACATCTCCAGTGTGTTTATGTAAGGTAATTGGAAACGGATCACCCTTATTTCTTAAGAGGAATAAAAGAATCATGGAGTGTACAGCAACAATATGGTTATTTTGTAGGAAACAGTTTGTAAAGTATCAAGGCAATATGAATAAATGAAAAGACTATGAAGGGAGATGATGTTATCCTGTTTTAATCCCCCTCAGCATCCTCCTCCAAAAATATTCTTTCCTTAGGATTATAATATGTGGGGTATCAATTAGTTTAGCTTTTATTATTATTGTTTAAAATAAAAAATGATCTTGATCACTTTGCCTCCTGGTTGATGTGCAGTGGATAAAGCAGTTGTTTCTATTTTGTTTACAAACATAAATCTGCTAGCTGCTTAGGAGAATATTTTATCAACTTTTTTGTAAATTTTTGAAATGCTATTAATGTTTTCATTAGAAGGCATTTGTTGCAAACTAAATATCATCTTCTTTAAGGGGGTTACAGCTCTGTAGCCTGTATTATTCTTGACAAGCTTGTTAAAAAAAAAAATCAGAATAAAATGAGTTTCTATTGCATGGTTTTTGTTTTTATAATGACAAAGACGTATCCAAGATAATGTTTCCCTTTTTTCTTCCCCATTTTCTTTTTTTTGTTCAGTTTTTAACTGCAACATTTAGAAGGTAAGAAATGAACATGCATTTTTATTAATTCCTTGGGGGTAGAAAGAGGACAGTAATAGCTGATCTTTTGCAATGTGAAAAGCATCTTAAGATGACCAAGCAAACAGACCTTTAAAAATGGGAATGAAAATGACCATTGATTCTGCAGTTCATAGAACTTTTAGATGGCACTTGGCACCACTAGATGTTTTTATATCTAGACATTAGAATTAATATAGCATGAGTTTATATTTTCTGTTACTTTCTTCCTTTTACTCCCCATGTATTTTGAAATAGGTGATATAACGTGTTTTCCTTGCCAGCTGAGTGATTTCATAGATGAATAGAAAATATTTAGATTTCCCTAGCATGCAGACAGTTGGGGCAGTACTCATTGAAGAGACTCTTGTACATCCTAGAAGAGGAAGCAATGCATATGCCACTCCTGTTTTTCTTGCATTTTGATTTCTCACCCAACCTGCAGTCTTCATCTTCAGCACAGTGATATCACCATGATTTCACACACATGGTCTAGAATTTGGACCCTTAGCTAAATATGAAGAATAAAATTTATCAAAGTTTTTTTTGGGGGGTGTGGGGGTGAGACTATTCAGACTATTGTCTATGTTAAATGTCTGAGAAACTCAGTGACAACCCTATAAACAATGAGCCTGTTTCTGTGCAGCAAAAAATACTCAGCTAGTTTTCAAATACTGTTAATAAAACTTTAATATTTATTAATCTCCAGTCAGAATAAAATTGAATCCTAATAGGATCCTTTTTTAAACCTGACATGGGCTTATACATATTTTAGACCCATTTTCTACATGGTGAATTCTGCAGACTAAAATGCAATAAATGTGGAGAAGGTGACAACTTGAATGAAAAAAAAAATATGCTATTATAATTACTAATGGTTGACTGTCATTTCTGGAAGGATTATAATAGAAAATTCTAGCATGGAAATGCTAAAATTAAATTTTTCAATTAAGATGTTTAGGGTGGGAGTGGGTGAATAGAAAAAAGCGTGCGAATGACTTCACTTGTCTCTTGACAAAACCCATGTAACGAGGCAGTAAATTTGAATTTGGATCATCTTTTCTTTTTTGGACATCTAAGAGTAAAATTCCCTTTCGGCACTCTTAACGCTTTGTAAAATTTCTGGCTTATTTATTAATACTGTTGCTGTATAAGCAAACACATAAGAGTTTTCCAGAACTTCAACTACTAATATAAATTAAGCTTTTAAACATGTTCAGAGTGCTCTGTCCCATCAGAGTTTAGCTTCTTAAATACAGAATATGCTGGACACTTTAGAAGTTATATTTATCGCAGCTCTTTTTAAACCATCTGGATTTGTATCCAAGGATGCTTTATAGAGATAGCAAAGTAAGAGAAAACAAAACTCTCAGCCTTTGACTAGTCTAAATAAAATTAGTTACTTGATTGAAAACTATAACTTTAAATTCAGATACTTTTGTATCCACTAAATTACCTTTAAAAAATGGAAACACCATATTTCTTTCCCAGGACTTCTCCTTCCAAATATTGTGTTGTTTGTTCTCATTAAGTCCATTCTCTCCTAGCCTGTTTTGCCTGTGATGTGTCGCCTATGATTATATAAAAGAAGACAGGTGCCAATTATTTGCTCAGGTGAGGGAGAGAGAAAAGGCATCAAAGTGTGACTTCCTGATTTCTAAGTCTCATGCCATGTCAGTACAAAATTCTAGATTCTTTGCACCTAGTGACTTGAACAGATAATTGTGGGCTCGAGGAACTTGGAAAGAAGAACAAACACTGGGGATGGAGTAGAAGACTCTTGTGGAGTCTCTAAGGGTACTCTGTAGACAGCAAAAGCCTGAGGAAGTTTTATCAAGAATAGTGTATACACAACATTGTAAAGCAACTATAGTAAGATTAAAAAACAAAGGTGAACAAATAATATAAAGCATCTGTGGCAGATAAGACAATTACCAAACTGAGAAGAGGCGATGGAGGGCCTTGAATGATAGGATAAGGAATTCAAGTTTAATTATTTAGCAAGTTTCATTAAGATTTTTGAGAACAAGATCAAGATCATTTACAGGCTAAACTAAATAAATATATATGTATACACACACACACACACTTAGCTAAAACCAAAGCTCAGTAAATCTATTATTCATAATGTCTTTTGTTTTAAACAAAACTAGCATGCTATCTCCCATTTTCTCTATATGTATGCAAACAGAAGGTTTTATATATAAGCAGGGTTTGTTTTCCCTGTTACTTTTTTCAGAAACACTGTTTTCTCCATGTCCTGTGGCTTAAGCGTTTGCTCTTCTTGAAATCCCTCTCCGGAGTGCCCCCCAACACACAGGGGAATGGCCAAGACAGAAAGATAGGCAGGGCTGGAAACCAGAAATCGCAACTGATTCTCCAGAGAAGAGGTAATGAACAAGGTATCCAATTTCAAAACTTCAGAAGGGCCTGGAGTTCAGTTCACCCTGCACATTTCCACAGAGTGAAGCATGCTCTGTTCTCTTTAAGATACTGTGTGATAAATTACAGCAGAGTGGATGGAAGAAGGAAACAAAACTGGGAATATAATAGTTAACACCTGTATCATATTTATTGTTATTTACCAGAAGAAAGCAATAATAAAGCAAAGGTTTATGAAAATATTAACTTCTGCTAGAAGACTCTAAATTTTATCTAAGTCACTCCAACCAACTGGAAGTAGAAAATGTTGCCCTGAATAGTTTATCTCCTCCCCTGCCTTTTCAGCTTCTATTTTGTCACAGGCTAAGTATTCTGCCTTTTACAAAATACTCGTATCACTTAGCAATGTTCCCAGTTCCACCACCTGGATCCAGAAGTATGCGGCTGAAGCAGTCGTCAAGTTCTAATCCCAGAGTCATTAAATGACTTCCTTCTTCCCCTGATTATTCTGTTGCCTCTTATGCCAGTTCTTTTGGCAGCTGCACCTGTGATTTAAGCATTTGAAAAGAGGAGGAAAAATGAATCTTAGTTATTCAAGTGTTTTACAGCAAAAATGGCAAAATGTACATACCTCAAAAGGTATAAAGTGGATTAAAAAATCTGGCCAGAGAGTGCGCCCCACCCATCATGATAAAACAATAACCACAGCCACCACAGACTGGGCATCTACTGATGACAGGGACAGATCCAAGGGCTCTGAGCACGTGGTGAAGCTTACAATGTAAACGAGAGGGCAGGTGCTAGAATCTGCCTGGTCCACTATGCAACTTACGAGTTGCATAATGCTATGCTATGCTATGCTATGCTATGCTCAGTCACTTCAGTCATGTCCAACTCTTTGTGACTCCATGGACTATAGCCCACCAGTCTCCTCTGTCCATGGGCTTCTCCAGGCAACAATACTAGAGTGGGTTGCCATGCCCTCCTCCAGGGAGTTGCATAGTATTGGGCATCAATTCTCTCAGCTATAAAATCATAGTATTTTATTCACAAGGCTACCATGAGGATTAAGTGATGCAAGTTAGTAATCAATGCTAACACTTCTTTTTAAAGCATTTTCTCATTTCATCTTACGACCACCTTGTAAAGAGGGGATGGGCTCAGAGAGAACCGGCAATCTGCTTCAGGTCACCAGGATAGGAAGTGGCAGAGCTAGATGTGAACCTGGACCTGCCTGATTTCATTACTCATCTCAACCACCAAATAAACACCACTGTAAGAAGATACAAATATGTTCTTTCCTCTTTAAAGTGAAGTCGCTCAGTCATGTCCGACTCTGTGATCCTGTGGACTGTAGCCTACCAGGCTCCTCCGTTCATGGGATTTTCCAAGCAAGAGTACTGGAGTGGGTTGCCAGTTCCTTCTCCAGGGGATCTTCCTGACCCAGGGATCAAACCCAGGTCTCCCACATTGTAGGCAGACATTTTACCATCTGAGCCACTAGGAAAGTCCTTCCTTTTTAAAATGTATTACTAATTTGACACTCACTAAATTTTACAATGTTATTTGGAGAACCCCCCTCCAAGGGTTAAAAAAAAAAATTGCAAAAGAGTAGGGTAAGTCTGACTGAAAATCAACTTTGAGTTTTGTTTCATAGGAACAACTCAAAGATAAAGCAAGTTCTTAATAGGTTTCAATTGGTGTTACATCTAAGGAGAATGACTTATCCACCATGAAGGTAACTTTCAGAGAATGCTGACTAAAGCCCAAAGGACCCTGAGATTTTGTATGATAATGACTTAAAAATATCTTTCCTCCTGTTGTCCATGTCCACCTGCCCATGTGATAGACCACTGCAGACATCTGCTATGGACTCTCTTCAGCCAGTTCTTTGCCTATATAACCTTTGGACAAAAAGGTTTCCCAACACCCTGCCCACTGGGGAGAACCTTGGATGTGCTGCTGTTGTCTGCATGGTCTTCAATCCATAGGGTCCTCCATGTGCTTCTGAGTCCCTCTCCCTCCCTCGTGCCAGACTTCCAGGAGGGGAGAGGTGTGACTGCAACTTGGTAGGGGTCACCCAAGGAGAACACCATCAGAGAGGAACACCAGTAAAATAAATAATGCCAGTTACTTAAATTAAGTGCAAAGCTGCAACAGAGAGTCAAAACTGTGTTCTTTCCATTGTCAAATGGAAAAAATATAGGTTATTTCATATATATATATGCATAGATGGGTTCTCAATTAATAAAAATATTTTCAAGAGCAAAACATGACAATGACCCAACATACTAAACCCAGAGACATACTGACAAATTTAAAATGTGACCAAGTTGTGAGTTCAGATCACTGGGAAAAAGAATGAGTCACTGATCAGTGGTTAGCTATTTGGCAAAGAAATAAAACAGCAGACTTCTTTCTTCCTACTTACTTCTAAAATCCAAGCCTTTAATTCATCTGTAATATGGAATTTTTTTTATAAACTAAAAGCAGGGAAAAAGATAGGCAAATATTTAAATAAGATTTTAAAAAGTCATTTCCAAGCAGACCACAAAAGACTGAAAAAGAAATAAGGAAAAGATAACTAGATCTGATATTATAAAACTTTCAACAAATAAGAATCTACTCACATTATTGTTAGGGGGCCCTGTTCCCCCTTCACTTGTTGGTTAAAAATAGTTTTTTTGTTAAGTGTGTATATAGTATTACACAGTGTACACACAGACATACACCCAATGGCTGGGAGCAATTGGGCAGGATGAGAAGACCCGTTTCAGCAGGGGTTATTTAATTCAGCACACACAAATGGAGTTCATGTTCCGGGTCAACACCTCAGTGGGTGCCTGGGACAGAGATGAGGAAGATCTACCTTGAGGAACTCGGAATCCACTAGGAGACCTAATGCTGTGTCTGTGAGAGCTGTCAACCTGAGGCATCAGGAGATAAGGTTTGCCATGGATGTCACTGAACTTTGAGTGTCCAAGTGCGGCCTTCAAGTAAGCAGCATCAGCATTGCCAAGGAACATGTCAGAAATGCAAATTCTCAGACCCCTCCAAGACCTACTGAACCAGAAACTCTGGAGATGGGCTCAGTAATCTGTATTCTATCTTCCGGGTGACTGTGATACATGCTAAAATGTGAGAATCACTATCATAGACTTTTAAAAAGTTGTACATAAAAAATTCCTTTTTTCCCACTTGGTATCAGGGAAGGGCAACTCCTGGTCTGTATAATTCTGGTCCACTTATGCTCCTTTGAGATGAGTTTGAAATGTTACATTGCTTTCTTCCATGGAGACTCCCTCCAAAAAGAGTGTAACATTGCTCAAGCTCTATTCTAGATTTGGCCTTGACTCTTGAAGATTCTCTTGGGTTTGGGTTCTTGGTGTTCTTCTTGTATTTTGTTTTGTTTTCTTTAGGCAAAAATATGGACAGAAAAAAGGAAGGAAATTAAGGGAACTCTGGGGGTTTTTGTGTTCCCAGGTGGCTCAGTGATAAAGAATCTGCCAGCCAAGCAGGAGACAAGGGTTCAGTCCCTGGGTTGGGAAGATCCCCTGAAGAAAGGAATGGCTACCCATTCCAGTATTCTTGCCTGGAGAATTCCACGGACAGAGAAGCCTGGAAAGCTACAGTCCATGGAGTTGCAAAAGAGTTGGACATGACTTAGCACCAAACAACAACAAACAACATTTGGGGCTTTAGACTTGAATGTATGAGAGAATGGAGATAATGTGAAAAATCTGGAACCAGAAACAACAACTACAGATCTAGAAACGGGGAGCTTGATTGGGGACAGATTGAATAAAGGGACAGATTGGATTTCTCTGGTGGCTCAGACGGTAAAGCGTCTGTCTACAATGTGAGAGACCTGGGTTCGATCCCTGGGTTGGGAAGATTCCCTGGAGAAGGAAATGGCAACCCACTCCAGTACTCTTGCCTTGAAAATCCCATGGATGGAGGAGTTTGGTGCAGGCTACTACCCATGGGGTCGCAAAAAGTCGGGCACGACTGAGCGACTTCACTTTCACTTTCTTTGAATAAAGGTACTAAGAAAACCCTGAGCGACTTAAAGGGAAAGGGAAATTTGGAGATTGTCCTAGATTATGTGATAACTGAAACAGAGAAGATAAGATGGGGAAAAGGAGAAAATTGCAAAAGGATAGAATCTAGAAATCTTAGTTCAAAAGAAATAAGACATAATAAATGAGTCAAAGAAAAAATGGCCAGCGATGAAAACTCAGGAGTCTATAATCTTACATTTTTGTACTCATAATGACTGCTAATGTGTCATAGAGTCTTTTGGCTAACTAAAGCTGCTTGGGAAATTATTATCCTGAAATCCTTCTGAAGGAAAAACTTAATTGTGTCTTTAGGCACCTGGCTGAAACCAGTCCAGATACACATAAGTGAGCCAAAAGTAAAGTTAAGTGAATAATAAAACAGTTGGGCTTCCCAGGTGGCACAGTGGTAAAAGAATCCACCTGCCAATGTAGGAGATGCCAAACATGTAGGTTCACTCAGTGAGTCAGAAGATCCCCTGGAGAAGGAAATGGCAACCACTCCAGTATTCTTGCCTGGAAAATCCCATGAACAGAGGAGCCTGGTGAACTACAGTCCACAGGGTCACAAAGAGTTGGACACGACTGAGCAACTGAACCTGGACGTATTAAAACAGTTGTCTTGTTTGACTGGCACCAAAGGTTGCATAGCAATGCACTGGTCCTAGCAAACATCCTCTTTCAACAACACAAGAGAAGACTCTACACATGGACATCACCAGATGGTCAACACCGAGATCAGATTGATTATATTCTTTGCAGCCAAAGGTGGAGAAGCTCTATACAGTCAGCAAAAACAAGACCAGGAACTGACTGTTGCTCAGATCATGAATTATTTATTGCCAAATTTAGACTTAAATTGAAGAAAGTAGGGAAAACCACTAGACCATTCAGGTATGACCTAAATCAAATCCCTTATGATTATACAGTGGAAGTAAGAAATAGATTTAAGGGACTAGATCTGATAGAGTGCCTGATGAACTATGGACAGAGGTTTGTGACATTGTACAGGAGACAGGGATCAAGATCATCCCCAAGAAAAAGAAATGCAAAAAAGCAAAATGGCTGTCTGAGGAGGCCTTACAAATAGCCGGGAAAAGAAGAGATGTGAAAAGCAAAGGAGAAAAGGAAAGATATACCCATCTGAATGCAGAGTTCCAAAGAATAGCAAGGAGAGGTAAGAAAGCCTTCCTCAGTGATCAGTGCAAAGAAATAGAGGAAAACAATAGAATGGGAAAGAATAGAGATCTCTTCAAGAAAATTAGAGATACCAAGGGAACATTTCATGCAAAGATGGGCTCAATAAAGGACAGAAATGGTATGGACCTAACAGAAGCAGAAGATATTAAGAAGAGGTGGCAGGAATACACAGAAGAACTGTACAAAAAAGATCTTCATGACCCAGATAATCACGATGGTGTGATCACTCACCTAGAGCCATATATCCTGGAATGTGAAGTCAAGTGGGCCTTAGGAAGCATCACTACAAACCAAGCTAGTGGAGGTGATGGAATTCCAGTTGAGCTATTTCAAATCCTAAAAGATGATGCTGTGAAAGTGCTGCACTCAATATGCCAGCAAATTTGGAAAACTCAGCAGTGGCCACAGGACTGGAAAAGGTCAGTTTTCATTCCAATCCCAAAGAAAGGCAATGCCAAAGAATGCTCAAACTACTGCACAATTGCACTTATCTCATATGCTAGTAAAGTAATGCTCAAAATTCTCCAAGCCAGGCTTCAGCAATACATGAACCATGAATTTCCAGATATTCAAGCTGGTTTTAGAAAAGGCAGAGGAACCAGAGATCAAATTGCTAACATCCACTGGATCATCAAAAAAGCAAGAGAGTTCCAGAAAAAACATGTATTTCTGCTTTGCTGACTATGTCAAAGCCTTTGACTGTGTGGTTCATGACAAACTGTGGAAGATTCTGAAACAGATGGGAATACTAGACCACCTGACCTGCCTCTTGAGAAATCTGTATCCAAGTCAGGAAGCAACAGTTAGAACTGGACATGGAACAACAGACTGGTTCCAAATAGGAAAAGGAGTACGTCAAAGTTGTATATTGTCACCCTGCTTATTTAACTTATATGCAGAATACATCATGAGAAACGCTGGGCTGGATGAAGCACAAGCTGGAATCAAGACTGATGGGAGAAATATCAATAACCTCAGATATGCAGATGACACCACCCTTATGGCAGGAAGTGAAGAGGAACTAAGAGCCTCTTGATGAAAGTGAAAGAGGAGAGTGAAAAAGTTGGCTTAAAACTCAACATTCAGAAAACGAAGATCATGGCATCTGGTCCCATCACTTCATGGCAAATAGATGGAGAAACAGTGGGAACAGTGTCAGACTTTATTTTGGGGGGCTCCAAAATCACTGCAGATGGTGACTGCAGCCATGAAATTAAAAGATGCTTGCTCCTTGGAAGACAGTTATGACCAACCTAGACAGCATATTAAAAAGCAGAGACATTACTTTGCCAACAAAGGTTCATCTAGTCAAGGCTATGGTTTTTCCAGTAGTCATGTACGAATGTGAGAGTTGGACTACAAAGAAAACTGAGTGCAGAAGAATTGATGTTTTTGAACTGTGGTGTTGGAGAAGACTCTTGAGAGTCCCTTAGACTGCAAGGAGATCCAACCAGTCCATCCTAAAGGAAATCAGTCCTGAGTATTCACTGGAAGGACTGATGTTGAAGCTGAAACTCCAATACTTAAGCCACCTGATGTGAAGAGTTGACTCATTGGAAAAGACCCTGATGCTGGGAAAGACTGAGGGCAGGAGGAGAAGGGGATGACAGAGGATGAGATGGTTGGATGGCATCACCAACTCAATGGACATGAGTTTGAGTAAACTCCAGAAGTTGGTGATGGACAGGGAGGCCTGGCGTGCTGCAGTCCATGGGGTCACAAAGAGTCGGACACAACTGAGCAACTGAACTGAACTGAACTGAAAGGTTGCATAGTGTTAGTTGCTCAGTTGTGTCTGACTCTTTGCAACCCCATGGACTGTAGCCCACCAGGCTCCTCTGTCCACAGGGATTTTCCAGGCAAGAATACTGGAGCGGGTTGCTATGCCCTCCTCCAAGGGATCCTCCTGCCCCAGGGATCAAACCTGTGATCCCCTGGAAAAGGGAATGGCTACCCACTCCAGTATTCTTGCCTAGAAAATCCCCATGGACAGAGGAGCCTGGCGGGCTACAGTCCATGGGGTTGCAAAGAGTAGGACACAACTGAGCAACTGACACTTTCACTTCCGAAAATTGCATATGATATAAATGCAGTTGGTCTCTGTAAATTATATAGGTTCTGCACATGAGATTTCTATCTCCGTGCAAGTACAGATACTCACCTGGGATGGCTGGCAGTGAGCAGACCACCAAATTTTTTAAGTTGAAAGGAAATCATATATTTATCAATGAAAGATATGTCTATACCAGTCTAACATCTTTCTTTTGGGCTGGCATCAAATTGACTCAGAGTTATCAACTCAAAGGGAAATAAATTAGTGATTAATAAATTCAGTTAGATAAGACAAAGTCCTTTAAAACATAGCTAAACACAACAACACAATAAACTAAAAAATTCTACAGGAGTCCAATAAGCAATCCAAATGAGTGAAAAAGGCCAGGTTCCAAGCAGTAGGGCATGGTGGAGACTGAGTTAAAACTGGAGAGTCCATTACCTATCTCAAGGGAGAAACCACCACCAATTCAGCTTATTTGTACCATGCATATTCAGGCCCATGTGGCTAGATCTGATGTTTCAAATGCTGCCAGATACGTGGATGTTATCGTGGGATATTTTATAATTTGTACAATAATACTCCAGCCAAACAAAATAGGCCTGCAGGTTGGGTTTTAAGTCCCCTAGTTTTCAATACCTGGCCCACAGAATACATCTCTCTTAAAATGATTTAAACAGGCAACGTCTTGGAGGAGGCAGCACTTGAGCCAAGAAAGAATACAGATTTTGTCCTTTATTTTCTGCTAGCAACTTCAATTCTGGAATCCCAAGCCAGAAGCATGTGATGGGGAGAGAATAAACATTAAAAGGGGAAAAAAAACCCCATAAATTTAAAATATAAACTGAGTATTTCATGATCTATGCTCTAGAAAATACAAAAATAATATCTCCAAGTCCATGAGAGAAAAAAAACTTTTTTCCTTTAAGAGTAAATAAGTTCTAAGTATGTTTATGGACATTCAGCGTTTTAGGTAGGAGCATCAGTAGAAAGAATGACAAGATTTCTAAATTGAGTTTTAACTTCATATTTGAAAATCTGGTGGTTTAAAGAACATCTCTGTCCTCCAATCAAGAGGGGAGGGGGAACCCCCATAATCTTTAGTTTTACCTCCTTAAAGTGAGTGTCGCTGTGTCTCATTTGACCAGCCAAAAATAGCCCTTTTCTGCTGAGATCCTGAAATTTCACCACAGATGGCGTTTACAATATTTCACTGAGTCTAAGATGTGCGTTTTCTGATGTTTCCATATCCCCTACATCAGAAAGCATCTCACAATCAATAGTGTTTTATAGTAGCTGGCTGCAGGCGGCCGCACAAACACAGTATAGCTTTTCATACCATTAGCACTTCCACTGCTGTGCCCTGCTGGAATTAAACACACGCAGAGGTATTTAAAATACCCTTAAAGAATGACAAAGCAAATAGGAGAAATTGTGTTGGGTCTGTAAGAATTCTTTCTACTCTTTCGAGCTTCCACACATTTCAAATGATTTCAAAAGAAAAAGATAAAAAAATGTCTTTTAAGAGAGACTGTACTAAGAGTCAGCATTAAAGCAGACATTTATTATGTATGCAGCAAGGCACAAAAATGCAGCAGTACCGAGCGAATTGATGTCAGTCAAGTGAATTTTTGTCAGCTGGATGATGCATTTTCACATTTTTCTTGCAGAGCATTTTATAGGACCACGCTGATGAAGTTGTGTGGTATTTTGTATCTAAGATACATGTCAGGAGATGTCTACTGCAAGCCAAGCCAGGCAACTGAAAGCAGGAGAAGATGCCAATCCCATGGAATAGATAAAAGACATTTCAAAGCAAAGACTGATGTACAAGACCCCCATTCACAAACTGTGTCAGAGTTCACTTTGCTGTGTATTTTTCTTTCTGAGTGGACATTAAACACACACACACAACTTAAAACTGATACCAATCAAGAACTGATTGAAAATGGTAAATGTAGTACTTACTAGAGTATGGCAGTTTGGTAATTATTACCGTGAATTTATCTTAATACCTTTTGCTCTAGAATCTAGACTCAAAGCTGAAGTGTCCTCAGTTGACTAAAAGGCAGAGAGTATCTTGACCATGAAAATGAGAAAACCAACACTGTAAGCTCCATGCGGTTACGACTATACCTGTCTTACTCTCTGCTCATGGTGCCTGGCACATGGCAGCACTAGACAAGTATTTATTACAAATGGATGGATGAAATTCAGCCAACTCCAGGCAAAGCACATTTGCTCAGGAGAATCTTCCTTCAGAGGGCTTCCCTGGTCACTCAGATGATAAAGAATCTGCCTGCAATGAAGGAGACCTGGGTTTGATCCCTGGGTCAAAAAGATTCCCTGGAGAACAGAGTGGCTACCCACTCCAGTATTCCTGCCTGGAGAATTCCACAAACAAAGGAGCCTGGTAGGCTATAGTCCATGGGTCGCAAAGACTCGGCCATGACTGATCACTTTCACTTTTTTTTCATATTCCTTCAGAAGACAGGGAGAGGGGTCAGATGATCATCTAACCTTCATCCTTTTGTCTACTCTGAGTCTATATTCCACCTTTAATGCAGCTTTTAAAAAGACTTCTCTTTATTCTTTTCGGACCAGTGCTATTTTCTGACTGTCTAGCCACCACGGCAGCCGGGATTTGCTTTGACAACTGGTTACGGAGTGATAGCCCTAGCCTCTCTCAAAACAGCACCCTGATTCACCCCCTGCAGAGGTCTGGCTGCCTGGAGAAGAGCAGGTGCAGAAAGTGTTGATGCTGTGCCCAAGGGCAGGCAGAGCTCTCCGGCCCGATCTCATGTGACCTCTAGCACTCTCAGCCTGGCCCCTGCCACAGGAAGACTCAGAATCCCTCTAAGTCACAGCTGAAAGTCATCTTCGATTTAGAAGAAGGAAATATTGTCAATTCTGTATTTCTAGGGGATGGGAATAAGGGACATACATATATATGTGAATAAGTAACAATCATATTTGTGGATTTTTTTTTTGTGGGGGGCCATACAACACAGCTTGAAGGATCTTAGTTCATGGACCAGGGATTGAACCTGGGCCCTCAGCTATGAGAGTGCTAAATCCTAACCACTGGACTGCCAGCAAACTCCCTGTATTGTTTTAGAATATAAATCTCTTTAAAAACAGGGAAAAAAACAAGCTTACATGGAAATGGTTAAACTATCTTGAAAAAACTGTGACTCTCTGATGGCATAACATATTGACTATTTTATTAATGTAATATCGTGGCTAAATTACATATTAGATTTTAAAACAATGCAGTTAATTATCAACCACCTGTGGCCATTGGACACACACCTTTCAGCCTCTATAAATCCCCTCATAGTAATGACTATAAAAAATTTATTTCTGCAACTTAAGCTGAAAGGAATGGAACATTTTTGTCTGTCAGCAGTAGTAACAGTGAGTCATAATAAGAAAACTGAAATAACAGTAAAATATTTTAAAGCTCCATTTATTCATGGAGACATTAATCTTAAATTTATTATTGTCCGCCTACCTAAAATATAAAGAGTATAATTGCAATAGCAGGTGGTATCCACTCATCTACTGAAAAAGAACTTTTTAAAGCCCTACAGAAGCACTTATCCACAAATGACTGGCCTAATTAGGCCTCATTCTTACTTATTCCTGCAGCAGTTCCCTGGGGATCTCAGCTTGTCAGTTCTGTGTGGCAGGAGTGGACAAAAGCTTGACCAGGGATGCTCAGGACTGAATTTCAAAGTCAACTCAACCACTTCTGAGTCTTTTCTTCTAGAAATGTTATTTAACATCTCTAAGCCTCAATTTCCTTCTTATAAAACAGGGAGAATAATAATACCTACCTTACAGGATTGTTAAGGTGATTGTAAGAGTTAATTCATATAATGGATGTGGCCCATACTAAGTGCTTCATAAATGTGGGCTGTTAGTATCCTGGTTACAGCAGTCATATAGATTGTGTCTTTGAGGATAACCAATAATTTAGATCTACCAGTAATGCTGACGGGTTTCCCTCAGTTAGTGACAATTAGTGAGAATGTCCTGGTGTTAAAACGAACAGGGAATAGAGTTGGGAGAGATTTACTGTAGCCCTGTGTTCACCATTTCTCCCTTCTCCTACTTACAGGTTTAAGATAGGCGATGTTACTGTGACGAATGTCGTTCAAGAGCTGATCTCGGGGGGTAATTTCCACCAAAGGGGGTGGCCTGTTTCTCGGCACGGGTTTGAGCGTTTTGATCACATCTTTGAGATTGGTTTTCTCAGGTGACTCTCTGGCTTCTGGCATCCGAGATTTGCGCTGGATCCTCTTCAGCTTCACCACGCGGAAGGAGTCGGGGTCCGTCCTGTACTTTGGCGGCTGCGATGGCTTTTTCGTCACTTCATTTTGTCGACTGAAGGGGGCTGCTTGGGGGTTGGGAGGTCGAGGAGGAGGAGGCTGGAGGAACTCCTGCATCCGGGAATCCGGCATTGGTCCTCCCAGCATCTCCCACATACCAGGGGGCAGCCCCAGCCCCTTCTCCAACATGGCAATTAACTTCCTCTGCTCTTTGAGCTGCTGCTGTTTCTGTTCTTCTTGCCTTTTCTGCCTTTGTCTATCCTGATTCCTGGTGAGCAGATTGGTTACCACCATTCGGGGACCCGGAAGCTCAAAATGGTAGCCCATCTTCAGGAGAGTGTTGTTCGCTTTCAAAAGCCTGGCTATTTCCATTTCAGCGTGGTGGCCCAGCATATGTCTCTGATTGTGAAACCGAAGTTCGGTGAGTGTCTCGTTAAACTGGAGACACCGCATGATGGCCACGATGCCCTTGCCTGTGATGAAATTGGACTCTATGTTGAGAGTGGTAATGCTCCTATTTTCACGCAACATGTTAGCCAAGGCAAATGCTACGTTCTCATCAGCACCCACGTTCGCTAAACTGAAGGTTTTGACGTGTTTGTTTTTCTTCATTGCGTTGACAAAGTCCAGCAACATTTCTTTGGGGATGTTTTCAATGTTGTTCAGGTTGAGTTCCTTCATGTCAGGGTCATTCTGTCTCACTCGCCTTAAGCTCCCATCCAGGTCCGTTTGGTTTCCGGAGGGCCTTGCACTTACTTTCAAAAAACTGGTATCTAGAGCTAACTTCTTGGGATCCAATTTTGATATTTTTTTCTCAATTTTGTCTTGAGCCTCTGGTCTGCCTTTCTGTTCTTCAGTTACTTTACTAGTTACCTCTTGGCAGGTGTTCTCACCATTTCTGATTTGCTCCTTTACCTCACCTTCCTCCCCTCTTTTTGTTTGATCACTCTCTTCACTGTCTTCTTTTCCTTCATCTTCTTCTTCATCTTCTTCATCATCTTCTTCATCTTCCCCCTCATCTTCATTATCTTCATCATCATCATTATTTGTTTCTTGGACATTGTCACTGCCCTGTGATTCTCTTTTATGTGCAATGATTTCACTGTTAAGTTTTTCTTTTAAATACTGGGACATATTTTTATTGCTTTTGCCTATCGCTTCATGTTGTTCTTGAGTTTTTTCCTAAAAGAGAAATTTAGAAAGGTTAGAATACGTAGCAGTGAATAAATATGAAGAAGAGCAGTATCTACTGAAGATAATAAAAAGATTTATTACTTAGTGAAAAAAAAAAACAAATAAGCTCTAGGTATAGTATTCTTTTTGTTTACATGTATATTTATGTGTACATATGAACATGTATACATGTACACTCTATATATATATGTGTTTGTAAATGTATATGAAAAACAGACTGTTGTAATGTTTATCAAATTAATAGTTATCCTTGAGGAAGAGAGGTAATTAAGATAATTGAGGAAGGGATGGGGGGATTTTAACTTTTTACATAATTCTAAACTGAGATTTTTTTCTGAAACAAAGTATGTCTTTGTCAGTTGTTTTACAAGCAAATACAACCAAAATAATGGTAAATTTTTATAGGCACACAGGCACAGACACACATTTTTTTGGTTGTGTTTTTCTCATCTCATGTATTAAAATGAAACCCAGTTAATTTTGTTTTCAGATCCTCTATTGTTTTTAAAGATAGTGTTCAGTTCCAGAAGCAGTTAAAAATTATTTTTGAAAACCTTATGGAATTATTTATCCATTCACTGAAGTCTTTGTTTTGTATACAGCTGAATAGGAATTTTGTATTCAATAGCTCTGTGTTACATAATAATTTCCTTATTGGCCTAACCAAAATTTACATACCTAATATGTTTGCCAATCTAATATAATGTGCACGACAAATTTCCCTGAAAATGAAAGATATTGTGGGGGAAATGAGAGCAGTTTGATATTTTGGAATATACCAAAACCTTTGTCTTTGATTTTTTGTCTGTTTAGCTCTGTGAAAACTGCCCAGATACTTCAGGCACAGGCTTTCCAGTCCAGTTCCTTTGGAAGGAAAGTTCTAGGAGGCAAAGCTAGCTATAAAAGGGGACAAAATTACCAGAGATTTAGAAAAAAAAAAACTGCTTAGTTTGGAAAGGAAAATAAAAGTCTCTTATCAATAATGTTTATTAGATGTTTACACATTAATTACACACTTTCCCATAAAGGATGTGTACCTCATAGATGTCATTTTGAAAGCTGGTGTAGCAGTTTGACACAGAGGCTTATGTGAGCAAGAACTTAATCTGTGGAGGAGGAAATGGGTAAAAGGGGCCAATTATACAGATGGGGACTAAATTTTTAATGGTGAGTATACTGTATATGGATCCTCCCAGGTGGCTCAGTCATAAAGAATCTGCCTACCAATGCAGAAGACATAGAAGACATGATTCGATCCTCCTTGGGTCAGGAAGATCCCCTGGAGGAGGAAATAGCAACCCACTCCAGTATTCTAGCCTGGAAAATTCCATGGACAGAGTACCTGGCGGGCTACAATCCATGGGGTTGCAAAGAATCAGACATGACTTAGCAACTGAGACTACCGTATGTAGAAATAGAAACATATAATGTTGTATATGTGAAATCTGTGTTATAAACCAATATTATTTCAATAAAATATAAGGCTAAAATTAAAAAAAGAAAGACCTTGATTTTACTGCTCATAACATTATAGGTTGGAATTGACAGTTAACATGTAAACTACCTAAAGTTTTCTCTGCATTTCTCATTTGTCTCAGCAGGGGGAGCCAACCATTAAGCTGTTTGAATTATACAAAAGGAAGAAAAAGTGTTAGAAGTACCCAAGTTTGTTTTTCTTGGAAATTGGTATTCATGTAGAATTGGCTTTTACTTGAGTAGTAAACTGTCTATAAATTGTGCCTTAAACTCTAACCTGGTAAAGCCAGCAACTTATTTTCTTAAGTGCTGCTGCTGCTGCTGCTAAGTCGCTTCAGTCGTGTCCAACTCTGCGACCCCATAGACGGCAGCCCACCAGGCTCCCCTGTCCCTGGGATTCTTAAGTGCAGTACATGTTTAAACTCTCCTGACCATGAAATCAGTTTATAACTTTCCTAAAATTTCAGCTAGTATGATGGTAATGTGACAAGATGTACCTACCAAAAATAAATCAGCAGGCATAACTACAAGAGACTTTACCTGTGAGGATCTCTGTTTTCTTTTTGCCAAGTCACTTTTAAGTGAAACATTAAAAAAATATGCTGATATGCACTTCTAGTTTTCATATAAGGAACATATTTAAAGAAAGTACTATCTTTAAAACAGCCTAATAGGATCAACTTCCTAAATTCACCACTGACACCCAATGCACTGTGGTAATGTTGGATTTTTTGTTACTGGACTTGGTTTAATTGCAGGGTGTGTGGCTGAACTTGAGGGGGACTGTGACATACTTGAGATTGTATGTGAAATAGTGCATATGTACACATGTGCCAGAAGGAGGACAAAGAGCTTTCTTCAGCATTGTAAAGGGTCCTGTGAGTCAAAAAAAGCATAAAAGACAAATGCTTCTGGGTTATGAGTTAATTCATAAAATACTAATTTCATGCCTACAGAATACAGGTTTTCCTGTACAAGAAACCCCCAAAATTTTTTAAAAGAGATATTTACAAGAAATTACCACTTTTTCCCTCCCAATTATACTATGTAAGTGTTCTAGAAAGTTCTGATCTGGCATAGGATTAAATATTATGATTTATGTATAAATGTCAACAAAACAAGACAAAACATGGAGTCTTGAGAAAAGACAGTTACAACAGGGACATGCATCAGCCCAGGCCAGGAAGCCATTTCTCCCTTGTACACAAATCCCCACTTACCTTGGTTGGCACAAAGGTGACAGGAACACGTTCGTCTTCCAGCATGCGTCTGGATGCCTTTTGCCAATACATATAATCAACGAGAGATTTATGGTCAAAGTTCCCTGTTGGTGGCTTGTCGGTCTGATCCTTCTGAATCATTCCCACGGGAAGCCTGGGGTCAGGGGCCATCACCTCCATTTCCGACTGTAGTTCTTTGAGCTCTTCTGGGGACAAGGCGGCCAAGATTTCTTCTTCATCAATCTCCCCATCGATTTCTTCTTGATCTGAATTCCTGCTATGTTCTGACATGACTCTGTTCAATACTTTTCTATCTTACTACAAGAGGAGAAATAATCAACAAAGATTTAAAAAAAGAAAAAACTCTCTCAAGAAGTTCCCCGTTAGTAAATGTCCCAGGTCAATACTACCTTGAGGAGGTTTCCCTCCCCACCAAGAACCCCAGTGGTGCTTGCTGAGCTGCTAGGGGTGACCGCAACTAAGTTCATGCCGTAACTATATTAAGCAGGGCTTGGTTGGAGACGGTCAATTTATGGAACTACTATGCTCCTCTCTTCAGCAGCTTGAGTCAGCTGTGCAAATCCATCTGACATTTCAGTACAGCTGCTTAGGTTTGCCAGGCCTCCCAAACCTCTACAGGAGTAAACTCTTAGTTCTCTTCCTTCCTATACAAATTCATGCAGCCCAAACACACACCCAAGTACTGCAGGGGAGGCCACTTCTTATTTAAATGATGAAAGCAACTTACAATATTTCAGAAGAAAAATCCAAACAGCGACTTGAGGTCTACTCAAGTGAAAAATTCATTTGAAGGTGGAAATCAAGCTCTCGGGGCTTGCCTCTTGACTACCATGAGACTCTGGAAGCAAATAAAACAGCACACAGGCGAGCAGAGGTCTGGCTATGTTACTCACCCACGGTGTAAGCTGAACCTCTGCAAGATACCCTTATTTGCATCCAGATCCTGTGATCTAACAGATGGGGATGAGCAGCACTTGAATTTCCACTATGAGGAATTTAATATTTTAAATAATTTGTTTTTCTTATTGAATATCCATTAAGCCAGGATAAAAATGTAAATGGATCTAAATGGAAATATTAAAAAAAACTCAAACCATTAAAGTACTGGAAGCAATCATGAAAATATTTTCTTTTTCATAACTTCAGAGGACAATATGGCAATACTTATCCAAATGAAAATGCATACTCTCTTTGACCAAATGCATACTTTCAGTGTGTAGGAATGTATTCTACAGATATACCCCCAACATGGGTGAAATAATAGATGTGTACAAAGCAGTGTATTGTATGCTATTATTTATGTTATAAAACATAAAAACAATGTATGTATATATATTTATACAAACTTTATCAATAGATCCTTGGAAAGATACACAAGAAACCAATACTAGTGGATGCTATTGGAGAAAGAAATGGGTTGTCTGGGGGACAGGACTAGGAAAATACACTCTGTTACTGTATACCTTTTATAACTGCAAATTTTGAAATATAAATATAGTGCCTACTCAAAAATATACATTTATTGTATAAAACTTAGGATAACACATGGAAGCATAAAATTGCCCCTTATTGCATCACTAAGAGCTCCCGCTATGAACATTTTGGTTTATCACTCTAGTCAGTCCTTCCTTCCAGGCATATAAACTCAATAATCGTTTGTCATCTGTCTGTCTTTTAACTTACAAAATCATGTGTTTTTTCTAGTCAAGAATATATTCTGCTACTACATTATTTTTAATAACTCCCCGTTAAGATTCTTTATATGGAAATTCCATAATTAATGTAACCAATCTCCAATTATTGAATATTTGGACTGTTTTTGATGCTCACAGCACTTCTTCAATAAATATCCCCTGTAGTAAAATATTTATACACATGCAAGTTTATTTCTTTAGGATAAATCGAATACATACCAAGAAGTATAATTACCAAGTCAAAGAACATAAGGAAATTTAGGGCTTTTCATATGTATGGCTAGGTGATCCCCTCAATATTACTATAACCCATCCTCAATACATGTATATTATTTGCAAATTATATACACGTGTTACTATTTCAATATCATCTATAATATATAATTATATTTATACATAAATATAAAATAGACATTGTCAAACAATATATTCTTGAATATATATAATGTTTATAAGTATAAATGAATTTAAATGTATACAGACATCTGTATAATAAAACAGATGGAAAAAATTACATGTGAGAAGTTTTAAATGGACATTCTAATATTTTCTTTCTACCCGAATGGTTTGTTTTGAACACCCCAAGATCAAGAGGCTTTTCATATATATGGCTACATTTTTCCCCAGAAAGCTATTACCATTTACTTGGAATGATCATTTTTAAAGTAAAGAACAAAGATACACAGTGGCAGCTTACTCTTGGCCTCTTTGTGGAGACGTCCTCTTCCACCCAGTCCTGTAAAAGGGAAGTAAAAGCTTGGCCTCAGCGGGCAGAGAGGTAGACCACTTTCCAGACAACTGATTTGCAGACCATAATTTCCGAGGCTTAGCTTGCAAAACAGTGATCACAAAGAGTTGGACAGTACTGAGCACGCACACACACGCACGTGCGCACACACACACACACGCACGCGTGCACACACACACACACAAAGAGACTGTACCAACAAGAGTTTTGTGTTCAAGGAGGTTTGGAAATGTTATATTCTGCAATTGTCTTTTAGAGATTTGTAAAGCACATGAACTTTCAGACTCTGAGAAATAATATGTGAAAGAAACCCATTTATTTAGCCCAATACTCCCCAACTTTATTTAGTTAATTCAAGCTTTTTTTTTTTCTTTTAAAAATTACTAGTATCCTTGCAATTACTTTCCAAAATTTGTACTTTGGGAATTAATGATATAAATATAAAAGCCAAAGATCTGGAATCAGTCTGCTGGATTCAAACCACAGCTCCACTCCTTAATAACTATGTGATGTTTTGGCAACTTACTGACCCCTAATTCCTCATCATATAAAAGATATCTGAGAGTAATAGTCACCATATGTTATTAATGAGAGAATTAAATGAGGATACAGATAGATACTGATGTAAATATATAAATTAAGTAGGATGGTGCATGGCTCAGAGCAAACCCTCAATACACGTTAAATATTGCCAGTTTCACATTTCACGGATAACCACAGAAACACTTGAAGAAAAACAACGGCAACTGTGAAATATAATACATTTTATAAACCACTTTCATAACAGAAACCATTATATTAATGGCAATAAACAAAAATGGTTTAAAAAATCTTGTTGCTCTTGCAGAAAGCAACTCAGAGGCTTTTAGGTGGAATTGTGATAGGATTCTCAGGTTTCTTAGTGAAAAAGAATCTGCTTGCCAATGGAGATATGGGTTCAGCCACCAGGTAGGGAAGATTGTCTAGAGAAGGCAATGGCAACCCACTCCAGTATTCTTGCCTGGGAAATCCCATGGACAGAGGAGCCTCGTGGGCTATCGTCCATGGGGTTGCTGCAAAGAGTTGGACAGAACTGAGCACGTTTATAAAGAAAATAGAAAATCATCATTTGCATGTAAATAGGAAGCTATCCTGAGAAAATGATCTGAATTGTTGCTTGTAAGCTTTCAGATTCGTATTACTATTCTGGTGACCAAATGCTTTTGATGATCATGCAGATTTAGAAACTTCAGGAAGGGACGCTGCCTCAGCTCACTTCCATCTTGCTGAGTGAGTTTGGAAAGGGGGTACATCTCTCCCAGCTGCTTCCATGGTGCACTTCATCCATATGCTGACGGGAAGAGTTTTGCTGGTGTAATTAGCCTCATTTGATGCACAGATGATTTAGCTGTGCTTTCGCTTAATGATGTTCTGCTGCTGCCATCTCAGCAGCTTCTCACATCAGAATCCACCTATGATGCCAAGAGAGCAACAAGCTGTAGGATCACCGATTTACTTTTATAGTCACACAGGGCATCACAGATCAGAATCTCTGACAGAGGTTTATTCAGTGCCTGGGACCCCCACCCCATTAGAAATTACTAAATCTGAATTGTCAAGTTTGGATCCAGGAATCTCCATCTTTCTGGCAAGCTCTTCAAGTGATTCTGGTGTATAAATGGGTATGAGAGGGAATTCCTTGGTGGTCCAGTGGCTAAGACTTCATGCTCCCAATTCAGGGGGCCTGGGTTCAGTCCTGGTCAGGGAACTAGATCCCACATGCTGCAACTAAAGAGCACACAAGCCACAATATAGAGCCAGGGCAGCCAAATAAATAAATATTTTAAAAATGAGTATGAGAATCACAGCACCATTGCAAGCCACTCATTTTATAAGATCAGGCTCAGAGACCTTGAGAAACTTTGCCTTTGATGAGGTTCAGAACATGCTACCTCAAAATATGGCACCTTGGCATATTGACTATTTTAAGCTGGAGGACTTTGAGAAAGTATGTGCAGGAAGGACTCTTTGACCTCCCTCTTCATCCCTGAAGCAGGTCATGAGACCCTCCTGAAGACAAAGGGCCCAAGATGAATCCAAACAGGCCCTAGTTGACTACCTGTGTTCATACCATCTGCCTGTTCTCATTTTCTCCTCCTGACGTTCCACTCTCCATGAAACCTAGCATAAAAATCCTCAAGCTTAGCATGTCTTGGGGTCTTCGTTCCCTTATGAAGACTTCTATGTCATGCAAAACTTACATTAAGTAAATCTGTATGTGTTTCTCTTGTGAATCTGTCTTCTGGCACAGTTTATAGGGTGAGAATTGGAGAATCTAGGAATGCAATAGGAAGAAGAATTTTTTCCTCCCTTACCCTGGGAAAGTCAACCTCTGGGCCTCATTCCTACTTCATCTGTAAAAGCGGGATGGTAAATGGACCTACTTTAAAGGATTTGGAGGGGGAAAAACCCCTAAATGGCATTATTCATATTAAGTGCTTATTAACCATTAGTTAATCTTATATTTTCACAAAGAAATTGTGTGAGTCTTTCATGCCTGATATCTAGCAAATATTGTTCAAGCCAAAAATAAATGGCTTTTCCATTTTATTCTTTCCAAAACAGCATATAAAATACATGTAAAAGAACTGTTTAAGGCTTGATACATTTGTGAAAAATCCTAATGGTAAGAGGAAGCACTTTTTTCTTGGATCTATCCAGTTTTCCATCCCACCTTCATTCAGGAGACGATGACTGTGGACAAGCCATCTATTTCATCAGCCCCAACACTAGCTATTAATATAAATGGACACAACTTCTATAAATGGTTCCCAAATGTTACTAAATAAATCAGTTCTGTCCTGTTTGTGGCATGCTATTCTCTTATGCAATTCCATTTGGGTCACGACGACTCTGCTCACTGGCTGCAAATTGCCTGAAGATTTTGTGAGTGTGAAATAAATGCCTCGCTCTCTCCTCAAATTTCCCTGACCCACGAGCGCATTGCCTCAGGACGCGCACTTACAAGGTAATTGCTTCCTAGACTCAAAACACCCAGCCTGTTCCACTCTTACCAGGCTCCAGAGTAGCATGAATTACAAAAGGATATTCACTATTTTGTTTTCATTGGTTTAATAAGCCATCTCAGAATTCTTAAACTGATTTGATTTTGGCCTAATTTCAAAGGTAAATTAATTCTATAACTTCTGAAAGTGCGAGGATGCTATCATACTCCTCATACTGCTAGGACACTAACTATTAATACCGATACTGCTATTAGCATTACAGCTTCTACTACGATGGCTACTACTATTACTACTAATGCTGCTGCAAATACTAGTACTATGGCTGCTAGTACTACTACTAATGTGACAGTCCACTGCTAGTAATTGTGCAGCCATATTGCTAGCATATTTGAGCACTTAATACCCCTAAGCTTGTGTTAAGTGATAGATGCATATGTCAATTTTTTCATAATCTTGGATAATCAGTACTTTTATTAACCTCCTTTGACACGTATTAAAACTGAAACATAGGCATTTGACTTAAGGACTGCCTCTAAATTTGGGGCTCTTAATCCATGTCCTCTGTTAGCTTCCTATCAGTCCAGCAGAAATTGCATCTCACATACCCACAAGACTAGAGTCACATAGCACAGAAAGCAACTGCTCTGAGACTTGAGCCTCCCTGTTTCCACGATAAACTTTCCCACTTCCCTGCCTGCCTTTGGTCTCCGCCAAAGGCCAGTGATGGCAACTGACTGCCTTGCCAAAGCAAGCTCTGGGTAAGTATTCTCATTTAGGTGATCTTCATTTACTTCCATAATTTCAGTGCATTCTTCTCTGGCCATCGACTATCGCATAAGAAATAATAGCCATATTTAGGAAGGCATGAAGACAAGAAACTCTAGATCCTGACCCAGAAAGATTCAATAGGTAAATATCAGCCCCCACCTAGATAAGCAGAACAGCCCCAAAGAACATCTCTAAAAGGGACTTCTCAGACTTGTGGTCACCAAGAAGGAGGGGAGGTTGGGAAGGGGTGGACTGAGAGTTTGGTGTTAGCAGAGGCAAACTACTATTAGAATGGATAAACAAAAAGTCCCTACTGTATAGCACAGAGAATCATATTCAATATCCTATGATAAACCATAATGGAAAAGAACATGAAAAAGAATGTGTATATATATGTGTGTGTGTGTGTGTATAACTGAATCACTTTGCTGTACAGAAGAAATTAACGCAACAATGTAAATAAACTATACTTCAATAAAATAAATTTTTTAAAAAAGAAAGCAACTGCTCTGCTTCTTGGGGCAAAAAAATGATGAAAATAGGCAGACTGCAAGTAATGCAGTCAGAGACAGCTGTGCCATCATCACCAAATACCTATTGAAAATGGGAAGATGCCGTAAGAAGGATTCTTGAACCAAACTGGGTGGAGAATACTGAGTTAAAGAAATTTAGAGATATTTCTTAATCAAAAAGCTATGAACATGCTAACGAGAATTGTGAATTTCTAAATTGAGAAAATCATCTTCTGTATACCACATCTTCTGATAACCACAAAAAGCTTTTTAACAGAGAGCATTTGTTCTTCAGAACACATTTTGTGAAACGATGATATAACCAAGTCAAAGGAAGAAAACAAGAAGGAAATACTCTAAAACGCTACAGCTCCAAGTGGAGGGATTACTGATGACTTTTCCTTTATTTCATTTTATTTTTGGATCCAATCTTGGTTTTTTCCCATCTTTTTTCTAGGCTCAGAAAACTAAATAAATGCTAGTTGCTTTCTACAACATAGAAAATAATCCCAAATAATATTTAAGTCAATATCAGGATAACTGCCTTAATTTTCCTGTAAACTTGGGATATGAGCACCCTATTAAAACAGATAAAAATAAATGCAGGTCTGATCAAATTTGTAGAACAAAATACTTTAACCCTTAGGTATTCCACCCTTAGGTATTATTTTCTATAACATTTGTAAACAGAGTAGGCAAGTCTCAAGTCTTTCTTTTTGGATACCTTATGTGTATGACATTTCCCTAATCCTTTGATGA
This sequence comes from Bubalus kerabau, assembly GCF_029407905.1. Taxonomy (NCBI): domain Eukaryota; kingdom Metazoa; phylum Chordata; class Mammalia; order Artiodactyla; family Bovidae; genus Bubalus; species Bubalus kerabau. The sequence goes on along the minus strand of NC_073643.1, from coordinate 34,109,807 downwards.
AAAGCCACATTATCCAAGGAAGAGCTATCAAAACACTTAAAAACTGAAAGCACGCCTGGGATTTCTTGAGGGTTATCTGCAACATATTTCATCATCAAGAAATTTATTCAATTGAACTGTAAATTCAACTCACAGTCTGTTGAAAGCAAGAATGATTGCACAACAATGTGAATGTACTTAATGCTACTGAACTATACACTTAAAAATAGTCCATCTTATAAATTTTGTTATGTGTTACCACAATAATAAAAAGCAAGGGACATGAAATATATTTAGGTGGCATATTTTATTCTGAAAGATTCTCGCAACTTCAGATATTTAAAAGTGTATTCACAGCATTGTCTATTACAGTGAACTAGAAACAACCTGAATGCCCCACAATGGGGGACTGATGAAATAAACCAGACCCAATTCCTATCTCTAATACTTTAAAATATCTTTAAAAAATTGATGAAGCTTTATATTTATTATTATGGAATAATATCTACAATTAAGCAAAACATGCCTGTTATTAAATGGCCTATTAAGGTCAAATGTTTAAAACATTTAAATATAGTCTCTATATATTTATTTCATAAACTGAATCTTTATCAATATGAAACAATCATTGTTTTCTGCTTTAAACATGTCCAAGTTATTTGAATATTTTGCAAATGCATATATGATTTTAATATCAGAAAAACCTTACAGCATGTTTTAAGTGTGTCAATATTTAGACACTATCCTTGTAGGGATCATTTTACATGATTAAAGTTTAGGCCACTGCATACATTATCACAGAAACTACCATGGACCTCTGTTTCACCGTATTTAAATGAAAACTTAAGAATTAAGGCCATTTTATGGAGAAAACAATAAGTAAATGGGCCATGGAGTAAAATTTTGTTGGGGGGGAATAAGCAGCAAAATCAGTATTTCAAACATTTGTTCCTTCCAGATTAAACTAATTTATACACTTTGATAGACTTTAAAATAATAAAAAATGTTCATGGAAATAAAGTATAACTTCTATTTTAGAAATATAGTTTATTAATAGGTCAATGTGAAAAAAACTAATTAAAAATCTTGGAAATAAGCAATACGATTATTGAAATAGACTATACAATGAATGGATGAACTCCAGCTGAGTACGCAGTGCATTTTTAAACTGCAACATAGAACCGAGATGTTCAAAATGAGATGGGGGAGCCAAAAGAATGAAAAAGTAACCAAGTATGGAGAACTGTTTCTAAGGCTCCCACATTTGTTTAACAGGAATTCCAGAATAAAAGAGTGGAGAGAATTATGAAGAAAGCAATATTTGAAGATAAATTATGGTTAATTTTCCAAGTAATCATACCAGTCAGTCCTAAAAGAGATCAACCCTGAATATTCATCGGAAGGACTGATGCTGAAGCGCCAATACTTTGGCCCCTTGATGCAAAGAACTGATTCATTGGAAAAGACCCTGATGCTGGGAAAAATTGAAGGCAACAAAAGGGGCTGGCAGAGGATGAGATAGATGGATAGCATCACCAACTCAATGGACATGAATCTGAGAAAACTCTGGGAGACAGTGAAGGACAGGGGAGCCTGGCATGCTTCAGTCCTTGGGGTCGCAAAGAGTAAGACACAACTGAGTGGCAGAACAACAACAACAATTTTCCAGAACTGAAGAAAGACATAAGTCCTCAAAGTAAAAGTACTTTCTGAATACTAAGCAAAATAAATTTTAAATCATTTTAGACCATCAGCAGTCTTAAAACAGCTGCACCTACTCTGCCATTCTCAGACAACTTGCAATAAAAATGCAAAACTTTGAAAGAAATTACCAGAGAGAAAAAAAATTATCTACAGAATAACAAAAATCAGAGTGATAGTAGACATCTTATCTACAGTCACAGATGCTCAAAGTCAATCAAGTATTATAAAAAAGAGAAGTACCAACTTCAGGAAAGTGACTCTCTGAACAGAGAAAGAAGAGCATAAAAGGAAAAGGTGAAAGTGTCCACTAGCATTTATTATATAAGATCCTACTCAGTTTTTCTGAATTACTTTACAAAATAAAAAGCCACCTTTTAAAAAGTTAATAGTATTAAGTTCAACGACAAAAGAATGGATAATCAAATTGTGGTATTGTATATAAGAAAAGACTACTCAATAAAAATGATGCCCATAGTAACATGGTTGAATTTCAAGAACATTTGGTTAAATAAAAGAAGCTGGACACCAAAAAATACCTGCAATAAGACTCCATTTGTGCGGAGATCAAGAAGAGGCAAAGTGAAACCATGGAGATAGAAATCAAAAGAGCAGTACTTATGGAGGGTGGGGATTGACTGGAAAGTTGGCACTAGGGAATCTTCTGGGGTGACGGCTAAATCTTGATTGGGGTGTGGGTTATATTTCACAGTGTTGTTTAGTCACTAAGTTGTGTCTGACTCCTTTTTGACCCCATGGACTATAGTCTGCAGGGCTCCTCTGCCCATGGGATTTCCCAGGCAAGAATACTGGAGCGGGCCACCATTTCCTTCTCCAGGAAATCTTCCTAACCCAGGGATGGAACCCACATCTCCTGCATTAACAGGCAGATTCTTTACCACTGAGCCACCAAGGAAGCCCATGTGGGTTACATAGGTGGATAAATTTGTCACAACTCATCTGTTTGTATAGCTGGGATCTAGGAATTTCATTCAGTGCACATTTTATCTTAATGTAGAAATAAAATTTTAAACCAAAGTTGACATTTTAAAAATGTAGACCATTCAAAAGTGGAAAAAAGAACCACAACACTGGTGCCGCCACACACTTGAGGATATAAGGCCAAGGGCACTTCAGTTGATTGAAATGCAAGAAGAAATCTAGACATCACAGCTCTGTTACTCAAGAAGCATTCAGGACATCAGAGAAAAGGCCAGGGCTTCAAGAAACTAGAGAAGTATAACCTGAAACCATGTTCAGTGTCTTAAGAATTTTATCAAATCTTACTAAGCTACACACAAGCTTTGTCTCTGGTCTCTTTCCAAAGAAAGAGCTGGAAAATACGGTCACTGAAATAAAATTAATGGCTTTTCTTTGTGTAAAATAAATATGTAAATGTTATATAAATGATGTAAATCATACTTGCTCATTATAGGAAAAAAAATAGAAGTTATAGATAAGGAGAAAGAAAAAATTGAAACCACCAGTTAGCAAATATGTACTCTTAACATGTGGTTTGTTTTCTCCCAGGCTCTTTTTTTTCTCCAAAAAAATGTACCTTTCTAAACATTGCTTTTAATCTAATTTTCAATTTTGTTAGTGAGATTCTGCACATCATACTTTGCAGAAACCTGTGGCTGTCTTTGTTAGCAAAGAGCAAACAAGCAGATAATGTAATTAATCCTATTTTCCCTGGACTCAGAATGTGATCTTAAAATGTCTTCCTTGGTTCCTCTGTTTCTAAAGGTGGGTCTATTGCTGTCTAAGACAAAACCAATTTGTCTTTCAAATGTTACCATTTATGACTTGGGAAGTGTTCTGTGATATTAAGCTAGTAATATTTCTTCACAAATGATTTCTTCCCACAAATACAAAAGCACCGTTACCTAGGCTTGTGCTTGACACATGACTACAAATGGCTATAAAACATGATTTTTAAAAATGAAAACACTAGAGTTTACCAGCCTAAATGATTTAGGATCCCTTCTGTGGTCTTTTTGATAGGATATACACTTAACCAGGTATTTCTGCCATCCATCAAAACACCTTTGCAATGTCTATGAGAGCTGACTTTAGCCAATGCTGGATTCTGTTCAACATTCTCAATTTGACTATTTATTGTCCATTGGAGTACAAGCGATATAAGATCAGAGACTTTATCTCATTGGCTTTTTTATTCTCAGTGACTAGAAGAGATAAAGACTCAAAATGAATATGCTGAATGAAGAGTAATAGATTTTCATGTATCGAGGGGCAACTGATAGCTGAAATAATTTACAGTCTTCAAGATTCTTCTCCCTTCCTTCTGTCTCTCCTTTCTCTTTCCATTGTGGCTGGACATGAATGTGTGAGGATGAGAATGCAGCCTGACTACAGGAAGAGCTGGGCATGCTGCTGGGTGGGATATGCCAGTAGTTAGCCTATTTCCCACCTTTCTTCATGATATAAAAGGGAGGAGAGGTAACATTCTAAGATACAAAAGATAAAATATAATTATTAGTAAATTAATTGAAAGTTGACTTAGTTATTCCTTGCATTTTTTTATAACTTTGGCAAAAGATTTGCCAAAAAAATAAAAAAAATAAAAAAAAAAGATTTGCCAATGTCTCCAGCATCATAAAGCTTTGTAAGGACAACTTATAGTACCTATCTATTCTTTATGTCTTCTCATGGTTCAGGGCACACTGTGAGTTATCAAGTATTTTGGTTGAATGAATGAATGAACCACTTCCAAGGTGACTGGGGAGAAAAGGAGGGCATGTGTGATACTTAACAAAAATATCCAAAGTTCTTCTCAAAAATAATTTAATGAACGTATGAGGACAACAGGAACATAAAGAAAGCCCAAACTCAGGTGTCGCCACCTCTGCCCTGACACATGGAACCAGGCCTGTGCATCAGTCTCAGCCATGCAACAGAGCTGCCACAAGGAGATGTCAGCTCCCACCCCATCAGGACGCAGACGTCACCACCTGGCAATTCTGTGCAGCCTGGAGACTAACCAGAGTCTCAGTTTACATCATGAGGTGGTGGGAGGTTCTGTGACAACGTCTAAAACAACTTGAACCCATAATAACCAGTTGTAGTCTAATATAGCCAACCGTACTGTATAGCTGGTCTTCAAGCTGCAACTCAAAGTTACAACAACTGAACTTGTGAGCTTTTGTTGTTGTTCCAGAGAAAACTGTGGAGTTAAGAGGTGGAAAATGCCACAGAAGACCAGCAGTGAGTCAGAGTTATTGTTTCTTCAGGTTTTTTTTTTTTTTTTTTAAGGCACAGCTAATATGAAGGATTATTTCAGAGTTCTTCGGTTTTACTGGTTCATAATACATTTCTCAGTAAACTATTTCAAGGGGTCATGAACATTTTTTAACAGTATGGTTCTTACTATCTTCAGAATTTCTCACTTGAAAACCCAGGTTTTCTTCCAGGGGTTCAGAAAATCACCCCAACCAGGAAGGAGAAACAACTACAAAACTATTAGGGAAATCACTACCAGAGATTGATTTGTGCTCACCCTGTTACCATCATTTCGCTTTTATTTTTTTAGTCACAGTGAGGTTGTCTCCCTAATGCTGTGACCAACGTCATTCCTTACATACCTCCCATAATTCTTGGGTCCTATTTTTAAATTAATGACAGTGTCATATGCTAAATGTTTCAAAACAAACTTCACTCTGTTGGCTTCAATTATCCCCCCTGATAAAGATTACAAAGTGATTGATTTAAGCATTGCTTATTGTCTTTGGTTGCCAGACCTTCCCTGACTTTGCTCAGCAAATGTTTCCATGTAACACAAACTAGCATCACTTTAAAAAATACTTGTGGGTATGATGGAGCTTCTAAAATTGAAAAAAAATTTATCTGCCTGTCCAACTGCAATCCACTGAAATGCAATCTGGGGATTATAGAGTGTCAGATGGTGCCTTTACAATAACAACCAGTCAGCAACTGGGGGAATACAAGTGCGAGGTTCTGGGTGAGAGTTAAGACTATGGGGACGCAGTATTGGCATGTTTAACAGTTAGTGCGGGCATAATCTAGGCAAAGAAATTACTCTGCATTAGTGGTTTTTTTTGCTGTAGTTTTTAATAAATAAAACCATTTGGAGGTTTTCTATATGTTACGGCATTTATAATTTCTAAAATGACTGTACCCTTTTTTTCAAAATGTTTGTTTCAAGAATGACAAGAAATGACATCCCAAAGTTTCATGAAAAAATCAAAACAAGGTATTTCACTAGCATATTTTGATCTAAAGTAAATCTATTTCTTGCATGCATCCCAATAGATTTTCCATCTTTTTTTGGCATCAGAACATATTTTAAAGCCTTAAACATTTCTTGAGAGCTCAAACTCATGCATACTGTGTCAATCCATTATTAAAATTAAAATAGAATTTTACTTAGTGCAAAAGTACTCTATTTTAGGCAAGATAAATAAACAGCCAATTACCCAGTTGCTACCAAGGCATCCAGATGGGCTGCCAAGGCCAAGTCAGGGCATCACCCAGGAGAAAATCACAACTACTACGGCTGGCTGAGGCTTGTATTACAGACCAGTGACGACAAATACACGGCACTGTATCAGCACTGCCCTAAGTCACGGCCGTGGCAGACATAACTAATTGATGACAGCACTCTCTCAGCCCAGGAGCAACCTCAGAATCTTTCACAGAGCCCCACACCAGGCAGCTGCTCTCTATCAAGTCAGTGTCTCGTATGAAACCTATATTCAACCTCCAATTAAAATCCACTTATCAAATAAGATGGATGAACAAGATATTTCTCACTTGTGTCCCCCTTCAACAATAATTTGACATCATTCACAAACAGAAGTGTCTCTCTGGGCACTTTCAGATCAAGGCAGGAGATTGTCAAACCCCCTTTCAGTCACAGATGGAGCAGAGATGTTGTGAGAGGGCAGATGCACACCTAGGCGGCTGACTCAAAGCCCACTGTCTCGGTTACAGACCCAGAAACAGCTCCATGCCCCTGAGAGCTTAGTTACAACCTGTCACCTGGAGTGACAGGCAAATTTGGTCTTGGAGTACAAAACGAAGCAGTTCAAAGGCTAACAAGAGTTTTCCCAAGAGAACGCAGTGGTCATAGCAAACACCCTCTTCCAACAACACAAGAGAAGACTCTACATGTGGACATCACCAGATGGTCAATACCAAAATCAGATTGATTATATTCTTTGCAGCCAAAGATGGAGAAACTCTATACAATCAGCAAAAACAAGACCAGGAGCTGACTGTGGCTCAGATCATGAACTCTTTATTGCAAAATTTAGACTTAAATTCAAGAAAGTAGAGAAAACCACTAGACCATTCAGCTATGACCTAAATCAAACCCCTTACAATTTTACAGTGGGAGTGACAAATTGATTCATGGGATTAGATCTAATAGAGTGCCTGAAGAATTATGGATGGATGTTTATAACACTGTATAGGAATCAGTGATCAAAACCATCCCCTTGAAAAAGAAATGCAAAAGGTAAAATGGTTGTCTGAAGAGGCCTTACAAATAGCTGAGAAAAGAAGTGAAAGGCAATGGAGAAAAAAAATACACCCACCTGAATGCAGAGTTCCAAAGAATAGCAAGGAGACATAAGAAAGCCTTCCTACGTGAACAATGCAAAGAAACAGAGGAAAACACTAGAAAGGGAAAGACTAGAGATCTCTTTAAGAAAATTAGATACCAAGGGAACATTTCATGCAAAAAAGTGAAGTGAAAGTCACTCAGTTGTGTCCGACTCTTTGTGACCCCGTTGACCGTAGTCCATGAAATTCTCCAGGCCAGAATACTGGAGTAGGTAGCCTTTCCCTTCTCCAGGCAATCTTCCCAACCCAGAGGACAGAAACAGTATGGACCTAACAGAAGCAGAAGATATTAATAAGCTGTGGCAAGAATACACAGAAGAACTATACAAAAAAAAAGATCTTAATGACCTGGATAACCATGATGGTATGATCATTTACCTAGAGCCAGAGTGCGGAGTGTGAAGTCAAGTGGTCCTTAGGAAACATCACTACGAACAAAACTTGTGGAAGTGATGGAGTTCCAGTTGAGCTATTTCAAATCCTAAAAGAGGATGCTGTTAAAGTGCTGCATTCAATATGCCAGCAAATTTGGAAAACTCAGCAGTGGCCACAGGACTGGAAAAGGTCAGTTTTCATTTTAGTCCCAAAGACAGGCAATGCCAAAGAATGTTCAAACTACTGCACAACTGCACTCATTCCATATACTAGCAAGGTCATGTTCAAAATTCTCTAGGCATCAACAGTATGTGAATGCACTATATTAAAACTTATGAGATGCAGCAAAAACAGTTCTAAGAAGGAAGTTGATTGTAACAAATGCCTTTATTAAGAAAGAAGAATCTCAAATAAACAACCTAGCTTTACACCTCAAGGGATTAGAAAAATAAGACCAATCTAATCCCAAAGTTGGGCTTCCCTGGTGGCTCAGTGGTAAAGAATCTGCCTGTCAAGCCAGAGACACTGGCTGGATCCCTGGGTTGGGAAAATCCTCTGGAAAAAGTAATGGCAGCCCACTGCCCTATTCTTGCCCGGGAAATCCCATGGACAGAGGAGCCTGGTAAGCTACAATCTATGGGGTCTCAAAAGAGTCTGACACAATGATTAAACAACAATCCCAAAGTTATCAGAGAGAAGAAAATAATAAAGATTAGAGCAGAAAGCAAAGAAATAAAGACTAGAAAGACAATGGAAAGAGTCAGTGAAATTAAAGGCTGGTGTTTTGAGGAAGTAAAAAACTGACAAACCTTTTGCTAAACTTACCAAGAAAAAGAGAAGACTCAAATAAACTAAATTATAAACGAAAGAGGAGACATTACAACTGATACCACAGAAATACAAGGGATCCTAAGAAACTGCTATGAGTAATTATACACCAAAAACTGCCTAACTTAAAAATGAATACTTTCCTAGAAACATACAACCTACCAAGAATCAGTCATGAAGAAATAGAAAATCTGAATACATATCCATGATTTTCAAAGGGAAAAGGAGGGGGATAAATTAGGAATTTGGGATTCACATACACACAGTACTAAGTATAAAAAGATAACCAACAAGGACATGCTGTAGAGAGCACAGAATTATACTCAGTATCTTGTAATAATCTATAACGGATAATAATCTGTTTTAGGGGGTTGTTTTGGGGGGCTTTTTGGGGGGGCCTCATAGCTTGTGGGATTTTAGTTCTGCAACCAGGGGTTGAACTCCAGCCAGTACAGTGATAGTAGCAAGGCCCACCTGCCAGACCACCAGGGAACTCCCAAGGGCCTGAAAAGAAATATATACAAACATACATACATATATATATATAACTGAATCACTGCTGTATATTGAAACTTGACAACAACTGTAAATCAACTATACTTCAATAAATAAATAAACTTTCAAAAAAGATAAAACATCTAAACAGGCCAATAATGACTAAGGAATTTGAAATAGTAATCAAAAACCTCCTAACAAAGAAAAGTCCAGGATCAGACAACTTCCCTGGTGAATGTCACCAAACATTTCAAGAACTAATAACAGTCCTTTTCAAACTGTTCAAAAAAAACTGAAGAGGAGTGAATACTTCCAAACTCATTTTATGAGGCCTGCATGCATTACCCTAATACCTAAGCCAGATAAGGACAGGCCAAGAAAATAAAACTACAGGTCAATATCTCTGATGAATATAGATGCAAAAGTTCTCAACAAAATATCAGCAATCTGAATTTAACAGCACATTAAAAGGATCACAGACCATGACTAAGTGGGATTTATCCCTGGGATGCAAAGATGGCTCAACACACACAAGTAAATAAATGTGATACATCACATTAATAGAATTAAGGATTAAGATCATGTGATCCTATCAGTCAATACAGAAAGAGCATTTCACAAAATTCAACACACTTTCATGATAAAAGTTCTCAACAAAGTGGAAATTATATATATAATCTCATTTGTAGGTGGTGCAGTGGTAACAGAATCCATCTGCCAAGCAGGAGATGCAGGTTCAATCACTGAGTCGGGAGGATTCCTGGAGTAGGAAATGGAAGCCCACTTCAGTATTCTTGCATGGAAAATTCCATGGACAGAGGAGCCCTTTGTGTCCATGGGGTCATAAAGAGTTGGACATGACTGAGTGTGCACCCATGCACATGCACACACACACACAAATGTATCTGTGGAATACACACAACTCAATAGCAAAAAACCCCCTAATAATCCAATAAAAAATCGGCAGGCAATCTGAACAGACATTTTCCAAAGAAGACATACAAATGGTCAACAGGTACATTAGAAGATGCTCAACATGACTAATCATCAAGGAAATGCAAACTAAAACCACAGTGAGATAGCACCTCACACCTATTAGGATGGCTATTATCAAAAAAGGACTTCCCTGGTGGCTCAGATGGCAAAGCGTCTATCTACAATGTGGGAGACCTGGGTTTGATCCCTGGGTCAGAAAGATCCCCTGGAGAAGGAAATGGCAATCCACTACAGTACTATTGCCTGGAAAATCCCATGGACAGAGGAGCCTGGTGGGCTACAGTCCATGGGGTCGCTAAGAGTCGGATAAGAGAACAACTCTCCTGGTGAGAAAACAGGGCCCTCGTCCACTGTTGGTGAGAATGCAAACTGGTACAAACATGATGGAAAACAATACAGAGGCTCCTCAAAAAATCAAAAATAGAAGCACCATATGACCCAGCAAATCTCACATCTGGGTATATATTCAAAAGAGTTTAAATCAGACCTCAAAGAAATCGCTCATGCTCATTGCAAAATAGTCACCATAGCAAGACGCGGAAAAAGCCTAAGTGACCACTGACAGATGAATGGACAAAGAAAATCTGATGTATATATTATATGTTATACACACACACACACACAAGAATATTATTTGGACACCAAAAAGGAAATATTGTGCCTCTTGCAACAATATATATGGACCTTGAAGGCAGTGAAACAAGGAAAGTCAGATGTGTGCATGCTAAGTTGCTTCAGTTGTGTCCGACTCTTTGTGACCCTATGAACCATAGCCCACCAGGCTCCTCTGTCCATGGGATTTCCAGGCAAGAATACTGGAGTGGGTTGTCATGCCCTCCTCCAGGGGATCTTCCTAACCCAGGAATCAAATTCACATCTCTTTTGTCTCCTGCACTGGCAAGCAAGTTCTTTACCACCAGCGCCACCTGGGAAGCCAAGAAAGGCAGATAGTGAAAGACAAATACTGTATGATCTCATTTACATCTAGAATCTAAAAAAGGCCAAACTCTTAGACACCAATAGTAGAATGGTGGTTCCAGGGACTGAGGGGATGTTGGTCAAAGGGTACAAACTTCTAGTGATAAGATGCATAAGTTCTGTGGATTTTTTTTTATGCAAAGCATGGTGCTAAACATCCTAAGGACAGGGCCCTACAACAGAAGAATGTGGCCCCGAAGGTCCATAGCGTAGAGGTAGGAAATTCTGTCCTAGAGGGAAAAATAAGTAGTGAAAAGTAGGAGTCTACCCGTATACACCCCCATATACAAAGAGGGATCTTGGACCAAGAACCACCCTTGAAATATCCCCTAGCATCTATGTCTTAGAGTACAACTGATCACACGCCATGTTTCTTCCTAAGTTTGTAAATTTAACTTTCCTATAACACAGGAGCAAACAAGAAAAATGTGCCAGATGTTCTATAGCCAGAGAGACCAGGGCCCTACCAAGAGATTTTTAGAATTTATAATTATGAGAACAGTTATTAGTACCATTATGAAACTATTTGTTTAAAACAAATTGTAGGAGGCTTCCCTGATGGCTCAGTGGATGAGAGTCTGCTGCCAATACAGGAGACGTGGGTGTGATCCCCAGTCTGGGAGGATCCCACATGCCTCAGGGCAAATAAGCCCGCGCCACAACTACTGAGCCCACGTGTCGAAACCACTGGAGCCCGAACTCTCTAGAGCCTTTGCTTCACAACAAGAGAGTCTGCTGCAATGAGAAGCCCATGCCCTGCACAGCCAACAAAGAGTAGTCCCCTCTCGCCACAACTAGAGAAAAGCCTGAAGTGAAGTCGCTCAGTCGTGTCTGACTCTGCGACCCCATGGACTGTAGCCTGCCAGGCTCCTCCGTCCATGGAATTTTCTTTTTCTTTTTTTTTTTTTTGTGCTAACACTTGAAATACATTTGCTAATTAAGACAACCAACACTTTTTACTTTTATTTGCATTTATTTTTTGCGGCATTTATTCCCGGGCCATAAGTTTTTGTTTCTTCTGGGATATCTTTTTCTTCTGTGCAACGTCCTCTTCTGGTTTAGGAACAATCTGTTCTTTTTCAGTAAGGATCATCTCAATGTGGCAGGGAGAGCTCATGTAGGGGCTGATCCGACCATGAGCTCTGTAAGTCCTGCGCCACATCTTAGGGGCTTTGTTCACTTGGATGTGCTCAATGACCAGAAAATCTACATCTAAGCCCTTAAGTTCAGCATTACTCTCTGCATTTTTGAGCATGTGTAGTAAAAATTCAGCACTCTTTTTGGGCCACCGACCCTGCGTCCAGCCCCACTGTTTGGCCTGTGCACACCTACCAACTCCACCGTTGTAACGACGGAATGGTACACATTGTTTCTTTAAAGTGACATCCTTCAGATACTTGGTGGCTTTTCGGATATGCATACCCTTTATGGCCTGGGCAGTTTCATGAGTGTTCTTAAAGTGAACACGAAGATTTGAACCTCTTGATTTGCATGATTTTGTGGGGTTTTCTGGGTCAAGTGAATAGCGCACCATTTTTAGGGGTCACCTCAGGCCGCTTACCGGAAAAGCGTCCATGGAATTTTCCAGGCAAGAATACTGGAATAGCTTGCCATTTCCTTCTCCAGGGGATCTTCCTAACCCAGGGATTGAACCCAGGTCTCCCGCATTGTAGGCAGATGCTTTTACCATCTGAGCCAAAAGCCTGAGCAGCAACAAAGATCCAGCACAACCAAAAATAAATAAATGAACTGTAGTAGAACCCAAGGAACTTAACAACAAGGAATCCTTTGTAAAGCTAAATATAAAAGTAAATATGTGATTAAAAATCATATTTATAAAACCAAACTGAGATTCTATTTAGCTTCTTTTGGATCAGCTGTACAACTACTGTCCTCTATGTTGGGAATGAATTTAGAAGATTAGAACACAAATTTGGCCTTCCCAGATAGGGTTTGTTTTTAAGAACAGCCTGTGTCAAAGACTAATTACTACTAAGAGTTGATTCATAATTTAGTTTAAATTGACATAAATCTCCCTTTTCACTTATTATCTTTAAAAAAGGGTTAACATTTCATATATTATCTTTAAAGAAAGGTTAACAATTGCTTTATTAATGCCACTAAATTGATTGGAAGAACAGGCATAGATTTAGGCCACTCTTCTGCTTGTTAAAAATATACTGTTGATGAGAATCTAGGGACTCTGAGTTTGGAACTATTTTCTTTCTCCCACTGGGTTTATCTGATTACCTCGTTAGTCTCAGGGCACAGTAACTTCTGACACTGCCCTAACACAGACACGGGGCTCACGATGCCTATATCCCTTGAGATCCTTGGTAGATCTCCAGACCAAACCTTCTGCTTTGTTGAGACTGTGCTAGATCTACAGGATGTGTCAAGTCAACAGCTTCTGAAGGGCAGGAATCAAATCCACATCTTCATTGCTAGTCTAGTATTATTTATGCATCAAATCTATATACATCACCATTTAATTACTGAGGTGCATGTGTTAACTGGAACCAGAATTTGAAACTTTTTAAAGACATGTATTCCACGAGGCTTTTCCAATTGGGGCTCCAGCCAAAAGGTATTGGTTTCTTAAGTAACCAAAGGGGATGGTGCCAGAGAGGGCTCATTTCTAAAGCGGTCCAGTGGCATTAATCCCAGGTAGAGGAACCAACTCCTGTGTTAGATACTATTCATGGATATTTCCTAACCACTTCTAACAGCAACAAATCAGCCCCTTCAATCCCATCTGAGGGCTGAGGAAAATGACCCTGGGCATGTAACCTAATAAAGCATCAGTTTGCTTATCTATAAAATGGGGGTGAGTTCCCTGGTGGTCTAGTGGTTAGGATTTGGTGCTCTCACTGCCATGGCCTAGGTTCAATCCCTGGCTGGGGAACTGAGATGCTGAATGCTGTACGGCGTGGCCAAAACTAAAACAAATAAAAATAACACCACCACCACCAAAAATTCTGTAGCTTCTTCAGAGAGCTTTTCAAAAAATAATACAAATAAATAAAAGGGGAGTAATGATAGTACTTGCTTTATGGGTACACTGTGAGGATTAAACGTGAGAGCACATGCAGAACCTGACTGTATGACAAGACAATCAGGTCTTATCATTATTTCTACCAAAAAGACCACCATGTGAGAAAGCGGCCCCAAAGCCTGTGTTCTTTCCACTGTATCACTTGACATCCAACGAGCAGGGGCCACCATTTTTTCAGTTATTTACATGTAATCTTAGCGATGGCTCAGATAGGTCATACACAGACACTTTTTCCTATCTCCCAAGTTTAACTTATTAATTTCCATAACTCCTTCTCTTAACCCTCAAAAAAGGAGGAGGGAAGAAAAAGAAACAAAAGACCAAGCATTTTATATGTGCTGTTCCTTGGTCTAAAGGTATTCTGTCCTTCAGATTTTAGGAAAATCACAGGGCTTCCCTGGTGGCCTAGTGGTTAATAATCTGCCTGCCAATGCAGGGGACATGGGTTCGATCCTTGGTCTGGGAAGATCCCACATGCCACGGAGCAACTAAGCCTGTGTGCCTACTGAGCCCTAGCTACTGAAGCCCACACACCTAGAGCCCATGTTCTACAACAAGAAAAGCCCCTGCTCTCTGCAACTAGAGGAAATGTGCGCAGCATTGAAGACCCAGCACAAACAAAAATTTTTTTAAAAGTCAATAAATCTTTAAATAAAATCATAATATTTTTTTAATTAAAAAATCATTTTATTGAAGTATAGTTGATTTATGATATTTTATTAGTTTCTGGTACAGCACAGTGATTCAGTTATATGCGTTTTACAATTTGCATTTGCTAATCCCAAACTCCCAGTCCATTCCTCCTCCATCCACCATGGATTTTAACAGTTGCTTTGAAATAGCCCTTAGAATGATTATGCTAACATATTTTTAGTAGTAGTATATAAAAATAAGTTTTCCCATATCCTGGTCAACATTTTTTTATCCTTTTTCTTTTTTTAACTTTTGAAAATAATGATCATTTTAGTTCTGATGTGCTAGGATTACTGCAGGATAGAGGGTCCATTACAGCCAGGATGGTTGTGTAGTTATGGTTTCTGGACAAGAACCTATTAACTGGCTGCTGCTGCTGCTAAGTCGTTTCAGTCATGTCCGACTCTGTGCGACCCCATAGACGGCAGCCCACCAGGCTCCCCCATCCCTGGGATTCTCCAGGCAAGAACACTGGAGTGGGTTGCCATTTCCTTCTCCAATGCATGAAAGTGAAAAGTGAAAGTGAAGTCGCTCAGTCGTGTCCGACTCCTAGCGACCCCATGGACTGCAGCCCACCAGGCCCCTCCATCCATAGGATTTTCCAGGCAGGAGTGCTGGAGTGGGTTGCCATTGCCTTCTCTGAATTAACTGGCTAGTGCCCTGCAATGTTAACACCACACACTGCTTGCTACTGACTCTGCTCTTAGATGGTGACTATACAATATTGCCTGACACTTGATAATTATGGGGGGAAAAAAATCATTTTTTTTATTTCTAATAAAGTAATAGAAATATTGAATACACACACAGAATCAGAGGTTACGTCCCTCAGGAAGCCTTCCTTGACTGCACCCTGCCCCCAGAGGGTTTGATTGTCCA
This sequence comes from Bubalus kerabau, assembly GCF_029407905.1. NCBI lineage: Eukaryota > Metazoa > Chordata > Mammalia > Artiodactyla > Bovidae > Bubalus > Bubalus kerabau. The sequence continues at coordinate 34,094,224 of NC_073643.1, read as the reverse complement.
CTCTTCATTCTGCATCCCTGATCATACCACTTTGCACAATATTCCAATGACCTATGAACTTGATTGAGTCCCTGATTAGATTGCAAACCTCTAAGGGGTGGAGCCCATGTATGAGGATGTGCTATTCCCAGTACCTTGCACAGAATAGGTAATAATCTTTTAAACTAATAATTTATAAATAATTCTTGAGCATGTGGAAAACTAAGGAAATGAGAAAACATCCAGAGTGTGTTTGCATACACAGGTGTGGTGGCCTTTGAGAGAATGAAGAGAGAATGGGAAGAGTTTTGAATGGAGTAGATGGTGGTCTTCGGAGATAAATGTTGCAGTACCATTAACTGAAATATGAGAATCTTAAGAATTCAGACCTGGTAATATGCAGAACTGACTCATTTGAAAAGACCCTGATGCTGGGAAAGATTGAAGGCGGGAGGAGAAGGGGACGACAGAGGATGAGATGGTTGGATGGCATCACTGACTTGATGTGCACGAGGTTGAGTAAGCTCCGGGGGTTGGTGATGGACAGGGAAGCCTGGTGTGCTGCAGTCCGTGGGGTTGCAAAGAGTCAGACACAACTGAGCGAATGAACTGAGCTGACTGAAAATGGACAGTGTATATTAGCTGCTTAGTTGTGTCTGATTCTTTGCGACCCCATGAACTGTAGCCCACCAGTCTCCTTTGTTCACGGGATTCTCCAGGCAAGAACACTGGAGTGGGTTGCCATTTCCTTCTCCAGGGGATCTTCCCGACCCAGGGATCGAACCTCAGTCTCCTGCATTGCAGGCAGATTTCCTACCACCTGAACCACAGGTAATATGGACACGAGAGCACTATTTTCCCCACTTTTTTAAATTGCAGGAAAATATGTGTCCCATAAAATTTTCCATTAATTCTAGTGGCAGTAAGTATATTTACAATGATGCAATGAAACCATCACCACGATTTCCAAAGTTTTTCATCACAGAAATTCTGCAACCATCAAGCAGGGACTCCCCTTTTCTTCTCCCAGCCCCTAGTAACCTGGAATTTATGTTCTGTTTCTATGAAGTTGCCTGTTCTGGACATTTCATAGAAGTAGAATCATACAGTATTTGTCATTTTGTGTCTGGCTTATTTCACTTAGCGTAACGTCTTTTAGGTTCGTCCACACTGCAGCATGAGGACTATCCTTAAGCAGAGCAGTGGACTAGAGACTTTCACCATGTTCCACCAAATTTTGATCAATATATGAAAAAACTTACATTTGCTGGGACTGAGGCCCCACATGGTTGGTTTATGGTGAAACTTGTTAGACAGTGACACGCCCAGATGTGGGATACAACTGCCAGGAGACAGCAGAGGAGAAGTGGAGGTCAGGCTGGAAGGCAGGTGAAGGGCGTGCTGACCGGATGCCTTTAGAGACGAGCATCGTGATGCTGCAGCGGTGCTATGTGGCGATGGTTGCTGGCTTCTTTATTATCTCGTAGAGCCTTTAATGCCTTTTAGTAACTGTTAGAAATACCTCAATTGGACAGTGTGCCATGTATGTCAAAGATTTGAGAACCAACAGACTTAGCGTCCTGACATGCTCACATTTAATTTGTGAACAGTCAACTCTATATGCCAGAGAGAGACAGAGATAGGAGAAACAAGAGAGAGAGAACAAGAAAGGAAAAAATAAATCATGCAAGTAAAGTTGATTGCCATTTCATTCGATGAGCTTATGCCCCAGAGTGGATATGAGCTGGGAAATATGCATCCATTTTCTCAGCTTCCATAGTGAGATCTTTTTGTGCAAAATGTGCATCATGGGTTTAAAAATAAGTACCATGTGGTCATGAAAGAGAAGCTACTTCAGCTGGGGCTCAAGTGAAGATGTAGCAGTGTATTGCTGCTGCTGCTGCTGCTGCTAAGTCACTTCAGTCGTGTCCGACTCTGTGCGACCCCATAGACGGCAGCCCACCAGGCTCCCCCATCCCTGGGATTCTCCAGGCAAGAACACTGGAGTGGGTTGCCATTTCCTTCTCCAATGCATGAAAGTGAAAAGTGAAAGTGAAGTCGCTCAGTCGTGTTGGACTCTTAGCCACCCCGTGGACTGCAGCCTCCCAGGCTCCGCCGCCCATGGGATTTTCCAGGCAAGAGTACTGGAGTGGGGTGCCATTGCCTTCTCCGGCAGTGTATTGCAGAGCCAGCCATATTGCAGTGGCTGAAAGATGACACAGAACTGTTTCATATGGGACACCTCTAATACACTTTCTGGCATCATTTTGACCAGACCTAATTCTCACCTTATGCGCTGACGTTAGAAGCTTAACCCCTCCTCTGATTCTAGATTCGTCTTCATGATAGGATACGGTGGAAAAGCTATAGCGTCCTGCAAGATTTCAATATAGTCAGCAGTGCTATTGAGACTGCAGGGTTACAAGAATCAGACAGTAACTAGAGCTAGCCCAAGCTTATAAAAGATAAAGCAGGACTTCCGTGGTGGCCCAATGATTAAGAATCTGCCTGCCAATTCACGGGACACGGGCTCAATCCCTGGTCCAGAAAGATTCCTCTAAAACCGTGTGCCACAACTACTAAGCCCGCCCTCTAGGGCCCTTGTGCCCAGCTACTGAAGCCCCAGCACCTAAAATCTGTGCTCTGCAACAGAAACCAGCATAAGGAGAAGCCAGCGCATTGCAACCAGAGAAAGCCCGCCCACAGCAACGAAGACGGAGCCAAAAATATAAGTATTTTTTAAAATGTAAAAAAAAAAAAAGACAAGGCATTAGCTGGTCACACTTGATACAATACGACCTAAAATCCTAAAGAAAATCTACTCTGAATAGTCATTGGAAGGACTGATGCTGAAGCTCCAATACTTTGGCCACCGGATGTGAACAGCCGACTCTTTGGAAAAGACCTTGAGGCTGGGAAAGATTGAAGGCAGGAGAAGGGGACGACAGAGGATGAGATGGTTGGATAGTATCACCGACTCGATAGACATGAGTTTGAACAAACTTCGGGAGATGGTGAAGGATAGGGAAGCCTGGCGTGCTGCAGTCCATGGGGTCACAAAGAGTGAGACACAGCTGAGCAACTGAACACTCTGATAAAAGTCTGCATTGGTATTGCTGCAGGTTTAAAGAAACAAAGCTCATGATGGATGCCTTCCAAGGAGATAGTAGACGTTCCTTCTAGTGTGTCTCAAATTGTAATTGTGAAAATGCATCTGTATTCAGTAAGTCTGGGAAGGAGCCTGAGATTGTGTATCATGTAACACGCTCCCAGGTGATACTGATGCTACTGATCCTCTGACAAACATTTGAGCAGCAACGTTCAATGCTGCTATTTTGACAGCATTCATTCTCTGAGGCTTTCACTTTCCAATTCCAAATTCCTAGAGGGGATGTGATTGCTCTAGCCTGGCTCAGACACACCCCTGGATCCATCAACTATACTTAAGGGGTCAGGTCAGGAAATAGCAAAATTACCACTGCTGGTGCGTAACGAGAGCTTACTCTGGGCTGCTGTTGTCTATGCATTTTATACATACGATCTTCTTTAATCTGGAGATCAGCCCTTTGAAGTGAGGGGAGAAAATGGAGGCTTAGAGAAGCCGAGTGACTTTCCCAAGGTCACATGGCTAGCAGGTGTCAGAGCCACGCTTTGAACCCACACTGCCAGGCTCTAGAGCCCCTGAGCTCTGTCCACTTTAAGATTTGGCCTTGGGGGCTGGAGTGCCCTTTGAATGTGAGGAGTAGTTTCCAGAGAAAGAAGACTCACTGTCACCTGAGCAGTTGCACTCTAGAAGATTCACTACATAGGCACTACCTTAGTGTTTATGAATCACTAGAAACAGACCAGCTAGGTCACTGGTGTTTTATGGCTTCTTCAATAAATAACAAACCCAACTTCAGGAAAAGGGCAGAGGCACTCTGTAGGAGACGAAGTACACAGGCAGCTGATCCCTGAACAACGACTGTGTGCACCCACTTACATGTGGATTTTTTTTTTCAGTAATAAATACTACAATACTACACGACCCATGGTTAAATTTTTGGATACAAAACTGTGGATACGGAGGAACGGCCGAAATGAAGGAACCACTATATGGAGGAAGACCGACTATAATTTAAATGAAGGTTTTCAAACACAGGGAGCTTGCCACCCCTCCTCCCCCGCACGTTGTTCAAAGATCACCTGTCAATAGCACGTTAAAGCCCAGTCAGAAGGGATGGTTATTATGCCAGCTCCTTGTTAGTGTGAGCCACGGACAAGAAACACAGGCCCGCGCTGGGAACACCTTAGAAATGCAGGCTCCCTGACCCCCAACCCCGTACCTCCTGGATCAGAACTGCATATTAACAAGGTTCCCAGTGATGCATAGGGCTTAGGTTCATCAACAGTACCTGAATTCCACAGGAAACCTGGGACCACGACAGGACTCTCTATTAGTACCCTTGCTTGAAAAAACTACTATGATAAGACTATCCCCAGGGCCAAGGAGCTGCAGACAGGCGTCAGAGGAAGGAGGAAGAGGATTCACTGACCAGGGGAAGGAGCGTGGAGAGGCCAGGTGCAGCTCGGTGGGTCTAAAGCCTTGTGCTTCATATGAGGATCACCTGAGGACTTCTGGTTCACCCTCCGATAGATGGCGCCAGACATAAAGAAACCTCCTGCCAATGCAGGAGACCTGAGAGACGCGCGTTCAATCTCTGGGTAGTGAAAATCCGCTGGAGAAGGAAATGGCTACCCACTCCAGGATTCTTGGGCTTCCCTGGTGGCTCAGACGGTAAAGAATCCACTTGCAATATGGGAGACCTGGCTTCAATCCCTGGATTGGGAAGATCCCCTGGAGGAGGGCATGGCTACCCACTCCAGTATTCTAGGCCTGGAGAATCCCATGGACAGAGGAGCCTGGTGGGCTGCAGTCCACGGGGTCACAAAAAATCGGACATGGCTGAAGCGACTTAGCACGCACGAGGATTTTTGGTTCACCCTCAGATATTCAGATTTAGTGGGTCCATTGTAGGACTGAAGCATTGGTACCTCTTGGTTTCAAGCTTCCCAGGTGGATGTAACATACACGGGTCTAGTTGAAGTCGCTGTACAGAAACCCTAGAGTGGGGAGCGCGTGTGGCTTCTGAACAATCACTTTAACTTCAGGTTTGGGAGGAGAGGATGTTAATAAAGCAACATAACCCTTAAATGTGCCTAAGCCTCAGCTGAGAATATCGTGCAAATGCAGAGCCTGGTTCACTAGATTCAGGCTGAACAACATTATTTTCCTACATGTCAGTAGCCTGATCTAAGTGAGGTGTCTTCACTTTAATATCATTACTCAGGGTAATTTTGAATCAGAATTTACCCCTCCCTCAGAATCTCTGCTGAGTAGAGATTTTAAAATCAACTAGAGCCTGTCAACCTATAATTTTAAGTTATTTGAACCTCAAAAATATTCTTCAGATGTTGGAGTCCTAACCCCCTCTAGGTATCTCAGAATGTAACCTTCCTTGGAAATGAGCTCTTTACAGATGCAGGCAAGGTAAGGTGGGGCCTAAACTAACAGAATTGTTGTCTTGTTCAAAATCATGCCCCACTCTTTTGTGCCCCATGGACTGTAGCCCACCAGGCTCCTCTGTCCATGGGATTTCCCAGGCAAGAATACTGGAGTGCGTTTCCTTTCCCAGGGGATCTTCCTGACTCAGGGATGGAACCTGTGTCTCCTACATCAGCAGGCAGGTTCTTTACCACTAAGCCACTTGGGAAGTCCACTGGGATTGGTACCCTTATAAAAAAGGGAAATTTAGACGGTGGGATGTGCACACAGGGAAAATGTCACATAACCATGGAGGCAGGGATCAAGGTGATACTTCTATTACAAGCCAAAGTAAGCCCAAGATTGCCAGCAAACCCCAGAAGTTAGGTGAGATACATGAGAGAGATTGCCCCTCACGCATCTCAAAAGAAAGCAGACCTGCCCACATCATATCCATAATTTCTGACTCTTTGTTTACAGCAGCTCTGGAAAACGAATACCGTATGGAAACACTATGCAATTATACAACTACATGCTGGACAAGAAGCTGATTTTAGATTCTAAATTCATATTTAAATAAAACATGGAAGCTGATTTTAGATTCTAAATTCATATTTAAATAAAACATGGTCCCTGATTTCTAAGAGCTCACAGATTAGGTGGGGAGGGGAGTAAACATTAGTATGCATGTGTGCGTGTACATATACACAGACATCAGTAACATGGAAATTAGTGGGTTGTGTGAAGTGTTAGGTATTGCTTTGGGAAGGATCCATTTACCTGGGAGGGATCTAGAAATTTTTCACAAGGTAGGTAGGGTGCGCATTAGGAATTGAAATAGTTGTTCAAGTCATGCAAAAATCCATTGTTGTGTTATAATGATTCACTCTTACATTATTAAAAACCTAATTCCTCAAATACGACTTAAAGTTCGGGCTGGCCTTGAAATATTTTCCCCTTCTCCATCTGCATGCAGCAACATTATTGGAAGAAATAACTTCTGACAATATATTTAATTTATTGAGCTCCAAGGAGCTGAAATTTGCTAATGTTTCAGCTCCAGGTGGGCAACATGATTACCATTGCTTTTAAAGCACCAATTTCATATGTTCTCAACCATTTTCATTACACTGTAAGGGGGAGCAAATAATTGGGGTTCAGACTGTTGTGCCAAGGAAATAATTTATGTCTCCTCGAACTAGAGATCTCAAAATAACAAATAACATTTGTAGGATACACAGCACAGAACACCTAAAGCATTTCCTTTATTTCAACTCCGGCTTGTAGTTTCTTATCCCAAAGCATCTCATTAAGGGCTAAAAAAGGGCTTTGGTAGAGCCAGAGAAAGCTCAAACTGTCCCTTTGCCATTAAGCCTAAGATTTTAAGCCAATTTCCTCTATTTTTTTGTTTTTTGGCCCTTGTTACTCTATTAAAGCCCTTTATTATTCCTGATGTGTGCTCAGGTACGGGCATGGCAGGCTTAATCCAGCAGATTCAAAATTCCATTTTGAAATTCTGTTTATTAAAATTTCTGGTTGCCTTGGTAATGGGGCAGGGAGGAGAGTGGTCAGATAAAGGACATTACGGGACATACACACACTAAAACTTTTTTCTCAACTTCAAATTTAATTGGGTATCCTTTACTTTTATTCGGTAACTCTGGCAATTCTACACATAGCACAAGTGAAATTATACCCTGGGGTAGAAAAATGTTAGCCTGCGTCCCTTTGTGAATGGGAAGCTAGAAAGGGCAAGTTGTGAGCTTTAGAATTGTTCCAATCTGGGACAGATTTCTGGCTTTATGCTTAGTTATGTGGCCCTGGCAGTGTATATGAGGAGCTCCTCTGGGTTTCCTCTCTCATCTGTAAGATGGGTATATTTAATGCTTGCCTCCTCTGGTGGCAGGATGACGTGTCAGCACAGTGCAGTTCAACGTAGTTTAGTACTGAGCCATGTTAGAGCCAGAGGCAAAAGGAATAAGCAGTAATACTGATTCTAACCTTATTTAAAATTTTTATATTTTGTTCATCGTGGATTTTTTTTTTTTGCCTAGGTTTTGATTATTTTGACTTTTAAAAATATTTTGTGGCTTTTCACAAAGACGGTGCTGAAGGTGAAGAAGGAAGCTCCTGTCCCCCTACCAAAGCCACAGCCAAAGCAAAGGCTTTGAAGGCCAAGAGAGCAGTGCTGAAAGGCATCCTCAGCCACAAAGAAAAAATCCAGGTGTCACCCACCTTCCAGCAGCCCAAAACGCTGCGACTCAGGAGGCAGCCCAAATATCCTAGGAAGAGCACCCCTGGAAGAAACAAACTTGACCGCTATGCCATCATCAAGGTCCCCCTCACCATGAAGAGAACAGAAGACAACACACTGGTATTCATTGTGGAGGTCAAGGCCGACAAGCACCAAATCGAACAGGCTCTGATGAAGCTCTGTGACACTGACATGGCTAAGGTCAACATTCTGATCAGGACTGATGGAGAGAAGAAGGCATGTGTTCGACTGGCTCCTGATGATGACGTTGCCAACAAATCTGGGATCATCCAGGGCTTCCCTGGTGGCTCAGCTGGTGAAGCACCCGCCTGCCAATGCAGGAGATGCAAAAGATGCAGGTTCGATCCCTGGGTACGGAAGACCCCCTGGAGAAGGAAATGGCAACCTGCTCCAGTATTCTTGACTGGAAAATTCCATGGATAAAGGGGCCTGGTGGGCTACAGTCCATGAGGTTGCAAAAAGGTAGATATGACTGAGTGCACATACATGCAAACTGAGTCCATCTGGCTAATTCCAAATATTAAAGTTTTCATAAAATAAAAAAATATTTTTGTGTGTGTGGCCATGCCACTTGGCTTGTTGTGGACTCTTAGTTCTCTGACCAGGGATGGAACTCCAGCCCTTGGCAGTCGAGGCACTGGCCCACCATGGAATTCCCTTGATTATTTTTAAAAGATTGTGTTGAAATATTATTTATCTTTATTTATCTGGGCTTTCTGGTACCCCCTTACATCTTGCACTTGAGCAAGTATTTCACTCACTTTAACCTAATCCCAGCCCTGGTACTCAGTGAATGTTAAATATTATTGATACTTACCATTTTAATTTTGATAAAGTTTATAGTATTATTAAAACTTATTAATAACAACTCCCTTGTATTCCACGTCCTTGCAAGTGTCATATTAGAAACAATAATGACAACAAACAATGATAAGCACTAGCTGTGTCCGAGGCACTGGGAGTTCATGGTTTTACTGAATCCTTTCAATTTCGTGTTGCAATTTTTATTTCTATCTTATTGGAATATGATATTTAAAAAAATTTTAACTTCCCAAGAAGACATTGCTAATAAATCAAACTGTCGGGTGTTCGATTTTTTTTTTTTTTTTCCCTGAAGAGCCTTTAAACCTGGTTTGTACATCCATTTGAATTCAGTGTTGTGAGGTGGCCCCATCAGAAATCTCCTGCCTGCAATAACCCACGCAGGCCTCTAGGTGTCCTCGTTGACCAATTTTGCCAACACCGGGGTTCTAGGCCAGAGGAAACTGTTTTAGGAAAGGTTTTCTCAGGGGTGCCCTTCCAGAAGAGCTTCATTCTGTACATATTGACAGACCGAACCAGGCCTAGCCTGGCAGGTTTCTGATATGAAGAAAGGCTTGTATTGAGCAGGGCCAAGCTCTCTCCACACAGAGGTGTAAGACCTGTCCCTAGCATACCATCCCCAAAAGCTTTTCATACATCTGTCCCACCTGCCCTTGGACTGAGGACTGGCAAGTAGGGCTGCCCAGTGTCCCATATCTATGGGACATGTTCTGTGTGGAATGATTTTGGTTGGTGTCCCTTATTGATTTTTTTATATCAGGATACCCCAAATGTCCTATATGCAGCTTTTTTTTTCCCTCCCCCAATAAATCAGAGCTATTTTACAAATTTAACTGGGCATCCTGCATTTGCTAAATCTGGCCACCCTCCTAACTGGCTTGTTTGCACTCTTATACACATGAAAAGGCAGGTACCAGTCTCTGAGCCAGCAGCAGGCTCAAGCCCAGGGTGAAGCAGCTAGGGCACTCACTCTCAGGCTCTTTAAACTATACCCTGCCTTAGGCCTGGCCTTGCAGGAGGGCTCTGACTGAAAGGTCAGGAAAACATCTTAATCGGTTTGACTTCTTGGGTTAATCTTTATGCAGCCTCCTTCCACAGTGTACACCAGCAGGGCACGAATTCGTAATTTTCAAATGTTCTACTGAATGCATTTGTGAACTGCAATCCAAGCCTGCATGCTTTCTTGATACGTAACTTGAGCAAACTACTCAGTTTCCTCGAGCTTTTGTTTGCGATTAATACTTGCAAACTTGCTCTGAGGATTAAATAAGAGAAAAAAAAAATTCCATATGCTCCCGACAGTACTTGAGACCTATGATGAATTGTTTCAATAGTGTCATTTCAGTGGTTAAACTAAGGCAGTGCAAATCCTCTGAACCCCAACTTTCTAGATACTCTAATCCTTAACATCAGCACCTTTCTTTCAGGGGATAATTTATATTACAAAGCATCTGCTGGGGACTAGATTTTGTGCTGAGCTGTTTATGTGCATTATCTTTTCTGTTTTTCTTGCTACTCAATTTATTGTTTCTTTTGTCTTAAAAGGTATGAAAACTGCCTGGATCGGTCACTTCTTTGAGTCTGGGTTTTTTTTTGTTTTTTTTTTTTTTCTCATTTTGTACTGGAATGTAGGCGATTAACAATATTGTGATAGTTGAACAGTGAAGGGACTCAGTCATATGTATACGTTTCCATTCTCCCCCAAACGCTCCTCTCATCCAGGCTGCCAAACAACACTGAACAGAGTCGCAGCTTCTGTACAGTAGGTCCTCGTTGGTATGCACGTTATCTTGTTCAGCCCACAAAATACCCTTGCGTGATGTGTCCTAGACAGGAAACTGAGGCCTCGGGGGGTTAGGAAATGACCCTTGATCATACAACCAGAGAGCCGTCGGGTTGGGATTGATTCCAAGCCCGGCAGCGTGTCTCCAGATCTGCCTGACTTCAAAGCCTGCATAAGCACTGCTTTATAGAGATGGTGAAGTTTGCCCAGACAACCACTATCAGCTCCCAGGAAGGCTTCTTTAATGGTAATTGAAGGGCTGCTGAGAATGCCCTTCCCACTTTTGGGGCTGTCAGTCTCCCTAAAGAGGTCTTTCCCACTCTGGCTTTCCAACCTTGGATCTCCTTATGGCACCGTTTTCTCACGAACTTGAGGAGAGGACGATACAAAGAATGGTTTTCCGGGAGAAGTTCTGTTTGTGCTAGGAGGGAGCAGTGTGGTTAGGAGGTCACAAAGCTAGTCTAATTCATAGGACTTTCCAGCCATGTCATGCCTGCAGCTCAGTTGTGTCTGACTCCTTGCAGCCCACCAGGCTCCTTTCTCCATGGGATTTCCCAGGCAAAAATACTGGAGTGGGTTGTCATTTCCTTCTCCAGGGATCTTTCTGATCCAGGGATTGAACCTGCGGCTCCTACACTGACAGGTGGATTTTTTTTTTTTTTTTTTTTTTAACCACTGAGCCACTAGGGAAGCCTAGGACTTTCCAGTGCATTCCTTAAATGCCTTTGCTTTCCTCCTCCACCCTTGGTGCAAAGGTAATTCTTGGCCAGCTGGTTGTTAACTAGCCCTTCAATTAGGCATATCCTCAAGCCACACCCTGATCAGAAAGAAGTGTCTGAATTGCACATCCTGAAAACTCACAAACTGCAGACTGCCCTGGACTGTCCTTTGCGCGGTTATTTTCACCATGCTATTCCGATTTGCATCCCTCCCACTGGCCACTCTTTCTCCTCCCCAGGCTGACTCCTCCTGTTCGCTCCTTCTCTTACTTTTTCATTTCTTTTGGCTTCCACTAAATGAAGGTGCTTGGTGAGCAGTCCCTATTTATAATATCACGGCAATAGACAGCAGAAGTTTTGGAGTCAGAAGTAGGTATGAATTTTGGGTTTACAACTTACTTTCTGCGTGGTCAAGCCACCAAGGCCGCGTAATCTTCTTGAATCTCTTTATATCCTTTTCTTTTCTTCTTTTTTTGGCTGTGCTGTGTGGCTTGCAGCATGTGATTAGCTCCTGGACTAGTGATTAAACTTACGCCCTCAGTAGTGAAAGGTCAGAGTTCTGTTAGGGAAACCATTAACTGAAACTGCCCACTCTGGCCAGGCACCATACTAACCACTTGCATGAGTTAGCTTAAACAGGGGGTCCTGGTAAGGAATGCAGAACAAGGTAGCGACAACTAGAAGAATTCGGGAAACCTCGTAAGGAAAGAGGAAAGGGTGGTCCCAAAGTCCTACCAACCTCCCAGAACTACTCTCACTGGAATCCATCTTGCTGACAGGCATGCACGCACACGCAGATGCACGCACACGCAGATGCACGCACACGCAGATGCACGCACGCATGCGTCACCAGGAAGGACCCCGAGTCATGGTAATTGGCCAGAGACAACTGAAACTAACCTGGTTACCTTAAAACTGGAAGCTGCAAGCTACATGGCAGAGCTGTTCTCGGGGGTCCGCTTACCATACTGCTCTCTGCCCCGGGCGCCCACACCCCACCCCCATTAAGTCTCTTGCTTTCTCAGCATGTGTGTCTCCTGGAACAATTCGTTTCCGACTGTCAGACAAGAGCCCACTCTCGGGCCCTGGAAGGGGGTCCCCCTTTCTGCGACATAACCGCTCGACCACCAGGGAGCTCCTTTAAATCCTTTTTCTGGGATAAGACGACTTTTGTCACACAATTGAAGAAAGGATTAAACGAAGTAATGTGTTATAACAGTTAGTCCATCGTTGCAACAATGGCAAGAGCTCAAAAAGGACAGCTTTATTACCTGTATTTCTTTAATCCTGGAAAAAATCTGCCTTCCTTTTCTTTTACTTTCTAAAACTGGTTAAGTTTCTCCTAGCTTTTGGGGCCATGGCAAACGCCATAATGCCACTCTCCAAGGCCTAGGAGAGCTTCTTTTCCTTTTTGCTTAACTGGATCTTTTCTTACCAATTCCTAAAATCAGGCTTCAGCATCACTGCTAGAAAGGTCTCATGTCCCACAAAATAAGGTATTATTCACGTCCCCTTTCTTCTCACCACTCTTGGCCCCCATAGGACTAATGATCATTTTAAGCTACTCCAGCCGATCACTTTTGTTTTTCCCTCATTGCACTGTAAGGCTTCAGGAAGACATTGTATTTTCACATTAAAACTTTTGTACTGTACCGAAGAAAGGCATCATTTCAATTCTGAAAGTTCTTAAGGACTGACATTTGAACTTTTGTTCCTAAGAACAGGCTTTAAACTAATAGTTCAAAACAATTCTGTAATCTTTATTGCTTAACATTAAGCTTTTATGAATACAAAGAGGGACCTTGGATACTTTCCTCAAATAGAGAAAAAAATTAAACATTCAGGAAGGTGAGGCAATTTTTTTCAATCCACCTTGTAAAACATACATCTTTATGAGGTAGATAAATATATACTGACCAAAAGTGAGGCCCAACATGTTTTGATGAAAAAAGTAAGTTGTAAAAGTGTACTTGTTATATGATGCTGTTTTTAAAGAAACTACTATAGGCATAGAAAAAAATCTGAACCGATATACAATAAATTAACAATTGTATCTGGTAATGTTGTTATAGGGCATGATGGTGCTTTTGTTATATATTTGCTTCATGTTTGAATTTAAGATTTTTAAGATGACGGTATGATATTTTACAATAAAAACATATCAATTTGATGTGTTGAAAAATTTACCTGTCACTTTTTGGTTATTAATAAACGTATCAAAAATGTTTAGGACATGCTTTTCAAAAAAAGATGAGAGGAAAATCATAGAGCAGACCCACTGTGTCTTCAATTTCTGTATCTTCTTTTCCTAGTTGAGAGCCGAGTTTTATTTTTTTCAAGGTATACCTGCAATTCTGAGCATATCATTTCTTTAACAGGAAAATAAATGATACCTTATTTCCATGTAAAGTACTTGTACAGAAATACTAATATCCCTATATTTCACTTACCACGCTCCTTGCCCCATTGCATGGGATTAAAAGATAACAGAAATATATTCCTGAATGTAAAAGACCTGTTTGCCAGTCTGCAAAACTAGAAAGAATGACTTGTTACAAATAAACAACATTCATAAGATTAGGAAGCCTAAAAATTTGCGATGGTTGTCCTCCATGAGGCAATAAACTACTGTATTTCACCCATTCTAAGACACAGCACTATATCTCACTAAGAAAGAAAAAAAAATTGCTAATTCAACTATAACATGTTAGTAGTCAAAAGATGCACCCTGATTTTGATGAGTAAGTATGAAAAAATGGCCATCTTGGAACCCATAAAATACAGTAATAATATCACTAAAAATCTGCAATCTTCACCAGCCTGATTACTTGCAGTAGAGCAATTTCAATTGCTTTGTGTGAGCCCTGAACATAAATGGAAAGATACATAAACATTTTCAGTAGCACACCTTCAATTTATTGACCTATGTAAAAAAAATAATAGGTCTAAAAAAGTCAGAACAGTAAAAGAATACGCAAAAGGGTATTTCTGTTTCTAGAAGGCTATACAAATATGGAAAAAGGAATAAGTTATTTGTTTGCATGTCTTTTTGTTTTCCAAATATCCCCCCCCAAAACTTAATTTTTAATGATACAAATGACTAGGACCAGTTTAACAAATCACCTTTATGTATATATTACATGCTTTGGAATATAGATAGAAAATGTCCCCAAAAAGTTGTTCAGAAACTTCTCTATTCACAATATGAACAAGAAACTTGTATAAAAGAGGGGGAAGGAGCACCTTCTGTGGAATTCTGAAGCAGAGTAAAGATGACGAAAAAGATCCATCTAGAATATGGAAATATTTGCTTAAAAAAAAAAACAACAAAAAACGAAAACTCCAAAACATCCTACAATAAACCATAGCAAATTAGTTCTTCCAAGGAAAGTATGAGGTAGTTTTAGCCTCATAATTAAATCTACTGCAGCTTGGAGGGTTTCGTTTTTGTTTTTAATGAGTAATCTTGCTTTTGTCACTTGGTGACTTAGAACTACCTGGGGAATCCAGACAATATGCTTATTTTTCAAATGTTCACAATTTTAAGGCACATAATTCATAGAAAATGATGTGGGTTTTGTGTCTTTCTTTTTGTTGTTGCTGTTTTCCTTTATATTGTGTTAGGTTCTTTCGGTATCACCTTAAAATACTTTTCCAAACTCTTGCTTATAAAAACTTTCCATAGCAAGTCTGCCATTGCAATGACAGCCATGTTGGAGAGTTACCAGCCTGAAGAATATAGCTCATGCCGTTGGCATAGAAAGGAAAAAAGGAACTCAATGATATTGTACCTTAGAAAATTTCCAGGCAGAGTTTGTCAGTTACTCAGTGGGCTGCTTCATTTTCCCCAATCTGCTACCATAGTTATATTACAGGACAATACAGCCGTAAGTCTTTCCAGAACCCATTTTGTGGTGCTTATGAAAACCATCATTCTTGATAACAGCCTAAAAACGTTTATACTCATTCAGAACTTCATGAAAATCCAGCTTCTCTTCAAGTAATTTTCCAATACTGTCTGAATTGTTCATGTCTGGGTAGACATAGCATGTAATTCTTCGTCAGCTCACAAATTCAAACTTTCTGATGGTGAGCAGTGACTAAACAGCTTCCAGCTTCCCTTCTCTCATCATCCTGAATTGTGCTCTGAAGTTTCCCCTGTCCTTCTTTACTTTGGGAGACCCTGAATGCACTTTTCACAGTTTTGAGGTCTGCCTTCAACCACTTTTATTCCCTTACAAAGTGCTTGCTCTTGGTAAAGGCCAAGTCCTCCTCGGCAAAGGTTCATACGTGGTCTTGCCCTTGCTCTGTTAGGTGAGCATCTGGACTTGGAAAGGTGAGATGTCATTCAAGGGCTTTGTGCGGCTTAGTGTGTGATTCACTTCTGGGGCCAATGGAGTCCTCCTTTCCACCTCGGATGCCTTCAGGTTTCTAAAGCCTACGGCCTCCCAGGAAGACGAACACATTTTGCAAGGCACACTAGTGTGAGAACGCAGTGCTTGGTCATGGGGCCCACCCGCAGTTCAGACTAATGTTCCAGGCTTGGAGTCCTCGTGCCAGAAGAGCCTCTGCTCACTACTCCCCAGGCTGTCTTCCAGCCGGCTTCCATCTGTACCATCCAGTTGACTGGTCTCTGGGTACGGTCTATGAAAGGAAACCAGAAAAGTTACACCTTGGGGTTATTTTTGTTCCCAGAGTACAAAGGTTACTACACTCAAAGAAATTAGTAGAAAACACAGTTAAGAAAACGGTTCAAAACTCCAAAATAAGGCAAGGGATGACTGTGCGCTTTTTTCAATGTCATACCAGAACATGGTCTAACAGGCCCATGCAAGGAGTATATATTTCTCTTGAGAGACAGACTTTTTAAAAAATATATATTTATTTATTCATCTGGCAGCATCGGGTCTTAGGTGCATCATGCAGGATCCTTCACTGTGGGCATGGACTCTCCAGTTGTGGCATATAGGCTCTAGAGCGTGCGGGCTTCCGTATTTGTGGTAGGTGGGTTTAGCTGCTTCATGGTATGTGGGATCTTAACCCACATCCACTGCATTGCAGAGTGGATTCTTAACCACTGGACTGCCAGGAAACTCCCAAGAGACAGACTTGTCTAACTTTCATTTACCATGGATGAGTACCAAGATTAAGTTACATGTTAACTTGGGGGGGTTCTGTACAGAAGAAATACACAGTAACCCTCTGTCTAGTAAAAAGATTATGGTCATAGTTTTATTGCCCAGTAGGATATTAACTGCTTTTGTGTCAACTGCAGGAATCTTATCTCGGTACTCTCTCTCTTGGTGTGTGAAATTCAGTCCTTTGAATTCTCTGGGAATAGCTTTACCATTCTGTTAGTTCTCTCATGAAGGAGTTAAATAAATCTTTCACATACGCTCATTTTCTGTTTGTGTTAGAGTAGTATTTTCGATTTTTGAAGTGTTTTTGACAGTCACCCTTTAAGCATTCTTCAAATTAAGAGACATATACTAGATGTTTTTCTTGGAAACAAAGGAATATATTTAAAGGGAGGCAAGGGTACCTTGGGACATTTTACATCCCTAGGGTGTATGGGTCAGGTGTAAATTAAAACAGCATCACATAAGATCACGGGCCCATTTGGAAGGTATTAAAGACATCCAAATGAGGGCATCCTGTTATACACACCGTTCCAATAAGCAAAACCTCATTCCTGTAACAGGAGGTTAGAATAGGTTAGATAGTTAGTAGTTTTCTTTTTATTTTAAATCTCAATGTCCTTTAGTACAGGTGAATAAAAAGTCCTTTGGAAAGAGACACTATGCAAAGCCAGGTATTTAGTGGGGTTTTCTTTTTTTTTGGTAACACAAAAACAAAAGCAGATTTCTGTAACTTCCACACCAGTCAGGACAGGCAAAGCTCCTGCTATGCAAGAAGCAACACACGGTCTGGAGGCATTGTACTTACTACAGCAGGCTACACTTAAAAGAGAATTTATAACTGATCTCATTTCTGGAGACACAACCATTCTCCGGGACAGAAGCCCTTGGTTTTGCCTAGTAATAGAGTTTGATAAGGAAGGAGATGGGAAATGGAAAACAGGAAGTGAAAGAAAAAAAATCATTTTAAAACAGTTTGGAGCAGCAGAGCCAAGAATTTGACACATACTAGTAGCATAAGAGACTTCAACATTTCTAACTTTGGAAAGTTTATGCTGCTGACCGTTGTACTATATCATATAAGGAAAAAAATTATTGGTACCAATTTGCAGCTTTCTATCACATTATTAAGCTCTGGACACACTGAGGAAATACATAATACATGCTTCATTTTAAAAAACAAACTCATCTATGACTCAATATTTCAAATCTTTAAGGGCAGATCTAAAGCTTTTATCTTTATCTTGAAACCCAACTTTTCTATTATTTAAAAATTATATTGTCATAAAAAATAGCATGTGATTTTAGAGCAAATTTCTAAAGCTTTATGGAGGATTGTTATTCTACTTGGCTTATTAATAGGTTGAGTTATATTGATCAGACTGTTTCATAATAAAAATAAAATCCTAAACCAACAAATGGGTAGAAATAAGCATTTCCATAACTCTCTGTAATAGGAGGGTAAGTTGGCAAATCTTTCTAAAAAGCAGGGGTTTAAAAAAATATCTTTTCAATTTGATCCATTAAACCAACTTTCTGGAATATATCCTAAGGAAATAATCTGGAATTGAGACAAATATTCGGCTCAAAGATACTCAAAGGCATTACTTATGATTAAAAAAAAAGAAAGGAAATTTAGAAGTCATTTAAAATCAAACTATGGGGAATTGTTAAATAAATACATAAAGTATTTACTGAGTGGAATACCATATTGGTCACATAAAACAATGCTTAAAGAGACTTTTTTTTAAAAGGAATATACATGTTGAGATATTAAGTAAAAAATTGGGGTGTAGAATTTCACATATAGTGAAGAATATAAAATTGTATATATGATATCATTATGACCATGTTAAAAATGAATACAGAAAAATGGGGGACATGTGCCAGAAATGTTACTAGCTAATATCTCTAGATGGTGGAATTATGGGTAGATTATGTCCTACTTATTTATTCCTTTATTATTTTCCTAGTTTCTACAATGAGCTCATATTATGTGCACATGCACACACACACACAATAGGGATCTTTAAATAGTTTCTAATTTCCTGTGTATCATGCCCCTTCTGACACCAGACACTGTTATCAGGCCCTCTTGGGCTGGCTGAAGTAGGTGGATGAACTTTGTAAAAATAGATGCTCTCTTAAAATGTTTAACACTTCTTGAGTCCAATGAAAGTGGTGTTTAGGATATTAGAACCGTCTTATGCCCTGAATGGTTTGTTTTATATAGTTTCTAATTCAGTTAACAAAAAGTGAAAGTATGCCAAGAGGAAAATTACTTGCAAATGTATTATACAAAGTGATTAGAACTGAATTGAAAAAATTCAGCTCAAATTTTGGGCCAAAGTCTTCCTGCTCCTCACGCATTTACAAGCATTATTTACAGAACTCCAAGCTATCTGATGTCCTCTGAAGTATATTTTCATTAAAATTCTATTTTGAGCACACCCTTTGTTGAGTTGAGACAATTGGCCTGATATTTTAAGCCAAGAAAAACTTTAGCTAAATATGGAGAAGAAAAACAAGTCTTTTGGGGTTAAATATCTCCAATTTGCTTATAACACTGAATGCTTTAATAAGAAAGTAACCTCAAACTCACCAGTATTCACCTTTAAAAGTTCAGGCCTCCTATGCCTGAAGTAATCTGACTTAAAGAAAGCAAAATTAAACTTTTCTTAAAAGAAAACCAGAAAGTGCTTTACTTCTTATTAGCACCAGGGGTACAGATTCTATTCTGTGAGAAAGTGATTGAGAAAAACAAAAGCTTCAATTTTAACTCCTCCCATGTATGCAAAGAACTGAAAAACATAATCCAGAGTTTGCAACCTTTTTTAAAAATCACATTTTAACAAACTCTCCTTGTCTATTCCCTCTAAATGTTTACAAAGGAGTACCATTACAGACACACGGGACAGCTGGCTGCGTCTGTTGCTTCTTAATGAACACAGGGGCAGACACAAAAAGGCAGCAAATGTTTGAAATCAAGCCCACCAACTGTCTAGGAGGAATGAACAGCATTTTCTGGCATAGAGAGATTTTTCCCTGCCAGGTTCCAAGAGAGTCTTAAACGGGTATATCAATAATACAGTTTCAAGTACAGCAATTAAAAAGAACCCTTCAGACACAGAACTTAAAGTATAGCATTCTAAGAGGGTCAAATTTGAATGAGCAGGATTAAATATTAACAAACTTCTTCTTAAAGGGCTAGGTATTTTTAGCTTTGTTGGCCATAAGATCTCTGCTGCAACTACTCCCCTCCGCCCTTCTAAGTACAGAAACAGCCATAGGCAACAAGTGAATGAATGAGCATGTCTAGTTTTCCAATAAAACTTTACTTATAAACATAGGTGGCAGCTGATTTTAGACTATAGTCTGCCAACCCTTGAGCTAGATTACTTAGCATTCATAAAATAAAACTGGAGTCCTGAATTCTTTTTTTTTTTCAAATCTTTTTTTTTTAATTTTATTTTATTTCTAAACTTTACATAATTGTATTAGTTTTGCCAAATATCAAAATGAATCCGCCACAGGTATACATGTGTTCCCCCTCCTGAACCCTCCTCCCTCCTCCCTCCCCATTCCATCCGTCTGGGTCGTCCCAGTGCACCAGCCCCAAGCATCCAGTATCATGCATCGAACCTGGACTGGCAACTCGTTTCATACATGATATTTTACATGTTTCAATGCCATTCTCCCTCCTGAATTCTTTAGATCAGGAAAAGGGTAATAAAATTTTTGAGCATTGCTCTCTTACCTGCCTGGAGAGGGTAAAGGATTATAGACGTTGCTATAGCAGCTGGTGTAGGAAGAATGTGCCGGGATCTCGTATTCGGATAGCCCTAAGGTTATCTGGGTCCTCCAGTTCCCAGAAGCATTTGTGGAAGACACTAGAAATAAAAATGAAAAGAGACAAAATTAGTGGGACTATTCAAAGTGAGAACTGTTTGGGTCATTCAGATGCATGTTATAATCAGCTGCGTGCAAAGTCAATCTTAAAAACCAGTGTTTGGAATCAAGAGAGTTGCTATTCCAATTTGGTCATTTACTGGCCATGTGACCTTGGGCAAACAGTTTATCCTCTTTAAGCCTCAGTTTCTTCATCTGTAAAGTGGGGACAATATAAATATATTCTGTACAGGGACAATATCAAGATTAAATAAGCTAGTTAGTGCAAATATTTAGCACTGTGCCTAGCAATAAATGATAGCTATTATTATTATAAATGTGAGTAAAGATACACTATAAAAAATAACCCAAAAGACAAGCCAGAAAAACCAATTTTCATATACTAAAAGAATCTTCCCAGTCTCCCAGTAAGGCTATGGTGGCTGGATAGCTTGATAGGCTTCAATTGTAAAGGTAAGACAACAAGTCTTACCTTGTCAATTCTATGCATTGTCAATTCTATACGCTGACTTCTTGAAACTCGTGGGTTCTTCACCCAAAGGTGGTATCGACCACCAGTAGGATCAAGGCACGTTTTTGCCTTTTAAAAAAAGTTTGGGATTGAGGTAGGGGGAAGGTAAATAGTATAGGAAAGATTTTTCAGGAAGAAGAGATTTAGTTCTTCTGAGGGACTAATCTAGAACAAGACAAGGATCTAAATAAAAAGGAATGAAATAATGCCATTTGCAGCAACATGGATACAACCAGAGATTATCATACTAAGTGAAATCACAAAGACAAATATCATATGATATCACTTATATGTGGAATCTAAAAAAATAATACAAATGAACTTACTTATAAAATAAACACACTCACAGACAGAGAAGACAAACTTATGGTTAACAAGGGTGAATGGTGGGGGTGAGGGATAAAATAGGAATCTGGGAATAACATATATATACTACTGTGTATAAAATAGATAAACAACAAAGACTTATTATATATATACAGCACAGGGAAATATATTCAATATTAGACAATAACCTATATAGGAAAAGCATCTGAATATATATATACATATACTTAAGCATAAATACACATATGCATATATGACTAAATAACATTGCTAAACGCCTAAAACTAACACGACACTGTAAATCAACTATACTTCAATTAAAATTTTTTTCTTTAAAAATGGTAAAAAACAAAATAAAAAAATAAAGCAAGGGCATAATATGGGAGCAAAACCCAGTGAATGCCCCATTGCTGGGCATTTGCTGTCCTGTCTCAATACTTTGGCCAACTGATGCAAACAGCAGACTCATTGGAAAAGACCCTGATGCTGGGTAAGATTAAAGGCAGAAGGAGAAGAGGGCAATAGACTATGAGAAGGTTGGATGGTATCACCAATTCAATGGACCTGAACTTGGGCAAACTCCAGGATATCGTGAGGCACAGGGAAGCCTGGTGTGCTGCAGTCCATGGGTTTGCAAAGAGTTGGACACAACTTGGCGACTGAACAACAACTCTAAAATGAGCCCTGTTCCATGCCTCTGTGCACAATGCCATGCACGTCACCAAAGACTCAAAAGCCCCACCCTGCTCCTGGAGCCTTCCAGCTCTCCTCTGATTCCTGTTCCTGGTGGCCAACCTCCTCCTCTCTTTTATAACCACAAAGCACATGTGATAAGTGTGAGACTAACACATTTCAAAACTCATCCGCAGTCCTGGATGCCACAAGGATTTGACTCAGGATGTAAAAGTCCCACTTCCAGGAAGGTTTCATAACTCTAAGTCAGGCGGTGAGGCGTGGTGGTTGGGATATCAGAGCAGTAATAGAATTCCTATGGGCAGGGTCATTTAAGCACTCTAAGCCAGAAGTGCATCTGTAAGATTAGGGTAATAATAATAAACATAGCAACAGCACTCATTACACAGAATTGTTGCATACACACTTAGTGGCAGAGTATACATAAAGTGCTGAGCAGGCCGGGTGGCACAGCAGTAAGTCGCCAATAAATGGCAGCTGTCCTGACTACTAAAACTGAGTCAACCCAGAGAGCCTTTAGGTGGCTAGAAGGGATTACAAAACCCCTGACTGATTCGGCCAATTCATCAGAAACTTTTCTCTCCATGAGAATGATGCGTGCTTGTTGAAACATACTTCCGCAGCTATAAAATGTAGACAGGAATGAGGAAAATTCCAAAAGGCAATTCTGAGAGCACTGATTCCATCCCCCTAATTCCTTAAAAACGTGATGCCTTTTGGCCCATGGGGCCAAAATTGAGCTGCATATCAGAAAGGCTCACACCAGGAAGTGTTATCTCCATTCTCACCTTTGCCCCAGTCCTGAGCCAAAGGCCAGGAATGTTGAAATTTCTGAGTTACACCTGCTTCTTCCTGGCCTCGATGGTTGAAGAGATGATGGGGTAGATTTACCCCAGCCCTGTGCCCTGATGACCATCCACATGCGTCTCAGCCCTCATTCTTTAGTTTCTGCAAGTTTCTCATGTCACACTCTGAACCTGAAGGGCAAGAAAGGCCTTCTCTACATCAGAGCCACAAATAAGAAGTAAGTACAGGAGGCTTTTCATGTTAGATGTAATAAGCAGGAAAGTCCAAAGTCTCGCACAAATAGCAGAACACTAGAACCCAAACAGAAATCTCCATGGAAATGCCTCTTGTCAACAACATTAGGAAACTTTTAAAGGAACAGTTTTCACTGATGATCACACAGTGATTCAAGAATCCCTGAGCTATGTCTCACTAAGGTGTCATGCTTGAGAGGGGGGCAAGGCGCACGATCTGAGTTTTTTTCACACAGTTCCTGTTTCTTAGAGCTTTAACACTGCTTAACACTCATACATTTCTCTGGTTGCTAACTAAACCATGAACTCATCCAGGCCAGGAAAAGGCTCTAAACTGGCTCCTCAGCACCTTGGACATGCCTGCTCGTTTGCTGAAGAAGTGAAATGCTCAACAGCCTCTCCTTTTAGGCCCCCATTTCTTTCCTTCAAGTACCTAGCACAGCTGGAGGTTTGCAGGTAAGTCCTCCAGCAGTAATAGTGGAGGTAGGGACCAAAGTCAACGCATGGAGAGAATGCCTTTAATCAAAATGATCTTCGAAAGTCCCTTGGATCAGCCATAAAGTGGAGTATCTATGATTACTGAATTGAGTCAAGACCTGCACAATACTTAGAACAGTGCCAGGAACAGTGCTTAGTAAATGCCAGCTCCAGTGAGGTTTAGAAGTCTCATGCATGGACCGGAGCATTCAGAATGAACTGCCTTTTAGGTGATCCAGTTCCTCATGGTGATCAAGAAAGGATGTATAATCCTGATGGTTTTCTGCTTACCTAAAGGGTTTATGCTATTCTTTTAATATATCAAATCTCTATGCCATAAATATATTTATTGAAGGAAAGTTAATTTACAATGTTGTGTTAGTTTCAGGTGTATAGCCCAGAAATTTAGTGCACACATACACACACACACACATTGGGCTTCCCTGGTGGCTCAGACAGTAAAAAATGCAGGAGACCCGGCTTCAATCCCTGGGTTGGGCAGATCCCCTGGAGAAGGGAATGGCAACCCACTCCAGGATTCTTGCCTGGAGCATTGCATAGACAGAGTAGCCTGGGAAGCTAGTCCATGGGGTGGCAAAGTCAGACCTGACTGAGCAACTAACACTTTCACTTTTCATATATATTTATTATTAGTGTTGTTATTTCTTTCTCAGAATCTTTTCCCTTACAGGTTATTAATTAAATACGGAGCTGTGTTCCCTCTGCTATCCAGTAGGCCCTTGTTGGTTGTCTATTTTATATATAGCAGCGTGTATTTGATAATCCCAATGCCCAGAACACTTTAGAGGGATGTGCCTGTCAGTGGAAGACCCAGAAAAGATAAAAATACACAAAAGCCCCCAACTCAGGGAAGGTTTGTTAGACTTGAATCTGCCTCTCCACCCAACGGCTACCGCTTGTTTGACCTTGGGTCCTGCTCTCATGCACCCTTGAGGAGGGTGGTCTGGGGTGGGTGTGGGGCAGGAACAGGGGCACATGAGGAAGATGCAATCTGGGTACCACTCTTACCTGAGGAGTAGGAAGACGCACGGCTGCTGGGAGAACAGGGGACCTGCAGCCCGGCAAAGCCCAGGCTTCTCTGCGAGCCCCTGTCTGAGTCAAAGCTAGTCTGTGCGCTGTGGGCCTGCTCCTTCTGCCCAGAGGCCCGCTGGTACCAGCCTCGCAGGTGCTCTGCCACTAAGGCCTTGTGGATGTTTTTGGTGATGTGCTCTGACTTGGCGGCAGCCTTCCGCGGCAGCCGGAGTGTGGCGTACGGATTATGGGGCACCCGGTCGACCTCGTCCTCGTGAAAGGACCTGCTGCAGTCCCTTGGGCGGTCGTATCCATAGTGGGCAGATGACCGGTAGGAAGGATTCACACTGTACTGTCCCTCCGTGTCGTTCTCGTAGACGTAGCCGCCGGCGTAATAGAGGTCACACTCCGCGTAGGGCGTGTACCCGGCAATGTAGCAGCTGGAAGAAGGCTGCTCCTGACTCTTGGGGTAGACGCCATTCCTCAGACTATCCTTGTGTGCTAGGTTGGGCATGCTTCCCGAATTGGAAGTTGAGGCGTTCTGTTTCTTGGACCTTCTGCGACCCCGGGAGCGAGTGTCCAGCGTCTGGGTGGTGTAATAGGGGCCGGTCACGGGCGTGGTGCAGTAATACTCGGTGCTCGACTGGCTGGTGTAGGAAGATCCGTCATCCAGGACTTCAGTGCTGCTGCTTCTTTGGGATTTGGAGAGGGAGAAAAATGGCTTTTCGTGGTCCATCTCCGAGAGCAGGTGAGACTGAGACTCGAGGCTTCCACTCCGCTGGCGGCAGTGCTGAGATGAAGGCTCGGGTCTGAAAGAGGAGAGAGAGGCAAGCTTGCTGAGGACAAAGAAGGAAAGGAGGACTGACATCATGTCGAATGAGTTGATAGCTCTTGAACTGCAATAGGATTTTTTTAGGTTTCCAAAGCTGACCCACAACAGAATTCACTGGGTTCACATGGTCAAAATGAGAAAAGAAATACGTTCTGTCAATTGGGCAGTCCATAGAAAATAGAGAGGCTAAACTGATGATGGACAACCTGTATCAAAGCCTAAGAAAAACCCACATGTCTTTGGAGGGTCCTTTTTCCCAACAGGATAGCAGGGTACACAGACTAGGGTGAAGGCAGCATTCATGGGGTTCAGTTCAGTTCAGTTCAGTCGCTCAGGTGTGTCCGACTCTTTGCGACCCCGTGAACCGCAGCACGCCAGGCCTCCCTGTCCATCACCAACTCCTGGAGTCCACCCAGACCCATGTCCATCAAGTCGATGATGAGGATTGGGGGGACCAGGCTACTGGAGATCTCTGGGTTAACTCATGGCTCCGTCACTTCCCAGCTATATGAACATGGACAAGATATTTAACTAATCTCCCTCTCTTTAATATAAAAGGAGGACAAAAACAGTACCTAATTTCTCCAATCAGACTTCTTATGGGGACTAAATAATATAGGACATATAAAACAGCACAGCCTTCAAGTAAACACTTCAAAATGTCACTCTTGTCATTATCTTCGTCCACACCACTGAATAACAGAGAGTAATGTCTGGTTGGAAGAATTAAGGCACAAAACATCCAATATCTACCCAAGCAAAATATATTTTCAAGAACATTTTCTTGGCTGATATATTTGAACTGCTAAGTGCATAGAAAATGTAGAGCCATAAAGTCCTCTTGCAGAAAGTGATTAAAAACACAGCAAAGTGAAACAAAATCTTAGAGCAAAAGTCAAAGGAGACAAAGCCACTAGAATAAAGCTCTCTTACTCCAAGTGGCTGCTACTGTAGGCATTCCGGGTGAGAACAGGGGTGGTGGGCATGCTCCGTCCTCCCTGGGGCCGTCTCTCCAGAGTTTTGTAAGGACTGCTGTGTGTGGACAGCATTTCTCTGTGATGGGAAGAAAGAAATCAGAAAATGATGAGCCTCCCAACATTTCTGGCAAATTTGTAATAAGCTGCTTAGAAACTTACTGGAAGGGGAGAGATAAATTAGGATTTTGGTAATAACAGATATACATCACTATATATAAAACAGATAATCAACAAGGACCTACTGTATAGCACAGGGAACTCTACTCAACATTCTGCAATAACCTATATGGGAAAAGAATCTGAAAAAGAATAGATACATGTGTGAAAAGTGAAAAAGCGTTAAGTCACCACTCATGTCTCACTCTCTGCAACCCCATGAACTGTAGCTCGCCAGGCTTCTCTGTCCATGGGATTTCCCAGGCAAGAATACTGGAGTGGGTTGCCATTTCCTTATCCAGGGGATCTTCCCGACCCAGGGATTGGATCCATGTCTCTGGCGTCTCCTGCACTGCAGGCAGATTCTTTACCATCTGAGCCACCAGGGAAACCCCAGATATATGTATATGTATAACTAAATCACTTTATTGTATACTTATTGTATACTTATATATTGAAACTAATACAACATTGTTAATCAGCTATACCCCAACATAAAATAAAATAGATACCCAACAAGGACCTACTATATAGCACAAGGAACTATACTCAATATTTTGTAAGAACCTATAAGAGGAAAGAATCTAAAATATATATATATGAATAACTGCTAATAATTGTATATATAATTATATATATGTATAACTGAATCACTGTGCTATATGCCTGAAACAAACACAACAGTGTAAATCAACTATACTCCAGTTAAAAAAAAAAAAAAGAAAGAAAGAAACAGGAAGCTGAAGGAAGGGGAACATAAAGAGATAATTGGGAAAATTGTCTTTGTGGTTTAGTATCCAGGTGCATCTTAGATGAGTCTTAGGGGAAGCACAAGTGATCTGACTCTGAGTCATAAACATGAAGGAAAAAAACGAAAAGACTTTTGAAAGAGTGTACTCAATAAAATAGATTGAAAGCAAGGAGAGCAGGGGTAGCAAGTCCTTTTTCTGTAAAAAGTCTCATAGGAAGTATTTTTGGTTTTGCAGGCTATCCCAATGATTCAGCTCTGCCCCTGAAGTAAGATAGCCGTGTAGACAATATGTATGTGACTGGAGGTGGTTGTGTGCCAATCAGATTTGACTGTGGATACTGAAATTCAACTTTCATATAATTTTTATGTTACAAGATTGTCACAAAAAATATTAGTTTTTTATTTTCCTTCCAATTATTCAAAATTCTAAAAACCATGCTTAGCTCATGGGAGATAACAAAAATAGGTCACAGGCTGAATGTGGCCAGTAGACAGTCATTCACAGCATTCTTAAATTGCTTTGTCCACTTCCCAGCACAGTGAGAACACAATGAAATTATTTTAATTAGAAACAACTTCGATTACACTTCACTTACTACAAAAGCATGGCAAAAAAGTTAAAAAAAAATTACTGTGTTTATACCTTTAAAAACAAAAAATTAGATCTTACTATAAATTCTCTTTCAAAACCCACTTAAGGAAAAAACACAACTTGATCTAACATTTTATGTTGCTTAATATTCATTCACATTGTTATTTTAATGAGTGTACAGCATTCCACCATAAATACTGACCATAATTTACTGAATCCACTAGTTGAGCATTTGGGCTGTTTTTATTTGTCATTAGAATAAACAATGCTGTGAGATAAGGATCCTGTAGTTAATTCAAGAGGAAAAATTCCTAGAAGTGAAATTGCTGGATGAAAGAGCAAACACATCTATAGGGTGAAGCTATAGGGAATGGAGGCATAATAATTTTTTAAGATAATGATTTTCCCAGTTATGATTCCTTTTGCTGAAACAGCTTTGTTTTCCCTGATATAATAAACATACCTGCCCAGTGCTATCTGACAGGACTTTCTTCGGTGATGGACATGAGCTCTATCTGTGCTGCCCAGCATCACAGACATCAGCCATATGCCTATTAGGACTTGAAATGCAACTGGTAGAACTGAAGAGCTGAATTTTAAATTTTATTTGCTTTTAATTGAACTGGACACCACAGCTCTAGACACCTGGATCTCTATTGTTTAAGGCAACAGTTCTTAGATGCTAATCTACAAATTGGGGCTAATATGAAATAAAGATTTTCACTGGTCTTTGACAGATCAGAAACATAACAAAATGTTGGTTCTCTTTTCATAAATGAAAAATCATTTCATCTAAATAATCCTCTTTTATTTTGAGACTAATTTCCATCTTTCCTGAGATGCAATAAAACATGTTGGCTAAAATCACATCATAGGCTTTGCAGTCAGGCTATGTCGGTTTAAATCCCAATTCTGACAGTTACTAATTGATGAACCCAACAAGTGATTCATGCTTTCTGGTCCTCAGTGTACTTATCTGTAAATGCTAAGGATGGTAGTAATACAATGAGCATTTTCTTACGACTAAATTTGTTATTATATATTAAACACTTGGAACAGTGTCTGGCACATACTAAGTGCTCAACAAATGTTCATCTTATTATTACTACAACAATGACTGTATTTTGGATATGTGTCATATTTTCATGAAATCACAGTGCTACCTGTGTGAACATACTAATTAGGCAAAGTAAAAAGCTGGTAATCCTATCTTGGACCCAATTTAAAAAAACAAACAAAAAACCTAGTAGTGATCCATGCAGCCAAATTCTGGGAATCACTGGTCTTTCATCTTTTAAAAAGTTATTGTCCCAAAAATATTTACTGAAGACACCTGAGAAGAAGTTACAGATTAAAAATGTACTCAAGTCCCATTTTCCTTTGAAAGATTAGAAGTCAGTTCTATTGCCTAGTAGAGTTGTATTAAATGTTCCTGAGACTTTGGGTGATGAAACAGAACTTTGACACTATATCCAAATTCAGATTTATAGTTAATACCTCTATTATTTAATACAAACCAAACAGACTTTAAGGAAACAAGCAAATATTTTTTAAAAGACCTCTTTAAAGACACTTCCACTTGCTGCCAACAACAAATAACTGGGTTAGATTCTACGCTTGATTTTATAAGATAACCCCTTCTGAAAGAATAAACAGGATAACACAAAAATAGGTTGACTGTTTTGGAGCAAAGATCTTACAGTGGTGAGGCAGTCACCTCTTTGATGATCTGTCTTCTTACCTGGACTGTCTGGTATCCACAAACTGTTCATTGATGGATGACTTTCTGAAATGGATTCTCTCAATACCGAGAGACTTGGGAGGAAGAATTCGTGGAGAATGAGGTACTGAACTTGATCGCTGCCCGGCAAGAGTGAAGGTATCATTGGCTACAATAAGTGAATGAATGAATAACTAGATAAATAAAAAAGTAAACAAATGCCTTGCCAACACCTCCCTCCCCCCAATAAAGTGGAAGATCTGTCTGGTGAGTAAAATGTTCTTCCAAAGAAGGTAATTTTTTAAAGTGCGTAAGTTCCAGGAAATGTATTTTTATATTTTACACAATAGAAAACAGAAATTACTGAATGTTTTTGTGGGGACGGACCCAACTTCTGTCAACTCAATAGGAGCCACTTTGAGCACATGAATCTCTCAGGTATAATGGGTGATGCTTTACAAGAGTTATACCACAGAAAAATCTCAGTGTATAAAGGGCCAAGAGGAAGTTGGCCTGTAAAGTTGGACTGGATCAGTTTTGCCCAGCTTTACTTTTAACATTCTTAGGCCTCCCTGGCTGACCAAAGACTCATCCTATCACTGACAGGGATGAAACTGATTTATGATGAGTCATTAGGGACTTGTTAATGTCTCTCACTGATATTTGTATTTTCAAAGAGGAGCGGCAAGCATGATCAAACCTCAGCTAAAAGGAAGAGTTCTGAAATGGAAGACTTTCACAAACCATTCCGTTTGGAAGAAGATAAAGCAGTAGGGTTTATTGGCTTCCTGAATTCTTTAAGTCACATCAAACAGATAGCCAGCTCCCCTGCTTAAGCACAAGGAAGGGATTATAAGGAAATATTCTACCGCTTGATATGAAATCCATTCCATCATGAAATGTGCTGAACATGGGTCATTACAATAGATAAGGTCTATTTCTAGGAAACCGACACAGTAACATGTAACACAATTTCTAAAATATGTGCTTCTAAGGAAAATAAACTCCCACTTATCCAGAATAAGTAGACAGTGAAAAATCAAAGTTTCCATTATTTCCTGGTAGTGTAGCCTGCACAACACTCATTTCCTGGTTTTGTTATCAGACACCAAATATATAAGATGTCACCACTGGACAAAGCGGGGTGAATGACTCTTTATTACTTTGCAACTGCCTGTGAATCTATAGCTACTTCAAAAGCAAAAAAAATAAATCCTGCAGAACCTTACAAATCCTTATCAAGATACCTATTTACTCATGTTATGGTACTTTGATTCACTGAAGTCATGTGATTTGTACGGTACTATATTTAACGCTGAGCTAACCTGTGTAAAGGGAGGCCTGGGTTCGATCCCTGGGTTGGGAAGATGCCCTGGAAGAGGGGATGGCAATCCCCTCCAGTGTCTTGCATGGAGAATACCCACGGACAGAGGAGCCTGGTGGTCTATGGTCCATGGGGTTGCAAAGAGTCAGACACGACTGAGCAACTAAGCACAGCACAGCCCAACCTGTGTAAAAGCTAATATTAACCCCTTTCCCAACCATTCTTCATAAATGTAAGCTAGTTGATTCTACTTTTCCCAAAAGAGTAATAAATAGGCTTTCCTACTCAAAACCTTTCTTAGTATTTCAGAATATGTAACATTTTATATTGAAAAGGGAGAGCTACTTACGATCATCATAGGTGGTAGTGTCAGACAAGGAGCTACTTTCTGATGGGATGATGTCTTCTGTAAACAAAATAAACTATCTTTAGTACAACGGTGCCTTTGGACACCCCTAATGGTTCAATAAAACAATTCTCAATGGAGTGCATCTTATTTTTACTTAGATAAATGCAACTAGTTACAGTGCATTAGCAGTAATTAACTGTTGTGAGAATGGACTCATTGACCACTTAAGACATAAACATCTTCCCTACTATACAAATATTACACTGGATTATTTTTTACAATGGAACAGACTTGAGACCCTTCCTTTGAGAATCTACTGCACTGTTAGGTTAACTTATTTTTTGAGCTCTCTCCTGAAGAGAAGGGCTTTTTCTTGATAGAGTGAGGGCATTTGTGGTACAGAAGCTTCTGAATCAGACTAGGGTTTCCTAACAGTGGGTGGTACTACTGACATCCTCAACTGGATGATTCTTTGTTGGGGGGTGCTGTCCTTTGCACTGTAGGCTCTCTAGCCTCTACTACTGGATATCAGTACCCTCCCCACCCTCAGTTTTGACAATCAAACACGCCTGCAGACATTTCCCAGGGATGCAAAATTGCTGCTGGTTGAGAACCACTGAAATAAACAGACCTGGATTCAAAGCTTGGTGTTGTCACTTATTGGCTGGGAGACCCTGGGCAAATTACTTAATCTCTCCAAGCATCATTTGGCTCAACTCTAAAATAGGGATGAGAATAGTACCTCGTGTTTAGTGCTTTGGTGGGCGTTCGATGACATAATAGATGTAAAGCCCTTGGCCTTGCTCCCGGTACAAGACAAATGCTCAATAAATATTAACTATACTTATTACTTTGGTTACCTACGTACAGCATTCTAGTGAAAGAAGTCTGGTGGTTGGAAATGTCCATAAAAATGTGATTATTACTGGTGCTTGTCAAATGTTACAAAACGGGTTTAGCAAAAAGCGACATCTCACCTTGCTGTACAGCAAAAACTGACACAACATTATAAAACAACTATACTCCAATAAATTTTTTTTAAAAAGTGACATCTTTGATGTGCTGATGTGCTTTGGCAAATCTTTCCATATTCAGTTGTCAAGGATGGGCAAGGTTACAGGCAAATGTGACACCTCAGTGTAAGCTTCGAAGCCATTATGAAGTGAACCTCCCCATCCAATCTAAAATTGATCTCTATCAGAGCCAAGAGGACTGTCTCTTAATGGGACACATGGTAGAGCTTGAAGGCGAGAGTCCAGTATAGTCAGCTGTCAGGCAGGCTTTAAAAATAATCCAGCCGGTATATACTCAACCACTGGCATCAGTGCTGCCTAAATGTCAGTTACTGTAAAGGATAACACTTGAATCTTACACAGTTGGAGATGAATGGGCCACAACAAATGGCTATCAAAGTTAAGTGACCTGCTCACTACCCATCTCCTATAGGTCCAGAAGGTGGCCACCAACGAGGCCAACTGGATTTTGCATTGAGTCAAAACCATCCTAAATTCCCCAGCTGTAGTTGACGAACACGTGTGTGTTGATGTCCATGCATTCACTTACCAAAAAGCTGTATCTCTGCTTTTCAAATCATATGCCCTGAAGCTCAGTATACTTTAAACCTCATTACCATATTTTGTCAAATCTAAGATGTATAATTAGTTGATATTCCAGTAAAAAAAGAAAAAGTACTGATCATAACTGTAATGCCTCATCTAGTATAAGAATTATCCCAATTTCACAGATGCTTAAATGGGGGAGAGGGTGGAAAGTCTTGGAATCAAAAGAAATAATCATATTTCAACCAATGATCAATTCTAAAAATTATTCTAATAAACATGGAAGACCTGTTGGACTTGAAATCCACCTAAATGAGACTTTTCAGTTTAATTTTTTTCTGAATATTAGTTTTAGATACATGATATTGAGAATTTTGAAAATACTAAAGAGAATTAAGAAGAAAATTGACATGAAATTCTACAACTATTAATATTTTTGAACTCTTGCCCAACCAGTCTCTATGTGTACATATTTATACAATGTCAGGACTATGTTTTGGCTACAATTTTGTATTCTGCCTTCTGCATTTCATAATACAACAGGAGCATATGTCCATAAATAGCCTCTATGCTGCTGCTAAGTTACTTCAGTCATGTCTGACTCTGTGCGACCCCATAGATGGCAGCCCACCAGGCTCCCCCGTCCCTGGTATTCTCCAGGCAAGAACACTGGTGTGGGTTGCCATTTCCTTCTCCAATGCATGAAAGTGAAAGTGAAGTCACTCAGTTGTGTCTGACCCTCAGCGACCCCATGGACTGCAGCCTTCCAGGCCCCTCCGTCAATGGGATTTTCCAGGCAAGAATACTGGATTGAGGTGCCATTTCCTTCTCCGAAATAGCCTCTATAAATAACCGTAATTGTAAGAGTTCTTTTCTATCCACATATATTGGATAGGTCCTTAGAAAATATATATGGTCTGCTGCATTAAAAATCTCTGAGAAACTATTATGTAGGGCCCAGCTGTCTGAATACACTGTGTTTTCAAATATATTTCTTGCAATGACATCAGGCCAGTTAGAGGTGAATCTCTCTTATTGGGAACTAATATTGCTGTGTAAAGCTCTTTCATCCTGAAAATTAAAGCAATGCAATAGTATAGTTTTACAACAGTGAGAAGGTCACAGAAAACCACGTTAACATACTTGTAAGAATGAAATTCCGAATCATTTTTATCCTAAGAAACTTAAGGATCAATCCATTCTTTTCTCTCTCATCAAATGAACTGGTTTGGAAACGGTACATTCCATCAAGAGGACTGACTTAGGTGACTCAAAAAAACCTCACTAGTTACTAACCTGGTAAGATAACTGTTGCTTTCTGGCTGGGTTTCTTTCCACATCTAATGCGATACTCATTTATAGCATTTTCAATCTCCTGAAGCTTTTTCACTGCATCCGTGTAATCTTGCTTTCGTTTTTTCTTCACGGTTTTGCAAAGGTCGGGCTCATTGGCAAGCTTCTTCGCAGCCTCAACCAGCTTTTGCTGTATTAGGAAATTGCTCTCCAGTTCTTGCAAAGCAGGATCCTGCATTCACATGATAATATTGCTTTATTTTTATGGACATACACTGTCACTCTCATATGTCCTGGATAA
The DNA here is from genome assembly GCF_029407905.1 of Bubalus kerabau. Lineage (NCBI taxonomy): Eukaryota > Metazoa > Chordata > Mammalia > Artiodactyla > Bovidae > Bubalus > Bubalus kerabau. Next base: position 34,060,141 of record NC_073643.1, on the reverse strand, counting down.
TAAAATTTCTCTTTCTCACGCATTCTCACATCAGATGCTCTTTGTGAATGAAATCTTCCTAAGTTTTACTGCTTAGGTATTCTCAAACATTTTCCTAGAAGATAAGACCTCCCTCCATTTACTTTAATAGTCCAATTCTTTTTCCTTTTCAAAGAAGGGAATTGACCTTTCATTCATTCAACTGGTTAGATGAAGATCATATTTTTCAAGAAGGGATCCTTCACCCAAGATTCATAGCCAGAGAATGTTATAGTCATATGCACAGCTTCAGAAACAGATAAACCGAGATTCCATTCTTTCTGGGTAATTCCTGGTTGCATGGCCCTGGACATATTACTTAATGCTTTAATGCTTCAGTTTTTTTACTTGTAAAATGGGTGTAACATCCACCTTATGAAACTATGGCGAAGATGAAAGGAAACAATGTATGTGCATTGCTTAGCTCAGAGCTGGGTATACACTGAAACTTAATAAACAGCAATGCTAACTGTATTATGAATGGAAACCACTACTATTTTCTAAAGCCAAGATGGCAAAATTTCTACAAGAAACATGAATAGGGTCATAGTGTCTGATGACATACAAATAGGAAAGTATCATCTATATTGGCTAACAAATCTTTTAACTTTATTATACCTAAAGTGTTATATGTGTGTTATCTCACTGAATACTCCTTGCATTTCTCAGATGGAAGAACAATCATTACCTCCGTTTTATTGATGAGAAAACCAGAGAATTGAGACTTCAGAGAGATCAATGATTTGCCAAGGGCTACTTGGTTTTAAGTGGGAGACTCTAGTGCTGAATTATTAATTCTTAAAATAATGTTTCTCAATTTAGAAATACTTAAGAGTTCATTTAATACTCTGTTTGGAGGAGTAAAGTCATGAGAACTCAACTTTAACTAAACTGTGCATGAAGGAAGGAATTCAACTTGGTCTCCATGATCACCTTTAGCTGGTGAGATAAACATGTACAGCAGTAACTCAAAAACTAAAGGAACAAGTCAGCTACATTCAACTGACAGCTTTTCTGCCTCACTGTTGACAGAAGTGCTCAGAACGGGTGGGTGCCCATACCTCTTCACTTGGCAGCAAGTTGTCATCTAATTTGAACGCGGTACCTATACGCCTTCTGACCTGAGGAGGTTTCTCACCTACATTCAGAGGATACTCCTTGGGCATTTTGCCTGTGAGCTCCTATAAAACAGGACAGAACCGAGAGGGAGATTACTGACCCTGGCTGGAACTGTCAAACACAATTTGAAATGTTCCCCAAAGCAGAAGACACTCACAGCCTCCCGCAAACAGATCTTCTTAAGCTCTTCAACTTTCTTCAGGAGCTTTTCTTGCAACAGTTTTTCCTTCTTCTTGAGTTCAAGGATCTTCTCTCTCTTTTGCTCCTCACTGACTTCTGAGTCTTGAGAACCTGGAGGTATGGGGGGTGGGGAGGGAGGGCAGGGAAGGTTTATACAGGCATGTTTCCTTCCTTTTCAGAGGACAAAGGATTTTTAAGCCAAACCTGCTATTTAATAATAGTTTCTTTCTTTTCTCCTTGTTTCTGAACATAATAAAAGGAAACTGGAGAACATTTTCTCATGCTTCTGGGCATCTAACAGAACCTGGTAATAATATATGCCTTTTGTATTTCGGTTCAGTCATTTGGGAAGCAATGATAAAATGTTTAATGTTTCAGACACACTCAATGAAAAATTTCATTTTTCTGAGCAGGAGAGAAGGTAAGATGTTCCTGGAGATAGTTGTTTGGAATGTTCTTTTGGAAAGTAAGCAAGGCAAGGGGATATTCTGTGTTTCAGATTCACAAGCTGACAATGGGATTTAGATGAGAATATTTTTAGTGAATTATGTATACTTAGTGATACTCTCATATAAATGTCTGCAGAGTAAGGGTTTAGGAGCAAAAATCACTTTGGGGGTGAGATGGAGTTCAAGGGTTGTAATCATGGTTGATTTTATGTTAAATGGAAAATTAGATGACTGCCTGTATCAAAAAGTACACAATGGAGAAAGAAAAAGCTTCTGGACCTGATGGGGAGAAAATGTTCTTGCAAGCTACCCCAAGGCACTCACTGTCTCAGCATCTAGTGTTAATTATACAACCTGAACTTTATAACTTAACTTGCTTCATATTCTTTTAAAAATTAATTTCAAAATTTTATTCAAAACTGCTGTATACTATAGGTTCTCTCATATGCTTACTTATTCCGGAAATAATGGGTTAAAAGATACATTTAAAAGTGGTTTACAACCAAAAAAAAATAAAAGTACATTAAGATATAGATGGCTCGCACACTCTCTAATTCAAAAATATTACCTGAGGAAATTAAACTGCCGTTGCTTGCCATAATGAACTGGCTTTTCGCCTCAAGTGTCACCAGTTTGGAGACCCTTGGTGCTCCTGTCTCCGTCAAGTCCATTGCGATATCGTCTAAACTCCTGGCTGAAGGGATTTTTGCCTAACACAACATGGAAAGGGAATTCATTCAGTCACACCTATTTTGAATTAATAAAACGATTCAGTTAATATGGAATAAAAATGTCAACACAAAGGACAATACAGAACTTTTATATACTATAGTGATATTTTTCAGAAAAAAATTTAGACTTCAGCTTTGTCACTAAAATGTTTTATTAATCATGCATGATTCTTCCTCATGGTATAGTTCAATCATTAACAAAAAAGTCATGAGTGCATAGACACACACAATGCCTAAAAGCTGGCGAATCTTACAACTTTCAGAGCAGGCTATAGGTTGCCCATCTGTTAAATGTAAGAAAAATTAAAACAACTGGTAGTAAAGTTAAAAAAAAAAAACCCACAAAACTCAAGAAACAAAAACCATGAGGTTGCATCTTTTCTAAGAAAGTTTATCTTCTGAACAGAAAGTAAATGAGGGATGGGACTTTGTCCTTGTAGAAATACTTTCAGTTACTTACTTTGCTTTGCTTCCGGTCCAAGTAAAACTGATGCTGACTGATTGCCATTACCCAGATGGACTTGATGAGAGAGGAGTTCGCATACCACGTTTGCACAAAGAGGCCACTCTGCCCAAAGGTTCTTCTGGATACTGAAATCCTAAAAGATTAAGGAAAGCACTCATGATTTGTTTCTGGCCCAGCATAACATCAATGGCACCCCACTCCAATACTCTTGCCTGGAAAATCCCATGGATGGAGGAGCCTGGTAGGCTGCAGTCCATGGGGTCACTAAGAGTCGGAAATGACTGAGCGACTTCACTTTCACGCATTTGAGAAGGAAATAGCAACCCACTCAAGTGTTCTTGCCTGGAGACTCCCAGGGACGGGGGAGCCTGGTGGGCTGCCATCTATGGGGTCGCACAGGGCTGCCATCAATGGGGTCGCACAGAGTCCAACAGGACTGAAGTGACTTAGCAGCAGCAGCAGCATAACATCAAATGTACCCAGTGGGTAACATTGTATGTAACAAAGTATCTCCTTAATTGTTTTTCCTCTGCCACACCCTTGCCTTCAAGGACCAAGCCTCTGATTTTCTCCTTTTTATGAGAAAGCCAATCACACTTGGGTAATATCTCCTCCTAAAAGCAGTATATTAAACAATACAAACACACATCTTCAAAAGCAGATGAGAAAATGGACAGAGTATTAGAAAAAGAATAGACACATGTATATGTATAACAATCACTTGGCTGTATGCATGAAACTAACACAACATTTTTAAATAATTATGCTCTAATACAAAATGAAAATTTTTAAAGTAATTAAGACAAAATGATTATTAATGTCAACCATATAATATTTTAGAAAAACCTAAGTCTAGTAGGCTTATGTACATAAATATAAACATTCTGTACTCTGCACAGAAGCATGATACAGGAAATAATAGAAATTAAAAATTATTTCAAAGCAGGTGAGAATTAGCCACATTGGAGGCTGTACTAAAAACATCAAATTAAAGACCACAGATGTGTGATGTGCGACCATCACAAAAAGGTGAGAATAAATGTGTTACTTTAAAGATCAAGCAATCACGACCTGTGGGATCAGCACCTTCCTCCAAGGAAAGAGCATCTCAGATCTAGCTATTGTCTGGCTTTGGCACTATCAGAGGATGAACATAATAATATTGTCTGATAATATGCATGTCCAAAACTGACCCAGATTACTGCTTATGTACTGGATGAAAAGAGAGAAGGTCAGAGGAGGACAGAGCAAGAGAAACAAAGATGGGGGCAGGGTTGTGGGGAGAAGAGCACCAGTGTTCCTTGTAGGAATCTCCCTTGTATCTCCAGGTCATCTTTTTGCCACAGCTGTTTCCTCCATCTCTCTGACCTCCAAATATCCATAAACTTATATCTGAAAAGCAACCACTGTGAGCTGATAAGGAATTCCTCTGAGGAACTTGGAGAGCCTACAATCTTGACTTTAATTCATGTTGATAATTTAGGAACTTTTTTAAGTGACCAAGAATAGCAAACTTAAAAATGAGCAAAGGATCTGAATAAATATTTCTCTAAAAAACGTAAACAAATGGCCAATGAGTCCATGAAAAGATGCTCGGTGAGCAAATCTAAACCAGTATGAGTTATCACTGCACACCATCAGGATGGCTATTTGCACACACACACACACACACACACACACACACAGAAAAAATAACAAATATTAGAGGATGTGGAGAAAATGAAACCATGCAGAATTTTGGTAGGGATGTAAAAGGGGGTAGCTGCTTTGGAAAACAGTCTGACAGTTCCTCAGAAGGTCAAAGAGAGTTACCATTTGATCAAGCAATTCTACTCCCAGGTATGCACCCAAGAGAAATGAAAACGTGCACATGAATATTCATAGCAGCATATGTGGCTAGTCACTGGACCCATACAGAAAAAAAGGCTTTTATTCTCACCTCCGTGGATCGTGAACTTCAACAGCAAACTTTTTCTCACGGAAATATAAGTTCTCCAGCTGTTTCCATTGGAATAACTAAGAAATGAAGAAAACAAAAATGCAACACAGCTTTAATTAATGTTAACTTTTACTAAGTCTAGAAATCAGCTTAATAATAAAAAAAATCAAGAATTAAGATTGATATTAGGCATATGCCTTTTCACAAACCAACTATAGCGTGAAACCACTTTATTCCTTCTTTTGACAGTAATCTTCACTTTATCACTGTTTCCTGAACAATAAAACCAAGCAACTGTGGGGAACATACATACTATTTTTCCTTTGACTCAACTAAATAAAAGAGTGAGTAAGGAAATTGTAGATTCCAGTAAGCACATGCCTTCTGATCAAAGATGTTGACTTCATATTTAAATGGAAAGAGATTCAAAGGGATGTTTCAATAAAACCACAGATTAAATTTCAAAAGAATGCAAAGTGAAAGTAAAACGGAACCCCAAGCAAGGGTGATTCTCAGTGATAATTTCCCCACCTACAAGAGTTCCCCTAAATGCCACAGAAACTTGAGTGCTAGAAACTGGAGGCTCAGCGGGATGGGAGTGAATGCTGACGCTGCCACCTTGGTTTCTGAGCTAGAGCTTCCAGTTTTTGTAAGAGAATTCATCAACATATTCCCACTGTTGATACTCTAATGCCGCACCAGGTGTTATCTGCCAGTTGGGTGGGAGAAATACAACTTACTAGCAATGGGCATCTGAAAATTTAACTTGTAAAAAGCAGCTCATTCACAGAACTGAGTGGGCCCTCCTGCATTTTCTGGGTTCATTCCCAACCCTTCACATTAGCCTGAGACCCAGCTTGTCCTTTGAACTTTGACTTCATAGTTGGGAATTCCTCTTCTCCACCCCAGTCTTGTTGGTCAGAGAAATACTAACACAGCAATTTCATTCCATTATTAGACTTTAGCTGGATTTTTAACTTACGTTCAAAGACTCTTCATAAAACATTCTAATCATTAAGAAAATAATTTCTCCGCAATGCACCACCAGCAAAACCATTTCCTGGGGTACAGGAACCAAGACTTTTCACCAACCTTATCTAAAAGGAACAGCACAAGCCGATGGTTCCCATGCACATACAGCTGGGAGACAGACCTGTTCAAACTGGACCCCCCACCTCAAACAGTGAAATAAACCATCACCCACTGAGAACACAGCGCTTTGTCGTCTGAGCACCTAGTGTCTAACTACAACCCTCGCCCAGGTAGAAAGAGGAATTCGTGGGAGCTTAAAGGTACATACCGATTTCCTAAGATGTCTGTGGTTTCCAGGCTTTCATGTCTTTAATCCCAAGGTTCCAAAAGTGAGATAACAGGGGGAAGGGAATCTCTGAGGTGCTCTCTCCCTCCCCTGCTCCCTCCTGTCCCAGCCGGGCAGCTCCGGTGAGTTCTGCACAGAGTTTCCTAAGACACTTAGGTGTAACTCAGTTTCACAAACCGAGCCTCCCACGGCTGACACGCTACTGACATCAGCAATTCCTCCAAGTGACACCACCCCGGTTCCATTCCTTCCTCCATCTGGGAGAGGACAGCCAAGTTCTCTCTGGCAGATTTCCCCGTGAGAGAGACACACTTTCCACACGAGGTATGGGGGAGATTCAGATGGTATTTCCTGGGAAGTCAGTTGCTTTGAATCCAGGCACAAATTTCACTGGAGGCTGGGCGAAGGAGACGTTGCTCCCGGTTTACTCACCCTGGCAGTGAACAGGTTCGACAGGAAGAGCCACAATGCAGCTCAGCTGTGTTTTCCTTTGCGTCCATTCCCACACACATAAAAACTAGGGCTGGACTTGAAACCTGATCTCTGCCACCTCCCCCTCTTATCACTTACAAACGTGAAACACAAGGCTCTCCATTCGGCACATCCCAGCGTTGAGAACAGACAGCCCCCTGCAGCAAAAACCCTACTTAAAAGGTGAAAGGTTTCAGCTAATTTTAAAGAATTTGAAAAAATGAGATGGCAACTGGGTTTGCAATTGAAGTTATGGGAATGAGACTACATTTTTAAGTCTGAAAGGCAAAGCCATTTCCCCAACTTAAATCTTAAAAAGTTGTTGTGATGGGGGAGCGGGGTAGGGGGAATTCCCTGGCGGCCCAGTAGTTAGGACCTGGCGCTTTCACTGTGTGAGTCTGATCCCTGGAGTTTTTGCAAAATGTGATTTCATATATGTGCCTGTAATAGTATAAAAGTGAACAGGAATGGCACAAACTTCATTCATGACAGCGGTTCAGGACAGCAGAATGTACGAGGGGTTCATGGCACCACAAACTTCAACATTACCAGTCATGTTTATTTTATTAATAAAAATAAGATGAAGTCAATATAACAAAATATTTGTTCTCATCAGTTTAAGTGGTTATGCAGGTGTTGTCACATTCTTGGTATTCCTTTTTTTTTTTTTTAATTTCTAAAAATTATAGAAGTTTGTATAAAATGAACAAAGGTGGGTCTGTTTCATACAAGAGTGAGATTGCCACTTCGTAACCATTGGGAATCGTCTAATTTAGACATGTATTACCTGTGTGATTCTTATCACTGTTTGAAGTAGCAAGGAAAACACTTTTAACTGTAGTGGCACTTGATCTAGCTGGCAGCTGGAAATAAGCTAGCTTGTCAAATTTCTGAAATCATTCTTCTATCGTCTTTTAAACTATCTTGGAGTTCTAGATCTCAGAGAGCCGGGATGAGGCTCGGAAAATGGCAGTGGAGCTGAGGTGAAGTGGATTCCTTTACTCATTCAACACGCCTAGGAACGCACCTGGCACGAGCAGTCAATTACCCAATCTGCATTCCTGTCCTTTAGGCCAGTGTTTTCCTTATAGGGTAAATACAAGGTCTCTCTTTGGTCAAAATCACTCAAGATTCTAGGCCAGTGGAAGGATAAGGGGAATGTCAGAAAGATATCCGCCAGGCTGACCTGACTTGCTGGGGTCTCTATTTAAGAGAAATGGCCTGATGGGGAATTCCCTGGTGGCCTCCAGTGTATGCACACTCAGTCATGTCTGACTCTCTGTGACCCCATGGACTGTAGCCCACCAGGCTCCTCTGTCCATGAAATTTCCCAGGCAAGAATACTGGAGTGGGTTGCCGTTCTGTTCTCCAGGGGATCTTCCCGACCCAGGGGTCAAACCCAAGTCTTCTGCATTGCAGGCAGATTCTTTACCTCTGAGTTATAAGGGAAGCTTCTCTTGGTGGTCTAGTGGTTAGGGTTTGGTGCTTTTATTGCTGTGGCCTGGGGTTCAATCCCTGATGGGGGAACTAAGATCCCTGCAAGTCAAGCTGCACAGTGCAGGAAAAAAAAGAGAGAGAGAGAGAAATGGCCTGACATGTTAATAAAACACTCCAGTAATCCTGTCTGGAAAATTCCATGAACAGAGAAGCCTGGTGGGCTACAGCCCATGGGGTTGCAAACAGTCAGACACGACTGAGTGACTAAACAACTCTAAATAAATCACCTGAAAGATGAAGAAGAATTGCAAGAAACCATTTAAGGAAAAAGATCAAGGTTCAAAGGAAGGCACAAACGAGCTAAGTATGCTTTACTGGACCCCGTACAGAGAAGCACTATTATAGGGTATGATGTCTTACAGGATAGAACAAGGCTACTATATATATTGAATCTTCCCTCATAGCTCAGTTGGAAAAGAAATCTGCCTGCCATGCAGGCAGACCTAGGTTCAATTGCTGGGTCAGGATGATCCCCTGGAGAAGGAAATGGCAACCCACTCCAGTATTCTTGCCTGGAGAATCCTGTGAAGAGGAGCCTGGCGGGCTCCAATCCATGGGGTCGTAAGAGTTGAACACGATTTAGTGACTAAACCACCACCACCACTATATATATTTTATGCATGTATATGTATAGAGAAAATTTGTAATTTCATATTAAAATAGTTTTGGTTTTTTTTTTTTGCCAAAACAAAATTCCCACTTTTGGAAATTTGCAGGGGGGTGGGGGTGGGAGAAGAATTGTATTTGCTTTGCCACACAGAGTTAAGAGCATGAAACTGGACTGTTTCCTAAAGTGATCGTTAAACCAGCCTAATGACAATCATTAATTGGTATTTATTGTTGTTTATGTGGCACTCACTAATAGGGTTGAATTTGAAATTGTGTTTTGTTTAGAATTCATGGTGTTAGTGACGAAAGGAAATCCTTGTATGGTGACAATAAAACTATAAATTAGGTCTTCTAGACTTCTTTCTGGGCTTCCCAGGTGGTGCAGTGGTAAAGAATCCACCTGCCAATAAAGGAGATGAAAGAGATGTGGGTTTGAGTCCTGGGTTGGGAAGATCCCCTGAAGAAATGGAAACCCATTCCAGTAATCTTGCCTGGAAAATTCCATAGACAGAGGAGCCTGGTGGGTGAGTTTTGAAGAGCATATTCTATGCTCATATAGAATGATTAGTTGTGCCCTTTAGCACCAAAACAAGGAAAAAGATAGCAAGAGATGAAATAATAGCTATGATTAACTTTGAGATTACAAAATAAATAGAGATACAACTGAAAAAGTCAAAGAGGAGCAATGAGAACAGTGATAGTAGCAAAGAGATAATTTAAAAAAACTACAATAGGAAAAGAATGTTTCCTTAGGTTACAAATCACCTTGTCTTACAAAAACAAAGTGTCAAAGATGTAATAAATGACACAGAAAACCAAAGCTGAATCAAATCCCGTTTTAAAAGTGAACGTGTATATAATATCACAGTCAGAATCTATTCCCTTTATCCTTAGATGTAAAGGAAGTTGACTGTTTTAGAATAATTGCCACACATTATTACACTTTGGGGCTTCCCTGGAGGCTCAGCGGTAAAGAATCTGCCTGCCAATTCAGGAGACTTAGGTTTGATTCCTGGGTCAGGAAGATCCCCTGGAGAAGGAAATGGCAACCCACTCCAGTATTCTTGCCTGGGAAATCCCATGGACAGAGGAGCCTGGTGGGCTACAGACCATGGGGTTGCAGCGAGTCAGAAATAATCAAGCAACTAAACAAAAATTACGCTTTAATGAGATGCATGGGTTGAATATTTAAGGCATTTTGCTGAAACCTATAATCCATATTTAGTTAGACCCCACCATTATAGGCTCAAAGAACTAGAAGAAATCACTTTTCCCCTTCCTATCCTACAATCACAGTGATTCCTAAATATCTGAGATCACAAACTTTAGAAAAAAAAACTATAAGGAAAAGCAGAAGGACTTTTAGGAAACCAGAAGTCACATACTTAAGTAGCTCTTGTCCTTTACACATTCTTCTTCAATTAACAAATATATCTTGTCCACCTTGTTAGAAAATAATGACTAGGTCCCCTCCCTTGTGATGCTTACCTGAACCAAATGGACCATATCAGAGTGCCTTGGCATACATGCTGATTTCAATACATGTGCTTTATTTGGCAAGTTGATTACCTTTCCTGAGTTTCAGTTTCCTCATCTGTAAAATGGGACCAACAATGCCTGCCTCAGAGGACTGTTGGAAGGGTTTAGTTGAGATTATGTTCACAAAGCACTTAGCACAGTGCCTGGCTCATAATCAACATTCAGTAAGTGATACAGTCAGTTGTATCCATTAAGGACTCTCAGTCCAATTCCCTTATTTTATCATCTTTTCTGAAAATGGAGAAGAGCCACTTAATAGCAGTTGTGGGACTCTTTGTGACCCTGTGAACTATAGCCTGCCAGGCTTCTCCATCCATGGGGTTTCCCAGGGAAGAATACTGGAGTGGGTTGCCATTTCCTTCTCTAGGGGATCTTCCCAATATAGACATCGAACCCGGTCTCCTGCATTGCAGACAGATTCTTTACCATCTGAGCCACCAGGGAAGCCCACTTAATGGCAGAACTAGAACTAAAAACAGCTGTCTGGATCCCACATCTGTCTTTCCACCGATGAGAAACAGTCAAGTTATTCTGTTGACACATCTGTGTCCCTCAGGTTTCCAAAGCCATGAGCGTCAGCCTCTGTAAAAACTGCTTTATCTCTGTTGATTTCATTGGTCGTTTCCTGCTACACCCTCTAGGTAGGAAATCTGTCCACTGTTTCTGTATTGCCAAGGTCACAGAGGAGGGACATGGGGACAGGTCAAGGGCACGCCCACAGGGAGACTCATGGCAGCAAGCTAGCAAGCTCCCTCTGGTCTGAAGCACTCAGAAAAAGAAGGGACATGCCCTAACACATAAAAAATGCCGAGAAGTATGCACCAGCAAGGGGGACCTTTGGAGTACTGAAAGACACGGAAAAGTCTTGGACAGAACGGATTCAACAGTCTGTGTGAATCTTGATGGACTGAAAGCTGACGGGGTCCAAAGTTTTACCACTAGGTAATGATAGGAAAGATGTCATCAGAAACTTTTTTTTTTTAAATAGCACTTATAACACAGGTTAATCATTTAACTGCAGATTCACCTGGAAATGACTAAATTTGGGATAGTCACAGCCGTGGTGTATGACTGTACATCAAATAATGACTCAGAGTAATTCCCCTGCTATAACTTGAAGCAAAAGAAATCATAGTATTACTTACTTTTTTTCATGTAAAAAAAGTTACGCTTGATGTGTATACTCTTAGTACCCACAAGCCAGCTTGTTGCTGTTGTTTAGTTGCTCACTCCTGTCTAGCTCTTTGCAACCCCATGGACTGCAGCAAGCCAGGTTTCCCTGTCCTTCACTATCTTCTGGAGTTTGCTCAGACTCATGTCCATTGAGTCAGTGATGTCATCCAACTATCTCACTCTTTGTCACCCCCTTCTCCTCCTGCCTTCAATCTTTCCCCAAATCGGGGTCTTTTCCAATGAGCTGGCTCTTTGCATCAGGTGGCCAAACTTTTGGAGCTTCAGCATCAGTCTTACCAATGAATATTTAGAGTTGATTTCCTTTAGGATTGACTGGCTTGATCTCCTTGCAGTCCAAGGGACTCTCAAGCATCTTCTCCAGTACCACAGTTCAAAAGCATCAATTTTTCGGTGCTCAGCCTTCTTTATGGTCCAGCTCTCACATTTGTACAGGACTACTGGAAAGACCATAGCTTAGCTTTGACTATATGGACCTTTGCTGGCAAAGTGATATCTCTGCTTTTTAATATGCTAAGTTTGTCATAACTTTTTTTCCAAGAAGCAAGTGTCTTTTAATTTTGTGGCTGCAGACACCATCCGCAGCGATTTTGGAGCCCAGGAAAATAAAATATATGTTTTTTCCACTGGAAGTGAAAATGGAAATCAGTGTTTCCACTTTTTCCCCATCTATTTGCCATGAAGTGATGGGAATGGATGCCATGGTTTTAGTTTTTTGAATGCTGAATTTTAAACCAGCCTTTTCACTCTCCTCTATCACCTTCACCAAGAGGCTCTTTAGTTCCTCTTCGCTTTCTGCCATTAGCAAGCAGAAATAGTATCCTCTGCATATCTGATGTTGTTGATATTTCTCCCACCAATCTTATTCCAGCTTGTGATTCATCCAGCCGGGCATTTCACATGGTGGACTCTGCATATAAGTTAACTAAGCAGAGTAACAACAGACAGCCTCATTGTACTCCGTTCCCATTTTGAACCAGCCTGTTGTTCCATATCTGGTTCTAACTGTTGCTTCTTGACCCATAACAGGAGACAAGGTTTCTCAGGAGACAAGTAAGTTGCTCTGGTATTCCCATCTCGTTCAGAATTTTCCAGTTTGTTGTGATCCACACAGTCAAAGACTGTAGTGTAGTCAATGAAGAAGAACCAAATTTTTTCCTGGAATTCCCTTGCTTCCTCTATGATTCAAAGGATGTTGGCAATTTGATCTCTGGTTCCTCTGCCTTTTCTAAATCCAGCTTGTACACCTGGAATTTCTTGATTCACATACTGCTAAAACGTCATTTGAAGGATTTTGAGCATTACCTTACTAGCATGTGAGATGAATATAATTATATGATAGTTTGAACATTCTTTTGCATTGCCTTTCTTTGGGATTAGAATGAAAGCTGTTCTTTTCCAGTCCTGTGGCCACTGCTGAGTTTTCCAAATTTGCTGACATATTGAGTGCAGCACTTTCACAGCATCATCTTTTAGGATTTGAAATAGCTCAGCTGGAATTCCATCACCTCCACTAGCTTTGTTCATAGTAATGCTTTCTAAGGCCCACTTGACTTCACACTCCAGGATGTCTGGCTCTAGGGAAGTGACCACACCATCATAGTTATCCAGGTCATTAAGACCTTTTTTGTATAGTTCTTCTGTGTATTCTTGCCACTTCTTCTTAATCTCCTCTGCTTCTGTTAGGTCCTTGCTATTTATGTCCTTTATTGTGCCCATCTTTGCATGAAATATTCCCTTGGTATCTCCAATTTTCCTGAAGAGAGCCCTAGTCTTTCCCATTGTATTCTTTTCCTCTACTTCTCTGCATTGTTCATTTAAGAAGGCTTTCTTATCGCTCCTTGCTAACCTCTGGAACTCTGCATTCAGTTGGATGTACTGTTCCTTTTCTCCTTTGCCTGTTGCTTCTCTTCTTTTTTCGGCTATTTTTAAGTCCTCCTCAGACAACCACTTTGCCTTCATGCATTTTTCTTTGGGATGGTTTTGGTCACCTCCTCCTGTACAATATTACAAACCTCTGTCCATAGTTCTTCAGGAACCCTGTCTACCACACCTAATCCCTTGAATCTATTGTCACCTCTAGTGTATAATCATAAGAGATTTGATTTAGGTCATACCTGAACCGTCTAGTGGTTTCCCCTACTTTCTTTAATTTAAGCCTGAATTTTGCAATAAGGAGCTCAGGATCTGAGCCACAGTAAGCTCCAGGTCTTATTTTTGCTGACTGTATAGAGATTTTTTTTCATCTTCAGCTGCAAAGAAAACAATCAATCTGATTTCAGTATTGACCATCTGGTAATGTCCATGTATAGAGTTGTCTCTTGTGCGGCTGGAAGACAGTGTTGTTTGCCTTCTGGAGTACCAGAAAATTAGAATTTTGTAGGATAATGAGCTTTGAGAAAGCCAAATTGACCTACCTTCTGTTCAGCCAGCCACTTTGACCAATGAAATATTTATGTGACTGAGAGTGAGTGTTCCCAACAACCTTATAGGGAGGTACTGCATTTAGCTCCATTTCACAGAAGAGAAGACTGGGGCTCAGAGAGACTTAAGTAGACAGAGGAAGGTCATAAAGCAAAATAGGTGCAGATCTGAGATTCACACTCAAGCACAAGGATGGCTCCAAAGTCCCCAGCGTCCCGCCTTTCTCATCTGAGAAGAATACTCTATGGAGATTTGTTATGTTACCAAAAAAGGGAGGAAAAAGGAGTAATTCCCAGTTCTACCTCACAGGAAAAAAGAGCAGCAATTACAGTAGCCATTTGTAGGAAAAGGACTCTGAGTCTCTCATATTTTACTTACTTATTCAACCAATGATGATTTTGCTTCACTTCCCACCCTCACCCACAACTGCCAGAACATCTGGCCATGTCTGGAGATACTTTCGGTTCTCACACTGGAGGGGAGGCTGTTTCTAGCATCTTGTGGTTAGAGGCCAGGAATACTGCTGAATATCAGATCATGTGCAGGACAGAATGATCTGGCCCCCAACATCGATAGTTCAGAGACTGAGAAAAGCTGACTCATCACTGTTAGTAATATAACTATGTTTTGGTGGGCTTCCCTGGTGGCTCAGAGGTTAAAGCGTCTGCGTGGAATGCGGGAGACCTGGGTTCAATCCCTGGGTCAGGAAGATCCCCTGGAGAAGGAAATGGCAACCCACGCCAGTACTCTTGCCTGGAGAATCCCATGGAGGGAGGAGCCTGGTAGGCTACAGTCCATGGGGTCGCAAAGAGGCGAACACGACTGAGCGACTTCACTTTTACTTTCACTTTGGTAGGTGGTGTGTGTTGAAGAAGATGATAAAAGTTTTGCAATAAAATAATGATTTTTGGAGTTCTCTCTTTCTCAATTAGGTAATGCCTTTAGAAATAAATAGCTGTCCGGATTGTTTTCTAAATGCAAATGTTACCTCCTAGAGGAACTTAAAGCAACTGATAAGAAAATAAGAGGTCATGCTCTCAGTGTCTGGTGTGCTGAACTAAAATTCCGTAAAATATCACTTTGCTGACAAAGGCTCATACAGTCAAAGACACAGTTTTCCCAGTAGTTATGCACAGATGTGAGAGTTGGACTTCAAAGAAGGCTGAGTGCCAAAGAATTGATGCTCTCAAATTGGGTGCTGGAGAAGACTCTTAGGAGTCTCCCTGGACTGCAAGGAGATCAAACCAGTCCATTCTAAAGGAAATTAACACTGAATATTCAAGAGAAGGATTGATGATGAAGCTGAAGCTCCAATACTTTGGCCACCTGATGCGAAGAGCTGGCTTACTGGAAAAGACTCTGATGTTGGGAAAGATTGAAGGCAGGAGGAGAAGGAGGTGACAGAGGATGAGATGGTTGGATGGCATCACTGAGTCAATGAACATGACTTTGAGCAAACTTCAGGAGATACTGGAGGACAGAGAAGACTGGCGTGCTGAAGTTCATGGGGTTGCAAAGAGTTGGATGCGACTTAGTGACTGAACAACAACAACCCAATGGTGCATACTCAGGTAGTGAAAATTACTTTATCAGATGTGATGTTATAACCTTGCACACATAAAACATAAGGTCTTAAACGCAAGGAACAAAACATTCTGAGTATTTTTTGAAATGTTTAGGTGAAGATGTCCTGGGTATCAGAAAATGCATAACATAAAATCTGATCAGGAGAATGTCATCTCATATAAATTCCTTCTGTGGCCAAATCTCTAATCTCCCAGGGCTGATCTCATGACACCTGTTAGTACCTAGAGTGTTCGCTGCATGTATCTGGTATAGCCAGTGCTGACCTGTCATTCAGAGATACCTGCATGGCTTTTCTGGATGCTGACAGCTGGCATCCCTTCTCACAAATTGGTACCTAGGCTTCCCTGGTGGCTCAGTTGGTGAAGAATCTGCATGCAATGCAGGAGACCCAGGTTCAATCCCTGGGAGGGGAAGATCCCCTGGAGAAGTAAATGGCAACCTACTCCAGTACTCTTGCCTGGGAAATTGCATGGAGAGAGGAGCCTGGTGGGCTACAGTCCATGGGGTCACAAAGAGTCGTACACAACTTTAGCGGCCAAACCGCCATCATTGTTTATTTAATATTTTCAATAAAAATCATGATTTTGTCTTTTCGGGTAGATTGTCAGGGCCTTGATGACTAAGATGTGGGTTTTTCCTTAAATGAGATAAAGAATATAAAGCACACGTTCAGAGCCCTTGCAAACAGAAAAGGTTTAAGAAAATTTGTTGGAAAAATATCAAACAGAGTATATTGCTAGAATTTTGTTCCGGAAGGATGAATGAATTGAAGCCAAACTGATCTTTAGTTATAAGTACAGAATGAAGAATACTGTTTATGCCTCGTGAAAGAGAAAAACTTTACCATGCTTTACATACTAACTGGTTTTTCTGCATTTGGACTGGTCAGTCCTATTAGAGATCTGTCTTTCATTTTTCTATATATGCCAACAATTCAGCCATTGGGTAAGTGCCTATCAACACAGAGTAACAGATGAAATAAAGAAATCTAATGGTTTTGCCTGATCAGCAGTCACTTTCTTTTTTTCAACCATCACCTTCAGTTTCTACAGGGACAAACTCATTCTTTAAGCTCCAGCTGCAGGGGTCTCTCAGTTTATTTTATAACATGCCCGTCCCCCTCCCATCAGCATACACTGTTCTCTGACATGAACATGCCAGCGCATTCTTTATTTTAAGCCTGGCTCCTTCTCACCCTTCAGGTCTCAGCTCATATGTTACCTTTCTCAGAGAAGCCTTCCCTGAACACAGGAAACATCCCCACCTGTCCCATTTTCATCCCTCCGTCTCCTTTGTTCCCATCAGAGACTATTCAAAATCTATATCTTCATGCTCTGCTAACTTGTTTGTTTCTCATTAACCATCCCCCCTGAAAGACTTCAAAGGGAACAAACACAGAAGGACAGAAACTACTTGTCACCCCCAGGATCTATTTTTCCTCCTTTCTTTTCATAACAAAACACCTTGAGTGATGGCTTTGTCCATGGTCACCCACCTAGAGGATACACTTCCAGACTCTTGCAGTTAGACCTGGTGATTTTTATGAACAAGGCTGCTTGCCTTGGCTTCTTTCCATCTGCCTACTGGTCATGAGATGGAAATGGAGACTCAACAATGCCCATCCAATTCTCTGAGTTCCCTGTCTTAGAAGATCTGCTTCAAATTCTCATAGTGATTAATTATAGGAGGAAAAGACAAATACCTGTGCTGCCCAGTAAAGTTTCTATAAATTAGAGTATGGTATGAAGGGAAAAATAAGTGACTGTAAGGTTTTTTGTGTGTGTGTGCAATGTCTATGGGAAAGGAGGAGGGGAGGGATAAATTAGGAGTTTGGAATTGACATATATACACTACTATATATAAAACAGACAACCAACAATGAGCAACTGTATAGAACAGGGAACTATACTCAATATTTTATAATAATCTATAAGAGAAAAAAATCTGAAAAAAATAGATGTATATGTATGTATTCATGATTGTATGAATCACTTTGCCATCCATCTGAACGTAACACAACATTGTAAATCAGCTATACTTCAATAAAAATTTTTAAAAAGCAAAGAAAAATAAGTAGTCAATGAAAGAGTTCACTAACTCATCGGGTCCACATAAGGAGCTGTGAGGTAGAGACACAGAATTCTTTGATTTTGATAGTTGAGAAAATAGAGACCCAAAAGGCTAAGAGATAGCTGCAGGTCAGCCAGCGGGTAAGCAGAGTGCAGGACTGGTTTCTATTTCAAATCCACACTATAGGGCTTTGGTTCTCCTCCCACTGACTCTGTGGAAGGTTTTAACAATCACATTGATTATTGGTGTGGCTGGAGCTTAATTATAGACTTTACAAACAGGATGGACCGGTCTTTGGGTTCTGCAATTCGCTTTTCTCCCTGCACACCACAATTCATTTTGTATTGATGTAGAAAGTATAAGTGGGCAGCACACGTTATCTTCTCTCTCCTACTGTTAACCTCCTCTAGCATTTCAGCAGCATTAGAACTAGCATTCGAATCGAGGTCCATGGTGATGGGGGCGGGGGGAGGAAGCAAGCAGGACTTAGAAATCCTCAAGTTGGCTGTGCTCACAGCTAGTGGGAAGCTGCTGGGTAGTACAGGGAGCTCAGTCTGTGCTCTGTGATGATCTGGGGGTGGGGTGGGGGGACAAGGAGGGAGGCTCAAGAGGGAGCGGATGTAAGTATGCTTATGGCTGACTCATGTCGTTCTATGACAGAAACCAACGACACTGTAAAGTAATTATCCTCCAACTAAACACACACACACACACAAGATGGCCATGCTTAGAAAAACACGCAAGTCACTGAGTTTAAATAAAATGAACATTGTACTTTCATGACAAGGCAAGAGGAAGATTTTTGTGCTGGTTACTTAATTTGTCTGGCTCTAGGCAACTGGAAAATCCAATAATTAAAAAAAAAAAAAGTTTAGTTAACTGATGTTTAAAGGCCTCTTCCCCACCCTGAAATGTCCTGGGGTAATGAAGTATATCTTAAGACTCTCTTAGAGTGTTATAATGCAGCAAGATATTAATCTTGAAAAGCATTTTATCCTACTCTGGTCTACTGTAACACCTTGACTAGCATGTCATTTTTATTCCTCCCACCTCTGACAGGTTCTGGCTTTCCCCAGTGAAATAACTTGCTGTAGGGGTACAAATCAGCCACAACAGATACTGACACTTTACTCAGACACTGACCCACTGTCTACTTTGTGAAGACTTGAAATACTGAGTGAACAATAAAAACCCAGAAGGAATGTGTTTGCCTTTTTTTTTTTTAATAAAGTTTCATCGTTTTTAAGTGTGAATGTCCTACAATTTGAAGCGGAGTTCTGGTATGTTTCATATTCCCAAAGAATTTGCAAAGACACATTTCATGTTGAAAGGGCAGATTTAAAAGAAAAACTGCTTATGATCTGAATTTTTAATACCTCAAATCTTTGTGGATTATAACTCTGAATTTAAAACTTTTCTCTTTAATCTGCATCATACCTTAGGGCACTGTGGTGAATGAACTGACAGGCAGAATGCTTACCAGTCTCTGAAAATAGAAAATATGAGCGTGTACTCTCAGTTAGTACACTAAGGCTCTAGGTCTATAGTAATGTTGGAGCCTTCCTTAATCAAATAGGAATCCAAGAATATTTCTCATACCCTTCTTTATTGCCTCTCTCCCTCACCATCAATGAGTAATTACCAGGTATGGAGTAATGATTGCAAATCAGGCATAATGCTAAATATAATCTCAATTAACTTTTACAACCACCCTATGTAGTTGGTGGCATCACCATTGTGCAGATCAGGAAACTGAGTTTAAAAATAGGTTAAGCAACTTGCCCAAGGTCACACAGCAAACAGACATCAGAGACAGGCTTTGGATTTCTTCCCAAACCCTTGGCCTGTATCATTATACTACTCAGATGCTTTTGCTGGGTATTCTGGGAGGTAAAACAAATACAGTCCCCAACATTCAGAGGCTATAACTGATAGACACGTGGAAAGGACAGAAGGGTTCAGCCTGTGGGACTCAGACCAACCATTTTTCAAAATAGCCTTTTGACATATTATTGGCAAACCTTCCTCCTTCTGGTCTGTTTTTAAGCCATGTAATTATAATACAGCAGGCATGTGGTTCAAGAGGCTGAGTATCTACCCAGCCTCCCACTCCGGCTTTTGTTTCATTCCGATTTGCCAATCTGACCTTCTTTTCTGCCCAGCCATTGGTAACTTGCTGGAGCATCGGCCCATGAAAACAGCTGAAGCATGTCTTCCTTTTATATATCAGTGTTCACATCCTTTTAAATTATGCACTCCCTTATTTGTGCCAACTGAGCCAGGACAGGGACTTGAAAAACTCCACCCGCCAACAAAACCCTTAAGTTGTCTGGACAGGGTAAAATAAAGATACGGAAGCAGAATCCCTTGTCAGGCTTAACAGAAGAAGCCAGGAGAAGGTGAACTATGATAGAGAGTGGATACCTCCAAAAATAACCAAGAATGAGAAAGCAAGACAGTGATGACAACAGATGATCTGTTTATGGTCCCTTTCAAACTGAGTGGCATATCATAAAAATGAAATAGGAAAACTCTAGAAGGAAGTGGCTTCTGATCCTTGTCTAGACTCTAAAATGAACAAGCATACCTGATTATGATCAGTGTCAAACAATATTTACCAATTTCTATGAAACTGTGACTGTGAAGAAAGGCCTGTGAGTCATGAGCAACTGAAAGGAAATTAACAGCAATATTTACCATGCAGATTCTGATTCACCATTATTTTGGAAGAAAGCCTGGTTGTTTTTAGTAGATCCATTTAGAGTCTGTGAGAATCTCAATTTTCTCAAGGCACATTAGCTAAGAAATTATTTGTGAGTCAATTTAAGTTATATTTTACATGCAAATTCAGAACAAACAATTTTAAAGAAATGTTATTAACGTAAAATTCAGGGAAGAAATAAATTACCAAAAAAAAAAGTCAACCGAGATGAGGTCTGCCATAAGAAAACATGATAGACAGTCATTTGATCCTACACAATAGATAAAACTAGGGGCTAGTTTCAATAAGAAACTCATTATGCTCCAAATCCATCCTCCTAGCAGTGGAAACAACCCACACGTCCATCATGAGAGAACTGGTTAAATAAAGTATTTCGACACCATAGAGAACTAGGCAGCTTTAAAAAGAGTGAAAAGAGATCGGTTTTATAAGTGGCTTGAAGAAATATGACATAGTGTGAAATAGCATACAGGGACTTCCCGGGTGGTTCAGCGCCTGAGACTCCACATTCCCAATGCAGAGGACCTGGGTTTGATCCCTGGTCAGGGAACTAGATTCCACATGCTGGAATTAAGAGTTCACATGCCATGAGTGAAGATTCCATGTGCTGCAACTAAGCCCCAGCACAGTCAAAATACAGAAATAAATACATTTTTTTTTTTAAAAGAAAAGAAATAGTATATATAGTAAGGTTTCTTTCACGCTGTAAAAGCTTGGTATGATGCTGCTGCTGCTTGGTATACACACTGACAAAGTCTGTATGAATCAGTATCGGCCTCTTGACAATGTTTATAAACAGGTGAGGGATGAAGACTGAAGGACTTGCTACCCCAACTGACATGCTTCTATAGTAGGTGCTTTTTTTGTTTGTTTCTTTTAAAATGATTATTTAAAACGTTTTCTAAAAACATCAAAATATATAACTGCACAGAAAAATGATTTTGAAAAATATTCAAAAAATGATATGCCTATCATTTCTTTATTAGAAATTTATCATTATTTATCATTATTAGAAATTTAATCTTAGAAACAAACTTTCAAATACATCCTTGTTGGGGAGTTCCCTAAGTGGCCTAGCGATTAGGGTTCAGGGCTTTCACTGCTGCGACTAGGGTTCAATGCCTGGTCAGGGAACTGAGATCCCATAGGCCCTGTGGCACCACCAAAACAAACAAACAAACAAAAACTCGAACCCAAAACATAACACAACCACTAATTACTTATACTCCTCCTGGAAATTAGGTATTCCTTATTTCAATTGATCTGGGTCACTGGGCCAAAATTACAGAGATCAAGTTCTAACTGTGTAATTACACACAGGTTTGCTTACTGTCAGTCACCAGGCAGATCTCTGTTGAATGCTGTCTTACTTCTATTGAGAGTCCCCAATAGGAAGCCACAGTGCCCAGCCAGTCTGATCCAGGAGAGCTGAATGGGCATTCAAAGGAGACTGTGGTTTGCTCTGGCAGACACCCTTTCATGTTTTCTGTGCCAGTTTCACAACCATAAAACGAGGAGAAAAGGGTAGCTTATTTATTGCCTAAACTCAAAGGAAGATTGTAAGCACCAATTGAAGCTGAATGGACACTTAGAAGATGAAGAGCATGTGGTATTATGAACAGGGCCTGACTTTATGAAAAACATGGCTGTTTTTCTAGTACACATTAAAGCCAGAGACAGATGGAAGTGCCAAGAGCTATTTAAGGCTGTGATGTAGGGATGTGATGGCGCAGGCCGCTGGACCACGGTCTGTTATTATAGGCTGTTGTTTCAACAGCTGTGATTCCCAGACATGGCAGCAGAGGACAGGGAGGGTGGCAAAACCTACCAGCATGAGTAAGTTATGTTCCTATAATACTGAGTAGGCCGGAGCAGCTCGATGGTTATCTACACAAACTCATCAATTCTTACATAGGCAATAAGAAGTATTGTACACTTAGGCTTGGTCAAGAGGAATAATCTCACAATCAAATTGCCAAGAATGTAACTTATTAGCTCTGGAAAATCCAAACCAGATAGTGTACCTTTATTAAACAGCACATAATTCCTTTATCAAAAGTAGACATGTTAAATGTGGAAAATTGTGAAACAAAGATAAGCAAGGATAACAGCAACAGTAGAAAGAAGATGATTTGTAACTATACCCCTGAGAGGTAACCAGCACTCAAATTTTTGGCTTACATCTTTACAGTTCATCCATTTGTTTATCCATTCAATGTAAAGATGTATATGTATGCATAAGTATGTGGATGTGTGTATATATTTTTATATATAGATAAAATTTATTAAACAAATGACATCATCATGTTCATACTAACTTAAAATAGAAATTAGATGTGTACACTTATAAACTATGTTGTGATCAACATCCTTGTAGTTAAATCTTTGTGCATAATTTTACTAATAAATGATCAGACATGGAATTGCTGTATAAATGGGGTATGAGTTATAAAAAGTATCTCACATTTAACTTGACTCTTCTGTACACCTAGGACTTCACAAATCAAAAATTCTTTACCCAAGATTGCTTGTTGCCTCTTAAAGTGACGTTTCTAACTCTAGAACAGCTTATTGTTCCCGTGTCTGAAACGATTCACACTTACTTTACGAGGTTTCACCTTATCTTGCAAATCATACTGGCCAATTCCTTTATAGCTGATTCCAAGCCACCAAGGAAGTCCTTGTTTATCCTAGAAGATGGAAAAACATGAGAACCAAGACCTAATTGTTAAGTCTTCTAGAGATGAAGTAATATCTACCAATTTCTTGCTTTAACAAGTATCAGCAAGTCAAAATAATTTTGTCTTGGTAAACAAAACACTATTTAAAATCCTGACTTGTTATTAGAACACTTTCTTAGAATTCCTTCAAATAAGATCTATAAATCAAAACACACCAATACTGTTAACACCATCAAAAAGAAAGACGTATTACTGTTAGGATTAAACAATTGGAAAGAAGATATAAAATATAAGTAATTCAACCAGTAATTAATCCAGAGTACCAAGCCAGTTAGTCATTTAAAAAAAGAAAAAGAAAAAAGCTCTTTGTTCTCTTGATTAGTAACTAGCTATAAAGGTCAGGGAAGTTTCCAAAGAATTACCAAGATGAGAAAAGTGGTTCCAAATCCTAATGTTTATAAACTTAACAAGGAACATGGGAATACTAAAGCACTCTTCGGATGAGTTAAATGATTCAAAGACAAGATGCTTGAATAATGACTTTGAGGTATATAAGGGGAGAGGAGGAATTTTTTTTTTTACTCATAAATTTATCTTTTAGGTCTTGCCAAAGAAAGGGTATACTGACAAAGGGAAAGAAAAAACTTGGGCTTAAACATATACCCATATGCAAACAAACTAAGAATCAGTAGAAATTAAAATGGAATTGGTACATATTTTTAGTAAAAGGTGTCCTCATCATACAGGTATGTATGATCCAATTCCCCACCTTTTGGAATTGCAAACACTGTCAGAACTTGGAAAGTCACTCAAGATTGACCAAGTATAAAATTATACCTCTTTCAAACTAGACTCTTTTATTAACAATATGCTTTGTTCTCTATCATCTCAAAGTTTTTCTTAGTCAATTTCTCCATGTGTATGAAATCTAAAAATACTACTCAAATATAAAACATACCAACTGAAAATGGGTACTACAATTCTTATAGAAACTTGAGGATTTTATGAAGCTGCTTAAATGATATGGGATGATTCTCCAATGATTCTCATACAAAGGTGGTATGAAATGTACATCTAGTAGTATTGGAAAGGTGCCCAATTGAAAAGACATAAATAAGCAAAAGTAGGTAAATACATAGGTGTACCAGAAGAGAATGATCTGAATATTTCAGGGCTAATAGAGGCTTTGGGAACACATTTGAACATAGCTAGCATTTTAAAAAGATAATGTGCTTTATAATTTGCTATGACAATGACAAGATACAATCAGGCTTTTATTTTTTTTAAGAAATTCAATCTTACTCTAAATGCTGAAATTCCTAGAGATAATTTACATAAATATGCATATTGATTTATGTGATTTTAGAAAGTTAGTGCTGTTCACTAATGCTCATATGATAACACAGTCATGATGAAAGCTTCGTCATATGAAAGTATTTACCTTTACTGCATAATAATGGACTCCATAGGTTGGCAGAGCTTCTACTATTTTCATATACCTATGAAAAATGAATATATGTTATAACCTCTTATTAAATTAGTTAGAGGGCCCTTTTGGGAAAAGTGATCTAAAGAAACACCATTTGTATCTGCTTTACTCATTAAAACCACTTCTTTGACTAAAGGCAGAAATAGAATAAACCACTCTAGGGAGTAATACATTTTACCTCGCTCAAATGTTAGAAGGTTGTTAACAAAAATTCAATTTCAAAAAGCTATAGGAAATACTATTGTCTGCATATTAAAATTTCTATGACTCAGAAACATATTATACTTTATTATAAACACAAATTGCAAGTTTTTTTTTAACTAGCACTTAATGATGCAAGACACTAGAATCAACTTTTGAGTCTTGCTCATAATAAGTAAAACACAGAGGTAATCTATATATTGATGGTGGTACATTTTAGAAATTAAGTCAAACCTCTTAGAAATATATGCTTTAAAAGAGTGAGTTTTATTACTGTAAATCTATTATTGTAAATAAGATTTTTAAATGTATGTACTCCCTCAAAAAAGTTAAAGTGATTATATACCTCTTGTTATTTTTAATTCAACAAGTATTTATTTTATTCTTTTAAGACTTTATGTTGTTGTTGTTTAGTTGCTCAATCGTGTCTGACCCTTTTGTGACCCCATGGACTGTAGCCCACCAGGCTTATCAGTCCATGGGATTTCCCAGGCAAGAATTGTGGAGTGGGTTGCTATCTCCTTCTCCAGGAGATTTTCCTGACCCAGGGATCAAACCTGCATCTCCTGCATTAGCAGGCAGATTCTTTACCACTGAGCCACCAGGGTAGCCCTTAAGAGTTTATGGAGTGGACTAAATTGTGTAAGATTTCCTTTCTGCCCACAAAAAACTGAGACTCCTGTATGATACAAGTGGGCTGTTCAATAACATTTTGAAGATCAGTGGCTCTGGACCTTGTAATCAATAAATGTGATAATTCTTCAAAGTAAAAGGTCTCCATGTAAGTGAATATAAACAGCTAAGTAGATGTGCCAAGGCCAGGTAGCAATTACACAGCACAGCCAGGATTCCCACACAAAGTGAGTCGGATTCCACAGTCTAGAGCCTTAACTACTGAGTTAGACAGTCTCTTACTTGGAGCCATAACGATAATGATCAAAGGAAATAAGAAGATACTGCATTTAATCAAGAACAGTTCATAATATGCTCATTAACCTAACCTAAAATCATTCATGGAAATTGCTATTCCTTTTTATTTTTCAGTTCAGAAGGTGGGCACAAATCAGGGATTCAGCTTTGGAACTGCTAACTTCTGATTTCTGCCTTGAAAATCCCAGCAGGTATACTGTGATAAAAAGGAGATGAGTGCAAGAGCAGGGATGTGGGAGAAATCTATACCTGACTGGGGAATAGTGACCACCAAGTCCTTATTTCACTTCTCACATGATTTGTGCTATATTCGGCAGATTTACAAAAACAAACAAAAAAAAACCCCTCTGTCATCATAAAAGTTATTCCACAATATAGTAATAATGCTATATTAGTTTTTACAACTTAAAAATTATAAATTTAGTTTTTATAATTTGAAAACTTCAATGTAGCTTGTGAACTGTTCTTAATAAACAACGGATACTCTGTAGGTCTAAAATGTAGAAATCTATCATTACAGTCTGCTGTTTGTACCAGGAAGAAACAGATGATCCAACCTAGCACTGTGTGTTCCACCCAAAACAGAGCTGCCAACCAGGTGACCAAACATGGCCTCCAGACAGGTATTGTCTGCCTCACGTTGTACTAAAGTTTCTTAATATTACTTTGCAATTTTTTAAATTAGGATTTAATGTAATTAGCCTCCAACTAAAATAAATAAAAAAGAAAAAAATTAGGATTTAAAAATTGTAATTTCCTTTTTTTCTTGAAAAACATTAGATGATTTGGCAACATTATGCCTGAATGCGAGGCTGAGTAGCCCTGTCTCCAGCCAGGTCAAAAGCTCTCTAATTCACCAGTCACCACAATCTCATTTTGTTACCTGCCTGCCATTGGTAGGCATCCGAATTGATGACACCAAAGTACAGAATAGCCCATGAAGTTTTGTAATTCATGGCAAGATACTTGTAGCCAGGTACTATATGCACACAAACTATACAACACAAATCATTTCAGATGACTCTCTCAAACAGAAGACATTACAACTATATCTTCAGAAAGATACTTACTGAACGACAGCTTGACCCCGAGTCAGACCTTTGATTTTCAAATAATGTTCAATTACTCTGTCCTCACTGTAAAACAAGGAAATGAAAAGTAGAGCAATATACGACTGTGTGAAGTACAGATTCCATTTCAAGATTTTCAGGTAGCCACTGAAAATACTTGAGAAAGAAGGCCTAGACCAACTTGTTCAGGAGATAGAAGCTGGGTGACTTTTGTTTTTGTAGGACATAGACTCTTGGACCTCAGACATTTGACTACCTTGTCTTGACTGTTTACAATTTTATATAACTTACTTATGTGTAAATTTTTAAAACCTTAAGTTGTTAGAAAAGGAAAATAACATCAATTCATCAAATGAAAAACTAATATTTTCTCCCATAACTGATGGAATATAATAAATACAAAATAATATTATTAAATGCTAGAGAGACTTGCTGGGGAAATTAAAAGTTTTTAAAGAGAGATCAGCAGGTGTATGGTATTATAGACATTTTCCTTAAACTGCTAAGATTTAGAAAGAATTAAAAATGCTTCTACGTGAGTGTTCAATCTAAAATACTCTACTCTCATGACTTGTGCACATAATACCTTAGGAGAAGGTAATAATACCTTCATTATTGTCTTAGGATAAAACTTTTTGATTAGAAAGGGGAAAAACGGGTGAACTCTGATCACCTTCGACACCATTCAGTTATTTACCCTCCTTTTAGACTGGTAGCTTGTTAGTCACATCTCAAGTATAATGAGAAGAATAAACGTTTTTATCTCTATATACCCAATAATCAACAGTAATCGGTCTTTGCTTTTTACTGTTAAGAAACTGTCACTTAACAATGATTCATTTAAAAGGTTCCAGATTCAGGATGCAATGTAGCCTCAGCACTCACTCTCACTATTGACTTGGGAAATATTCCAACTTTCATATTATAGCTCATTCATGGTGAACATTTATTTTGTAACCAGTTTTTTAATGGAAAGGAAAACCATCTTCAGGATTCATAGCCTTAAACTGAGGAAAATACATTTAAAGGGAATGTAAGTAGTTTAAGGGGAGAAAATGTACTTCTCTAGGAAAAATGTTGCATGGGAGATGGGTACTATGGGTTCATTAAAACACAGACAAATAAAACAACTCAAAATAGACAATGACTCCTGGCTGTAGATGAAACCTCTGATCATTCAGATTGTTTCTGTTCATTACGAACACCTCTGTTTAAGGAAATCTGTCTTTTATACCACTTGCATTGTACTCCTCCAGATGAGGGCTGTGTTACACAGTGACTACCCATATACTAAGCATGACTTAACAGCACTCTACAAATCTTTCATGCACTTGAATGGAAAGGCAAATGGCTACTCTCCACATATGACTACAAGTCTTGGGATGACAGTCTCCAGAGAGCTTTAACAAGACCTTGTCACTAGAAGGATCAAGGTCTACTTCTTATTAGTCTGACACATATTATAGGCAATTTGAGATTTCCCTCACTTATATTTCTTGCAGTCTCCTGAGGACCATGTAGTTCTCAATGGAGGCTATGGCAATGGGGTCATGGGCCATCTTGGCTCAGCTTACCAGTAAGCAAGGGAGGGATGCTCCTGCAGAGTTTTGGTTGGAAAAGCTGGAAGTGTCTTTAAATCTTTCCTGGCATTTTCATCACTAAAAAGAAAAGTAATACAATATGTCAATTGCTGTTACCTAAATGATTATCCAAGCTGGTCATCAGGTGAAATCTGAAAAGTAACAATTATAGCACATTTGTTGTTGTTTAGTAGCTCAGTTGTGCCCGACTCTTCTGTGACATGTGACCCCATAGACTGTAGCCCACCAGGCTCCTCTGTCCATGGATTTCCCAGGCAAGAATATTGGAGTGGAATGCCATTTCCTTCTCTAGGGGATCTTCCTGACCCAGGGACTGAACCCATGTCTCCTGCATTTGCAGGTAGGTTCTTTACCACTCAGCCACCTGGGAAGCCCAATGATAGTACACTGGGCTGTGTCAAATGTTATTGGGAGCAGACGTAAGGCGATAATCTTTAACTAAAGACAGTGCTCAAATGGAGAACCAAGTCATCTGATGATATTTTTGAGGCTTTTACAAAGACCAAAGAACATTAAAATAATGTTAAATTGCCATAATCTCATTTTCCTTACAAACTCACAGCTGTTTTCATTGTGTATTTCCTATATGTATCTATTTTATTACAAAAGTATTCCTATAATTGTGCATATTTCATATTCTATTTGTATATAGCATGTTTCAAATGTCATTATATACTTTCTCCATGTTCTTATAGCACCCTCATAATTATCTTTAGTGTCTACATAATATTCACTATGTAGGGACACTAGTTATCCTAAAAGCATTCACACAGTATTACCATTTTTTCATAATAGATATTATTGCAATAAAAAGATGTGTATAGACCTTTCTGTTACTCCCTTTCTATTACTTCCCTACTGCTTCCTGGAATAAAATGAACAAAGTTGGCCATCTGTGGAAATCACAGAAGATGACTTGAAAAATGTGCTTCTAATGAAACCTAAGTGAAAGTCACTCAGTGGTATCTGACTCTTTGTGACCCCATGGACTACACAGTTCATGGACTTCTCCAGATCAGAATACTAGAGTGGGTAGCCTTTCCCTTCTCCAGGGGATCTTCCCAACCCAGGGATCAAACCCAGGTCTCCCCCACTGCAGGCGGATTTCTCACCAGCTGAGCCACAAGGGAAGCCCAATGAAACCAATATGTCCCTTGAATTGTATCAGGTGAACTAAAATGTACCTTGTGAAACATCAGCTCATTTTAAAATGGCAAAATCCGGAGCACATAGGCAATATTTTATAATAACCATCAATGGAATACAATCTTTAAAAACTGTGAGTCATTATGGATACATGAAATGTATAATGTTTCAAATCAACAATATTGTGATCAAAACAATGACTTTTGAGAACACAACTAAAAAAAAAAAAAAGGCAAAATTGTGGCTGTCCAAAGAGAAGGGTGTGGTCTTTAAGGAACTTAACACAAGGGAGAACAGGTAGCATGACTCAGTCATAGTTGGTCCTGTGCTGTATGATAGAAAATACTCTTAAATTGCTCCAGGTATTTAAGAAAGCGGTTTCCGCTGAAACAGACATGACTCTCAAAAGAATCCACTGGAGCTTAGGATAAGTGCATTAAAGAGCAAAATCCTGACCACCCTGGCATTTCTCAAACACAATACTGGTAACCCTTCCTCTTATTTTCCACCTCTTCATACTTTTGCCACTAGCTACGGCTTCCTAGATGGTGCTAATGGTAAAGAACCCACCTGTCAATGCAGGAGATATAAGAGACATGGATTTGATCCCTGGGTTGGGAAGATCCCCTGGAGAAGGGCATGGCAACGCACTCTGGTATTCACAGGGTCACAAAGAGTTAGACACGACTGAAGTGACTTAGCACACACGCACCCTTTGTTGAGGTTACCAAGAGCTAGGTACCATGGAAAGCACTTGGAGGGCACTGTTCACCGTATGAAAGTCCCATCACAACTCTTCTCATGTGGCAGGTACTATTATTTACCCAGACTACTTTACGGGGGCTGGAGGCAGTGGGGAAGGGGGCCTCCCAGGTGGCTCAGTGGTAAAGAATCTGCCTGACAATGCAGGAGACATGGGTTTGATCTCTGCATCGGGAAGATTCCCTGGAGAAGGAAATGGCAACCCACTCCAGTATTCTTGCCTGGGAAATCTCATGGACAGAGGCACCTGGTGGGCTACAGTCCATAGGGGTGGGAAAAGGGTCGTACACAACTTGGTGACTAAACAACAACTTCACAGGTAAGAGTGTGAGGTTCAGCAAGGCTAAGCCTCTTGTTCAATGTCTCACAGCTATTAGGTGGAGGAGCTAGAAGGCTTCAAAGGCCAAGACACACCAAGAGATTAATTACAGTATTCTATCACCTGATTCCCTGACAGATTCCCAGAGTAGTGTCCTAGAGAGCCCACATAATATTCTCATCTCTGGCAAGGTGGAGCTTCCCCTTCGCCCTCACCCCTACTTACAAATGAAACCTCTGAACCGATTAGTTTCAAAAGCCATCACTCAAGCATTTTTACATTTGCTTCCCTGAGGTTTGCCCCAGTGTGAATTGTGATGTTGGAAGAGATGAGCTTGCAAGTGGAGGACAAAACATTGAACTCAAGGTCCATCTCCTCCCAAAGCATTCATCCAGTCCTCCTAGATCTAATGTCACAGGTCAAACTGGGGAACCAAGCACGGCGTGCTGACTGGTTTTGTTTGGCCCAGGTTGCACTGTGCTGGATTAGAAACTGCTCTCTCCTGTCACCTGATGAGGTGTGGTGTGAGTGGTTTTCCTTCAGGGTCTACAGAAGGTTCATTTGCTGGTTTTATCAGTTTCTCCACCAGGCCACAGGGCAATCAAGTGAACCCACTGAGCAACCTGTACATAAATTTACCATCTTTCAGTGAGAATAGACAGAGTATCACCTAGCTGGGAGATAGTATGATCTGCACCTGTCAATGCTACAAAACCAGGCTTGTGGCCCTCCCTAAAGGTGAAAGATCCGGCTTTACAAATCACTCCAGGAAATGAAAAGTCACTTGGCTCCCGTTCTTACATAAGGATAAATCTCTCCATTCATTTGAAATCTGAGCAGTATGACTTAACCACATTGACAATCTGGGGAAACTGGTTTGGGCTTCCTGAAAACGAAAATATACCACAGTCCAATTTAATCAAAGGAAAGGTCATCTGTCAACTCCCACAATGATATTTATTTTTCTTAATCATTTCTTTTATCCTCTGTCCTTCAAATCCCATTTCCTTTTCAAAGATGTTGGCTTACGAATTTTTTTGTCAAGGGAAAATCCATGCATATGTTCTGAAGTGACAGACTAAAGATAATACCTTTTGTTGTTAATCATCACCACCATCCACACGTATGTTATCTTCTGGGTTCATGTGAACTGTATGCTGAGTTTCAAGAACTCAACCTTGCATTTACTTATTTCTTTGGATTAGAGTTAATTTTGTGGTGATCAAGACCTCACTAGAGTAGAAGAGAAGCTGCTATTTACCACAAATTCACTCATTCATTTAGCAAATACGTATTATGTGTATACTGCATCCGAGCATGTAGAAACAAGTGTCATAGGATGCAGTTGCATTTAAAAAAAAATTTGTGTGTAATTCTTAAAATTAATTTTTACTAGAGTACAGTTGCTTTAAAATGTTGTTAGTTTCTTGTTGTATGGTAAAGTGGATCAGTCACACATATATATATACACTCTATTTTTATATTTCCTTCCAATTTAGATCGCCACAGAATATTGACTAGAACTCCCTGTGCTGTAATATTGACTAGAACTTCCTGTGCGGTACAGTAGGTTCTCATTAGTCATTTACTTTATACACAGTAGTTTATTTATGTAAGTTCCAATCTCCTAATCCATCTGACCCTCCCATCCCCCGCCTTGGTAACTGTAATTGTCCTCTATTTCATGATATTGCTTTTAAGTTATGCAAATGTATTCAGCCAAAAGAGATAGAAGAAATAAGGGGGAAATTCTATCCATCATTCTATTCAAAAGCTCATTGTTGAGAATAAGTGTGAAATGGAAGGTTTGAAGTTGCTTCCTTTTAAGATGATTTTAGTGTCTATGTCCGTAAAGCACCAGCTTCTCAACATATTGAGAATTTTCTAGTATAGTATTTAAGCATTTAATACATGCTCGCTAATCATAAGAAACGTCTGTATTTCTTAACTGCTTAACTTAAGAAACAGCTATGTGTTTCAAATGGAGAAAAATACTACCTGATGAATTTTGGTCTTCGACAGGTCACCTTCCCAACACATTTTCAAAAGTAATTTTAACTATGCACAATTAGAACCTACCCCAGTTCTAAGATGTGATGTTATATATCTGGAAATGATGACTGAATAAATCAATAAATTACCAAAGGTTAATCATGAGCCCACATCCTAAATAACAATGAATATTCATTCATTAAGACTTCTTTTGGGTTACAAATCAATCACTGAGAAGCAAGGAAAATGAGCATTAATAGGCTTAGGGATCATTTTAAGGAGAGTTTAGATTACTTTAAAAGGAATACACTTGAATAGGTGGAGCACAAAGGATCTGGGGGGCCATGAAACTATTCTGAATAATACTGTAATCATGGATATATGACATGCATTTGTCAAAAGCTATAGAATCAGTACAACACAGAGAGAATCATAATGTGACTATGAACTTTCAGTTCAGTTCAGTCACTCAGTTGTGTCTGACTCTGTGACCTCATGGACTGCAGCATGCCAGGCCTCCCTGTCCATCACTAACTCCTGGAGTTTACTTAAACTCCTGTCCATTGAGTCGGTGATGCCATCCAACCATCTCATCCTCTCCTGCCTTCAATCTTTTCCAGCATCAGGGTCTTTTCAAATGAGTCAGTTCTTCACATCAGGTAGCCAAAGATTTGGAGTTTCAGCTTCAACATCAGACCTTCCAATGAACACTCAGGACTGATCTTTGGGATGGACTGGTTGGATCTCCATGCAGTCCAAGGGACTCTCAAGAGTCTTCTCCAACACCACAGTTCAAAAGCATCAATTCTTCGGCACTCAGCTTTCTTTATAGTCCAACTCTTGCATCCATACATGATTACTGGAAAAACCATAGCCTTGACGAGACAGAGCTTTGTTGGCAAAGTCTCTGCTTTTTAATATGCTGTCTAGGTTGGTCATAACTTTCCTTCCAAGGAGTAAGCGTCTTTTAATTTCATGGCTGCAGTCACCATCTGCAGTGATTTTGGAGCCCAAAATAAAGTCTGCCACTGTTTCCACTGTTTCTCCATCTATTTGCCATGAAGTGATGGGACCAGATGCCATGATCTTAGTTTTCTGAATGTCAAGCTTTCAGCCAACTTTTTCACTCTCCTCTTTCACTTTCATCAAGAGGCTCTTTAGTTCTTCTTTGCTTTTTGCCATAAGGGTGGTGTCATCTGCATATCTGAGGTTATTGATATTTCTCCCAGCAATCTTGAACTAGTAATGTACCAATATTGATAATCTGAAACAAATGTATGACACTAATGCAAGATGTTACTGATGGGGAAACTGAAGAGAGGGGAGAGGAGAGAAGATAAGATATATAGATATATAGATATATATTTTTTTTTTCTGGATTTTCTGTTCAACTCTTGTGTAAACCAAAAACTACCCTTAAAAAAATAAAATCTACCAATTTTTTTAAAAAGATTAAAAAAGAAATCTACTTTCAATTAGTGGTTCTTAACTGGGGCAACTTTGCTCCTCAGGGGATATTTAGCAATGTCTTAAGACATTTAGTCACACCTAGGGAAGAAGTGTTACTGGCAGCCACTGAGCAGACGCCAGGATGCTACTATACAGCCTACAATACACATGACAGGCCCCAGCAACAAAGGATTATCTTGCCCCAATTGTCAAGAGTGTTGAGGTTGAAAAACCCTCACCTGGATTCTTATAAAACTACTGATAATCCAACCCTAAAACTTCTAATTGCATCTTTTAGACTTGAAGAAATCTTCTCTTCTGTCATCCTTAGACTATCAAGATGTTAGAATATAAAAGTATCTCAGATGCAAGTGTCTAATAGGACCCATGGGAGAGAGGCACTAGAAATCCATCTGCGTAAGCTAGCTGAGAAGGGCAAGTCAAACTCAGCAGCAGACACAGGGACTGTGGGGACTGATGGGGACTATGAGGAAGAGAACGTTGTCCACCTGAAGTATTACTTGGAATATAGATTTGACTGTGTGAGACAGAGATCAACACTTTGGTTAATTTCTCTTGATATAAAAGTCAGAGCTGGAATAACATGAAGTATTCAGGGGCCCAATCTCTTCTCCTGTTGCTTCACCATTCCTGGGGTGCTGCTATCCTTCATGTGATCCAAGATAGCCCATCACCATACCCACATTTTAGCCATCAGGTAGGCAAAAAAGAATAAAGGAGGACATACCCAATCCATTACAGGCAGAACGTGAAAGCTGCCCACCTCCCCTATTCCCACTGGCCAGAATCATCGCAAGGCTCTTGCTAACTGCAAGGGACACTGGGATGTGTAAGTCTTTATTTTGGGCAGCCACATGCATCGCTAAAAATTCTACTAATATGGAGAAAAAGGCGACTGGATACTGAGGAAACAGACACCACTGCTGATGGGGAAACACTGCTCAGATCCAGGTCTTTTGTGTCACATGGGAATACAGATCCACTACTGCCTAATAATGATTACACTTGTTTTGAAAAGGGGCAAAAATCTCAGATTTTTACCTAGAGCAATTTCAAAATAATGCCTCCATCAGGAAAAAAAAAAAAAGTCAAAATAAAAAGTAAAACATTCTGCAGGTCCTATAAAACATATATACCAGCAGACCATGACCATTACTTTGCAATTTCCGATATAAACTATTAGAAGAGCATGTATAGTTCTCAGTTCAACTTGGTTTCCAGTTTCAGATAATTTATTTACAGTGCAAAGTGTCAGTAGGGCATGAATAAATGAGAAACATAAATAATTTTGACAAATGTGGAATCCGGACCATTCCAAAAGATTACTCTCAGGAAAAAACACAGCCTCATTTCTTTGTGTTTGAGAACGTGCCTATTAATCCTCCAAATCTGTTCCTTTGCACTATTGCAAAACATCCTTTCCCGTGAATACATAGTATCACTTTTCTGAAAGAATGTATTTAGTACAGGAAACCTCTAACAAGTCACCACCAACAAGGAAGTGACTGAGCTGAGGAGCTGGCTATGACACCAGAGGACCAAGAAGATACAAAGATGGCTGAGATGGATGGCCCGGCAGTGAAAGGGCTTGTATCTCTCACCAAGGAGGGCACAGGTAGAAACCCAGATGGCCAACAGGCAGAATCAAGTGTTCACCTTTACAGGAACTCAGGGGAACACACAGTAAACCTTTAATGGATTACCACTTTGTACCAGACTGCACAGAGGTTACATCAAGATGTTTGACAATAAGAACTCCCATCCATCCATAGTGGAAAACTCTACTGATATGATCATTTTGGAAATCTGCATACCCCACGACCCAGAGATCTTTTCCTAGGAATATCTCTAGAGAAACTTACACAAAAGAATAAAGTTTATAACAGCATTTTTCGCAGTAAGACAAAAGAAAACAACCCAAATATCCCATGACAGTAGAAATGATAAAATTATAGTATTCATAATGGAATGCCATATAGCAAAGAAAATACAGTTTAGCTTCACACAATATGGTGAATCTCACAAACATTAAGCAAAGAATCAAGACTCAAAGTAATATATACATCACCATCCCCTGTAAATATGTTCGAAAGCAAACAAAACGAATACAGAGGATCATACACAGGTGACACAATATAAAGCAAAACAAGAAAATAAGTTCCATAGAGTCAGAGTACAATCGGGGAAAGAGAGAATGTTTATTGGGAAAGGGGGGCGCTAGTACACAATGGGCGTGGGGTGGGGTCCTGACAACATTCCTCACTGGGTGTGGTTACGTGGCTGTGCAACTTCTAATCTGTTTTTTAAACCATTCATGCATGTTTTATGCATTCTTCCTGGTGATTATCAGTTCAGTTCAGTCACTCAGTTGTGTCCTACTCTTCGGACACCATGGAATGCAGCACGCCAGTCCTTCCTGTCCATCATGAACTCCTAGAGCTTACTCAAACTCATGTCCATCAAGTCAGTGATGCCATCCAACCATCTCATCCTCTGTCATCCCCTTCTCCTCCTGCCTTCAATCTTTCCCAGCATCAGGGTCTTGCAATGAGTCAGTTCTTTGCATCAGGTGGCCTAAGTACTGGAGTTACAGCTTCAGCATCAGACCTTCCAATGACTATTCAGGACTGATTTCCTTTAGGATGGACAGGTTGGATCTCCTTGCAGTCCAAGTAACTCTCAAGAGTCTTCTCCAACACCACAGTTCAAAAGCATCAATTCTTGAGTGCTGAGCTTTCTTTATAGTTCAACTCTCACATACATACATGACTACTGGAAAAACCATAGCTTTGACTAGACAGACTTTTGTTGGCAAAGTAATATCTCTGCTTTTTAACATGCCGTCTAGGTTGGTCATAGCTTTTCTTCCAAGGAGCAAGCGTCTTTTAATTGTCACCATCTGCAGTGATTTTGGAGCCCCCAAGAATAAAGTCTGTCATTGTTTCCCCATCTATTTGCCATGAAGTGATGGGACCAGATGCCATGATCTTAGTTTTCTGAATGTTGAGTTTTAAGCCAACTTTTTCACTCTCCTCTTTCACCTCCATCAAGAGACTCTATAGTTTTTCTTCACTTTCTGCCATAAGGGTGGTGCCATCTGGTGATATAATTCACATCCGGTGATCCGGGTGATATAATTGACATCAAAAACTAAGTTAAATATGACTAGTGGGTGAAAGGTAGGGCGCTGGTGAGCAAGTCCAGGGCCAGTTAGAGGGCAAGTGTTAGAAACACCAGGGGATTACTTTCAAGTTCATCCTGATCATTTTCAGAGTTTAGAACCAGGCAGGATTTCAAGTGTGAGTGGACTGACAGTAGCTGAATGCTTATTTGTTCACACTCTGAAGAACCCCAGCTGGGGAATTTGCCTGGGAGCTGAGACCACGTGGATCCTGCGAGTGGGTGGGGGAAAAGTGGGGAGGCCCAGGTCTGGCTAGAGCACAGAGGGGCCCTCCCCTCCCAGGGCTGACAGACAGGCAGGCAGGCAGGCAGGGCGGGAGGCTGGGTTTGTATGAATGAGGAGCGACCTCAGAATCCCCAAGGAGGGCCCCTGACCAGCTGGATGTAAGCAAGCCTGGACCGAGATGTCTCTGCCTCTCCCCAGGAGTAAACACACTCACTCTGTGTGGACGTTCTTGAGCCTCATGCAGTGGAAGTGTTATTTTAAAGACTCACTTGACTAGAACTGCCAAGAGGGACTGCTTTTTCTAAGTCCTAGCCAGAGACAATGCCCATAAATCTACAGGACTTTCTACTTGTCGGTAACAAACCAGAAATTGCTATTCTTCATCCTTTCAACAGGAATTCAGATGCTACAATGAAGAATGCTGCATTTTATCTGATGACTTAGGCTAAACCCCCACCCCTGCCCTCGTCATCAGGTATTCCACGTTCGTATTCTTACAGCTTTCTAGAAGGAAGCGGCCCAGGACCCACCGTTACCAGTTAGCCACCAGCGGCTCCTTTTGCCTCGATGATTGTTTTTGGCATTCCCAAGAACCCCCTTTCACAGGCTTTTGTTTTTCTTTCCTGATCTCACAAGCCCTGGAGGAATGTGCCAACCTCACCCCTTTCTGAGACAGCCACGTGGCTGGCAAAACTGAGGCCATCCTTTGTGTGTGCTGGAGCAGTTGTGTGGAAACAGCCACCCCCAGCAGATGTGTGCACCTGTTTGTGCCTAGTTGGGGACTTGCCCACAGTTATAATCAGCCACCTGCCATGCTGAGGCTGGAGGGCAAGGGAGTTCAGGCAATTAGCAAACGGTGGTTGCTGGCCGTTTTGGAGCAAACCAATCACTGAATGAGATCCCTTGAAGATGGTAACTGTCAGTATTTGGTGTGGGAGCATCCCTAGGTTTATAGAACACTTAAAAAAAAAAAAAAAGGCCAAGCCTCAAACTTTTCTTTTCTTTTTGATGCTAAAGCTCTTCCTTATCTGAAAAGCACAATGACCCATGGAAATGAGTGTCAAATGTCACCAAGACAAAAATTAAGCTCTTTAGGAAGTAACCTGGGACTGGAGTCTTCTTCTCACCCACATATAAGCGTAACTCAAAATCCATGTTTGATTAAATGTATGTTGTTTAGTCTCTCAGTCGTGTCCGACTCTTTGTGACCCCATGGACTATAGCCCACCAGGCTCCTCTGTCCATGGAATTCTCCAGGCAAGAATACTGCAGTGGGTTGCCAATCCCTTCTCCAGGGGATCCTCCCAACCCAGGGATTAAACCCAGGTCTCCTGCATTGCAAGCAGATTCTTTACCACTGAACCACCAGGGAAGTCCCATTAAACGCATATGCAAATATAAAAAAGCTATAGTAAATGCCTGTTGAACACTCAAGATAAAGTCTACCAGACAACCTAAGGGGCCTCCAAGAATCCAAGCGAGTTATCACAGCTGGGAGCTCTATTTAATACTGTGCTCTGTGTAAGCTAAAGATTTACTGTCATTAGGAACTGGTGTAAATTAGAAACGTTTGCCAGTCTTCTGGAATTGCCTGCACAGAGGTTGGTGATAAGCCCTTTCTTATCTATGCTTGCTGGAGAGCTGACCTGGCTGTCAAAGTTTTGCACTAAACTGAAGGAACGGGCCATGGCAATGATTACAACAGCCAGAAAAAGTGTATTTAATG
Source organism: Bubalus kerabau (assembly GCF_029407905.1). Lineage (NCBI taxonomy): Eukaryota > Metazoa > Chordata > Mammalia > Artiodactyla > Bovidae > Bubalus > Bubalus kerabau. The sequence goes on along the minus strand of NC_073643.1, from coordinate 34,021,018 downwards.
TTTGTTAAATGGTGCAACAGGTGTCAATGCAACTACTAAAGCATTCTGGGTGGACCTGGTCTTTAAGGATGTGTGTATGTCTGCTCAGTCATGTCAGACTCTTTGTGATTCATGGACTGTACCCACCAGGCTCCTCTGTCCATGGAATTTTCCAGGCAATATTGGAGTGGTGTTATTTCCTCCTCTAGGGGATCTTCTGGACCCAGGGATCAAACCTGCATCTCCTGCATTGGCAGGCGGATTCTTTACCACTAGTGCCACCTGGGAAGCCCTGACAGCTTGCTTAACCATGGTATTATTAGAAGGATCTTGGATACAGAACATAAGCACTAATTTCCTCAACTATGATATCAGTGTTGGTCAACACTTTGGTTGTTAGCAGTTTAAGATATGTTATCAGTTTACTTAGAGCATTTTTTCAGTGGCCAGATAGCCTTCACATCACCCTTTTTTAATTAAAAAAAAATAATAATCATCATGTTTCTTTCAGTTATCTGGGAACTTGGCCTTCAATGATGAATCCAGTTCCTTACCTTCCTGACTGTATAACTAGGGAATTCTAACAGTAAATTTCTCTCTACTAATTCCCAGGTAAAGGGATATTAAAGGTTGTCGAGCATGAGAAAACACAGTAGCTCTTAAACCCCCTGGCCAGCAGCATCAGCACTATCTGAGGATGTGTTAGAAATGCAAATTCTGGGACCCCACTCCAGACCTATAGAACCAGAAGGGCTGAAGCTGGGACCCAGCAATCTGTTTAATAAATGACTTGAGAACCACAGGAACAGAATAACAGAATGAACACATAATATGAACACAGGGAGGTTTTCAAGAAAGAGATAAAATCTACAATTTAAAACAGGAAAGAAGGTCAAAGAGGCTGAGGAAGCCCAGTAGGTTAGTTTCAGGAGACCCTTCTGAGGCCCTTGTTGTTTAGTTACTCAGTCGTGTTCGACTCTCTGAGACTCCACGGACTGTAGCCCACCAGGCTCCTCTGTCCATGGGATTTTCCAGGCAAGAATACTGGAATGGGTTGTCATTTCCTCTTCCAGGCGATATTCCCGACCCAGGGATGGAGCCTGCATCTCCTGCATTGCCAGGCGGATTCTTTACCACTGAGCCACCTGGGAAGCCCCTTCCAAGGCTGACCCAGCAGTTATACAGACAGAGTAGGTACCTCCATTCAGTCCCTAAAAAGAAATGCTCACACTCACTGAACATTATTAGGCTTCAGAGACTGGGCTAAAACCTCTCTACAGGTTCTGCTATTATCACCAGCATCCCTGTTACATAGATGTGAAAACTGAGATTTAAAAGAGATTTCATTTAAACTCAGCAAGAAAGAAGCTGATATGATTCCAAGCCTACACTTGGACAACTCTGCCTAACTTCTCTAGTTTCAAAATGAAGGGACAGAAAACAAGGAAGGAGAGCAAAGGAGAAAAGAGAAGGCTTTTGCCAGCTTAACTTGAGGTTTTGGAATTTGTAATTATAGTGGCCACTCATTGATTCTACTAAACTTAGTTTCTAGGGTAAAGATAGGTTGCTTTTTTAAAACTAGATAATCTGATTTTAGATGGTGAGGGACAGGGAGGCCTGGTGTGCTTCAGCTCATGGATTGCAAAGGGTCAGACTAGACTTGATGATTGAACAACATAATCTGGTGTAGTAAAAAACTGGATTAAACCACAAAGATCTGATTGCAGATAACCAGACTGAATATGCATTATCACTCAGTGTTTCTTAAACCAAACCAACTACTATATGTAGCTGTCCTCTAATAGCAAAGATTCCAAACTTAGTTTAAAAAAAAAAAAAAAAAAACTTTTTAAGAGCTACAAAGTCAGACTCCAGTCATTTTTAGCAGAATTTTAGGGCATGCAAGCCCATCTGAGAAGCCCAGCATCCAACAAAGGTTCCTTAAACCACACAAGGTGTTCCTAATCCCTGATTTTTATTTTTCAAACTTTATTGAGTTTGACACTTTTTTTTTTCCAGCTGTGCTACCCAGCATGTGAGATCTTAGCTCCCGGACCAGGGATCAAACCTGCACCCTCTGTAGTGGACTCAGGTTATCTCAATCACTGGACTGCTAGGGAAGTCCCTGATGCCCCATTTGTAATCCTAGCTAAAAAGTTCAAAGTAAAATCTCAACCCTTGATGAGTTCTTTCTGTTACAGGATAGAGGGCTTGGGAGCAGCTGGAGAAAGAGGGAAACAAGCGGTCAATCTCATTCATAGTCAATCATATGCCAAGGCAAAAAGCTAGGGCTCAGATCCACCCGATTCTAATGCCACCACTGATTACTGCAAACAGTTTTTAGTAAAACTGCTCACAGACTGAGACGATTTCATAATAGCTAAAATAAAGTGCCTGCCTCACTTCCCACCCCTTCAGACCAAACCCTGCCAGCTGGTTAAGAAATATGAGTTAGTCTGGTCCGACCCTGAGTTTGTAGATGTGGGAAACAGGGCCCAGCGACCAAAGACTTACCAGGGGCCTTTAGCTGAGGTGGCGCTAGATCAAGAGGACCAGAGGCTGTCTGGCTGGTTCTCAGGACTCCAGGTTTAAGCTGAGCTGCAGCAGGGGAGGAGGAGGAAGGAGAGGAGGGAACTGGGAAGCTGGGTGGAGAGAACAGGGGGAGGGGCCGGAAAAGCCAGACGGGCTGGGCCAGAACTCTTCCCCTCCCCTCCCAAGTCAGAGGGTCTTTCTATTCTTGGGATTTCCTCCCCACCCCATTTAATCAGGTCTTGATCGCACCTCAAGCCAAATCAGGCAGTGGAAAGTGAGAACTGAAAGGATTATAGAAGCTAGGGATGTCCCCATCCCTTCTGGGAAAAGGAGGGACACCCCACTTCATCTTAATCAGATGCAGCTCCTTCCTTGGGGTTCTACTGTGAGCATACATTCCTAGGCTGCCCTTGGTTTCTAGCTGCCTTGGACCTCTCTGCTCCTTCACAAGACAATAAATTAGAAACTTCTGTGGCTCTAAAAGAAAAAGGGCATGTGCTGTGTGACAGACAAGTGCTCAGCATTTTACTTATACAAAAAGAGAAAGAGAGAAAAAAAAGGATGTCATTCAATCCTTATAGCAAACTGAGGTGTAGGAGCTGTTTCTAACTTACAGATAAGGAAACTGAGGCTTAGAGAGGTCACCTGGCTGCCTGCCGTCCCACCAGAGCTGGTACATGGGCAGCCAGGGTTGGGACATAGGCCACTGTAAAACCATCACATACTTAGAATCAAATCAACAGACGTGCTCTGGCTGGCCCTAGACCTGTGATGTGCAGTAATAAGGTCAGGACCTAGAAGTGGATTCAGTTCCAGGTCTCCATGTTTATAGGACTTACCTAAACTAACCTATGTGAGCCTCGGTTTCTTCATTATAAAGACAGGGATACTGATGTGTTTTCTGGCATTCTTGGGAAGATGCTATGAAGCTATGTTGCTATGAAGGCACCTGCCTATGTTCATTAAATGTATTCTTTCCTTTCTGATCACAGTATAGGAGACCATCAATTATACCAAACACTTTACTTCAATCATCCTCAGAACAGGCTAGGGGTGGTTTCTTAACACTGAGAAGAATCCCCAGTGGGTGATCTAGGTTAGAGTTGCCAGATTAAACATTTAGAACACACACTAAAAAAAGTTATCCCTTGTTTATTTTACGTGTTCAGTCTGGCAATCCTAACAGTTGGTAATAAACCACATGGGTAAAGAACTTTGGAAGCAGCTTGGCAAGTCCCTAGTTGTAAGTGGCTTTAGGGTTGATTCAACAGAACACACGGTAACTGGTGGAAGTGCAGCCTTCAAACTTGCTCCTCCAACATCATGACCAATCCGTGGAATTTGTACCAGACCCTCCTTATCTCTGCATTCTACCAGAGACAAGAAACCAGCTTGTGTTGTGGGAAACTCAGCGTCCTCTCATCTAGAATTCCTTTGTTAAACTCTTGTCTGTTGTCTAACTTGTAACCAAGGACAAATTACTCTGTCCATCTGCATGCTTGATAGGGATCAACTGTCAAACTACTTTTTTTTTTTAGAATCTGAAGAATTTCTTATAATAATGAAAATGTGATGAGAGACTTTTTTTCTAAACATTAGCCAGCTTGCCAAGAACTCTGATCCTGTCTACTTTGAAACTTCACGTCTTTTAGAAGAAATATAATCCACAAAAATGACTTAGGCTGAGAATGAGGTTAACACAAAAATCTGTAAATATTGAAAATAAAAACACTTTAGAAATTCAGAGAGACAGAGGGTAGAATGGTGGTTGCCAGGAGTTGAGGGGAACCCAGTGAAACCCCAAGGTCTGAGCCAGGGCTGATGATATTCCACTGCTGCCAGAAATGAGAATTACAGGTACCAGGCACAGTTCAAACGCTTTTATGGGCATTTTCTCTCTTGATTTTCATAATGGCCCTAGGAGGTCTAGGTCATGTTATTGCCTGTGCCTCAGACCTGGGCGATCATACGTACTGAAATCAGAAAGAGGCTAAGAGGTTCCCAGACGTACATGCAAAAGGACTTTTTTGCAGAATTCTGTGAGGTTCCACCTTCATCAATGGAGTACCTGTTTAGACGCCTACAAGAGGATCCTTTCTTTAATAATCCATCTAATACCCAGGCCTTACAGTTTTCAACAACCAGGACCCAAGCTACACAATTTGCAATACCCAGTGAAAAATTAAAATGTGGAGCTTCTTTGTTTAAAAAATCATGAGGAATCTCAAGATGGCTACAGAAGAGTGTCAAACTGAGCGTGGGTCCCTTCTGAGCAGGGGGCCCTGTGTGACTGCACAGGTCACACCCTGGTGAAGTCTGCCCCGCCAACAGCATTTTTCCCTGGTAGGTTTCCACTGTCTTAATTGCTTCCTTTCTGCCTGCCCAGCCTCAGGCACCTGTGCCCAGAACTAAATGAGCCTGTTCACAAAGGCACACAGGCCCCCGGGGGCCAGCAGGTTCTGGACAGGGCCCCCCACATGCCGGGGGGAATCACAAGCTCGCTGCCTTGTTGCTCTGGGGTGGCAGGGAAGGGCTTTAAGCCTTGGTTTGGGAAGTTTCTGTTAGGTCAAGTGGGTAGTGTTCCATGAATCTTACATTCATTTTGAAAAATGATGCAGTGTCAGAGATCTGTAGGTCACTGTGCTCATCTATGAGTTTTATAACAGTACAAAATAACACTTAAAAAAATTCTGACATAAGCACTGTATATTCATTACCAATAAATGAAAACACACTGACATGTGAAGAAGGCAAATTGCAAACATTTCTATCCCACCCATCCCAAGATAACTCTTAGTCATGACCATAGTACCAGCTTAATTTTTTTTTTTTACCTCTACCATAAACAGGGCAAATTTGTTTTGCAAATTTGAAAGTTGTTCAGAGAGTAGATCTTAAATGTCCTCATCACAAGAAAAAAATTTTTGTAACTATGTATGGTGATGGATTTTAACTCGACTTGTTGTGGTGATCATTTTGTAATACATACAAATATTGGATCATTATGTTATATACCTGAAACTAATATATGGTTACAAGTCAATCATACCTCAATTAAAAATTTTTTTTTTACTTTTTAAAAAGAACTTTAATTATTCTTATTTACAGATGGGAAACTGCAGTAGAGAGATGTTCAATAACACAGCTAAGATTGTTCACCAGTGAGAAGCAGGATCTGGAGTCAAACTCAGTTTTGCCTAACTTCAGAATCCACTCTACAGCAGTCTTTGTGGTGGGGAGTCTGTAGGTGTGCAGAAAGAAAATACTACATCTTCTAATGATACTTTCTTTGTATGCATTCTTTGAACATGTTACTCTATGTCACTGCTTTTGATGATGACTCTTTTGTGAGTATTTTACAATATACATGATGCTAATACAGTTCTCCATGTCTACAACTATGGGCTTCCCTGTTAGCGCAGCTGGTAAAGAATCTGCCTGCAGTGCACGAGACCCCGGTTCAATTCCTGGGTTGGGAAGATCTTCTGGAGAAGGGATAGGCTACCCACTCCAGTATTTTTGGGCTTCTCTGATGGCTCAGCTGGTAAGGAATCTGCCTGCAATGCGGGAGACCTGGGTTCGATCCCTGGGTTGGGAAGATCCCCTGGAGAAGGGAAAAGGCTACCCACTCCAGTATTCCGGCCTGGAGAATTCCATGGACTGTATAATCCATGGGGTTGCAAAGAACTGGATGTGACTGAGTGACTTTCACTTTCAAATCTATAACTGTATAATGAAATAAATAATTAAAAGTATACAAATGAATGGGGCTGTATGAACAAAACAATTTAGAGGTTACTGCACTGTGCTATAACTTACAGACTAGTTTTTATACATGTATCATATATTTGAATATATTGGCATATATGTTTTTTTAATAAAAAAGATGATACATGTGCTTTTTTCTATTTTCTATATTGTAATCATTTTTCCATGTCAATAAATATTCACCTACAAATGTATTCTAATGTAAGTACTGAGCTTCTTAAGTGTTACTTTTGATAAGATTTCATGATTTAGAACAAGGATCTGATATCCATCCTACATTCCAAAGCCTTCATCCCACCCTCACTCCAATGAATGGTGGAGTGTCTGGAAGCCAGGGACTCTCTTTAAAAATACATCTCTCTTCTCAAAAGAATTGAAATTCAGGACTCAAAAAAGATATTTGTGTTCATATCAGTATTATTCATAAGAGCCAATAAGTGGTGTAACCCAAGTATTCACTCACAGATGAATGGATAAGCAAAAGTGGTAAATGCATATAGCAGAATATTAGTCCTAAAGTACAGGAAATTCTAACACATGGTACAATATGGATGAAACATGAGTACATTATGCTGAGTGAAAGAAACCAGTCACAGGAAGACAAATACTGTATGAGTTCACTTATATAAGGCATCCAGAATAGGCAATTTCCATCGTGGAGATGGAAAGTAGAATGGTGACTGTTAGAGGCTTAGGGGGAAGGAGAGAAGGGTTATTATGTAATGGGGACAGAGTTTCCATTTTTCAAGATGGAAGATCTTGGAGATGGATGTGGTGATGGTTGTCCAGCAACTTAAAATGGTTCAGATGGGGGACTTCCCTGATAGGCTGGTGGTGAGCAGTGTGCCTACCAATGCACAGGACATGCACTTGATCCCTTTTCTGGGACGATCTCACATGTGTCGGAGCAACTAAGCCTGTGCATCACAACTACCAAAGTCCACAAGTTACAGTCCGTGCCCACAACAAGAGAAGCCACCACAATGACAAGCCCGCACACTGCAACAAGGAGTAGCCACCGTTTGCCACAACTAGAGAAAGCCCTAGTGTAACAACAAAGACCCAGCACAGCCAAAAATAAATAAATTAAAAAAAGAAAAAAGTTAAGATGGTAAAACAACAACAATGCATCTCAGTATACTCGATAGACTTAGTGGAAGCAAAGTCCCAAGTACTAAGTCTTCATTCTGTACTAGGCATCCTGCAAGGTGCCTGACCTCATTCAATTCTCACAACAAATCCCTTAAAGCAAAGGGACCTTAGGGAGGTGGATGAATCTAGAACCTATTATACAAAGTCAGTCAGAAAGAAAAACACAAATATCGTATATTAACGCATATATATGGAATCTAGAAAGATGGTGCTGATGTACTTATTTGCAGGGTGGCAATGGAGATGCAGACATAGAGAAAAGACTTGTGGATACAGGTGTTGGGGGGGTGGGAAGGAGAGGGTGGGACAAATGGAGAGAGTAGCATGGAAACACTATCATATATAAAATAGATGGCCAGTAGGAATTTGCTGTATGACTCAGGGAATTCAAACCAGGGGCTCTGTGACAACCTAGAGGGGTGGGATGGGGTGGGAGGTGGGACGGAGGTTCGGGAGTGGGGGGACATACGAATACCTATGGCTGATTCATGTTGATACATGGCAGAAACCAACACAATATTGTAAAACAATCATCCTTCAGTTAAAAACAAATAAATTTTTTAAAAGGGACCTTAGGTTCAATGGCTTGAACTGGCTCAAGGTCATGTCACTAGTAGATGAGGAAGGCTTGTCTCATTCAGCTCATGCCTGCCTGTCTGAATCCAGGGCCCAGAACTTTCCAGTGTCTCTTATAAAGGATGTAAAATGACTGTGGCTAAGTAGTAAAAGACCGGAAACTTAGTCTGCCTCCACCACAGCCCTTAGTGGTCCAGGGCCTTGTATATTGTTAGGTATTCGGTGTTTAATCTATTGAATACAAGGATGAATAGGGTCCAGCAATGAGAAAAAGACCAAGCATTCCAAGGTCAGTGCTGATGGAGTGCTCATTTCCTGCCTTCTCACTCTTAAGCTATCTCCTCAAGTGACTAATATTAGACTTGGGGCCGCTCCATTGATAACACCGCTTACCAGAGAGTCCACTGCCTGCTGCCCACACTGCCTTCCATCAGGGACAGCAAGGATCTGTGGAGGGTTCCTGATACATGTGTAAGTCAGAATGGTACTCTGAGACGGTAGGGGAGACATGGGGACTGTAGGTCTGGTCCTGTCAACCTGAATTGTCATGGGTATGTCACTTGTTAGTTCATCATGCGTGAAATGAGGGTTCCAATGCATAATATGGGGGCAGCCCTAATACTCTATCTGCAGAGCAGATGAAAAAGCACCCACTGTATGGGATGGATGATTCTTTCCAAATTCAGGGCTCTTCAGAAAAAGCAAGTTCAGAATTTGATGAATGTTTATCTTAAGAGCTATTGGAATTAAAATTGAGAGATGTAAGAATCTGACAGGCAGTACAAAGAAAAGGAACTGCTTATCTTTTAAAAGCATTTTAATGCTAAGCCTTCACCAAATAATTAAGCCCCACTTCACAAAGTGAAGTACACAGAACACCGGTCTGGGTGAGGCTCGAACATCAGGGACAAGAAAGTGTGGGAAACACTGTTTATGTGTTTTCTTCTGGGAGATCTGCCATGCACAGGAGTGGATTTGAAACTGATCAAAAAGAACTTAAACTCTGTTGAGTTTTTTTTTTCAATTTATCTATTTTTAATTGAAGCATAATTGCTTTATAGTATTTGTTGGTTTCTGCTTTTAACAATATAGTTCCCGCGCTTATTTGTCTGCAGCTCCCTACTTGTTGTTATCTTGTGTGTTTATTCAATGTAACAACTCAACATCTGGAGAAGTCATGGGGAAATGTTAAACCATAATTGAGTAATATAAATATTACCCACACAAAGTTTCTTAATCTCAGTTGTAACGTGGGAATAATATTCCACCAACCTCATGAGTAGAGATGACGATTAACGAGTTACTGTTTGTAAACCATGTAAAACAGCCTGACACATAGAAGTACTTACCAATCATTAAAACTAAATATTAATGTGCTGAACTGATTGATAAAAGAACTATGTTTAAATCAAGCCTTAAATTAGCCATAACACCAAGAGAAAGAAAAGTTATTTCTTACTAGGTTTTTCACAAAAGCTCTTTGATGATTCATTAAAGTTCTGGCGTGAAATCAGACAGAAACATTAAATTTTTGTCAAGTCAGCCTTCTTTATTCTGTCAGCACGGAAGGTAATGATTCTTACAAGTTTAAGTTTGTGTTAGAATACTAAAAAGGAGACTCCTGACAAAGGTCAAGAGCATCAGGCATGGAGTCCTAACTGGGCCACTCCTGCCATGTGACCTAGACAGTCCACTACTTACTCTCTCCACAGTTCAGTTTCCCCCTCTGTAAAACAGGGATACCACTAGTGCCTGTCATCACAGGATTGGTGGGAAGGTTCAGTGGACTAACACTAATAGCAACAGTAAAGCCAAACAACAGAGGCAAAGCAACTGAGTTCCAGATTCCAGAGAAGTTAGTTACCCACAGTATTACAGCAAGTACCTGGGCCTGGATTTGAACCCAAGCAATTAAATCCCAAAGCTCCTCTTCACGTCTGCCTCCCATTGATATAAGGACATACTCAGCATAGCACCTAGCCCATGGGAGCTGCCTTTTTTTTTTTAAACATCGTCACTGATTTTAAAGGTCCCAGAAATGGAATGGTACTTTAGAGCTTTAAGCGCTCTAGAGGTAACAAGTAGGAGGACAAGTTCTTTAAAAGTCTTTGATTTTTTTTCCCCTCCCTTCATTAACTCCTCTCATCCAGAGAAGTTCCTTTCCCATGGGAAACAGCTGCTATTTTTGTAGCACAGCTGTAAATTGTGCATTATTCCTATCCATTTGAAGCTAGGTGACAATATGCTATCATTCTGACCCAGCACTGAAATGAAATTGTAGTCACTTTTTCTTATAAGCAGAAGTGCCCTAGTCACACAGTTTCTTGGTAATTTCCACCTTTCAGGAGCTTAAAAAAAGAAAAGAAAAGAAATGCCTTGCTTTTACAAAGTCGTTTGCAGCTGGCTCAGTGATAAAACCTCGCCGTGTCAGCTTTCAGGAATCCTGTGTTTGTCTGTGTTGTGTTACCCAAGTAGCTTGTTATCTTTGCAGCTTAAGGGCTGACTTGGAAATTCAGGCTGTCAACTATTTAAAGAAAATGGAAGTCCTCACGCCACTATTTTAATTAACTTTCCAGAGAGCAAGGTTTGGTTATGATAGTGTTAACTTAAAATACTCTGAAGGAAAGAGGGCAGAAACAAAATGAGGAGGAGGATTGTTGTTTTAAAAGGCATTCTAGGAAGAAGAATTTGAACATAGCCACGATGGAGAAACAGTATAGGGTATGTAAAGAAAAGAGAAGAGAGTCGGGAACAAATATTAAGGAGTATGAATGGTAGAGCGTGGCTAGTTAAAACGTATTAATGCAGATTATATGGGGCCTTGAATGCCAGGTTAGGGTTTTGGAAGGTGGATGTCTATGCAATGGGAGATAAGAGATGTGTGGAAGTCAACAACGATCACATTTATGTCTTGGGAAAATAACAGGGGGTTATGTTTGGGTATTATGTATTACACAATGGAATAGGAACAGATCCAGGAACTCACTGACTATGTGAGTGAGTTTGGCCTAAAATTTCCATCCATTAATTTGTTAAATGGTGATGATAAAACTGTTGTAGGAACTGAATGAAATCAGGTATGGACTATTAAAATAATGTTACAGAAAGCAGTCAAACAATCAACACACACATGCATACTTTTACAGTCAGGCTGACTGGAGGAGACTGATGGCTGAGAAAGCCGGCGTTCTGATAGAAGTAAAGAAGGGAGCTGTCTGAGGTGGAGGAGAAAGGTGGGAGGGAAAAGGGAAAATCCTGACAGATGATTCAAGAGAGAAAGGAGCTTATACAAGGGGAGGCAGCGGCGGAGTTGGTCTGGGGGTTGGGATGCTGGCGGGTTCAGCTTTAGAAATGCTAAATATGAGAAAGAATGAGATATTTACAAGGAGTGGGTGGCCCAGAGCAGCCTCAAGAATTAGGTGTTCAATCAGTGTTTTAATTGAAAATGCCACATGGCTCTACTCCACGAGGGTAGTACTTGAAGATCTTTATTGAGCCATAATTAAACCTCAGTGAGCAAACTCAGTGAAGTTCTAAAAGCCATGGCATGTAAGCCAAGAGAGATGTGGAGTTCAGAATTGTCACTGAGGGAGCTCTGGATAGAAAAACAGATTCTCTGGAAGGAATCAAGGAAGTATCAGGCGTATATAAGTTCCCTTTCAGCACTTCATACTTTACCTCCTTTGAGGAATTTGCCTTTGCTTGTTCCCACTGGAGAAACATCACTTAGAAAAATAATCACAGATAACTCCAATCCCAATTATACAAAGATGTTCATCGAAGTATTATTTATATCAGCAAAAAATGGGAAGCAATTCATATTTAAGACAACAGGGGAGTGGTAGATTATGTCCATCAATTTGATGGAATATGAAAGTGGTGACTGGAGGAACCATTCTAAGCACTTTATATATATTAATTCAATCAGTCATCATAGCAATTCTATGGGGTATACACTAATAAAAGCCCTATTTTACAGATGAGGAAACTGAGGCTTGGTAAATTTAAATAACTTGTTCAAGATTGCACAGGTAATAACGGGCAGACCTGGGACTTCAGTGAGTCTGTCTGGTTCTAATGTCTTCACTCTAAACAGTATATAACATTGCCATAAATGCTACTTTTTATTTTTGCCTGGTTTTCCTAAATTAGTTTTATAACAAAACTTTGGAGGAAAAATATACCCTCTCCATTCAGGGGAGGAGGAGATCAAACAGGGAAGGAGTCGTGACAATGAGCGAAAATTCTTCTTTATATACCCAATGACAAAAGCTCATATTTCCTATTCTTTCAATCTCATCAGCAATAACTAATGCTCGTACAACAAACTATAATCTACAAAGTCCTTGAATCCATTCATAGCGCCAAAACTACCCAGCCAAGTCTCATTTTCTTCAGTCCCAATTTACAGATGAGGAAATGGAGGCTGAGAATGAGCACAGGGCTCATTCAATTTCATGGTGCTGGTTTCATGATTCCCAGTCCCAAGCTCCTTCTACTACTCAGCATGGTTTAGACAATTTCAAAACACTGTCCACCATTTCTTTAGTAATCACTCAGGAAAGCACCAGGAACACACTGAAATTAAGGAAAACGATTAACTTCGGTTTGGCCAGACTAACTCTCCAAACTTGACATCTTAGGGCTAAAAGGTCTGGGCTACCCAAGTACAGTTCTTTTTAAGACTTCTTCTGCCTCAGGCAAGCCATTTTCCCTAAAGGAGGTTTGCAGAATCAATCTTTTTCTCTTTCATTCTTTCCCCTGCCATGTGATTACAGCTTCTTCATACCTGTGTAGGTCCCAAAAAGCTCTTCAGAGGTTGCCAAGAGATGGGACAGGATGATGATAATGAAGAGGGAAATAATGATACTTTAATAGCTAATAATAACAGCCAAAGTGTATAGAGGGCTTGCTGCACGCCAGATACCGCTCTGGGCAATGTTTCCATACAGTTAATCTCACAACAGACCTGTGAAGGAGGTGCCATTATCTTGATGGGGAAATGAGGCTCAGAGGGTGTCCATCACATGCTTGACCAGGAGAAAGTGGGGGAGGAAGGGTTAGCAGTCCACAAACAGTGGAGTCTGAGTTGTTGGCCCTGAAAGCCTTCATTTATAAATCAACTTCAGACTCAGCCCCTAGCGAAGGAATTCCTTGCATATCTGATCTTCCTAGGAAATATGGCTCCTCCAGGGAAGACAAGAGTGGAGAACACAGCCGCTCTTGATGTTAACGACCTAGAGACTAATTTATCTTCTTTTTATGCCTTGACATTTTCTTTTAATTAAAAAAAAATATCAAAGAAGCTATCAGGGAAGATTTGTTGGAGAAGGAATAGGCTACCCACTCCAGTATTCTTGGCCTTCCCTTGTGGCTCAGCTGGTAAAGAATTCACTTGCAATGCAGAACTTGGTTCAATCCCTGGGTTGGGAAGATCCCCTGGAGAAGGGAAAGGCTACCCAGTCCAGTATTCTGGCCTGGAGAACTCCACGGACTATACAGAGTCGGACACGACTGAGTGACTTGCACTTTCAGTAATTTTTATGATTCCTTCAAAGCTTATTCACTAACCTAAAATTTTTTTTTTAATCACAGAACAGAGCTAAAAAGAGAATGCGGTGAGTGGATCTTGGCATGTTAAGTGGATGCCTCAGTCATTCTATCAAATTAAATGGGCAGATGTGGAAAGTGCACTGAGTTTCTGAAGTGAAGCACGACTCTGTGACTCCAAGTTTTCAAGCCTGGAAGGCATGATCTGGTTATCAGTCTGTTAAGGAGCACACTAGTCAAAGACTTGGCGGGGAATGAATACTAGTTGATCTGTAAATAATTTACTGGTAAAGTTTACCTGGAGTGGAACATTAACACGGTCGAGACGAGGCTTTCAGCCAGTCGTCAGCCTGTGAGCTGTTTTGAATCGGAGGCCTGGCCTCCACCTTTAACCCTTTCTACTACCTCCAATGGCAACTATTGCATGAAAAGAACAGACTGGAGAGGACAGAGGAGGGTGAATTCAAATATAAACACTCTCTGATGATTTGGCCAGTTAGGCAGTTAGGACCAGTAAGTGTCTCGGTGGCAATAATACAACTGTTAGGTCAAGTGTATGAAGGGTGAGGCCCCTTCAGGGCAGCTGCAAAAAGAAAGCCCCTATTAATCCCTTAACTAAGCAGCTGATGGATTTAATCTTTTTGTGCTTATAGTATATCTCTTCAAACACAGGATTAGTATAAGTTTAAAAAATCGGCACGGGTTACCCAAGCTTTTTATAGATTTTTTCATTTGCTAACAGATGACAGAAAATAGAACTTTGGAGCATTTCTGAGAACAAGTTCTGTCACTCCAGCTTGGAAAGCTTCATTGCCTGGATTCATTCACAAAAGAATAGGTTTCTATTTGAAGAGGAAAGAGACCTCCGTCTCTCGCCTAGGGATCTACTTTCTTTTGATTTTGCATCCATTGTTATTTAAAATAGCATTAAAAGATTCAGTGAGTTATTCTGCATTATTATATCAGAAAAGGAACCATACCTGGTATAATCCCCTTTGGCTTCCTAAAAAAAAAAAAAAGAGAGAGATGATCAGTTTGTACTGATGTTAATCAAGCTAAAAGAATTTTTACTCTTGATCATTCTCTACTCTTAAAATGCCCAAGTTTTGTTTCGAATTTTTTTTTGTTTGTTTCACAAGGAACCTTTTCCCTATTTAGCACACTGGAGAAATATGTGGCATTTAGGACATTGCTATTACTCATTAATTTCTCTTGTTTTTTCACAGACAAGACAAATCTATCTGAAAACGCATAGATGGTTATTTCTCCTTTTAAGTTTCGAAGATCACGTGATAAATGCTTGTCTACCAGAGCAGCACACTTTTTAGTCTGGATGCAGACCTTTTAAATCATTACAGATAAACCAACACATGCCATTTACTTTCTTTTTTTAAACCAGCATAGAACCCACTGTTTTTCTACTATGCATGCCTTTAAGAATTAAAGGGCTCTTTAACTCAACCTCAAGAAAAAGTATAGAAAAGTTACTAAATTTAAATGCAGATTACAGCTGTTGTGACAACTGCCGCCTCCCAAATTCAAGTCACCCAGAGCTCTTTGCCAGGAATATGGTCTTAACACTCCTTCCTCAGTGAAGTCTAAATTTCATTTTCTTCTGAGACACACAATGCCACATTCTCCCTCATCATGCAAACCACACGAAAACAGAAAACGGTGGCTCACATCTTATTCTGGCAAACAACCAGGCGACTTTAGAACATCAGCTACTGGCCCATGCACAAGTTTTCGAATTTCAGGCAGTTCACAAAACCCAATACACAAAACAAGCAAGTAAAGAGCGGTTTGTCAGTTCTTACCTGTAGAATGAGTGCCGCTAACCTGAAGATAGTTTCGCTGTCTACCTCGATTTGCCCCTGTCGGAGGAAAAGGAAAGCATCACTGAACACAGGCTGCCCTAGGTCGTAGCAAATGGCTGTGCAGTTCGGGAAGCTGTCACAGCTTGGCACCTCCAGTTTACGATCAAATGCAGATCATACCATTCCAGAGGAAAGGGAGGGGGGCGTGGAGAGACACATCCAGGGTTAAGGGGAAGCCACAGGGAGTGTGTGTGTGTGTGTAAAAGAGAGAGAGAGTGCGCGCTTTAATTTGCTGTGGGAAATTGTGTTTTGAGAGCAGTATTCTGGAAGGAACACATATGACTGAAAATTCAGACAGACTCTAAATGCATGAATAATTTTTATCTAAGTTCATTTTTACGCTCCGATTTTCTTAGTTTGTTCAGTGTTTTCCTGCATCATAGCAATTATTTTGGTATACATACACAATGCAAATATTATAAAAAATGTAAGTTCCACTTCTGTGTCAATGAGACTCTTGAATTAATATTTATAGTTTTATAGAGAAAATGTAAAGCCTTAAGAACCAGTTACAGCAAATGCTTAAAAGGCTAAAATTCTGTTGCTTTATACTGAAGTTTGATGAATCCTAATTTATCCTTTTTCCAGTATTTTATTTTTTAAGATCCCAAAGAAGAATAGGAGTTTCAGGCTGTAATTAACAGGAATACTTACTCAGGAAGGGATACACAAGTGTGTGTGTGTCGGAGGGGGGGGCGGGGCGGGGGATGGGGGACTGCCTCTATCAATAATACTCACATATACCTTTGTTTATTTTGTTAAATGTAATGACATAAGTAAATACCATTATTGCATTGTATGATAAATTCAACACTGAGTAGTAGACTAGGGTCATTATTTAAAAAACAATTTTTGGGGGTAAGATGCTAGCTTATAAGCATTATCACATGCTAAAACAATTCCATATAACCCTCTCCTTGTGTAAATCCTGTATAATTAGTACTCAGACTGCATAGTGTTTAAGAACACAGGTCTGCAAATGGCCCTGCACATTTTCTTTCTCCTTTCTACATGTTGAATCTGGGCTGAAGAGTTTTGTAATTACACCAAGTGTATCACTGGTAAGTACTTTAGTAGTTTTAAAGTAAATGCGCATTAGGTAGGTTTATAGGAGCAGTTAGCTCAGTGAGAATTTCTGGAAGGTTTATGCTTCTCTCTCAAGTTTCCAAATGACTTGACTGGGCTTCTCAAAAAAAGGAAAAAAAAAAACCCAAAAAACAAAAACTAGTAACAACAATTCTTTTAGAACTCATAAAATAAAAATATACAACCCCCAAATCGGGGATGTTACAATGTCAGCAGTGATAATTATCTGTGTTTCCCTTTTATTACAGAATGAAAACAAATTAACTTCATTTGCCAACATCTAAGTATTCCTTCTGAAACCTGAGGCAGAGGATCTGCTTCAAAGTTTTTTGCTTCAAAAGCTGACAGGCCCAGAGCCTTGGAATTCAAAGCTCGCCTATAATCTCTAGAAACAGATTATAAAATCAAAGAAGCCAGGTTGATTGCAGAAATCAATTGCCCTCTGTCTTTCAGGCAAGAGACAGTGGTTTTCTAATCTGGTGAAAGATGATGAAGCAGTTAATCCAACAGGTGAGGAAGGCGCTGATCAAGATTTAAATTTTAGAAAGGCTGAATCCCTTCTCTTCAAAGAAAAAGAAACTCATGCAGAGGGAGGGGAGCTTCTGGGGGGGGGGGTGCTAAAAAACATATTTGAGTTTGAAATTAGACCTGACCTCGTTAAGTCAAATTTGTCTTAAAATTGGAGAGACATCAAGTGTGTTAGTTCAAATATTAAAAAAAAAAAAAAAAAAAAAAAAACCTAAACTAAAGATGAATAAAATATATTGAAAATTATTGCCAACTCCTCTGCCACCCTGTGACCCCTCTGCTTCATCAGAATCTTAGATGAGTCATTTGAACAGTATTTTACACACCAACTTTTCAATTTAGTAAATGGAAGTCCAGCAGATAAAAAGACCTCAAACAGATACTTTTAAGGAAGCTGCCAAATATTTCTCTAACTTAGAAGAGTCATTAAATATTGAAAATGCTGAAATGAGGAGCTGAGGTATGAAAAGTACCAGGCTGGGACAGCTCTAGAGGAATAGGGAGGCAAATACGAACCTCACCTGTGGATTTTTTCACCTACACAGTTCAGTTCAGTTCAGTCGCTCAGTCATGTCCAACTCTTTTTCACCCAATGGACTGTAGCACGCCAGGCCTCCCTGTCCATCACCAACTCCCAGAGTTTACCCAAACTCATGTCCATTGAGTCGGTGATGCCATCCAACCATCTCATCCTCTGTCGTCCCCTTCTTCTCCTGCCTTCAATCTCCCAGCATTAGGATCTTTTCCAATGAGTCAGCTCTTCGCATGAGGTGGCCAAAGTATTGGAGTTTCAGCTTCAACATCAGTCCTTCCAATGAACACTCAGGACTGATCTCCTTTAGGATGGACTAGTTGGATCTCCTTGCAGTCCAAGGGACTCTCAAGAGTCTTTTTCAACACCGCAGTTCAAAAGCATCAATTCTTTGGCACTCAGCTTTCTTTATAGTCCAACTCTCACATCCATACATGACTACTGGAAAAACCACAGCCTTGACGAGATGGACCTTTGTTGGCAAAGAAATGTCTCTGCCTTTTAATATGCTGTCTAGGTTGGTCATAACTTTCCTTCTGTTAGGTAGGTAAAATAGGAAAAAAGAGTCCAAAATGGTGGTGGCTAAAAGACAAGGAAGGGAAAAGCCTGAGAAAATAGAACAAAAGAAGGTCCAAGGACCGGAGTGAGGACCTCAGGTAAAACAAATACCACTCCTGACTGGCCCAATTTACAGAGGACAGGCCCAGGGAGAGATAAACATATAAATAGAGGAGCCAAAGCTAACTCTCTCTCTCTCTCTTCCGCATGCTGGGGCGCTCTTCTCCTCATGTCTTTGGATCGACGTGCCCTCACGCCTCGATGGATTTTCCTGCTATCTTCTAAATAAAATAGAGCTGTAACACTGAGCTGTAACACTGATTTGTCTAAGAGCTATAACATGGTCCTTTTGAGACCTGAGAGCTATAACACAGTCTATCCAAGACCCGAGAGCTGTGACACATGGAGGGGGTTTTAATGTCCGTCACTCCAAATCTTTGTTGTGACGAGACAAAGAGCCGAGGAACATACACTTGCGTGACACTTCCAAGGAGTAAACGTCTTTTAATTTCATGGCTGTAATCACCATCTGCAGTGATTTTGGAGCCCCAAAAAATAAAGTCTGACACTGTTTCCCCATCTATTTACCATGAAGTGATGGGACCAGATGTCACGATCTTAGTTTCTGAATGTTGAGTTTTAAGCCAACTTTTTCACTCTCCTCTTTCACTTTCATCAAGAGGCTCTTTAGTTCTTCTTCACTTTCTGCCATAGGGTGATGTCACCTGCATATCTGAGGTTATTGATATTTCTCCCGGCAATCTTGATTCCAGCTTGTGCTTCATCCAGCCCAGCATTTCTCATGATGTACTCTGCATAGAAGTTAAATAAGCAGGGTGACAATATACAGCCTTGACGTACTCCTTTTCCTATTTGGAACCAGTCTGTTGTTCCATGTCCAGTTCTAACTGTTGCTTCCTGACCTGCAAACAGATTTCTCAAGAGGCAGGTAAGGTGGTCTGGTATTCCCATCTCTTTTAGAATTTTCCAGTTTGTTGTCATCCACACAGTCAAAGACTTTGGCATAGTCAATAAAGCAGAAATAGATGTTTTTCTGGAACCCTCTTGCCTTTTTGATGATCTAGCGGACATTATCTCTGGTTCCTCTGCCTTTGCTAAAACCAGCTTGAACATCTGGAAATTCATGGTTCACATATTGTTGAAGCCTTGGAGAATTTTGAGCATTTACTTTAGTAGTGTGTGAGATGAGTGCAATCGTGCGGTAGTCTGAGCATTCTTTGGCATTGCCTTTCTTTGGGACTGGAATGAAAACTGATCTTTTCTAGTCCTGTGGCTACTGCTGAGATTTCCAAATTTGCTGACATATTGAGTGCAGCACTTGAACAGCATCATCTTTTAGGACTTGAAATAGCTCATTCGGAATTCTATCACCTCCACTAGCTTTGTTTGTAGTGATGCTTCCTAAGGCCCACTTGACCTCACATTCCAGGATGTCTGGCTCTAGGTGAGTGATCACACCATCGTGATCATCTGGGTCGTGAAGATCTTTTTTGTACAGTTCTTCTGTGCATTCTTGCCACCTCTTCTTAATATCTTCTGCTTCTGTTAGGTCCATACCATTTTGAGCCCATCTTTGCATGAAATGTTCCCTTGGTATCTCTAATTTTCTTGAAGAGATCTCTATTCTTTCCCATTCTATTGTTTTCCTCTATTTCTTTGCACTGATCATGGAGGAAGGCTTTCTTATCTCTCTTTGCTATTCTTTGGAGCTCTGCATTCAAATTGGGTATATCTTTCCTTTTCTCCTTTGCCTTTAGCTTCTCTTCTTTTCACAGCTATTTGTAAGGCCTCCTCAGAGAGCTATTTGTAAGGCCTCCTCAGACAGCCATTTTGCTTTTTTGCATTTCTTTTTCTTGGGGATGGTCTTGATCCCTGTCTCTGGTACAGTGTCACAAACCTCTGTCCATAGTTCATCAGGCACTCTATCAGGTCTAGTCCCTTAAATCTATTTCCCACTTCCACTGTATAATCGAAAGTGATTTGATTTAGGTCATATCTGAATGGTCTAGTGGTTTTCCCTACTTTCTTCAAATTAAGTCTGTTTGACTGCTCCAGCCACCTACACAGTGGCCCCAACACAATTGTGGTGGAGGAAGGCACCGGGGGGATGCAGAGGTACGGTCCTTGAAAAGTACCATTCCAGGAGGAGAGGACAATGCCTGGTTTGACAAAGCTCCACATTCTTTTAAACATCTTAGCCCCCACCTCACCTTTTAGTTAACCACTGTCCTGGAAATCCAAGGCAACATATTTTATTTTAAGTTCCAGTACTGATTGTCAAGGTTATCTGACCTGTGTGTGGAGTTCATCCCAAACAATGGATGAACCAAGAATAATACGATTTTGCCTGGTTCTCAGTGCTTTCATATGGTGAAACTTAATTAAG
The DNA here is from genome assembly GCF_029407905.1 of Bubalus kerabau. NCBI lineage: Eukaryota > Metazoa > Chordata > Mammalia > Artiodactyla > Bovidae > Bubalus > Bubalus kerabau. The sequence goes on along the minus strand of NC_073643.1, from coordinate 34,000,473 downwards.
ACTTATACAGAATTCTAGAATTTCATGCCTGAAGGGTAAAAGTTCTTTAGAAACTGCAGTCTGCTCTGGAGAGAACATTTCTTTCACTTACAACCATGGCAACAGCGGTAACATTATAGGTATTGGGCAAGCTAACACTTGAGAAAGGGATCACCTCAAAGACAGGGGTAATGGGATCCTTCAGTGGGTTTCCATGACTGTCAAGGATAAACAAAGAGAAGTAGAGACGTGAGTCAAATGATGTAGCTGAATGCACAGAGGTAACATGAAACAGTACCAAGTGCTGGGGCTACATTCCCACTGCTAATTTAACTGGATTATGGATTCCATCACTAGGGCACTGGGTTCAGGCTCCACTTTGGACATCCTATCCTTGTCTTTGGCTTGTTAGCCCAGTTGATCAAGACATCATGCTAATGAGGTGAACTCTAGGTTTTGATTCCCAAGTAGGTGAACAGGATAAAAGAAAGTTTTAGAACTTGCAAGGGAACTTAGTGAAAACATGACTCCTGTGATTTTACATCCTCAGTGATGGCACTGAGGAACAGGAACGAGAAGCGTACTACTCAATCGCCCAGCAGATGTTGACTCTGCACTCTTTCTGCTCTACCATGCGTTAGTTAACTGAATTAGCTGTGACTCCAGTGCAAATCTCACCAGGAATCTTCTAAAAGCATGCTTCCGGTAAAAATGCAATCAGATGAGGCCAGAAAAATGACTCCAATGCCACTTATCCTGTTGGTAGGACAGCATGTCACCATCAAACACACATATTGACAGTAGAATGGGAAAGCTATTTCTGAAGACCCATTCTGCATTTTCTGTATTGATACAGTCCTCCACGGAAACTTATTCTGAACTATAGCAGTGAACATTAATAATCTGGTCACAGACATTAGGATTGAGAACTACTTGATAAAATGTTGAGAAATCCCAGTTTGTTTCCAAGTCTATTACTTTAGGGTTAAATCTACAAAAAAAAAAAAGAATTAACTTGTAGAACATTAACAAATAAATGTAGAAGAAATGAAAGAGATAAAAAATTACTGTTCGCAACAATTAGTACTGATGTACTGATTCATGCAGTATTGATGCAGGTAATAAACTTCAATAAATAAAAATAACGATTGGTTTTTTAAATATATTGCTATATATTTTATATATATATAGATATATATTCAAATGCTATTCATTTGGTATATATTCAAATGCTAAGAAAACCAAGTAAAACTACTTTTATAAGAAAAATCTAAAAAAAAAAAAAATTGGGTGAAAATTAGAAGAGAAACAGGTCAGAATATTTACATAATCACAAAGGGTTACTCTACAGGGGAAAATTAATTACAAAGGGGAAAACAGTAATTCCTCAATGGTGAAACCTGACAAGTACTATCCTACCCAAGGGATGAGATATCACCAGTAATTAGGAAAACCAGCCTCATGTGCCTTCTGATGATATGTACTGAGAAGAATGTGTGTGTGTGTGTGTTAGTCGCTCAGTTGTATCTAACTCTTTGCAATCCCACGGACTGTAGCCCACCAGGCTCCTCTGTCCAAGGAATTCTCCAGGCAAGAATACTAGAGTAGGTAGCCATTTCCTTCTCCAGGGGATCTTTCGGACCCCAGGATTGAACCCAGGTATTCTGCACTGAAGGCAGATTCTTTACTACCTGAGCCACCAGGGAAGCCCTGAAAAGGGTGTAACTTCATCTATATACAGTGCTGTGCTAGTACATGTAAATGTTTCACAACCAGAAATGGGGAAGGGGGTACAAGAACTGATTTGTAGAATTTGTTGATTTCCATGAAATCAACATGTAAACATTCCCACCATAGTGGATTTCAAGCTGTCATTATGGTATTACAGAACATAGCGTTGGGAAGTTATGTGAGAATTGGCTCTCATAGCTGGTACTGACTGACTCCAGCATACTGCTGGGTAGTATTCCTGCCAAAAATACATCACTAGATCTAATTATGAGGAACCTTGAGACAAACATCTGGCCCGTACTCTTCAAAAATGTCAGTGTGATGAATGCCAAAGAAAGGCTGACGAACTATTTGCAAGCAAAGAAGGTTAAAGAGTTCTAATAACTAAATGCTGTGTATTACATCAAATGCTTGATCCCTCTGGATCAAGAGGGAAAGCTGTTATAAAGGCACTACTGATATAAAACTGAACTGTATGTTAGGCAACATATAGGTTCAAGGTTAAGTCTTTTGAATGTGATCACTGTCATATGGTTCTATAAGAGATGTTCTTGATCCCAAGAAATACACCGTGAAATATTTACGGGTAAATAGTGTAACTTACTCACAAATGATTCAGGAAAAAAAATGAAACACATCTGGAGGTGTGTAGGGGGAGGGAGAGAAACAGTACAAATGTGGAAAATGTCAACAATTGGTGAATTTGGCTTGGCAAACATACTGGCATTTCTTGTGCTATTCGGGCAATTCTTCTGTAAGTTTGAAATTATTTCAAAATAAAAAGCTTGTTTAAAAACGGATGTATTTTCCTGGAGTGCTGGATATCTATTTGTTTTGATTTCCTCTCCCTTCCACCCCGACTCCCCTCTGCCCCCACTTTCAGACCATCCCATTCTTTTGGAGAACTGCTTGCTTCCTTCCTCACTGGATCTAATGGAAATACAATCATCCTTCTGTGGGCGAGAGATGGAGGATGGTTCAAAGACTTCTCCCTAGGGATTTTCCAAATTAGAACTAAGGGATCTCTCTGGTGATGAATGACAATGGGAAGATGTGGACCAGAGACAATCAGCGACCGTAGATGGACAGAAAGGAGCGTCTTAATATTGGTGTTGGGTATTGACTGTATCCACTGCTAGGCTGGGCCAGACTTCAAAGCCTGGTTAAAGTTCAAAACCTGTAAAGAATGATACCTTGTTTGCTACCTACATGCTCTTACCTTGGTTTACTAGTAAGCCTGCAAACAGTGAGATGAACCAGTGGGATAAGGATACAAATGAATGAGTTGGTACTAGAGGATCCTGGGAGCCTCTCTAATACCTTCTGTGCACACGACTACATGGAGGGAGGACTCTGCCAGGCAAGAGAAACCAGAGCAACTGGCTGACTAATTTTGTATACAATCAGGCAGGGAAGGGTCCACATCAACACTTAATACCTACCTACCATCTAACAAGACAGTTCTCGCTAGGCCATAAAAACATACTTGCCTGGTGAAAGGAAATAAAATTTCCTATTTTCTAGGAGTTATCATGCCCCTAAAGGGCCAGGCCATAAATACCACACTTGCACTCCCTCCTCCCCATGTGTAAATAAGCCAGTACTTTCTCCTTTTTCATCCAAGCTAGTTGTGAGAGGCAATGTCCACAGAGGATGGTCTCAGTGAATATTGTCTCCATTTGTTCTTTCAGATTGACCTCAGTACAGCTAACAAGAAGATAATTTCTTCATGGGGGTAGGTGGTCTGTCCTGTACATTGTAGAGTATTAAGCATCGCTCCCAGCCTCTGCTCACTAGATTCCAGTAGCAGCCTCCCCAAGTTGTGACAACCAAAAATGTCTCCAGAGTTGCCAAAGGGTTCCTTTGGGAACACGAATTGAGAACCATTGCTCTAGATTCACTAAATTTATTCCTAGATTAAGCTAGAAACATCAGAAACCTACAAACCAGAACCAAAAGGATTTCCCCAGGTAAAACTCTTTTTCCTTTTTAAACTGTGTTCTAGCACCACTCTTCCGGCTTATGATGAGAAACAAAATAAGAAATAAGCCTCAGAAATTCATTATTTTAATAACTTTAGGTGTGTTGTTCAGGACATGGTTCATTACACCATATAATATCCCTTTACGAGGACCCATGAGAGCAGTTTCTGATTCTTAGGACCAGTGATAACTATGTTCTTTTCAGCAGCTGCTTTGTTTTTAACCTTAATGACCATTGTGCTTTATGTAAGTGATTGTAACACCCTCAAGCGTTGGCTCTTAAGGGAAAATGGATTTCAAATTTGTAGCTAAATGCTTTATATTCACCATGTTGAATGTTTTACACTAACCTTAACTTGGCAGCTTCTAATTATTTCCACCTTTGTTTTCTCACAAATAATTCTTATTTCATCACTTAACACATTTTAGAGTTTTTTTTTCCCCTTTTTATTGAAGTATATATGGTAAAATGCACAACTCTGTGCAGCTTGATGAATTTTGATGTGTGTATATACTCACATAACCATCACCTGGATCAAGATATCAAACATGCTTACTAATTTTTTCACCTTAGGGAAATGTATATATATTTTATAAACCACATCAAATTAAAAACCTGATTTTGTTAATTAGAAAGGTGCAAAATAATACTGCAAAATTGTTTCAGCTTGTAAATTTTTGATTACTAACCAACTTCAGGATTTCCCTTGCAATTGCCTATTATTTACTATTGCCTATCTGTGAAATGACCCTTTTTTTCACTTAGCTATTTTAGAATTTATTTTTACAACTTGAGCTACCAATACTAATGCTTTGTCTGGTCTATGGAGCAGAAATTGTGTCCTTCAAGCTGTTCACCTCTGGCATTCTCTCCTTCTCCTGTGAAGTCAGACTGGACTTGGGCCTCCCACACTGGAAGAATCTATGGGTCCTTGAGTACGTAATTTTTTTCTGAAACTCCTCAGTTCCTCCTCTGTAAAATGGGGAGTGATAATATTGAAGTACTGAGTTGTTTGGAGCATGAAGTATAAATATAAAGCATTTATCATGAAGAGTAGCCCCTCAAGACTCTTAGTGTTAATCTCTCTGCACTGATGTTTACCATGTTGCTTTTTACATCCTTATATATCATTATATCTACAGCTCTCTACTTTGGTCTGGGACACTGCTCAATTTTCATGTAGTTCCATAACATTTCATCACTCTTCCTTTATACTATGTCTCTGTATCTGAGAAAAGCTTTAACTTTCCATAATAATCTTTGATATTCTTTTCCACTTACGTTTTTAAAGAAATTTTAAAAATAATCTCATCAAGCTTTTAAAAAGATAAGAGTAATTTGTCTTCCTCTTTGGAACTATAACACATCTCTATTGAAATTGCTCTAAAGTGATCATAAAGCTTCATGATATAACATGCAGATCACCTACATCCTGTGTCAGGATTAATAATCAGTCTTTTACATTTTCCTATATAAATAAGCCACTTTTTTTTCATTCTACTAATCTGGTTATCCTTATGTAGGATTATTATTATTATTTTTAGTGTATTTAACTTATATTTAATTTCTTCACCAAAGCCAATAATGCTAATAAAGTTTGGCTAATTCATTTTTATTTCCTAGACACGTAGTGAAATTGTTTGTAAATAATATTTTGGTTCAGTTCTTTGCAATGTATGGTGGTATAACTGATGGCACTGTACTAAAGAAGACATTTTACTTAACACATCAAAATAGCACTTCTTCCAAACATTGCCGGTGGACCAACTTAAGTTAGTTCTGGACTAACTTTTTGGTAAGGTCCACTAAAGCACACCACACACATGCAGTATGCTACAGCAAGTCTACTCCTAGGTACACACATAACAAATATGTTTACATATGCCCTCGAAAGAGCAGGTGCTAGGACCATTATGGCAGTTCTACTGGTGATAACCAAATACTGCAAGCTACCCAAAAGCCCGTTTACATACATGTGAAAATCAAAGTCGCTCAGTCTTGTCCGACTCTTTGCATCTCCATGGATATACAGTCCGTGGAATTCTCCAGGCCAGAATACTGGAGTGGGTAGCCATTCCCTTCTCCCAGGGATCTTCCCAACCTGGGGATTGAACCTAGGTCTCCCGCATTGCAGGTGGATTCTTTAGCAGCTGAGGCACCAGAGAAGCCAATAAACTGTGGTATACTCATACTCTGAACTGCCATTCAGTGGGGAAAATGAATAAACTGGCTGCAACTACACACAGCAACATGAATGAATCTCATAAATATAATTTGAGCAAAAGAAGCTATATGTCTAAAAGGTATAAACTGTAGGACTTCAGTTTTATAAAATACAAAATCAGCCCAAACTAATAAATGCTAATTTAAGTCTTGGTAGTGGGGGAATTAATGACTGGAATAACATGTGGGAGACTTCTCACGTATTGGTAATGTTTGTTTCCTTGACAGTGATGCCAGTCGCACGTATGTGTTCAATTTGTGAAAGTTCATTGAACTGCACCCTTACATCATATACACTTTCCTACATGTACACTTAAATATAAAGAGAAAGAAAAAAACAGAACTACCAATTTTCCCTCAGTTTTTCCCATTTTCCCCATTTTACTTAATGTCAGTTTGATCCTGAGTTGCTCAGGTCCAAGGTCTCCTTTGGGTACAGAGTCGGGAATTGAGTAACCTGTGCTACTGTGTATGGTGACTGTGTTTCCACCTTCGAATGTAGTACAACCTTACTTATCTTCTTTATTGTCTCCATATCCCCCATCACCTCTATCTAATAGGTTAAGATCCTAGGGCATGGGTTTTTATCTATTCTGGCCCTAGCTATATCTCCAGGACCTAGAACACTGCCTGGCAGACAGCAAGTACTCAGAACATTTGTAGAATATCAACTAGAAGAGTAGTAACCGAAAAAGTTGTGAGAGGGAGCATTTTTATCTTTCCTTTTTAAAAAAGGAAGGATGTTTCCTGATTCACTGTGCAGTTGATTTGCCTTGATTTCCAGCTATCTGAACCATGAGAACAACCAAGCGCAGGTGTTCCATGGGTGTGTATCACAGTTTCAAAGATATAAGTAGTAGGACCAAAGTATCTGGATGGACTGCTTCTCAGAAACTAGATCACAATGAAGATAGGAGCCAAGAGAAAAAAGTATGCAGGATGTGAATTAGTGCTGGGTTGTGGGAGGATAACAGAACTGAATATACAGGTATGGAAATGAGAAAAAAGGATATGGAAACAAGAATAAGTGAATCAGATCATCTTTTTCCATGGTGGAGCCCAGGTATGGTTTGTGAAATGCATGTTATTTTTTGGTGGACAGATGGCACACATTTTTGTTCTTGGAATGAAGTTCCAAAGAGACCCTGGTTTCTAGATATCATTCTCCACTGAAACCAAAAGGGCTGATTCCAAGGCTATGGCAGTGGGAGCAGTTAGAGGATCAAAATGAATGAGAGAGGAGATTAAAATACACTGAGGGGGGAAAAAAGTCCCTAAGTTCATGCTGATACTTAAAAATATTTTAAAAGGTAGAGAGGAGAAGACAGGAAAATTATTCTTTACAGATGACTGCTAATAAATATTGAAGGTGATAGAAATAGAGAATCACCATTTACAATCACTGTATATCATAGTACTAACCAGAGTACTCCTGAGAGTCCCTTGGACTCCAAGGAGATCAAACCAGTCAATCCTAAAGGAAATTAACCTTAAATATTTATTGGAGGGACTGTTGCTGAAGCTCTAATACTGTAGTCACCTAATGTGAAGAGCTGACTCATTAGAAAAGACAATGATGCTAGGAAAGACTGAAGGGAAAAGAAGAGGGTGGCAGAGGATGAGATACTTAGATAGCATCACCGACTCAATGAGTAGGAATCTGAGCAAACTCCAGGAGATGGTGAAGGACAGAGGAGCCTGGAGTGCTTGCAGTCCACGGGGTCACAAAGAGTCAGACAGGTCTTAGGGACTGAACAATAACAACCATAGGACTAACTGGCTTAGGCAAGAATACCCCTGGAGGCCAAGATTACTGTGTCAAAGACTGTTGGGAAACAGGATGGTCAAACAGCCTCAAAGTGCTGACTCTAGACAAGTTAGTACTTACAAAGGAGAAAAGACGAAGAGAAATCTGGCAGATATTAGCTGCACTGTGAGGCTTGCAGGATCTTAGTTCCCCAACAAGGGATTGAATCCAAGCCATGGCAGTGAAAGCCTGAGTCCTAACCACTGGACAACCAGGGAATTCCAGGCAGATACCACCTTAACCAAAAACAAAGCCTACTGCCATTGCAAGCCTCTTGTGAGACACACTGAGAAAAACACAACATCATTTAAGCAGTATTCTTGCCACAAAGAAATTGTTTTAGACTCATGGCTCTGAAACTTTCCTGTATAGTAGAGTTACTAAGAAAGCCATAAAGAACAGAGAGGCCCAGACTCATGAAGCAGGATATGGTGAAACAGGGCAGGCTGTGGGTCTCTGTAGTTTCGCCAATCTCTCAGATGATCCGGAGACATACCCAACATGCTGTATGTCTGGAATCGCTGAATTAGACAAATCCATATTTCACAAGTTGGGAGACATTCTTCAAGGCAAAAGGCCTTTACTTTTAAAAAATACCAGCGTAAGAAAAGCCAAGGAAAGACTGGACATCTGTTTCCCATTTTGGAGACTATATCATGACACCTAAAAGCAATGTGTGATCCTAGATGGATCCTGGTCCCGAAAAGGAAAAAACAAAAACAACAAACTAGCTCAAAAGTTAATTACTAAGACAGTGTGAATGGGAACTGTGTATTAGATACAGTTTGTGAAATATGGTATTAATCTCATAAAACTCTAAACCGCACATGGGCAGAGATCCACTTAAGTCAGTGGTCCCCAACCTTTTTGGCACCAGGGACCAGTTTTGCAGAAGACAATTTTCCCACAGATTGGAGGAGGTGGTTTTGGGATGGCTCAAGCACATTCCATTTATTGTGCACTTTATTTTTATTATTATTACATCAGCTCCACCTCAGATCATCAGGCATTAGATCCTGGAGCTGGGGACCCTTGGTTTACCAGGTTGCAAGTCACCCCTATACACACAGCACCTGTGTGGTATCTAGCACATAGTGGACATTCAATAAATATTTTAAATGAATTAATCTATACTTAGAAAAAAACAACCAAACATTTCAATAACAAGTTTCTACCAGATGATGCTGCAAAAAATATCATCAGAACTATGAGTCTTCCTCCATCCAATTCTTTTTACTTCCCCTCCTATTCTGAGATCTGGAGGCTCTGCTTTATTTCTTTTGAACCCAGGAAGAATGAGACTGTCACATGGCCAAACATCAGAGAGACTGGCTCCTGCCAACAATATCTGAATCCCTTTAATAAACTCTCACACCAACACAGTTGCAAAGCAAGGGAGTGAGTGTTCATGAGACTGCTCTGAAAACGAGAGGTGTAGTGATCTACAGCCAAATCATTAAGAGATTCAAGAAAGGGGAGCCTAAATAGGTCAGGTTCTGCTAATAGGCATGGAGGTTCCAAGGCACCCACAGCTGATAAATAAGAGGGGAGACAATTGGAGAACAGATGAATAATCGTCATTAGACACTCAGAACCTAGCTCTCTGCTTCTGTATTTATCTTTATGCATTATTAGATTACATACACAGCAGATGTTAATTACAGCATTCTAATTGCTTAAATGCACCCTGGCACCGATTTATGATTACAATTTGAACTTGTAGCAGTGGAGTGTCCTGAAGAAAAACTAGTCATATTTAAAAAACAAAAATGCAAGGTGCTTACCAGATAATCAAGGATGATTAGAGGGAGAAAGGATGAATCACGAGAAAGAAAGTTATGGTCATGATGTTAAAATAAAGCTTTTGAATAAATAAGCCCCACCAAAGTTAGTATCCCATCCTAATATTCCAGATGCTTTTTTGCAGGAGTGAACATTCAGTGATACTTTTATTTTTAGGATTACTGTGCCTCCATTTGATTGGTCCTCCCATTTGTTATTATTTTTTTCTCCAATAGAGTATGTCACATTTAAATTGTTTACACCAATATCCTCCTTTTATGCCATAATTGTGGTCATTTATGCTCAAGTTCTTCAGTATTCTCGCCTGGAGAATTCCACAGACAGAGGATCCTGGAGGGCTACAGTCCATGGGATTGCAGAATTGGACAGGACTGAACGGCTAACACTTTCTTCTTATAAATGGTAACAGCTTATAAAAAGTCCCCTTGGGAATTTTGGAAGAATATTGTCAATAACAACAACAAAAATCAGAAACATGTAAGTGCTAATGATCTGTTCCTAGAGGTGGACATATACTAATTCATTGACTCCTTGGGACAACCCTACGAGGAGATATCAATATTACCTCAGTTCACAGGTCAGGGGACTAAAGATTAGGAGATCACAGTAGACTTACTTAAGGCCACCTACCCTTTCAGTGGTGCTGTCAGGATTCAAGCTGGGACCAACCCTCCACAGTGCCCCCCACCTTTGCCATATGGCACGTATTGAGCCCATACTTTGGTCTCTCCAAGGAGTGAACAAGACACTCTTGGCTGGTGTCTAATATCCACAAAATATCTACTGACTTCACTCCAGTTGGGACGTAATTTATACTCTTATATATTTCATGCATTCTTAGTAAATTAAAAATTGTAACTATTTATGGCCGATTCAACAGGTTCAATGAAATGAGTAGCCTGCTTTATTTCCCAATGAATTTATATTGTAAAACATTAATATTAAGATTCTTTAATTATGAAATGAAAGTCTCCCATTCAATTTCTTCTTTCTGAAAAGTATAAAAATAGCTTTGCAAACCTCCTCCTTAGGTCTCTTAAACATGTATAACAGGGCAGAAAGGCAAATGACATCTGTTTCTAGCATGGGTTAATAGATGATAGATGGACAGGGAAATGGATGGACACAGAGAGAGAATGGGTATGGGTAAATTAGTTTTTAGAAGTTACTTTGCTACGCTCCTTTTGAAATACAACATTTGAGTCTTCAAGGATGTCAACTTAAGCATTTTCCAAAGCAGGAACCATACAAAAAAATTGGATTTCTATAATAAATTAGGAAAATATCTTCCAGAGTCATTTCATCCATTCCTAGATTTTAAGATATTATATTTTCAGCTGAATGGACCATCTACCTCCTCTTTCCGTCATCCAAACATTCACTGTGCAATTTTTAAGTATTATGACTTTTTTTGAGTGACAATTTAGCTACAATGCTATTCTTTTGGCCCCTTTCTGTGATGATGATTTGCCAAAAAAGTATTTACTAAAAGTTTAAATGTTTTAAGGTAAGTCATGTTAAATAGCACCATTATGAAATACAAATCTTACAGCTCGACGTTTAGTGGCTCTTTTCAATGTAATCAACAAATATTTGAGTGCCTACTTGTGCTGGCAAAATATCAATGAACAAATAATTCATTCTTTGTAAATTTACCCCGGGCAGTGCCAACTGGAGTGCATTTCCCTTATACTCTAAGACCTTGTTCTTTTGCCTCTTTGGGCGGGCCTTGGATTTTTCATCCAAGGACTGACCAATTTCCTCTTTAGCATCTCACGGAGGTGGTAAAGGCAGTGACAAAGCACGTGTGACAGGTACCCGAGGATTACAACTGACATGTGTTATAAGCTATTATTACGAAAACTTGCATTTAGACAAATGCAAAGGCAGCACAGATCTCAATATTCATGGTATAAGACATGTAATTTAAATGTTAGGAAAACATAGAGGGAAAACCACATGAAACAGGGAAAAGTGAAATACTGATTATAAAACTCCCAACAGCCCTTTAAAATAGGCATTCGATTGCTTTCTTCCTCATGGATTGGCTAGTCTTCAAACCAACTCTGCTGTTTGGCTTAGTGATTTCACTGGGTAAATAGTGATGGCTAGTTATTTTGAGAAAGTGTGCTCACCTCTCTGTAGACAGAACTTACATCCTGCAAAATTCAGTTTCTGTTACCGACCCGTTAAATAATTTCAGCACCGTGAAATTGAGCTTAAGGATTAAAATACACACATTCACATAGGCAAACACTCTCAAATTCCAACAGAGTTTTACAACTCTACCAAGCTAGCAGACAGACTGGATATATCTTAGTCCTTGGTAAGGACTCAAATTGTTGGTTGTTGAACTACATGGAATAATTCCAGGATAAGAGTCATGAATGAGATGCTGACAGTAATGGACTGGTTACAGAGGAATACGTTTCATGTTCTGTTAGGTGAGCTGAGACTAATTCCTCTCTTTTAAGGCATTGTAAACAGGGACACTAATACGTCTTACTATGAATGTGTACTTTTTAAAAAGCCTCTTTGTGGACTTCCCTGGTGGCACAGTGAATAGGAATCTACCTGATAATGCAGGGGAGAGGGGTTTGATCCCCGGTCCAGGAAGATCCGACATGCTGCCGACCAACTAAGCCCATGCACCACAACTAAGCATGCGAGATGCAACGACAAAGGCTGCATGCCACAACTACTGCACCCATGTGCTGCGACTACTGAAGTCCACATGCCTAGAGCCGGTGCTCTGCAACAAGAGAAGCCACCACAAGGAGAAGCCTGCGCACTGCAACTAGAGAGCAGCCCCTCTCGGTGCAACTAGAGAAAGCCTGCACAGAGCAGTGAAGACCCAGTGCAGCCAAAAATAAATATAAATAAATAAAATTATTTTTTTAAAGTCTCTTTGTCATGAACAGGCAGCTGGAACAATAATAAATTATCAAATATTGTTCTAGGTTTCAGGAGACTATTTCCCACTCAAAAAAGTCACAGGTTGATTACTTATGACCTCATTATTGACTTTTGGGATGACTCATTTCTCCAATTTTTCTTCCACTCCTTCTTCGCTGCTGCTTATATGGTAAGGATGTGAGAGTTGGACCATAAAGAAGGCTGAACACCAAAGAATTGATGCTTTCAAACTGTGATGTTGGAGAAGACTCTTGAGAGTCCCTTGGACTGCAAGGAGATCAAACCAGTCCATTCTAAAGGAAATCAACCCTGAATATTCATTGGAAGGACTGATGGCTGGAGCTGAAGTTCCAATACTTTGGCCACCTGATGAGAAAAGCTGACTCACAGGAAAAGACCCTGATGCTGAGAGACTGAAGACAGGAGGAGTCGGGGATGACAGAGGACGAGATGGTTGGATGGTATCACCGACTCAATGGACATGAGTTTGAGCAAACCTTCAGGAGATGGTGGAGAGGGAAACCTGCTGTGCTTCAGTACATGGGGTAGAAAAGAGTCACACATGGCTGAGCGACTGAATGACCATATGGTAACTTTGACTTTAGTAAGAAGGAGAAAGGAAAGCCAACAATATTCAGAGTTTGACTGAATGGCAGGGGTAGAAGAATATATTGGAAGACTTAGCTAAAATGAGGTTTTACGATTAACTGGATTCCCTTTGCATACACTTGCAATGCTCCTCCATCTTAAAGCCAATCAATTTCAGCATCTCCTTGAAATTCCAAGAAAAAATATCTGAATTGAAGAGGAGAGAAATATGTCAACCTACCCCTGTAGCTGATTTTACAGCAATTCTCTTAAATGTCTACAAAAAGGCCTTACAGTAAATAAAGCAGCAGAGGTTACAGTACTTATGCTGAGACTCCTGTGCTTTAAAATCCCATCACGTGACGTGCCAAATGGTATCCCAATAGGTTCAGTATATTAAATTTCAGGGTTACAGGAACAATATCAACTCTGGAAAATTGAATGTAGGAGCACTGGCTCTGTCTTAGGCAGTGAAAACAAAATTAAGATAGAAAGCTGAAAAGGTCTAATCTTAAGGTTGTTACTCAGAACTGCTTTTCAATCTGGCTCAATCTTTTTCAAGCAAAAACTACCACAATATTGAAATTAGCCTCCAATTAAAATAGATAATTTTTTAAAAAGCTAATTTTGCAAAATCTGATCATTTTAGTTGTGAATGTAAACTACATTTACTTTAGTCACTTAATAAATATTTATTGAGGGTCTATAGTGTATGCCTGTCTTTGTGCCAGAGGTTGGGATGTAAAGCTGAATAAGAGCTGACCCTGGTCCCAAGGTGACAGTCCAGTTGCACAGGGAGCAGATGTAAAAATGAGTAATTCCCCATAATGGGAAGAGAGCTACGGAAGTATTTAGAGGATATTTTCAAAGTGGGAGGAACTTAAGTCCTTCAGGATAGGGTTGGCAGTAGTGCACAGGGAAGGGAAGAATTGCTTAAGGGGTGGGGACTCTGGAGCTGAGCTCAGAAGCATGAGTGGAAATCCATCAGAGGGAAACGAAAGGCAAGAGAAACATTCAGCAGAGAAAGAAGGACATGAGGAAAAGAAAGACAGTCAGCACAGGAATAAATATATTAAAAGCACACAGAAACTTGAGAAAGCTGGTATTAATCTGCGAACTAGGAGTTATTTCAGTATGAACATGATGAGTGGGGAAGAGGCTAGAGTGATGAGCTGGGGCTTGTGCATCCTAGGAAGGGGTTTGATATGTCAGAGCAGTAGCAATAACACGACTTCACTTTCACTTTTCACTTTCCTGCATTGGAGAAGGAAATGGCAAACCACTCCAGTGTTCTTGCCTGGAGAATCCCAGGGACGGGGGAGCCTGGTGGGCTGCCGTCTCAGGTCGCACAGAGTCGGACACAACTGAAGCGACTTAGCAGCAGCAGTTACTAGCAAAACAATGTCTGTCTTAGACACTGTTTTATGCACCTGGCATATATTAATTTATCCGTGGTAGTGGGAACTATGATCCTCACTTTATAGTCAATAGAACTGAGGCTTAAAAATATAAGTAACATCCCAAGGTTAGAGCCAAAGCCATGTTTTTGAATCCAGACTGTCTAGTTTCAGTCTAACCTCTCCCCCACTGCATTATATTGCTTCTCTAGGTAGCAGGGGCAAGCCAAGATGGGAGGTATGAAGTCTTGCTGATTTTATGTTCTAAAATGTCTCAAATCGTGGGATTTCCTTGGTGGTCTGGCAGTTAAGACTCTGGGCTTCCAATGCAGGGAGAGTGGGTTTGAGCCCTGCTTGGGAATTAAGATTCCACATGCCACACGGTGCCCCATGGCCAAAAAATAAAAAAAAGAATTAAATAAATAATGCCTCAACCCTACAAATGCTTCAACAAATGAATCCATTTGTTCATTCTTTAAACATTCGCTCCTTCCCTTATCCATTCGTTCAATAACCTTTTACCTAACCTCTAGGTTCTAGAGTTTCTAATATATAAAAAAACCTGGTCCCTACTCCTTATGTGCAAGTCTATATTAAATATAGAAATAAAAACATGAATTTTCAAAGCAACCCTGCAATCCTTCACCATCTTGACTCCTGGCCCTTACAACACAAGAATATATAGATAATAGGAAGAAAAGTGGACAAGATGAGGTCAACGTATCCAAAATACTCAAAAAGTTAAAAGTCTCATTGAATGTAAAATACAGGCAGCAACTGATCCCAACAAAAAAAATACATACCTCAAAGAAAGAAATAAGTGAAACTAAATGCCTAATGTGCTGATATCAGGATTATGGATTGATTCCTTCCTAAAATTTTTTTGCCCTTTTCTGCATTTTCTAAATGTTCTACAATCAACAAGTATATTTTTACAACAGGAAAGCGTCTGATTACAATTGACAAATTACAGCCAGTTGTCTTAAGAGTAGACCTTTTACTTTTCTAGATAAAGCAATTAGGAATTTTCAGCTTCCACTTAGCTTTATCCAGTGACAAAGATAACTGCGTATTTTTTCTAATGGAGGGAGAATGATCAGCACAATGGTTTTAT
This sequence comes from Bubalus kerabau, assembly GCF_029407905.1. Classification (NCBI taxonomy): domain Eukaryota; kingdom Metazoa; phylum Chordata; class Mammalia; order Artiodactyla; family Bovidae; genus Bubalus; species Bubalus kerabau. The sequence goes on along the minus strand of NC_073643.1, from coordinate 33,984,932 downwards.
TCTCTTCATGCAGTTTTAAAGAGATAAAGTTTAAAAGAGATAAAGGACATTGATTGTTTTTGTCTGCTTTTCTTATATAAAACAAATTCAAGTATCCTGTTAAAAAATGTTTAGAAAAGTGTTACTGAGAAAGCGAAAATCCTCCCATAATCTTGCTCTCAGAGATAATAAAAATGTATACTATGCAATGGGCTCCCCCAGTGACTCAGCAGTAAAGAATCTGCCTGCAGTGCAGGAGACACAGGTGATGCAGGTTTGATCCCTGGGTCAGGAAGGTCTCCTGGAGGAGGAAATGGCAACCCACTCCAGTATTCCTGCCTGAAAAGTTCCATAGACAGAGGAACCTGGTGAGCTGCCCCAGGTACACACACTTACATGCAAACAGCATTCAGAGTGAGGACACTGGGCAGCATGTTCTAACCCTGCACATGCGGCCAAAGCATGCTTGGGGCTGAGACTCTCCCCGCGTCTCCTGAAGAAAGGGCACACCTAATAAGGCCTCAGTCAAGAAATGGGGTAAAAGGGAGGATAAAAATAAATGTGATCGGACAGTCCTGCAATAACTCTATTTTTTAAATAGCACTCCTAATGTGTGGCTCACTCGTATTTCTACATTTATTCAAAGTACTATGATAAACCTAGACAGCATATTAAAAAGCAGAGGTATCACTTTGCCAACAAAGGTCCGTATACTCAAAGCTATGGTTTTTACAGTAGTCATGTACGGATGTGGGAGTTGGACCATAAAGAAGTCTGAGCATGGAAGAATTGATGTTTTAAACTGTGATGCTGGAGAAGACTCTTGAGAGTCCCTTGGACAGCAAAGAGATCAAACCAGTCAATCCTAAAGGAAATCAACCCTGAATATTCATTGGAAGACTGAAGCTGAAGCTCCAATATTCTGGCCAACTGGTGTGCATAGCTGACTCATTAGAAAAGACTCTGATGCTATGAAAGATTAAAGGCAGGAGGAGAAGGGGATGACAGAGGATGGGATGGTTAGATGGCATCACCGACACAATGGACATGAATTTGAACAAACTCTGGGAGATAGAGGACGGGAAGCCTGGTGAGCTATAGTCCATGGGGTTGGTTGCAGAGTTAGACGCTACTGAGTGCCTGAACAACAAACCGTCACATTGCCCTTAAAATGAACACAACACATGCTCACACACAAATGTGCAAATGAGAGACTCTTTAAGACTTATTGTGGGCCATGGGAAGGTAGCATTACTAAACATTTCACTGATAACACAGCACTCACTAGAAATCCTGGCCCATAATTGGAACACAATAATTTTTTTATTGAATGAATGAAGACAAATACTACGGTTTCTGCAGCCAGATTACCTAGTGATGACTTCACTACTAATGAGCTATTTGATACTGCTAAGTTGCTTTAGTCGTGTCCGACTCTGTGTGACCCCATAGACGGCAGCCCACCAGGCTCCCCCGTCCCTGGGAGTCTCCTGGCAAGAACATTGGAGTGGTTGCCATTTCCTTCTCCAATGTATGAAAGGGAAAAGTGAAAGTGAAGTGGCTCAGTCATGTCCGACTCTTAGCGACCCCATGGACTGCAGCCCACCAGGCTCCTCCATCCATGGGATTTTCCAGGCAAGAGTACTGGAGTGGGTATGAGCTATTTAACCATGATCAAATTTTTTACTTTATTTATGCTTCCATTTGCTCATTTGTTAAAGTAATAATAAATAACAGCATTGCTGGTCGTGAGGCTTAGAGGAGTCAATACAGGAAAAAAAATCAGTTCGAGCTCTCAGTAAGTCCATTTCCCATCCTCCACCTCATCCCCACCCCTGCCCACGCATGGTCTCTGCCACAGAGCACCTACTGAACCTCACTTGCTTTTCCATTTTCTGTCATCTCATGATTATAATAATAATGTGGTAAAGAACTTGCCTGCCAATGCAGGAGACCCAGGTTCAATCGCTGGTCAGGAAGATCCCCTGGAGAAGGAAATGGCAACCTATTCCAGTATTCTTGCCTGGACAATCCCATGGACAGAGGAGCCTGGCAGGCTATAGTTCATGGGGTTGCAAAAGAGTTGGATAGGACTGAGCAACTAACATCTATACCCAAAGAGATAAGGTGGCCAATACTATTTTAATTTTGCAACCATGTCTTCAAAGGTATGGTAGTGATAAATGGTTTGATTATTAAATCACAGGTATGGTTGAAGAGCAGAGAAGGCAATGGGACCTGACTCCAGTACTCTTGCCCGGAAAATCCCATGGACGGAGGAGCCTGGTAGGCTGCAGTCCATGGGGTTGCTAAGAGTCGGACACGACTAAGCGACTTCACTTTCACTTTTCACTTTCATGCATTGGAGAAGGAAATGGCAACCCACTCCAGTGTTCTTGCCTGGAGAATCCCAGGGACGGGGGAGCCTGGTGGGCTGCCATCTACGGGGTCACACAGAGTCGGACACGACTGAAGTGACTTAGCATAGCATAGCATAGCATGGTTGAAGAGACCTGCAAAAATCACCACTGAGGGCAAATCTGCAGGATTTCTCACGCATTTGAGGCTTTTCCAAGCAGGCTGTCCAACAGCCCACACACAGAAGGCTCCCAGGTTCCTCAGCATCATTATTGTCACTTCCCCATCATCACCATCTGGCACAGGTGGTGGCTGTGTGCAGGCAAGGTGTGCCCCTCTGCATTCTCCCCAAGGAAGCCAAACAGGTTTGGGACCCTTCACTTAACAGACAACTCAGACAACAGCTCTCTTCTGGAGAACTCTTGGGGAACCGTACAGGCAGTTTCAAACATTTCAAACATTCAACCCGAGCATCCTTCTGAAATCTTCTTTCAGAAGTGCCTAGCCCAGGCTGTCAAAGGGGGTCAAAGCCATTTGACCCCTAACGAGCAGAGGCACCTTATTGACCATAAGCTAAGAGTATCGACATGAACAACAACATTCAGAAAATGGGAAGAGGGAGCTTAAACTGAGGATGCCACAAATATGCCCCCTCATGGGCAGTGGGCAGACAACCCTCACCCATCTAGAGGCAGGATGTATCATGGTTAACCTCATGGACTCAGGCATCATACTGCCTGGTGTGAATCTTGGCTCCTCCACTTATTAGCAATGTGAGTCTGTGTATGTTATTTAATGTCTGTACCTCAAAATTCCCATCTGTAAAATGGGGGATAATAATAGATTTTACCTAATAGGTTCTTACATACTAGGGTTGGAATGAGAACTGAATGCACGAATACATACAGTAAGTGCCTAGCAAATTATATGTATTCAATAGTTGTTAGTGCTATGACCAGCCCATTCTGTAACAATAGCTCCTGAGTTCCAAATTACTGAGCAATCCCCTAAAAGGGGCAGCTGAGGTAAATGGAAGGTGCTTCTAAGGTCCAGGGTCTCCTGCTGGTATAATTTGCCAAGGACACTTTCCCCACATAATAGCCCTGTGATGTTAAGCAAACTACTTAATTTCTCTGTGCCTCAGTTCTTTTATTTGGAAAAGGGGATAGTTTCCTTCTTCCAGGGCTATAGGAGGATCAAATGTATTAATGGCTAATTGCACACCACCCAGCCCACTGCTGGCTCATGATAATGTAGAGAAAAGGCTCTTTGGATGTTTCTTTCCTTCTCTCTAGTCTCAGAGCTGGAAATGCATTTCATACCTTCCTTCACTTTCCTGTTTTTCTTTTCCCTCCACTTTTTTCAACTCCTGTTTTTCCTCCACTTTTTTTTTTTTTTTTTAACTCCCAGGAAAGAAGAGGAAGAGAAATGAAAAGGCATCTTTCTGAAGTCTTATCATTGGACCTTGATTCATATTTCTCAAAGCGAGTTTCAATATGTATTTAAACTTTCTGCATGTTTAGCATGCAGGAAATCCAATGGTTCTTCAACCAAGGTGTTCAGGAGAATAACCTAAGAACCTTGTTGAAAAAACTGATGCCCAGCTCCCCACTCAATCCTAAGTCTGTGATATGGAGCGTGACAAGAGGCAGGAGCCTGGTCATTTAAATGAGCATTTGTTGTCAATCTGATAAAAGGAGTCAAAGGTTACACATGAGACCTGCTGTAATCTCAGAGAATCACTCTGAAAGGGGAAACATGTCTTAGAAAGGTTAAATACTTCTCCTAAGATCACACGGCTGCTGTGGCTCAGGGGCAGCCTGAGCCCTGAGGTCTTCCCTTAAAGCTACATTTCCTTGTCAAGATCAAAACACAGAATGATTTTTAACTTATTTTCTCCTATTGCAAATTTCAGCAGGTCATAGAAAACAGAAACACATCGTTTAGATTACTTTATAAGGACAGGCCAGAGAAGGCAATGGCACCCCACTCCAGTACTCTTGCCTGGAAAATTCCATAGATGGAGGGGCCTGGTGGGCTGCAGTCCATGGGGTCGCTAGAAGTTGGACACGACTGAGCGAATTCACTTTATTTTTTCACTTTCCTGCATTTGAGAAGGAAACGGCAACCCACTCCAGTGTTCTTGCCTGGAGAATCCCAGGGACGGGGGAGCCTGGTGGGCTGCCGTCTATGGGGTCGCACAGAGTCGGGCACAACTGAAGCAACTTAGCAGCAGCAGCAGCAGAAGCAGCATAAGGACAGGCATATGTTAAGCCAGATTTTGTCATGACTCTTGCTGAAGTACACTTTTTCTCAGAGAACAAATTTCACCTTCACTGATATTTAAGTGGGATTTAAAATACCAGTAGAAAAATCAAGAGATCCTTGAAGCATTTCTAGTTACAAACAGTCTCAAATGGGGTGGCAGGTGGCAGGCACGCAATAAGTAACTGCAGAATAAATACAGTACTCATATGTACTGAGCTCTAGCGATGGTTGAATTTGGCTAACACACCAGTGCCTTCATAATTGAGGTCTACCAGAACCAGTTTTCTAGAAGAAACAGACCTTTAACTGATATCTAAAAAGATTAGAGAAAAATCCAATGATCTTTTCACTTTTAACATTAGGCTAAACATGAAATTTTGTTCTTTACAGAATCATTTTTCACTCTTTTTTGGCTGTGCGGCATGGCTTGCAGGACCTTAGTTCCCTGGCCAGGGATCAAACCTCTTTCCCCTGAAATAGAGGCGTGGAGTCCTAGTTACTGGACCCGTCACTCATTCTTGGCTGAAAACTGTAAATAGAGTTACTATAGCATTGCTAAATGTTATTCAGTAATAGCTGGAACATGTTTTTTTTTGTTTAGCATATTAGGTGTTCAACTTCCTAGCATATTTAGATGCATTTCATACTCAATACTAGTCAAACTATATATCAGATAAGCTGTTTTTGTTTATCTCTTGATTTCCTGGGAATCAAGGGTTGACCATCAATAACATCCATTCAACTTATTGAATTAACCAACAACTAACTGAATGCCCTATGTGTACTTGACTGTAACATGGGAGATTATTTTGGAATAAGTAAAAGTGAGAAATATTTGTCCTTTTTTCAGACTACCCAGGACACCCAAATCAGAAATGAGGCACAATCTTTCTTTCAACGCATTTAAGTGGCACCAATGGCTCATCCAGGCTTCCCAGGTGGCTCAGTGGCAAAGAATCCACCTGCCAATGCAGGAGACGTAGATTTGATCCCTGGGTTGGGAAGATCCCCTAAAGAAGAAAATGGCAACCCACTCCAGTATTCGTGCCTGGGAAACCTCATGGACAGAAAAGTCTGGCAGGCTACAATCCATGGGGTCACAAAAGACTCAGACACGACCTGGCAACTAATACAACAACAAGAGGGCTCATTCGCTGTGCAGTAGGGGCGACAATATTTACAAAACCATTGCAAACCACCCAGGGCTTCCAATGACAGATCATGAGGCTGAATTTTGTGAATATAAATCCATATTTAAATAGCTACACAGAGCTTCAGTGACTGTATTAACCCTCATCACAAGTCATCTTTCTTATAAACCAAGCATGCAAAAAGATACGGTGACTTTGTGTGTATTTGAAAATAATAGCTGTCTTTTCCTGCCTGTGTATTTCTCTCCTCAGTGGAAGGGGAAAGCTGTCTGGCAGAAAGGAAGAAGAATGGCTAGGGGCTAACAGAGAGGCTAACACGTTTGGTGGGAAGACTGTCCCCTGCATAGTGTGGAAGGAAGACTCATTCACCATCCACCTCTGTTCTACTGCTGAGGCTATGTTCTCATAAAACTTATTTACTCTTGTAGCTGTGATTCAGATGATATTCCTTATGCAGAATGTTCTTAAATTATCATACATTGTTAACAAACAACAGCCCAATCCTGTTATCTTATTTACTGGATCTTGTAACATCTCTTGGGATTGTGTGTAACTAGCTATCTGCATATTACTTAGACAGAAAATATCAAACTGTAAATTCCTACAGATGAATCTAAAAAAGTTACCCCAATAATGCAAGTCATAGTGTCTTACAACACCATGTTTTATAAAAGTTCTGAATTCTTTGACAGGTCATTGAACACTCTCATTTAGAAAGGAGCGCTTGACCTACGAGGAGAATTTAAAAGAACTCTACTTCCTTAAGATCAACAGGATTAGCAGAAAAAGCTACAAGAGAAATATCAAGAGTTAAATTTTTCATCCTTTATTTTTTTTTTTGTTAACAACAGAGTAAACAAATCATCAAGGAGACTATTTCTTTGGACCTTGGCCAGCTAGGTAGTGAGAAATATCACAAGGGGTATTTGTATTTCTCTCCATAAGAGACGATGACCAATCATGACTTATGAAATGTTTTCCTGACTCACTAGACTCTGATGCTGGGAGGGATTGGGGGCAGGAGGAGAAGGGGATGACAGAGGATGAGATGGCTGGATGGCATCACTGACTCGATGGATGTGAGTCTGAGTGAACTCCGGGAGTTGGTGAGGGACAGGGAGGCCTGGCGTGCTGCGATTCATGAGGTCGCAAAGAGTCGGACATGACTGAGCGACTGATCTGATCTGATCTGATGCTGCTTTTGCTATACATGTGTCTATCAGGCAACCCAATGCACTCTTGAGGAAACCCACATCTCAGAAAAAGAGGCTGTCATAAAGCCTTTGGTGCTGGAGACATTCTACTTTTCTTACAGAATTAGCCAAAAACTCTGCTTTGGAGTAACAGGGGCTAAATTTACCCCCTTTCCTGAAAAAAAAAAACGAAAAAAACTAGACAATAAATATGAAATAATAGTCATCAAAACAGTGCACATCAGGCAGCAAAGGACCATGAAGATTGAACGAGGTAAACCCCAACTATCCCCACTTGGCTGTGAAGAGGAAACCCAGACAGAGCAAGGTGGACTTCTGGAGTTGAGCGGACGGATAAGAGAGTTGGGAGAGCAAATGGATGGGATTGTACGGAACAGAGTGCTAGAGAAAACAGAGTTGCACTGAGAGAGAGTCTTAAAGCTATGCAGAGGGTCTCATGCTCTCACTGCCGAGGGCCCAGGTTCCCTGATCAGGGAATTAAGATCCCTCAAGCCACATGGCATGCCCAAAAAAAAAAGAATAAGTAGACTGAAGACATTAAAACAGTTATTATAACTATAGTCATACATTCCAAAAGTTATATAGCTACAGGAAAGATTTTAAAACCATCCAAATCAAACTTCTGAAGATAAAACTTCCAATGGACAGGGTGGGATAAATGGCAGATTAGATTGCAAAAGAAAGATAAATAAAAGTGAAGACACTGAAATCGGAATTATCAAAATAAACCCAGAAAGAAGTAACTAAATGAAAAGAGTATCACTTAGCTGTGGGGTAATTTCAGGAGGTCTAGTACATGTGTAGTTAGAATTTGCAAAGGTGGCATGCGTGGGAACAGAAAAAAAAAAAAAACAACCAGTTAAAGAAATCATGGCTGAAATATTCCCAAATTTGATAAAAACTATAAACCCACAAGTCCAAGATGCTCAGTAAATATAATCATAGAAAGCATGGAGAAGGAAGCAAATTGTTCAAAGTAGTGAGAAAGAGAAAATCTTAAAAGCAGAGATGATTAAATTTTTACACAAAAACAATGACAATGTCATAAGGATCTGTAACACAACTAAAAATAAAACATATGACATTGACAGCTTAAAGGTTGAGAGAGGAGAAATAGAAATATACTATTATAAGGTTCTTGTACTACCTGTAAAATGGTACAATATATAATAAACTTGAAGGTAGACTTGATAATTTAAAGATGTATACTATAAACCCTAAGGCAATCACAGAAAACTCAAAACAAAGAGTTATACTAATAATCCAACAAAGGATGTAAAATGGAATCATAAAACACTCAATAAATCCAAAAGAAGGCAAAAAAAAAAAAGGAACACAGAATAGATAGGACAAATAGAAAACAAATATCAAGACAGACTTAAACTTAACCATATCAACAGTCACATTAAATGCAAATAAAGTAAACAACCAGTTAAAAGACAGAGATAGATAAATGGATAAACAAAATGGATAAAAGTTTCAAGATGTAACTATACGCTGTCTGTAAGAAATGCACTTTTAAAATACAGACATAGAGTACAACTAAGAGATGGAAAAAAGGAAACATTAAGTGGTTATATTAACATCAAACAAAGCAGATTTCAGAATAAAGAATATTATCAGAATACAGAGGATCATTTAATAAAAATAATCCAGAGGACACAGCATTCTTAAATGTTTATACCCTAATAAGAAAACTTTAAAAAGAGTCCATTGGGAAGATCTAAGAAAAATAAAGCAGTTAAAGATCGTGTTAAAAAAATAAATAAATAAAATACATGAAACAAAAACGGATAGAACTTACAAAGAGAAGTAGAAAAATCCACAATCATAGCTTTCAGTATCCCTCTGTCAATAACTGATACAAGAAGGAGATATAAAATGAGCAAGATACAGTATCAAGTTGATCTGGTAAACATTTATTAGAACATCCACCCAATGATAGCATAGTACACATTCTTCCCAAGTGCATGTGGACCATTGACCAAGATGGAGCATATTCTGGACCATAAACAAGTCACATCAAATTTCAAAGAATTTAATTTACACAAAATGTGTTTTCTGACCACAGTGGATTTAATTAAAAATAAAGAGCCCTGAAAGTCTCCAAATTTCTGGAAACCAAACTATACACTTCCAAATAACAAGGAGCCAAAAGGAACTTTAAAAATATTTACAACTGAATGAAAATAAAACACAATATATCAGAATTTGTGGGATACAAAATGAATACTTAGCAGAAAATGCTATATTGTACTATATATATATACTATATATATATATATGTACTATATATATAAAATGCCTATATTAGGAAAGAAATACCTTTAATCAGCAATCTCAGCTTTCAACTTAAAAGAATGGTATATGAAGAGAAAACTAAACCCAAAAGAAGAAAAAGAAAGTAATAATGATAGAAGATAAAAATAATAAAGATCATAGCAGAAATCAATGAAATAGAAAAAAAAATTTTTTTTTAATAAGAAAATCATTGAAACCAAAAGCTGATTCTTTGCGAGGCTCAATAAAGATAAACCTCTTGCCAGAATGATAAATAAAAAAGAGAGAAGATACCAATTATTAGTATCAGGATCAAGAGAGGCAACATCACTATGGACAGCACATGTTAAAATGATAAGAAAATATGAACAACCATGGCTATAAATGGGGCTTCCCTGGTGGCTCAGTGGTAAAGAACCTACCTGCCAATGCAGGAGACATGGGTTTGATCCCTGGTCCAGCAAGATCCTCCCATATACCTCAGAGCAACTAAGCCCGTGTGCCACAGCTTTTGAGCCTGTGCTCGAGAGCCTGGGAGCTGCAAGTACTGAGTTCATGGGCCACAACTACTGAAGCCCGTGTGCCCTAGAGCCTGTGCTCTGCAACAAGGGAAGCCACCACAGAGAGAAGTCCAAGGACAGCGACTAGAGAGTAGCCCCTGCTCACTAAAACTAGAGAAAAGTCCACGTAGCAATGAAGACCCAACACTGCTAAAAATAAACAAATTGATAAAATAAAATTTAAAAATGAATTCAAAATGGATAATAGACCTAAATATAATACCTAAAATTCTAAAACGTCTAGAAGAAAACAGGAGAAAATCTTTGTGACCTTGGATTAGACAACGTTTACAGAGATACAATATCACAATCCTTAAGAACAAATTGATACACTAGACTTCATCAAAATACAAGTCTTTTAGTTTTTGAAAGACATTAAGAGAACCGACAGCAAGCCACAGACTGGGAAAAAATATTTGTAATCCACATAACTGATAAAGTACTTGTATCCAGAATATATATGCTCTGAAAACTCATAACAAGTAAACGGCAACCCAAAGAAACTGGGCAAAAGATTCAAACATAAAAAAGATATACTGATGTAAATAAGCACATAAAGTGAAGTCGCTCAGTCGTATCCGACTCTTTGCGACCCCATGGACTGTAGCCTACCAGGCTCCTCCATCTATGGGATTTTCCAGGCAAGAGTGCTGGAGTGAATTGCCATTTCCTTCTCCAAGGGATCTTCCCGACCCAGGAATTGAACCCGGGTCTCCCGCATTGCAGGCAGACGTTTTACCGTCTGAGCCACCAGGGAAGCCCCAAATAAGCACACACACACACACACACACACACACACACAGAAGTCGCTCAGTCGTGTCCGACTCTTTGCGACCCCATGGATTGTAGCCCACCAGGCTCCTCGGTCCATGGGATTTTCCAGGCATGAATACTGGAGTGGGTTGCCATTTCCTTCTCCAAAATAAGCACATAAGAGATACTCAAATATCATATATGTCATCAGGGAAATAGAAGTTAAAACTGCACCCCTATTAGAATGACAAAAATGGAAAAGATGTTGATTTCATGTGTTGACAAGAATATGAAGGAACTAGAAATATCATAAACGGCTGGTGGGAATTTAAGATAGCACAACTACTTTGAAAAACAGTTTGGCAGAACCTTAAAAAGTTAATCCCATCTCCCACATGACCTAGCCATTCTATTTCCAGTATTTATCCAAGATAAAAGAAAGTGTGTCAAATGTAAAGAACAGACTGTTGGACTCTATGGGAGAAGGTGAGGGTGGGATGATTTGAGAGAATAGCACTGAACCATGTATATTACCATATGTAAAACAGATGACCAGTGCAAGTTTGATGCATGAAGCAGGGCACTCAAAGGCTGTACTCTGGGACAACCCAGAGGGATGGGGTCGGGGAGGAGATGGGAGGGGGAGTTCAGGATGGGGGGACACATGTGCACCCGTGACTGATTCATGTCGATGTATGGCAAACACCACCACAATATTGCAAAGTAATTATCCTCCAATTAAAATAAATAAATTTTTTTTAAAAATTAAAAAAAAAAAGTGTGTCCATACAACGACTTGTACATGGATGTTCATAGCAATTTTACTTGTAACATTTCCCAAACTTGCATAATCCAAATGTCCATCAAGAGGTGGATGGATCATTTCAAAATATATGCACATATCACACCATCATATTGTATACCTTAAACTCACACAATGTTATATGTGGATTATATCGCAGTAAGTTTGGGAGGAAAAGGGAGAAATAGCCACACAGGTGAGTGAATAAACAATGTTTTAGTTATACCATGGAATATTATTTGGCAATAAAAAAGGAAAGGGCTATTGCAACCACTGAAGCCAGCAAGCCCTAGAGCCTGTGCTCTGCAACAACAGAAGCCACAGCAATGAGAAGCCCAAGCACTGCAAATAGAGAATAGCTCTGGCTTGCTGAAACTAGAGAAAACCCACCCACAGCCACAAAGACCCAGCACAGACAAAAAGAAAAAAAATTTTTTAATGAAAAAAACAGAAAAAAGGAAAAGGTTATTGCTACAACATGGAAGAATCTCAAAATCGTTATGCTCATTGAAAGAATACAAAAAGATTGTCTACTATATGATTCCACTTATATAGAAATCTAGAAAATGTATAATCTACTGTGAGAAAAAGCAGATCTTTAGTTGCTAGGTATATTGACTATCTTGATTGTCATGATCATTTCAAGAGTATTACTTATATTAAGACTTATGAAATTATACACTTTAATTATGTTCAGTCAATTATATCCCATAAAGCTATTTACAAAACAACAAAAATTCTGCTCCTTGCCAAGTCTTCCACTAATTAAAACTGCATGTGTGCAGTGGGCCACCCTTAACGTTTTGGGGACAAGGGGAGGAATATGAACGCAGGTGCCTCAATGCACAGTCTGCCCCTTTGTCTTTCCAGGCCAGGCACCAACCAGTTGTCCCTCATCACCTCTCAGATATAGGGCGATATATACCGGCAGAGGGCAGAAGGAGGTTCCCACCAGCCCTGGAAGCAGGTGTGGGATCCAAGATCCTGAACACTGCTAAAATAAAGGAAGCAGCTGGGCTTCAGCTGAGCCTGGGGACTCCCCACCCTTGCTTGGGGTGTAGTAGAGGAGGCCAGACTAGAGGCCTTTAAAGCTAAGTTTATCTGCAAGGAGATAAGATTAAAAATGGAAAATGTCTAAAACTTCCACAGCAATTTGACCGCAGCATGGCTGCAACATCCAAGCTGGGGTCATTTTTCTCTCAGTTCACTTGTACTGAATTTTATAAAAGCTGTGTGTCCTCCACGGTTTGGATACAAATGAAAAACAATAAAGCAAAAAACAGATCCTTTGCCACAGATAACTGAGACTCTGCCTTAAAACACAGGGTTCTGAGCAGAGGCCCCTAAGGAAGACTGATTTCAAAGTAGGATAGATAAATGTAGGGTGTACTCTGTTAGAGCAGATTTCTGGCCTGACTTTTGCGGGGCTCCGGTCAGCCTGACTGCTCCACCCGTGTGTACTTCGGGGTCATTCTGGGTGGAGTTAAGAGAGCATCACAGGCAGTGGTGATTCTGTGTGTTTCCTGACTCAGAATTTGAGAAGAGCTGCCTTTTCTTCATTAAAAAAAAAAACAAACTGTTTTGCTTTGTTTTACGGGGTAGGATACACAAAGGAAAAAGATTATGTCCTCTCTTGCACAGCACAGGGAACTCTGCTCAATGCTATGCGGCAGCCTGGCTGGGAGGGGAGTTCGGGGGAGAATGGATACATGCACAGGTATGGCTGAGTCCCTTTTCTAGTCACCTACAACTATCACAACAGTGTTAACTGGCTGTACTCCAACACAAAATAAAAAGTTTAATAAAAAAAAAGTAACATAGAGAATAGCATGTCTGTGTGAAACATAGCAAAGAATGAGAAATGTAAAGAAGAAAAAAAAAAAAAGAAGATTATGTCCTTTTTTCTCCACTTGAACATAAAAACAAAGGCCCTGCCATTGCTCCCTGCTAGTCCAGCCCTGCTGGAGTCCGCAGCAAACAGGGCCCTTACCTTGTGCACACAGGACTTTGCGTTCAGGAAAAACAGCTCCACGGTGGTTTTATCCTTCAGGAACGATATGCTCTCAATGTAAAACCTGGAAAACAGCACAGAAGTTGACTCCTTCCGATTCTTTCCCTTCTCTGCATGGTTTCCTCATGTAGTGTCTCTCAGAGAATTACGAAGAGCTAGGGAATGGTTGTGCTTTTTTTCCCTTTTAAAGCCATCTGCAACATGTGTGCACACCTTTAAGTATGTATGAGTGTATGTGGATATACGCAGGCATCAGATAAAGTCTTCTACAGTGTGTTGGAGGGTGAGCGAGAGAAAAATCCAAAATGGTCACCACCTGCAAATCCATCTTTATTCTTTCCTTTATTTTATTCTTTATAAATAAATAAAATATATAAACAAATATACATTTAGATAAAAAAATATAAATAAAATGTATTTATTTTATTTTATTCTTTATTCTTGCCGTTCCTTTGACACAGGTTCTGGGAGTTCATGATACCTCCCACAGTTTCGAAACAAAGCCCTCTGAGGGCTGAAAGCAGAAGTCTGCTGAGAAAGCACTACTGTATAACTGAACCTAGAGGCCCGTGGCTCCACGGTTTTCAGACTCAGGGGGGGTGTGAGGGCCCCTGTTTACCTCGCCCCCATGCACCAGGAGAGTTTCAATCACGTCCTCCTTCCTTCCCTCACTCTCATCCTTCCAGGCTCTGGGCTTTCCCTTGGCTAGAAGCCAAGCTCCCCACTTAATACCGGTCTTTCTCATGCAAATCAGGGTATTCTGGGTCTCGCTTCCTCAGCTCCCTTTTCTGGGCCTTTGCTTGTTGCCTCTGTGAGGCCAAGTCCCTCCTTTGGAAAAAAGCTGAGGGTCCTGAGGTGGGGAGGGGAGGAGAGTCCTGTGGAAAGCTGGCTGGTTGAAGGCAGGCCTCTGGGGTGCAGGAGTGGGCCAGGGGTGGAGGCCCAGAAGTTTTTCTCAAGTGTTGCAGCCCACCTGATGAATAATGCATTAAGACTTAATACCCGAAGACAGCTCACAGCTAGGATCCTGGAAGAGAACAGACTCTCAATCTGGCGAGAGTCAAGATAAACCGGAACTGAAGTCCCAGGGAGCTTTGCTCTTAGCTCTGCAAAATCGTGATAGACCTTGGGCATTTGCGCTTTTTATTTATTTATTTTTCCTCCCCTTCCACAATAAGGAAATGTTTGAGAAATAAATACAGCAGCTTTAAGAGGTGGTGAAAGATTTTATCATTGAGATGGTAAAAGTCATTTGAAAAATTCCACCCTTAGTGTTGAATCATCAAAGGAGGTTTCAGAAAGAGAATAAATCCTCTTTTCACTTACAAGGGTTCATCTCACTTATTAGTGAACTTAATGAAGATTGATGAGTGTTAGGTGTGCAAGAAGGGAAAGTTAAGATTAAGGGGTTGGGGGAGATAAAGAGTTGGAGGGAAAAACCAGCTTTGGAATCAAGAATGTAGAATATGGAGTCCCAGTCCCATCATTTATTACCTGGGTGGCCTTGGACAAGTTAGTTAGCTTCTTTGTGTCTTCTCTAAACTGCTGTTATGACTGCACTTACTTCACAGGGTTTTGGAAGAATTAAATGAGATAACACAAAAGTTTGTGAAGCAACAAATTCTAATCATTGCTAATAAAAATCCATTTTCTGGAATTTAATGCCATGTGGCCTGGCGGATGTGGCCTAAGCTTTGAGTCTAAGATACTTCATCTATATGGTGGAGATAAGGATGGCCGTAGTAGGGACTTTATGAAGTGCCCAATACAGCCTATTGAGACTCTTGTCCTGCCAGTGGTACCCTGATGAAATTGTCCATTGCCTCCTGCTCCCTAGATTCCTGCAGAGCCTGGATTCCTGTCTTTTCTGAAGCCTTGTTAGTCCAGTTTTCCTTCAATTCTGTTAGCTTAGCCATAATTGGTTTCTGTTGCTGGCAACAAGAGAATCCAAGTCAGTAGAGGACTTCCCATGTGCTAGGGACAGTATGCAGGGCTCTATATGCATGCTGCCATTTAACTTCAGCAAAACCAGATGCCAGAGGCAGCAAGTTATTAACCCATCTTACAGATAAGAAAACTGAGATGCACACATAAAGTCAACTTCCCCAAGTCACCCAGGTAGAAAATGAAGGAGCCATGATTCAAATGAAGGCCTTTCATACTTCAAAGTTCCTACTCCAAACCAATACGATAGGATGCTTTCCTATAATAATAATCACAATGAAATACAACATGTACACAATGCCAGGGGGCCCACGGAAGCAATGCAATTAAGTCAGCTTATGAATCAAGAGAGAGAAGGCAGCCAAACTGAAATCCAGAAGGCTCCATGTCACAGGACACGGTGTCCTCTAGGACAATTGAGCCCAGTCTTAAAGAATGCATGAGTTCACCAGGTAACGAAGGGAGGAAGGGCATTCCAGGGAGAGGGCCTGTTAGACAGATCAAACCTCTTTCTAGTCTTCAAGAATTAAAAAAACCACATGCAGGGAGCTGGGTGGCTTAGCACTAAATCAACTTGTGACATGTCCAACTCCGCACAGATAACTTCGTACTAGACAATGGGCTCCTCTTGTTTCTGAAGCCCGGGTCCCTGACTGTACCCTAGTTCCAGTAAACAGGTCCCTATCTTGTTTACCAGTACTTTCTGGCAACCCGCCCTGTTGCCTTCTAACTTTCTGCGTAGGCATCACATTACCCACTCTCTGAATCCACGGTCCCCTATCTCCCTCAAGGGAGCCACTGTGATGACTATATTTATGGAGGGTTTGAAAAGTACATATGGTTCTCCAGGAGAATGGCTCCCTAGGCACACCTATCAACACGTTCTATGAACTGAAAACAGAATCTAAGGATTCTCCGTGAAATGAAACGGACTATCCCAGACTTGTAAAATAAAGACCTTTTGTTTCAGGGTGGTTTTTTTTGTTTTTTTTTTTTTTTTGGTAAAAGGATACTGTTTCCCTTCTGCATGCTTCCTGTGAATGATTTCACTAAGATTTTGTGAAGTCAAAGCCCACGGTTCAATTTTCAGCCTTGAAACAAACCCAAGCTTTTGGGTTAGGCATATGTTCTGGAGACAGACCTCATACAATTTAACAAATGTAATTTCTTGAGAATTTGCCTTCTTGAGAAGACGTTGTCTCTACTTTTCATGGTCCCCCCGTTAGCATTTTTCTCTCCTGTTGATGGGACAGGTGTTCACTTAACCGCTCATCAGTGATAACAAAACATCAACCTCAATGGCATGACAACGTTGGAGGAGGGGCAGGCCTGTCAGCCAGATGATACACGTGGGTTGAAAAGCAGATGACTCTGCTTGCTTGGGATGGGCTATCCGTTCGTGGTCACTGTCATGTAGGTGGCCCATATCTTCCTCCTGTGTCATTTATTTACCATGATCAAAAGTCAACACCACAGGGAATTCCCTGGTGGTCCAGTGGTTAGGACTCAGCACTTTCACTGCCGTGGTCCAGATTCAATCTCTGGTCAGAGAACTAAGTAAGATGCCATAAGCTGTGAGGTGTGGCAAAAAAAAAAAAAAAATGGGGGCAAAAAAATAAAAGAATCAACATCACAGAGTTGGGGAGATACTAGGTTGAAGTCCACCCCCAACACTGATCCATGCTGGGGTCTTGGGCCAAACTGCTTGGCCTCTTGTTGCCTCCCTTTTCTCACGTGTTGTCTCAGTGGTCAGTGAGTGGTGGTGATTATTACTATGTTATTATTATCTGTCTACCAGGAAGACTATAACAAAAGGTGCAGACTTAGTTGGGAACCTCTTTAAAACTTCAACTGTAAAAACAAGAACGGAAATTCCAGTATCTTTTCTAAGCTTATTCTCTTAGGGAAGTAGGATGCTACAAAGGAGTCCATCTTGACCAAGAATAGGAAAACACTCTGAAACGAATATTCTTCCGACCACTTAGGATTTCTCCCCAACTGAGCATATTTCCTTTGTTTTCTAGAATCTTTGCTGTGTCTGAGCAATAGCATCATAGAAGGCAAACTGGGCAGGAATGACTCAATGATTTCTCACTCTGCACAATGCTGACTTCGTGACTTGTGTCCAGTGAGGGCTGCATTCAAATGCCTTGTTCCTGGTTTCACTCAGTTATTGTGGGTAATTTCAGGCATTTACTGCAGTCACCTGCCTAAGATTTCTATCAGGTTCTAATCTACATTCTGAACACAGAGATCTGTATTTATTGCTTATAATGACCCTGCAACCTCATAGTCCTGCTTTATGATGCACGCTGAAGACAGCGGGGTAATTGAAGTGTATTTCACTTTCTGCAAAGGATGATGCAGAACCTCTGAGAGTCCCCTATGCTCCCTTTCATCTTTGGGAGGGGTGCGCTCTTAGAGAACTCCCCAGGGGAAGCACTGTTGGCTTCTACGTTGTGCTCCCCTGCCAGGAAAACTCTGCCTCAGTTCCGGATTTCCAGGCAACCCTAGAAGAAGCAGAGAGGGCCCTCCAGGTGAACCTGTAGAAACCTGCCCTGTCGCTCCCCTCTCTGCATGACTCTTTCCCAGTTCTCCAGGGAAAGGCTGGAGGCCCAGGAGGGAAAGGGCCATGCTGTGACCAGAACAAAAGGGGAGGGAGTCATCTGCCCCAGGCAATGAGAAGTGTTGGGGTCCCATGGTGAATTCCACGTCTTTGCTTCAAACTGCAAAATAGCCTGCCCCTGTCCACCATGAGCCAAGTAGGGACAAACTCTCTGAGAAGGAGACAGGAAGAAGAAGGAGAGGTTAATTGTTTTTAGGGAGGTGATGGCTGGGCGGAGTGAATCATGGAGAAATGATGAAATCTTCCACCCAGTGTAAAAGTAAATGGGTCAGGGACTTCCCTGGTGGTCCAGTGGCTAAGACTCGGCACTCCAATGCACAAAACTTGGGTTTGATCCCTGGTCAGGGAACTAGATCCCACATGCCACAACTAAGATGCTGCATGCCATAAACTAAGACCTGGTGCAGCCAAATAAATAAATATTTTTTAAAAATAACAAAAAAAGAGTGAGTCAAACCCAAGCCAGACAGTTTCCAAACTTCCATATTCAATGACCATATATCACATCATGGAATTTTTTACCCCCTGAACATGTGGTTGAGGCAGTCTTTGTTATTTTTATATCATAAAAATAGTTTACATTTAGTGAGGGTCTTCATGACATGTTAACATCCTCCAACAACCCCCCTGTATTACTGTCAGTTCCTATTACATCTTCTAGATGAGGACCAAAGCCCATAGAGGCTGCCAAAGGCCACAAAGGTAATACACAGAAGAGTCAGGGTTAAAAGTCAAGAGCAAGGTGAAAGCACTGGTTTTTAAGGGATGAGTGAGGTACATCTGGTTATGTTGAAGACTTTTTTGTTTTTGTTATTTTTTTTTAATTGGAGGAGAATTGCTTTACAATGTTGCGTTAGTTTTGCCGCACAAAAACGTGATCACCCATAAATATACATATATCCCCAAAGACTTTCTTTTTTTTGTCTTTTCCTGACTTATGAGAATGCTACTGGCCAGGGATGCTGCAAACATCCCATAGAACAGCTTGGCTCCCTACAATGAAGAATTACCTGGCCCCCCGGAATGCTAGCCAGAAACCCTGGGTTCATGGCCGAGCTCTGAACTTCTGTATCCTCCAGCCTTTTCACCCTTCATAATACTACTGCTTTCCTCTGCCCTTTCGATGTCGCACTGAGGACAGATTAGAGAGGAGACTGAGCAGATTCCCACAAACGCTGTCTGATATGTGATCCAGGGAGCACACAGAAACGTAATCCTGTAAGACAGTGGAATTGAGGTTCAGCCTGTGCTTTGAATGATTCTGTGTCTTTCTGGAACTCTCATATGAATGAGGATGGTGGATCCTCAAAGACAGAGGCTGCTTACCAACCGCCTGGAAGTTCAAGTATGGGTTAGGCCAGGAGGTCACAGTCAATATTAAGGCAACCGACAGATGCTTTCCCCAGGTTCTGGGATAACATTCAGATTGGCGTGTGGTGGTGGGCAAAGAGGTCTGGCTGACTCACACATCTGCCTCAAATACCTCTGTTGGGCCCAAGGTAGAAGGAATCCTTTATTTCTCTGTGCTTTTTAATCACATTCCTCTGGGAAGAGATGAACTTTCCTGTCCTCTCCTTACTGTAAATCACCTACTCTTTGATAGCTCTAAAATAACTCATGGCTATCCAGCCACAAACACTTTACTTTTCTTCCTTTTATTACACGTCACACTTGCATTTTTTAAAAATTGCTTAATGTGTTTATCGTAGGAATATATAAATAGACAAGCAAAAAATCATTCCCATAATCACTCTCTGTTGTTCAGTCTCTAAGTTGTGTCAGACTCTTTGTGACCCCATGGGCTGCAGCATTCCAGGTTTCCCTGTCCTTCACTATCTCCTGGAGTTTGCCCAACTCCATTGAGTTTGTGATCTTATCCAACCCTCTCATCCTCTGCTGCCCCCTTCTTCTTTTGTGCTCAATCTTTCCCAGCATCAGGGTCTTTTCCAATGAGCCGGCTCTTCCAATCAGGTGGCCAAAGTACTGGAGTTTCCGCTTCAGTATCAGTTCTTACAATGAATTTTCAGGGTTGATTCCCTTGAGGAAATCACCCTACCCAGAGATTAATTACTGTTAATATTTTAATTTTTTTCCTACTCACATCTTTTACTTAAGTGCAATCCTGTGGTCTGCTTTTATTCCCCAGAATATGTTGGGAGCATCTTTCTCTATCAATAAATCTTTCTTCACCAGAATCTTTACCTGTTGTGCTGTATTCCAAATGTTTGTCTTCCTTTTAAAAAACAAGCAAGCAAACAACTGGAATGATGTGGATCCATGAGTTGTAGTCATGATACCTCCTTGAGTTAAACTCTTTCTACATGTTCCAGAAACAGGCCAGGGGGTGATAAAAGACTTGAAGAAAGTCTTTCAAAGACTGTGTTTGCAGCAACTTTGACTGAAAGGTAGCAGTGTTTCTCCACATCTCCTACCAGAACTCTCCACACACAGCCAATTCTCAGCTCCAAGTGTCACACACAATACTTACTGGTACCTCTGAGAAGTCACTTACAGTTCCTGAACCTCACAAAGGTGGTTTGGAAAGAGGAGGAGAAAAAGAGGGGGAAGAAGAGCGGGAAGACCAGACAGAAAGAAAGAAAAAAAAAAAAGAGCAAGAGGCAGTATGATAAATGCAAAGCGGAGGGGGAAAGACCCCAAGACCCTGGCTCTGCTGGAGCTGGGTGGTACCAGCCAGAGCCACCTCCTCCCCTGAGGTGATGGGAGCTTTTCCAATGAGGTCACGCCCAATCCCCTCCCTAACCTCCCCACTTCTGATTTTAAAATGCCTGCTTGCTCACTATCAAGCTTTTCAAATGCTTTCATCTGGGCTGCATTACCAAAGAGGCCTTTGTGTTTGTGGAAGATAATTTACAGCTGCAGATAACAACCCAGGCCTGGAGGAGTCCCTTGGCAGCCTGGGGGCGTTTGGACTCACAGGAAAACAGAGGATGGATTAAATGAATTACGGTGCATACATAAATTATGGGGCGTCAATACACACATGTGTCACACCTAGGGTTAGCACCCACCACTGAGATTTTGTAACTAAAGCAAAGACAAAGGTTTAATTCTGAAATTCATCAAGGGACAACTAAGTGCCTGCACTTGAAATGTTTTCTTCCCTCCATGCAGAAGCTACATGTGTTTCTGAGCTGCTCCCTGCATCCTGGAAGATATTAACCAGAAGAAAGTCTTTCCCTGTAAATCTGAAGGATGCAAGTGTTTAGCTCAGGAAGCAGTGAAACAGTGAAACGATGTTGTTGCTTGGTCCCTAAGTTGTGTTTGACTCTTTGCAATGTGCCAGGCTCCATGAGATTCTCCAGGCAAGAATACTGGAGTGGGTCGCCATTTCCTACTACTGGGCATCTTCCCAACCCAGGGATCGAACCCCCATCTCCCACACTGGCAGGCAGATTCTTTATCACTGAGCCACCAGGGAAGCCCAGTGAAGGGACACAGGTCAAATATGTGGCACAGAGACTGCCATAAGGTTAATGCTACATTTTAATAGAGAGGAAACCTCTTCAGAGCAAAGCTTTATGGTATTTTTCTTTTTCATAAACACTATAATTTGAAAAAAAAAAAAACCCTCTTATATTTGCATATTACTCTGCAAAGTTATTTTGTATCCCCTGATCTCTTTTTAATTCACAACCGACTTGCCCAAGATCACACTCACTATCTCCAGGACACAGTATCAGAATTTGGGCCAGGAAAGTGGAAGTTTTGGGGACTGGAGGGGTGACTCTTAAAAACATTTCCTATAGTGATTCAGATATGTGGCCCTTCTCCTCCTGGGGAAGCTCTGAAATGCAATGTACCTTTTCATCTTATGGCTTCTATTACAGTGATCATTTGTTCACTGTAAAAATGCCATAACTTACTGAATTTATCTTTACTGTTGGCATTTGGATATCTTTTTATTTATGTATTTTTGTTGCACTGTGAGATCTTAATTCCCTGATCAAGGATTGAACCTGGGCCCCAGCAGTGAAAGCACCAAAGGAACTCCCCTACATTTGGATATTCTTAATTGTTAGCAATGAAAAGAGCAGTTATGTACATCCATATAACACATTGCTTCTGTGGGGATTCCTTCTTTTGTGTGCACTAACCACTCAGCAAGTGTGTGCTTCAGTGTCCATGAGCAAGCGACTCATACCTGCTGATGGGAAAGGCAGTGACCTTGAAATCAAGAGATCATGTGTATTTCTAGAGGCTTCTATGGTGACTATGTGTCCAAATACAATCAAATGCTCTTTGCTTCTACTCTTTAGTGACTC
The DNA here is from genome assembly GCF_029407905.1 of Bubalus kerabau. Classification (NCBI taxonomy): domain Eukaryota; kingdom Metazoa; phylum Chordata; class Mammalia; order Artiodactyla; family Bovidae; genus Bubalus; species Bubalus kerabau. The sequence goes on along the minus strand of NC_073643.1, from coordinate 33,962,706 downwards.
ACATCTGTTGTCACGTCAGGCAACCAGGGGTGGGTAGTGGCGATGTCTGTTAGGACGTAAGTATCAGCAGCGGTCCTGTTTACTCAGGAGGCTAGAGACCCTCCGAGACGCCAGTGACTTCACTGGGGTGGCTATCATCCCATTTGAGAGACCCCTGAAGAACTGTACTCCACTCACTGAGCTCGGTCAGTTGACTTATTTCCTTGGTGTATGCTTTTTGCTCTATCATTTCTTTAATTAAATTGAAGTAACAACAAGTCCTTAATTGGAATAATAACAAAGACTATTATGATCTCACTGCACAGTTGGCAAGAAGAATTAAGTGAATAATTAAAAACCTGATAAGGGCTTTTAAACATGTGAGTGGTTAAGTGAAAGTAAGGCAAAGTGATTATGGGACACTTGTGAGATAAAGGCTGAAACTCACAAACAGGCAGTATGCGACTTCTGACTCCCCAGAACCTGCTTTGGAAAGACAGGGCTGCCTTATGAGTGACTGCTCAGAAGAGAAGACTGAACTTTCTCCCCTGGCATTTTGAGATAAAAAATAGATCAGAGAGTAGTGGTCAAAGAACTAGTGCTTGTTAAATTCTCCAAAGACATAAAGCTCTCACTGAGTAGTCAGGCTACAGAAACACTACATGTGTGCACAGAGATGGAAGTACAGGGATGTTAGCTGCAATGCACATTTTAATAAATCACTGGAAACAGCCTACAGGCTTAATAGGAGCCTGAACAGCTAAATTATGGATGTGCAAAGAAGTAAATTAGACTTTTATATACCCAAGGAAAGATCTGCTGAAGCTGAAGCTCCAATACTTCGGCCACCTGCTGAGAAGAGCTGACTCACTGGAAAAGACCCTGATGCTGGGAAAGACTGAAGGCAGGATGAGAAGGGGGCAACAGACGATGAGATGGTTGGATGGCATCACCAGCTCAAGGACTTGAGTCTGAGCAAACTCCAGGAGATGGTGAAGGACAGAGGAGCCTGGTGTGCTGCAGTCCATGGGGTCACAAAGAGCTGGACATGACTTAGTGACTGAACAACAACAAAGGAAAAATCTCCAGGTTAGGGGACAAAAAAAGTAAATCACCAAATAATTTATCAGCATTATTTTTCTCTAAGAAGGAGAGCAAAGTGGGGAAAAAGCAAGGGAGAGGCCTGGTGGAGAATAAGTCTTCTTTTTCATTCTATACTTTTAGGAAGTTTGAAATGTTTACAGTAATAATAAAATTCCTTGTGAAAAAAGATGCTGATTTATGTTGAGCCATTTCCCCTACACAATACAAGATGAAAGTTTTTCTATGCTTGGACCCCTGCTTAATTACTAATGTATATATTTTTTTATTATTGCTGCTGGTCTGTGTTTGTTTTCTTCTCCATTTCCATGGACACAGCACTCGTATCACACTCCAGGAAACTCCTATTTTTGTTTTTTTTAGGATTTCTGTGCACTTTTTCATACCGGCTACATCCTGGACAAATCACCATTATGCTACCTCCTTCCTGGGTTTTAAAATGTGACTTCTGGTGGTAAGGAAAAAAAAAATCTAAACCAGATTTCAGAGTAAAAAGCAGAAAACAAACTGGGGGCTGTCAATACTTTATTTACTGAATAAGGAGCAGCCTCCATCCTCAATCACCATCAATTCATATTAAAAAACAGACAAACAAAAAGGTAGGATAATCAGGACACCTTATTATGACACTTCTGGATTGCATGGAGCATAAGGAGGTTAAAAAAAAGTGTTTGTGGAAACTGACATGATTGTATCAGATAATCAATCATTGTATAACCACCCTCCTCCCCAAAGAAAGACATGAAGCCTCCACCAACATGTCATAAAACAAGTATAGTCCAACATCCAAAAGATAACATAAGCTCAGAATACAGGTCCATTCTTCAGGTTGATCTAGCTTTATGAAAACATACTTAGATTTATGGGAAATCTTCTACCTTAGCTTATTTTATCATATTTGGCTTCAGATCAAGAAAACAAATTTATCACGAAAATATATCAAATTCAGGATAGTAGCAAGGGGCTAGTACCTAAGAAGGGGTTCTCAGCAAAGCTGGTAACATTTTATTTCTTAAGCTGGCTACAGGAACACGGGCATTACTCTTTATAACATTTTATTATCTTTAATGTGAAAAAATATTTCCATCGTTGGCTGACTTTAAGAAACTACTGATTTAATGGAATACATCCATGTCAGGAGAAAATAACTGAGGCCCATATGTATGGTTAAGTGATCTGCCCAAGCAGAATTCAGAAAACAAATCAAGGATTCCTTCCTAGCAGTCTCTCTTCAGGAAATCAGAATGTAGATTTCTGCATTAAGGTAATTCTTTCCATGAGCAGTTGTTTGCATTTTATTGTCTATTCCAATTAAGGTGTGAAACTGTATAAAATTCAATTATTTCCATAGTCTCTAGAAAACATACATACATAATATGTAAAATAGTGTTTGTATATTTCAAATTATAAAAATCTAGAAGTATGTTGAGTCAAAAGCAGGTTATATATTGAAATATATTACTTATATTTTTTAGCTTCACATAGATTCAAGAGCCTTTGAAAATTAAAGGAAGGTGAGTCTATCCTTCATTTTCAAAGGAAAACAGTTCTACACGTATCTATGGTAACTCGTTCCCCAGACTAAGATAGCAGAAAATCTCTTTCACATAATATTTTTTTTGACAGGTCTCTTCTTTTTTAAAATTCTTTATCTCTGATCACCAAGAATGTTTTTTTCTCTTTTAAAAACAAAAAAAGACCCAAGGGGATGGTGGACGTGTCTCTGGATACCTACCTCACAGAGAAGTATAAGATGGTTGGGCCTGGTTTCTTGGGTAAATCGTGGTCAAGGACTCGGTGGTCTAGCTGAAGCCAGTTCTGCTGACCCCTGTAGGAGTAAAACAAGGAAAAAGGATTACACAGAAAGCCAGAGCAAGTTTCAAGAAACACTGTGCTGGCAGAGCTGTGGGTAACAGTTACACTCACATGTGGATGGTAGGAGTGTAACCTGTTACCACCAGTCATGGGGTCAACGGAGCAATTTCTATCAAGATTATAAGAGCACCTGCCTCTGGACCAGCATTTTCATTTCTGGGAGTTAATCAGGATAAAATCACACGTGGAAAATGGGCCATGTATAAAGCCACTTACTGCAGCACTGTTTGTAGCAGCAAAAAGCCTCGAAACAACCTAAGCATCCAACAGGATATTGTTTAAAAAAAAATGAATGTAAACAGCAATGAAATACTATGCAGCCACACAAAAGGTCAGAAGCGTCTTTACAAACTTATCGTGAATGATTTTTAAAATACACTGTTAAGTGAAAATGAAAGATGCATAATGAGTATAATATAGTGCCATTATTTTAATTAAAAAAAGTATACCTAGACATATGTGTATTTATATTATAGCAATAACTCAGTGCATCATAAAATGAACAAGAAACTGAAAACACTGGTTGCCTTTGAGGTAAAAACTAAATTTTTATTAACTACAAAATCTGAAATATTTTAGATAATCAAGAAGGGAAAAACTTTTGTTTTAATGAAAAAGGACAAACACAGATAACAATACTACAGCTTTTATAAGAAATATGGGGTTGACACACTAGTATATCTTCGACTGTGAAGTCAAGTGGGCCTTAGGAAGCATCACTCTGAACAAAGCCAGTGGAAGTGACGGAATTTCAACTGAGCTATTAAAACCCTAAAAGATGATGCTGTTAAAGTGCTGCACTCAATATGCCAGCAAACGTGGAAAACTTGGTAATGGCCACAGGACTGGAAAAGATGAGTTTTCATTCCAATTTCAAAGAAGGACAGTGCCAAAGAATGTTCAAACCACCATATAAGCACGTTCATCTCACATGCTAATGAGGTAATGTTCAAAATCCTTCAAGCTAGGCATCAACAGTACGTGAACTGAGAACTTCCAGATGTACAAGCTGGATTTAGAAAAGGCCGAGGAACCAGAAATCAAATTGCCAACATCCACTGGATCATAGAAAAAGCAAGAGAATTTTAGAAAAGCATTTACTTCTGCTTCATTGACTATGCTAAAGCCTTGAAAGTCTTTGACTGTGTGGATCACAACAGACTGTAGAAAATTTTTAGATGGGACTACAAGACTACTTTACCTATTTAATGAGAAACTAGTGTGCAGGACAAGAAGCAACAGTTAGAACTGGACATGGAACAACAGACTGGTTCCAAATTGAGAAAGGAATATGACAAGGCTGTATATTTTTATCCTGTTTATTTAACTTATATGATGAGTACATGATGTGAAATGCCTGGGCTGGAATCAAGATTGTTGGGAGAAAAATAAAGAACCTCAGATATGCAGATGACACCACCCTAATGGCAGAAAGTGAAGAGGAAATAAAGACCCTCTTGATGAAGGTGAAAGAGGAGAGTGAAAAAGCTGGCTTACAATTCAGCACTCAAAAAGCTAAGATCATGGCATCCGGTACCATCACTTCATGGCAAATAGAGGAGAAAAAAATGGAAATAATGGCAGATTTTATTTTCCTGGGCTCCAAAATCACTGAGGATGGTGATTGTAGGCATGAAATTAAAAGACGGTTTTTCCTTAGGAGAAAAGCTGTGACAAATCTAGACAGCATTAAAAAGCAGATATATCACTTTGCCAACAAAGATCTGTTTGATCAAAGCTATGATTTTTCCTGTAGTCATGTATGGATGTCAGAATTGGACCATAAAGAAAGCTGAGTGCTGAAGAATCGATGCTTTTCAACTGTGGTGCTGAAGAAGACTCTTGAGGGTCCCTTGGATTTCAAGGAAATCAAACCAGTGAGTCCTAAAAGAAGTCAACCCAGAATGTTCACTGGAAGGACTGATGCTGAAACTCCAATACTTTGGCCAATTGATGCAAAGAGGCGATTCACTGGAAAAGACTTTGATGCTGGGAGAGATTGAGGGCAGGAGGAGAAGGGGGCAACAGAGGATGAGATGGTTGGATGGCATTACTGACCCAATGGACATGAATTTGAACAAACTCCAGGAGATAGTGAAGGACAGGGAAGCCTGGCTTGCTGCAGTCCATGGGGTCGCAAAGAGAGTTGGACACAACTTAGTGACTGAACAACAAGACTAGTATATATAGAATAGATAACTAAGAAGAACCTAGTGAATAGCACAAGGAACTCTATTCAATACTCTGTAATGACCTATAAGGGAAGAGAATCTAAAAACGAGTAGATATATATGTATGTAATATTGACTCACTTTGTTTACAGCGGGAAACTAAAATAACATTGTAAATCACCTATACATCAAGAAAAGATTAATTAAAAAATTAAAATATGGGGTCAAATACTCTCTGGGAGCTGTTTTTGGGTATACATTATGGACTTCCTACTATTTAACCATGTATCTGACGATTCATTCAAGGGCTTCACTAAATTCATTGGCATAAACATTCTCCTGAAATTGTGACCTGAGGGATGGAAGACACTGTGGCTGGGGATTGTTTACATGACTTTCCCACTAGTTGATCCACGTTAGATTACAAATTCCCAGAGGGCAGAGACTTCATTTGCTTGCTTAGGCAAAACTTCATGCTGACAGTGGTGTATATAGTGTCAAATTATAACAAAACTGATAATGATTCAGGAGATATTTTCCACCCTATTTTGGTCTTTGAATAGTGTTTTTTTAAAAATCAGAAAACTCTAAGCTGTATTTATTATAAGTATTTAGAAAATGGAGGTAAGAATAATACTAGTGATGATAATAATAGCGCTAATTTTTACTGAGCAAGTACTTAGTGCCAACCAACTTGGTACTTGAAAAAAATATTAATACTGTATTTTACAGTAAGTCTGCAAAGAAAATTAGCAGAGCTAGGATTTGAACCCAGACTTTGAATACAGGAGAAAGTGAGATTAGGGGAGTGAATCAGCTTTCCTAATAACTTTTAGCTTCATTTTGTCACTTACTATGTTTTTATTTTTTGTTTTTTTATTTTATCACAAGTTTTAATACAGGGTAAAAAGTGTGTCTTTATTTTTGTAATTATTAGGTGAGGCTTCTGATAACTGTCTCTAGTTTTCCTTCAAGGAATATTATTAAGATAAATATATCTTATCTGCTGATATAAGTGACATAAGGGAAGATTCATAGAATTACTGCTTTCGTGGGTAAAAACTATACAAGGACTGAGGTGTGTATGTGTGTGTGTTAATCACTACAGTCATGTCCAGCGCTTTTTCAACCACATGGACTGTATAGCCTGCCAGGTTCCTTTGTCCATGGGACTCTCTAGGCAAGAATATTGGAGTGGGTTGCCATTTCCTTCTCCTGGGGATCTTTTGAACCCAGGGATCAACCCTGGTCTACCTGCATTGTAGGTGGATTCTTCACCATTGAGCCACTTGGGAAGCCCCATGATTCAGGTTAACATGCTACTTTCTAGTCTCTGAGACTAAAATGAGATCAAAAAACACTTTATCTTTATAACCTGCTTTTCTCAAATTTTTCCATCAGCAAATGGGACAGATCTAATCAATACCTCAAAAAGACAGTTGAATCCACATATTTCATCTCTATTACCTGTGGTAGACCACTTTGAAACCACAATCACAGAAAACTAACCAATCTGATGACGTGAACCACAGTCAATGAAACTGAGCCATGCCATGTAGGGCCACCCAAGATGGACCAGTCATAGTGGAGAGTTCTGACAAAATGTGGTCCACTGGAGAAGGGAATGGCAAACCACTTCAGTATTCTTGTCTGAGAACCCCATGAACAGTATGAAAAGGCAAAAAGATAGGACACTGAAAGATGATCTCCCCAGGTTGGCAGGTGCCCAATATGCTACTGGAGATCAGTGGAGAAATAACTCTAGAAAGAATGAAGAGATGGAGCCAAAGTAAAAACAATACCCAGTTGTGGATGTGACTGGTGATGGAAGTAAAGTCTGATGCGATAAAGAGCAATATTGCATAGGAACCTGGAATGTCAGGTCCATGAATCAAGGCAAATTGGAAGTGGTCAAACAGGAGACGGCAAGAGTGAACATCAACATTTTAGGAATCAACAAACTAAAATGGACTGGAATGGGTGAATTTAACTCAGATGACCATTATATCTACTACTGTGTCAAGAGTCCCTTAGAAGAAATGGAGTAGTTATTATAGTCAACAAAAGAGTCTGAAATGCAGTACTTGGATGCAATCTCAAAAATGACAGAATGATCTCCGTTCATTTCCAGGGCAAACCATTCAATATCACAGTAAACCAAGTCTATGCCCCGACCAGTAATGCTGAAGAAGCTGAAGTTGAACAGTTCTATGAAAACCTACAAGACCTTCTAGAACTAACACCCAAAAAAGATGTCCTTTTCATTATAGGGGACTGGATTGCAAAAGTAGGAAGTCAAAAAATACCTGGAGTAACAGGCAAATTTGGCCTTGGAGTACAGAATAAAGAAAGGCAAAGGCTAACAGTTTTGCCAAGAGAACACAGTTCATAGCAAACATACTCTTCCAACAACACAAGAGAAGGCTCTACACATGGACATCACCAGATGGTCAATACCAAAATCAGACTGATTATATTCTTTGCAGCCAAAGATGGAGAAGCTCTATACAGTCAGCAAAAACAAGACCGGGAGCTGACTGTGGCTCAGATCATGAACTCCTTATTACCCAATTCAGACTGAAATTGAAGAAAGTAGGGAAAACTACTAGACCATTCAGGTATGACCTAAATCAAATCCCTTATGATTATACAGTGGAAGTGAGAAATAGATCCAAGGGATTAGATCTGATAGAGTACCTGAAGAACAATAGACAGAGGTTCATTCTGACATTGTACAGGAGGCAGGGATCAAGACCATCCCCAAGAAAAAGAAATGCAAAAAGGCAAAATGATTGTCTGAGGAGGCCTTACTAATAGCTGAGAAAAGAAGAGAAGCTAAAGGCAAAGGAGAAAAGGAAAGATATACCCATTTGAATGCGGAGTTCCAAAGAATAGCATGGAGAGATAAGAAAGCCTTCCTCAGAGATCAATGCAAAGAAATAGAGGAAAATAATAGAATGGGAAAGACTAGAGATCTTGTCAAGAAAATTAGAGATACAAAGGCAACATTTCATGCAAAGATGAGCACAATAAAGGACAGAAATGGCATGGACCTAACAGAAGCAGAAGATATTAAGAAGAGGTGGCAAGAATACACAAAAGAACTGTACAAAAAAGATCTTCACGACCCAGATAATCATGATGGTGTGATCACTCACCTAGAGCCAGACATCCTAGAATGTGAAGTCAAGTGGGCCTTAGGAAGCATCACTACGAACAAAGCTAGTAGAGGTAATGGAATTTCAATTGAGCTATTTCAAATCCTAAAAGATGATGCTTTCAAAGTGCTGCACTCAGCATGTCAGCAAATTTGGAAAACTCAGCAGTGGCCATGGGTCTGGAAAAGATCAGTTTTCACTCCAATCCCAAAGAAAGGCAATGCCAAAGAATGTTCAAACTATCACACTACTGCACTCATCTCACACGCTAGCAATGTAATGCTCAAAATTCTGCAAGCCAGGCTTCAACAGTATGTGAACTGTGAACTTTCAGATGTTCAAGCTGGATTTAGAAAAGGCAGAGGAACCACAGATCAAATTGCCAACATCTGTTGGATCATTAAAAAAACCAAGAGACTTCCAGAAAAACATCTACTTCTGCTTTATTGACTACGCCAAAACCTTTGACTGTGTGGATCACAACAAACTGTGGAAAATTCTGAAAGACCACCTGACCTGCTTCTTGAGAAATCTGTACGCAGGTCAGGAAGCAACAGTTAGAACTGGACATGGAATGACAGACTGGTTCCAAATCAGGAAAGGAGTATGTCAAGACTGTATACTGTCACCCTGCTTATTTAACTTATATGCAGAGTGAAAGTGAAGTGAAGTCGCTCAGTCGTGTCCAACTCTTTGCGACCCCATGGACCGTAGCCCGTCAGGCTCCTCTGTCCATGGGATTCTCCAGGCAAGAATACTGGAGTGGGTTGCCATTTCCTTCTCCAGGGGATCTTCCCAACCCAGGGATCGAGCCTGAGTCTCCTGCATTGCAGGTAGACGCTTTATCCTCTGAGCCACCAGGGAAGCCATCATGAGAAACACTGGGCTGGATGAAGCACAAGTGGAATCAAGATTGCCAGGAGAAATATCAATAACCTCAGATATGGCGATGACACCACCCCTATGGCAGAAATCAAAGAAGTACTAAAGAGCCTCTTGATGAAAGTTCAAGAGGAGAGTGAAAAAGCTGGCTTAAAAATCAACATTCAGAAAACTAAGATCTTGGCATCTGGTCCTATCACTTCATGGCAAATAGATGAGGAAATAATGGAAACAAGGACAGATTTTATTTTTTGGGTCTCCAAAATCACTGTAGATGGTGACTGCAGCCATGATATTAAAAGACGCTTGCTCCTTGGAAGAAAAGTTATGACCAACCTAGACAGCATATTAAAAAGCAGAGACATTACTTTGCCAACAAAGGTCTGTCTAGTCAAAGCTATGGTTTTTCCAGTAGGCATGTATGGATGTGAGCATTGGACTATAAAGAAAGCTGAGCACCAAAGAATTGATGCTTTTGAACTGTGGTGTTGGAGAAGAAGTCCCTTGGACTGCAAGGAGATCCAACCAGTCCATCCTAAAGGAAATCAGTCCTGAATGTTCATCGGAAGGACTGATGCAGAAGCTGAAACTCCAATACTTTGGCCACCTGTTGCAAAGAACTGACTCATTTGAAAAGCATCCCCTGATGCTGGGAAAGGTTGAAGGTGGGAGGAGAAGGGGACGACAGAGATGGTTGGATGGCATCACCGACTCGATGGACATGAGTTAGAGTAAACTTCGGGAGTTGGTGATGGACAGGGAGGCCTGGCATGCTGCAGTCCACGGGGTTGCAAAGAGTCGGACATGACTGAGTGACTGAACCGAACTGAACTGAGGCCACTTTGAACCAACTGTCCTTTTAGGCTAGAATTTTACCAGTCAAAGGCCCATCATCTCAGGCCCACTGGATGGAACGGAGATCAAAAATCACAGTTGTGTTGTGAAACCTATTTATTATTTCATAATAAAGAAAGCTCATCTAGCAAATCCTTTCAAACAAGGGAAGGAAAAAAAGTTAAGTGGGTTGAAAGGGATGGGAACCATTATGGGGAACAGAGTGCTGCCTTAGGAGGGTCGTGACTGCCCTCTAGGGGTAAAAGACTCACTCTGCACACCGAACACCAGAAGGCACTCACAGCCTGAGCTCAGGAACTCTAACCCTCCCTTTTACAGGATCACGAATTTGTTTTTGTTGGTCACCGTCACTACTTTAATTATGTAAGCTCACAACTCCATTTTTCCATTTCTCTTCCTGGCCCGTGGAGTAGGATAGAGACAGTGGCTAGTTTCATTGACAAAATGTCCCCTCGGCTTTGCCTAACTCCATTTGGAGAAGTTCACTGAAGGCAAAGAGCTGATGTGGCATGTAGGCTGGAAAATGCAATTCATTCAGCATCCTGGGAGGGATCCGACTCAGTGGTTTTATGAGGGCGGGGGGAAGGGCAGTGCTGAAAGAAAATACTTTCCAAAAATATTTACCAGACAAAGAAAAAGAACTAGGCCTGTGACCAAGACATTCCAAGGAGACACCCTTCAACGAAGCAATTTTCCAGACTTGTTCCCCAGAAAGGTAGAAATGGCCAATTCCCCCTCCACGCTCCAAAAGCCGAGCTCATACTTCTTCCAAAAATAAACACAGCTAGAGTCAGAAGACACCTTCCAAACTGATCATAATTCAAAAACAGACTCTGTTGTCACTTGCAGGGGAGTATGCAAAGGGCATTTTGGAGCCAGGCTTCTTGGAAAGGCTATAACCACTGACCTCTCTCACCAAAGGAGATAGCTAGAGGAGGCACTTAAGTGAGACATTCTTCCAACAGAGTATTTAAAAAGAGATCATCCCAAGGCACATGAGGTGGAAGGTGGCCCAAGTCGGGAAAGGAAGTCATTCGTATTATATACACCTCTCTTTCTGAAGAGAAGGTCCTAGTCTGAACGCTTGATTTATGCCCCCTCTGGTTATGCTCACCTGAGCTTGGAGCATTCCCCAAAGCCTGCCATGCCTGCCAGCCCTTTTTCCCAGCCTACCAGGAACCTTGCAGCCTGGGACATTTGCAAGACCACAGTCATCCATCATGTCAGTTTCATGCAGAACAATCTTCAATGGCCCCAGCGTGCTTTCTCCATCTATGTGACTCTCAGGGCTCACCTTTGAGTTAGACCTTCTTATACCTTAATCCACGCTCAGGCCAGTTTCTTCCCCACTGGGCCGTGACCATGTCCATGTATTGACCCTCAAAATGTCTCCTCCCTGGAGCCCTGTTTCCTCTGCCCTCTAATGAAGGTCTTCCTGTCCTCACTCCTGTGTGGGCTCCCACCCAAGCCCTGTGTAGCCTCCTTCAGAGCACACCTGCCTGCCATGACTACACACAACAGGATGATAGCTTCCTTTCATTGTGTGCCTAGGCCCTAATATAATAAATACTTTGGCCCCACTGCGGGGCCTTTCAGGCGGGTTTGATCCCTGGGTCGGGAAGATATCCTGCAGGAGGATAAGGCACCCCACTCCAGTATTGTCGCCTAGAGAATCCCATGAACAGAGGAGCCTGGCGGGCTACTGTCCATAGTGTTGCCAAGAGTCAGACATGGCTTAGCATGCATGCATGCACATGACCCTATTATATGTACCCTAGAAAGTACTTGTTATTTTGGTGCTATTATTATGTCCACTGTACAGATGAGAAAAGTTGAGCGTCAGAGATTTTCAGTCTAAGATAACAAGCTTCTCTGACACCCACCCCCACCTCCCTCTCCACCTTATCTTGTACCACTTTTCCTCTAACTATTCAAGTCAAACTGGCTTTGTTTTTCTTTCTCAAAAATAAAAAATTTAAAAAACCCTCAAAATTAAAAAAAAAAGTCAAGCTTATTCTCACCTGAGAGTTTTTCCACTGGCTTTAGTTGGGAATGGCCTCCCTGACTTTTGCAGAATTGGTTCTTGTTTTTTACTATATGTCACCTTTCAGAAGCCATCCTGATTCACCCTCAAACTGACTCCCCTTACCCCCTAGTTTTTCTTGATCCAGGCCTCCTGTTTCACGTTCTTCACGTTCTGGTCTTTTCTCATTTATCTGTTTATTTACCTGTTCTGCAGGACCATATATCAGTGCAACATAAACTCCATGAGAGCAGGAACCTGGTCTGTGATGTTCACGGCTGAATCCTCAGGAGCTAGAACAATGTCTGGCATTAACTGGCACTCAAGAAATAGGCATTAACTGGCACTCAAGAAATAGCTGTTAAATGGATACATTCCTCCAATATTCATGATTTTAGCCTCTACTTTATGTGATCTCTCCTTAAATGATAGCGTTTGTGTACTTATGGTTTTTATCATAGAACTCAGCCATCATCTATTTACGGTTTTAAGTCTTAGGTTGCTTGGTATGATTCCATTACATACAAACTCAGCCTGTGTGTATATATCTAATCGCTGACTCCCATGAGCTGGTCTTGTCTTTCCAGCTAGAGCCTGTGCTCAGTGGACATCTGTATTTCCTGATTCATCCAGCAGAGGACTGATCAGACAAGTTCTCAGACCGTAATTGAGTAAACAGATAATTTTGCGATGCAAATGAGATGGGTGATATGAAGCATACTTTTCCCCTTTGTTGAACTCTATTCAGGAAACATCCTGAATCAGAAATCAAAGTTTTAACGTTTTTCTTCTACGTCTCCTGACAACTCGTTTGTCTGGTTTTTGTCCTGCCCAAGTCCTAAGCCCAATGGCATTTCCAAGAGGTCCAGGCTGCATATAATCAGTGTTAAAAACAAATTAACCCCTTCTTGAGATTATTTTCTGCCTGGTTAACCTGAAGAACAGAAAACCATTTAAAATGGGAGAGTTATGCAAAGAATGCTGGCTGGTTGGCCAATATATTTTGTGTCTGTAACACGTTTTCTTAAATTTTAATATTTGAAGAGTTCTCTGGAAATTATTCCATAAAGAGGAAGAATTCTTTTGATGTATCAAGCTGCGTGTAATGTAGAAAAATCAGGCTGCCATAAAGCACACACATACCCACACAGAAAAGAGCCTGTAAGACTAAACACATTTGCTTACATTGAGTTTTAAATTCTTATGAATTCATTTTTTTACAGCTGTCTCATTTCAGAGAGGATTTCAGTTGTTGACAAATATATACATCATCCAAGTTTGCATTAAAAAATGTAAGTAAAAGAAAAATATGATAGTAAGAAGGTAACATAAAATAGACCTACGTATAAGTTCAAAAGTTCATCCCGCATTAAAGTATATACATATTTGTTGGGTGAGCCACAAAATTGCCTTTAAACTTTCTTGCCATGAAGTCCAAACATTCATTCAGTTTTAACACGAGTGGATGACATTCTAGTATTTCCATTCCTGACAGATAAGCTAAATAAGAAGGTACAATTGCACTCAAAGAAATGTGAAGACAGAATATCATCAGAAAAAATAAGCTCGTTGCAACAAATTTCTAAAGCACTTGGACAATATTTTGAGTTCTTAGAATGGTCAATATTCCTTTTCTCCTTTTACCTTAGTCCTACAGAAAAGTCTTGCATTAAAAGAGGTTTAGCTAAGCAGGACATGGGGTTTCCAAGGTGGCTCAGTGGTAAAGAATCCACCTGCCAGGACAGGAGATACAGGACACATGAGTTTGATTTCTGGTCGGGAAGATCCCCTGGAAGAGGAAAGGCTACCCACTCCAGTATTCTTGCCTAGAAAATGCCATAGACAGAGGAGCTCGGTGGGCTACAGTCTATGGGGTCGCAGAGAGTTGGACACAACTGAGCAACTGAGTACCCACGTGAGCAGGACATATTCTAATTCTTGAAGCAATCCCCCCCCACTTTGGCCAATTGTGAGTGATGCATATAGGAAGTCCAGACAAAAGGTAAAAGTGTTCAAACACTTACGTGTCATCTGTAAACGTGATTCCAAAGTACTCCTTTTCTTTCAGGTTGAAATGAGAAGCCACGAGATCCAACAACTCTCTTGATAAAAGTTTGGGCTGTTGAGATATAAACCTGATTAGACACTCTTGCTTACTGCTCCCACCTTATTCTCTCCCAAACAGTTTAAAACAGCCTTTGTTTGTCTGTCTTGGATACCTGTGCCTTTCTGTGCTTAGGTTAACTTACTGTAGACTATTCTCTAAGGGCTTGGGAAGGGCAAGAAATGGGAACAGGAGCATCGCTGAGATGATCGCTCTCATATATTTGCAATTCCATCCAGAGCCTTAATTTTTCCTCCAAGGTAAAACTGTATTTATTAATGCATTGTTGTTTCAGAAAAAATGCTCTTTTATAAACAGTATGGTGCTAGTGATCAAGACAAAGAATGTTAACCACTGCCTAGGCTATAGGAATAATTTTGCTTGGTAACGGTCAACTGAGGAGGCTCAAGACCCAAGGCTGAGGGGTCACAGAGAGAACTAACAACAACAAAAAAATAAAAAAAACAGTAATAGTAACCATTTATTGTACTGAACTTCTATCCATGATTTCATTTTAATCCTTACAATGAGCCTATGAAGTAGGGGTCCTTTCCATTTCATAGATGCGCCAACAAAGGCCAAGAGAAGCCAAGGATCCTATTTGATGTTCCACTTAAGAAGCGTGTTTGAATCCAGTTCTGTCTGATTCCAAAGACTAAGCTTTTCATTTCTCTCCAGGGATGGAGTAACTGCATCCATTGTGCAGATCATTATCACCAGTACTTACTGGGCACCTCATTAGAAGAACAACCCAGTCTATGAGCTTTTGGGAAGCACAGGCTCTGGTGCTAAGAAGATGGTTTGGAATCCGCCAAAAAGTCCAGAGTGAGAGCGGGTGGTGGATTTACAGGGACTGGGGAGGGAAAAGGGGACCTGTTAGGGAGGTGTTCTAGATGGACTTTTTTCGAACTTTGAGTCACACAGTTTAGGACTCATTATGGTAGTTTGAGGGTTGGATATTTGTTGTTGGGGAAGAAAGAATTGGGGATGTTTGTTGTTGGCAAAAAAAAAAAGAAGAAAGAAAGAAAAAAAAAAAAAAGAAAAACAGAAAAGAAGAGAAATCTAGACCAAAAGGTCTACTCTGGTGAAACTATTACTGACTGTACTATTTTTGTTCTAATTGAAGCCTGTACATAGTGGACTGGGCACAAGCCTCAGAAAGGAGAAGAATTTAGGTTTGGTCAAGGGAGGGCATTCTTGTCACAGCTGTAGGTGTGGCTCTCAGCAGGCTCTTCCATGATGTTTTAAGGCTGTGAGTCCAGGGACTTCCCTGGCGGTCCAGTGTTTAATACTCTGTGCTCCCACTGCAGAGGGTGTTGGTTCTATCCCTGGTTGGGGAATTAAAGCCCAGTGCTTGGCAGCCAAAAAGTAAAACAAACAACAACAAAAAAGAATCTGGGTCTAGAGTGCTGGGGGAAGACAGAGAGAAGCATCAATAATCAAGATACCATCATTCATACAGCTCCATGTGTTTTACAGAGATTTCATTCACATATATAATCTAGTTTGATGTTTTTTAATTTTACTGAAAAACACTTGATTTAAAACGTGTTAATTTCTAACACAAAGTGACTCAGCTATACATATATTCTTTTTTCATATTTTTTTTCCATTGTGGTTTATCACAGGTATTGAACATAGCTGCCTGTGCTATACAGTAGGCCTTTGTTTATCCATCCTATATCTACTAGTTTACATCTGCTAATCCTGAGCTCCCAAGCAGACTCACAGACATAGGGAACAGACCTGTGGTTGCCAAGGGGGCGGAGGTATGGGAGGGAAGGATTGGGAGCTTGGGATTAATCTAGTTTCATTTTAACCATAATTTCTGAGACGAAGATGAGTCAATCTTAACCCCAGCTCACAGCTGTTGTAAATGGGTATTTAACTTAGACCATGCCATGTGGCAGGGAAAGCAGCAGAATGCAGAGTCTTAGCTCATAAAAACCCTTTCTGGGGGGCTTCCCTGGTGGCTCGGTGGTAAAGAATCTGCCTGCCAATGCAGGAGATGCGGGTTCAGTCACTATCCAGGAGGATCCCACAACCCACAAGCCTTACACCACAACTGCTGAGCCTGTGCTCTAGAGCTCAGGAGCCACAGTCACTGAGCCTGCATGCCCTAAAGCTCGTGCTCTGCAACCAGAGAAGCCATGAGAAGCTTCTCATCGCAGTGGGAAGCCCGCACACCGCACCTAAAGAGTGGCCCCTGTTTGGCCCCTAGAAGAGCCCATGTTGCAACGAAGACCAAGCACAGCCAAAAATAATAATCTAAAAAAAACCCCTTTCTGGGAAGCATTATGGTCAGCGATTGACCAACAAGAGGTAATTCAAACAAATTGAGTCACTTGCCCAGGGTCAAACAGCTACTGAGTGTCAAAGCTGAGACTGGAATCCACACATTTCTGAATCCTGTCACCAGGCTATAGTTACTCTTAAGTACAGGCAGGTATTGGCTTTGAAGCCCCCGCAAACAATCCTGTGTCACTGGTTCTGAGGCGCAGATAAGCCAGCAGACTGAACACAGGCCCCGAGGCTCACAGAGGGAAGCCGGATGCGCGGTGGCAACACCTACCTGAACCAGCAGCTCCAGTCTCCGGTCATCCAGGAGGCACACCTGGCAGTGCCTGCCTTCTGTCATCTGCGGGGACAAGACAGCAAGAGGGGCATCAGGCTGGGGCCGGCAGGCACACCCTCGAGCTTGATGTACCATTTCTCTACATGTGATGTGCTCGGCCTAAAAATGCCATAAGCTGCGGTAATCGTCAGTTTTGGTCATCGTAAACAGATTTATTATACGGCATCAGCTCTTAGGTTTTTTTTGTTTTAGGTCTTAGACTTAAAAGAGAAAAGAATGAAAAGCAAAGACCAATCAATATGTTTAAAATATAATACCTATATGGCACATACAAAATTTAACTATGAAAAGTAGGTTTCCTGCTCAGAGGAAACAACTATATTTTTCCTTGAATCAGTATTTTATTTTTCAAATGAAAATATTTTATTCATTAGTGTCTTTCAATAAACACAATACATGCATAAGGTCATATTTGACATAATGTATTTGACAAATGAAACTCAAGTTAAAAAGTAAAGTCTCCAGTTTTGAAATTTTGGTCCGCCTTTGTAATATATCACTACTGAAATTGATAGTTAAGAATAGTTAAGATACCCAGCTAAGAACAGCTTGATGTACAAACTACTAATTATATTTAATTTTTTATCATTTATAATTGCAATATAAGGAAATTATTTCTTGTAAAATATTTAAACAATGCATAAAATGCAAAGATCCACTTTGATTACCAAAAGCTCCAAACCATTCTACCTGCACAAATTACCACGCTGTCAGTTTCAGGCGAATCCTCACAGACCATCTTTATATGGATTTTCAGATATACACATGTACATGTTAAACACACATCAGTTCAGTTCAGTTGCTCGTCGTGTCCAACTCTTTGCAACCCCACGGACTGCAGCATGCTAGGCTTCCCTGTCCATCACCAACTCCTGGAGTTCACTCAAACCCACATCCAATGAGTCGATGATGTCATCCAGCCATCTCATCCTCTGTTGTCCCCTTCTCCTCCCGCCTTCAATCTTTCCCAGATATGTGTTAAAAACATATATTCTCATATTAAATGTTCTATTTTCATACTGTTAGACACATTGTTCTCACAATGACACAATGAAGCAGGTACTCTTAATATTTGTATGTATATGAAACTGTGGTCTGTGTCGTATCTGGTATCTGTGTATATGAATATTTATATGTGTGAGGTTCTTTTTCAGTTCAAGTAGAACTGCTACACTCACTGTTTGCCCTTTGCTTTTTTAATTAAATATTTCTCGGATATCTTTCCAATGTCAACACATATAGACCAACCTCACTCTTCATAAAAGGTCTATGGTATCAAATCATTTGTGCAGACGTATAATAATTCAACGAGTGTCCTGTTGAGAAACACTTCGGTTGTTTTCTGCCTTTTGCCGTCATAAGCAATGTCATCATAAATTTTGCACATCTAGCTTTGTTCATGGATGTAGAACTGCTGGGTCACTTTTGAAAAGCAAGCACAGCACTTCGTCTCTCAGCTGTTGTACAAAATTCTAAGACCCTGGGAATTCCCTGGTGGTCCAGTGGTTAGGACTTATGCTTTCACTGCTGTGGGCCCAGGTTCAATCCCTGGTACTGGAACTAAAATCCTGCAAGCCACGTGGCTTGGCCAAACACAAAATGAAGCAAAACTGTAAGACCTGGAAACTCAGATACATATAATCCAATTTTAAAATGAAAATTGCCTCCATTACTAAGCAGCAACTACATACTCGGCATTGCTCGAAGTGTTTTTATAATATTATCTCTGAGTTCCCTAGTCACCGTCTGAGCTTGGTGTTATTATCTCCAATTCAATAGATGAGAAAATTGAGGCTCAGAGTGGGATAAGCCATGTGAAAGATACTAATCATAGTATTGTACTTATATTTTTTAAAAATTGGGGTATAGTTGCTTTACAATGTTATGTGAGTTTCTGCTGTACAATGAAGTGGATCAGTTATATGTATATATACATCCCCTCCCTCTTGGAAAGTCTAGAAAGTAGCTCAGTTGGTTAGATGGTGGCATTATGGAGATGTGGCCCATAAGAACTTTGGAAACAGTGCTAAGAGGTAAGTGAGTAAGTTCTACGTTGTCTCATTTCCCCTGATTATGTCCTTAAATCTGCAAAGCCAAGTCTTTGGTGGCAAGAGGAAAGGAAACATATCTTTGTTTTAGGCACTAAGCTGGGAACATCATGGAAACTATCTCATTAAAACTCCACAATATGACAACACCCCCATTTTACAGACAAGGAAACCAAGGTAGAGAGTTTAAGGTTAATTATTCAAATTTGCCTGGGCAAGAAAAACCAAGTTAAAATTTGAATTAATGTCTAAATGAAAAAAAAAAAAGTCATCTTTTTTCCTACTGTTCTATAGGGCTTCCCAGCTGGTGCTAGTGGTAAAGAATCTGCCTGCCAATGCAGGAGACATAAGAGATGTGGCTTCAATCCCTGGGTTAGAAAGATCCCTTTGAGGAGGGCATGGTAACCCAATCCAGTATTCTTATCTGGAGAATCCCATGGGCAGAGGAATCTGCTGGGCTGCAGTCCATGGGGTCGCAAAGAGTAGGACACAACTGAAGCAATTTAGCAACAACACATTATAGGAGGAAATAAATCAATGTTTCGGTTTAACTCATTTGATCTCTTTTTAAAACCCGCAAGCAAACCCAAAGCACATGCCCCAGAGAACAATATAAAAAAATAATACTCAAAAGATCAACGGAAACAATATGAATCCATTAAGGGATATGTCAAAACTTATAAAATATTACAAAGTACTCTGTTGCTGCATAACCCAAATGAATTTATTTCCGGATTAAAAACAAAACAAAACCACTTCTTCTCCTTTCAGTTTTTCTTTGGATCCACCTTGATTTAGGTCAATGTATCTTTTGTCAATACATTATTTTATCTCAGAGAATTTAATAGTAAATATTTTGTAGGTGTATCTGGCCATCTCATGACAGACATAGGGACTGGTGCCCATGTTTGTACAACTTGGTTGTAAGCCTTTAGCCTTAGTTGACTGGATGGGGAGAAAGACAGCTGACCTAAGGTGGGCCAATCAGAACCTCAGTCCAGGGAATCTGGAACTGAGTCTGAGTGGATGAAAATATGGTGGTTGTGGGGCAGCCACCATCTGCAGCATGTAGGGAAAAAGGAAAACCATCTGCAGGGAGAATGAAGGAGACAGTAACTAGAAGGAGGCAAGAGAAAATCACAGAGCCTGAGGAAAAGCTTGAGAGTTGCTGTCAGAGTTCCTAGTCTCTCTAGTCACATCTAGCCCATTCCACTGGCGTGAATCCTTATTCTTTTTTTAAAAAAATTTATTTCTTTATTGAAGTATGGCTGATTTGCAATATTGAGTTAATTTCTGCTGTACAGCAAAGCAACTCAGTTATACATATGCATCAGATCAGATCAGATCAGTCGCTCAGTGGTGTCCGACTCTTTGCGACCCCATGAATCACAGCATGCCAGGCCTCCCAGTCCATCACCAACTCCCGGAGTTCATATGCATACATTCTTAATTATATTCTTTTCCATTGTGGTTTATCCAGAATCCTTGTTCTTGAGTTCCATAGAATACCCCTGTATTCCTTTGATAAGTCCACTTCCCCCATGTCCCTCTCTTAAGCTACCTTGAGTTGGAGGCTGCTTATTGCTACTAAAAGCATGTTCACAAGACACCACAAGCATCTGTACTTTGTGCTAAGTCGCTTCAGTCATGTCTGACTCTGTGTGACCTCATGGACTGTAGCCCACCAGGCTCCCCTGTCCACGGGATTCTCCAGGCAAGAACACTGGAGTGGGTTGCCATGTCCTCCTCCAGGGGATCTCGCTGACCGAGAGATCGAACCCGTGTTTCTTAGGTCTACCTGCACTGGCAGGTGAGTTCTTTAAAGATGCCAGAGAATGGACTCCCCACATGATGTCATTCATATGGTAAAATCACTCAAATTACTGATGCTCTCATCAAAGACAATACAACAGCTGGCGGGCAGTGGAAAGGACTTAACAAATACCAACCATGTGATGTGAGGATCACACACACAAGCTAGATGGAGAAGGGCAGTGCAGACAAACTGGGGAGATGCCGCTACAGTTTTATGCCCACAATGGCATGTCCCAGCCCTGGCACATCTGAGCCCACAGGCGTAAGCCCTTTTCTATGTGGGAGGATGGCTTCTCTGGGAGGTCAAAGGGCTGATTTGACCATTGGTAACAATAGAAAAACCTGCCTGGTGTAAGCTCTTATATATAGAATGGATAAACACCAAGGTACTATTGTATAGCACAGGGAACTATACTCAATATCCTACAAGAAACCATAATATTCTAAAAAGAATATTAGAAAAGAATATTCTTTTCTTTAGCAAGAATATTTAGAAAAGAATATTCTAAAAGAATGTAAATATATGTATAACTGAAGCACTTTACTGTATAGCAGAAATTAACACAACATTGTAAATGTATAAAAACTATACATTAACAAAATAAATAGGGTGGGAAAAAAAAAGAAAAACCTGCCCTTGTCACTTACTTAAATCAAAGGTTGAGAGGTGATGGGGCTGTATTTTGTTGGTCAAAACAATGTTTATGAATAAATTTCAGTTGATGACACTAGAAATTAGGATATGCCACTTAATAAAATTTTAGATGGTAAGATCCAGAAACTGTGGGATGGGTTTCCTTCACAGCTACAGGGTGAGGCTGAGCAGCCCCCTCTGAAGATGGCGTTTGTGATCTCTGGTTCACACATGTGTATTATGTGCCAGGTTCCTGGGAGTCCTGTTATGTGAACACACAAACCACATTCAAGTACACCCGATGCGAGGGAAGAGACACAACCAAACGTCCAAGAAGGGCCTGGCATGCACGGGGCAACGGTGTGACACCTGACCCTTATTAACATACAGCATCTCAAAAGAAATGACCCAAAGTCAGGCAGTCCTAATTCAGAGCTTCCAGTGTAACAGGGTTTCTAAGAGAGTTTAGGGGGATACAAATTTGAAATCCAAGCTACATGTGAACCAATGTGTTTACGTGGGATCACAAGAGAAAAATAGGAGAGGCTGCAGAATAAAAAAAAAAACATTCATGTTTTTTTCTTTAAAGAAAAAAAATTTACTATTTCAGTCTCTACACAAGCCTATGAAGGGGGAATCTCATTCAAGCACCAGGAAACTGAGGCCTGAGAAATGATGCAACTTATATAACTGTTCTAAGCCAGACTTGGGCTCAAAATTGTACTTTATCTCTTACTATCTATATTACCTTTAAAAAGTTACTCAGTCTTTCCAAACCACAGAAGCAACATCCTGACAGTTTTTAATCTGACACTCGTGAGAGTAAAATATTCTGCTTCTGAAAACCACAATTATTATAGTCCCCACACACTTTAAAATTAGCAAGCAAACAGCTAAACTTTTCTGTAATCCATTTATCCTTCCATTAAAACAAAAAACTTTTTAATAGGAAGAATGTTATCAACCCATTTTAAAGAAGATAAATGACAGGTGAAGTTTAAAAAGCACACGGTAGAAACATTCTCCAGAGCTGATGGAGCAGAAATAAAGTAAAAGAGAGAGGACAGCTAGTTTCTGTGTCCTTCTGTGTCCGGGTCACCGGGCTAAGCATTTTAATAAACACACTAACAACACCACTAACAAACCCTTTGTACATTCCAGGCATTGCACTAAGCACTTTACACATATGAACATATTCAACCCTCATGACACTCACACAAGGCAGTAATCTCATCTCCCAATAACACAGGGGAACAAGGTTACTAGGGCGATTATAAATAACAGGATTCATAAACAGCAGAACTAGACCCAAACCCAAAGCCCAAGCTCTTAACTACTTAGCTACCCACAAGGTACTCCCTACGCTATAAAGTGACAAATTATAGGAAAGCCTTCCCACGCAGCACATTTTCAGGAGAGGAGATAAGTGGGTAGAAAAGAGAAAACAATGCATTGTAAAGTAGGTATGAAAAACCATCTCAGTTCCAGGGTAGAATCATTTGACTACAAGTAGTTAGAATCATAGAACTTAGACTCTTAGAAGAGATCTAATCTCCACTGCTTATTTGGAATGTGGGGAAATTAAGGGCAGATGTGCTCAGTACCACACAGGGAGTCAGTATGAGCCCCAGGATTAAAACACAGGACTCTGGAATCTAAAAAATAAAGCAATTAGTGAATAATAATAATAAAAAAAGGAACAGACTCACAGATATAGAGAACAAAGTGCGGAGAGGGGAGCGGCAAGGCAGGGTAGGGGACTCAGAGGCACAAACTACTAGGAATAAAATAAATACGTTACAAGGATATACAGCACAAGGAGTACAGCAAGTGTTTTATAATAACTTTAAATGCAGTAAAATCTTGAAAAATTTTGAGACACTATGTTGTATACCTGAAACTTATGTAATAAAACTCAGGTCGCTGTCTTTCAGGCTAGACAGAGAACACGTGGGGAGTATGAGGTTACTCAGCTGCTAAACAACACCTTACACAAATGTACTTTTCCTCCCAAAAGATGGATTTAAAAAGAAAAAATTTAAAAAGCTACTGTAACCACAAAAAGAAAAACGCCTAGGCATTTCTTCTTTATTTTCAAATATGACTCCCACTGAAGCTTTCTCTTCTAATGTCATCCACAGGAGTCATATGTGAAGGGAGCTGTTAGGGTCACAATGATGATACTGACACATTCAAAATCACCCTGGAGCCCCATGAGGACCACCGGAGCAGTTTCAGATTTGACCTCTACACAGTGACAGCTAACAGCAGCAATGCTTCTCGTGGAATAGAAGCACACGTAACAAAAACGAGCTCTTTGGAAAGTTTCTCTTGACACGCACCCAGACTGGATATCCCTCCCACCACCCCTTCCCTCATTCAACCTCAGGAGTTTGGAGGTTAAAATCGTGCATGTTGGATTAAAACTCCCACCTCAGTGGCTGCCCTGCGCTTGCTCCCCAGCTGATACAGCAGGTCCTCAGAGGCTAAGTGCTGAGTGCTGGTGCAAAGACCTCCATCTGCTTAGTGGTAAATGAGGAAGATCAGAAGGGAAGTGAGAACCGGCCACAGGCCAGACCGCTGGCTTCCTGGGGCGCCCGGGTTGTGCAGCCCGTAGTGGGATTCAAGTCTGCGAGAACCTCCCTCTACCAAATCCCAATCTCACTACCTGATTTAGAAGATGAGAGCGGAGAGGCAGAAAAACAGAAACAAGCAGAAACAACAACAAACCCCCCCCTCCCCCCGCCCCTCCCCCAAACAAACCTAAGGGCAAGTCAAGACAGGGCATGGTGGGATCATTCCTAATGACTGGGGGCAGCTTAGAAAGCCAACAGGAAGTATCAGTTACAAAATAAATAAATAAAAGGCCAGAACCCCAGCCTACTTTGGTTTTGCTTTAGTAGCTCTTTGGAACACGGAAATGTAAAACCTTGGTAAGGAAGCAACAAGCTTCATTTCCTCTCTCTCATTCCTTTTTGACCTTTACTGAAAGTTCAGCAAAAGAGGACCTGTCTCATTGAAATAACTCCTCAAGATGTGTTGTGGGGTGATGGATATAGAGTTTAGTCCACCACCATCTCTTACCTGGATGTGGGTAAAATCGGCTACCTAATCGGGATTCATTCTTTTGACTCCAGTCTCCCTATGGTTTTATGAGTGATCTCCCTTCACTCCCTACTTAAAAATACCCAAGGGCTCCTCCAGCAGTGCAGGGGAGAATCCAGCTCCTTGCCTCACCGACACTGTCCACGGAACCTGACCCCCCCACCCTAACTTCATTTACAACCCACCTGCCTTGACTTGACACACCAGTCACACTGACCTTCTTTTCTTCCTCAGAACGAAGGCTTGTTCCTACTTTGAGACTCAGTACACACACTGTTCTCTCTGTCTGGAACGCTCTTGCCCCAGATTATGGCAAGACTGGGTGCTTTTGCATCTTTCAGATGTTAAATCAAATGCCACCATCTTCAAGAGGCCTTCCCTGTCCTCAGTGTAAAGCCTGGACACTGTCTCTCATACCACATTGTGGTGCTATGACAGACAACATACCAGAAAAGAAATTATTTTGTTGTTGTTGTTTGTTTATTCTTCTCTGAATGTCGATTCCACGGGAGAGGCCCTGGTTGATGTGTTCACCACTGTATCCCCAAGGCCTGGAACAGTGCCCGGCACACAGTTAGAAAGTGGACAATAAATCTCTGCTCAGGGAAGGAACACTTTAACTGGTCCGAGTCTAGATGCAGTTACCAATGAAATTGGTTCACAAATGATTTAAACATGTAGAGCATAATGCAAATTGAGGACGTTCCAAAAACACCTCCCAAGCCTTGACCAGACAGACAAACACATACAAAAAAACAAAAACAAGCGTTCTGCCCAGAGAACAAGGTGTGCTATTAATTCCTCATGAGATGAGATATCTTGGAGGAAATGGAGAGATGGAAAAGGGACGTTTCTGGGACGTTCTTACTTTAGGATCTATTGAGTGGATGGAGTTTTAGATTTCACGCACATGATGTCAACCTCAGCTGAACAGGGTCCCTTTATACCGTCTCTGGGTGCTGAGTGAATATGAGCTATTGACACTCTCGTTCAGAGAATGGCCTAGACTGACACAGACGTCTCCAATGCCAGTCAGCTGCAATTTCCCTTAAGGTCTTTCAAGACGGTGCCTGCCCTCCCAGCATGCAGTCCCTGGGGACTTCTTTTTTCAGTATCAATCACCCATTCTCTTAGCTTCGAGGAAGCATGTAGGACGTGTCACACGAGCGCTAAGCACTCCACGTGGATACTGTCTTTTTTCCTGCTGTAAACAACCCTCGGAAGTGAGAAGCTTTCCTGTTGAGATTTTGTAGGTGGCAAAACTGAAGGGCAGAGATGTTGAGTAACTCGTCTCGCGTCAAGATGCTGTGTGACCTGGGGCAGAATCTTGGGACCATGAGTTCTATCAAAGTAGGACTCCTGGGAGTCTCCTGCAGTTCACTGGGATCAGAGTAGGCAAAGGAGAGACAGTGAGGAAGGAAGAAGCACAGGTGGCATAAAAGAAGCAGAGGAAGAAAGGAAAATGGGCCGGGGTTGGGGGAGTGAAAAAGAAGGGGAGAATTCCCTTAACCAAGGATGAATAATCTGCTTTAGGAAAAATACTAAGAAGTAATGGCTGCTGTGTGCCAGCTCTTTCCAGAGAGCTTTCTTTTCTTTACGTGGGCCATTTACATTCTCTCATAACAACATTGTGAGGTAGATTCCAATCCTGTATCACTCCGGTGAGAAAACTGAGGCTCAGAGAAGGTAACTGATGGACCCCAGCCCACAGGGTTACAGAGCTAGGAAGAGGCAGCTCACGTTTACGCTCAGTCGTGCCCAATTCTTTGCGACCCCATGGACTGTATGCAGCCCGCCAGGCTCCTCTGTCTGTGGGATTATCCTGGCAAGAATAACCCACTGGAGTGCGTTGCACTTCCTCCTCCAGGGGATCTTCCTGACCTGGGGATTGAACCTGTTTCTCCTGTGGCTCCTGCACTGGCAGCTGGGTTCTTTACCACTGAGACCCCTGGGAAGCCCAGGAAAAGGTGGACTAGGACATCAATGCAGGCATCCGACTCCATGGTCCATGCCCTGCACTGTTGGGTCACATTACTTCTGTTACGAGCTGTGGCGCTAGTGGTAAAGAACCCCCCTGCCAGTGCAAGAGCGCAGGAGACACGAGTTCAGTCTCTGGGTTGGGAAGTTAATACCCAGGAGAAATGGCAACCCACTCCAGAACTCTTGCCTGAAGAATCCCATGGACAGAGGAGCCTGGCAAGCTATAGTGGGGTCGCAAAGAGTTGGACATGATTGCTGCTGCGGCTAAGTCGCTTCAGTCGTGTCCGACTCTGTGCGACCCCATAGATGGCAGCCCACCAGGCTCCCCCGTCCCTGGGATTCTCCAAGCAAGACCACTGGAGTGGGTTGCCATTTCCTTCTCCAATGCATGAAAGTGAAAAGTGAAAATGAAGTCGCTCAGTTGTGTCCCACTCTTAGCGACCCATGGACTGCAGCCTACCAGACTCCTCCATCCGTGGGATTTTCCAGGCAAGAGTACTGGAGTAGGGTGCCATTGCCTTCTCCATAGACATGATTGAGCATCCACAATTATTAGTCTTACACATTAAATCACATGTGGCTGAGGCATTTTACGTATCATCTTGATTGTCATGCATCACACTATTCTGGAACAGCTTGATCTAGATCCACCAAATTACAGCTACCTGGTTCCAGCCACTATCTGAAAGCAAGGTCAGAGGGGTGCAAAAAGTTTTTGCAATCACCATTCCTTGGCTCTCTCCTGCAGTTGCCAAAATGGCTTCTCTGTGCTTGTTAATGATTTTCAGTGACTACCAGGATGGAGTCAACTCCCACCTCTTGTGCCGCCGGTTCTGTCCTACTTATGTGAGCACTCTGGGCACAGGATGATTATTCATGGGTTAGGTGGCTGCCTGGGCCTGACTCCATTATTCTGGGCTTAAGAATGCAGTCCAGCACACAGTGCAGTTGATTCAGGGTGGAGAAACTCTGGAGCATGTGTTCATTCATTTACTCAACCAATATTCAGCACTTCCTAAATGTGAGCACTATTCTGGGTACTAAGATACCCATAAATGAGATCCACAGGACACTGTCTCTGAAGCTTGTCTCACAGTGTGATTTCTCAACACTGGCACCATTGACATTTGAGGCTGGACAATTCTTTGTTGTGGGGTCTACCCCCATGCACTGTAGGAGTTTTAGCAGCCTCCCTGGCCTCAACCCACTAGATGCCAGCACTCCTTCCTTCCACATGACAACCATATGTCTTCTGACCCTGACACGTGTCTCCCAGAGGACGAAATGGTCCCTGATTGAGAACCACTGCTCTAAAGATAAGGAGAAAAAAATGAACAAGGGTTGGGGAGTAGAGACAGATTGGAAGTTTGGGATTGATATGTACACACTTCTATATTTAAAGCAGATAACCAACAAGGACCTACTGTATAGCAAGGGAATGCTGCTCAATATTCTATAAAAACCTGAATGGGGCCAGGACATGGAAGCAACCTAGATGTCCATCAGCAGATGAATGGATAAGAAAGCTGTGGTACATATACACAATGGAGTATTACTCAGCCATTAAAAAGAATACATTTGAATCAGTTCTAATGAGGTGGATGAAACTGGAGCCTATTATACAGAGTGAAGTAAGCCAGAAAGAAAAACACCAATACAGTATACTAACGCATATATATGGAATTTAGAAAGATGGTAACAATAACCCTGTGTACGAGACAGCAAAAGAGACACTGATGTATAGAACAGTCTTATGGACTCTGTTGGAGAGGGAGAGGGTGGGAAGATTTGGAAGAATGGCATTGAAACATGTATAATATCATGTATGAAACGAGATGCCAGTCCAGGTTCGATGCATGATACTGGATGCTTGGGGCTGGTGCACTGGGACGACCCAGAGGGATGGTATGGGGAGGGAGGAGGGAGGAGGGTTCAGGATGGGGAACACATGTATACCTGTGGTGGATTCATTTCGATATTTGGCAAAACTAATACAATTTTGTAAAGTTTAAAAATAAAATAAAATTAAAAAAAAAAAGAAAAGAAAAAGAACAGATACATATACATGTATAACTGAATCACTTTGCTGTACACCTGAAACTAACACAACACTGTTAATCAACCATGCTCCACGATACAAGAAAAAAAAATGAAACAAGATATTTTCAGATAAGAATAGGGCTCTGAAATAGCTCAGTTGGCAATGCAGTGAAGTTCTGAGCATGTGCAAAGAACATGCTTCAAAGCTGACTTCTTACCCAGGAAGCACAAAACTTGAGCAAGTGGAGAAAAGTTAATTGGACCACAGCTCTTGACAGGTGGCTCCCAGGAGAGATTGGAAGGATAACCTTGTTTTCTGGATGTTAGCATTCAACTGCTAGCCCCTTTCTGCCTGGCAGAGGTTGGAGAAAAGCGAACAAGAAAAGCTATTTCTGTGGCTCCAGCATCAACCTGGCAAGCAAGCTCAGTCAGCTTTAGCAGACATTCCCCAGGGAGGATATTCTCATAAAAGACAATCCTTATCAGATTATCTCCTGATCTCATAAGACAGGTGAAAAGAAAGGGCAGGTTTGAAAGAAAGAAAGAGAAAGAGAGAAATGGGGAGGGAGGGGATAACTTATTAAGCCTGGAGCTGAAGGCCATCAGGAGAAACCAGTCTGGTGTCAATGAGGCGTGCACAGGTTTTAGAATTGGGAGGCGTGGGCGTGTATCCCAGCTCTGTCATGTAACTATGAGTGTGGCCTGAAAGTCAGACTCTCTCTCAACCTCAGTGTACATGCCTATAAAATGGGAATGGTAAGAATCGATCTCATTTAGCTTTATCTCTTGTATTAATGCAGGTTGAACCTATTGTAAAATTTACTTCAAAGGTCAGAAGGTAATCGTATCACCAGTCATTCACTCAATTTATTGGGCAGAGATTATGCGTTAGGATCTGTGCAAAGTGCCTGACATGCTTTCCCGACCTTACTCTAGTGCAGTGAGTCTTAGAATTAGAGGAAATGATTTATAAGCTGCTGACTACTATTATGTGAACTGTAAGTGGTTATTTTCAGTTGGTTAAGTGACTGTTTTCCTCAAGAAAAAAGTTCTCCTGGATTATTAAGAGGTCAAACTGTCATATTAGCATTGAACAGTTTAACTCCACCAGTTAAACCCTGGAGAGAGCAGGTAACTCGACAGCTGGGGATTAATTCCATTCTGATTTCTCAGTGATAATCAAGAGATTAACTCAAAATCACCATTTGTACCTGCCTATGTGCACAAAAGGGGCTTCCCACACGGGCTTCCCAGATGGTGCAGTGGTAAAGAACATGCCTGCCAACGCAGGAGACGCAAGAGAAGCAGGTTCTCTCCCTGGGTCGTGAAGATCCCCTGGAGGAAGAAATGACAACCCACTCTAGTACTCTTGCCTGGAAAACCCAGCGGACAGAGAAGGCTGGCAGGCTACAGTCCACAGGGTTGCAAAGAGTCGGACACAACTGAGCAACTGAGCGTGAGTACAAGCATGTGCCCAAAGCTGGGGAAACTCTTGCAAACTCTTACTCCTTATCTGACTGCCACCAAACCGTGTCTGGGGCTAGCTACTCTTGTTTTCAACAACACAAAATGGAAATTAATACATGTTGATTGTATTGTTCATGGCTTGTGCTTTGACATACATTTTATCCACCAAATTCTCACAACCATCCTGTGAAGTAGATAGTTATGACGTGCCAAAGGGTCCCAGGTAATAAGGGGCTGAGCCAAGTTCAAGAAGGAGGTCATCAAAGGAAAAGGGGGAAAATAGGTGACCTGTCGTCACAGAAGCTTCTTCATGGAAGCAGCTGCCGTGAAAACAGGGTTGTCTATATATATATATATATTCAGACTCTGCATCATTTTCCAATTAGAAACTCTGATGAGACACTGTCAAATGTTTATTTTCAGGAAACCATGGAGGATATGTCCGCTTTTTTTTCCCCCCCAGAAAGAAACATCCTCTTTACTTAAAACCAGTTGTTAGACTGTATTTTTAGACATCACAGTACAGTATAAATGAGTCAAAAAAGAAAAGAAAAAAAATGGGAGGGTACAGATACTGTAAACAGGAAAAGTCACAAAGTGGAACCAAGAAAAGCTGAGAAGACTGCCCGGGCCAAGGGGGATTTTCGTTCCTGTCTGCCTTTCAGGTTGACCAGAAAAGAAGTTCTCTGGTCGCTGGGTAGAAATTGGAAATTTTAGCTTCAGTGATCATGCAAGTAGCAGACACCCTGTGGTTTGGAAACTTTTGCTTTGCCAACTGTCAGTTTTCTCTTTTCCCGTGAAAAACAGCCTGTAGGAAGGAGTGAAAGTACTGCGTCTTTCAAAAAACTTAAAGACAAGCACAGCTCGGGTGGAGGGATTTTAAAAATAAACTGCTGTACTTGTAACTGAAAGATACTCTCAGTACTGTTTATTCAGTAAGGCACATTTGGAAATCTGGACTCGATATAAGCCATCCGCAGAGCAAACAGATTACATACATTGCCATACAAACCTAAGAATAAACAAAAATTAATCAGAAAACCTAAATCAACTTTACACTAATTTTAGAAGACATACTTATTGTCAGAATTTTCACGTTTCATTTTTTTCATTGGCCTTGTTAGAATGTCTCTGATTTATGCTTTTCAAAATCTCTTGGTTCTTTGTGTCCAAGTATAAGTAGAGGATAAAATAGATCTTTAGGAAGTTTATAATTATTATATTAATAATACAAATGGATTCTACTAGATCCAGAATCCTATCTTGGTTGATAGAAATGTCTATTTGAGTAGGGGATTTAGCAAAGCATTACCAAGTAGTGAAAACAGAAAAGTCAATTCATTTTGGACAATATAGAAAAATTCTTAACGTCTAGGACTCATTTTACCATCACAGAACAAACCATTCCCCTCAACCTAGATACTTCTAATATTCAGTGATGAAACTTTAATGTCATCTAATGAATGCTGGTTGTGCTTTCAAAGAGGATTCAGTCTTTTTTTAAGGCTAACATTGGATTCAAAGATTAAAACAGAGCAAACCCAAAACTGGAAGACCACAGGTCAGAGAGATAAGAGAAATTCATAACAGGAGCTCAAGAAGACTTCTGGGTGAGCACCAGGAAACACAACGAGGGGAAAAGAATCCTCTGAGGGAGCCATCTCCTAACAGCTCGTAAGCATCTACTGTCCCGTTTTCAAGCTGGTTTTTAAGTGCAACCAATATTAAAAATTAAGCTAGATCAACTTACATCTTTTACTCCCTTTTACTATTCTCTTTGTTCTTGAGGTTATTAACATCTAGTGAATCAGTATGGCAGCAATTCTGTTTAGTGATGCCTAATGCTCATCTTTCCCCAACTCAGTGTTGTTAACCTTGATGCCATGAAGTCAGTCAAGGTGAGAATATTATTGGAAATTGGGCATGGAAACTGGCATGGTAGCTTGGGCTTCACTGATGGCTCAGTGGTAAAGAATCTACCTGCCAATACAGGAGAGGCAGGTTTGATCTCTGGGTCAGAAAGATTCCCTGGAGGAGGAAATGGCAACCCACTCCAGTATTCTCATTTGGAAAATCTCATACACAGAGGAACCTGGTGCCCTACAGTCCATAGGGTTGCAAAAGAATCAGATACAACTCAGCGACTAAACAAGAACCCTTGTCCCCAGAGAGCTGGTTGTTAAACATTTACCAACATACCACTGGAGAAGTTCAATGGGAGAAGGGGGTCTGGGGGGAGGACATTGCTCAGAGCTCTGGGTCAGGATGCTGAGACCACTGAGAGACACGTAACAAAGGTGAAAGAACAGAGGTTTTCGGTCCAGACATAACTCTGTTCAAAGCTCAGCTGATTCAACTTTCTTAGGACTTATTTATTACATCTCTAAAATGGGACTGATAATAGCTACTGACAGAAAGAAGAGCTTGGTGAAAAGTGGGCATAAACAGTGCCTGTTATACTTTATTATTATATCTGACAAATCCCCAGTGGGCTAGCTCATTGCTGAGGTTCTCTCGACCCAGGACGAGGATGCTCATATCAAATGCTCAGTGTCCTTTGCTTTTCCTGTTATTTCGGTACTGGAATGTAAGCTTCACTTACTGCTGCTTTCCTAGCCCCTAAGCCAATACCAAGACCACTGTAGGGCAAAGTAAGTATGTGTGGAATGAATGAATTTCCCTTCATTTTCAGCTCCTGATCCACTTCTGGGTTTTCTGCCCATTTCTACTGTTAAGGTCTCATTGGCAAGTGAGGGACTCCTTTGCCTCTTAACTGCCAGGTCCCAACCAGCTGTGTTGCTGCTACCCTTCTGGAATCGATCAAACCACTGGAACTCTTCTGCTAAAGCAGACCGCCGTGACCTTAAAGCCTCGGTGAAAGACACTTCCAGGGTTTTCATCACAAGCAGAATCAAGCCTGTGCCATTCTGCTCGGTCGGCAAGTTTCCCCCTGCTTCTATTCCTGCTCTGAAATAATCTCAGTTCTGCTCTGCCCCCAGCAGAACGGGTGAGTCTTGTGAAAGGAAATCTTACCCAACACTTGGGGCTGTAACCAAGGCGAACCAAATATTTCCCCCGGTGGCCCTGCCTCAGCCCTGTTTCTTAGATGCTCTCTCCTAGAGCGGCATTTCTGAAGGGAGGGGGGTGTGGTCATTTAAAAAAGGATGGGTGTCTCTGCTAAGAGTGGCCTGGATGGTGGGTTATGCAAACTCAGTGGGAAGTCATCAGCTTCCAGAATTTCTAGTACTTTTCTAATCACATTTGCTTTAGTCAGAGGGGTTAAGCAGGGTGGAGCTGCCCACTTGGCTAGTGCAGGGTAGTGGCTGGGAGCAGCCCCGAGGAAGACCAGTGGGCGTGATGCCTGACCCTGGCTCTGTCTCGAACTAGCTGGACACTTCCGGCAAGCCACTTACCTTCTCTGAGTAGCTGCTATAAAATGGGAATAGTTTTGCCTGGTACATTGTAGCATCCCATGGGTGTGTATGTTAGGTCGCTTCAGTCCTGTCTGACTCTTTGTGATGCTATAGACTGTAGCCCGCCAGGCTCCTCTGTCCATGGGATTTCCCCAGGCAAGAATACTAGAGTGGGTAGCCATGTCCTTCTCCAGGGATCTTTTCAAACCAAGGATCAAACTTAAGTCCCTTGTGTCTCCTGCATTGGCAGGCAGCTTCTTTACCACTAGCGTCACCTGGGAAGCCATAAGAAGCAGCTTATTACTTTTTAAAGTATAGTGTATTATTTAAGAAGTGTGATGCTCAAGACCATAGACTCTGAAGTGAGTAAGACTTGAGTTTAAACCCCAGCTCTCCTCGGTAGCACCTGTGTGGTCTTATACAGGTATTTGACTTCACTTTGAGCCCTGGTTTCCTGGTCTGAAAGAGGAAATAACAATAGCACCCCCTGCCAAGAGCTGTAAAGAGTACATAAAATAATATACATAAAATGCTTAGCAGAGCACACACCTTACAAACACATTTTTCACTAATAAAAACCAAGGAATTTCTACAGGGGCTTCCCTGGTGGCTCAGTGGTAAAGAACCCACCAGCCAAATACTATGAGATGGGGCTGGAGGTGGATGACAAAAATCAAAGAAAGACAGAAAGAACGAGAAGATTGCTTCATTGGTCCTCACCTATAAAACGGACATATACATATGACTAAGTTTATCAGCTTACCGTGAGGATTAAATGAACGAATAAACATAAAGTGCAGTGCTTGGCACATGGTGCTGTTCAGTCTCTAAATCCTGTCTGACTCTGCGATCCCCTGGACTATAGCCCGCCAGGCTCCTCTGTCCATGGGATTTCCCAGGCAAGAATACTGGAGTGGGTTGACATTTCCTTCTCCAGGGGATCTTCCTGACCCAGGGATTGAACCTGCATCTCCTGAGTCTCCTGCATTGACAGATGGATTATTTACCACTGAGTCATCTGGGAAGCCCATAGTGACTATTACTTTCTTATAATAAATACTAAAACGATTCTGTTTTAATTATCTCTTCCAAACTCTTACTGGTTAATATCCAGATACAGATCCCCCACTCTTTTTAGATCCCTCTATTTCTACCTTTGTTACCAATTCAGCTGATGGGCTGGTAACATATCTCCGTTGGCTGGTAGATCTATAACATGTTTACAAGGCTACTTCAGGTCATGGTGAAGGTCCACGGTGAACTCTATTCAGTTCCCTTTCTTTTTCCTATGAAATGTAATGTCGGCCTAGAAAATGAAACTTTGTGTAAAGTATCAGTTTTAGATGGAGAAGGAAATGGCAACCCACTCCAGTACTCTTGCCTGAAAAATCCCATGGACTGAGGAGTGTGGTGGGCTATAGTCCGTGGGGTCACAAAGAGTCGGACACAACTGAGCGACTCAACTTTCACTTTTTAGTTTTAGAATCAGTCTCTCTTGAACTTGGGACAGTTTTTGCATCTGTAAAATAGGAAGTGAGATATGCAGGGTTAAGCACGGACTTCAGCATTAGGCAACCCTGGATGCAAGACTTGACTCCAACAATTAGCCGGTGGGACCCTGGACAATTCATTTAACCCCTGTAACTGGTTTTTTTTTTTAATTTGAAAAATATGGACAGTAACAGTATCTACCTCATGGAGTTCAGGTTAAAACACAAGAACAGGTGGAAAGAACCCCACAGAGCACCTGCTATTCTGTGTTAGCCATGATGAATAATGGTGACTATTGAACCTGCCACAGGCACGGTGTGACAACATGGACCACTAAGAAAAATGTTCTGCAGGCCCCAGAAAAGGCAGAAAACATCTGGGTCTGGAAAACACATCAATGGGACAGGTTGATGACACAGACAAAACATCCTTAAGCAGGATGCTTTGTATACACAAGAAGGTAAACAGATCTGAAACAGTCTAGTCAGATCAGGAGAATTCCCCTCCATGGTTTCATCTCACAGGAGTGGAAGGTTCCCACCAGCGTCTCCTTGACCAAGGGGGTCTAGCTTCAGAGCTGACTTGATTCAATCAGAAGAAAGCTCCCATCACTCCTGCAGACCACCTAATCCTGCACTGCTCGCTCCCTGTCCACCCTCCCTGGTCTTGTACTCCTTTCCCCCTAAATCTCTGGCTCCAACCACACTGGTCCTCTTCCTGTTCTCCCTCTGTATGATTCACACCTCAAAGATGAGAAGGTTTGGAAAGTGACTGGCTAAACCAATTTGTTCTTAAAAACACAGATTAAACATTCATTTCTCATAGAAGCCATTGTGTAGTGGTTATGAGTAAAGACTCTGAAGTAAGCTCGTCCAGGGTTCAAATCCTGGCTTCGATGTTTTGCTAGGGGCACCACGTGGGCAAACGACCTCATCTCTGTGTTCTTCTGTTTCCTGATCTGAGTAATGGAAACAGTACTAGTGCCTTGCTATGAGGTTTGAATAAGCTGATGCACAGGGTGTCTGGAATAGCCGTGGGCTCCATAACTCTTACTATGAGTGTGTGTTGTGTTCTTTCAGCTCTCTATACTTCTCTTTTGTAGCATTTCTCACAACTGTAATTAAAGAATGATGTACTTTGTTGTATAATATCCACCTCCAGGGACCCTATCTATCTTCTTAATCACTGGACCCTGAGCTTATAGCTGGCACCGTGTAGAAGCAGCTGCTCAATAAATGTCTGTTGGATGAAAAAATGGAGTTGCTTATTCATTTTTTAAAAACTGAGAGCACAACGGAGTCTTCTTGTCTCACATAAAATATTTAAAAGCTACCACTAGTTGATGAGTAGCTTCTTTTAAAAAGAAGGAAAAAAGGATAATGTAAAATTAAGATCTGTGGTATGTTGGAACCCAGTACTTGTTTTAAAAAAGAGGGGTGCTTGCACTTCAGGTGAGCGCTTAGGGATGTGCATGGTTACTACGAACAAGTTCCTAGCATTGCCAACTCAAATATAGTGCTTACTGTGTAATCTCTGCAGATTTTCAGATGAATCCCTAAAGCCAGGTAACTGCTCTAATGGTGAACAGAACAATTACTTACAAGTCCCACTCGAGTGGCCTTACTCTTAACACAAGGCCAAGTACCAAGAGGGTGCCTGCCTCCTCCACACTCCAGTTATTGGTAGAGGTACGACTCCTCTCAGAGATGTAGTATAAACAGCTGCAGAGCCTCCTCTGCAGGTGGAAGGACTTGCCCTTAGGTTCTAAATACCTTGTATGGAGTTCACGACAATTCCTGGATCACACACTTCTAGTGGGCTTGAACAAGGTTAAGTGCTAAAGAGTTCTCCAAAAAAACTCTTTTCTCAGGTATCACACACAGAGGCCAACTTGTTCCTCACCCTTTCTCTGAGAGACACATACATTTATCCCATTTCCCCTGCTGGGATACAGGACTTCTTACAAGTCTATTAATGTGGGTAGAGGGGTTTGCAAACATACCTCCAAAGCATAAACAAAACCTGTGTGTGAGAATCTTTTCCAGGAAGAGTTTCTGTAACTTTTGTCAGATTTATATCTGGGTTCATGTCCTTAAAATGGTTTAGACCTAGGTCTTTTAAAATGATGAACACTTGACCTCAGTCAGGCCCAAGACGCAAGTTTGCAATGGACATATGGTAATTCATTACTTATTTGTGAAGCTATGCCCAGTGAAATTCAGACAAATGTCTGCAAGGTCAAGTGATCTCGTGCGTCCAAGAGGACAGAAGGCTGAGAGATATCCTGATGAGGACAAGAGGTGGGATAATGAATAACTGATTCACACTTATGCTATCATGAACATTAAGGGCCCTGAAAAAAATTATCCGTTCATTAGTTTGTACACTCAGTCTTCTGGTGATGTTTCCATATCTTCATGGCACCCTTGTCTTTATTTGCTGTACTTGAGATGCATGCTGTGTGCTAAGTCACTTCAGTCTGTCCAGCTCTGTGCGACCCTATGGACTGTAGCCCCCCCAGACTCCTCTGTCCATGGTATTTCCCAGGCAATAATACTGGAGTGGGTTGCCATGCCCTTCTCCAGGGGATCTTCCCAACTCAGGGATTGAACCTGTGTCCCTGGCATCTCCTGCATTGGCAGGTGGGTTCTTTACCACTAGTACCACCTGAGAAGCCCTGTACTTGGGATAGATGTATAATAATATTACCTAATAATAGCAACTGCCAGTTACTATTTATGTCTTGAGTGACAAAGGCCAGCTCTAATCCTCTCAACAACCTAGTAAGATAACTGTAATTATGTCTGTCACGACACCAGAAAGGTTACTCAGTTCATAAGTGGCCATGCAGGACTCATGTGCTAAGACTCCTGCCACTTCCTGTTCCTGTTTCATATGGATACACCCTACCAAAAACAGAACCTTTACCAGTGGACTCCTGAATGCTTTAGGGTGTCACTGTTTGCTCTAATTGACATGTTTCAATTTCTACCTAAAAACAGCTGTTGGTTGACTCTTTTGACCTCAAAATCATAATTAAATTCTACTATTCACAGCCATGTTATATCAACAGCTTTTCTGCTCCCCAGGAGTGAGCAGTAAATGAACTAAAAGGCAAGCTTGGAAGACTTACCAAGAGTCCCTGAAGAATTCCAATTTGCACTCCCTCCACTGGTCGGGGCTTCATATAGTCACTGCATCTCATTCACCTTTGTAAACCCGAGTCTGGCAGGCTGTTGGTGCAGGACACCCCCAGAAAATAAGTGTTGACTTCTAAGGAATTTGGAATCTAAGGAGCAGTGTCAAATTTCAACACAAGAGATGCATCCATGACCCACAAGGTCCAGATTTCTTCCTAGATAACACCTCCAGTTATGATTTCAGTCTGCAGCCTGGGAAATTTCTCCATTTTCAACTTTGCTGTCCTCCCATCACTCCTACTCATGGACTGCCCCTGGCTCAACAGGCTTCTGAGTCATTATAGTCCATGCTCAGCATCTCTTTTTATGAAAAGGAAAATATCAGTGGAAAGGAAGGAAGAAGGGAGAGAAAAAGGAAAACGAGCGGAAGAGAGGAATGAGGAGAGGGAGATGGTGGCCAGCAGAAAGGGAGAGACAGATGCAACTGGTCTGTAAGGAATCTAGGGGACTTCCCTGGTGATTCAGTGGCTAAGACTCCACACTCCCAATGCAGGGAGCCAGGGTTTGATCCCTGGTTAGGGAAGTAGGTCCCACATCACACAGCTAAGAGTTTAAATGCCGCTAAAGATCCTGCATGCCATAACGAAGACTGAAAATCCCTCGGGTTGCAGCTAAGACCCAACGCAGCCAAATAAATAAATACAAAAAAAAGAATCTGTAGTTATTTCATATGATTAAAGTTAGAGAATTTTGAAGCTGAAAAGGGGTCTTGGCACTAGACTAATGCCTTCACCCATGAATGTGGGTTCGGAGGACTGGACTGGATGGGAAAAAGTCAGCTCACCAAGACCTCAGAGCTCATCAGTCAGAGGCAGACTTAGACCTAGAATCCAGTACTCTCTCTCACAGTGCTCTTTAGATAAAGATTTCCTACTGTGGAAGGTCAGCTTCTGGACTAATCTCATTCCTGACTGCAAAACCTGAATATAAAACACGTCTAACAGAAAGGGTGGGATACAGTAAAATCTTGAAACAACACGTATAAACTCTGCTGACTTGTTCACTCTAACTTGCAAGGACAGAAGAAAACCAAAAGAGGAAATAAACCAAGACAGGGCAGAAGTGAACATATACTTTACAGCACCGCCTAAAAAGGCTTGTTTTAAGGGAAAAAAAGAAAGCATCTAAAATAAACAGAGAATGAGCCCAACATCATCCTTTGCTCTTGCTGCTTTTATTGGAATGATACACTGTTTGACTAGCCTTGTCAAATTACACTAACATGTATTACTGTATATTTTACCTGTACTCAGCTTTATCTTTCCAGTTTCGAAAAAGTTTTTCATTGAAAATTTTCATAGTTTTCCAACAGTAAGCAAGAGGAAGTCTCAACTGGAGCTTCATGGAATCCAGATCGGGGACAAACAAATGTGTCTCATTCTTGAATTATGATCTTGCGACACACATATACTAAGAGCTAACTAATATATTCAGGCTCGGACAATATTTTCAAAGCAAAGAGAAAGTCTTTTAGTACGTTTTTATCTAGTACTGCAGCTTGTTATGACCAGTGACAAGACTGCTGCTTCTTTTCTTGGGGTCCTTCATGTACCTGTTCATTGGTTTCTGCCAGCAGTCGGAAGCAGCTGGAAGCAGCCCATAATAAGAAGCCGAGTCTCATTTGGGATGCAGCTCTCACCTCTCTATTCCAGGAGAGAAATGAGTGCATGAGAAGAAACTCACGCTGCATGAAATGCAGAGATACTGGAAGTCAGACAAAGCAACCAGCTGGTCCTAGAAACAGCATTGTGGTGGACACAGTATAAAACCAGGGCTCTGGAGAGAGGGCCTCCGGGACTGTGTCCCGCTCCTAATGCAACAGGAGATCTTAGGAGCATTCCTCCACTGCTCTGGATTTTCAACTACTCAGTAAGAGCATGAGGGGACTGGACAAAGTGACTTACGAGGTTTCTTCCAGCTCAAATAGTCCACAGCGTAAATACATTCAACATTCCTACTCAACTAGCGGTTATTTGTCCACCACCCATCTCCCAACCTTCCCACTGTTACTGAGCCCTCTCTCCACGGCGAGGGTGTGGTGGGGTGGGGTACTCGACCGTAATAACCTCCATTCCAATAGTCATCAGTACAGTTTTCTGTGTACTCCAAATGAATGAGCAAATAAACGGTGCACTGGAACACAGAGAATGTGCCCTGGAGTAGAATTTGGTGTTTCTGGGAATATTTTAGTTTCTCTGCTAAGAGATGTAGTTCCTGATTCCTGAAAGGGCTGCATGACAAGATGGTCTTACTTCTAGGCAGGTTTTATGTCCTGATTCTTAATAGCAGGATCATCTCACATGAGTCTATGTCACCATAATAGAATCCAGCAATAAGACTGCATTTTGGATATGTTACATTCCTTTCTACTCTTTCAGATCATTAAATAGTTTTAGATAGGACTGATTTAGAGACAGTTGATTGATTTCTAAGGCCACGCTATTGTGCTGGATTATGACAAGGGGATAGGATCCCAGCCGCTATTGTGATATATTTATTTCCTTGACGTTTGTCTCTCTACCCAATCCTACCTACTTCCTCCACAGACTTCCTCTTATAGCCAAGAGCTTTGCAGCCTCCTGGATGAGACAATTTCCTTTGTTTTCTAAAGTCTACCCAGATTTTCCTCCCCTCCTCCACTTTCAACTTCTACCCATGAGGGAAAAAAAAAAATGGATGCACAGAATTAGATTTGATGAGCTTACCATAGCCACAATCCACAGGAGGAAAGAAAAAAAAAAGCTTCCCTTTAATTAGGATGTAGGACTTCCTTTGACAAATCATAAAGGTTTTATGAATTAATTGATAGCCATCCCCGAAAATGGCATTGCTGAGGTCTCTACCTTGAACTGCTGAATTCTGATTGCATGAAGTCTTCATAAACTAGACTGAGGGATGGAATTCCATTTTCCTGCTTCTGTTTTGAGGCAAGACAGGGATGTATGATAAAAGGTCCTTTTAGAAAAGCTACTAATGAGTTCTAGTCCCCCACAGGGTCTCTCCTGCCAAATGCTCACAGAAATAGAGATGGCTCCCAACACACTGTGTTGAGGAGATGATTAACAACAGCAAATCTCAAAGCATTTCCATGCTGCTTTCTGACACCGTTCCTGCCCTTGCTCTGTCCTTCCCACATTCGTATAACAGCTCAACTCTTTACAATTAAAAAAAAAAAAAAAAAGAAAGAGAATGGTTTTGGGGTGGGGTTGTGGGGAGCAGTGAGGTGGAATTATACACTTCAACAATTACTAAAGTTCTGAAACTGAAAACAAGAAATCAGCCTTTTAGGACCTTTAAGGGGGCAGAGATAACATTCAACACAATGACAGGAAAACCCTCCAAAAGATGAATGTTAAGGATGATTTTCACAGTGCTATCACACTGGAGCAGATCCAGGT
Source organism: Bubalus kerabau (assembly GCF_029407905.1). Lineage (NCBI taxonomy): Eukaryota > Metazoa > Chordata > Mammalia > Artiodactyla > Bovidae > Bubalus > Bubalus kerabau. Next base: position 33,921,332 of record NC_073643.1, on the reverse strand, counting down.
CTTTGGGGGAAGGAATAACTCTTTGAAAAGAGTGAAGACAAACATTTCTTGGAGTTTCCTTTTCTGAAAGTCGGGTTCTGAAATATTAGTACTTAAGTTAATTCTCCCCCGTAAAATATTAAAATCTGCCCTCGATTCTCTAAGAAATGCCAGAAAGAGCTCAAGAAGCACCATTACGCTGTCTGCAATCAAAAGATTAGAAGAGAAATTATTCTTACCTCCGAACCATGATCTCGGCTCATTTAAAGGGACTGGAGAGAACGGGCAGGACAAAGGACACATGTATTAAGCACTTGTGTGTGTGTTTTCTCCAAATACAAGCTGGTGGAAGTAGGGACCTAAAAACCCCGACGCCTTCCGCTGCCATATAATCGCAAGGAAATGACCTTACCGTTTGTTGCTTTGATTAGAAACAAAAGCCTTTCATCATGAGTCAGGAGAGCAATGGGAGGAAAAAAAAAAAACCAACAACCCAAAACTTCTGCTATTTTTTTTTTTTGGCTACCTAAAGCCTTTCTTCATAACACGTGTAAACACAGGATGAAATGTTGTTTATTGGTCATGCATCATCTGCATTGGATTATTATTCGGAGATGGGCTATGACATTTAGGAATCCAAACTTCAGTTTTGGCTCTTCAGTCCGTACACATTTTGAAGAGGCAGGGAATTTAATAAGCACAAACAGAAATAACACTGAACTCAGCTGTGCTATTCACAGCCATTCTACACCATTCGCATTTACACTCAAAAGGAAACTCCAAATTCCATGGGATAACATTAGAATTGGCATCAGTGATGTCAGTCACAAACAGAAAATCTTGGGAGAATGACCTTGGTCTTGAAAAAGGATTTATTTCATCATTTGCACTTCAAAATCATTACTAATGAACTCAATGGACAGGGAATAATCAAAATCCATTATACTTAAAACTCAAGTAGAGAGAAAAATATATAAAATTCAGTAAAAAAAAAAACAAACCCACTTTTTAATTTTAGAATGGCTAAGTAAGAGGCTGTGATGTGGTACCCTGTTTTTCCCATCTGAAAAAAGAATCTTCTGGACTTTTGTGCTAGTGTGTGGTGTAACTAAGAAAATATGTATTCTAGAGCCAGACGAGCCTGGCATTTTGTAGCCATATGTTCTTGGGTAAGTTATTTGACCTCTCTGAGAATCTGTTTCCTTCTTAGTAAAATGGGGATAAAAAGCCCTATCTCGTTAAGGGTGTTGGAGGAATTAAATGAGATTGGACATACAAAACACAAGGAATCTGACTGGCAGATAGACATACACCATGTATTTAAATAAAAGGAGAGGTGCCCTCTCTCCTATCAAAATCCCTGTCCCTCAGAAATGAGACACAACTCAAAGACTCCAATTCCTTTGAACTACAGTGTACTGTTGCGGGGAGACACAATACCTTGAAACAACCTAATCCAATATCAAGTTTGGATGCTTATAAAGATCATTTGGTAAAATTGGTAGCAAAGGAGTTACTGCCAATTCAATAATAATTATAGGCATGTGACCTTACAATCGGAAGGCTGGATGCTAGAGTAACCAGGTTACTTAACGCTACTTGGCCATGCAGTGGGTGGTTATGCTGGAAGACCATGCATATACAACTCTGCTGCTGCTGCTGCTAAGTCGCTTCAGTCGTGTCTGACTCTGTGCGACCCCATAAAGGAGGAAAAAAAACTCACACAATAATACTCCCAGTGAAGTAACATACACAGAGACTGAAAAAGTGCTGTACTATTTACAATAGCTAAGACATGGAAGCGCTAAAGTGCTTCTTGATGAAAGTGAAAGAGGAGAGTGAAAAAGTCAGCTTAAAACTCAACATTCAGAAAACTAAGATCATGGCATCTGGTCCCATCACTTCATGGCAAATAGAAGGGGAAACAGTGGAAACAGTGACAGACTTTATTTTTGGGGGCTCCAAAATCACTGCAGATGGTGACTGCAGCCATGAAATTAAAAGAAGCTTGCTCCTTGGAAGAAAAGTTATGACCAACCTAGACATGTTATTAAAAAGCAGAGACATTACTTTGCCAACAAAGGTCTGTCTAATCAAAGCTATGGTTTTTCCAGTAGTCAAGTATGGATGTGAGCATTGGACTATAAAGAAAGCTGCGAACCAAAGAATTGATGCTTCTGAACTGTGATGTTGGAGAAGACTCTTGAGAGTCCCCTGGACTGCAAGGAGATCCAACCAGTCCATCCTAAAGGAAATCAGTCCTGAATATTCATTGGAAGGACTGATGCTGAAGCTGAAACTCCAATACTTTGGCCACCTGTTGCAAAGAACTGACTCATTGGAAAAGACCCTGATGCTGGGAGAAACTGAAGGCAGGAGGAGAAGGGAACGACAGAGGATGAGATGGCTGGATGGCATCACTGACTCAATGGACATGAGTGAGTAAACTCTGGGAGTTGGTGATGGACAGAAAGGCCTGGCATGCTGCGGTCCATGGGGTAGCAAAGAGTCAGACACGACTGAGTGACTGAACTGAACTGAACTCAACAGCATTGAAGACATGGAAACAACCTAAATGTTCATCGACGGATGAATGGATAAAGATGTTATACTTATATGAAATGGACTATTACTCAGCTATACAAAAGAATGAATAATGCCGTCTGCAGCTCCATGGGTGGATCTAGAGATGATCACACTGACCAAAATAAGTCAGAGAGAGATAGAGACAAGCATCATATGATATCACTTACATGTCTAACTTAAAATACGACACATATGAACTTATCTATGAAACAGAAACAGTCTTGTAGTTTCCAAGGAGGGAGAATTGGAAAAGATGGGTTAGGAGTTCGGGATTAGCAGAAGCAAACTATTATATACAGAATGGATAAACAACCCAAGGTCCTATTATATAATGCAGAGAATTATATTCAATATCCTGTAATAAATCATAATGGAAAAGAATATGAAAAATATATGTGTAACTTAATACCTTTGCTGTCCACCAGAAACTAACACAATACTGTAAATCAACTATACTTCAATTATAAAAAAAAAAGAAAGAAAAAGTTCTGTAGGTCAAATGACTTGGGCAAAAGCAAAGATGCCATGCTTGAGTAAGCTAGAAGGATGATTCAGTCAGGGGCTTACATTTCGGGGCCAACACAGCACACAGATGCATGTAGAGAGACTGAAAAAAATTACTTCATAAAGAGGGAAAGTGCAAGATAGCAATCACCCAAATTCTTAATCTACAGGACAAATAATCTTAAGTACTGAAAGAAGATACTGGACTATTTCATCTACATTCCTAAATTTTTATATCTCCAAGTAGGGTAAGACACTTCCCAAGTGGCTCAGTAGTAAAGAATTTGCTTGCCAGTAAAGAAGACATGAGTTTGATCCCTGGCTTGGGAAGATCCCCTGGAGAAGGAAATGGCAACCCACTCCAGTATTCTTGCCTGGAGAATCCCATGGACAGAGGAGCCTGATGGGCTACAGTCCATGGGGTTGCAAAGAGTCAGACATGACTGAGCACTCGCACATACACACCAAGTTGGGTAAAACACTTGTCTTGAATCTTCTTAGTGGGAACATGGGGAGTGACTTTATATTTGGGGGAACCTTCTATTTGGGGACATATAGCAGCAAAAACTCAATAAATGGTGACTTTTCTCCCTGAGTTGGAAAGTCTACAGAGAGAGCTGGTGTGACATTTCCAAAGATAAGGAAAGAATTTTTCACTGTTGAAGGACAATCAGAATTTTGATAAATAGTTTCATAATCAAGACAATAGAATGAGCTAAATCCAGGAGGCTAAAGCCGACCTGAAGGACCAGGTAAAGTGACAGACCAAATACAGGGTTGGGGCAAGGTCAGGTTACGGCCGTGGGAGCACACATGAAGACTAAAACCAGGATATGATCACTGCTTAAGTGTGTTGTTTTCAACCATCTTAACTCTGTTTCACCTTTTCTAATTACGATCCCTGCTTTTCCATGAGGGCACCATCCAAATGATTAGGGTGAAATCTCATGTCCCTATATCAAAGGATAATAAACATGTGATTCAGGAATTGTTTAGTTGCTAAGTCATGCCCACCTCTTTTTTGTGACCCCATGGACTGTAGTCTGCCAGGTTCCTCTGTCCATAGGATTTCTCAGGCAAGAATACAGGAGTGGGTTGCTATTTCCTTCTCCAAGGGATCTTCCTGATCCAGTGATCGAACCCACATCTTTTACACTGGCAGACGGATTCTTTACCACTGAGTCACCAGGGAAGCCCAGATTCAAGAATAGCAATAAAAATACCAGTCTCCTATATTCCCAGTTAAAGGGAACAGGGAAGAAGTGTGTCTGTCTTTGTTCTGGAGTTAAAAAGCTGCCGGATGAGACCTGGAGTACCAGAGTACTTCAGGCCAGAGAGAAGAGCTGGAGATAAACAGAATCCAAAGACTGTCTGAATCACTGTAATTTCTACTTTTACTTAAGCGAGTTTAAAATTTTTTTAATTGGTTTGCAAACAAAAAGGTTCTATCTAATACAGTAGTTCACAAGAGACAGGACAACTGGAACCAAATACCCTTCATCAGCTGACCAATACTGTTTAATAAGATGAGTGATTATCAACACAGAACTGGGGAGCTGGGTGGGGCCCCAGGTGCAAAGACACTGGGAGGCTGAGGTACCAGGGATTCCGTCTTGCGGAAAGGATAGTTGTTGCAGCACTGGTATCAGATAGGAGCTCTGTGGTCTGTGCGTTAGACAGGACCCTGTCCTCTAGAATTTGCATAGAAAGGTGCACACCGGAATAGTGGCAATTCTTACTCTACACCCAACCTGAAACCACTGCTCTTCCACATGGCTCCTCTCTGACAGTCAGCCCCGGGCCACGGCTTAATGTGGGATCCAAATGCAGGCTCAGGGAGCTCTGCTGAGTCCCACTGAAAATGAAATTAAAACAAACAAACAAACAAAAAAAAAAACCCAGAAATTAACACAACATTGTAAATCAACTACATCTACTACATTGTAAATCAACTATTTCAGTGAAATAAATTTTAGAAAAGAAAATGAAATTATACCCCCAGAGTAAGTCCAAATGAAATACAGGCATAAGTGAAATTATGCCTATAAAACGCAAACTGTGACATAATTGGATGATCACTAACTGGTGAGCTTGAACAAGAGTATTGGTGACTCTGTGGGGCTTTCACTATCTCTAGAAGTGGGACAAGGGAACTAGGTCCATCATTTTAGGGGAAAAAATGTCAAAGTGTAGACCCGATTTTTAAAGAAATACAGTCTTAGGAATCCTTACCAGAAGCTTTGCACTTTCACAAAACCATCACTTTCATCACAGAACACATCATACATCAAACGAATGCCAGACACACCATAAAATCCCACCATAGGCGAAGCGCTGCAGTTTTCTAAAACTCTGATGGCCAAGCACAGCTCTGAACCACTCATCATAAACTAAAAGGACAAACTTAATTTCAGACCGGCTCATCTCCTCCCGAATATGGTGAGGTTTGCATTAAAGAAAAGAATATTTCCTTCATAACTCCTCAACCTTCTCTAATTCTGCCTTGAGAACTGATCCAGTTCCTATCAAATATTCATGGACCACTATGTACGTGCAGAAGCCCTGCCAGGGAAATCCAAGATGAAAACACTACGGTCCTGACCCTCGGGGGATTTATAGCCCAGACTCAGTGTTTCTCAACGCAAGATGCATGACCATCTCATTTCTCACCTCACAGGCAACCCTGCAGTTGAGGATTCATGCATCCCCTTCACACACAGGCTAGGTCTTGTTTTCCATCATTTATCAATCTGGACGCCAGTGTTCCTTAGGTTCCTGATAGTTTTCCTTAGATCTGCATTCATTCCAATAACTGTTTTGGGGGAGAGGGTTTGCTTATATAATGGTTGTAATACCTGCAAAAAAGGGCACTACACTTGGCTTAATGCTCTGTGGTCTTATAATTTTTAATACATTTTGAACACTGGGGCTCACATTTTTCCATATGCACTGGCTCCTACCAATTATGTAGTTAGTTTTGCTGGGTATTGGGCTAGATGGTGAGGACACAGTGATGATGGGGGAGATGTCCAGAGTGGGGCAAGAAATTTAAAAAATAATTAATAAAGTGAGGGTTAAGACCTATGAAGAAACTAAAGCAGGAGGATGCAATGAAGAGTCATGGAGGGATTGAAGATGAAGAAGGAGCCCTCCAGGGGAGGGGCTTCTCTGGTGGCTCAGTGGCAAAGTATCTGCTTGCCAATGCAGGAGACACTGTGTTCGATCCCTGATCCGGGAAGATTCCACAATCTGAAGAGCAACTAAGCCCATGTGCCACAACTACGGAAGCTGGCAGGCTCTAGAGCCCGAGCTCTGCAACAAGAGAGGCCACCCCAATGAGAAGCCCGGGCACTGCAACTAGTAAGTAGCCCCCGCTTGCCACAACTGGAGAAGAGCCTGCAGGGCAACAAAGACCACCCCTTCTTCCACCCTCCACAAAAAAACACCTGAGGTATATAAGAAAAAACTTAAGCAGAAACTTTCTTGAACAAGTGTCTTTTCAAGTCAAATGAACAGTTCTTTCATCTGAAAAAGATAGCACTAAAGTCATGTCTGACTCTTGAGATCCCATGAACTGCAGCCCGCCAGGCTTGTCTGTCCATGGGATTCTCCAGGTAAGAACACTAGAGTGGGCTGCCATTTCCTTCTCCAGGGGATAGTCCCGACCCAGGAATTGAACCCAGATCGCCCGCATTGCAGGCAGATGCTTTACCGACTGAGCTACGCAGGAAGCCTGAAAGTAGCCCAGTTAAGCTGCCTTGATCTTTAAGTTACTGTGTGTTACTGCATATGAAATTTATTTTCAGTGCAGTATGTTAGGGTCTGGCTGAATGGGGTTGGGCTACAAGGGAAGGAAGGTAGACATCTCTTCATATCCTCTTTTATCAGCTCTTCCCGTTCCCCACCCCAGTAAACAAAACATTTATAAGAAAAAAAAAAAAAAATGAGTCAGCCAAGGGAGTTCCCTGGTGGTCTAGTGGTTAGGATCTGCTGCTATTCACTTCTGTGGCCTGGGTTCAATCCCCAGTTGTAGCAAAAAAAGAAAAAGAAAAAGAAAAAGAAAAAAAAAAGAGCCAGCCATGTGCATATGTGGGGGCTGAGTTCAGGACCACTTCTGCCTTCTGTGGGGCATATGGAAATCGCTCAACTCATACTGTGAATGAATAGGACTTCTGTTCAAAAAGGAAGAGCAGCAAATGCAGAAAACAAATTCATAATTTACTAGAACTGGGACAGCACTGCTGACTGATAAGGAACATTTGAAGTTTATTTAAGGTCTCCCTCAGGATCACGTGTTCCAGCAGCTGGAGGGGGCACACCATGTCCAGGAAAAACAACCCTGATGGAAAAGTCCATTACTCACATTCCCCTCCAGGCAGCAAAAGAGGGAAGTTTCTTGTTTTAGGCGGCTTCTCTTGCTTTCTTAACCAAAAATAGAAAAACAGAGGTGAAAAAGTAAGGGAGAAAGGCAGGCCTTATGGGGGATTCCTTTTCTATCTGGTTCACAAGATGAGAGCCCCATGACTTTTGACTTGGTTTTACCACAAGGCACTTGCCGTTTTTCAGGTGATGGACACTGTAAAATCTAATCTCATTCCCGTATTTGGAAAAACAAACGGAAAAAGGCCGTCAAAAATGCTCCAGCATTCATTGAAAAGTGCAAATATTCATGGGTTTATTTTCTGAGTTTAAATGTTCCATGCAGTAAACTCATAGTCAACAGCCCACATTTATTCAGTGCCATCTGGTGCCAAGTATTGTGCCCCGTGCTTTACACAGATTCTTCTTTTATCCTGACAGCGACCCTAGGAAGTGGGTACTTGTTCATCTCCATTTTACAGCTGAGATAGAGGCTCAGAAGATCTGGTAAGAGAAGTCCTCACAACTGGGTGTAGTAGAACAGGATTCAAACCCAGAGCTCTCTGTCTTAAACACAGCCTTCTCATTCGGCTCTTGCAGACAGGGAGAAACACGTCCAGGGGTTAACATTCAGGCATGCTGTTAGAGTTCCTTCCTGTATTTCTGCAGATTCTGGGGTTTTGTTTTGTTTTCCCCTTTTCTCCCGCTTTGTGTTCCTTTGAAATCGAAACAGACCTTTTTATGGTGGAAAATTTCAAGTCCTTACAAAAAGTCAGATGGGTATAATGAACCTCCATGTATCCATCAACCAGTTTTAACAGTTTTAACACATGGCTAATCTTGTTTCATTAATATTCTCATCCACTTTCTGTCCTTTTGTATGTATTACTCTGGAGCAAATCTAAGATGGTCAAAAAATTTTACCTGTAAATATTCCGATATAAAAGCTAAGGACATTTTTAAAAAATATAAAACTTTAATTACCCCAAAATGCCCAATATTAACTAATAATCATCAAATATCCAGTTAGTGTTCAAATTTCCACTTATTTTATGAAGGCATTTTTTTCCAAGTTTGTTTGAATCAAGATCCAAAGATGTTTACATATGCATTTTGTTGTTATTTCTCTTAGGCCTCTGTTAATCTAGAAGTTTCTCTCCCATTCATCTTTCCTTCTTTTTTGCCTCTTCTCTGTCTCGCTCTCATTATAATTTATTTGTTGAAGAAACTGGGCTGTTTATTCTGCCAGTTCTCCCACCATCTGAGTTCTGTTGATTACATCTCTCTGGTGTCATTTAACATGGTCTTTTGTTCACTGTATTTCCTGTACGTTGGTTGAGTCTGAAGGCTTGGTCAGATACCAATCAGGTCTCTTTTGGTCAGGATGGTTTCACTGGTCACCAATCTGTGTTTTCTCATTTGGGCTATCTCTCCTTGTGATGTTAGCTCAATAGTTAGATCATTTAATTGACTAAGGGTTTCAATATGATGACTTTCCAATTCTGTCACCCTTTACTTTGAGCTAGACTATTTCTCAAGTGAGAAATTTCCTCTCATCCATGAATGGGTTACTAAGTGGTACAATTCATAAAGCAGAGATTGCAAATGCTCAATTCCTCACCTTTATTTACCAGTTTTCAAAACAGTAAGTTGGCACTTCTAATGGTGGCCAAATTGGTTTTTTATTTAAGTATTCATAAACATATGTATTTAGATATATTATATGTGCCATAATAAAATTTAAGTTGTTGTCTTTGTCGATGTTCAAACTGTCCCGTATTGGCCACTGGGAGACAATCCCTCTTCAAGTCAACTCCTGTATCCTTCAGACATGACTCATAGTTTTCAATATTTTTTTGCTACCCAGGATGAAAAGATGGTCATCTTGAAAATTTACTTTCCAAGACCTGTGCAGCATCTGCTATTGTTTTTTGTTTCATTTTAAAACAGAGCTATAAATAGCAAAATATACATCCTCTAGGTATTACAACTTGATCAAGTTTGACAAATGTATACACCTATATTGTCCACACCTCTACCCAGATAAAGAACTTTGCAGAATATTCTCCCAATTGCCTCTGCCCAATCTTTCCCCATCTCTCAGAAGCAACCACTGTTCAGATTTCTATTACCACAGATTAGAATAGATTTCTATTACCATAGATCAGCTATTCCTGTTCTAGGACATCATATGAATTGAATTAGAAAGTATGTATTCTTTGATGAATGTTCCTTCACTGAGCAAAATGTTTTCGAAATTCATTAATGGTGTTGGATATATTTGCAGTTAATTCATTTTTTATTGCTGAGTAGGTATTCTATTGTATACATATACAACAGTTTATTTACTCTCCTGTTAATGGAAACCTGAGCTATTTCTAGTTTGGAGGTATTATAAAGAAATAGGCTATGAACATTCATTTACAAGTCTTATGTGTATGTGTGTCTGTGTGTTTGTATATGAGTATGTATATAAATTTTTATTTCTCTTGATTAAATACTTAGAAGTGGCGCTAACAGATCATGGGATGGATGCATGTTTAATTTTTTAAGAAACTGTCCATTTCCCAAAGTGTTAAGTGTCAGTCTCTCAGTCGTGTCTGACTATCTGTGAACCCATGGACTATAGCCCACCAGGCTCCTCTGTCCATGGGGATTCTCGAGGCAAGAATACTGGAGTGGGTTGCCATGCTCTCCTCCAGGGGATCTTCCAAACCCAGGGATCGAACCCAGGTCTCCTGCATTGCAGGCGGATTCTTTACCGTCTGAGCCACCAGGGAAGCCCAATTTCCCAAAAGAGCCACACCATTTTACATTCCCATCAGTAATGTATGAGAGGTCTTTGCCAACACTTAGTATAACAGACCTTATTTTAGCCATTTTAGTGACTGTGTAGTCATAGAAGCACCTGTGTTTAAGTGACTTTTTTTTTTTTTAACATGTGCATAGGTTTGAATGCAGAGAAGGCAAGGGCACCCCACTCCAGTACTCTTGCCTGGAAAATCCCATGGACAGAGGAGCCTGGTAGGCTGCAGTCCATGGGGTCGCTAAGAGTCGGACACGACTGAGGGACTTTACTTTCACTTTTCACATTCACGCATTGGAGAAGGAAATGGCAACCCACTCCAGTGTTCTTGCCTGGAGAATCCCAGGGACGGGGGAGCCTGGTGGGCTGCCGTCTATGGGGTCGCACAGAGTCGGACACGACTGAAGCAACTTAGCAGCAGCAGCAGCAGCAGATTTGGATGATCATTTATGCTGTGTGTGCGCTCGCGCACTCAGTTGTGTCCAACTCTTCGTAACCCTGTGGACTGTAGCCCACGAGGCCCCTCTGTCCATGGGATATCTCAGGCAAGAGTACTGAAGTGGGCTGCCATTCCCTTCTCCAGGGAATCTTCCTGACCCAGGGATGGAAGGCAGGTTCTTAACCACTAGTGCCAGCTGATGATAACTGCTAACTAATACTAGCAAACCCTTACATAGTACATATACACCAAATGCTGTTCCTATATTTTGTAAAGATATACACAATAACGTCTTTGAGGTAGGAACTAGTATTATCTTTATTTTACAGATGATGAGAAAAATGAAGCCCAGAGAGGTTAAGTAACTTACATGAAGTCATAGAGCAGGAAGTAGCAGATGCAGGATCTAAACCTAGACAGTTTGGCTCCAGGGCCAGGTTTCTGACCCATATGCAGTTCTGCCTCCTGCAATTGTTAAAACTGCAGAAATCTCTTTCCTTTCTCTAAAGTTTTGCTGAGATGCTGGCAAATATTTCTGGTCAAGACCACTATCATATTAATGAAAAAAGTTTTGTGATTTTTAATGTAAAGCACTTAAAAAAAGCTTCCTTCTATTTTTATCTAACTTACTTTGAATTTAAACATTTTCCTTTTACCAGTACAACTTCAGCTATTCCATTCTTTCCTCAACAGTTTCTTTTCTTGAGCACCTTTTTGGTTGGACAACCCTTCTATGAGTCATGACCCTCAAGTCCTGAGCAGATCTTATATCAGAATCCTTTTTGTAGTAAGTATCAAACAAAGTGAAGAGGAACTAAAGAGCCTCTAGATGACAGTGAAAGAAGAGAGTGAAAAAGCTGGCTTACAGCTCAACGTTAAAAAACTAAGATCATGGCATCTGGTCCCATCATTTCATAGCAAATAGATGGGAAAAAAGTGGAAACAATGACAGACTTTATATTCTTGGGCTCCAAAATCACTGCAGATGGTGGCTACAGCCATGAAATTAAAAGACACTTGCTCTTTGGAAGAAAAGCTATGACAAACTCAGACAGCATATTAAAAAGCAGAGACATTACTTGGCCGACAAAGGTCCATCTAGTCAAAATTATTTTCTTCCAGTAGTCATGTACATATGTGAGTTGGACCATAAAGAAGGCTGCGCACTGAATACTCGATCCTTTCAAACTGTGGTGCTGGAGAAGACTCCTGACATTCCCTTGGACAGCAAGGAGATCAAACTAGTCAGCCGTAAAGGAAACCAACCCTGAATATTCATTGGAAGGACTGATGATGAAAGCTCCAATACTTTAGCCACCTGACTGGAAGAGTCAACTCATTGGAAGAGACCCTGATGCTGGGAAAGATTGAGGGCAGGAGGAGGACTGGGTGACAGAGGATGAGATGGTTGGATGGCATTACCGACTCAATGAACGTAAGTTTGAGCAAACTCCGGGAGATAGTGAAGGACAGGGGAGCCTGGCATGCTGCAGTCTGTGGGGTTGAAAAGAGTCGGAAATGACTTAGCAACTGAAGAACAACAACAAACAAAATCAAAGTAAAAACAACTTCAATGTTATGAATCGATTATCTTACTATCTAAAGGGAGGGTAGCTCCAAGGTTGGTGAGGTCCACAGAATAGCACTGCCATTAAAGTCCCAAGTTCCTTTCATTTTTTCCACTCAGCATGTTCTCCTGAAACTAACATTTTCTCATGGTTGCATATAGTGGTCACTCTTCCAAGTACCACATCCTTACTCCAAAAGAAGGACTATCTCTTTCTCTATGTCTCTTTTTAAGAGTAAAAAGAGCTTTTCAAGAAATGCACCAATGCCTTGCATGCCATTGGCCACGCCTAGGTCATATGCTTACCCTAAACCAATCATGAGCAAGAGGAATAAGGTCATCATGACTAGCTTTGACCACAGCTTCACAACCTGTGTGTGGATGTAACAGGGGAAAGGGTATCCTGAGCTACTGGTCTGCTCAGCCCTCAAGGCAGCCTAAGATCCTGCAGATTGTCACCTCAAGCTCTGAGCAGCGTCATATACATTTACCCTGGTACCACACAAACATTAGCATCGTGTATGTAGTCTATGGGGCTTCCCTGGTGGCTCTGTGGTAAAGAATCTGCCTGCCAAGCAGGAGAAGCAGGTTCCATCCCTGGGTCCAATCTCTGGGTTGGGAAGATCCCCTGAAGAAGGAAACTGCAACCCCTTCCAGGATTCTTGCCTGGGAAATGCCATGGACAGAGGAGCCTGGTGGGCTATAGTCCATTGGGTTGCAAAGAGTTGGACACGACTGAGTGACTGAGCACACACAACTTGGTGACTAAACAACAGCAGCAACAAGAGTGTACTCTACAACATGAAAAACAGCAGTAAGGACTGGCTTCAGGATCAGTCAGGATACTCCCAAGACACATGGGAGGTGATATTGATCTCTGAGCCAATTAAGACCTCTCAGGAGAGAAGAAGGAAAAAAGACATGGCCCTTGTAAGCAGGCTTAGAAGATGAACAGGAAACAAGAGAACCCATAAGGGAGCAAACACCCGGAGTTGTATTCCATGTCATACAACTACCTTGTCTGTGTCCTGCCCCCACTGCTCTTTTCATGGTTCTTTGATGAACCATGAGCTAGAGGTTCTCTCCTCTAGCTCAGAACTCAGAGCGCAGGAGCACAGGGGTATTACAGGCTGAGTTGAGGTCTTGGGCCTGCCCCTCTGGGTGAACGGGGAGCAGACAGGATAATCTGGCCACCTTGGTGCCCATGGTAAGAAGCTTGCACGCAGAACTGCCTTTTTGCCATTTGCCTGGTGGCACCTCCAGAAAGGAGTTGGCGTGTTTAACAGAACGCCGATGGCGAGTGCTGCCCAGCTAACACATGACAAATGCCCTCTTTGAGGGGCTTCCTCTAGTCATTTCAATTTACCTCTCAGTTAGGCTGGCCCTTAAGAAAGCCTGTACACAAACGAATCTTCAGGTCACCCCATCCTCACCTTCAGGGTGCAATCTCAAATCACTATGACATTAAGAGCACAAATCATCTCCCAAGTAATCAGTTCTGGTGCCTCCCCAAAAAGAGACAAATGACAGTTTCATGGTCACTTGTTGCTATGAAATCTCACTGCAACAATTCAACTCTGGCTAAATTATATTTAAGTTAATAAATATGGATTTAGAGAGCCAAATAAGCTTACAGGCCTCAGACATTCAAAAGAGAAAAGGTGAAAAAGGGAAAATAAATGGTGCATGGTTCTGTTCTCCTGCCCTAAGCTTTATCCCTTGTTAAAAAAAAAAATTAAAGCCTTGGTGATCTCTTTCAAGCTAATCTAAATGAAGTTGAGAACATTTACAGATAAGAATAAAACAAGATTTCTGAACTCCACTAAATACTACGTGGGGAAACCATGGTATGAAACCAGAGTATGATGGATGTGAAAAGAAATAACTATTCTCAGCTATTTGTAAATCCTAAGACTTTATATAGTACATGGCAGAGAGACTACATGAAAATCTGTCTTTGTGATACTTGGATTTTAACCAGCAATGCTCTACACAAACTTATTTTAACTATACAAGGAAATTCTGTATCACTATGAGAGGACAAACACTTTCTAAGAGACTACAATTTGCTCTAAAGCATGCAAACTAATTTATACTGTGATGAAATGCAGAGTATGCTTCCCCTGACCCTCTCTTGCATCATGCTAAGTCGCTTCTATCGTGTCCAACTCTTTGCAACCCCGTGGACTGTAGCCTGCCAGGCTCCTCTGTCCGTGGGATTCTTCAGGCAAGAATACTGGAGTGGGCTGCCAGAATACTGCAGTGTGCTGCCATGCCCTCCTCCAGGGGATCTTTCCAACCCAGGGATGGAACCCATGTGTCTTCTGTCTCCTGCACTGGCAGACAGGTTAGGTTCTTTACCACTAGCGCCACCTGGGAAGCGCTCCTGACACTATCGGACACGTACAATTCCAGTGTTCCAAGAATCAGGACCCTCAGGAAAGCTTTGAAAAGCAGTTTCACTAAGTCAGGAGATAAAATGAAAACAAATATAAAACGTATTTTTTTTTTCGCTAGCACCACAGTATAGATCAAAAGTTGTTGGCTACGATATGGAAAAGAAGGGTTCTTGCTCACTCAGTGGCACCAGAAATTGGTACAACTTTTTGGAAATTTAATGTCCTTCCCAACAAGGTATGTATCTTCCAGAAATTCTCCCACAAATATTTTACATAAGGATGTTCATGGTAACCTCTTAGTAAAATCTAGAAACAACCTAAATGTTTATTAATAGGGGATTGGTGAAATTAATTGAGGTACATTCATACCATCGAATACACAATGGTTATAAAAAAATAATGAGATAGATCAGTATCTAAGATGTGTAAGTAAATACATTTCAGACTAAGATGTATAGAATGATCTCACCTCTGTAAAATTTTACATTACTGTAGTATGTGAGTCATATATGTTTAGAAAATATATGGTGAATATACACCATTAATAAAAGACTTTGACTAAAAACCATGCGTCTCTATAAGAAAAATTTATGGACTTATTTTAACCATAAAAAACTCTATGGTTCCCCAAGGAATACAAATACTGCTTTTAAAAAATATTTTTTTGATCACTTACCTAGAGCCAGACATCCTGGAATGTGAAGTCAAGTGGGCCTTAGAAAGCATCACTACGAACAAAGCTAGTGGAGGTGATGGAATTCCAGTTGAGCTATTCCAAATCCTGAAAGATGATGCTGTAAAAGTGCTGCACTCAATATGTCAGCAAATTTGGAAAACTCAGCAGTGGCCACAGGACTGGAAAAGGTCAGTTTTCATTCCAATCCCAAAGAAAGACAATGCCAAAGAATGCTCAAACTACTGCACAATTGCACTCATCTCACACGCTAGTAAAGTAATGCTCAAAATTCTCCAAGCCAGGCTTCAGCAATACGTGAACCGTGAACTTCCTGATGTTCAAGCTCGTTTTAGAAAAGGCAGAGGAACCAGAGATCAAATTGCCAACATCCTCTGGATCATGGAAAAAGCAAGAGAGTTCCAGAAAAACATCTATTTCTGCTTTATTGACTATGCCAAAGCCTTTGACTGTGTGGATCACAATAAACTGTGGAAAATTCTTCAAGAGATGGGAATACGAGACCACCTGATCTGCCTCTTGAGAAATCTGTATGCAGGTCAGGAAGTAACAGTTAGAACTGGACATGGAACAGACTGGTTCCAAATAGGAAAAGGAGTTCGTCAAGGCTGTATATTGTCACCCTGCTTATTTAACTTCTATGCAGAGTACATCATGAGAAACGCTGGGCTGGAAGAAACACAAGCTGGAATCAAGATTGCTGGGAGAAATATCAATAACCTCAGATATGCAGATGACACCACCCTTATGGCAGACAGTGAAGAGGAACTCAAAAGCCTCTTGATGAAAGTGAGAGTGAAAAAGTTGGCTTAAAGCTCAACATTCAGAAAACGAAGATCATGGCATCTGGTCCCACCACTTCATGGGAAATAGATGGGGAAACAGTGGAAACAGTGTCAGACTTTATTTTTTTGGGCTCCAAAATCACTACAGATGGTGACTGCAGCCATGAAATTAAAAGATGCTTACTTCTCGGAAGGAAAGTTATGACCAACCTAGATAGCATATTCAAAAGCAGAGACATTATTTTGCCAACAAAGGTCTGTCTAGTCAAGGCTATGGTTTTTCCTGTGGTCATGTATGGATGTGAGAGTTGGACTGTGAAGAAGGCTGAGCGCTGAAGAATTGATGCTTTTGAACTGTGGTGCTGGAGAAGACTCTTGAGAGTCCCTTGGACTGCAAGGAGATCCAACCAGTCCATTCTGAAGGAGATCAGCCCTGGGTGCTCTTTGGAAGGAATGATGCTAAAGCTGAAACTCCAGTACTTTGGCCACCTCATGCGAAGAGTTGATTCATTGGAAAAGACTCTGATGCTGGGAGGGATTGGGGGCAGGAGGAGAAGGGGACGACAGAGGATGAGATGGCTGGATGGCATTACTGACTCGATGGACGTGAGTCTGAGTGAACTCCGGGAGTTGGTGATGGACAGGGAGGCCTGGCGTGCTGCGATTCATGGGGTCGCAAAGAGTCGAACATGACTAAGCGACTGATCTGATCTGATCTGATCTGATTTTTAAAGTGTCTGTTGCATTTGTTACAATATTACTTTTGTTTTAAGTTTCAGTTTTTTGGCCACAATTATGTAGGATCCTAGTTCCCTGACTAGGGATCAAACCTGCACCTTCTGCATTTAAAGGTGAAGTCTTAGGCATTGGACTGTCAGGATTTCCCTGGCAGTGAAAGAAGCAAGACCCTATGGTCCTTGCCACTGCCCCCCACCCCTGCCCCGACACACACCATGGCCTCTGTCTGTCTATTGCCTTCCGTAAACTTTAGTCAAAGAGCGAATTTAATCAGAGAAATGAGAAATGCGGAAACAAAGGAAAACAGTCAAAGGAGGCTAAATAATAATAATGTAGTCATTAAGCACAGTCAAGGACCTTAAGATCTTTCTCAAGGGCTATAGATAATATTCTGAGCCATATTCTGTGAGCTGTCTTATAGATACTAAAATACCAGGTGGAGAAGTTAACTTCACGATGACCAGACTGTACCCACAACATTCGTGTTACTGTTCAGTCGTCCAGCTGTGTCTGACTCTGTAACCTCATGGACGGCACCACGTCAGGCCTCCCTGTCCCTCACCATCTCTGGAAGTTTGCTTAAGTTCACGTTCATTGCATGAACATTTCATGGTGATGCCATCTAGCCATTTCATCCTCTGACCCAAGACATAAGCTGCCACAGTTCCTAGAACTGGCCTCAGAGAAATGGGAACAAATGAACTCTGGGAAGATTAACTATACCTCAATCAATCAAGATGATGCTGGTCAGACCAGCAATGACCAATTTGAAGATGACTGTCAGAGCGGACTTGTGCCATTTCTGCCAGTAGCTCCCTCTTTCTGTCTATAAAAGCTCTTGCCCCACTGGTTGCTGGTGAGGGGGTGTCGGCCTTTGGACAGATGTCCGCCACCCTCACCACCCAGTTGCCGGCATCTGAAATACAGCAAACTTCCCTTTCCACCAATGTGGCCTGTTTATTGGCCTTTGGGCAGCGAGCAGCCAGACTCCACCACACACTCTTTAGGTAACAACAGTAATTGCGTCAGTAATGGCTAATAGTCATCATTAAACAGACACAAAAGATAATACTCGTGCAGAGACACTGCTGCATGCCAGGTGCTGTGACACAAGGTTAAACTAAACACATTCCTGTTCCCCAGAAATACTGTACACAACAGCCTGGATCAGATGTTTTGAATAGGAAGTTTTTAAAAAATCACATATATCCTTGCTGTAAGCAATTTAAATTCAGAATGACTGAAGTAAAAGAAGCAGAAACCTTTCCCTTTGTCTACTGACCTTTCCCTGGGGTAAACATTATAAATGGTTTGGTCTATGTATTTCCAACCCTGTTCTCTCATGTACAAGAACATAGATACACACTTCTCACATTTATTTATGTCTTTTTGTCTCTCTGTTATGTGCCACATGCTAAGTCAGTTCAGTCGTGCCTGAATCTGTGCGACTGTATGGACTGTGGCCTGCCAGGCTCCTCTGTCCATGGGATTTCCCAGGCAAGCATACTGGAGTGGGTTGCCATGCCTTCTTCCAGGGGATCTTCCCAACCCAGTGATGGAACCTGTGTCTCTTACATCTCCTGCATTGGCAGGTTCTTTACCACAGGCACCACCTCTATAGACACGTACATACACATATACACACACACATCCTGTATAGTGTTCTGTCTTTTGTGTTTATTTTTACCCCAAAATAGATCAGTGACAATTCTGGGAGGCTGTGAAGTATAGGTCTACTTTACTTTTTCTACTGATGTCACAGAATCCCATGCTTTGGAGGGATTATCATTCTATTAATCATCCTCCTATTCATGTCTCCACTGATTTGCTATTTCAAATCATTCTGCTATGAAAATCCTTACACATGTACCATTATGCCCTTCAGACAACTTCCTGAAATGGAAATGTTTGATCAAACAGGGCACATATCTTACGTTTTGATCAGATACAACTAAACTGTTCTATGAAAAGGTTGTAACAATTTATCAGATTATAATTTAATTCTGCTTCAAAATATCCACCTCATCTCTTATCCTTATTTAAGACAACTTCATTGAGATGAGAGAGGAAGTGAGTATCCCATTTCTAACATTTGTCTTTTTTGGCGTATTTCAGTACCAAGGCCTTTTCCCTAAACTACAATGTACTGTGTTCTAGTCATGTTCTAGACACCATTATGAGCAGTCACAAGGGCATCCTTTCCCTTAAACCTGGCAACAGGGACCTCCCTGGTAGTCCAATGGTTAGGACTCTGTGCTCTTAATGTATGGGGCAGGGGTTCAATCCCTGGTCAGGGAGATAATATCCTGTATGCTGCATGGCATGGCCAAAAAATCAAAACTAAACAAAAAACAGCTGGCAACAGTATGATGATATATTATGTTCCCATTTCATAGATGAGGAAACTGAGGCTCAAAGGAATGAGGTATTAAGCTTTGGGTGATACAACCAGGAAGGCATAAGGAACAGGATTAGAGCTCATATTTATCTGATTCCAACATCCTTAGCTCCCAAAGGGTATGTGCAAATCACTCAAAGGAAATAGATAAAGCTGTTCATCTCATTACATGTTCCATTAAAACAGACTGATGTCATTAATATCTGTAAATAATAAATGAAGCTGCATGGGCCAAGGAAGGCTGCTTCCTTTTTTTCCTCACAGGTCCCTCAAGCTCTTAACTACCCACCTGGTCCTCCTTGGATGGAGCTGCTGGGGAAGGGGTGGGCGCAGGAGCTGCACTTTGAGTGACTTGCCCTACTGCTGTTTACTGACCACCCAGCTGCCTTCAGTATGGCAGCCCACGCCAAGGCCTCATTTCACAGATCAGTGAGCTGAGCCAATGCAGAAGGTGACCAGGAACACACAACCAGTTCTCTGATTTTGTATTTTCTTCATTTTTAAACCAAGGGAAACAAGTGACATTGTTGACCAAATCTTCATTTGCTGGACTTCATCAAAATTGATAGCAACTTCCTGAAGAATACAATCTATTATGGAACTCAACCATATTATTGGTACCAGCTATTTACTTCAGGGCTATAATATAAATTTAGAAGTGATGTTGAAGATTAGGGGAAGAAAAGTGATGTCTGGTAAATATGTTGGCTCATGGTCTTATTTTGGGGAAAAACTTCAGATACAGTGACATATATAAACACACATGCACATATGTGTACGTGTATTTATACATTTTTCATATATACATGTATACACACACACATATGTTATTTATGTACACATTTAAGTGTGACCTATTTAGCTCAGAGAAAGTATACCAAAAAATAGGGTGGGGAAGAAAAGGATAGAAAGACATAATTAAATACTTAAAATACACAATACACAGCATAAAGGTGTGGCAAGTTTTTGCTATATTTGTGACCTAATGTAATGCTTGAGCCTGAAAAAAAAACTTAAACTGATGCAACTTCGTAGTGAATAAAGGGCAGTGTTCAGACTCTGGCACTAACATCTCAGAAAAATTTTTTTCAAACTCAGAGTTGGTTTCTGAAGTTTATTAAAGGAAAAATACATTCACTAAAAGAAATCTCATTTCCAGAAGGAATTTGACAGGAAAAAATCTCATGAGCTCAGCTGGAACTATATCTGGCATCAATACCTAGAAAGATTAATATACAAAATCTTAAGGAAGGAAAGACTCCATAAATTTAAATATGAGTTGATGGTTAAGATTCTTCATATCCTGAACCAAACTGCTTCAAACTTAAAACTCTGATTACATTTAAAAGCTGATATTTAACCATTGGTTAAAAGTAAGTGCACTTTGTCTTCAGGAAATATTTGGTAAATGCCTCATATTCCTTTTTGTTCTGAAAGATTATGCTGCTACTGCTGCTAAGTCACTTCAGTCATGTCCGACTCTATGAGAACCCATAGACGGCAGCCCACTAGGCTCCTCTGTCCCTGGGACTCTCCAGGCAAGAATACTGGAGTGAGTTGCCATTTCCTTCTCCAATGCGTGAAAGTGAAAAGTGAAAGTAAAGTTGCTCAGTCGTGCCCGACTCTTAGCGACTCCATGGACTGCAGCCCACCAGGCTCCTCCATCCATGGGATTTTCCAGGCAAGACTACTGGAGTGGGTTGCCATTGCCTTCTCCGAATGATTCCGTCATTATTTGAGGTTGATAATTAGACACCATAACCCAGCTCTTGTAACTCAAAGGGTCAAACTCTCTTTATATTGTCTGTGCTTGCAGAATTTTAAAAAGCTTGAACACAGCCGAAGACTTAGGGATAGCAAGCTTTTAATTAAACACTAATGAAGAGCAGAAAGAGTTTTTTTTCCTCCCAGGAATCCAGGCAAATCCAAAGGGTCCATCCATTCTTATTTCCAGGGGATGGGAATGATCTGGGCCAGGGTCAGAATGATAATCAACTTCCACAGAGTGCTACGAAGAGAAAGCCAGGGGTCTGAAACGTTTGTCAGCATCGGTCAGGCCAAAGAGGGCACCTTCCAGAGCTTAACCACAGGGCCGGGCACAGGAAACAGAGATCACTTGACAGTCAGCGCTGACGAGAACTGCAGAAACTGCCAGCTTCCACACCCTGGGCTGGGCACGGGCGGGGACTTGCAGCTGGTTGAACACAGAAGCCGGGGTCCCTGACTGACCCTGTTTTACAGGGGTGGGAGGAAACATCTCGCTCTGCTCTCTGCCCTCTGTTTCCTTAACGGAATGACTTTCAGAGAACTACTCTCAATCAGCTTACACTGGCTTGGGGCTATTTTCCATAATGAAAAAGAGTAAACACACACAGACACAAATCCATTTCAACACACACGGCCTCGTCCTTGATGTTTCCAAAACTTCATAGACTGTAAACATTCTCGTTGGACAGAGTCCCCTTCGTGCAGCAGCCTCCTGCTCCAAATTCCTAGCTTCTTCCTATAGCACGTGCGGCCACCATTCCAGCCCACCCCAGTACACTGTCCCTCGGCTGGGCATCAGAAACGGCCTCCTGACTGCTCTTACCATTCCCCACCCTTCCCCGCCACAGTGGCTACAGCAAGTTTCTTAAAATGTAAAGCAGATCCCTTTGTTCATTTGTGCTGCGCTTAGCATGTCGGACTCTTTGCAACCCTCCAGGCTCCTCTGTCCATGGGATTCTCCAGGCAAGAATACTGGAGTGGGTTGCCAGGCCCTCCTCCAGGGGAACTTCCAACCCAGGGATCGAACCCAGGTTTCCCGCATTGCAGGCAGATTCTTTACCGTCTGAGCTACCAGTGAAGCCCAAAATTTCACTGAACGTGGGGCTCGAACCCACGACCTTGAGATTAAGATTCTCATGCCCTACTGACTGAGCCAGTTTGTTCATTTAGTCAAGAACTATTTCTGAAGGAATATTATGTTTCAGGAGCTGAGGACACTGCAGTGAACAAAGCAAAGTTTCTCCACCTCATCAGCTAACATTCTGGTTGGGGAAACACAGTAAGCACCTAAGCAAATAGATTTCCTAACGTCAGGTGGTGATAGGGTTACAAAGAAGAATAAAACAGAATAAGAGAACAGCCCGGGGTGGCCTCACTGGTTGGGTGGCATCTGAAGAAAGATCTGCAGGAAATAAAGGGGGAAGCATGTCTTGTGACCCTCTGGGTGACAAAGTTCCAGGCAGAGAAAACGCCAAGGGCAAAGGCTCTGAGGATGGAATGTGTTGGCAGGGCTGAAGGAACAGCAAAGAGGTCCATGTTGCTGGAGAAGACTTACAGAGAGAAAGAACATCTCAAGTTGAGACCAGAGGTCGAGGCAGCTCACAGACACAAATTGGTGGTTGGCCAGAGGTGGGCTTCCCAGGTGGCTCAGTGATAAAGAGTCTGCCTGCCAATGCAGGAGACCCAGGAGATGCGGGTTTGACCCTGGGGGTGGGAAGATCCCCTAGAGTAGGAAATGGCAACTCACCCCAGTAGTTTGCCTGAAAAATTCCATGGACAGATGAGCCTGGCAGACTGCAGTCCATGGGGTTGCAAAGAGTCGGACACGACTGAACACACATGCAAAGGCAGGGCTTGGAGGGTGGGTGAAACGGGTGAAGGGGATCAAAAGGCATACACTTTCTAAAATAAATAAGTCAAGGGATGTAATGTACCACGTGGCACTATAGTTAATAATATTGTATTGTATGTTTGAAAGTTGCTAAGACAGTAGCTCTTAAAGGCTATCATTATAGGAATAAAAAATCTGTAACTATGTGTGGCGATGGAAGTTAACTAGACTTATTGTGGTGACCATTTCACAATATATATAAATACTGAATCATTATGCTGTACACTTGAAACAAATATAATGTTATATGTCAACTATTAACTAGAATACACATGCATACACAAATACAGTGAATATAATGCTAACATTAGTAATAATAAAAAGACCAGAAGTTGAGTGTGTCTGCTGCGGGTGGTTGGTGGAGGACACTAGAGAAGAAGGTATCCATTATGCAGCACCTGGTAGGTTAAAAGTGAGACTGGCTTTTTCTGAGTTGTTAGTCATTACAGGGTTCTGAACAAGACGATGGATGACATGATCTGACTTAACATTTAACAAAACCACTCTGGAGGCTGGGCTGGGAGTAGACTGTAAAGGGAAAATGGCATTAGTCATTCAGTCTCAATGGGTTTATTAATACCTGCTATGACTACAGGGTTGGGTAGAGGCAGAGATTAGAGGCCGGAAAAGTGCTAGAAAGGACTCAATGAAGGCACACGTGGAAAAGGAAGAGGCTGAATGGTTTGCAAACCATGCCCATTCCATGCAGTGGCTGAGGGATGGATTTAGACAGATCTGAATCCTCCATCTCTGCTCTTGGCTAAGTGACTTAACATGCTAAACAATATTTATGTCTGCCAAGTGGGTTTTATAGTGCCTACTTCATGTCATTGTTAGGAGAATTAAATGAAATGGTAAATATGAAATGCTTAGGGAATTTCCCAGTGGTCCAGTGGTTAGAATATGGTGCTTTCCCTGCCGAGGTGCTGGGTTTGATCCCTGGTCAGGGAAGTAAGATCCTGCAAGATGTGCAGCGTGGCCAAATGCTTAGCGCTATGTCTGACAACATATA
The DNA here is from genome assembly GCF_029407905.1 of Bubalus kerabau. Taxonomy (NCBI): domain Eukaryota; kingdom Metazoa; phylum Chordata; class Mammalia; order Artiodactyla; family Bovidae; genus Bubalus; species Bubalus kerabau. The sequence goes on along the minus strand of NC_073643.1, from coordinate 33,897,408 downwards.
AAATGTTCATTAAGTAGAAATGACACTCCTTAACTGCTGATTTTGAGCCAGGTACCCCAGAGAGACCTTTATTATGTAATCTTGTGTTGTCCCCTCAACAATCCCAAGAGGCAGGCACTATTATAATACCATCCCCATCACATAGGTGAGGAAAGGGGGCATGAAGAGAGCATGTAACTTGCTCATGACATACAGCTAGTATATGTGGGCATTTGGGCTTAATTCCTGATCACAGTTTGCACTATTCATGACTAGCATGATAATTTCAGGCTTTAGGATCAACTTTGTAAGGCATCCAAACATTTACATTGGAAAAGCTACCTTTTCTGAATCCATGTTACACTTTTATATCAAACTTAAAATGTACATCTTATTTTATCTTTTGTATAAGAAACAAGTTCAGAGCAATGAAGTCACTTGGCTCAAGGTTACACAGCAGGTAAGTGATGAACCTTGATTTGTAACCCAGGCCCAGCTGACTAAAGCCCTTTTATTTCTCTCTTTTCTCTTTTAGCTAATAGGCATCTAATCACATTTTAATGAGACTAACTAATTCCTGTAAAAATGTTTGCTGGCTACTTTACCCAAGCATAGCATGATGCCTGTAATAGCGGTCTCCTAAGCAGTTGGAAATTTAAGAGTCACATCAGAAGAGCACTTACACAGATGAGAATGCCGTCAGTAAGTGGGGCCCCAGAGCCTTTATACATGAGAATCTAGGGCTCTCGGTCATACCAGAGTAGGGTTCAGGGTTGAGAGAGAGAAAGTTTAATGCCTTCATCTTGGAGAAAAAAAGGAAACAATTAAACATTTATGAGAATCTTTGCCTTCAAAGAATAAACGAAGAAGACAACAGCATTAGGAAGACAGAGTCTCTGATAAAATGCTGTGCCATGAAACCATGTGAGCACAGGATCTCTGTGCAGTGGTCAGTGGGCCCCTTTCCTACGTGCTACATTAGACTATAGTTCTTAATCTGGAGAGGAGAGAGGATGCTGGAGCCAAGGCTTCTGCAGATTTTAAAAGTTCCAAAGGTTATGAATATGCATAAGATGGTGAGGACTGCACATATGAAGGTAATTGTGAGAGATTCATCCATCCATCCAACCATTAGTTCATCTGTTTATCTAGCCATTCAACCATCTTCCCATCTGTCTGTCCATCCATTCTTTTATCCATCCATCCATTCATCTATCCACCCAATCATCAGTTCAGTCCAACCATTTGTCCATCCACCCAAGCACCTGCCCATCTGTCTGTCCATCCATCTCCTTGTCCATCCACTGTCCATCTATCCATCCATGAATACATCCAATACTGTTTTAATGCTTTCAAATATTAATGCATTTTATTTTTATAACAATCCTGGGAGCATAACTCTTTAAGGGAGGCACTATAATTAACCATATTTTACAGCAGAAAAAAGTTTTAAAAAATATTTTTTAGATGTAGTTTAGTCTTTATTGAATTTGCTACAGCATTGCGTCTGCTTTTTATGTTCTGGTTTTTTTGCTCACCAAGGCATGTGGGATCTTAGTTCCCAAACCAGGGTTTTAACCTGCACCTCCTATATTGGAAGGCAAAGTCCCAAACACTGGACTGTCAGAGAAGTCCTAGAAAAAAGTTAATGAGAACAATCTCTGAGAACTCACATAGCTAACAAAAGGGAAGTTAGGATTTGAATTCAAGAAGTTTACACATTTCATTTTTAAGCACTCAGCTATGTTTTCACCAATGTTTGTTGAGCAAATAAGTGAATAAATGAGATATATAATTTATATATCTTTTTAATAAAGCTGCAAGTCAGGGGCAAAAGGCTAAGTGTTTTATATACTTACTAGCTAATAAGACATGGTGCTGAATCATGATATCATTCATGAGCTTTAGAGCTCGGTTCAAACTTCAGCACAATGTCTTATTAGCTAATAAGTATATAAAACCAATGAGGTGGGATTCATGATATCATCTTGAAGAGTGATTGTAAGGACAGAGATAAGGCACAACATCTATTAAAGCCAAAAACCTAGTAAGTCTCCCTTTTAGTACATACTCTGGAGAAGCTCTCGCTCACAAGCACAAAAAGACAAACACAACCTTTTCAGTGTAGTATGTTGGGGACACTAAAACTCTGCCAACAACCTAAATGTCCATCAACAAGAGGTTGGTATGTTTAACGTAATGGTATATAAGAGTTAAAATGAATTTAAAGACAAGTCCCAAAAGCCTGTTGAGAGAAAAATAAGGTAGCAGAATGACACATCCTTATTTAAATTTTACAAACACAAAAATAATATATATTGTTTATAGATATAAATATAGGCGGCAAAATGAGAAAGATGTGCCTGGGAATGAAAACCATGAAATTCAGAATAGGACTATTTTTAGGGAGAAAGGAGAGGTAAAAACATGGTTTCAACTGATTCTGTAAATTTTTATCATATTACAAAAAAAAGTATCGAGAGAAAACATGGTAAAATATTAAGATGCCTTAAAACTAAGTGGTGGGTATGTGGGTTTTTACCTATATTATCACTTATACTTTTGTATATTGAAATATTTCCCCAAAGATATATTTCTTTAAAAAAAGATAATACATGTAAAGTACCAAGCACAAGGCAGAGCACATAGTAGCTGCTTAATAATTAGCAGCTATATGTCAAGGCAGTAAGACTATATAAAAACGCTAGTTAAGGAGAAAATAATTATTTAAGCAATGAGCTTTGCCCACACACAAAATTCAAGAAACTAAAAATGATTAGGATAATAGGAGGAAATGGTTCTATTTAATTTACCATATTGACCAGCTTCTCTCATGGCTAAAGTTAATTTCACGAATGTCAGAATTTTTATCTTTTAGGTATGTATATGCACACACACATATATAATTACTTATGGATTTTAATTTCAATTTTTTTATCCCATTTGAGTCATTCACACTTTTCCACAACCAAACTGGACATCCCAAACATAATGTTCAGAAGAAACATAAGTAGGGGACGAACAGGAAGTTATTTTATGCTGCAGCTCCACCAGGGAAAGATGGAAGGAGAAAAACAAACACCAACCTGAAAAGGGCAAGAGAGTCTATTCTTAACTTGATGTTTTACAGACTGTACAACACGGGTTCAAAAGTGCTTTTTAAAGATCCTGCGACTGGTTGTGCTGATCTTGAATCATACGGTCCTTTAGAAATTTATTTATGCTAAACAATGGGCTCAAATATTAAGATAGTTTTCTTATCAATTTTTGGCATCCCAATTTCCCATAAAATCCTAGTCTGTGGTTACCTGAAAATACAGAAGACGATTTCCTCAGTGGTAAGTAGACTCATATTTCCTTTATCAACCAAGTTTTCCCTTCTTTCTGTATGTGTTGCTACTATTAACTAATTCCATGGTTGCACAATTCATTCAACAGAGCATAAGAGCCAGTTGGGAGACTACCATGTTTTAAAGCTCGATTCTTCATCCTTCACATCAATGCAATCCCTTTACTTTACTTCCTTCCCACTGGCCCTGCCACAGTTCAGGTTTTGACCCTAGCACCTGTCGGGCAGACATTTGCATAATATGCTGTGTGATGAGCTGCCCAGACTTATTCCATCAGCTGCCTAGAGATTTTTGAGCTGTCATCTCAGATTTTATTTAAGGAATTAAAGAGAGAAGTCTACTTCAAGAACACACCACTGACTCAAGGGCAGCCCATCTCCAATGATGGGGTGATGAAGGTGGGGTGGGGACACCCAGACCTCTTGTTCCAACTGGAGACAACTCTTAGGTTCAGAGCCACTGGTGGGGTCAGCTGAAGTCTTTGTTAAGCCTGAACTGTAACTCAGTTTCTCCCTCTGTTCAATCCTACTTCTTTCTATTCTCTCTACAGTAGAGATCCTCAGAGCACTCTCTAGTAAACTTCCTGCTTGTTAATCTCTGTTTCAGAGTCTGCTTCTTAAGGAACCAAATCTGCACGAACATTCATGCTGTTCAGTGGAAGGACTGCTTTCCCTGGACCTTGTGGTCGAGTGAGTGATGTGACCAATGACTTGAAACAAGTGACATGAGTTACTTAGAGACCAAGCACTGAATTGCCAGTGCAAAGCCCTGAAGGGCTCTTCACTCTCTATTATGGCAACTGGCAATGTTCAGGAACATTCTGTGAACCTGAGTGACAGTGATGAGCACAGCTTCCAGCCAACCTGCAATTGGACAGGTAGTCTGAACCGAAAATAAACTTATTTCTTTAAGCCATTAGGATGTTGGGACTGTTTGTTGCCATAGTAAAACCTACCCTATTCTGAGCAACACACATACATCATTGCAACAGCCTCCTAAGGTCCCCTCCTTTCCTGCTTCCACTATGCCCCCACCCTTTGCATCTATCAGCCTCACTCCTGCGAGGGACAGTTCTAACTTAACCTGTCTCCTGCCCTCAAAGTTCTGAAGAAAAACATCACATCCTAATCTTAAAATAAAAGACCATTCAAATTTGGATGTTATCCCCAATGAAACCCTGTCTCTGACTTTGTCTCCCTCTCTCTTTCCCCGTGCATGTGTGCTAAGTTGCTTCAGTTGTGTCCAACTCTTTGCAACTCTATGGACCGTAGCCCACCAGGCTCCTCTGTCCATGGGATTCTCCAGGGAAGAATACTGGAGGTGGTTGCCATGCCCTCCTCCAGGGGATCTTCCCGAATCAGGGATCGAACCCGTGCCTCTTATGTCTCCTGTATTGGTAGGTGGGTTCTTTATCACTAGTGCCACCTGGGAAGCCCCTCTTTCCTCATCAACCTTAAAAACTCGTTATAACCATCCCCCTACCCTAGAGCTTGTTTCCCCACTGAAACGGCCTGAAATGCCTGCCCATCTGCCTTTCTCCACCTAACTCCAACTTGTCCTTTCAACTTCAGCTTGAGAATCGCTTCCTGTAGGAAGTCTCCTTGGCTTCCATTATCCCTCCCCATTCGCTTTACTCCTGTCTGATTAAAACTCCCAAAGCACTTGAAGGACCCAGGTAAAACCCTTCCACAGAGTTTCATTTTCTTAAATGTCTCCCCTACTTGACAACAGACTCCTTGAACACAGGAGACAATCTACTTGACTTTGTCTTACTAACACCTCGGCACAGGAACTGGGACATAGTAAGCACCTGATAATTATTTTAGGTATGAACATATGGACAAATGAATGAATCAATCTGTAACTCCAACCATGTTCTACAGTGAAGGACCTAGCAAAGGCAGACTGAACACTGATCCTGAATATTTGTTTATTAATTTCCTAGAGACTAGGTTTTTTATGAGAAAATTCTTCCATATTCCTTCAAGTTCTATTTCTCTATGATTAAATTCTAAACTTTTCTTCCTCTCTCTGCCCAATATATTGTTTTTTCTAGTCTGAGGATTGGCAAACTTTCTCCATTTTAAAAAACCTAATAGTAAATATTTTCAGCTTTGTGGCTGATACATTCTTTGTATCAACTATTCAACTGGAACTAGTTGAGTTACAACAATTTGGTTCTGCCATTGTTTTTCAAAGAAGCCATGGACAACATGTAAATAAATGAGTAGGGTTGTGGCACCCACTCCAGTACTCTTGCCTGGAAAATCCCATGGATGGAAGAGCCTGGTAGGCTGCAGTCCATGGGGTCTCGAAGAGTCGGACACAACTGAGCGACTTCACTTTCACTTTTCACTTTCCTGCATCGGAGAAGGAAATGGCAACCCACTCCAGTGTTCTTGCCTGGAGAATCCCAGGGATGGGGGAACCTGGTGGCTGCCGTCTATGGGGTCGCACAGAGTTGGACACGACTGCAGTGACTTAGCAGCAAGCCAATAAAATTTTATTTACAAAAACAGGAGGCAGGCCAGTCTTCCCCTGTGGGTTGTAATTTGTCAGCCCCGCTTCTGCCCTCTGTAATTCCGGGGGCTCTGGAGAGTGGAAGGTGGGGCCAAGCAAAGGATGTATGGTTTGAAACGTACACAGGTCACTGAAAGCTCAATGAACAACTGCCATTTGGAGACTTGGTCTTCCATAACCAATATGGCGGGATGCAAAGTTCAGGTGTTACTGATTTATGGGTCAACAGAGTCTTGGAATATAAAGAGATTATCTCTTCAGAGACCCTATCGCTAGCTGCCTGCGACCTCCTAGATTTTTGTACGGGCCGTCAAAAAATGTGCATCTACTGTGTGGAACACAAGCCCAGATACCCAAGGTCCACCCTACATTGACTGTGTGGGAGATTCCATAGTCTCTCTTGCTGAACATTTTTGCATATAAAGATGGAAATTCAGTTTCCAGAGAATCAGTCTCACTTATAAAAACAACAATTAAAACCCTAAGCAATCCTTTATCAGATACCTTCTTCGGGTCTGGTATTCAGTTCTTTATGTACCTGAGAGCTAACGTTTATTTATGTCCTTGTGCCACTCAAGGCATTCAGTGTTACACACATTATCTCATGAATTTTTCACACTATCCAGAATGCCAAGGCTTCAGTTCTCCTCTCTTACTCAGGAGGAAATGGGGCTCAGAGAGAAAAAGCAATCCACTCAAGGTCAGATTTGCTCAAGTTGGAGCCCACAGCCTCTGCCGTGATCTGGCATGCCTGCTGTCCATCACTGCCAGCTGTCTGCCCCAGGGAGCTAATCCAGTCTGTTATGGTCACTGAAGTACCCTAGATTCTGTCCAAAGTGCCTCCTCCTGGAGGCAAATGACTCCATTCAGGGTTTGCAAGAAATTCTACCTTTGAGACATTGGAGATGAAAGGAAAACATATCCCAAGTAACAAACTGAGGGCTTTGTTAGAACACGTCACACTTAATAAAAAGCAGAGAGTGTTGATCCTTTTTCAACGACACTCTCCCATCATTTTCTGCCTCAACTGTTTGTTAAGCCTAATTAATTGTGATACTGCAACCCATCTGGGCAAGATAAAACAAGAGAGATATATCAGCTTTTAATACTCAGCCCTAAATGGAAGAGTGAATGTCCCATGTCTGCTATGTCGACCAAATTCAAATCTTTACTCATCAAGCAAGTCTTTGTTAAAAGGCAGCCTTGGTGCAACCTCAGTCTGCTTTTTATTTAGTTGCATGACTACAGAAATGCCTTGTAGCTAGTATCTTTATTATTCATGGTTTCTGGCAAATTAAGTCTCTAGCCTCTCCAATATCTAGGAGTGGAGGAAGTATTCAATTCCAAAGAAATTATGCCTTCCCGGCTGTGCTGGCCAGGCAATGATGTGGTTGCCAAGTTCCTTACAAATAGGTAGAGATCTTATTTCACTTATAGTATATGAATAAACAAAACACCCCCCGGGGACTGCCAGGTATTTCGTGTAATGGATCTGTCCTGCCCCACCCTCACTCTCCAGTGACTGAATCCTCAATTTTCTTACAAACAAGACTACTGAGACTAGAAGCAACCAAACCGACACTTAAGAAAAAAGAAAAAATGGGTTCAATAAAATATGTAACCCTATGGTGTTTTAAGTTCACATGCCAGAAACATGAGTAGTACAATAGAGCATTCCCCTATGAGTTTTAGAATTTATAATTATGGGAGAGCAATACAAGTATTCTAATGATGGGCCTCCTACCCCCATAACTTGAATAAATTATTGTCGCAAGATACTTACAAATATATTTGTGCATCCGTGTTTGTACTTATCTTGAAAAATAATCATTTTATTTAAAGAGCTCTAGATTTGAGATTCTGGTAATGCAGGTACAGTGGACACTGACTGCATCCCTCCACTCCCCCCGACACTGTCTGGTAGCTCTGTCATCTGGCTGGGGCCAACTTCACTCTTGGCTTCAGAAATGATGCGGCAACCCCAGTGGCCTAAGCCAACCGATGAAATTTAGGGTTTCTCAACCTTCTTGTTCATTATCACTCCCTTAAGGAGCCTTTGAAGATATTTATGTTGTTTGCTAGTCACCTCACCCCCCAAATTCCACAAGTAGACTGTATATCTGTTCATGTATTGTATGTATATCTATGCTTTATACACAAAGATTAAGTTGTTTTTTTGTTTTTTTTTGCCTCCCTCTCATCCCTAGAAAATGATTTTGGCCTGTTGGGGGCCATATCATTCCCTTTGAGAATGCAGGAATTATGTTTCCACTCCCTGTGCCAATCAGTGCACGGCAGTCGGGGTGAGAACAGACCCTAAACTGACTCGTCATAGTGCAAATTGGGAAATTATTTTTTGATAGTTGATGCCTTTGAGAAATTCCCTTTCTTTCTAAATGGGTTGATATGTGGACCTACGTCCTGGAACTACTTTGGCTATCTGCTATCACGAGGAGGAAACCAACTAACATCCCGCCATTGCATGAACAAGGTAAGGCTGAAAGAATCATGGAGGACAACCAGAGTGCCCTGATCAAGCCATACCTGAAGTTTATCCTACTGCTAGATTTGTCAGTTGTGTCAAAAGTCCCTACTGTTTGTTCTGCAGGTTACTTTGAGTTCATTTTTGTATTGCAATAAAAATAGCCCAACTGGTAGAGCAGATAACATTTACTGAATATGTCCTAAAAACTCTCAGCACTGTCAATTAATTCTTGTATCAACCTCTATGGTTTGTACTATTATATTTCCCATTTTATAAACAATGAAACTGAAGATTAAATAAGATTAAATAACTTACACATGACCATACATAGGTGGAGGCAGCATTTGCTCCTATTTCTACTTAACTTGGAGTAAAAGGTATTAACCAGTCTATTTTATGGCCACTCAGGTCTACAGAATTTATATTTCTTGTTCAAATTTGAAAGACATTAAAGGAAATTTCTTTGCTAACAACTATGTTGTACAATTTAAAAATCTATAGTTCTCTCAAGTTTAAAATATTTTAAAATTATTTCCAAAGACATGAACTTCGACTACTTAAGACTCAATACTTGTAAAACAGCATCGCCGACTCAATAGACATGAATTTGAACAAACTCTGGGAGAGAGTGAAGGACAGGGAAGCCTAGTGCGCTGCAATCTGTGGGGTTGCAAAGAGTCGGACACGACAGAGCAACTGAACAGCAACAAAGATGGTCTTCATTATTGTACGTGTTTCTCCTTATCATTACGAGAGGGTACTGGCTCCGTCACGATCCATTTTATAGAAGAGAAAACCTTTAGTTCAGTAGGTTCAAGTTGCAGTTCTGCTTAAAAATAATTACTGATCAACTTTATAAAGAACGTGTGGAGTCTCAGGCTTCTGAAACTGTCATTTTTGAAGGGCTCACTACCAGGAGAAGAGGCAAGCTGTGAGTCCCTGGAGTCTTTGGGAGAGGGGCACAAGGGTTGCATGGTTAACCAGAGTACCAGTGCTCTCCTTTTGAAACTTTCTCACATGTTAAAAAGTGAAAACATAACTGTATCAGGGTCACTTCTCCTGCAGAACAAACTGAACAATGATTTCCCCAAAGAAAAAGGCTGAGAGGCAGACACACCTCTGACTCCAAAGAGCCAGGTGATCTGTGTCATGTGACCAGATGGGCTGTCTCCACAGCCCCATAATCCTCTCAAACTGCCACACGCTGCCCTGGTTCTCAACCTGGCTTCTGGAGTCTTTCAAAATGCGAGACATCTCAGGCACGTTATCCAAAGCAGAGTCGGGAAAGCACAAACCTTTCTTACATTTTAACAAGGATGCTGTGGATGTCAGGGAATACAAGGCCACGCTGGTTCCCACAGTTTGATCCCAGGTGCTGGTCTTTTTCATTTTGCCCGACTGATGGAAGAAAATGGCTTATCAACACTAGCAGCTTGATCAGATATGGCACTCAATACAATGACATATGAATTAGAGCCACATTGAGAACATGGTCAGAGTAGGGAGAATCCAGGATCTGCAACAAAGCTGATTCTTCATCGCAGGAAAGAAAACGTGGTGCTATATTTTAAACTCCAGGTAGAAGCTTCCTAAACGCAATGTCGATTAAAAAAACACCTCAATGATATTAACAGCCAAAGCACAGGACTTCTAAATCCACAAATGACTGTTTTTAAACAATGAAGGGAAGCTACAGCCTCAGAAAGACTGAACAAAGTTGCAGCATTTTTTGCCTGCAGGACGGGACCTAGCAGAGAAATAAAGAGGCTGTGTTGTGTGACAGGGAGTAAATCCAAACGTTTGCATTCCAACGCTCAGCCAGGCCACCACTCCCCTCCCCAGCCCGTCATCCTCCTGCAAAAGTGTGCACAATTTGCTGTCCTTCCTTCCAAAAGCCAGCACAGAATCAGCTTTTCCTGGCTCTGCCTTGCAAGCTGAGGCTGCCTGATGGAAAGGCAAAATCAAAGGGAAGAGTGTGAATCCATAAACTAGTGCGAAATCCTTGCTCCCTGAAATGCCTACCTTCACCCCCAATGAAATGAAAAGGAAGGAATCATGTGAATGTCAAAGTTGCTCCCTGAAGAGGCTCTGCTGCAAAACTACAGCTTTCTGAGCTAAGTGCCCTGCCGAAACACCATCACTCTGTAACAGATGTCTGCAAAAGCAAAGGTAATTTACTGAGGGTGCCCCTTACACACTGGGGGAAATTCACAAGCTTTGTCAGGAAGCAGTTACCTACAGTGGCTGAGCTTTCGACCCAAGAGTCGAGCAGTCGGCTAGGAGTTGAAAAAGAAAGCGGTGGAGGGAGAGGGACAATAAAATCATACAGGTGGAACCGGTTTCCCACGAGCGCCAGGCATCCCGCTAGGGCCCTCGGGTGCCGCGCGCCACGGCTCACCTGGTACACTTCCCGCAGCCCGCACCACGTCCGCAGCACCTGGTGGCAAGCCCGCAGCCTCTCCGTGTACCATCTCCGCAGCGTGGACACGGTCAAGTTCCACACGAAGCGGCTTCCGCTGAACAGCAGGTCCTCCACTCCGCACATGAACACTGAAGCCATGCCTTCTCCTTCCCGCTGAACCCGGGGGTGCCCTGGGGGCTCCCGCAGCTGCAGCCCAACAAGCCCGATCGCAGCGGCCCGGCCTCCTGGGCTCCGGACGCCGGCTTCTGCGGGCCGCCGGAGGTCAAGCCTTCCCCCAAACTGGTCTTTCACGGTGCGTCCCGGCCAGGCTCGGGCGGCATGCCCCGGGATTGGGCGCCCGCCAGCCAACGGCTGCGGCGGGCACACAGAAGCCCAGTGTCCACCCCGCCCGCTTGCTGGCAGCGCCGAGCGAGCTGCGCTAAGCTCCGCCAGGCGAGCCCTCGGTGCTCCCGGGGCGCGGGAAGCCCGGACCAGCGAGGACTCCCCCTGGCGCTCCCCGAGTGCGCTGGGCAGCGGGGGGAGTGGAGCGACTCTTTGCAGGCAAACAGGAGAGCTGCATCTCAGCGCACTGGGCTCGCACGTCCTGCACACACCACACACACGCGCGTACACACACCAGTCCCAATCTCCGAATCCGCTTTGGGGAGCACCTTACTTTACACTACAGGGTTTTTGCTTGGCATCTGCCTGCACTGATAAATATCTCCCCGCAGCCAGAGATGCAGGAGGGAAAAAAAAATTCTCCGAAGCATCCCTCTGGACCCCACTCCCGAGGGAACAGCCCTGAACGTTTCCTTGGTTGTGCTGAAGCCACAAGGTGAAGACACCAGTCTCAGAGCAACAGTGTGCTCCTGATTGCAGAACCTGCCTTTGCTCCTAATTCGAGGGGTCTCAGAGGAAATAACCTGCCTATTGCCAGCCAGAGAGCAGGCTCCCTCTACCCTGGTATTGTGCTAATTCCAAGGCAGCAGTCAGCTCATGAGAAACACAAAGACCGTTCTTGGTCTCTAGCAAATAGTTCTTTGCTGGGAAATAGAAGCACACAAGAGAATCCTTGGTTTGGTTCTGGAAAATTCAGCTTCTGCACAGGTGTAGCAGCCACTGCAAGCACTAACCTGCACAGGCAGATAGTTTATTTCCCCTCATAAGCAAAGAAAGCTGTTTCACCACTCATGAACTCACCAGATAATGAATGTTTTTGTTTTTTTTTTTAAGTTCTCCCCCAGGAAATTGATAGTCCCAAAGGCATTTGGAAAAAGGAGCCCAAGGAGTCCCACATACCACTAGTCTCTATTTTCCTCTGAAATATGTGCAGATTTCAGTCCCAAACAATAATATAACATTGCTCACAGCAACAGGACCACAGCAAATTTCAGGGTGGTGGTTTTTCCTGAATCCATCCTTAGGACAATCGTCTGTATTTTACCGGCGTTTAACGCCTGGGATGTTATCTTTGCTATTAAGTGGCAGAAAGGTAAAGGTGCCAAAGCCTTTCTCGTGAACTAGTTCAGAAGGCTTCAGAACAGACTATCGACAAGTCAAATCAGCTTTATTTCAGGTTTCAAATGTGCCTTCAGGCAAAACTCAACCAGTCAAACACAAAAAATTTGTCCTCAAAGTGCCTGGTTTTCAATGTGATCATAATTGGGGAACTTTTAAAGGATGTTTCTTTTCTTACCTTTTACTTTGTGTTATTGCTAATAAAATTGCCTAAGAGTTTTTGTTGAAATAGTTAAGAGGACATTTGCCCTGATGCAAGATTTGCACACCTTTCCTCACAGTAAATCTGCTCTATGTGTTTCTTAGCATTAGCATTTTGATGATATTTTCCAAGATAATGGTCACGTGTTTACACAGAAAATACTAGGTCCCACTGAGTCAAAAGACAATGAACCAAGTATAGTTTGAAAATGAAATGTCATCCTTCTAATGGAAAACTACTGAACTTCAAAATGGGCCTATGAGTATAAGTGGATGATGGTGGTACGTTTTTATTTTTTTAAACAATGCAGTGTGCTGTGTTCTCGGAAATGGGCAGCCAAGGGAATACCAGAATAAAACCTACAACAGGTCAATTATCTCCGTCTCATGACACCATGCTCTCAGAAGAGATGCTCTAGATACACCGTGGCAATTATCTACCTGTGCATTGGCCTGTCAGTGGTCAATTCCAACCTCAGTGACTGGCATTCAAGGTTTTCAAAGTCAGTGCTTAAACTATTTTCTAGACAATGGGATGTGGTAATACAGGGGTTCTTATAGTGCAGTCCCTGGACCGGTAGCATCAACATCACCTGGGAACTAGATGCAAGTTCTTGGGCCCCCTCCAGAATCAGGGTGTGGTCAGGGAATCTGAAGTCTCACTTGGCCTCTGGGGGATTCTGACTCTCACTGAAGATGGGCAAGCACTATTTCAGGGCATGGCAGTTAGGAGCTAAGTCTCCAAAGAGACTTAAATCCCTGCTCCTGAAGACCTGTGGCATCCCGCACAACTTCCTTAAAGTCACAAAGCCTCAATGTCCTCATCTATAAAACAGGGATAATATTGCAATCTACTACATACCATTTTGGAAAAGAGTAAGTGAAACACACTGGGTTTCCCTGGTGGCTCTGTGGTAAAGAACATTCTTGCCAAAGCAAGAGACGTAGGTTCGATCCCGGGTCAGGAAGATCCCTGGAGAAGAGAATGGCAACCTACTCCAATATTCTCGCTGGGAAATCCCATAGTCAGAGGAGCCTAGTGGGCTACAGTCCATGAGGTCACCAAGTAACAGATGTGACTTAGCGACTGAGCATGAACACAGATGAAATATGCTACGACTGGCAAAAAATAAGCACCCAAGGAACAAAAAAATGATCACCACCACCAAAATTAGGAATTGTTTCATTTTTTGGTACTTAAATAAAATGAAAAAAAAGTGAAAGTTGTTCAGTCATGTCCGACTCTTTGTGACCCCATGGACTATATATAGTCTGTGGAATTCTCTAGGCCAGAATACTGGAGTAGGTAGCCTTTCCCTTCTCCAGGGATCAAATCCAGGTTTCCCCATCACAGGCAGATTCTTTACCAGCTGAGCCACAAGGGAAGCCCAAGAATATTGGAGTGGGTAGCCTATCCCTTCCAGCGGATCTTCCCACCCCAGGAATTGAACCGGGGTCTCCTGCATTGCAGGCGGATTCTTTACCAACTGAGCTATCAGGGAGGCCCCTTAGATAAAATAGTACTTGTAAAACATGTTTAAAAAATTTCTCTACTGATTATCTACATCTGGTTTCCTATATCCTTCTGTGTGTTGGAGGTTAAAGTTGGTGGTCACTTGGTTTTGGGGGGTGCTGGTCTTTAACCTCCAAGCACCCTCAAAAGCTCTTTGAAGCTGGATCTTCCCCATCACACAGCCAACCTTTCCTGGGGAACTGGAGAAGCAGTAGATACTCCAAGCTGGACGCAAGAGAAGAAAAGACATTTTGTACCCACCAATATAAACATGGATGCTGCTTCTTATCCAAACAGCTTTCTTCTGCAGAAGGAGAAGTTCAAAGCTCTAGGTAAAGACCACTTTGAGAGGGAATGAACAGTAAGTTCTTCACACCAGGGGCTGACAGTGGGTGGCAACTGAACCCAGGTGTGGAGCAGGGGAGAAAAGAATGATCCAAGTGTGGCATCCTTCCGAAAATGGACAAATCATGCTGGACAAACCAGCTCCCAGACACACACCCTTGAAGCTGGTCTAAAATTTCCTGGGGAAAGGGAGCTAAATCAAGCTGACTTCAAAATTATCTTGCCTTTTTTTTTTTTTTAATTTAAGAAGAGGACTTTTTTTCCCCCTCTCTAGCAAAAGAGTTCCTTGCAACACACTGTAATTTCCTGCAGCTCTCTCCGGAGGCTTAAAAAGATGCTTCAGGTGACAGCATGGCTCATACTCCTGGGAGCTCTGCTGCAGACGTAAAAGAGAAATTGTCATTATCCCTGAGGCTCCTGTAGGTTCTCCTTTGAGCAATCAGCAGGAAGAAGAGCACAGTGCCAGGAGGCCAGCACAAAATGCCAAGCCCTGTCTCTGGAAAGAGATAAGCAGTTCTATCACAGTGGCTTCCAGAGGTCCCCTCTGCCCATCAAAGAGACAGAGTCCATTGCACGCTGGTGGATATTTTTAAACTTTCGTCTCTCCACAGCTGAAAAGCCAGTGTGGCTGAATTCTGACAGACCATGTCTGACACAGGGCTTGAGGGGGATGAAAACATGGTCTGGTTCACTGGCTCTCAATTAGGGGCAATTTTGCAAACCCGCCTACAATGTCTGAAGGCATTTTGGGGGATGCTACCAGCCTCTAGTGGGTAGAGGTCAGAGATGTTGCTCAACATCCTACAATGCCCAGGGCAGCCCCCAAAACAGACAGCTCTCCTGCCCAAAACATCAATGGTGTGGACACCAAGGAACCTTGGTCGAGTTCAACCCACACCCTGCTCTTCCTCCTCTCACAGGACTTGTTGGGGGAAACATTCTTCCCTCTTGCTGTTTTCTCCCAAAAAGCAGATTGGAGATGTAACAATCCCTCTATAAAGGTTTTCATACACTCACAAAGAGCTGTAATGTACTCAAAGCCCATTGAGAAGAAACCAGAATGCCATTTCCTATCATTTTCACATAGCCCTTTAAAAAATATTTATCATAAAAATGAGGCATAGTCATTTTAATCATAAGCTATTTGTCTTTTGGCATTTTAATTTTTGGCTTTATCATTCCACTTAAATCGCAGGCTCCTTAGTAGCATTGAGGACTTTCTTTGGCACAGGACAAAAACAATCCTCCCTACATCGACCCCAAAGTGGAATGCTGATTCCTCCAGTGGGACTTGAGTTGCTACAAAGTCTCTCATCACACATAGAATGAGAAAACTGCCCTTTTTCGTTCCCCTTTTCTCTATTGGACTGTAAACTTTTTGAGGAGTCTCTACAGGTGAGTGGAGGTGGGTGGCTGAGTGGCCCTCCTTGTGCAGGAGTGTATCCATGCACTGGAAAACATTTAGTGACCTTAGGCTCTGCTCACTACACATCAGAAGTGTCCCCAGTCATGATGCCATCAACAACAAAAAGCACCTCCACACACTTCCAATGACTCCAGGTGGGGTGGTAGCCACGCCCATTCAGGAACCACTGCTGGAAGCTGGGCACGGGCCTTATTCATACTTGTTTCCCTGGTGGCTGGCACATAACAGGCAATCAATCAATGGTTATTGGACTGACAGATGAAAGACTGTTTGTCTCAAGAGTGAATATAGAAAGAAGTTCATCCATTCCCAAAATACACACTCTTGTTCATTAAAAAAAATTACGTATTGAGTTGGCACTACATGTCAGTCGGGGAACTGAGTGCTTAGAACGCACGAGGACAACACAGAGACGATTTCTGTCTAACAGGGTCGTAGAGAAGGGTGAGAAAGGCAGACATCTGAAGAAGTTATACACAGGAAGCAGGCAGCGCCAAACAGTTACAAGAGAGACAAAGGATGAAGGATGTCGGGGACGGAGGGAGGGCCAGGGAATGCCTCCCTGAGGACGTGTTGCTGCAGCTGAGAACTGGAGGCTGAGGAGGGGAGAGCTCGGTGACAAGGGAGGGGACACAAATATCGGGCCAAGGTGGAATGAGCTGTTAAGAACAAGGGCTCTATGGCAAGAGGGATCCCGGATTTCAGGGATGGGAGGGGAAAGGGTTAGAGAGGTTGCTTGAGAAGTAGAAAAGCAGCAAAGTCCAGCTGAGATGTGGCTGCAGAATTCCAGAGGTGAGAGAAGAAAGGGCTTAACCAGGATCACAGGAATGTCAACAGAATGATGTCTACAGGTCCCCCAGATCGGGCCTTACCTATAGAGTAAGAGTTTGACGGGCCAAGGTGCCCTTTCCAATGCAAGCACCTCTTGTGGCCTGTGGGAGGGCTGTCCAACTGTGCAGAGGCAGGCTCCCTGGTCAGGGGGTCAGGATGCCCTGCCTCCTACATCTCGCCCCAGGGAGGAGGCAGGAGGACTGGCAGGACACCAGTTCTGCTCCATTTCCCCTTGAGCCCCCTGACTCCTCTCTCGCTTTCTCTCCTCCTTCCCTTGCGCTGAGAGAGCAAGGAGCATCCTTCAGTCTTGGCCTGAAGCAGGAGGAGGTGGATGGGAACATGCAGAGACCTGGAGGGGTGGGTACCAGCCATTATCACCATTGCCGAAGGCTGACCAGTAGGCTGGTTAAGTTCTGCAGCTGGCTTTAGGACTCTGAACCACTTTCTGGAACCGTAAAGGGCTAGAACCACTGCAAACTAAACAATATCCAGGAGCAAGGTATCTATCCAGATCTTATTCCTTTCTTTGGCAAACTCATTCCACTCATAGAAGGAAAAAAAAAGAAAAAATTTCTTAGCTTTCCTCAATAACCTCACCTGTTATTTTATTAAATCAAATTCTCCTGCTCAAAGGGAAGAGGAGGTATGCTATCTTCACTGGATGAAAAAGTACAAAAAAAGAAGCAACACATTAGACCCTGCATTGTGTTCATTTTTCTCTAGTTAATCCATTAAACAGACACTGAAGTTTTGCCAAGTCAAGTTTTAGAAGTCACTGCTGCAGATGGGAAAGCACTAGAGGGGATGAAGGTTTCAAGAAAGTCCACGTAGATCAGAGGGAAAGCACCAACCCTCTTTTCTGTTTTTTATAACTTTTTCTATTTATATATGTTTTAAGCACTTTCAAATGCTTTTTCTCTTTTTTGGCATTTTATTTTTAAAAGAATTTTAATATCTAAAAATTTTTATTGGGTTACAGTTGATTTACAGTGTTCTGTTAGTCTCTGCTGTACGGCAAAATGAATCAATTATATTTGTACACAAAGCCACTCTTCTTAAGAATCGTTTCCCATATAGGTCATTACAGAGTACTGAGTAGAACTCCCTGTGCTATACAGTAGGTCCTTATCAGTTATCTATTTTATATATAGCAGCACATATATGGGCTGACCTTCTTCTTGAAAGAAGAAAAAATATCAATCTTGTGACTTACCTCCCACCCCCATAATGTGTCACCTTCTATTTATACTTAATTTACATGCACACCAATGACAAAAATAAAATAGAAATACATTGGTCTATATAGCACCCTTTTCTAAATAAATAAAGGCAGCTCTGTACATAGCATCAGTTAATTCACATAATATTCTCCCAAGGTCAAATGGAGAAAGATATTGCTGTCCCCATTTTATGGATAAAGAAACCAAGGCACAGAAAAGCTGGGTGATTTGCTGAAGATCTGTGGAGAAAGCATTTAATAGCATCTTCAATGGCACAGCTAATTTTTCAGTCCTACTTTAATTGAGAAATAAAAGGATTTTTTTTATTTACAAGTTATCATTTGTTTTGGCTTAATACTAAAATTTATAGGGTACGGAGGGCTCCAGGACTTATTTATTACCCAGGAACTTAATATAACAAAATGTCCACCTTTTGGGTTTACTCAATTTAAATAAGAATAAAACAATGATGAGAAGAAAAACAAAATCTGTAATGAAAAGTAACTGAATTTTTTATTCACGATAAGAGAATGGTTACCAAAAACCCAGTGACCTTCACTCCTATAAAATAAATGGTATAAGAAAAACAGAAGAATAAATGAAAAATCTTGACTTTCCAAAGATTAACTGTACTACCTATGTACAGACAATTGTAGTAAAATGAAAAACAGAAATCAGCCAAGATGAAATGGCCTTAAAAGTAGTAAAAACTCTCAAAGCCAGGTATATCTGGCTAGCAAACACATATGGGCAACAGGTTATAAAAACAGATCATTTTCCCATTATTACTAAAAACTACAGAATGGTTTGGCAGGATTATCGCAAAGAATTTCAACTATTTGGCCCTTAAGCAGTAAGAGCTAAATAAAAGCAAAGTCAAGCATTTAAAAAAAAAAAAAGGCATAAAAGTATTTCTTGTGCGTTGTTATCCTAAAATTAACTTGACGTCAGTAACAGCGACATACTGCTTTCAACTATAAAATGAATTGTGTACAAGAAGATAAAGAGGCCAAAAGCACTATGTTACATGGCTCAAGGATTATGAATATTTTATAAAGTTGAGACAGCAGTTGTGTATTCTTTAGACCAAGATTTCAGAGAGCTCCAGGCAGTAAGTATTTGAGAGGAATGAAGAGACGAACTACATGATCTGGTCTTGAGTCAACAACAGAGGAAGAAAATGGGTTTTATTTCTCAAGTACCTAGCACAGAAGGAATTTAAGGTAGACCTCCTTACCCTAAAATACCCATTATTATGTTTCAGTCTGGTGGACTTATGGATAATTTTGGCTTATTCTTTATATGCTTATGTATTTTGGCAAATAATGTTGGTCATCTATCTATTAGCCATTTACTCCCTTTTGAGAGTCTCTAATTTTGTGAGATGGAAGGATTTTCTGGGATGAAGTGACTGGTCTAAAAGAAGGCATGACACCCTGTTTAGGCAATATGATATAGAACAAATCTTTCTAAAGGACTCTAGAAAAGGTTTCCCTCTTTGAAGAACTGGAACAACACAAGAATTTTTTCAGCACATTTCCTGATTCCTGCTTGGGATACTGTCGTATGAAGACACAGTGCTTTGAGCTGTAACAATCATCTTGTTACCAAGAGGATGTATTAACAGCAAAGACAGTAAAAAGTGGGTGGAAAAGGCCCAGGTGCTTGATGACACAGCTTACATATCAGACAAACTCAGGAGCAGCCTATTTTCAGATGACCTATAACGAGATGTAAACAGTGAATGATCATATATAGCTCAAGCTGCTTTTAGCTGGGTGTTTTGTTCCTTTCAATAGATCACATTTCAAAACTCACTACAAAGCTACAGTAATCCAGACAGTGTGGTACTAGCATAAGGGTAGACATACAGATCAATGAAACAGAATCAAGAGTCCAGAAATAAACCCTCACATTTATAGTCAACTGATTTTTGACAAAAGGGCCAGTGTAATCCTATGGGAAACAGTCTTTTTAAAAGTGATGCTGGGACACCTAGAATGAACCTGAACTCCTACCTCACATCATTAATAAAAATTAACTCAACATTGACCACAGAACTAAAAGTCAGAGCTAAATCTATAAAATTCTTAGAAGAAAACAGAATAATATTTATATATTTATGATACTGAGTTTGGCAGTAGTTTCTTAGATATGCCATAAAAAGCATAAGTAACAAAAATAGATAAACTGGTTTCATCAAAATGAAAAACTTTTGTGCTTCAAAAAATGCTAAGAAAAAAATGAAAAGACAAGCCATTAACTGGGAGAAAATATTTATAAATCTTATATCTAATTAGGAACTTACTTACCAAATATATAATGAAATACACTCAACATAAAAAGACAAGTAGCCCAATGAAAAAGTGGGCAAATGATTTAAAGATACATTTCTTTAAAGCAGATATATGAATGCCTCATAAGCACATGAAGAAGCACTCAACACCATTAATCATTTGGGAATCAAAAATCAAAACCACAGTGATATACCATTTCATACCTATTACAATGGTGATGATCAAAAAATGCACAGTAACAAGTGTTGGTGAGGCTATGGAGAAATTGGGACACATATGTTATTCGCGGTCATTTAAAATGTAGCTTCTGTGGAAAAGACTGTCTATTTCTCAAAAAATTAACCATAGAATTTGAATGTGACCCAAAAATTTCATTCATGGGTATACACTTCAAATAAGTGAAAACAAGTGTTTTTAAAAAATCTTGAATGAATACTATTCACAATAACCTGAAGGTATAAACAACCCACTTGTCCATCAGCTGATGAGCAGATTTTTAGAAGGTAGTACGTCCATATGAGGAGCCTGGTGGGCTGCTGTCTCTGGGGTTACACAGGGTCGGACATGACTGAAGTGACTTAGCAGCAGCAGAAGCAATTATGTCCATATAATGTGGTATTTAGCAATAAAAAGAAATGAGGTAAATACCCAAGAAAACTGAAAATATTTCCTCACAGAATAACCTGGACATGAATGTTCATTGCAACATTCTTCATAAGAGCTAAAAGTGAAATCAACTCAAATGTTACTTGATGAGTGGCTATATAACACATGGTATAACTTTCTGGGTTGTCCAGTGGCTAAGACTCTGCACTCGCAATGCAGGGGGCCCAGGTTTGATCCCTGGTCAGGGAACTAGATCCCCCATGTCACAACCAAGGATCCTGCATGCCTTAATGAAAATCAAAGATTCTGCATGCTGCAACTAAGTCCCAACACAGTCAAATTAAAAAAAAAATTTTTTTTAAACCAAAGAATGGAGTAGACACATGCTACATTATGGATGAATCTTGAAAACATTCTGAGAAATAGAACAAGCTAGACAAAGAGGCCATAAATACACAGAGAGAGAAGGTGCATTGGTGGTTGTCAAGTGACTAGAGGGATGAAATGGGGAGTGACTGACAATGGGTATGGAGTTTCTTTGCGGGGGGCGGGAGCAGTAATGAAAATTATCTATAATTAAATAGTGGTGATAATTGCACAACCTTGTGATTATATTAAAAAAACACTAAATTGTACACTTTAAAAGGGTGAATTTTGTGGTACGTGAATAAATCAAGCAATCAGTAAAAAGTAAGTAACCCCCCCCAAAAAAGGCTTTATGCTACACATGGATGAATCTCAAAATCACTATGCTAAGTGCAAGAAGCCAGTCATAAAAAACCATATATTTTACAATTCCATTTATCTAAAATGTCCAGATTATGTAAATCTAAATCACAATGAGGTACCATTTCACACCAGTCAGAATGGCTGCAATCCAAAAGTCTACGAACAATAAATGCTGGAGAGGGTGTGGAGAAAAGGGAACGCTTTTACACTGTTGGTGGGAATGCAAACTAGTACAGCCACTATGGAGAAGAGTGTGGAGATTCCTTAAAAAAACTGGAAATAGAACTGCCTTATGACCCAGCAATCCCACTGCTGGGCATACACACTGAGGAAACCAGAATTAAAAGAGACACGCGTACCCCAATGTTCATCACAGCACTGTTTACAATAGCCAGGACATGGAAGCAACCTAGATGTCCATCAGCAGACAAATGGATAAGAAAGCTGTGGTACATATACACAATGGAGTATTACTCAGCCATTAAAAAGAATACATTTGAATCAGTTCTAATGAGATGGATGAAACTGGAGCCTATTATACAGAGTGAAGTAAGCCAGAAAGAAAAACACCAATACAGTATACTAACACATATATATGGAATTTAGAAAGATGGTAATGATAACCCTGTAAGCGAGACAGCAAAAGAGACACAGATGTATAGAACAGTCTTTTGGACTCTGTGGGAGAGGGAGAGGGTGGGATGATTTGGGAGAATGGCATTGAAACATGTATAATATCATATATGAAACGAATTGCCAGTCCAGGTTCAATGCATGATACTGGATGCTTGGGGCTGGTGCACTGGGGTGACCCAGAGGGATGGTACGGGGAGGGAGGAGGGAGAGGGGTTCAGGATGGGGAACACGTGTACACCCGTGGCGGATTCATGTTGATGTATGGCAAAACCAATACAATATTGTAAAGTAAATAACCTCCAATTAAAATAAATAAATTTATATTTTAAAAAATCTATATAGATAGGAAGCAGATTAGCAGTTGCCTAGGATTGAGGGCAGAGAAGGCAATGGCACCCCACTCCAGTACTCTTGCCTGGAAAATCGCATGGACGGAAGAGCCTGGTAGGCTGCAGTCCATGGGGGTCAGGAAGAGTTGGACACGACTGAGTGACTTCACTTTCACTTTTCACTTTCATGCATTGGAGAAGGAAATGGCAACCCACCCAGTGTTCTTGCCTGGAGAATCCCAGGGACAGGGGAGCCTGGTGGGCTTCCGTCTATGGGGTCGCAGAGAGTTGGACACGACTGAAGCGACATAGCGGCAGCAGCAGCAGGACTGAGGGAGTTTGGAGGAAGGGGTGAGGGAAATAAGTGACTTCTAATGAGTACAGGGTTTCTTTTTAAGACAATGAAAATACTTGTTAGAATATAGTGATGGAGGCACAACTTCATAAATATAATAAAAGCAATTGAAGTATATACTTTAAACAGGTGAGTTTTATGGTATGTGAACTACATCTTGGTAAAGTTATTACAAAAAAAAAATAGGGTTAAAAAAAACACAGAACACTTTCCCTGCTGTGCCTGGGATCTTATTAACAGTCTCCTGACCAGAGATCTAATCCGGGCCCTTTGCAATGAAAGCGCTGAGTCCTAACCACTGGACTGCCAGAGAATTCCCCTAAAACACATCTAAATCCTTTTCCTGTATTTGCTAAATATTCTACAATGAGCATGCAATATTTATATCTTCAGAAAAAGGAGTTAACATTTCTGTCGATTGGACAAAATACCTACAAGCACAAAACAAAGTGAAAAGAAAAGCTGGAAAAAAGTAGTGTATGTGAATTTCATTGTGAAACGGAGTATATGTGGATAGAAAAAAACTAAAGGAAAATGTATCAAATCATTGACAACAGTGATTTCTGAGCTGGGAGCACTGAAAGATTTAATTTACTCTGGGAGATGCTTTCTTTCCCTGGTTTTCTATATCAGCAAATACTGCTTTTCAGTTTCTAATTTTGAAATGCACATGTAATCATACAAGAGGCTATTCAGTGAATGAAATGTCAGTCTCTCTCTCATCCTTGTTCCCCAGCTCCTCATTTCTAGGGCTTCCATGTAAGGTTTCTCAAGTTGTTTATTGCATGATGGCATCTAGTTTAGGGTAGTGAGTACAGGTTATAACCTAGCCTGCCTGGGCTCTCTTGGATAAGCCATAACTCAGGACTCTGAGGAAAGAGTCCTTTTTGTCTTAACCACACAAAAATATGTAGGTGGCAGCTTTGCCCTTCTCCTTCCCCCAAAGGGGAAACCTCTACACAGTCTACGTTATCTAAGAAAAGACCGTATGTAGGTAGGTAAAAGTTATTCAGGAAGAATAAAGAAATAGCTGCTGCTGCTAAGTCGCTTCAGTCATGTTCAACTCTGTCGACCCCATAGATGGCAGCCCACCAGGCTCCCCCGTCCCTGGGATTCTCCAGGCAAGAACACTGGAGGGGGTTAAAGAAATAGCAGGTAAAGGCAATACAATAAAATCGGAATCCAAATATTAATACTGCAAGAGAAGCCTTTCAAGATAGTATGGTAAAACTGGATTTAAGGGGAGAAAAACGTATTTTGAACAAAGTCCTAAGGAAAGAATTCTAACTGCAACAACTGTTGGGCTGTTTTCCATATCAACAGTCCACAATTCACACATATAGTTTAAGCAACAGATGAGATTGGTTGTATCCGTTGCCAAGTGCGTTGATATTTGGTACTTCACTCATCACAGTCCCTTCGGCTTAGAAGAGCAAGCTGGTGTGTGTGTTTCCAGCATTCACTTCGGAAAGCCTTAGGATTTTAATCTGCTGAGAAACCTGAGAGTGAGTGTCCCCATGTGAAACCTGGCACTTCTATTTCATTCACTTTTGTGTCCTTCAAAACAGGGTGCATTGCTCAAACAGAAAAGTGAAAGAAAGTGAAGTTGCTCAGTTGTGTCCAACTTTTAGAGACCCCGTGGACTACAGCCTACCAGGTTCCTCCATCCATGGGATTTTCCAGGCAAGAGTACTGGAGTAGGGTGCCATTTCCTTCTCCAGAAATCCTAGGGCATTTTATTCATTGGTGCTCTAACATCTCTATATTCATTCAACTTGGTCTAAAGTTTCTGCTTGAGATAAAGTGATGGTTACATCAGTAAATAATTCAAATGGCAAGATCTAATTATGACTTTCTCAATAACCTTATAACCACTGTTTACATTTCTGTTTCAGGTTTTGTCTTGTTACAGAAAGCCATACTGGGTTTCCCTAGTGGCTCAGCAGTAAAGAATCTGCTTGCAGTGCAGGAGACGCAGGAGATGTGGGTTCAATCCCGTTCGGGAAGATCCCCTAGGGTAGGAAATGGCAACCAGTATTCTTGCCTAGGAAATCACATGGACAGAGGAGCCTGGCAGGCTGCAGTCCATGTGGTCACAAGAGTCAGACATGACTTAGCGACTAAGCCACCACTACCACCAACCGTAAGCTCGTGCGGGTCTTCTTTTGGGTTCCAACTCTTTTGCCTCAGGCTCTTCGTATTTGCTGTTCCTTCATTCCTGAACATTCTTTTCCACCTTAGGATTTCATCCAATAAGCCCCGGATTATCTTTCAAGCCTTAGCTCAAATATTGGTCCCCTGAAGCTGGTGTGGCTCCATCACACCAGCTTGATCCTTCCCTCTCATAATACCCATCACATTTAAAATTACCTACTTAATGCCTGATTTCACCACCAGACCATATGCTCTGTGAAATGTAAAAGCAATCCATGGTCCTACAGAAGGAGAGCCTTTTCTCATTAAAAAAAAAAAAAAAAAAACAACTGGATGTAATTTAAGAGAGAACTTACAATGGTTTGAGAGCCAAGAATAATAAGGCTTGGAACCTATTCCCTAGGTCTGGAAGCATTTTCCAAGGAAGAAAAGGGGAGAAACACAGAGCTGGTATATTGGATTAGGGCAAATCATTGGATGAAAACCAACAACGGGGTAAAACAGTTGAGACCCAGGAAAGTGTTCAGATGGCTTAAGTGTGAGATACTTTTGCTCAGAAAGAAAGTGATGTGTAAGACCTCTGGCACTGAACCATCTTAATTTGAATGTGACCTGATTCAAATGGGTCTTGACAGCAGCTGCAGGGATTATCTGAGACATATTTGTCCTCCTAAGTGGCTTACTTCTCTAAACCCCCTTTCAAGAGTGCTTTGGGACCTTCAGAAACTCATTCTCTTTCTACAACTTCAAGTTATGCTATGAGCAAGATAAGAAGACTTGAAGTCATTAGCCTGGTGGATTTGTTCTCTGTTTCTATTTCTAAAACAGAATACTTATGTCTGTTAACTGATTAACTATAAGAGTGGAGAGAATGTCAACAGTTACTGGCATTCTTTACCTGTTTGGAATGCCATTTTCCATATACACTATTATACAATTTTTGAGAAAGTAAAGAATTAAAGTAAATAAGCTATTCAGAATAGAAATATACAAAATACAAACATTGTATTTACATGTTAAAGTGCAACTACCATGATAAAGTATAACTACAGTGAACATCAGATTATGATTAAGGTGGGGAAGATTTTTCAAAAGCCCATCATCTGTACTTAAGTACAGTTGTGTGGAAAGAATTGCATCTAGATTAATTAAATTTCTTTCCACAACAACGAAAGCTTATGGAACCTCTTTTACTATTCCATCCAAGTAAACTGTTATACATGGTAAAGGGGAGTGGGTATGTACCATCAGGGACTAGGGGGAGGTTCCTAAAAATTTTTACCAATCAGAAATTGAATACACCATTTTTAATCTAAAAGGTTCACGTAGATGTACTCTTTATCATGTATCTGTGATTTTCTTTATCATGTATCTTTGACTTTCTTTCCAAAAATAAAGTAAGTAAAACGGTTCTCCCAGAAGATGTACATGTTTAGTTTGGGTTTCCCATAATCTCTTAGGACATCTCCCAATACACTGATGAAGAGAACACATTACTCCAAGTCTAACAAGCACAGAGGCAGACACTGGGGGATACAATTGTTATAATCTGTACAGACTTCAGAACAGCTTTTTGCTTAACAAAAAAAGTCTTTCATCAGTAAGTGATTAAACACGGCAGTCTACGTAGAAACACTTCTGGAATCTCAGAGACTCCTATTATAGTACAAGCCACATCATAGTGAATTTGTAATTTCTCATTTCTAACCAACTATTATGGTAATGAGGCTATTACCCCAAATCGATTCCATCCCAAAATGATTAGCCTAAACTAGTTAGGATAATCCCCCTCTTCTCACTGAATGATTCCCGTCCAGTCTTGGCTATTAAGACCTAAGAGAACGTCTCCTGAGGGGCCTTCTGGAAACCTTGCTGAGGAACTGGTAGAGCCCTCTTGCTGCCATTTTGCAAATGAAGCCAATGCAGAAGCTTCTTTTAAGCAAGACAATTACCAAGAAGAAAACCTGGGGCTTCCAAGTATTGTGTGTATGTGCTAGAGGATGTGTCAGGATGCCTGCTTATATGTTTCCTTTTTAAAATTAAGCCAACTAATATGCGTGGCTTCTCTACTTTAGGAAATCTTTAACAATACACTCTACATTGGACTGGAAGCTTTGTCAAGGGCAAGATGTATGATTTATATTTCTCTGTATTTCGGAGCCTAATCTAATATCCCATATATTGTTGTTGTTTAATTGCTAAGTCGTCTTTGACTCTTTTGCGACCCCAGGGACCGTAGCCTGCCAAGCTCCTCTATCTATGGGATCCTCCAGGCAAGAATACTGGAATGGGTTGCCATTTCCTTCTCCAGGGGATCTTTCAGATTAAGGGATCGAACTCGCATCTCCCGCATTGGCAGGTGGGGTCCTTACCACTGAGCCACCAGAGAAGCCCATTCCATATATAATAGGGGCTTAATTAACATATATAGGGCTAAATTGAACCAATTTTCAAGCTTATGACATACAAAGTGAATTTCTCAGTCAATCTTAGACTTCTTGGACATCTAATACCAAGGAGCAACCCAGATGACAGACACTATGCCATTAAGGTAGCTAATGCTTGCTGGTGTCAGGTACAGTTGACTTCAATATATTATTTATATCATACCTGACATACAGCACTCAAAAGGGATAAGGATATAGTGAGATACAAGTATGGAAATGGCTGGTTGAAAAACAGCTGAAGAAGATCCAAAGGGATTATTTTGTTTCACAAATCTTGGAACGTCTGGATTAGAGGAAATTTAAGTATAGTATGCAGGAAGCAGGAGGAACAGTGCTGTGTATCTGTGGAATGTACCAGAGGACACGCCAGTAGCAGACAGACATGGAGAAAATCCAGTGGATTCTGTGTGTAAAGCTAAAGGGCTAGGTAAGATCCACACCACTCCATTTATGTGAACTGCTCAGATCACCGAGGTGCTTTGAGGTCTGGCATGATTTCAGGGGCCTGAAATGGGCACAGACATTTCTTGGAAAAGAAAGATTGACTCCTTTATGATATTCTTAAGAAGTTGTGTTTCAGACATTGCCATAATGAATTTCACACTCACCAACCCACCCTAATGTCCAACAACTCAGAAGGATTGTCACCATCCTTTATTAAAAAACTGGCCTAAGAAGTTGGGCGGATCCGGAATCCAGAGGAAAAGAGACAATGACTTACGATTATCTCTTCAAGTACATCATCATTGGGGAAACAGGTGTGGGGAAGTCATGTCTCCTTCTGCAGTTTACAGACAAGCAGTTCCAACCATGGTCCACGGCTTTACAATAGGCATGGAGTTTGGGGCCCGTATGGTCAGCACTGATGGAAAACAGATCAAGCTGCAAATCTGGGATGTGTCTGGACAAGAATCTTTCCGTTCTATCACCCATTCCTGCTACAGGGGAGCAGCTGGTGCACTGTTGGTGTGCGACATTACAGGGCGTGAAACCGTCAACCACCTGGAACCACCTGGTTCCAACATGGTTATCATGCTGATTGGGAAAAAGAGTGACTTAGAGTCCTGTAGGGATGTGAAGACAGAAGGAGAAGCCTTTGCTCGGGAACATGGACTTATATTCATGGAAACTTCAATGAAAAGAGCCTGCAATGTTGAGGAGGCCTTCAGTAACACAGCCAAAGACATTATAGGAAAATCAGCAGGGTTTATCTGATGTCCACAGTGAGGCAAATGGCATCAAGATTGGCCCCCAGCAGTGTATTTCAACCTCAGTGGGACCCAGTGCCTCCCAGCGGGGCTCTCGTGACACGGGGGACTGACTGTGTCTGCTGCTGAACAACTGGCCTGGGCTCTTTTTTTTCCTTCCTGGAACAGCTTCAGATCAATATGCTTAAAGAAAGAGGTCTTACATGCTTTGGCTGAGAAAAGCCTCTTTTCAAGGTGTGATGTTTTGCCTCTCTACTTAAAGACCAGGGGAGAATTTGGGCCCATATTGACCTGTCCTTCTTCAGGGACATGAGCATTCCCTATAAATTAGGGCTCTTCTCATCCTTCTGTTTTAATTTATAAAATGTTAGGACCAAAGCTGCTTGTCATGGCATTTCAAAAATAAATTCTTTTATAAGCAGACACAATCTACTCCCCACCAAGAATTAGTAACGAAGGTCTAGGACATTCTGCTTGAGCCCTTGAAGTGACTGGAATCTGGCTGCCCGTTGGGCCGTAGGGCTCAGTTTAGGGATTTCTTTGAGGTTTTTCACTTGCCACTATGCAAGAATTGTTGTAGAAGGCAGTTCCCTCTACTTGAACTGCTCAAGGATGATGAACACTTCTCCACCATCCCATTTCTAGCTTCTTTGTTTCAGAGTAACTACAAAACTTTTGAGAGCAGTGGAGTTGCTCCTGGACCTATAGCCACTTCCTATCATTACCTAGAGAAAACATCTTTCCCTGTTTGTTTTGTTTTAGGGACCAGACCAAACATTGATAAGTCAGTGTCTTTCACCAAATAGACTCCTACAGTTTTATCCCACTCACTTCTTAAGGAGACCTATTTAGACTTTCTATCAAGCTGATCTGCTTACTGTACGTGACATATGTGCTTCCACTCCTACGCCTTTGCACATGCCCTACTGTACACCACTGTTACACTCACAAAGTCCATATTTTTTTTCTTTGAAAGCCTTCCTGGACTGACCTAGGGGCTTCTGAACACTTATTGACACAGTACCTTTTAGCTTTCAAATATTGTCTCTTGATGAACGTGAAAGAGGAGAGGGAAAAGTTGGCTTAAAGCTCAACATTCAGAAAACGAAGATCATGGCATCCAGTCCCATCACTTCATGGCAAATAGATGGGGAAACAGTGGAAACAGTGTCAGACTTTATTTTTTTGGGCTCCAAAATCACTGCAGATGGTGACTGCAGCCATGGAATTAAAAGACGCTTACTCCTTGGAAGGAAAGTTATGACCAACCTAGATAGCATATTCAAAAGCAGAGACATTACTTTGCCAACAAAGGTCCATCTAGTCAAGGCTATGGTTTCTCCAGTAGTCAGGTATGGATGTGAGAGTTGGACTGTGAAGAAAGCTGAGCACCGAAGAATTGATGCTTTTGAACTGTGGTGTTGGAGAAGACTCTTGAGAGTCCCTTGGACTGCAAGGAGATTCAACCAGTCCATTCTGAAGGAGATCAGCCCTGGGATTTCTTTGGAAGGAATGATGCTGAAGCTGAAACTCCAGTACTTTGGCCACCTCATGAGAAGAGTTGACTCATTAGAAAAGATTCTGATGCTGGGAGGAATTGGGGGCAGGAGGAGAAGGGGACGACAGAGGATGAGATGGCTGGATGGCATCACCAACTCGATGGATGTGAGTTTGCATGAACGCCGGGTGTTGGTGATGGACAGGGAGGCCTGGTGTGCTGCGATTCATGGGGTCGCAAAGAGTCAGACACGACTGAGTGACTGAACTGAACTGATTGTTTATTCATATGTATATTTATTTGTATTTAGTTACTTTGTAAGTATGTTTTATAGTAGCGTTGTATGTGGAAACTGTCTCCCCACATAGGTTGTAAGCTCCTGAGAGCAGGAACCCCTGGTGTCCTTTTACTTTGTAAACTACTTCTTCCACCATTCCTTCATAGTGCCTAGTGCTACTCGTGTGATCACTGAATTTGACTGACAAAGACTTGGAACAGGTTTAGTTTAGGCTGCAGAGCAAACAAAAAGCCTTACAGTCATCTCTTTGTAATTCCATCTCAGTCTCTTCCGTCTGCTTACCCTGGATTCTCTTCTCCCTCTCCCCTCTCCCTTCCCCGGCTCTTTGCTTCCATTCCATGCAGCATACAATAAAGCTGCCTGCTTCCAAGCAATCAAATAAGTGGATACTTCTCCATTTGAAGAGCATACAGTACTATCCTAGTCAAGTCTGCCTTTAATGTACTTATCATGCAGCCTTCTGGGTCAGTTGCTATACTGATGTCTCATTTTCTTCCACAGCATTGCGGTCTTGTAAATTTCTCTCTCTCTCTTTTTTTTTTGGTTGTTGATGAATTGTTTCATTATTAAATATATGCATGTATTCAAGCTGCTCATTAAAAAAACCCAAAAAAACTGGCCTAACTGAGCAATTACTTTTGTTGAGCAAGGAAGGAATTCATGTAATAGGAAATGCAGCAGGGGATGCCACATAAGGGAGCTTTCTACCAGAGGCCCTTTACTAGCAAAGAAAACGCGTTCAGTGACAAGGATTTCAACAAGGAAGAAGAGAACATTTTCTCACTAGATAAGTGGAAGAGTAGACCCCATTCCTGCCATTACTGCTGCCCCCTGAGACTATGAGATATCAGGAGCTATTCAAATACAGTCACAGGATCCTTCACTGAGAAGAGAAACAGGCTCAACAGGTTTTCCAGAGAAGAAATCTTAAATATGCATCTAACACAATCACATGGAAAATCAAAGTGGCTTAAGGACACAGTCAGACCTTACAAGTTCATATGTACTTTTATCTGTGAAATACAGCATTCTTCCTCTATTTCATACACACACACATGTGCACACTCACATATTAGCACATGCACACACACACACACTGGTCCCCCTTTGCACATTTTAATTCTACCTAGAATCAGAGACAAGTCTATTCCTAAACATATTTTTTTCTAGATCCTTTTTTTAAAAAAAGTCAAACAGGAAATACATCAGTTCAGTTCAGTCACTCAGCTGTGTCCAACTCTTTTTGACCTGTGCATTGTAGCATGCCAGGCTTCCCTGTCTATCACCAACTCCCAGAGCTTACCCAAACTCATGTCCATCAGATCAGTGATGCCATCCACCCATCTCATCCTCTGTCGTCCCTTTCTCCTCCTGCCTTCAGTCTTGCCCATCATCATGGTCTTTTCTAATGAGTCAGTTCTTCGCATCAGGTGGCCAAAGTTTCAGCTTCAGCATCAGTCCTTCCAAAGAATATGCAGGACTGATTTCCTTTAGGATTAACTGGTTTTGATCTCCAAGGGACTCGCAAGAGTCTTCTCCAACACCACAGTTCAAAAGCATTAATTATTTGGCACTCAGCTTCCTTTATAGTCCAACTCTCACATCCATACACGACTACTGGAAAAACCATACCTTTGACTAGACGGACCTCTGTTGGCAAAGTAATGTCTCTGCTTTTTATTTATTTATTTTTAATAAAACTTTTTTCCATATTTGTGGATGACATTATTGTCTATGAATAAAATCCCAAGAAAAAGATATTGGAAAAGAAGAAATAAAACCACAACAACTGGACATGAAGAACTGAAAAATGGACTTCAGCACATACCTCACAACTTATAGAAAAGTAATTCAAAATGTAATATACTTAAATCATAATTTACATTTATTTATTTATTTTACGATTTGGATAGGGAAAATTTAACATAAAGAATCATCAACTCTAGTGGGGGATTGAAGTAATGGGAGACTGGCTCATAAGGAGTTAAAAGAACTCTAAAGAACATAGGAATAGCAGATATGAGCAGCAGTCACCATCTCTAGGGCTGAAGGAGAGCCCACAGGGAGGGAACAAATGCAGAAGAGGGCCATACCCCAAGGCTGAGGTCCAGGCCTCCTTGATCACTGGATGGTGGAGAAGTTCTCTGAGGCTGCAGTGTCTCTGCTTTTTAATATGCTGTCTAGGTTGGTCATAGCTTTTCATCCAAGGAGAGTCTTTTAATTTCATGGCTGCAGTCACCATCTGCAGTGATTTTGGAGCCCCCCAAAAATAAAGTTCTGTCACTGTTTCCATTGTTTCCCCATCTATTTGCCATAAAGTGATGGGACCGGATGCCATGATCTCAGTTTTCTGAACCCCATTAACAGTATGAAAAGGAAATACATGGCAGAATTATTTTTTCCCATGAGTTTTCTGCCAAATAATATAATTCTGAAAAATTAAAAATGTATAGCCCTTCTAATCTAAAAATATTTTTATAGCTTTATTTTCTTTCATACAAAAGATGAAATGAATGTGATACTACACTTAAATCTGTTTATGAGTTGGAAGTATCAGACAATCACTTCTCCTACTGTATATTGATTTTTTTGTTATGAAGCATCCATTAAGCATTTCATCTTCACCACAACTAGGAAACAGGTATTATTGCTACCTCCATTTTACAGATGGCAAACCTGAGGCTTAAAGAGGTTAGAAGGTGGCAGGGTAGATTCATAGACTTGAAAAACCCACCCAAAGGCCGGGAGTTAGGATGGAGCAGTGAATTTAGTAAATCTGGGCACAGAGTATGTCAAGAAAGACAAAAAGCCAAGTTCACGTGAGCAGCTGGGAATGAGGAAATCAACAGAGGAGGGCAAGGCCGGGGGAAAGGCAAGTCCATGGTTCATAACCCCAAACTCCGCCCACTCATGTCCCCAGAGGGCAGGGACCACGACTATCAGCCTAAGCAGATTTCACTACCTGACTCTTCCTATCTTCAGGGCCCGTCACAGTGCTCACACGGTAACAGACAACTAAAGAAAGCTTGCCGAAGCAGGCAGGAATGAAAGGGTTAGAAATGTAGTCCAGGAGCCTGGGATAGAAATTTGGGGTGCCAGCTCTATTTGTTAAAGCTGTTTGCTTGCAAACGACAGAAACATAATTCTGAGTTAAGCAAAACAGGATATTCACGGGCTTTTGTGATGAAACTGGGGAACAGGCAGGATCGAACACGCCTTGTGGATGCCAAGAACTTTTTCTTTCTCCTTGCCCTGGCCACTGCTTCCTTTGCGAGGTTCATTCATTCTTTTGGGTGTGCTACCTCAGCAGGGTAAAAACTACAACCAAAGGCAGGCAGCTCCAGGTACATATCATTGAAAAGGTGAAGTGAAGTGAAGTGAAAGTCACTTAGTCGTGTCCAGCTCTTTGCGACCCCATGAACTAAACAGTCAATGGAATTTTCCAGGCCAGGATACTGGAGTGGGTATCCTTTCCCTTCTCCGGGGGATCTTCCCAACCCAGGGATCGAACCCAAGTTTCCCGCATTGCAGGCAGATTCTTTACCAGCTAAGCCACAAGGGAAGCCCATTATAGCCTACTAATCAGAGAGGAAAGGGCACTCCCTGCCAGCTCCCATAGGTTAAGTCATGCAAAGGATGCTGAATGATTCTCATAAGGATTGCGGCCAGTTGTGGCCAGGGTGCAGGGAGGAGGTTAAGTGTAGTGACTGGCTCAGCCAGAAGCAGGAGCCCTTCCACGATCCAGGAGGGCAGGATATCTTGATTGGCAGGCCCCTACTGAACAACTCGGTTGAAAGTACAGAGAGAACTTTTCTTGTGGTGAAGGAAGTTCCCATACCAGAGGAAGGAGATAATGGGCTGCCAAGCAGCAGAAACAACGTATGTTTTCTACAAGGTCTCTTGCTCAGGAGGCAAACCAAGCCCCAAGCTTAGGCAGAAACATGGCTGAGCTGCAGTACCCAAGCTCTGGAACACACCATGACATCTAGCTTACTCCAGTATCTTATTCCCCAGTCCTTCCCTCATTTGGGCCAGAAATTAAACAATCCATGGTATCTGGCTTTCTAGTGAGCTTCCTTGGTGGCTCAGTGGTAAAGAATCCACTTGCTAATGAAGGAGATGCAGGTTTGATCTCTGGGTTGGGAAGATCCCCTGGAGGAAGGCATGGTAACCCATTCTAGTATTCTTGCCTGGAGAATCCCATGGAAAGAGGAGCCTGGTGGGCTGTAGTCCATGGGGATCACAAAGAATCAGACATGACTGAGCCACTTAACAACAACAACAAATTAGGTTTCTGGTCTGCAGAAAGGGCCTTCTAGTTCCATGACAGCCCATTCAACTGAAATTTAAATTGAACTTGGTTCCTCTCGGTGAAAGAGTACCCTAAGATATGCACCATATGAACAGCAACAGCCTCTATATTAATGTGATTTTAAATAATATTATCTTCTGTTTTCAACGTTTGCTTATACAGCACCTTGGGTATAATACTTATTAAACTCTTTATCTGTTCCAGGAAGGAGTACAACGCTTTTTTCACTCAAAAAATATCAGCAACACCACATTATTAATTTTATTGGAATCCCATAAACCTAAAAGCTTAAACCATCATTAAAAGATCCTCACCATTGCCATTTGGGAAGGCACATCTTACACTATTTCCAGAAGTAGGACACAAAAAAATCACAAGGTGCAAATGCTAAAACCTTTTCCCAAGGTCGGCTTAATGTTTTTAAATGACCAAAGGCATGCTCACACTCTCAATGCCTCAACTTTTAAAGCCCCAAATTTGATGAACAATGGCTCTTGGAAAAGCTCGGCAGGATTCCAATCAACACTACCGCGGTGCATAAAACTTTGCTGTCAAGATGCCAACGGTGTGAGGCTCAAAGAAACTTTCCCAGGGCGTCTGGATTCTTCCAGTGAATAGCTATCATTCCTTACAGCTCAGACGCTCCCTAGCCAGTAAGAAGGAGCAAGTCTCTCTAACCAACTGCCCCCTTAAGCCCCGTTTCCTTTGTAAAATATTCGCTTTCCTTCCCGGCCTCTTCTCCAACTTGTGGAGAAAAAAGCAGTGAGAAACGGCTAAGTGATGCCACTTTCTCACTTGCGACTTCCCTGTCACCTTCTCAGGAGCGGCTTCCGTCACTGTCAGTTTTGTCCCATAAATACGGTCTATGGGGCAGTCCCCACACCTGTCAGTGGGTACCTGTATTTAACCAATTCTTACCCACTGTGGTTAATGTTTGTGGTTGAGCAGGTATCTGCTCCAGCATTTGAAAAGAGTGTCCTGGAATTCAGCTTGCTTTAAGGAAGATGTGGTGGTAGAGATACCTCCATTTCAGTCCCTGGCAACACTGTATATGTGTTTTTACCTATTATGAATTCAACGGGAGCCCGGCTAAAAGAGAATGGATTAGCCGTGGGAGAGAAAGAGCAGAAACAGTGTCAGGGATTCCACCTAGGAAGCCACTCAATGAGAATGACATTGACATGCTACTGGAGAATACTCTCGGTGGGCCTCAGTTCCTGGGTACCTCTCACAGTGTGAGCACTGCACACTGTAATGAATCTCTTAAGTAAAAAGAAGTGGAGGCATTTTTTCATATAACATGATTCCTTATTGCAAGCTGACGACTTCATCTGGTGCTTAATCAAAGAAACAGAAAACAGTGGATTAAGTTCCAACTCTGGACTTAATGGGAGAGGGTGTGCCCATCTCTGACATGGCAACCCAAAGGATGTGCAAGGATTATTTATAAACATGATTGTTGTCTTAGGTGATTCTCTGGACCACAGATGGAAAATGGTTTCTACTTCAATGACAACTCTGATTGGTAGTGGCAGCCTGGGCATTGCTTTGAAGAATCTGAGGCTCAGTTGGAAAGAGTACGGTGATTGATTAGCAGTGTCTCTCAGGGCTCCAGAAACAGGGAGGTTTCACAGAAGTGTCAGCATGGACCAGGCTGTGAGTGAGACTGTTCTTCCTTTACAAACATCAGGCACTTGATTTCTTTTTCTTTTTTTCCTTCCTAGAGTCCAGGCATTGAGAGGTTTTTATTCCTGACCACATGAAGAAAAAGGTGTTAGGGGTTTGTGGAGGAGTATATACTGATCTTACTGACGTAGATCAGGAATTGTCACTGTTGTTTAGTTGCTCAGTTGTGTCCAACTCTTTGCACCCCTGTGGACTGTAGCCTGCCAGGCTCCTCTGTCCATGGAATCCTCCAGGCACGAATACTGGAGTAGGTTGCCATTTCCTTCTCCAGGGGATCTTCCTGACCCAGGGATTGAACCCAAGTTCTTGCATGTGAGTGGATTCTTTACCGCTTAGCCACCAGGGAAGGCCCAGATCAGGGATAGATAGCTAATATTTTTGCCTTGGCAGGATATACAGTCTCAGTTGTGCCTGCTCAACTCTGTCACTCTAGTGGGAAGCTAGCCAGAGACAATCCATGTATGAATGGTGTGGCTATGTGCCAATAAAACTTTATTAACAAAAAGAGGCCATGGCCAGTTCATACCAGATCAAGATTATAAGAGCTATGGGTAGGATATAACACAGATAAAATGGAAAGGTGAAATCAGGAGGAAGTATTTCAGAAAAATTTCTCTGGAAGTTATGGAGGATCCTGCATTTCTGGAACATGAAATATTCCTTGCAATTAATAACCAGCAATGCAAACCCACCAACTTTCAGGGAGCATCTTAGCTAACAGAGAGCATAGCTGTGAAGGAGAGGGACATGGGACATATACAATTTGAATGGAAAATACTGTAAAATGGGGAAATGAAATCAGGAAGGTCACGGCTCATTGCACTGGCTGGGCAGGTTAGGTCTGGGTGGGTCAGGAAACAAGACCAGTTCTCCTCAGGTGGAGGTTACCAGCATCTGGAGATATGCATGTATACTGGCAGAGGGCCATGGTCACTCTTAGAGCAAGGATGATGGGGTGGGTAGAGTTCAAGCAGGGAGGGGAAGAACTGGGCAGCTTGCCCACAAAGGTCCTCTGAGGACAGAAGTTCAGAGTGTGTTTATATAGACAGAGGCTGGTTGAAAGGCTGAGGTTTGAAGTTAGATTCTACCCAATGTGGGGGGAAAATCCTAGTTCTGCCCTATCTGCTCTACAGCCTTGGAGGAATTATTTACTCTGGTTTGTCTTCTGTTAAGAAGAGAGATGGTTAGATAGCATCACTGACTCAATGGACATGAGTTTGAGCAAACTCCAGAAGTTAATGAAGGACAGGGAAGCCTGGCATGCTTAAGTCTATGGGGTTGCAAAGAGTCCGACACAACTCAGCACCTAAATTGACAACAACAAAATGGGGAGAATATCACCTCCTTTCCAAGGTTATTAATAAGAAACACATATGCAGCAACTTTAGAAATAGTCCCTGGCTCTTAGTGAGTTTTTGGTAGCGTCTAGTCTTCTACCCTACTTCATGGATCATTGCCTTGTCATGGAGAAGGGACTTGTAAAACTCAACGAAGCCATGAGTCATGCTGTGCAGGGTCACCCAAGACAGATGGGTCATAGCAGAGAGTTCTGACAAAATGTGACCCACTGAAGGAGGAAATGGCAAACTACTCCAGTATAATGGCCAAGAGAACCTCATAAACTGTGTAAAAGGCCAAAAAGATATGACACCAAAAGATGAGTCTCCCAGGTCTGAAGGTGTCCAATACGCTACTGGAGAAGAGAGGAGGAGAATTACCAATAGCCCCAGAATGTATGAAGTGGTTGGGCCAAAGTGGATACAACAGTCAGTTGTGGATGTATCTGGGGATAAAAGTAAAATCTGATGCTGCAAAGAACAGTATTGTACAGGAACCTGGAATATTAGACCCATGAATCAGGGAAAATTGGACATGTTCAAGGAGGAGATGGCAAGAATAAACATCAACATCCTAGGAATCAGAGAACTAAAATGGATGAGAACTGATTCAAATGACCATTATATCTACTACTGTGGGCAAGAATCCCATAGAAGAAACGGAGTAGCCCTCAAAATCAACAAAACAGTCTGAAATATAGTAATTGGATGCAACCTCAAAAATGACAGAATAATCTCAATTCCTTTTCAAGGCAAGACATTCAACAACACAACAATTCAAGTCTATGCCCCTATCGCCAATGCCAAAGAAGCTGAAGTTGATCAGTTCAATGAAGACCGAGAACACCTAAAAAAGATGTTCTATTCATCACTGGGGATTGGAATGCAAAAGTAGGAAGTCAAGATATACCTGGAGTAACAGGCAAGTGTGGCCTTGGAGAACAAAATGAAGCAGGGCAAAAGTTAACTGAATTTTGCCAATAAAACATGCTAGTCATAGCAAACACCCTCTTCCAACAACACAAGAGAAGCTCTACCCATGGTCATCACCAGATGGTCAATACTGAATTATATTGAGTATTGATTGATTATATTCTTTGGAGCCAAAGATGGAGAAGCTGTATACAGTCAGCAAAAACAAGGCCTGAACCTGACTATGGCTCAGATCATCAGCAAAATTCAGAAAACTACAGAAAACCAGGAAAAACAATAGGCCAGCCAGATATGACTTAAATCAAATCCCGTGTGAATTTTCAGTAGAGGTAACAAATAGATTCAAGGGACTAGATTTAGTTAATGCGGTGCCTGAAGAATTATGGACAGTGGTCCGTAACATTGTACAGGAGATGGTGAACAAAATCACCCCCCACCCCTCAAAAAAAAAGAAAAGCAAGAAGGCAAAGTGGTTATCTGAGGAGGCTTTACAAATAGCAGAAGAATGAAGAGACACAAAAAGCAAGGGAGAGAGGGAAAGGTACATCCAATTAAACATAGAGTCCCAAAAAAGAGCTAGAAGAGACAAGAAGGCTTTCCTAAATGAACAATGCTTAATAATAGAAGGAAACAACAAAAGGGGAAAGACTAGAGAGCGCTTCAGGAAATCTGGAAACATCAAGGGAGCATTTCACCCAGATGGGCACAATAAAGGATAAAAATGGTAGAGACCTAGTAGACGCTGAAGAGATCAAGGAGAGATGGAAAGAACACACGGAAGAACTCTATAAAAAAGATCTTCATGAATTGGATTACTACAATGGTGTGATTAGTCACCCAAAGCCAGCTATTCTGGAGTGCAAAGTCAAGTGGGCCTTAAGAACCACTGCTCTTAATAGAGCTAGTGGATGTGAAATTTCAGCAGAGCTATTCAAAACCCTAAAGGACGATGCCATCAAGGTTTTGCATTCATTATGTCAGCAAATCTGGAAGTCCCAGCATGGCCACAGGACTGGAAAAGGTCAATCCTCATCCCAATTCCCAAGAAGGGTAGTACCAAAGAACATGCTAACATCAGACAATTGCACTAATCTCCCATGCTAGTAAGGTCATGCTTAAAATCTTGCATGCTAGGCTTCAGCATTATGCAAACCAAGAACTTCCAGGTGTCCAAGCTGGGTTTAGAAAAGGAAGAGGAACTAGAGATCAAATTGCCAACATTTGCTGGATTATAGAGAAAGCAAGGGAATTTCAGAAAAACATCTATCTCGTTTCATCGATTACGATAAAGCCTTTGACTGTGTGGATCATGACAAGCTGTGGAAAGCTCTTAGAGAGATGGGAATACCAGACCATCATACCTGTCTCCTGAGAAACCTGTATGCAGGTCAAGAAACAACAGTTGGAATCTCATATGGAACAACTGATTGGTTCAAAATCCAGAAAGAAGCATGACAGGGCTACCTAGAGTCACCCTGTGTTTAACCTATACAATGAGCACATCATGAGAAATGCCAGGCTGGATGAGTTACAAGGTGGAATCAAGATAGGCAGGAAAAACATCAACAACCTCAGCTATGCGGATGATACAACTCTAATGGCAGAGAGCGAAGAGGAACTAAAGCCTCTTGATGAGGGTGAAAAAGCAGAGTGAAGAGCTGGCTTATGACTAAATATCGAAAAAAACTAAGATCATGGCATCTGGCCCCATTACTTCATGGCAAATAGAAGGGGAAAAGGTGCAAGTAGTGACAGATTTTCTCTTCTTGGGCTCCAAAATCACTGCGGATGGTGACTGCAGCCATGAAATCAGAAGACAATTGCTTCTCGGCAGGAAAGCGACGACAAACCTAGACAGTGTGCCGAAAAGCAGAGACGTTACTCTGCCAACAAAGGTCCGTATAGTCAAGGCTGTGGTCTTTCCAGTGCTCACGTACAGTTGTGAGAGCTGAACCGTAAAGAAGGCAAAACACCAAAGAACTGATGCCTTTGAACTGTGGTGCTGGAGAAGACTCCTAAAAGTGCCCTAGACAGCAAGGAGATCAAACCAGTCGATCTTAATGGAGATCAACCCTGAATATTCACTGGAAGGACTGATCCTGAAGCTCAAGCTCCAGTATTTTGGTCATCTGATGAGAACAGATGACTCATTGGAAAAGTCCCTGATGCTGGGAAAGATTGAGGACAGAAGGGGAAGAGGGTGTCAGAGGATGAGACTGCTGGACGGCATCACCAATGCAATGAACATGAACTTGGGCAAATTCCAGGAGATGGTAAGGGACAGGGAGGCCTGGCGTGCTCCAGTCCACGGGGTAGAAAAGAGCAGGACATGACTGGGTGACTCAACAAGACTAACAACATCCTCTTAACACCCAAACTGTCTCAGCAAGAACATTGGCTTTCACTGGGTTCAGCACCTATTAGTAAAGCAGAAGCCACGAAAGGAAGGAGTAGGTTACCAGCAAATTCTGACTCAATCACTATCCCAGAGTGAGATGTTTAAACATCTCTCTTGAAGTGGAGGGGCAAATCTGCTGGGCCATGGAGAAATTTCAGAAAAGAATTAACGGAAAAGGAAAGTAACGCAACCTTGGAGGCTCTTAATGAGCAGGGCTCCATTTCCATGTGTCTAGAACAGAAAGCTTACGGTGACTCAGCACCAGGGGAAGTGGTGAGTCACCCATGGGTCCCAACAAAGCCTAAAGAACATAATGAGCTCCTGCCAAAGGGCCACTAGATCCATCCTCTGTGGTGTGAAATCCCATTTTTCATACATAATCCACCTTCACACAACCCATGAATGGCCCCAGTCCTCATATTAAAGGAAAACCTAATTGATATAAACCAAGTAGCACGTGAGTGGACCTGAGATGTAAGCTGATCCATTAGAGACAGTCTCGGGACTACTGTTTAGACCTGGATAAAGGTACCTTCTCTTCTTTGTATGCATGAGGCCAAGAGGTGAGGACTAAACTGCTACAGCCAGTCTTGCTCCCATAAATATGACCTCAGAGCCCACAGGTGGAGAGGGCGAAACAGAGAGAATTCAGAGCACTGTGTTGGCCTCTTGATCAAACCTCACCTGAAACTGGTTTCTCAGTTATACTGGACAATGAACAGTCATTATTTACTGCAGCTCACACTGGGGTGTCTACTGCTTACATGCATTCTTCTACCTCCAGGATCCCCAGACCCTTCAGCAATGTCAACAAGAACCCCACCCTTTCATCAAATGCACCAGATTTCCTGACAACACACGCAATTTCCTAGTACATGAAACAGACCCTGGCTTGCTGCCCTCAGGGTCTGCAGCAAATGGACAGAGGGATAAAGCTTAACCTTGGCAGCTTCCCTCTTCCTCTCTGAGCCCATCTCTTGTTTCTGACTGTTCTCTGCCCTGATACTCCTTTTGGAATAATTTGCCATCAACTAAGTCTGACCGATTTCAAGTTCAGAAAGTAAGGTCTGAAACCAGCTCTGAAATTCTCATAATTCTACCAGCATTCTTGTGCAAAAGAAAGAATGTGTGAGTGTCTGTATGAATGTGAGTGTGTGTAAGTTGCAAGCGGGCGTGCAGAAGTGTATACGTATGAGTGTATGAATGTGTATGTGGGTGCAAGTTAGTGTGAGTGCAACTGTATGAGTGTATGCAGTGTGTGTATAGGCTGTTTCTGGATAAGCACTTCACCTAGGGGTGGACTGTCAATCCAATGTCCTCTGAGGACAAAGGAAGTAGGTGTGACTCAGGAATGGCCACAAGACGAAGGGAAGTAACACGACAATATGCAGAAGGCATAGCTTTCCTTTAATAAGAGTAAATAAGTGAAAGGTTGTGGAACAAATGAAAAAGGGGAGAACATTTTTTCCTATAATAGTAAACTACAGTAGCCTGTTTGCTGTGCTTAGTCACTCAGTCATATATAACTCTTTGCAACCCTTTGGACTGTAGCCCGCCAGGCTCCTCTGTCCATGGAGATTCTCCAGGCAAGAATACAGGAGTGGGTTGCCATGCCCTCCTCCAGGGGATCTTCCCAACCCAGGGCTCAAACCCAGGTCTCCCACATTGCAGGCAGATTCTTTATCATCTAAGCCACCAGGGAAGCCCAAGAATACTGGAGTGGGTAGCCTATCCCTTCTCCAGGGGAACTTCCCGACACAGGAATCAAACCAGGGTTTTCTGCATTTCAGGGAGATTCTTTACCAGCTAAGTTCCCAGGAAGGGTCACACAAGCTGAGTGTTTAAAAACTATACATGGCCCATGGAACAAGGACTGCAAGCCTTAGAGGGTCAGCCAAGTTAAACCTATGAGTCTTACAGGCGGTGTTCTCCTGTGACAACATGGACCTGGCAGGCCTGATCGAAGGGGGACATCGCCATTTAGCTCTGATGGTTGACAAGTGCTCATGGTGGCCCCGTGAAATTGAATACACCAGAAGACGTTATCCAGGTTTATACATGGACCATCCCAGTTTTCTGTACAGTGGGGATTAAGTCACATGGTATTCAAACTATGTCTCCAGTGTACAAACTACATTTAAATTCTCAATTGCTTCTTTCATTCAAGAAGGTTTAACTGAGGAGTCCTTTAAATTCTTGCTGCCCTGAAAGTACTTACAACTATGACTCAACTCCTAAAACGTACAACTGACCCCTCCATCTCAGTC
The DNA here is from genome assembly GCF_029407905.1 of Bubalus kerabau. Taxonomy (NCBI): domain Eukaryota; kingdom Metazoa; phylum Chordata; class Mammalia; order Artiodactyla; family Bovidae; genus Bubalus; species Bubalus kerabau. The sequence continues at coordinate 33,854,126 of NC_073643.1, read as the reverse complement.
TAAAGCATGGGACGCGTGGATGATTATAAAGAAACACCATTCAAACCTAGTAGGAGAGGGAGGAGCTGAGAGCCCTGGGTTTCTGAGTTCTGTTTTTCAGCCCACAGCATATGAATCATGGGCTCAGTTCCTTACAAAGCGTCAATCTGTTTGTCAGAAGCATGAGGCATTAGAAATGTCTGTCTCAATTTCATAAAAATATTTGCCTACTGAACAAAGTCTTTAGTTCCAAAGCTGACTTTCCATCCCTTTCTAGGGGAACTCTGAAGAAGTCTATCACATAAAGTACACGGTGAGTAATTTGAAACATCCCGGACAACCATCTGGGCGCGTGGTGGTAATGTAATTCACACTGGAATTCCAGTTAGTGATACACTAGCCTCAGATCGTTGTTTCACCACACGCTTCTCACAGTGGAAGATTTCCAAGGGCCCCGCTTCTGAACAATGATCCGTATCAAATCTGAACAGACCCCTGAGTGATTTCTCAATCTCATTGTCTTTCAGCAGAGTTGCAGAATCAAGTGGCTGAGTGCTCAGGAATACAGCAGGCATATCCCCCACCTGCTGATCTAGCTAGAAATCTCATTTCTCTGGATGACAATACAACGGCTAATATTTATTGAGTGCTTACTGTGTGCCAAGCACTACTTTACTTTTCATCTATCAACTCACTTAATGGGCTCAACAACCCTATGAAGGGGTCTATCTTATCCCCATTTTTTTTCAGATGAAGCAAAGGAGGGTTAAGAAAATTACACAAGGTTTTCTAGCCAGTGGGGTGGAGCCTGGTTTCAGAACCCAGGCTAACAGCCTCATTGGATTAAACTGCAGCTTCAAAAGACCTTTTGAATTACAACAGAGGAAAGAAAGATAAAGTGAGGACACTGATGTCACAGGTAAAGGACACCTGAACAAGGACCTACTGCACAGCACAGGGAACTATACTCAGTATTTTTAATAGCCTACATGTGAAAAGAATCTGGAAGAGAATACATCTATATTATATATAATATTTATATTCAATACATAATGCAAAATAATAATTAAAATAAATTATAATATTTATTTTAAATATAAATAAAATTGAAAATAATATTAAAGTGAAACATACTAAAATTATATTAAAGTAAAACATACATTAAAGTAAAACAAATAAAAATTATACACATACACATATATGTGTGTGTGTGTGTATATATATATATAAAACTGAATCAGGTTGCTGTAAACCTGAAATTAACACAACATTGTTAATCAACTACACTCTAAAATAAAATAAATATTTACCAAAAAAAGTTACAAAAAAGAAAAAGGAAAGGATGCCTGGAAAAAGAAGAACTTGTCACTGGAGTTAGACAATATGGTGGATGGGCCAACTTTCAATAGGCTGATTTTATTTCACTGACTCTATTTTGTGCGTGTGTGTGTGTGATAACCCAAAATTCAGAGCATAAGAGAGTGAAAGTCAGTAGAAGTGGGAAGAGAGAGAGATAAGAGTGGAACGTGGGTGTAAAATAAGCAAGGGCAGTAAGACAGCCCCAGGTTCCTTCTAAGTCCTGATTATTATAAACAGTGCTGCGGTGAACACTGGGGTGTATATATCTTTTCGAATTATGGTTTTATCCAGAAGCGACCTAAATGTCCATCAAAAGAGGAACGGATAAGGATGCGGTACATATATACAATGGAATATTCAGTTCAGTTCAATCGCTCAACCGTGCCCGACTCTCTGTGACCCCATGGACTGCAGCATGCCAGGCTTCCTTGTCCATCAACAACCCCCAGAGCTTACTCAAACTCCTGTGCATTGAATCAGTGATGCCATCCAACCATCTCATCCTCTGTCATCCCCTTCTCCTCCCACTTTCAATCTTTCCCAGCGTCAGGGTCTTTTCCAGTGAGTCAGTTCTTCACAACAGGTGGCCAAAGTATTGGAGTTTCAGCTTCAGCATCAGTCCTTCCAATGAATATTCAGGACTAATCTCCTTTAGGATGGACTTGTTGGATCTCCTTGCAGTCCATGGGACTCTCAAGAGTTTTCTCCAATACCACAGTTCAAAAGTATCAATCCTTCAGTGCTCAGCTTTCTTTATAGTCCAACGCTCACATCCATTAATGACTACTGGAAAAACCATAGCTTTGACTAGACGGACCTTTGTTGGCAAAGTAATATCTCTGCTTTTTAATATACTGTCTCAGTTGGTCATAGCTTTTCTTCCAAGGATCAAGCGTCTTTAATGGAATATTACTCAGCCATTAAAAGAAAAAACAATGCCATTTTCAGCAACATGGATGGACCTAGACCTTGTCATACTGAGTGAAGTAACTCAGACAAAGACAAATATCATATGACACTGATTATATGTGGACCCTAAGGGTACAAATGAACTTATTTGCAAAAGAGAGTTACAGACATAGAAAAACAAACTTATGGATATCGGGATGAAGTGGGGGAAGGAATAAATTAGAAGATTGGGACTGACATACACACACCACAGTATATAAAACAGGTAACTAATAAGGCCTACAGAATAGCACAAGGAACTCTACCCAGTACTCTTTAATGGCCTAAATGGGAAAGAATCTAAAAAACAGTGGATATATGTATATGTATAACCGACACATTGCTGCACACCTGAAACGAACACAATATTGTAAATCAACTATACCCCAATGAAATTTTTTTTTTTTAAAGACAGTCTCTGGTTTAAAATTTGCCTTCTTGAGGCCAAAGAAGAATTCACGTGGCTGAGTTTAAAGCACAAATAGCTGCAATGTAGCTAATGCAATACAACGTAAGGCCTTCCTATCTTCCTAACCAAGAATTTGCTCAAGTCATCCAAGATTCAGAATGTGACATGAGTCTTTCCAATCATTTGTTTCACTGTATGAAGGGTCAACTTGTGTCAAATGCTCACGGTGCGGGATTGCACAGTAGAGAATGAGATGAGAGCCCAGGGGGCTGGGGGTTGGAGGGCAGTCAGAGGACACTTGAGAGAATGCCAAGGATCAACTCCAGTTTCTTCCCTGGTCCTCCAGGTTCAGTGAGGAGCTTCATACCTGCCAGACACTAAAACCTTCTTTGTGGTTCCCTATAGCAAGGTGGGTCTCAGAGCTATGATCTCCTCTTTGGTTCCACTACAGTAGTCTACTTATATTCCTATTACAGTAATCCCCATGGTCCATGATAAGAGTTCATTACTACATCCTGGACAGCTGGTTCTGTACCTGTTGTGTACTGGGCACAAGGGTCATGTTTGTTGAGCCAATGGATGAAAGACATCCAACTAGACCAACATATGAAACAAATAATATCAATTAAAGCAACAGCTAATATTTATTGAGTACCAGTGAGCTAGGTGGAGAAGGCGATGGCACCCCACCCCAGTACTCTTGCCTGGAAAATCCCATGGGTGGAGGAGCCTGGTGGGCTGCAATCCATGGGGTCGCTAAGAGTCAGGCACGACTGAGCGACTTCACTTTCACTTTTCACTTTCATGCATTGGAGAAGGAAATGGCAACCCACTCCAGTGTTCTTGCCTGGAGAATCCCAGGGACAGGGGAGCCTGGTGGGCTGCTGTCTCTGGGGTCGGACAGAGTTGGACACGAGTGAAGCGACTCAGCAGCAGCAGTAGCAGTGAGCTAGGTATAGATTACCTGTATATAATAGATAGATAGATAATACCTGTTCTTAAGTTCATTTAATCGTCCAACTACTCTGTTATAGAGAATTATAGAGACTTCACTCTGATCATCTCCATTTTACAGTGAAGGAAACTGAGTCATAGAGAAGAAACCTACTCAAGGACACTGAGCTACTCTGGACTTGGCCAAGTGGTGCCTGGACTTGCCCAGAGGGAATCTGATGTTAAAGACACACATCTCTTAACCTCACACTGTATCTCCCCTCACCTGATGCCCTGCCTGAAGGCAGTTAGGCACCCCGTGTTTCCTCACCAATTGTCAAACACTTTACCACCAGGCTGCCCCTCTCAAAACTGCACCCGTGCAAGGTCACAAATCACCGTAACCCCACTTCATAGCCAGGCTTTCCCAAGTCATCCAATCCCAACAATGGGTTTTAAATGGAGACAAATATGCAAGATGCTAAAATATCAAGGTTTCCCTCTTCTTCTCTTTCACCAGCTTTAGAGTTTGACTTGATCAACTCATTGATCCCAAGGGCATGTGGTGAATCCACCATGCTTTCCAAAGAGATGCAGGATTTGGAAAAGCGGCAGAACAAAGACAATGAAACCCTGCATGTTACACACCGTGCGCTGCAGAGAAAAAGACTAGAAAACAGAACAATCTGCTCCTGCTTGTTTTCCCAAGATGCAAGGGAGAAGAAGTGGAGAACAATTTCTACTTGCTTAACTTCTTGTGTTTACACTGATTTCATCCCTCTCCCCTTGGAACTTCTGAATCTGGCATTTCTTGATTCTGGTGGGATTTTGTTGGGATTTGCATGGCACTAAATTTCTTTAACAAGGATGATGTTGGCCTGAGGGAGAGGTATACACTTGGAATAGTTTCACCTGTTTCTCATGACATGTACGTTCCCTTATCCAAAGAGGGACTAGAAGTTATCACACGGTGATGTTTCGTTTACACAGAGAGGGGATCCAAATGAGAAAGATTACAGGTAACAGATGAGCATCTTAATAGATAGAACCATGAGCTCTTGTATAAAATACACAATACTCTTCTCAGAAGACTTCATTCAGGAGGAAATAATGCACTGCTTTGACAATGGAGAGATACACACTAGAATAAGATTGAGCAGATGAACAGCAGCAGCCAGTTCTGCACTAAAACACTCCCCCCCTCTCCCCAACATATTTCCATTCTCTGGTTGAGAAGCACACACCTTAGAAAATGAATGGCTCTTCCTCTTACCCAGTGAGAACAATGCTTCCCTTTTAATTAGAAGGTGTTCCTTCAATGAAAGTCTAGTGGTCCATGGGCAGAAAAAGTCAATGGCAGTCTTAGATCTCTTCAACGGGGGTGGATCAATAGATGCAGTCTGCTGCTGCTGTCAGCTCTGCCATGACGTCGGGTTTCATGTGGAGCACATTTCAAGGGGCTGTACTGTAACACCATTACAGGTGCTCATTGCAATACAGTGTGTACTTAGGAATAGGTCCAGCCAGCCTCTGCAGGCAGCTGTGTTCTCCTCCAAGTATAGGCATTAGACCTCTCATTCTAATCTTGTTTCCTACTGAGGCTGAGATTCACAGCTCAGTGAGAATAGAGGAATATTAGACATGTGTACTTTCTGAACAGGCAACAGTATGAGTGAATCACTCGAACAGACTCAGAGAAAGCCCCACGGTGGGACAAACACGTATAAGACGTCTGGAAAGGGACGTGGTAAAATGAATGCTACACCCCCTCCATCTATGAAGCTATCATTATGTTCCATGTATCAAAGTTTTTACCTTACATTTATTATCAGATTTACTCCTCACCCACGGCCCTAGGCAGCAGCTCTTTGATACTTGAGGAAATTCAGTCTCAAGATGTTGAGGCATTTTCTCTTGAGGTCACTAACCTGGGAAGTGGCAGAGCAAGGGCTCAAATCCAGGTGAGTCCAGCCCCATAGTCACTGAGCTAATCCTCCTCTTTCTGAATTAGCCTTGACTTGCACAGAACAAGAGACTGGAGAAATACCCAGTAAAATTGAACTCTTGCCATTTGAAAGACTATTTCAAAGCTTTCTTTATCAATGTTAAGTAAGTATTGTGGCCCAAGACTGAACTGACTAGGACTTCAGAAGGAAATAAAAAACCCTGTGCACAAAGAAAAGTGTAACCATGTGAGTAAAAAACTCCACGAAGCAGAGGTACCAGGGAGCAGAAGCAGCCAGCAAAGAGTTAGCAGATGTACCATCGCTGACAACAGTTGGAATTGTCAGAGAAACAATGAGGGAGGAAATCAGAGAGGGAAATGGCTAGGGAAAGTCCAGGCCTCCCTCCTTCCCACGCCCTCACTGCCCACTGTGACTCCCAGTGACTCAGCCCAGATGGGAGGAAGCAGAGACCTCCCTCACCCAATGTCCACCCTGCCCATGGCCTGGAAGGAGGGGAGGATGAGCCTTGTGACCGCAGCTCAGACACACCCAGGTACCACCCAGGAGTGCCCCCCACCGCCTACACACACCCAGAGACCTCAGTCAGGCCCTGGAGTAGAGAGACTGCAGTCAAGGGATTCTGGTGTGAGCCTAAGTATTAATTCCTGGATGGCTCTGAGTAAGAGACTCGTTGTCTCCTGACTTTAATTCCCTGTATAAAAAGTACGGGCTGGAATTAGATCAGGGATTATACATTCAAATGCCAACAGAGAACAAGCAGGTAATGAAAACGATGCAGCTGGCTGAGCGGAAGCCGACAGGGAGCAGTGGAGACTGGAGACCACATATCTGGTCAAGAAAGAGCATCCCCAGTGTCTCCAGATGCTCCAGTTTTCCATAAGAAGTCAGATATTGGTCTTTTATATACAATCCCCCAGTCTTTAAGTGTTGGGAATAAAGTCAAACTTCTAAAACTCTGTGCAAGGTAAACAAAACAAGATGGCACACTCAAGTCCAGATGTGTCTTGTTCCATAAGGGAGCCACTAGTCACATGTGGCTACTTCAGCTGAAATTCATTCAAATTGAAATAAATGTTGGAGAGGGTGTGGACAAAAAGAAAACCTCCTATACAGTTGGTGGGAATGTAAAACAGTAGAGTCATTATGGAAAACAGTATTGGAGGCTCCTTAAAAACTAAACATAGGGTTACTATATGATCCTGAAATTCCATGCACACCAACGCTCATCACAGCACTCTTTACAAGAGCCGAGACATGGAAGCAACCTAAGTGTGCATCAGCAGATGAATGGATAGAGAAGATTTGGTACACACATACACACACACAATGGAATACTAGTCAGACATAAAAAAGGAATGAAATAATGCCATTTGCAGCAACATGGATGCAAATCTATTAGAGACAGTCATACTAAATGAAGTAAGCCACACAAAGAAAGAAAAATATCGTATGATATTGCTTTTATGTGAAATCTTAAAAAAAGAAGATCCAAACGAACATATATACAAAACAGAAACAGATCCACAGACACAAAAAACAAACTTATGTTACCAAAGGGGAAAGGGAGGGGAGAGATAAATCAGGAGTTTGGGATTAACATATATATGCTACTACATATAAAATAGAAAACCAACAAGGACCTACTGCATAGCACAGGGAACTATACTCAGTATTTTGTAATAGCCTATAAGGGAAAAGAATCTGAAAAAGAAATATATATATATGTATGTATATATGTATAACTGAATCAATATGCATGTATGTATATATGTGTAACTGAATCACTTTGCTGTATGTTTGAAACTAACACAACATTGCAAATTAACTACAATTCAATAAAAAATTTATTAAAAGTAAACAAAATTAAAAATTCAGTTCCTCAGTCCCACTAGACACATTTCAAATGCACAAAAGCCACTTGTACCATACCTGCTGCTGCTGCTACTGCTAAGTCACTTCAGTCGTGTCCGACTCTGTGTGACCCCATAGACGGCAGCCTACTAGGCTCCCCCGTCCCTGGGATTCTCCAGGCAAGAACACTGGAGTGGGTTGCCATTTCCTTCTCCAATGCATGAAAGTGATAAGTCAAAGTGAAGTCGCTAAGTTGTGTCCGAACCTCAGCGACCCCATGGACTGCAGCCTTCCAAGCTCCTCCATCCGTGGGATTTTCCAGGCAAGAGTGGCTGGAAAAGACTGGCTACCATACTGGATAACAGAGAGAACATACTCAACGGCACCGAAAATTCTCTTTGCATTGCCTTGGTCTAAATGATCTTTAAAATAACCTTTAGCTGTTAACACTGCAAAGAAAGACAAACTGAAACAAACTTTAACTTCTTCATTGATAGGAAACAAAGCTACTGGAATTTCACTGCCTAATTTCAACACAAAAAGGATTCATGTCACTGTTTTGCAGTCACCTTGATGAGTTCCCTTCAGTTGCATTTAAATTGGGTTCAATAGATGTGTTCATGGAAACAGCCTGATAACTTATCTGCTTCAACATGCAGAGTAAATTCTTGAGTTATTTATAGGGATTTGAGATCTCAACTTGTATTTTAAAAAGGGAGATAGGAGTGTGGAAGAGAAAAAAGCTCTATTTCATGTTGCCTGAAGTCAAGAAACACCTGGAGTAACAGGCAGATTTGGCCTTGGAATACGGAATGAAGCAGGGCAAAGACTAATAGAGTTTTGCCAAGAAAATGCACTGGTCATAACAAACACCCTCTTCCAACAACACAAGAGAAGACTCTATACATGGACATCACCAGATGGTCAACACCGAAATCAGACTGATTATATTCTTTGCAGCCAAAGATGGAGAAGCTCTATACAGTCAGCAAAAACAAGACCAGGAGCTGACTGTGGCTCAGACCATGAACTCCTTATTGCCAAATTCAGACTTAAATTGAAGAAAGTAGGGAAAACCACTAGACCATTCAGGTATGACCTAAATCAAATCTCTTATGATTATACAGTGGAAGTGAGAAATAGATTTAAGGGCCTAGATCTGATAGATAGAGTGCCTGATGAACTATGGAATGAGGTTTGTGACATTGTACAGGAGACAGGGATCAAGACCATCCCCGTGGAAAAGAAATGCAAAAAAGCAAAATGGCTGTCTGGGGAGGCCATACAAACAGCTGTGATAAGAAGAGATGCGAAAAGCAAAGGAGAAAAGGAAAGATATAAACATCTGAATGCAGAGTTCCAAAGAATAGCAAGAAGAGATAAGAAAGCCTTCTTCAGCGATCAATGCAAAGAAATAGAGGAAAACAACAGAATGGGAAAGACTAGAGATCTCTTCAAGAAAATCAGAGATACCAAAGGAACATTTCATGCAAAGATGGGCTCGATAAAGGACAGAAATGGCATGGACCTAACAGAAGCAGAAGATATTAAGAAGAGATGACAATAATACACAGAAGAACTACAAAAAAGTTCTTCACGACCCAGATAATCACAATGGTGTGATCACTCACCTAGAGCCAGACATCCTGGAATGTGAAGTCAAGTGGGCCCTAGAAAGCATCACTACGAACAAAGCTAGTGGAGGTGATGGAATTCCAGGTGAGCTCTTTCAAATCCTGAAAGATGATGCTGTGAAAGTGCTGCATTCAATATGCCAGCAAATTTGGAAAACTCAGCAGTGGCCACAGGACTGGAAAAGGTCAGTTTTCATTCCAATCCCAAAGAAAGGCAATGCCAAAGAATGCTCAAGCTTACCGCACAATTGCACTCATCTCACACGCTAGTAAAGTAATGCTCAAAATTCTCCAAGCCAGGCTTCAGCAATATGTGAACCAGGAACTTCCTGATGTTCAAGCTCGTTTTAGAAAAGGCAGAGGAACCAGAGATCAAATTGCCAATATCCGCTGGATCATGGAAAAAGCAAGAGAGTTCCAGAAAAACATCTATTTCTGCTTTATTGACTATGCCAAAGCCTTTGACTGTGTGGATCACAATAAACTGTGGAAAATTCTTCAAAGGTTGGGAATACCAGACCACCTGATCTGCCTCTTGAGAAATCTATATGCAGGTCAGGAAGCAACAGATAGAACTGGACATGGAACAACAGACTGGTTCCAAATAGGAAAAGGAGTACGTCAAGGCTGTATATTGTCACCCTGCTTATTTAACTTCTATGCAGAGTACATCATGAGAAACGCTGGGCTGGAAGAAACACAAGCTGGAATCAAGATCGCCAGGAGAAATATCAATAACCTCAGATATGCAGATGACACTACCCTTATGGCAGAAAGTGAAGAAGAACTCAAAAGCCTCTTGATGAAAGTGAAAGTGGAGAGTGAAAAAGTTGGCTTAAAGCTCAACATTCAGAAAACGAAGATCATGGCATCTGGTCCCATCACGTCATGGGAAATAGATGGGGAAACAGTGGAAATAGTGTCAGACTTTATTTTTCTGGGCTCCAAAATTACTGCAGATGGTGACTGCAGCCATGAAATTAAAAGACGCTTACTCCTTGGAAGGAAAGTTAGGACCAACCTAGATAGCATATTCAAAAGCAGAGGCATTACTTTGCCAACAAAGGTCTGTCTAGTCAAGGCTATGGTTTTTACTGTGGTCGTGTATGGATGTGAGAGTTGGACTGTGAAGAAGGCTGAGCGTCGAAGAATTGATGCTTTTGAACTGTGGTGCTGGAGAAGACTCTTGAGAGTCCCTTGGACTGCAAGGAGATCCAACCAGTCCATTCTGAAGAAGATCAGCCCTGGGTGTTCTTTGGAAGGAATGATGCTAAAGCTGAAACTGCAGTACTTTGGCCACCTCGTGCGAAGAGTTGACTCATTGGAAAAGACTCTGATGCTGGGAGGGATTGGGGGCAAGAAGAGAAGGGGATGACAGAGGATGAAATGGCTGGATGGCATCACTGACTCGATGGACGTGAGTCTGAGTGAACTCCGGGAGTTGGTGATGGACAGGGAGGCCTGGCATGCTGCAATTCATGGGGTCGCAAAGTCGGACACGACTGAGCGACTGATCTGATCTGAATACTTATTCTTCCTGCTAGAAAAGTTTCACTGTCGTATACTGCTTGTCATTGCCTGAGCATCACTCTCCAGGGTGACAAAGCAGCAATGTTTTAGATCAAGGATCATCTAACTTTCCTATAAAGAACCAGGTAGTAAATATTTTCAGCTTTGTGGGCTATATGGTTTCCATGGCAACTACTCATCTCTGCCTCATTACATGAAAGCAGTGATAGACACGATGTAAACAAACGGTCATGGCTGTGTTCCAATAATACTTTTCTAGTGGACACCAACATTTAAATGCCATATAATTTTCAACTGTTATGAAATAGACTTCAATCCATTTTTTTCCCCTGATCCATTTAAAAGTGAAAAAAATCCTTTCTTAGCTTGAGACCATAGCAAAACCGGCAGTGTGTGGGATTTGGCCCACAGGCTGGGGGTTGCTGGCCCCTAAAGCCTACAAACTCTGTGATCAAGAGACTGGTAGCCTGAAAGCCAGAGAGAGAGTCGAGCCCTGGCATAGGCATACGATTCACTAGGCTTTTATCCAGTGAAAGGTCTGTGCTTAGTTAGTGCTGTTCAGGAAGGGAAGGCTGGAGCACACAGGTCCCTTTTTCTGTGAGACCACCCAATTTATAAAGTGGATCCTCATTAGTCACAGATTTCATAATCGCAAATTCATCTACTTGCTTAGATTTACTTTCCTCCAAGTTAGAACCAGTGGTGCAGATGCAGTCATTCTCAGATGTGGGCAGAGATGTAACCAATTTGAGTCACCGCCTTGAGGAAGACTCTAGCTAAGATCAAATAAGGCTCGAGTCGGCCTTCTTGTTTCATAGGCTTCACTTCACAGAGGTCTTTGTAGGTCTTTACACTTTGTTGCTTAAAATGCCCACCACCACCCCTGCTCCCAGCACAGTGCTGAAATGCTGGTTAGTGTCCCTAAGCATAAGAAGGTTGTGATGTGCCTTATGGAGAAAACCTGTGTGTTAGAAAATTCTGTTCAGGCGTGAGTTAGTTACAGTTGAGGCATGAGCTACAGCACTCACAGTGCCCTTGGCTGTGAGTTCAGTGTTAATGGATCCACACCATATAGTAAAAAGTCTTCAAACAGAAACACACATAAACAAGGTTACGTATTGACTGGCTGATGAGAATATTGTGAGTAGAGTGTCAAAGGAACCCTGTATTCCTCCTGGAATTGATGATTCAGAATTCACTTATTCAGTGTCTGTGGCCACTTTATTGGACGTAACTACTGCAAATAACAGAATTGATGGTGTATATATTTTACCGACCTTAAAAAGGAATTTCTGTGATAGCCTATATGTTGCCTCTCCTCTACCTTATAAATTGGATTTATGGTTCACTGAGGAAGGTTGAAATCATTTTAAATAAAGTTTTGGGGTTATTTCATGACTTTAGGTTTCCATGATTCCCTGTTTTCTCATTCTCTGGATAAATGGACTCTTGCCTGGTAAATGGCATAGAAAGTTATTCTCCATAAATTCTTCACTTGTAGGTAATTTGCAAGCTCACAAACTGTGCTCCAACTAGTGAAACACCTCAGGCCTAAAACCTCAGCAGGACTCTGTTGGAAACTTGGCTGGTGAACGTGGAGCCACGTTGTAAATATTCAACACAGTTTTGTAGCCTCTCTACATATGGTACTAAATATCACAGTTAATAACCCAAATCTAAGTGTTCGTTGTGTAAGTCAACCAGGGTTTTATAGGAGATCTGGCACCTTTATATATGTCCTTGAGTATGATTTTCATTTACAAACCCTGAATAAAATGCACTGGCTTTGCCTTTTGGAAATACATCATGTGAGGTGGTCCAGCAGGGGATTTGAGATCTGAAGAGGATGTTGAGAGCTGATCTCAGGTTCAGGCAGAGTTTAAAAAAAAAAAAAAGATATTTCAAACACATTTAGAAGGATATCAACAAGCAAGTTGTTATGTCTTAGGGACACATATACACATACCTCTTTTTGTTGTTGTTAATGACTAACTTCCTTTCACCAAACATAATCTTTCTGTGATTACTGATGTAATCATTGACATTGACTGAGCTCTTCATAATGGCCTTGGTCTCTCGCCAAAGCATTTCTAAATATTAGATGACAATATAGTGCTTATGATATGCCAGGTCCTACTCTAGGCACTTTAAATGTATTAACCCATTTAATCCTCAAAAAAAAATCTTGTGAGGTAGCCAGAATTATTATCATCTTCATTTTGTAGATGATGAAACTTAGACACTGAGATGTCATGTAACCTGTCCTGAGTCACACAGTAAACAATGGGCAGAGCTGGGATCTGAACTCAGGGAGTTTTGTTCCAGAGTCCTTTCCCTTGACCACTTCCACAACACTGACTCTGAAAAACTGTGGAAAAAACCCAGCTCCAGTGCAAAGGGATTTTTACAGTGGCTGCTTCTATTAGCAGCAATACTCATCTTTCTCATTCACTCTCCATCTCTTTCTCTTCTTTCCTTGTTCATTTTTCTCTAATATACATACCATAAAATTCCCCATTTTTGACAAATATTCAGTCATTTAACCACCATCAATATCAAGATTGAGCAGTTCTACCTCAAAAAAGTTCCCCCATGCTCCTTTGCAGTCACCTCTCTCTACCACCTCAGCCCAGAAACCAAGGGATTTTAGTCAGGGGGCCATGAACCCCAAGGGATCCTGGCAAAGAATTTAAGAACAGAACTTAAATTCATGTAAAAATTACATATTTCAAAGTTACCACAAACTTCTAATTGAAATTTAGCATTCCTTCAGTTGTGAATATAAATAACAAACTACAGAACTATTAGCAGAAACATCACTTGGTACCCAAGAGAAATCACAGATACCCTATTATATTACAGTCACTGTCTGTAAGTGTTTACACTTCTGACTACTTTGAAATTTTGGTATACTAGAGCTTGTTATTTACTACATTCATAAATGAGCATCTGCTATTATATCACAGATACTTAATAAGTGTATTTAAATATAATCTAATTTAAATTTTCATTTTCAATTATTTTTTCTCTGAGAAGGAATTCAACTTGTGGAAGGGGGTCCCCTATTCTAGAGAGTGGTGCTAAGGGAAATCACATTTGGGGCAGACGGAGTCACTCATCATTTATTCCACCATCATTCCAATCAACGCTGGCCCAGAGAGGATGGTATAGAAATGAATAAGATCCAGCCACAGCCCAGACTGGTGGAGGAATCAAGCATCTCCTTTTCTTAAAACCGATGGTGGAAAACAAAACAAAAACAAAAGAAAAAGCCAATGGTGGACGTGGAGCTATGCACCTTCAGTCAAATATTGCCGCTGCCTTCTCCTGAAGAGGATGGTCACACAGCCCGGCCTGCCTCCTCTCTGTGACTCTGCAGGGACTACAGAGAATCCGCAGTTCCAGCCCTGTGCGACCTGCCAACAGCTGACAAAGACCACACACACCTCAGAGAGGGGAACCAGTCATCCCTGAGCGCAAGACTGACTCCGAGAGGGAGGGAGACATTGAGACGTCAACTACAAATGTTAGGCAGAAGATGAAAATTCACATTCTCCAATTATTTGAAACTGCTCTGTGACTGGAACTGTGTGATTAGGACACATTGCTTATACTTTGGTGTGTCACCTTTAAATAAAGTATCTCTTAATTTATTAATGCAATCAACAAATCAATACAAAAAGGATAGGTATGGGCAATTTTCATAAGAAATACAAATGACCAATAAGTATAAAAAAAAACCATTGACTTCGCTGACAATCAAAAACAAATATCAAATGAATGAGATACAGAATTTCTCTTCAATTGTCAGAAGCCAAGTTATTGGTATACAACACATGAATTGATGTAACATATAAGCTGACGACCTCAAATCCTAATATGGAAACCTGCAGTTGAAATAAAAGCAACTTTTTTGAAAATAAAAAGATGAATCTGAAATTTGCTTAGGGGGACTGGGTTAATTTCTGAAGCTTGTTTGAAGAGGCAAGGGTCAAAGAATGAATGTAAGATTCTAAATCACAAATTAGAGAAGCAATATAAAAATGATAGGTGCTGTTGATATTAAATTTACCCTCTGGTAATCAGAACTTGGAAGATAAGGGGCTTTATTTCTCTCCACCTCTAGTCCCCATGTTCACCCCTCTTTCAGCCCCAGTCCTCTCCCCACCTCTGTGACTGGATCGTGTCTTAATCAATAGGAAGGTATGAGACATACCAGAGCTTTGAAAGGCTTTCTTGTCTTTCAATTTTTCCCAGTATTTTTCTGTCTTCAGTTGTTCCCTTCTCATTTATAGTATTTCCAAAAATGTTTCCCTAATAACTACCCAATATATCAGTGTCACTTCCTCCTTGCCTTGTAAACTCCTCAAGCACATCTTTTTCATTTCAGAATGTATTGGTCAGAGAGGACGTTTCATAAATGTTCATCAATTCTGCTCCCGTAAGAATGTGGATGGAATTAAATTTAGCAGGAAACACAAATCAGAGAATTAACATCAAAGTTGAACTTGCTGGTCAATATTTTCAGCCACTTCCCTGGAGGGGAAGGGCAGCACCTGAAACAGGTCTGGAGGCAGTTATTCTGTTCACGCAGCGCCCCCCACTGGCCACTAGGGAAAGTTCACCTTCAACACACAAATAGTGACTTTGCTGGCCCAGCATCCAAATCTCATCTCTCCTGAATTTGGAAATCAAGAACAATGCATCTTCCCCCCTATCGTTCATGATGGCTTCAGCTGAAACATGAGAACTTTAAAAAAGGAGTAATAATAGGTGTATTAAACGCCTTATTCCATACAAAGTAGAAGCATAGTAACGTTTATTTTACAAATGAACCATAAAGATAGGTGTTTCTCCCATACTCTTCAGAAGCTCCAAGGCAAGCAAGTGGTGGAGCATGGAGCTGAATCTCATCTAACTCCAGAGGTCACACTTAATGACTATCTCGTACTGTTCTGTTTATTTATTAATTAAGTTTATATAAATAAAAGATAATGATATAAAAATAAATTCAGCTCAGTTTAGTCGCTCAGCGGTTTCTGACTCTTTGTGACCCCATGGACTGCAGCATGCCAGGCTTCCCTGTCCATCCCCAACTACCCAAGCTTGCTCAAACCCATGTCCATCGAGTCGGTGATGCCATGCAACCATCTCATCCTCTGTCATCCCCTTCTCCTCCTGTCTTCAATCTTTCCCAGCATCAAGGTCTTTTCCAAGGAGTCAGTTCTTCGAATCAGGTGGTCAAAGTACTGGAGCTTCAGCTTCAGCATCAGTCTTTCCAATAAATTTTAAGGACTAATTTCCTTTAGGATGGACTTGTTGGATCTCCTTGCAGTCCAAGGGACTCTCAAGAGTCTTCTCCAACACCACAATTCAAAAGCATCAATTCTTTGGCACTCAGCTTTCTTTATAGTCCAACTCTCACATCCATACACGACTACTCAGAAAACCACAGTTTTGACTAGATGGGCCTTTGTCAGCAAAGTAATGTCTCTGCTTTTAAATATACTGTGTAGGTTGGTCATAGATTTTCTTCCAAGGAGCAAGTGTCCTTTAATTTCATGGCTGCAATCACCATCTGCAGTGATTTTGGAGCCCAGAAAAATAAAGTCTGTCGCTGTTTCCCCATCTATTTCCCATGAAGTGATGGAACCAGATGCATGATCTTCGTTTTTTTAATGCTGAGTTTTAAGTCAGCTTTTGGGCTTCCCTGGTAGCTCAGCTAGTAAAGAATCTGCTGCAATGTGGGAGACCCTGGTTCGATTCCTAGGTCGGGAAGATCCATTGGAGAAGGGATAGGCTACCCACTCCAGTATTCTTAGGCTTTCCTGATGGTTCAGTTGGTAAAGAATCCGCCTGCAATGTGGGAGACCTGGGTTCGAGTCCTGGGTTGGGAAGATCCCCGGGAGAAGGGAAGGCTACACACTCTAGTATTCTGGCCTGATGAACAAGATCCTGTTTCCCCCAAAGTCAGTTTTTCCCATCAGGAAGCTTCCATAAGCATCTTATCCTCATTCATCAGAGGGCAGACAGAATGAAAACCACAATCACAGAAAGCTAACTAAACTGATCACATGGACCACAGCCTGGTCTAACTCAATGAAACTACGAGCCATGCTGTGTAGGGCCACCCAAGATGGACAGGTCATAGTGGAGAGTTCTGACAAAACATGTCCACTGGAGGAGGGAATGGCAGACCACTTCAGTATTCTTGCCGTGAGAACCCCATGAACAGTACAAAATATTAATTATGTTTGTTCAAATAAATTTTCAGCATAAAAAACCACCTGTCCGAAGATAGTTTCAGTTTCAAAGTCTACCATAATATGTTAGGCTTTTTAATACCTGATACAGCTTATGCTAAAGTTTAAGCACAGGAAGTTTCCTGAGCAGCTGGGTACAAAGGCAACTCCAAGGACAAGCGAATAAAAATGGGGCACAGGCCACGTGGTTTCAATTACAGTCAGAACTGGGCCCATTTTGGAGCCTCTGGGATGTGCTGGATGTAACAAGCCCCTCTCCCAGTTAGGCATAGCACCTGGACAGTGAGCTACAGGTAAGGTGCAGACAAGGACGTGATGGGGCTGGAGTGGAGACTTTGATTTTGGAGGATCTAAAGTAGACTTTTTAAAGTGTGTACGCATGTGTTTGGGTAGAGGATTTTTCTTTTCTTTAAAGTCGCTCAGTCATGTCTGACTTTGCGACCCCATGACTATACAGTCCCTGGAATTCTCTAGGCCAGAATACTGGAGTGGATGAAGGATTAGGGAGATCTACATTCACCTGAGGCAGTCAGAAGGTTCCAGAGGTGGGTGGATTTTATATCCGAGGTTTAGATGAGAGAATTTCCCCATTTGTATTAACGGCACTCTATCGGTAATACCTGCCTGGGGCTCAGGGTCAGGAAGGGTTGTGAGACTGACTCTGAGTTCTACAGAGAAGGCAAGCTGTGATGATTAATAACGTCTGCCCTGGCATGGGGCCTGAGAGGCACATTTACTACGAATTTAATCAGGATTAGAACATTCATGGGGCTGCCATATCTGTTCATCACCATGGAGGTGCCTTAGAGCTGTCAACCAGGACTAAGAGGAAAGACCAGGGGCAACCTGGGAAATTTAAACCAGAAAAGAATCTGAGCCATGAAGACACAAAGGTCCGTGGGATCTACCCTCAGTTGTGATAACATAAGGCCATAGACACTCTTGTGAGCCAAGACGACAGAAAGGCCACTTGGCTGAGAAACGGGAGGGAAAACGGCAGGCGATGTGGCTGAGAACTTGTATTCCACGCTGGCCTAGGAGAGCCTGGCACATTTGCTATTTCTTTGGCTCCACCTCATGGATTGGGGAAATATGACTATTTATTGGGCTTCCCACTTTTCTTATTTTTCTTCCATCATCCCTTTGCTAAAGTTCTTAGCAAAGTCTGCTTGGAAATGTTAGCCCGTCTCAGGTGTGCTGAGGGAAAATAAAGTTTTGGTCAATGATTTATTTAAATCATAGTATATAAAAGGGGGGAGAACTGCCCCCTGGTGGTCAGTTAGGAAAATCCCTAGAACATTATTCCCAAAAGTGTTCCTGGACCCATGACTTTCCACAAGGGAATGGGGGTGGTGGTTTAGTCATTAAGTCGTGTCCAGCTCTTGAGACCCCATGGACTGTAGCCTGCCAGGCTCCTCTGTCTGTGGGATTTTCTAGGCAAGAATACTGGAGAGGATTGCCATTTCCTTCTCCAGGGGATCTTTCCGATCCAGGAATTGAACCCAGGTCTCCTGCATTGCAGGCAGATTCTTTACCGACTGCGCTATAAGGGAACTCCACAGGGGAGTACTCCACGGTAAGATTACTCTGGGAAACAATCTTAAATTATACAATATATACTCATCCATTAGTTACTATATTATATATCTTTAAGACATTCACAGTATTTATTACCTTGTTGAGTCCAAGAAGTCCAGCAATCAAGAAACTAACTTCTTTTAATTCACCGTTATTTGAACATAGACAGAAAGACTTTTTTAAAAAAATTTTAATTTAACCCAGCATTTTGGGAGACAAGGAAAGATTGATTATGAGGTTGTTTTCCTCTTCCAATATGGAGATTTCCTTTCCAGAGCTTTTCCCTGACGAAACCTAGACAACTTGCATTTTTATAGCATTCTCCTTCACGACTGCATTAGTAAAAAGCTGGCTTACGTTAAAGAAAAATTCCCAGCTGGAGACAAATAATTTACCACGTCACAGCCTTCTATCAAAGAAAAGCTGATAGCATATCAGTACACTCAAGTTTTTCAGGTATAACTACCCAATAGAAATCCTAGAAATGATCACATAATGTTATAGACAACTCTCTGGATTCTAAAGCTCTTCATAGTTGGGAGGTGGGAAAACACAGCGGCTCAGAGTGCTGTGGGCCTGTAGCCATATTCACAGTTCTGACGATAGCCCTACCTCTTACTAGCTGTGCAGCTTTGGGCATGTTGCGTAACTTCTCTGTTCTTATTCCTCATTTGTGAAATGAAAATAACAGCATTTCCTACTTTGCTGAGGATTAAATGAGCTAAAACATGCAAAGTCTTAAAAGAGTGCCTGGCAGTTGGCTAGTAATTGATTGTTTCTGTATTTGCACCACTAAAGTTGGGAGTACGAAGTATCATTTAAAATGGAAAACAGTATTTTTTCCCTTTAAAAATACCTTTTGTTCAGGCTGAGACCACTTAGAAATGTTGGCCAACTATCACTAACATGTATTAGGGTGATATTTTAAACTATTAACTTTTAAAATTTGGAAACACTTGGGAATTTTCCTCTTAACATTTAAAAAAAATTGTGGGAAAATATATATATAACTGTTCAGGTGGTGCTAATGGTAAAGAACCTGCCTGCCAATGCAGGAGATGGAAGGATCCCTGGGTCGGGAAGATCCCCTGAAGGAGGGCATGGCAATCCACTCTAGTATTCTTGCCTGGAGAATCCCGTGGACAGAGAAGCCTGGGGGCTACAGTCCATAGGGTAGCAGAGAGTCAGACATGACTGAAGCGACTTGAAGCGTGTGTGAACCACACATGCACATATATAAAGTTACCATTTTAATCATTTTTAAGATTGCAATTTGGAGAAGGAAATGGCAACCTACTCCAGTATTCCTGCCTGGAGAATTCCATGGACGGAAGAGCCTGGCGGGCCACAGTCCATGGGGTCACAAGGAGTCGGACACAATTGACTAACACACACACACACACACAAGATTGATCACAATCCATCTCCAGAACGTTTTCATCATCACAGATGACACTGTATCCACTCAACTCCCTGCTTCCCCCTCCCTCGGCCTCCAACAATCACCATTCCACTTTCTGTCTCTAAGAATGTGACCGCTCTAGATACTTCATATAAATGGACTCTTACGGTATCTGCCCTGTTGCACCTAGCTTACTTCCTTTGGCATACTGTCTTTAACGTTTATCCATATCTGCCATGTATCAGAATTTCCTTCCTTTTAAAGGAAGAAAAATGAAAATTATTCCATTTGAAGAAACTGCATACTGTTTTCCACAATGGCTACATCATTTGACTTCCCAACCAATAGTGCAAAAGATTCTGATTTCACCACAGCCTCACCAACACTTTTTTAGCCATTCTAATCCATGTGAAGAGGTACCTCATTGTGGTTTTGATTTGCATTTCCTGCAACCCACTCCAGTATTCTTGCCTGAAGAATCCCATGGACAGAGAAGCCTGGCGGGCTATATACATCACGGGGTTGCAAAGAGTCGGCACGACTGAGCGACTAACGCACACACAGAAAGACTAGTAATGTCAAGCTCTTAACATTTTAGAATGATCTTCAAGCAGAGTTTTATGAGAAGAACACAGACTTCAGTCAGTAGCTCCCATCATCTGACATTTAGATTTTCCTATATACATATGCATCTTTGATAATTTTAAAGTTATTCCTTGCTTGGAAGGGGAAGAAAGGACACATATCTAGTGTCTATTTTAATTTAAAATGTTTAATAGTTAACTTTGAGGTATGGATGGTGAGAGCTCTTAATTGTCAACATCACAAAATACTTTTAACTCTGCATACTTTTACAAAAATCAGGCATACATTTTAAAACAAATAGTGAATTTTGAAAAATAAGAAAATTTAAAAAAATTTTGTGAGACTTCAGAGACTAAGAAGAGTCTCTTTGTTTGTTTTAATCAAACTTCAGCAGGAAATTCAAATACTAGCAGAAATACATAAAATTCCTCAGGGTTTAGTGTTCTAAATGCCAGTCAGACTCAAAGTAATCTATTTCAAATCCTGTTACTCACATGTAATGACTGTTTATTTAACGTTTCAGAAAATGTTTAAATTATCTGTTTCTTTTTTATGTTTAAAAATTTTTTAGTGTTTCTTTAAAATTATTATTCTATTTTTTGCTAATGTATTTTAACCAGACTGTTTTATTCAAAGTCTGGAAATGACACAGTTTCCAGAAACTAAGAAAAATTATACTAAAGAGCTAAAAAACAAGCAAATAAACTTACTGGCATTTAACTATGAAAAGAAACTACCCAATCTAAAGTAATAAATATTTAACTTGATATATGTAAAAGTTAACATGTCCGCTTCATAAGTTGATAAACTGTAGTGTTCATAAATTACATTGTTTTTAAAAATAAGTTTTAGGTTTGATATTTTACATGGCATGAATCATCAGGACCGCATGATGAGTCCTGAAAAGTAATAAATAACAAATGAGGTTTTTGAAAAAAATAATTTCAAAAGCAAAATTCTAGGATGGTTAAACATGTATAGAGTAAGAAATTCCTTTTAACGTGGGATACATGTGCATTTTAATATGCCTGATATAACATGGGGTAGGTATATAAATGTAAAAATTCCTAAGATGGACAAATATCTTTAAATGTCCCTTACTGTAATAATTCAAATTACAATTAAAAAAAAAAAAACACATTGAACATGTCTTCTCTTCAAAACACACTGTTGAGAAAAAGAAAAAACAAGTTCAAGACTGGGAGCAAATCTTTGCAAAGCATATATCTGATAAGCAATTTGTATCCAGAATATACAAAAAGAACTCTGAAAACTCATTAGGAAAACAAATGACCCAAGGAAAAAAAAACGCACAAAATATTAAACAAGACAATCACTGAGAAGATACACAGCTGACAAGTAATGAAAAGATATTCAACATCATTTGTCGTTAAGGAAATGCAAGTTGAAACTACAATGAGTTACTACTACATACGTTAACATTAGAATGGATAAAATAGAGAAGGATTGACCATACCAAACACTGACAAGGATGTGGAGGAACTGGGCCTCTCACTCGGTGCAAGTAGGGATGTAAAATGGTACAGCCACTTTGGAAAATTTGTTAACAAGTTAAACATACACTTATTATATGATCCAGGCATTCCACCCTTAGCTATTTACCCAAGGGAAATGTACATCCATATGGAGACTTGTACATGAATGTTCACGATAGCGTTATTCTTAGTACTGAAAATCTGGAAACAATTCAAATGTCTACTAATGGTGAATAAACAAACAATAGGACTTTATACATACAACGGAATACAGCTGAACGATAAAAAGGAATGAAATATCCATACACATTATAGCATGGATGAATCTTTAATTATGCTGAGTGAAAGATGCTAAAGAAAAAGATTATGTACCATATGATTTCATTTATATGAAAAGCAAACTACTGGAGAGAGATAGAAACAAGATCAGCGGTTGCCTGGGGCAAGACAGGGGCTGGGATTACCAAAGGACATGAGAAACATTTTGGAACGAAGTAAGTTTTTACTAAGCTTCCCTATGGCTCAGTTGGTAAAGAGTCTGCCTGCAATGTGGGACCCAGGCTTGATCCCTGGGAGAGGAAGATTCCTTAGAGAAGAAAATGGCAACCCACTCCAGTATTTTTGCCTGGAGAATTTCACAGACAGAGGAGCCTGGTGGGCTGCAGTCCATGGGGTCACAGAGAGTCGGACACAACTGAGTAACTAACACTTCAATTTTTTCAAGTTTTCACTATCTTGATTATGGTGATGGTTTTGTGGGTATATATGTAGGTCAGAACATCAAATTGTACACGTAATCTTTTTATTTTGTGGGGCTTTGAGCTGCTGCTGCTTTCTTTTACTGCCTAAGTGGTGCTGAACTTCCAATACAAAGCAAGATATTTATAGTTCTCTGAGGATCCTCTGTCTTAATTATATTTGAAAATAATTTATCCATTTAATCATTCTACCACCTCTCTCTCTCACTCTTTGGTTTTATTGAGATGTAACTGAAATCCAGCTCTGAGTAAGTTTAAGGTGTGCCGCCTGATGACCTGACATACATATATTGGGAAATAATTACCAAATAAGCTTAGTTAACACCCATCTCCTCAATATTAACAAAATTTTTTTTTCTCAAATTTTACACTTTAAGTATGTGCAGTTTCTTTTAGGTCAGCTGTACCTTAATAAAGCAACTAAGAAAAGGCCTAATTACAATAACTTAATAATATACAGGGATACACTGTGGAAAATTCTGAAAGAGATGGGAATACCAGACCACCTGACCTGCCTCTTGAGAAACCTATATGCAGGTCAGGAAGCAACAGTTAGAACTGGACATGGAACAACAGACTGGTTCCAAATAGGAAAAGGAGTATGTCAAGGCTGTATACCGTCACCCTGCTTATTTAACTTCTATGCAGAGTACATCATGAGAAACGCTGGGCTGGAAGAAGCACAAGCTGGAATCAAGATCGCCAGGAGAAATATCAATAACTTCGGATATGCAGATGACACCACCCTTATGGCAGAAAGTGAAGAGGAACTCAAAAGCCTCTTGATGAAAGTGAAAGAGGAGAGTGAAAAAGTTGGCTTAAAACTCAACATTCAGAAAACGAAGATCATGGCATCCGGTCCCACCACTTCATGGGAAATAGATGGGGAAACAGTGGAAACAGTGTCAGACTTTATTTTTCTGGGCTCCAAAATCACTACAGATGGTGACTGCAGCCATGAAATTAAAAGATGCTTACTCCTTGGAAGGAAAGTTAGGACCCTAGATAGCATATTGAAAAGCAGAGACATTACTTTGCCAACAAAGGTTCATCTAGTCAAGGCTATGGTTTTTCCAGTGGTCATGTATGGATGTGAAAGTTGGACTGTGAAGAAAGCTGAGCGCTGAAGAATTGATGCTTTTGAACTGTGGTGTTGGAGAAGACTCTTGAGAGTCCCTTGGACTGCAAGGAGATCCAACCAGTCCATTCTAAAGGAGGTCAGCCCAGGGTGTTCTTTGGAAGGAATGATGCTAAAGCTGAAACTCCAGTTCTTTGGCCACCTCATGTGAAGAGTTGACTCTTTAGAAGACTCTGATGCTGGGAGGGATTGAGGGCAAGAGGAGAAGGGGACAACAGAGGATGAGATGGCTGGATGGCATCACTGACTCTATGGACGTGAGTCTGAGTAAACTCCGGGAGTTGGTGATGGACAGGGAGGCCTGGCGTGCTGCAATTCATGGGGTCACAAAGAGTCGGACACGACTGATCGGCTGAACTGAACTGATATAGGGATACAAAGAAAAGTAAATAACCTTTCATCTGGTGCCATCCATCAGATAATCTCCTTGAGGTTACCAAACTCCAGTGAGTGCATTCTTTCATGTTTTCCCTTTACTTACATAAATGTATGATCTCATTATAGGCTTTAAACTTTTTATGTAATGGGTGACCAATTAAAGTGGTATTTTCTGCAGCAATCTATTAGGGTTTAAAAAAAATCTTATTATGCATAACAATTTTTAGTTCTGAGATTGAGGCTCATTTTTTTTATAGCTAAAATGCCTTAAATACCAAAAGAAGGGATGTAAAACTACACACAGAAGCGTCTTCTTTACAGTAAATTACTAGATAGAAGACCCAGTCCTTACTGAGGGAGTCAGAACACCAAATTCTTTCTATAGTGAGAGGCTGTTTTTCTGCAAGATATAATTTAATCTGGAAAAGGAAAACCATTTTGCGTTTTAAACTATAATTAGATTCTCACTCTAGGTTAAACATTGCAGCACGGATGTTAGATGTGGCAAGTTCAACTGCAAACCCACCTTCCGGATTATTTTGGTTGTACAAGCTAGAATATCATACCAACTCCAAGATTTTACCACAGGTCAACTTGTTAAAAAAAATCTTCAATTAAAAAAATGATTAAATATACGCTCACTGTGAAAAATGCCAAAAATACCCAAGTATATGTGATGAAACTTTCTTATGCTCTTCCTCTAATTCCATCTGTTAGACACAACCACCTTCAACAATCTAAATGCATCTTCCCAGACTATACAGTGTATGTGGGCACGCATGCATGTATTTCCTGCTTTTATTTTGACTATTCATTACCTTTTCTTTTTTTAAGTTTTTAAAATCTGTGGTAAAATATATATGACGTAAAACTGACACTTCAATCATTTTTTAATAGCATTGTTTTAGAAGCATCAGAACATGCAGATTATTTTTCTTTTTAATTTTTTTGGTTATGCTGCATGGCATGCGAGATCTTAATTCCCTGACCAGGGATTGAACCCATGCTACCTGCAGTGGAAGCATAGAGTCCTAACCACTGGACCACCGAGGGAATTCTCCCAGTCATTTTTAACTGTTTTAGCGGTATTAATTGGAGAAGGAAATGGCAACCCGCTCGAGTGTTCTTGCCTGGAGAATCCCAGGGATGGAGGAACCTGATGGGCTGCCGTCTATGGGGTCACACAGAGTCGGACACGACTGCGGGACTTAGCAGCAGCAGCAGTATTCATTGCATTACGCTGTTGTACAACAAACAAGACCATTATTTCCAAAGCCTTTTCATCACTCCAAAGACTATCCGTTAATCATCAACTCTCATCTTCCCTTATCCCAGCTACATGAGTGTGTGCTCAGTTGCACAGTCATGTCTGATCTCTGCAAGGCTCCTCTGTCCATGGGATTCTTCAGGCAATAAAACTGGAGAGGGTAGCCAGTTCCCTCTCCAGGGGATCTTCCTGGCCCAGGGATCAAACCTGTGTCTCCAGCATTGGCAGGTGGATTCTTTACCTCAGAGCCACCTGGGAAGCCATCCCAGCTCCAGGTAATGACTAATCTACTTCTTGTCTCTATAAATTTCCCTAGTCTCGATGTTTCATACAAGAGGAATCAAATATCTATAATCAGGGGTGCTGAAATTTAGTAGAGATATACACATGCAGCTGTGCTTAACACTAAAGTACTATGATTTCCTCCACAGTGGCTGGCAACAGATCACTGTCCCGAGGGTCACCTTTGAATTCCTCTCCATCTCCCCACAATCCAGCAACTGAAAAGTCAACACCATGGCCCATGCCTGTTCAACTTGATTCTTATTTGTGCTGACTGCTTGTTAATACTTAGAATATCAGTCCTGCCTACACGAGTCTAATTTTTTGTGAGACCCATTGACTTTTTTCCTCACGCCATTTCTGAACCTCTAACACAGTAGAGCAATCGTCTATTTCATTTACGAGACCTGTGCTCCTGAGGGCAGGGTGGGCTGTCTAGCTCATTCATTCTTTCATTCCCAAGATGTTTTATTGAACACTTCATATACTGCAGTTGCTGGACCAGAATCTCAGAATACCACTGTGAAAAGGCAAACACCATCTTGGGCTTCACAGAACTTATGTGTTTTTTTTACTTTCTAGTAAGAAAACGCAGGTGAAAAATACCTGAAGAGCTAAATAAAGAAAAGAACTCCCAATAATCATGAGTGGAAACAGGTTCTTTTTTTTTAATTGAAGAGTAGTTTATATACAATGATATGTTAAAAAAAAAAGACAAAAGGAAAGAGGCTCTGAAGATGCGTAAATGAGTGATCAACCTCCGTCCTCACTGAACGCCTTCACAGCCTCCCTCACACCAACTTTAAATAAACAGGCTCATCACCTGTCAGACCAGCGAGGATGAAATCATACTTGAACACACCTTGTTGCAAGGCTGTGGACAGAAAAGCTCCTACATTCAGTGTTGATGAGACTGTCAGTGAGGATGATATTTTTGGAAATAAACTCACAAAGAGGCCCTGTTGAGTAGAGAAGCCAGAGAAAGTCCAGTTTGAGATTAAAGGAAAAGTCCGGGAATCGGGGGCCAGGAGAGAGGACCCAGGCTGCACTCGGGAGTGTGGGCAGAGGCTCCAAGTGCAAAGAGCTGGTGTGATTAGAGGGTTGGGAAGGAGGTAAGAGTGAGCACAAGGCACTACGGGGGTCAGGCTGGGAGGACGGTCAGGGTGGGTCAAGTCACACCAAGTTTTACAGATTACAGCCAAGGGTGGAGCTGATCCCATTTGTGATTTCAGAAGCTCTGGCATTATTTAAGTCTATATTCTCCAACAGTTCTCAAGGTACTGAAATCAGTAAGAATCTGAGAAATGCATTGAGCACCCCTGTAACTGTCCTGCATTTCAGCCTGGTGCCCAGCAGTCCCTGTGACAGCCTCTCGGACACTACAGATAAGCCCAGGCTTAGACATATCACCCTCCGCTTCCCTGATGTCTTTTGGGCTTTCCCACATCTCTACTTCCCAAAAAAGAAACAACTGAAAATGTCTATTTTCGAAGTATACTTCATTCGATGAAAATAAATCAGCCAATAATTACTGAGCACTCTTTATACGCTCGGCCTTTGTCCAAGTGCCTCGTTTCTTTTAGCTCATTTCATCTACCCATCCTCTTCTAGTTGAGGAAACCGAGGCAAAGGAAGACACATCATTTTCACCGCAGGCACACAGATGGTGAGAAGCAGAGTCCGTGTCCTGGATGGCTGCAGGGTAGTCCTTGCCGCCAGGGGCCAGCACGCAGAAATTGCAATCCTCTCGTTAATTTCACTAGAGGCAGCATTTTGAGAAGATCGGGGAAAAGGTGTCTTTAACTGTTGCACAATCTACTTGTGCACAATTCACACTTTTTGCACGTTATACATCAATACCCTTCAAATCTGAATTACCCTTCAAATATGCCTATCAAATATGAATTACTGAGATTGGCTAATGAAGAAAAATCCTGAGAAACACAGAAATGCTGCTTATACACCCACAGTTGATCTCTATCACACTGTCATCACTGCGGCAAGGCTGGGGCAACCACTGAAATATTTCATTTTCCTCCTCATTGTATTCCAAAAAGCAGTGAAAAATAGAAAAAAAATAAACCAAAGTATTGACATAAAAGATACAAAGCACATCTTCACTACCAGTAAGCAAAGGAAGAAAATCATTGCATGCATTAAAACAATCATTAGTGCTGTTGACAATTGTACACTGGACTTAAATTGGTCAAATAGTCAACTGCAAATAAAAAGAAAATTTTACAAGCGTGCAAATGAAATATTAGAAATATGTTGTAGGAAATGTATCTATGGCACAGTAGAGTTAGAACATTGTTACTTTTTGCTTGTTTTTCTTTCTGAGGAGAGAATCCCTTTGTAAAAATGTAATCTATTATTTAACTTTTGGGTACTTAGCTTTTATGTGAGAGGAGAGGACTAACTGTATTTACTGATTTTCTTCCCCATTGTTCGTAACTCAGAGGTTTTGACAGTAGATCATACCATGTATCATATCCTAGCCCCACTTGACGAGTCAACGTACACTCACAAATATTCATAAACCCACTTTCCTGTAAAACACACCAGAGTTCAGCGTTTACTGAGATGTCTACCTACCTTGAACTAGAAAGTTCAGTCTTGCCTTCCTTTTGTTTTCACTGGAATAATCTTTGGATTTTGTTGGCCAGGCACAGATGTCATCTTCTTCCCTCACACATTCTCTCTTCTGGATTTCTCATCAAAACCTGGAACACAGAACAGAGCAGCTCCTTGATGTCTGCGGGCACTGAGGAGAGAACTAGAAATCTCACACCAGGGACACTTCTAATGTATTTCCAATTTTCCTTTGGTTGGCTACAGTTGAATCACAGTTTTAGAAATTCACTTAATTAGGAGATTTAGAATAGAGCTATCTCAAAATACAGAGGAAAAGAGGCCACCCTCTTTAAAGATTTGAAACGGATGTGGCTTCTCACGTCCTGCCTTCAACTGAATACAGACTGTTAGGCTTCTGTCTTTGTAGGAGATGCTGAGCACTAAAAGTTACCTACAGTCAGTTGTAAAATCAGGGCTGTCAGAGCAGGGGGGAACTCAATAAAATATCACCTCAGAATGTGTGTCTCAGAAATGCTGAAACCAGGATGGCACTCCCGAATCTCGTTTTTAACAGATGTCAGTTGTGGAGGGAATGAAGTGTGTGTCATGAATACTGATGAAATGTCGTGTGTGTGTGTGGGGGTGTGTGTGTGTGTGTGTGTGTGGTGTGTGTACTGCACCATAAGATACACTCATTTATATGGATTTGTCATTCTCCCTATAAAAGAAAACAGCTTATCCCCAGAAGCTCTCCCTGAGTCAGGAAGCACCGCTCTCCCTCGTCAACTGTGGGCTCCCACTGTTTCACATGCAGCAGGAGTGAAGATCGGACCAGGAGGGCGGAGGCAGTGGACGTGGTATTCATTCATCATTCTGCCACGTGGGTCAGTAAAACTCCACTGTCGTGCCATGAGCCCCAATGCACCCCGAGCCCGGCCTGTACGACCCTCAATTCCTCTTAGATTTGTAAGCAGGTGCGAGGTGGAAGGTGACAACAGGAAGTTGGTGCAATTCCTTCACAAGCATCTTTGCCCCTTTTCCCCTTATCGCCACCCTAGGATGAATCCACCTTTTCCAACAGAAGCAGAGAACAAACCTGACTCCATATACGATCTCTTTCTCTAATTCTAACCCTGGTGCTCTGTGGCTTGTGCTTAGCCATTCTGGCTTGCAGCTTCTGTAAAGGAATGCTGCTGAGAGCCTGAATTATACAGGACAGCCCATTCTCAAGGGTCTGACCTTTCCATTCAGATAGTTTCTTCACATGCAAAGTGAGACGTCGGTGCGAATCAAAGAACAAGCCCCTTCCAGGCCTTTCAGTACATGAGAAGCTTCAACTTCGTATGGAGTTCTTTGTGATTGGGCTATGGCCAAGTTTTATTGTACACCTTCCAAATTTTTTTTTAGGATGAGCTTATACTATTTTCATAACAGAAAAGAATAATTCATTTTAAAACATAACATTTTTCATTGTTACTCAGACATTTTCACAAGCTAAGATGCTTGTATTCCCATACTAAACTTACTATGTGACTCTCCACGAATATAAAACAATGTCCCAACACATGCTTATTCAACAGACTGTATGAAACAAATGTAAAATTTGATTTAATAGGCAAAATTGGATCTGTGACTCCATGCTGTTGTTTAGTCACTAAGTCTTGTTTGCCTCTTTTAAGACCCCATGGACTGTAGCCTGGCAGGCTGCTCCGTTCCATGGGATTTCCCAGGCAAGAATCCTGGAGTGGGTTTCCATTTCCTCCTTCAGAGGATCTTCCCAACTCAGGGACAGAACCCACATCTCCTGCGTTGGCAGGCAGATTCTTTACCACTGAGCTACCAAGGAAGCCCCTGTGACTCTACACAAGATGATAAGGATGAAACTAAACAGCCCAAAGATCCAATCTCAGCCAAAATCTCATACCACATAGAGAAATTAGCAGTACTTAAATATTTAACAATGCCTTGTAATTTTTTTAGACTTCTGGGTTTCAAAATTTCTGACAAAGTAATTCACAAGCCATAATTAACAAAAACAGGCAACCTCCCCCAAAGTCTCCCAGAGCAAAAGTAAATTCCTCAGAGCCCCCCTCCCACCCCCAGTCAGCATGCTGTGAACAGTGGCATGCCAACAGTAAAGCCAGCAGCAAACAACAGAAGCCAGAGAGGGTTTGGATCTTGCTCCGAACTGGCGTCTGCTGAAAATGGCTTTAGCAAAAGAAGGCTGTGATTAGAAGATCACGACATTTCCAGCACCCACTTATTAGCACGTCTGAATCACAAAAAGGAGATCATACAGTCTTTACAAACAGAGTCCCCATTCCAGGATATTTACAAATACTTTTGCTGTTTCAGCCCTCAGAGCAACTCAGTCACTGCTCTGGAGGCAGACAAAGGATGCAGACACCCTAACTAATCACTCCAGGTGGTCTCCCAAGTAAGACCCCCATCACTTTCTGGTTGCTCCGACCATAAAACTATGCATCCTTTCTCTTCATCACCCCACTTCCCATTCATCAAATCCTTGCAGCACTACCTCTAAAACACATCCCATCCATCTGTTCTTCTCTTTTCCCCAATGCCGTTCCTCAGCCAAGCCCCAGCATCTCTCCCTTAGACTACTTCCACAGCCATGCTTCTAACTGTACCCCTGGCCCCGGGTCACTCCCTTCTTCTCATAGTGGCCACACGACAATCCTCTCTCACCGTCAGTATTTCTCACACTGGCCTCCTTTTCCTCCCTACCTTTGCCAAGCCGTTCTCATCTGCTGTCCCCACCGCTTACTTAGATTTCTGTTTCTCCAGGTTGTCCCATAGCTGGCTACATTTCATCATTCCAACCCAACACAATGGCCTTCCCTGACCACTGTATCCTAACTACTATCAATCTGCATTTGTGTGATTCTTTCCCCCTGATAATGTCCCATAGGATCCTAAAGACACATCCCCAGCAAGAAAAGGCCCAGAGCCTAAAACAAAGCACACAGTAGACACAGACTGACTTTTAATCAAATGAATGCTTCAGATTAAATCAGGACCCAACTTTTCAATCCTCTCTGTCCCTTCAAAGTCAATGCCTTGCTTAGAAGACAAGTTGTTAATTTTCAGAAGAGACATCTCTCTCTCTGAGTATCTTCACTGTCACCCCACAGCTAGGTTAGCCTCCAACACAGAGTTCATTGCTCTTGAAACAGAAGATTCTTCAAAGATGTCAAATTAAACTTAAGACCTTGCTGACAAGTGAAGATGACTTGTACAGTGTGTCTTGACTTAGGGGAACAATTGCGTAGGCTGTCACTGTCGGAAGTCAGGGCTCAGAGTCTGAGTGGGTTGATGGGTATGGCACATGGGCTGAGGCAGACGGATATTTTTGAAGGGCTGAGGAAGCTTGCTAGGAGGTTCTCTGTGCTCTAGCCAGACATTCAGTATGAGGAAAGCTCATTTGGGGCCCAGATAAGAGGATCAACTATCTGAAATGTTAGATGGGCCTCCTCTCAAGGTAATTTCACTCTAATTTGCAGAGTGAACTACAGAGTGAGACTGATGGCCGATTTTCTGCATAGTATCATGATTCAGAAATCAGTTTTACATGTTCATCATCTCTTTTGTTTCTCAGGACAGTTCCAAAAGCTTGGCCAGATGTACTAATTATACCTGTTTTATATATGTGAGTATGAGATTTGCGATCCCATCATGAGTAAATATGGAAACTTGATTTAGAATCAAGATCTTAGATCATCTAGAGATGCTAATGAATCAATAAGACAGAAAATGCAACAGTCATTTTCAAAAGCAACCTTTTTGAGGTACAATTTATATACAATAAAATACACTCCTATTTTAAGGGCTCAGTTTGTTGATTTTTGACATATAAACACACCCTTATACCTACCACCTCAATCAAGATATAGCATGTCTTATCCTCTGAAAAGTTCCTCCACATCCCTCCATCCTCCATTCTCCCCTTTATCTCTGATCTCTGCCCCAGGAAGCCACCGATGTCCTTCCTGTCACTATATAGTGATGCGTATTTTTCTACAACTTCATACAAATTAAATCAGACAGTCTGAATTCTTTTTGCATGTGGCTCCTTACACTCAGCATATTTCTGAGACACAACCATATTGTTACACATGTTAGTATGTATACAAATACACACACACACACACACACGTTTCCAGGTGGCACAGTCGTGAAGAATCCACCTGCCAATGCAGGTACGCAAGACTCAGGTTCGATCCCTGGATCAGGAAGATCCCCTGGAGTAGGAAATGGCAATCCGCACCAGTAGTCTTGCCTGGAAAATTCCAAGGACAGAGGAGCCTGAAGGGGTATAGTCCATGGGGTTGCAAAGAGTCAGATACATCTGGGTGACTGAAAGTGCGCATGTATGCACACAGACACACACACACCACACGTCATATCCTTTTTTTCTCTGTAAATACTTTGGAGTAGAATGGCTAGATCTTATGATAGGGTATATTAATTTTACACAAAATGAAAACCATGCTCCAATGTAGCTTTACCATTTTACATTCCTCCCAGCAGGATATGAGAGTTCCAGTTGCTCCATGTCCTTACCAACACTTGGTATTGTCAGTCTTTTAATTTTGTCCATTTTAATAGGTATGAGGTGGTATTTCATTATGGTTTGAATATGGGTTTCCTTGGGGCTAACAATATTGAAC
The DNA here is from genome assembly GCF_029407905.1 of Bubalus kerabau. Classification (NCBI taxonomy): domain Eukaryota; kingdom Metazoa; phylum Chordata; class Mammalia; order Artiodactyla; family Bovidae; genus Bubalus; species Bubalus kerabau. The sequence continues at coordinate 33,821,107 of NC_073643.1, read as the reverse complement.
ATTTCTTAACATGCTTATTGCCCAGCTATACGATTTCTGCAAAGGTCAATTTTCAAGGTAAGAGATATAAATTTCACATGTGTAAGAATTTGCTTTATTTTAGAAACAATTTTTGAAAAATAGAACTTGGAAAAATATTTACTAAAAGAGTCATGAAATATTCAGATTATGAAGATCAAATATATTTAGAGGCTAAACTAAAAATAATGAAGGCAGTAATATGGTAAAAAATATTCACATTTTATTTGCTTTGTATTTTGCACTGTACACTCATCTAATGCTCTAAGAAACTAGGGGACTGGAATTTGAAGAAAGGAGCTCAGACTGAATTAACTTGATGTCAGCAAAGAAGGGAAAAGCTCTGCTCTTTTCCCTTCCAATTATTCCTTCTTCCCTAGACTTCATTTTATAGATCATGGGCTCAATTATTCACTGTATCTTTTTATATCTAGTCTCATAAAACTGTAAGATGAATCATTACAAAATTAATATTCAACAGGCTTTATATAACTCTGCTTAATGCCATGTGTAACTCAAATTTTTATCACCCCAAGGCCTCTCAAGATCTATAAATGCCACTACATTAATAAAATACCATGTATTTAACTCTAACATTCCCATCACAACTCAATACCACAAAACCACTCAATTTAAACTAGACAACCAGACAGACACTGATGCTGGACATGGACTACACAGAAAAGGTCAGGCTCTGTATCAGAAGTCCCATTATGACAACCAAGGTCATGTTCTAATCCATTTGTTTTGAGAAACTCAATAGTTCTAATAAAAATGAGCTTATTGTGCTTCTAGGGGCACTCACACAGGAACCATTATGAATTTTTTATATCACTTGGTCCCAAAGAGTTTATCACTCTTAAGTAATCATCACCTTCCAGGCAGAAAAATAAAAGCTGCTGAATGCATCTGCTAGATACCACCTCATAACCCCCATCCAACTGAAGCAGAAGAAGAGATTAAGAAGAGGTGGCAAGAATCCACAGAAGATTCTTGACCCAGATAACCATGATGGTGTGGTCACTCACCTAGAGCCAGACATCCTGGAGTGTGAAGTCAAGTGGGCCTTAGACAGCATCACTACGAACCAAGCTAGTGGAGGTGATGAAATTCCAGCTAAGCTATTTCAAGTCCTAAAAGATGATGCTGTTGAAGTGCTGCGCTCAATATGTCAGCAAATTTGGACAACTCAGCAGTGGCCGCAGGACTGGAAAAGGTCAGTTTTCATTCCAATTTCAAGGAAAGGCAATGGCAAAGAATGTCCAAACTACTGCACAGTTGCACTCATTTCACATGTAGCAACATTTATGCTCAAAATCCTTCAAGCTAGGCTTTAGCGGTATATCTACTGAGAACTTCCAGATGTACAAGCTGGATTTAGGAAAGGCAGAGGAACCAGAGATCAAATTGCCTGCATTCATTGGGTCATAGAGAAAGCAAAGGAATTCCACAAAAACATCTAACTTCTGTGTCATTGACACACTAAAGCCTTTGACTATATGGATCATAACAAACTGTGGAAAACTCTTGAAAAGATGGGAATACCAGATGACCTTACCTGTCTCCTGAGACACCTGTATGCAGGTCAAGAAGCGATAGTTAGAACCAGACATGGAACAACTGACTGGATCAAAATTGAGAATGGAGAATATAAGGGTGTATATTGTCACCCTACTTAAGAAGCACTGTAGGGCTTCCCTGGTGGCTCAGTGGTAAAGAATCCACTTGCCAACGCAGGGGACATGGGTTCGATCTCTGGTCCAGGAAGATCCCACATGCCACGGAACTTAGCTGCTCTAAGCCCTTGCCCCACAACTACTGAAGCCCCATGCTCCAGAGCCTGTGCTCTGCAATTAGAGAGTAGCATCTACTTTCCATAACTAGAGAAAAGCCCAAGCAGAAATGAAGACTCAGCACAGCCAAGAATAAAATCAATATATACATAAAAGTATAAAAAAAAAAAGAAGCAGTGTAATAAGCCTGTATATACAAACAAGAAGACAGGATTTAGGGTGCAGCTGGAATGAGGTGAAGGAGTCATGCTGAACACCATCTGGAACCAGACAAAAAAGCCTGTTGGAATCCTGATTCCTGCCACTTGCCTAGTAGGTAACCTTGAGCAAGTCACTTAAACATTTTACCCCAATTCCCTTATCTTGAGAAACAAAGCTAGTAATTGCTACCTTCTTTTACCAATGCCAGGTATTGAGTTAAACTTCATTAAGTTCCCAGGGGAACTTGGCACAGAGTCTGAATTCGACAAATATTTGTCAAATGAATGAAAGAATCGTGACCAAACACACGCTGGGTCTTTAATAGCGAAAGTGGCACCTGGGCAGAGCAGAGAGTGAGGAAACAGGAATGAGACAGTAGTCCTGCCTTCCGCCTAGTTAGAGGGACAGAGAATATATATTATTCTTACACCCATGTGCACACAAATACATATATGTGTATACGGGCTTCCCAGGTGGTGCCAGTGGTAAAGAACCCACCTGCCAATGCAGGAGATGCAAAAGGCTCAATCCCTAGGTTGGGAAGACCCCTGGAGAAGGGAATGGCTACTTACGCTAGTATTCTTGCCTGGAAAATCCTATAGACAGAGGAGCTTGGTGGGCTACAGTCCATGGAGCAGCAAAGAGTTGGACAAAGCTGAGCACACACACACACACAGGGGGCAACCTATAGCCAATCAGTAACAAATATACAGCAAAGTCCTAAAGAAGCACGCTTGTTGTAGCCAGGTCAGGGAGATGCAGCCAGCTCAGCTACAGCAATCCCTTGAGCCACCAGTGAGCGGTCCATATGTAAAGTCAAAAGAACCACATAAAAGACAGAACCATATATTGAACCCAGTATAGCCAAATGCTGTCATTTTAAACTGAAAGCAATTCGAGTTTACTAATGCGGCCCTTTACATTCTATCTTTTTATGCTCTAAGCCTTAGAATCCTGTGTGCATTTGTGTTTACACGACATGTCAGTTGAGCCTGGCCACACTGCAGATTATCAGCAGCCATGTGTGGCTACTGGCTTCTGTACTGGACAGCATGGTTCCAGATGTATGGAGATGGGGGTGTCTGCTGAAGACAGACGCAGGCAGGTGGGCTTGTGGAGCAAGGGGGGTTCAAATGGATGGACATGAAAAGATGTGACTTTGGGTGCTTTTCAGACTCTCTGCTGGCATGAAGGCTCTGGTGGGAGCACCTACTAGAAGGCTCCTTGACCCTGTTCCTTCTGCCTCAAGGAGTTTCTGAATCTGCTCCCTGCTGGTGCACAAGACACACTGGGACCTTGTTCTTGCTCTCTGCGGCCCCTCCGCACCCCCACGCTGTCCCTTCCTTCTTGGGACCTCCTTACTTGGCACAATGCCCAGTGTGTGGAGAGCACAGGTATGTACTTTAAAAAAGTGATTTCTTCGTTGCACCGCATGGCTCTAACTAAATCAAACACAAAGTGAATACCTGAGACAGCCAAACTCTGGCTTCCAGAGCCACAAGGTCTGGCGGAGCCCCAGTTCACCCTCCAGTCACAGAGTCAGGAGCTAAACAAGTGCTGGAGCCATTCCCAGCAGAAAAGCCAACGGGCACCCGCGCTCAAAGAGGGGACGGGTGGGCACACAGCCAGGCTGTGAGCATGGCCCTTGCAAGAGATATCTGACCCGCCACGAGCAAGTCCTGGTCAAGTCCACCTTCTTTTGGCCGCACCGCATGACATGGGGGGATCTTAGTTCCCCAGCCAGGGATGGAATCTGCACCCCCTGCAGTGGAAGCTCGGACTCATACCCACTAGACTGCCAAGGAAGTCCCCAAGTTCGTTGTCTAAGGTAAGATGGACAAGGGAGACCCACGTGGAAGGGAAGTGTGTGGTGATGCATACTGAAAAGGAATTGAGGTGATGCATAAATCAGGAATGAGAAAGATGGAGGTTAGAAGAGGAAGGCAGACCCCCAGAAACCAAGAGTCATTTTACAAGCTGTCCCCCCAACAGCTGAAGACACCCTCCCCTAAGCAAGCGTTTAAAGCTGCCCCTTCTCTGGAAGCCACGCTGGGTCATGTTGGGGGCTGGACCCACGGTGGCCTCCCCCTTCCCCCATCCTGTCTCCTCCCATAGCTAACATCTGGGCAACAATCACAGGCAAGCAAACAAAAGAAGTGGCTTGGGTGAAAAGACAGGACAAGCATTCTCCCCGCAGCTCCCTGCTGAGTCCCAATCACAGATTTCCTATTGGTTTGCAGGAGAAGGAATTTCTGAGTGGTCGCTAAACTCAGCTCAATAATATCATGATCAGAAGGCACGTTCCTTGTGTGGAAGTCACCCAGGACCCATCCGTTGTCAGCACGTGGGAAGGTGACCCCACTGTGCCTGGGTCTTGCAATTTTTCTCAAGTTTTAAATATAGATTTTGTGGGACATTTTCCAGTTTTAAAATGTTTGGAACAACGTCAATAAATTTTTAAACACTGGGCTGGCCCACACTGTGTGAGCCAAAGAAAGCAATCAGTGGGGCTGCCAGCTTGAGATTCCTACTCAAGTTCAAAGAGACCCAGCCGAGGTCCAGCTCCACCACCATTGGGCCATCTGTAGCTCCTCCGTTCCATTCTGTTCTGAGGCTTAATTCGGATCAGGCACATGAAGGGCTTACCAGGGCTTCTGGCACACGGTGAAAGCAGTTAATAGCTGGTGTCGGCTAGCACTACAGAACTTCTGAGATTTATTTCTAACTGTGATATAGGGAGCAGATCACAGGAAACCCTAGAGACAAAACATCTGATACAGGGCTCCTCTCCCACGAATGATTCCCTGTCTCTTTAATTCTGTTTCACGGGTTAGATTTATGTGCTTTCATTTTACTGTCAGAATTTATGAAACTCGATCTGGCTGCATAAAGGCAGCAAGGAAGTCGGGGAAGGTAAAGTGAAAGCGGAGGTTGGTATAAGTTTTCTAGAAAGTACTTTGGTAATGTTTCCCAGGTGGCTCAGTGATAAAGAATCTGCCTGCCAAAGCAGGAGTCATCTCGCAGGATTTGAGAGTTCGATCCCTGGAGGAGCAAATGACAAGCCACTCCAGTATTCTTGCCTGGAAAATCCCACGGACAGAGGAGCCTGACAGGCTACATTCCATGCGGTTGCAAAGAGTCAGACATGACTGAGCACACACACAATGCTTAGCAAAAGATCAAAAAAAAAAAAAAATTGTATGCCTTTTGACTCAGGCATTCCACTGTAAGAAATTTTTAGCCTAAGTAAAAACTGATGGTTTTTTATAAAGACTTAATCCTAAGAATCTTTACGACAAGGAAGACTACAATGAAAACAATTAAGGAAATTAAATGCCCATAAATAGAGTGTTGGTTGCAAGAATTACACTAGAAAGCTGATTTCTGTCTAGCCCCCATGACTCTCAGGGCACTCACAATGTTCTGTGTATGTCTCACACGGACCTCAGTCTCGTTCACTGCTGAGTACACCACTATACACAAGCTAGCACATAATGGTCACCAACAAATATTTAAATACAATCCCAAAGAAAGGCAATGCCAAAGAATGCTCAAACTACCGCACAATTGCACTCATCTCACACACTAGTAAAGTAATGCTCAAAATTCTCCAAGCCAGGCTTCAGCAATATGTGAACCGGGAACTTCCTGATGTTCAAGCTGGTTTTAGAAAAGGCAGGGGAACCAGAGATCAAATTGCCAACATCCACTGGATCATGGAAAAAGCAAGAGAGTTCCAGAAAAACATCTATTTCTGCTTTATTGACTATGCCAAAGCCTTTGACTGTGTGGATCACAATAAACTGTGGAAAATTCTGAAAGAGATGGGAATACCAGACCACCTGACCTGCCTCTTGAGAAACCTATATGCAGGTCAGGAAGCAACAGTTAGAACTGGACATGGAACAACAGACTGGTGCCAAATAGGAAAAGGAGTACGTCAAGGCTGTATATTGTCACCCTGCTTATTTAACTTCTATGCAGAGTACATCATGAGAAACGCTGGACTGGAAGAAACACAAGCTGGAATCAAGATTGCTGGGAGAAATATCAATAACCTCAGATATGCAGATGACACCACCCTATGGCAGAAAGTGAAGAGGAACTCAAAAGCCTCTTGATGAAAGTGAAATTGGAGAGTGAAAAAGTTGGCTTAAAGCTCAACATTCAGAAAACGAAGATCATGGCATCCAGTCCCATCACTTCATGGGAAATAGATGGGGAAACAGTGGAAACAGTGTCAGACTTTATTTTTTTGGGCTCCAAAATCACTGCAGATGGTGACTACAGCCATGAAATTAAAAGATGCTTACTCCTTGGAAGGAAAGTTAGGACCAACCTAGATAACATATTCAAAAGCAGAGACATTACTTTGCCAACAAAGGTTCGTCTAGTCAAGGCTATGGTTTTTCCTGTGGTCATGTATGGATGTGAGAGTTGGACTGTGAAGAAGGCTGAGCGTCGAAGAATTGATGCTTTTGAACTGTGGTGCTGGAGAAGACTCTTGAGAGTCCTTTGGACTGCAAGGAGATTCAACCAGTCCATTCTAAAGGAGATCAGCCCTGGGATTTCTTTGGAAGGAATGATGCTAAAGCTGAAACTCCAGTACTTTGGCCACCTCATGCGAAGGGTTGACTCATTGGAAAAGACTCTGATGCTGGGAGGGATTGGGGGCAGGAGGAGAAGGGGATGACAGAGGATGAGATGGCTGGATGGCATCACTGACTTGATGGTCGTGAGTCTGAGTGAACTCCGGGAGTTGGTGATGGACAGGGAGGACTGGTGTGCTGCGATTCATGGGGTCGCAAAGAGTCAGACACGACTGAGCAACCGAACTGAACTGAACTGAATCATATAGAGTGTGAGTCTACTTTTCTTAAAAAAAAAAAAAAAAAAGGCATGTATTTCTGGAAGTTTTATTTGCGCTTTTCCCTAGATAGGGACTCACTACACTCTCAGAACCTTCTGCCGGCTTTTGTAAGTAAACTTTTTTTTTATTATTACTAATTTATTTATTGTAAGTAAACTGTTACTGGAACAGAGTCATGCTCATTCTTTTACACACCCTCTAGGGCTGCTTTTGCAGGATAATGCAGACCTGAGTACTTGCAACACAGACTATCTGGTCCTTCAGAAAAGTGAGCTGACTCCAGCTCCAGGTCTTAGAGTGTTTAGGAGTGCTTTCACACACGCGCACAAGGTGGGAAACAAATCCTCAGGGAGAGTGCTGGGGAGTTTTGCCCTCCACTGCACAGTGTTTAGTATGGACAACAGAAAAATAATAACATGGCGAATGCAAAATGTGGACACCTCGACCCACCACTTTTTCTTTTCCCCAAAGATTAAACGCTGGCTCCTAATATTGCCTGAAGCTTTCTATTTACTTTAAAATGTTGTTGCTGTTCTTTATCGCAAAGTGGTGTCCAAATCTTTTGTGAAGCCACAGACTGTAGCCCACCAGGCTCCTCTGGTCATGGAGTTTCCCAGGCAAGAATACTGGAGGGGGTTGCCATTTCCACCTCTAGGGGATCCTCCTGACCCAAAGATCAAACCTACATCTCTTCCATTAGCAGCTGGCTTCTTTACCACTGAGCCAGGAGGGAAACAAAACGAATGATATTGCAATTAAAAAAAAAATGTAAAAAAAAAAAAAGACAAATGCCAGTTGCCGCGTGCTTTAGGGACTGGTATTCCTGGAGACCAAGCCCCGCTCCCCGCTCCCCGCTCCCCCCTCACCCCGCGTCCACCGCTGAAGTGTGGTGCAGCTGAGGGCTGGGAACGGGGCGCCAGCCAATAAGCCCTCCTTGGTCCTGGAGTGCCCGGTCCCCTGTGGATGGGAACCCAATCCCTGATCCGGGCGGGCTCTTCTACATCTCAAGCAAGTTGAGTACACCCACCAAACGATAGACCTCTGTGCCGGAAGAGCTTTGAAAAGTCATCACATGTTCCCCAGGGTTCCTGGTGCTGGAGTTCCCACAAGCAGCTTCCGTCCTCCGGAGTCACACCGCCTATGGATGGCAGCACCATCAGCATCGCCACTAGGGCGGGGCTTGGGATTTCTGGGAAAGGGGACGCTACGGAAGAAAGAGTATCCAGACACGAACCCTGGGCTCTTTCCTCCAGCACATTCCACAGGAAGCTACCACCCAGGATACCACTTTCTCTAGGGCTCTGGTTGCCCAACCCACCCTAGCTGGGTGTGGAGAAGTGCTGCCGCCTTGTGGACCTTTTCGCGAACTACAAGTGCCAGAGCGGAACTTGGGGTGGCTCAAGCGTCTCAAAGCTTCAATTCAGTTCAGTTCAGTCGCTCAGTCATGTCCGACTCTTTGCGACCCCATGAATTGCAGAACGCCAGGCCTCTCTGTCCATCACCAACTCCCGGAGTTTACTCAAACTCATGTCCATCGAGTCGGTGATGCCATCCAGCCATCTCATCCTCTGTCATCCCCTTCTCCACCTGCGCCCAATCCCTCCCAGCATCAGAGTCTTTTCCAATGAGTCAACTCGTCACATGAGGTGGCCAAAGTATCGGAGTTTCAGCCTTAGCATCAGTCCTTCCAATGAACACCCAGGACTGACCTCCTTCAGAATGGACTGGTTGGATCTCCTTGCAGTCCAAGGGACTCTCAAGAGTCTTCTCCAGCACCACAGTTCAAAAGCATCAATTCTTCAGTGCTCAGCTTTCTTCAGTCCAACTCTCGCAACCATACATGACCACTGGAAAAACCATAGCCTTGACTAGACGGACCTTTGTTGGCAAAGTAATGTCTCTGCTTTTCAATATGTTATCTAGGTTGGTCCTAACTTTCCTTCCAAGGAGTAAGTGTCTTTTAATTTCATGGCTGCAATGGCCATCTGCAGTGATTTTGGAGCGCAAAAAATAAAGTCTGACACTGTTTCCACTGTTTCCTCATCTATTTCTCATGAAGTGATGGGACTGGATGCCATGATCTTCGTTTTCTGAATGTTGAGCTTTAAGCCAACTTTTTCACTCTCCTCTTTCACCTTCATCAAGAGGCTTTTGAATTCCTCTTCACCTTCTGCCATAGGGTGGTGTCATCTGCATATCTGAGGTTATTGATAGTTCTCCCAGCAATCTTGATTCCAGCTTGTGTTTCTTCCAGTCCAGCGTTTCTCATGATGTACTCTGCATAGAAGTTAAATAAGCAGGGTGACAATATACAGCCTCGACATACTCCTTTTCCTATTTGGAACCAGTCTGTTGTTCCATGTCCAGTTCTAACTGTTGCTTCCTGACCTGCATATAGGTTTCTCAAGAGGCAGATCAGGTGGTCTGGTATTCCCATCCCTTGAAGAATTATCCACAGTTTATCGTGATCCACACAGTCAAAGGCTTTGGCATAGTCAATAAAGCAGAAATAGATGTTTTTCTGGAACTCTCTTGCCTTTTTCCATGATCCAGTGGATGTTGGCAATTTGATCTCTGGTTCCTCTGCCTTTTCTAAAACCAGCTTCAACATCTGGAATTTCCCGGTTCATGTAATGCTGAAGCCTGGCTTGGAGAATTTTGAGCATTACTTTACTAGCGTGTGAGATGAGTGCAATTGTGCGGTAGTTTGAACATTGTTTGGCATTGCCTTTCTTTGGGATTGGAATGAAAACTGACCTTTTCCAGTCCTGTGGCCACTGCTGAGTTTTCCAAATTTGCTGGCATATTGAGTGCAGCACTTTCACAGCATCATCTTTTAGGATTTGAAATAGCTCAACTGGAATTCCATCACCTCCACTTTGTTCGTAGTGATGCTTTCTAGGGCCCACTTGACTTCACATTCCAGGATGTCTGACTCTAGTTGAGTGATCACACCATCATGATTATCTTGGTTGTGAAGCTCTTTTTTGTACAGTTCTTCTGTGTATTCTTGCCACCTCTTCTTAATATCTTATGCTTCTGTTAGGTCCATACCATTCTGTCCTTTTTCGAGCCCATCTTTGCATGAAATATTCCCTTGGTATCTCTAATTTTCTTGAAGAGATCTCTAATCTTTCCCATTCAGTTGTTTTCCTCTATTTCTTTGCATTGATTGCTGAGGAAGGCTTTCTTATCTCTCCTTGCTATTCTTTGGAATTCTGCATTCAGATGCTTATATCTTTCCTTTTCTCCTTTGCTTTTCACTTCTCTTCTTTTCACAGCTATTTGTAAGTCTCAAAGCTTAGGAGCTCAAAAGACACGAGCCTTCAAGCCACGTCCTAGGGCAGGTCATCAAAAAAGAATTCAAAAGACAGCTGACCGTGAAAGCCAATTTCCAGAGGTCAATTTAGATTTAACTCACGTTTTTGTTTTTTTAAATTTTTTCTTCTGTTTGGTTTCTCAAAAGCACATATTTTAAACATGTACCATTTTTTAGGCTGTGAATCAAGACTGCAGCAAGATATCTCAAAGCACCACTCAAAATGGCCATCACCAAAGAGTCCACACACAACTAACGTGGGAAACGGGGCATGCAGGAAACAGAATCCTCCCACCTCTTTTTGAGGAATAGAAGTGAGCAACTGCCAAGACGAAAAATAGTGTGTGCAGGTTCTTGAAAAGACAAAAAAGAGCTACCAAGTGGCCTGACAATCCCACCTCTGGGCCTGGAGGCCATGGCAAACCATACTTAGAAAAGTCACCTGTACCCCAAAGTTCACTGCAGCGCCATGGGCAAAGCAAGCAACCGAAAGCTCCCTGGACAGACGCCCAGAGGAGAAGATGCGGTCACTTGGTACCATGGGATAGGACTCAGCCAGGAAAATGAATTACTGCCTTTGCAGCCACACGGATGGACCTGGAGACAATCGTGCTAACTGAAGGACGACAGACAGGGAATAACAGAACTACTATGACATGTCTTAGGAGTGCAATCTAAGTTCGATAGAAATGCACTCATTAAAGAAACTTACTCAGACTTCAAAAAGAAACTGTGGTTCCCAAGGGGGAAGAACTGGGGTAGAGTGGGGAGGTTAGGGAGAACTTAGAAAGGTGGGATTCACATGTACACAATATTATATGTGATACAGATCATCAAGGAGCACCTTCTGCAAAGCACAGGGAATTCTACTCAGTCTCTAAGAACCTGGACAGGAAAGAAGGTGAATAAGAGCTGATACCTGTGAAGGTATAAGTAAATCCCTTTGGGCTACACCTAAACACACACACACACAGAGAACTGTGTGTCAACTACATTTCAATATAAAAGCAAAATCCAATCTATTTTTTTTTTAAAGGGAAAGTAAACAAAAGCCAAGACTATTGCCCTTAAGCCTCAGGGTCTGGGCTGCTGTCACATCCCAGGAGCCCGGGCACTCGGGGTCCCCCAGGCTCAACTGCGGTGCAGCTGAGGGAGCTGGGGACAAGGTGCCAGCGAATGAACCCCTCCTGGGCCTGAATATCCTGATCCAGGTGGGCCCTCCTACACCTCAGTCAAGTCGAATACACCCCAAAGACGGTGGACCTCTGTGCCGAAAAAACTTTTAAAAGTCACCTGCTCCCCTGGTCTCCCGGGAAAGAGGTGCCTGGGAATCCCACCGGCACCTTCCATTCTCGGGTGTTACCTCTTCTATGGCCAACAGCCCTGCCAGCATTTCCGTTAGGGGGCGGCTTGGGATTTCTGGCAAAGGGCACACTACGCCAGAAAAAGTAAGGAGACACGAGCCCTGGACTCTTTCTTCGGCAGATTCCACCGGAAGCTACCATCCAGGACCACCATTTACTTTCTCTAGGTCTCTGCTTGCCCAAGCCAAGCTAGCGGGGCGCGGAGAAGTGCTGCCGCCTTGTGGATATTTTCTGGAACTACAAGTGCCAGAGCTGTGTTTCAGGGCGCTTCAGAGTCACTAGGTCTGCGGGGCTGTAAAGGACACCAGCGCACACGCCTGTCCTGGAGCGGGTCATCGAAAAAGAATTCAACAGAAGGCGGATCGTGGGGAACCCAATTTCTAGAGGTCAACTTAAATTTAACGCACATGGATTTTTCTTTTTTATTGTTTTTTATTTTTATTTTTTAAAAGCACATATTTTAAACATGCTCCATAAGTCTCATTTTGCATAACTATGAATCAAAACTGCAGCAAGGTATCTTCTTGCACCAGTCACAACAGCCATTACCAAACGGCCTGCACACAAGGAATGTCGGAAATGAGGGCATGCATTGAACAGAACACTCCTAACTTGTTTTGAGGAATGGAAATGGGTAAAAGTGACGAAGGAGAAGACTGTGGATGCTCTCGAAAACACTAAAAACAGAGCTACATCGTGACCCAGAACTCCCATCCCTGGGTCTGTAGTCCAAGGAAACCCAAAATTTGAAAAGACACCTGTCATCTAGATTTCACTGCAGTATCACGGGCAATAGCAAGCAACCAATAGCTCCCTGGATAGATGCCTGGACATGATGTGGTTAATCTGTTCCAGGGAATAGGACTCAATCAGGAAAATTAATTACTGCCTTTGCAGCCACATGAATGGTCCTGCAGATGATCATGCTAACTGAAGGAAGACAGGGAACAGCAGAATGACTATGGTATTTCCTAGGGGTGGGATCTAAACCGCGATACAAATGCACTCATTTATGAACCAACTCAAAGACTACGGAAAGAAACTTACGGTTCCCAAGAGGAATAAATTGTGACAAAGTTGGGGGGGGGGGTAGAGAGAATTTAGGAGGGTGGGATTCACACATACTCAATATTATATATGAAACAGATCATCAAGAAACACCTATGGCAAAGCAAAGGGAACAAACAGTCCCTAAGAACCGGTATAGGAAAAGAACGTGACTATGAGTTGATACAGATATATGAATAAGTGAACCTGTCTGCCCTACACGGAAAAACAAAACAAAACAAAACACTGCACGTCAACTATAATCCAACACAAAGGGAAAAAAAAAAATCAAATGCAAAAAGAAAATCAAAGGAAAATCAAGAAATGCCAAGAATATTGCCCTCAGGCCTTGGGGTTGGGATGTTGTCACATCCCAAGAGCCCCAGCCGACCCGGGTCCGCCAGTTGAATTGTGGTGCAGCTGAGGGAGCTGCGGATGAGGTGCCAGCGAATGAATCCCTCTTGGGCCTAGAGGGCCAGGTCCCCTGTAGATGGGACTCCAATCTACCGATCTAGGCAGGCCCTCCTACACCTTACACAAGTTGACTACACCCCCAGAACGGTGGACCGCTGTGCCAAAAGAGCTTTGAAAAGTCACGTGTTTCCCAGGTCTCCCGGTGCTGCAGTTCCCACCTACAGCCTCCTTCCTTGGGAGTCACCCTGCTTTGTACACAGTACCCTCAGCATTGCCCTTAGGGTGGGGCCTGGGATTTCTGGGATGCGGGAACCCTAGTCGTGAAAAAGCACGGAGACACGAGACCTGGGCTCCTTCTTCCAGCACATTCCACTGGAAGCCACCACTCAGGACACCACTTTCTCTGCGGCTCTGGTTGCCCAAGCCACGCTAGCGGGGCGCGGAGAAGTGCTGCCGTCTTGTGGACATTTTCAAGAACTACAAGTGCCAGAGTGGCGCTTCTGGGCGCTTCAGATTCCCAAGGCCTGAGGGGCTGTCAAGGACGCCAGCCAGAAAACAATTGTCTCCGGCAGGTCAATGAAAAGAATTGAAAAGAGGGCGGATTGTGGGGGAAGCCTATTTCCAGAAGTCAATTTAAATTCAAAGCACACTGCTTTTTGTTTGTTTGTTTTTAAAAGCATGTATTTTCAATATTCTCCATAAGGCTCGTTTTCGAGAGCTGTAAATCAAAACTGCAGCAAGGTGTCTCTCTGCAACAGTCACAACGGGAATCACCAAACTGTCTACACATAAGGAATGGGGGAAAGGCAGGGCGTGCATGAAACAGAACCCTCCTACCTGTTTTGGGGAATGAAACTGGCAACAGCCATGATGGAAAATAGTTTTTCCAGGTTCTTGAAACCACTAAAAACAGAGGTACCACATGACCTGGCAATTCCACCCTTGGGCCTGTATGCCAAAAGGCCCTAATGACCCGGATAACCATGATGGTGTGATCATCCACCTAGAGCCAGACATCCTGAAGTGTAAAGTCAAGTGGGCCTTGGTAGGCATTACTACAAACAAAGCTAGTGGAGATAATGGAATTCCAGTTAAGCTACTTCAAATCCTAAAAGATGATGCTGTTGAAGTGCTGCACTCAATATGCCAGTAAATTTGGAACACTCAGCAGTGGCCACAGGACTGGAAAAGGTCAGTTTTCATTTCTTTTTTTTTTTTTTAATATCAATAATTACTTAATTTTTTTTCCTTATATTTTTTTAATTTTTATTTTATTTTTAAACTTTACATAATTGTATTAGTTTTGCCAAATATCAAAATGAATCTGCCACAGGTATACATGTGTTCCCCATCCTGAACCCTCCTCCCTCCCCATTCCATCCCTCTGGGTCGTCCCAGTGCACCAGTCCCAAGCATCCAGTATCGTGCATGGAACCTGGACTGGCACCTCATTTCATACATGATATTTTACATGCTTCAATGCCATTCTCCCAAATCTTCCCACCCTCTCCCTCTCTCTCAGAGTCCATAAGACTGTTCTATACATCAGTGTCTCTTTTGCTGTCTCGTACACAGGGTTATTGTTACCATCTTTCTAAATTCCATATATATGCGTTAGTATACTGTATTGGTGTTTTTCTTTCTGGCTTACTTCACTCTGTATAATAGGCTCCAGTTTCATCCACCTCATTAGAACTGATTCAAATGTATTCTTTTTAATGGCTGAGTAATACTCCATTGTGTATATGTACCACAGCTTTCTTATCCATTCATCTGCTGATGGACATCTAGGTTGCTTCCATGTCCTGGCTATTATAAACAGTGCTGCGATGAACATTGGGGTACACGTGTCTCTTTCCCTTCTGGTTTCTTCAGTGTGTATGCCCAGCAGTGGGATTGCTGGATCATAAGGCAGTTCTATTTCCAGTTTTTTAAGGAATCTCCACACTGTTCTCCATAGTGGCTGTACTAGTTTGCATTCCCACCAACAGTGTAAGAGGGTTCCCTTTTCTCCACACCCTCTCCAGCATTTATTGCTTGTAGACTCTTGGATCGCAGCCATTCTGACTGGTGTGAAATGGTGCCTCATAGTGGTTTTGATTTGCATTTCTCTGATAATGAGTGATGTTGAGCATCTTTTCATGTGTTTGTTAGCCATCTGTATGTCTTCTTTGGAGAAATGTCTATTTAGTTCTTTGGCCCATTTTTTGATTGGGTCATTTCAGTTTTCATTTCAATCCTAAAGAAGGGCAATGCCAAAGAATGTTCACACTACCCCACAGTTGCACTCATTTCACATGCTAGCAAGATTATGCTCAAAATCCATCAAGCTAGGTTTCAACAGTACTTGAACTGAGAACTTCCAGGTGTACATACAACCTGGATTTAGAAAAGGCAGAGGAACCAGAGATCAAATTGCAAACATCCACTGGACCATAGAAAAAGCAGGAGAATTCCAGAAAAACATCTACTTTTGCTTCATTGACCAGGCCAAAGACTTTGACTTTGTGGATCACAACAAACTGAAAATTCTTAAAGAGATGGGAATACCAGACCACCTTACCTGCCTCCTGAGAAACCAGTATGCAGGTCAAGAAGCAACAGTTAGAACTGGACATGGAATAACAGACTGGTTCAAAATCGGGAAAGGAGTACATCAAGGCTGTATATTGTCACCCTGCTTATTTAACTTATATGCAGAGAACATCATCTGGAATGCTAGGCTGGATGAAGCTCAAGATGGAATCAAGATTGCCGGGAGAAATATCAGTAACCTTGACGTGCAGATGAAACCATCCTAATTGTAGAAACGGAAGAGGAACTAAAGAGCCTCTTGATGAAGGTGAAAGAGGAGAGTGAAAAAGCTGGCTTAAAACTCAACATTCAAAAAACTAACATAATGACATCGGGTCCCTTCACATTATGGCATCCAGTCCCATTCAGTTCAGTTCAGTCACTCAGTCGTGTCCGACTCTTTGTGACCCCATGAATCGCAGCACGCCAGGCCTCCCTGTCCATCACCAACTCCCGGAGCTCACCCAGACTCAGGTCCATCGAGTCAGTGATGCCATCCAGCCATCTCATTCTCTGTCATCCCCTTCTCCTCCTGCCCCCAATCCCTCCCAGCATCAGAGTCTTTTCCAATGAGTCAACTCTTCGCATGAGGTGGCCAAAGTACTGGAGTTTCAGCTTTAGCATCATTCCTTCCAAAGAAATCCCAGGGCTAATCTCCTTCAGAATGGACTGGTTGGATCTCCTTGCAGTCCAAGGGACTCTCAAGAGTCTTCTCCAACATCACAGTTCAAAAGCATTAATTCTTCGGCGCTCAGCCTTCTTCAGTCCAACTCTCACATCCATACATGACCACAGGAAAAACCATAGCTTTGACTAGACGGACCTTTGTTGGCAAAGTAATGTCTCTGCTTTTGAATATGCTATCTAGGTTGGTCCTAACTTTTCTTCCAAGGAGTAAGCGTCTTTTAATTTCATGGCTGCAGTCACCATCTGCAGTGATTTTGGAGCCCCCCAAAATAGAGTCTGACACTGTTTCCACTGTTTCCTCATCTATTTCCCATGAAGTGATGGGACCAGATGCCATGATCTTCGTTTTCTGAATGTTGAGCTTTAAGCCAACTTTTTCACTCTCCTCTCACTTTCATCAAGAGGCTCTTTAGTTCCTCTTCACTTTCTGCCATAAGGGTGGTGTCATCTGCATATCTGAGGTTATTGATATTTCTCCCGGCAATCTTTACTTCAAAGCAAAAAATGGGAAAAAAAGGAAACACTAACAGATATCATGTTCTTGGGCTCCAAAATCACCTCCAATGGTAACTGCAGCCATGAAATTAAAAGATACTTGCTTTGGAAGAAAAGCTATGACAAACTTAGACAGTGTATTAAAAAGAGAGATATCACTTTGCCAACAGTCAAAGTTGTAGTCAAAGCTATGATTTTTCCAGTAGTCATGTATGGATGTGAGAGTTGGACCATAAAGAAGGCTGAGCGCCCAAGAATTGATGCTTTCGAACTATGGTGCTGAAGAAGACTCTTGAAAGTCCCTTGGACTGCAAGGAGATCAAACTAGTCAATCCTAAAGGAAATCAACTCTGAATATTCATCGGAAGGAATGATGCTGAAGCTGAAGCTCCAATACTGTGGCCACCTGATGCAACGAGCTGACTCATTGAAAAAGACCCTGATGCTGGGAAAGACTGAAGACAGGAGGAGAAGGGGGAGGCAGAGATGAGATAGTTGGATGGACTAACCGACTCAGCGGACATGAGTTTGGCAAACTTCAGGAGATGGTGAAGGACAGGGAAGCCTGGCACGCTGCAGTGCATGGAGTTGCAAAGAGCTGGACACGACTGAGCAACTGAACAACCACGTGACCTGGCAATCCCACCCCGGGGCCTGTATGCCAAGGAAAACCATAATTTGAAAAGACACCTGTACTCTAAAGAAGTTAGGAAGGTGGGATTCAAACACACGCAATATCATGTATGAAAGAGATCATCAAGAAGCACCTACTGCACAGCACAGGGAACGCTACCCAGTCTCCAGAACCTGTACAAGAACGAAAGTGAATAAGAGCTGATATGCTGCTGCTGCTGCTAAGTCGCTTCAGTCGTGTCCGACTCTGTGCGACCCCAGAGACGGCAGCCCAGCAGGCTGCCCCATCCCTGGGATTCTCCAGGTAAGAACACTGGAGTGGGTTGCCATTTCCTTCTCCAATGCATGAAAGTGAAAAGTGAAAGTGAAGTCGCTCAGTTGTGTCCGACTCTTCTCGACCCCATGGACTGCAGCCTACCAGGCTCCTCCATCCATGGGATTTTCCAGGCAAGAGTACTGGAGTGGGGTGCCATTGCCTTCTCCGAAGAGCTGATATATGTATATGCATAAAGTAATCCCTTTGTGCTACACCAAAAACAACCGCAACACTGTAAGTCAACTGCAACCCAATATAGAAGCAAAATCAAATCTAAAAAGGAAAAAAGGAAACTAAACCAAAGCCCTTAGGCTTCAGGGAATGGGCTAGTGTCACATGCCAGGGCCCAGGCTGCCCAGGGTCCCCCAGGCTGAACTGTGGGGCAGCTGAGGGAGCTGGGGACGAGGTGCCAGAGAATGAACCCCTCTTGGGCCTGGAAGACCGGGTCTCCTGTGGATGGGACCCCACTCTCCTGATCCAGAAGAGTGGGGTCCCTCTTACACCTCAAGCAAGTCGAGTAATCCAAACAACGGTGGACCTCTGTGCCAGAAGAGCTTTGAAAAGTCACCTGCTCCCCAGGGCTCTGCGTGCTGGGGTTCCCACTGGCAGCCTCCTTCCTTGCAAGTCATCCTGCCTATGGACGAAAGCACCCTCAGCATCGCCATTATGACGAGGCTTGAGATTTCTGAGAAGGGGCCAGGCTACGTGGAAAAAGTACCAAAACAGGAGCCCTGGGATCTTTCTTCTGGCACACTCCACTGGAAGCCGCCACCCAGGAACACCGCTTTCTCTAGGGCGCTGGTTGCTCAAGCAGCCCTAGCGGGGCACAGGGGAGTGCTGCCACCTTGTGGACATTTTCTGGAACTACAGGCGCCAGAGCTGTGCTTCTGGGCGCCTCAGAACCACGAGGCCTGTAAAGGACACCAGCCTATAAGTAATGTCCACTGGCAGGTCATCAAAAAAGAATTCAAAAGAGGGCAGATCATGCGGAAGCCAATTTCCAGAGGTCAATTTAAATTAGACGCACTTTTTTTTTTCCCTCTTCTGTTTTTTTTTTTTTAAAAAGCACATATTTTAAATATGCTCCATAATTTTCATTATCCAGAGCTGCAAATCACTGCAGCAAGGTAACTGCTTATAGCAGTCACAGTGGCCATCACCAATCAGTCCACACACAAGGAATGCGGGAAAGGAAGGGCATGCATGAATCAGGACCCTCCTACCTTGCTTTGAGAAATGGAAGTGGGCAACAGCCACCATGGAAGACAGTGAGGTCAGTCTTGAAAAAGCAAAAACAGAGCTATCACATGACCTGGCAACCCCACCCCTGGACCTGTAGGCCAAGGAAAATCACAATTTGAAAAGACACCTGTACCCTGAAGTTCACTGCAGCACCACAGGCAACAGCAAGCGAACAGCAGCTCCCTGGACAGACGCCCGGAGAAGACGACGTGGTCAGTCTGTACCATGGAACAGGACTAAGCCAGGAAAATGAATTATTGGCCTTGGCAGCCACATGGATGGACCTGGAGATGATCATGCTGACTGAAGCAAGTGAGACAGGGAACAACAGAACTTCTATGACATCTATTAGAGGTGGAATCTAAAACATGATATAAATGCACTCATTTGTGAAACAGACTCAAAGACTGTGGAAAGAAACTTATGTTTCCCAAGGGATAAAAAAATGAGGTAAAGTGGGGAGGGTAGGGAGAACTCAGGAGGATAAGATTTACACATACACAATACTACATATGAACTAGATCATCAAGAAGTGCTTACTGCAAAACACAGGCAACGCTCCTCAAACAGTCTCTAATAAACCATACAGGAAAGGACGTAACTAAAAGTTGAGGTATATAGATATATATATGAATAAGTGAATCTGTGTGGAATACACTGAAAACAATCACAGCATCGTAAGTCCACTACGTCCCAACATAAAGGAAAAGTCAAATCTAAAAA
Organism: Bubalus kerabau; assembly: GCF_029407905.1. Taxonomy (NCBI): domain Eukaryota; kingdom Metazoa; phylum Chordata; class Mammalia; order Artiodactyla; family Bovidae; genus Bubalus; species Bubalus kerabau. The sequence goes on along the minus strand of NC_073643.1, from coordinate 33,801,411 downwards.
AAAGAAAGAGAAGTAAAAAATACTGCCCTTAGGTCCCAGGGCCTGGGCTGTTGTCACCTCCAGGAGCAAGGGCTGACCCAGGTCCCCCAGGATGAACTGTGATGCAGCTGATGGAGCTGAGGGCAAGGTGCCAGCAAATGACACCTTTCTGGGCCTCCAGTGCCCAGTCCCCTGTGGATAGGACTCCTGATCCAGGTGGGCCCTCCCACACCTCAAGCAAGTCGAGTATACCAAAAAAATGGTGGACTTCTGTGCCAAAACAGCTTTGAAAACTTACCTGCTCCCCAGGTTTCCTGATGCTGGGGTTCCCACTAGAAGCATCTTTCCTTGAGAGTCACTGAGTCATGCCCTTTGTTTGAGAGCACTCTCAGCATCGCTGTTAGGGCAGGGCTTGGGATTTATAGGAAAGGGCACACGATGCCGGAAAAGTACCAAGATGTGAGCCCTGGGCTCTTTCTCCTGACACATTCCACTAGAAGCCACCACCCAGGACACCACTTTCTCTAGGGCTCTGGTTGCCCAAGCCACCCTAGCGGGGCGTGGAGAAGTGCTGCCGCCTTGTGGAACTTTGCTGGAACTACAAGTGCCCAAGTGGTGCTTCTGGCTCTTCAGAGTCACAAGGCTTGCAGGGCTGTAAGGGACACCAACCCGCAAGCAATGTCCTTTGGCTGGTCATCGAAACAAATTCAAAAGAGGGCGGATCGTTCGGAGTCACTTTCCCAAGCTCAACTTAACTTTACCAAACACGAGTTTTGGGTTTTTTTTTTTTTCCCCTTGTTTTTTAAAAAGCATATATTTTAAATATGTTCCCTAACGCTCATTTTCGAGAGCTGCAAATCACAACTTCAGCAAGGGATCTCTCTGCACCATTCACAATGGTCATCACCAACGGTCTGCACACAAGGAATGCAGGAAAGGAGGACATGCCAGAAACAGAACTCTTCTACCTTGTTCTGAGAAATGGAAGTGAGCAACCGCCACCATGGAGAACAGTGTGGATGTTCTTGAAAGAACTAAGAACACAGCTACTACATGACCTGCCAGCCCACCCCTGGGCTGTAGGCCAAGGAAAATCGTAATCTCAAAAGACTCCTGTACCCTAAAGTTCACTGCAGCACCATGGGCAACAGCAAGCGAGCAACAGCTCCCTGGCCAGATGCCTGCAGAAGAAGACATGGTCAGCCTGTACCGTGAAACAGGACGCAGCCAGGAAAGCGAATTACTGCCTTTGCAGCAACATGGACCTGCAGATGGTCAAGCTAAACAAAGGAAGTCAGACAGGGGACAACAGAACAACTATGACATCTCTTAGGGGTGGAATCTAAAACAGGATAAAAAAGCCTGCATGAATGACACAGGCTCAGAGACGTCTAAAAGAACTTGTGGTTCCCAAGGGGGGAAAATGAGGGTAAAGAGCAGGGGCAGGAAGAACTCAGGAGAGTGGGATTCACACATACACAATACTGTATATGAACTAAATCATCAAGAAGCGCCTACTGCAAAGCACAGGGAATCCTACTTAAATAGTCTCTAAGAACCTGGACAGCAAAGAGTGTGAACACGAGATGGTATACGTGTAAGTGAATCCATTTGTGCTATACTGAAAAAACGAAACCACCAGAAGTCAACTATATTTCAACATTAAATCAAAAACAAATCTAAAAACAAAAAAATAAGGAAAAGTAAATAAAGCCAAGAATATTGCCCTTAGGGCTCGGGCACTTGGCTGTTGTCATACCCCAGGAACCCAGGGCCGCCTGGGGTCCCCAGATGAACTGTGGTGCGGCTGAGTGAATCTGGGAGGAGGTGCCAGCGAATGAACCCCTCTTGGTCCTGGAGTTCCTGCTCCCCTGTGGATGGGACCTGAATCCCTTGATCCAGTGGGACCTCCTATGCCTCACACAAGTCGAGTACAACAACAACAAAAAAACGATGGGCGTCTGTGCCAAAAAGAGCTTTGACAAGTCACCTGCTCCGCTGGTCTCCCGGTGCTGGGGTTCCCACCGGCAGCTTCCACCCTCAGGAGTCACCCCCTCTATGGCTACAGCATGGTCGGCATCGTTGTTTGGGTGCAGCTTGGGATTGCTGGGTAAAGGCACACTATGTGGAAAAAAGTACCAAGACAGGAGCCCGGGGCTGTTTCTTCTGGCACATTCCCCTGGAAGCTACCACCTAGGACACCATGTTTTCTAGGGCTCTGGTTGCCCTAACCACCCTAGCAGAGCATAGAGAAGTGCTGCCGTTTCGTGGATGTTTCGCACAAGTGCCAGAGCAGAGTTTCTGAGCGCTTCAGAGTCACCTGGGCTGCAGAGCTGTAAAGGACGTTGTTGCTGTGCAGTCACCCAGTTGTGCCCGATTCTTTGTGACCCCAAGGACTGTAGCACGAGGCTTCCCTGTCCTTCACCATCTCCCGGAGTTGGTGCATACTAAGTCACTTCAGTCATGTCAGATCCTTTGTGACCCTATGGGCCATAGCCTGCTAAGCTCCTCTGTCCATGGGATTCTCCAGGCAAGAACTGGAGCAGGCTGCCGTGTCCCCCTCCAGGAGATCTTCTCGACTCAGGGATCGAATCCAAGTCTCTTATGTCTCCTGCATTGGCAGGCTGGTTCTTTACCACTGGTGCCACCTGGGAAGCCCGTAAAGGACACCAGCCTGCAAGCAATGGCAGGTCATCGAAAAAGAATTCAAAAGAGGGCAGATCTTGGGGAACCCAATTTCCAGAGGTCAATTTTAATTTAACACACACATTTTTTTCTTTTTTCTTATTTTTTTTTAAGAAGCACATACTTTAAACATGCTCCATAAGGCCCCTTTTTAGAGAGCTAGGAGTCAAAACTGCAGGAAGGTATCTCCTCGCATCAGTCACAATGGCTATCAACAAACAGTCGATTCACAAGGAAAGCAGGAAAGCAAGGGCATGCATGAAACAGGACCCTCCTATCGCGTTTTGAGGAATGGATGCAGGCAGCAGCCACGATGGAGAACAGTGTGGAGGTTCTTGAAACACTAAAAACAGAGCTGCCACGCTGCCGGGCAACACCACTCCTCAGCCTGATGTCAAGAAAAACCATAATTTGAAAAGACAGGTGCGCCTCAAAATTAACTCTGCACTGGTGGCAAGAGCAAGCACCAAAAGCTGCCTGGACAGATGCCCGGACGGGAAGATGAAGTCAGTCTGTACCATGGAATAGGACTCAGCCACGAAAACGAAGTACTGCCTTTGCAGCCACGTGAGTGGACCAGGAGGTGATCATGCTGACTGAAGAACGTCAGACAGGGAACAACAGATTGACCATGATATCTTTTAGAGATGGATTCTAAAATATGATACTACTGCACTGATTCATGAAACAGATTCAAAGACTTCAAAAAGAAGGCTATCTTTCCAAGGAGGGAATCATGGGGGCAAAGTTGGAGGACAGTAGGGAGAACTTAGGAAGGTGCGATTCACACATACACAATACAATAATGAGCTAGATCATCAAGAAGCACCTCCTGCAAAGCACAGGGAACGCTACTCAAACAGTCTCTAGTAACCTGTACAGGAAAGAACGTGAATAAGAGTTGACCTATATGTATATGTATAAGTGAATCAGTTTGCCCTACATCAAAAACAAAACAAAACAAAACAAAAAAACCGAACACTGAAAGTCAACTATATTTCAACATTAAACAAAATCAAATCGAAAAAGAAAAAAAGGAAAGGAAAGTATCACCAAGAATATTGCCCTTAGGCCCCGGGGACTGGGCTGTCACCTCCCAGGTGCCGGGGTCTCCCCGGGTCCCCCAGGCTGAACTGTGCTGCAGCTGAGGGAGCTGGCGATATGGTGCCAGCAAATGAACCCCTCTTGGGTCTGGCCTCTCCAGTCCCCTGTGGATGGGACCCGAATCTCCTGATCAAGGCAGGTCCTCCTACACCTCATGCAAGTCGAGTACACCCAAGAAACGGTGGACCTCTGCGCCGAAACAGCTTTGAAAAGTCATCTGCTCCCCAGGTCCCTGCTGCTGGGGCTCCCACCTGCAGCCTCCTTCCGTGGAGTCACCACGGAGAAGGAGCTCGTGCAGCCTTGACATCGTCCTTATGGTGGGACTTGGGATTTCTGAGAAAGGGGAACGCTACGCAGCAAAGAGTACCCAGACAGGAGCCCTGGGCTCTTTCTTCTAGCTCATTCCACTGGAAGCTACCACTCAGGACACCACTTTCTCTAGGGCTCTGGTTCCCCAAGCCACCCTAGAGGAGCGTGGAGAAGTGCTGCCTCCTTGTGGACGTATCCTGGAACTACAAGTGTCAGGGCGGAGCTTCTGGGCGCTTCAGTCACAAGGCCTGCAGGGCTGTAAGAACACCTGCCTGCAAGCAATGTCCTGTGTGTGTGTGCGCGGGGTGGCGGGGGGAGTGGGGGGAGTCAATGTCCAGAGCTCAATTTAAATTTAACCTGACATGGTTTTTTTCTTTTTCCTCTATTCGTTTTTTTTTTTTAAAGCATCACATATTTTAAATTTGCTCCATATGTTCATTTTCGAGAGCTGTGAATCAAAACTGCAGCAAGGCATCTCCCTGCACAACTCACAATGGCCCTGACCAAACACTCTACACACAGGAATTCGGGAAAGGGAGGGAATGCATGAAACAGAACCTTTCTAACCTGCTTTCAGGAATGGAAGTGGGCAACAGCCACAATGGAGAACGGTGCGGAGGTTCTTGAAACACTAAAAACAGAGCTACCGTGTGACCTGGCAATCCCACCCGTGGACCTGCAGACCAAGGAAAGTCATAATCTGGAAAATCACCTGTACCTCAAAGTTCACTGCAGGACCATGGGCAATGCAAGCAACCGAAAGCTCCCTGGACAGACGCCTAGAAAAGATGTGCCGATCTGTCCCATGGGTGGCACTAGGGAAACAAAAACCGGCCTGCCAGTTCAAATGACCTAAGAGACACAGTTTCGATCCCCGGGTCAGGATGATACCCTGGAGGAGGGTGTGGCAAGCCACTCCAGTGTTCTTGCCTGGAGAAGCCTATGGACAGAGAGGCCTGGCGGGCTACCATCCATAGAGTCGCAAAGAGTAGGACACGCATGAAGCGACTTAGCACATACCATGGACCAAGACTCAGCCATGAAAATGAATTACTGCCTCTGCAGCCACATGAATGGACCTGGAGATGATCATGAAGGAAGTCACACAGGGAACAACAGAAGGACTATGATATCTCTTAGAGGTGGAATCTAAAACGTGATGCAAATGTACCCATTTATGAAACAGACTCAAATATTTTGAAAAGAAACACGTGGTCCCCAAGGAGAAAAAAATTGGGGTAAAAGAGGGAGGGCAGAGGGAACTTAGAAGGGTGGGATTCAAACATACACGATAATATATATGAAACATCATCAGAAGGACCTACTGCAAAGTGCAGGGAACCCTACGCAACCAGTCTCCAATAAGCAGTACAGAAAAGAACGTGAATAAGAGCTGATGTATGTGTATGTATAAGTGAATCCGTTTGCACTACATGGAGAACAACCACACCACCAGAAGTCAACTATATTCCAATGTAAAAGCAAAATCTACTCTAAAAAGTAAAGAAAAGGAAGGTAAAGAAAACCGAAGAATATTGCCCTTAGGACTTGGTGACTTGGCTGTTGTAACATCTCCGGAGACTGGACTTCTGGGGGTCCCGCAGGCTGAACTGTCGTGCAGCTGAGGGAGCTGGGGATGAGGTGCCAGTGAAAGATTCCCTCTTGGGCCTGGAGTGCTGGCTCTCCTGAGGATGGCACCCCAATCTCCTGATCCAGGTGGGCCCTCCTACACTTCACGCAAGTCGACTAACCAAAACAACAGCGGACCTCGGAGCCGAAAGAGCCTTGAAAAGTCACCCGCTCCCCCGGTCTCCTGGTGCTGGGGCTCTCTCACCTGCAGCCTCCTTCCTCGGGAGTCACTCTGCCGATGGACAACAGCACCATCAGCATCGCCAGCAGGGCGTAGTTTGGGATTTCTGGAAAGTGGGGAACGCTTCTTGGGAAAAAGTACGGACACACGAGCCCTGCCCTCTCACTTCTCGCTTCCACCCTCCACTGGAAGCTACCACCCGGAACTCCCCTTTATCTAGGGCTTTCAATAGGAACAAGCCAACCTAGCGGGGCACGGAGAAGTGCTGCCGCCTTGTGGACGCTTCCCGGAACTACAAGTGCTAGAGCCGCGCATTCCCACGCTTCAGAGTCACAAGGCCTGCGGGGCTGTAAAGGCCACCAGCCAGAGAGTAATATCCCTATGCAGGTCAACGACAAAGAATTCGAAAGAGGGCAGATGGCGGGATAACCGATTTCCAGAGGTCAATATAAATCTGACTCACACAGTTCTTTTTTTCCCTGCTGTTAGGTTTCTTAAAAAGCCCATGTTTTACATATATTCCACAATACTCATTTGAAGGGCTGCGAATTAAAAGTGCAGCCAGGTATCTTCTTGTACCAGTCACAGTGGCCGTCACCAAACACTCCACACACAAGGAACGTGGGAAAGGGAAGCAATGCCTGAAACCGAGCCCTCCTACCTTGTTTTGAGGAAGGGAAGTGGCAACAGCCACGATGGAGAACAGTTCCAGGTTCTTGAAAACGTTAAAACAGAGGTACCACATGACCTGACAATTCCATCCCCGGGGCCTGAAGGCCAAAAAAGTCTTCATGACTCGGATAACCACGATGGTGTGATCACTCACCTAGAGCCAGACATGCTGAAGTTTGAAGTCAAGTGAGCCTTAGGAAGCATCATACGAACAAAGCTAGTGGAGATGATGGAACTCCAGCTGAGCTATTTCAATCCTAAAAGATGATGCTGTGAAAGCGCTGCACTCAATATGTCAGAAAATTTGGAAAACTCAGCAGTGGCCACAGGACTGGAAAGGTCAGTTTTCATCCAACCCCAAAGAAGGGCAATGCCAAAAATGTTCAAACTACCCCACAGCTGCATTCATTTCACATTCTAGCAAGGAAATGCTCAAAATTCTCCAAGCTAGGCTTCAACAGCATGTGAACCAAGAACTTCCAGATGTTCAAGCTGGATTTAGAAAAGGCAGAGGAACCAGAGATTAAATTGCCAACATCCACTGGGTCATGGAAAAGACAAGGGAATTCCAGAGAAACATCTACTTTTGCTTTATTGACTACACTAAAGCCTTTGACTGTGTGGATCACAACAAACTGTGGAAAATTCTGAAAGAGATGGGAATACCAGACCAGCTTACCTGGCTCCTGAGAAACCTGTATGGAGTCCAAGAAGCAACAGTTAGAACCAGACATGGAACAACAGGCTGGTCCAAACTGGGAAAGGAGTATGTCAAAGCTGTATATCGTCACCCTGCTTATTTAACTTATATGCAGAGTACATCATGCGAAATGCTGGGCTGGATGAAGCTCAAGGTGGAGTCAAGACTGCCAGGGGAAATATCAATAACCTCAGATAAGTAGATGACACCACTCTAATGGCAGAAAGTGAAGAGCAACTAAAGAACCTCTTGATGAGGGTGAAAGAAGAGAGTGAAAAAGCTGGCTTAAAACTCAACATTTAAAAAACTAACATCATGGCATCTGGTCCCATCACTTCAAGGCAAATAAAAGGAAAAAAAGGAAACAGTGACAGACTTTATCTTTTTGGGCTCCAAAATCACTTCCGATGGTGACTGATGCTGAAGCTGAAGCTCCAGTACCTGAAGCCACCTGATGCAAAGAGCCGACTCATTGGAAAAGACTCTGATGATGGGAAAAATTGAGGGCAGGAGGAGAAGGTGGCGACAGAGGATGAGATGGTTGGATAGGATCACCGACTCAACAGACATGAGTCTGGCAGACTCTGGGAGATAGTGAAGGACAGGGAAGCCAGGAGTGCTGCAGTCCATGGGGTCTCAAGAGTTGGACATGAACGAGCTACTGAACAGCCACATGACCTGGTAATACAACCCCTGGGCCTGTATGCCATGGAAAACCATAATTTCAAAAGACATCCATACTCTAAAGAACTTCAGAAGGTGGGATTCAAACATACTCATTATTATGTAAGAACTAGATCATCAAGGAACACCTACTGCAAAGCACAGGGAACGCTACTCAGTCTCTTAGAACCTGTACAAGAAAGAAAGTGAATAAGCTGATGCATGTGGAAGTGAATCCCTCTGCGCTACACCGAAACAACTGCAGCACCGTAAGGGAACTATATTCCAATACAGAAGAAAAATCAAATCTAAAAGAAAAAAAAAGTAAACCAAAGCCAAAAATATTGCCTTTAGGCCTCAGGGACTGGCTGTTGTCACATCCCAACACCCTGGTCGCCCCAGGTCACCCAGGCTAAACCGTGGTGCAGGTGAGGGAGCTGGGGACAAGGTGCCAGCAAATAAACCCCTCTTGGTCCTGGAGTGCCCGGTCCTCTGTGGATGGTACCCCAATCTCCTGATCTAGGAGGACTGCACTCATTTCACATGCTAGCAAAAAGTGAAAAGTGAAAACAAAAGTTGCTCAGTCATGTCCAACTCTTTGCGACTCCATGGACTATACAGTCCATGGAATTCACCAGGCCAGAATACTGGAGTGGGTAGCCTTTCCCTTTTCCAGAGGATCTTCCCAACCCAGGGATCGAACCCAGATCTCCTGCATCACACATGGATTTTTTACCAGCTGAGCCACAAGGGAAGCCCTAGGAAATATTAAAAATCCTTCAAGCTAGGGTTCAACAATATGTGAATCGAGAACTTCCAGATGTACAAGCTGAATTTTTAAAAGATTAAACTACTAACATCTGCTGGATCATAGAAAAAGTATGGGAATTCCAAAAAAACATCCACTTATGTCTGCTTCATTGACTACACTAAAGCCTTTGACTGTGTGGATCACAACAAACTGTGGAATATTCTAGAAGTGATGGGAATACCAGACCACTTTACCTACCTCCTGACAAACCTGTATGCAGGTCAAGAAGCAGCAGTTAGAACTGGACATGAATATTGGACTGGTTCAAAATTGACAAAGGAGTACGTCAAGGATGTATATTGTCACCCTGCTTATTTAACTTCTATGCAGATTACATCATACAAAAATGGGCTGGATGAAGCACAAGCTGGAACCAAGATTGTCAGGAGAAATATCAAAGCCACAGACATGCCCACGATACCACTTTAATGGCAGAAAGTGAAGAGGAACTAAAAAGCGTCTTGATGAAAGTGAAAGAGGAAGAGTGAAAAAGCTGCCATAAAATTCCAAGATTCAACTAATGAAGATCATGACTTCCGATCCCATCACTTCATGGCAAACAGATGGGGAGAAAGTGGAAACAGCATCAGATTTCATTTTCTTGGGCACCAAAATCACTGTGGACAATGACTGCCACCATGAAATTAAAAGAGCTCGCTCCTTGGAAAAAAAAATCTACGACAAACCTAGACAAGGAATTAAAGTGCAGAGACATCACTTTGCTGACAAAGGTCCTCATAGTTAAAACTATGGTTTTTCCAGTAGTCATGTATGGATGTGAGAGCTAGACCATAAAGAAGGCTGAGAGCCCAGGAATTGATTCTTTCAAACTGTGGTGCTGGAGAAGACTCTTGAGACTCCCTTGGATGGCAAGGAGACCAAACCAGTTAATCCGAAAGGAAATCAACCCTGAATATTCATTGGAAGGTCTTGTGCTGAAGCTGAAGCTCCAATACTTTGGCCGCCTGATGTGAAGAGCCAACTCATTGGAAAAAACCCTGATAATGGGAAGGACTGAGGGCAAGAGGAGAAGAGGGTAACAGAGGATGAGATGGCTGGATCGTAACACTGACTTAGTGGACATGAGTTTGGGCAGACTCCAGAAGATAGTGAAGGACAGGGAAGCCTGGCGTGCTGCAGTCCAGGTGGTCACAAACAGTCAGGCTTGACTTAGGGACCGAACAATGAACAGCAACAGAGAAATGCCAAGAATACTGCCCTTAGGTTCAGGGACTGGGCTGCTGTCACACCCAGGAGCAAGGGCTGACCCAGGTCCCTCAGGCTGAACTGTTGTGCAGCTGAGGGAGTTTGGGATCAGATACCTGGGGATGAATCCCTCATGCGCCTGAAGTGCCCCATGACCTGGGGATGGGATCCCAATCTCCTGATCCAGGTGGGTCCCCCTACACCTCACGCAAGTCAAGTAAATCCTGGAAAAGGTGGACCCCTGAGCAGAAAAAGCTTTGAAAACCTGCCCGCTCCCCAGGTCTCCTGGTGCTGGGGTTCCCACAGGCAGCCTTCTTTCCTTGGGAGTCACCCAGCCTATGGAGGACAGCATTAGGGCGGGGCTTGGGATTTCTGGGAAAGGACATGCTACGTGGGGAAAAGCACCGAGACACTAACCCTGGACTCTTTCTTCAGGCACATTCCACTGGAAGCTACCACCCAGGAGCTCCATTTTCTCTAGGGCTCTAATTGCCCAGGCTTTCCTGGTAGCTCAGACAGTAAAGCGTCTGCCTACAATGCGGGAGACCCAGGTTCAATCCCTGGATCGGGAAGATCCCCTGGAGAAGGAAATGGCGACCCACTCCAGTACTCTTGCCTGGAAAATCCCGTGGACTGAGGAGCCTGGTAGGCTACAGTCCATGGGGTCACATAGAGTCAGACACGACTGAGCGACTTCACTTTCTAGTTGCCCAAGCACCTAGCAGGGCGCTGAGAAGTGCTGCCACCTTGTGGACGTTTCCCAAAACTACAAATGTCAGAGCAGTGCTTCTGAGAGCTTCAAAGTCACCAGGCCTGCAAGGCTATAAAGGACATGCTTGCTAAGTCGCTTCAGTCGTATTAGACTCTTTGCGACCCTATAGACCGTAGCCAGCCAGGCTCCTCTGTCTATGGGATTCTCCAGGTAAGAACGCTGGAGTGGGTTGCCATGTCCTCCTCCAAGGGATCTTCCCAACTCAGGAATGGAGTCAGGGATTGAATCCACGTCTGGTAAGTCTCCTGCATTGGCAAATGGGTTCTTTACCACTAGTGCCACCTGGGAAGCCTGTAAAGGTCACCAGCCTGCAAACAATGTCCTCGGGCAGGTTATGGAAAAAGAATTAAAAAATGGGCGGATCGTGGAGAACCGAGTTTCCAGCAGTCATTTTAAATTTAATGAACACATTTTATTCTTTTTTCTTCTCTTTGGTCTTTAAGAAGCACATATTTTAAACATGCTCCATAAGAGAGCTAGGAATCAAACATGCTCCCCTTTTAGAGAGCGAGGAATCAAAACTGCAGCAAGGTATCTCCTCTCACCACTCACAAGGGCCATCACCAAACAGTCGACCCACAAGGAACAAGTGAGAGCAAGAGCATGCATGAAACAGGAGCCTCCTACCTTGTTTTGAGGAATGGATCAGGCAACAGCCACGATGGAGAACAGTGTGCAGGTTCTTGAAACACTAAAAACAGAGCTGCCACATGACCTTGAAATCCCACCCTTGGACCTGCAGGCCAAGGAAACCATAATTTGAAAAGATACCTGTTCCCTAAAGTTCACTGCAGCGCCATGGGCAAAGCAAGCAACCAAAAACTCCCTGGACAGACACCTGGAGAAGAAGATGCGGTCACTTGGTACCATGGAACAGGATTTCGCCAGGAAAATGAAATACTACCTTTGCAGCCACACGGATGATCCTGGAGATGATCATGCTAAGTGAAGGAAGTCAGACAGGGAACAACAGAACAACTATGATAACTCAGAGGCCAAATCTAAACCACCACACAACTGCACTCATTCATGAAACAGACTTCAAAAAGAAACTTATGGCTCCCAAGGGGGAAAAATTGGGGTAAAGAAGGACAAGGGGATGGCAGGGGGAACTTAGGAGGGTGGGATTCACACATACACAACTCTATATATGAAACAGATCATCAAGAAGCACCTACTGCAAAGCACAGGAAACACTACTCAACAGTTTCTAATAAGCTGTACAGGAAGAGAGTGTGACTAAGAGCTGATATATGCATATGTATAAGTGAATCCATTTCTGCTACACTGAAATAAACCACTGGAAGTTAACTGTGTTTCAACACTAAAACAAAATCAAATCTAAAAAGACAAAAAAAAAAAAAAGGAAAGTAAAGAACTGCCAAGAATATTGTCCCCTAGGGCTTGGGGACTGGGTTGCTCTCACACCCCTGGGGCACTCAGGATCCCCCAGGGTGAACTGTGGTGCAGCTGGGGGAGCTGGGGACGACATGCCAGTGAATGAACGCCTCTTGGGCCTGGAGTGCCCCGTCTCCTGTGAATGGGACCCAAATCTCATGTCCTGGCGGGCCCTCCTATACCTCACCTTAGTCAAGTACATTCAGGAAACGTGGTCCTCTGTGCCGTATGAACTTTGAAAAGTCACCTGCTCCCCAGGTCCCCTGTGCTGGGGTTTCCACCAGCGGCCTCCTTCCTCTGGAGTCTTGCCACCTGTGGACAACAGCATCCTCAGCATCTCCGTTAGGGCAGGAATTGGGATTTCTGGGAAGGAAGAACACTTCACACTAAAAAGTGCCAAGACAGGAGCCCTGGACTCTCTCTTCCAGCGCACTCCACTGGAAGCCACCACCCAGGTACATCACTCTCTAGGGCTCTGATTACCCAAGTCACCCTAGGCAGGTGCAGAGTTGTGCTGTCGCCTTGTGGACGTTTCTTGGAACTACAAGTGCCAGAGCTGAGCTGCTGGGCGCTTCAGAGTCATAAGGCCTGAGGGACTGTAAAGGAAATCAGCACGCAAGCTATGTCCTGGGGCAGGTCATCTAAAAAGAATTCAAAAGAGGGCGGATCTTTGGAAAGCTACTTTCCAGAGGTCAATCTTACATGCTTTTTTCTTCTATTTGGTATTTTTAAAAGCACATATTTTAAATATGCGCCATTGAAGAGGAAAAGTTAAAATTTTACATAACCTCCTTCTCCTTCTGCCTCTGTAACTCAGCTTGCCCCTTGCAGAGTCTTGATCACGTAGGTCACGTAGTCTCAGAAAGTGGGGACTTGCAATACTAGGAACTGGAGTTTATCTCACTCACCCTTGTCCTGCTCTTTGCAATCACCCGGCCTCTGAAAACCTGCTTAATCACGCCTGTCCAGGCCAGGCATCCCCCTCCCCATCTTGACCACTGTTCCTGCGTGCGCGAAACCCCTTAGTTTAAACCAGCCTATTAACAGCTAGTGTTGCCCACTACAGTCTGTCTATAAAAACTCTGTAACCCCTTTGTGCAGGGCTCAGAGCTTGGAGTGTTAACTCCACTGGGCCCGCTGGTGTAATAAACCTGAGTTCTCCAACTCTCCGAGTGTGGTGCTTGGTTTCTTGAGTATGGGTTTCTGCCACACCATAATGCTTATCTTCCAGAGCTGCAACTCAAAACTGCAGCAAGGTAACTCCTTGTACCAGGCACAGTGGCCATCACCACACCAGGAATGCTGGAAAGGCAGGACATGCCTAAAACAGGACCCTCCTACCTTGTTTTGAGAAATGAAAGTGGGCAAGTGACACATGGAGAGCAGTGTGGACACTCTTGAAAAGCTACAAACAGAGCTACCACATAACTTAGCGATCCCACCCCTGGACCTGCAGGCCAAGGAAAAATCATAATTTGAAAACACACTTTACCCTAAAGTTCACTGCAGCACCAGGGTCAATAGCTAGCAACCCAAAGCTCCCTGGACAGATGCCTGGAGAAGAAGATGCGGTCAATCTGTACCATGGAATAGGATTTAGCCATGAAAACGAATTAATGCCTTTGCAGCCACATGGATGGACCTGGAGAGGATCATGCTAAATGGAGGAAGTCAGAGAGGGAACAACAGAATGACTATGACATCTCTTAGAGGTGGATTCTAATACGTGATACAACTGTACTCATTCAGGAAACAGACTCAAAGTCTTCAAAAAGAAACATGATTCTCAAAGAGGGGAAAACTGTGGTAAAGTTGGAGGGGGCGTAGGGAGAACTTAGGAGGGTGGGATTCACACATACACAATACTATATATGAAACAGATCATCAGGAAGCACCTACTGCAAAGCACAGGGAATGCTACTCAGTCTCTAACAAGCTGTACAGGAAAAGACCAGTGACTAAGAGCTGATATTATAAGTGAGTCTGTTTTGCTACATTGAAAAAAAGCAAACCACAGGAATTCAAGTATATTTCAACATTAAAGCAAAATCAAATCTAAAAAAACAAAAAAAGGACTGTAATGTACCACCAAGAATGTTGCCCTTAGACCTCGGGGACTAGACTGCTAGTCACATCCCTGGAGCCCAGGTCGCTCGGGATCCCCCAGGCTGAACTGTGGGTGTAGCTGAGGGAGTTGGGGACGAGGTACCAGCCAATGAGCCTGTCTTGGGCCCGGAGTGTCCGGTCCCTTGTGGCTGGGACCACGATGTCCTGAGGCAGCCGGGCCCTCTTACACCTCACGCAACTCGAGTACACCCAAGAAACGGTGGACCGCTATGCGGAAAGAGCTTTGAAAAGTCACCTGCTCCCCAGGGCTCCTGGTACTAGGGTTCCCACCTGCTGCTGCCTTCCTCGGGAGTCACCCAGTCTATGGACCACAGCACCCTCAGCATCACCGTTAGGGCAGAGCTTGGGATGTCTCGGAAAGGGAATGCTACTTGGAAAATAGTAGGGAGACACAAACCCTGGGCTCTTTCTTCCAGCACATTCCACCGGAAGCTACACCCGAGGACACCACTTTTTCTAGGCTTCTGGTTGCCCAAGTCACCCTAGCGGAGAGCCGAGAAGTGCTGCCGCCTTGTGGACGTTTCTTCGAACTACAAGTGCCAGAGCGGAGCTTCTGGTGGCTCTGAGTCTCAAGGCTTACAAGGCACGAGGAACTGTAGAGTGTCCGAGTCGGAAAACAATGTCGTGAGACGAAAAAGAATTCAAAAGAGGGCGGATGGGTTGGGGGAAGCCAATTTCCAGAGTTCAATTTTAATTTAATGAACATGGTATATTTGTTTTTTCTGTTTGGTTTTTTGAAAAGCACAGGAAAAGATGCCCCCACATCGCTCATTCTTGGGAGTTACAAATCAAAACAGCCTCAAGATATCACCTGTATCACTCACAGTGTTCATCACCAAACATCCTACACCCAAGTAACGCGGGGAAGGGAGGGCATGGGTGGAAAAGCACCCTCCTACCTCTTTAGGGGAATGAGAGTGGGCAACGGCACTTCCAGGCCTGGAAGAACAGTGTGGAGGTTCTTGAAGACACTGAAAACTGAGCTCCCACATGGTTGTCAAGGAAAACCGTAATTCAAAAAGATACCTGCACCCCAAAACTCACTGCAGCAGGACTGGATAGGTGGAAGCAACTAAAAGGTCCCTGGATAAGTTCATGGACAAAGAAGATGTGGTGCATCTATATGCTGGAATAAGTCTCAGCTCTAAAAACAATGAAATAACGCCTTTGCCAGCAATGTGGATTGACCTGGAGATGCTCATACATAGCTAAGAATTTAGAGATGTCAAAATAGCCTATCAAGTCACCTATGGGTAGAATCGAGAAATTCATATTTATGAACTCATTTACCAAACCAATCCCCCAGTCTCAGACTCAGAAAACCAGTGTATGGTTACCTTGCTCCCAACAATTGCTCTCTCACTTTATTGGCCTGCCATGTGACGAACAGTGTGTCTTGTCTTGGTAATGTGATGGTGAACTAGTTAAATACAGTCTACATTTATTGATATTAGAGGATGCCTTTGGAAATTGTACTGTGGAAGTAGAGAAAGATATACAAAAGTTTAGTGTCAGGAAGAAAAAAATATTTTTCCATCTACCCTTCTGATTTTTTAGCTGAGTTGCCTTAAGAAAAGACAGATTAATAAAGAGAAAAACAGAAGTTTGTAACGTTTGGTTCATGTATACATGGGAGATACCCAGAGGAAAATGAGTACCCAAAGAGCTAGCTTTAGAATTTAGGATTAAATCCCATTTTAATATGGAAAGAGAATTGGGCATATCGGCCTCTTGCATGTCAGTCTCTCACCGGATTCTCCAGGCAAGAATACTGGAATGGGTTGCCATGCCCTCCTCCAGGGGATCTTCCTGACCCAGGGATTGAACTCGAGTCTCTTATGTCTCCTGAATTTGCAGGTGAGTTCTTTACCATTAGTGCCACCTGGGAAGCCCATGTCGGCCTCTTAGAGGAGAATAAATGATTTTTTTTCGGAAAGATGATTGGACCCCTGATGGAACTGATGAGAGGTATGCCAGTTTTTGACAAAGTTTTTGTCATGGTGTGGTGAGGACTTCTAGTTTCCTCTCCTGTGAATAATCAACCTTCCCTGATAGAGGAAATTCACCATGAGGAGATTTATGACAACTGACCACCTTTTGAAGGATCTGTCTTTAGGCAGGTAAAGGCAGCTTAGAGATTATCGTAGTAAGTTACATCGGCCAGACAAATACAAACATCATACAATATCACTTATATGTGGAATCTAAGTGGAAAAAAAAAGATACAAATGCCTTAATACTTATTTACATATCAGAAATAGACCCACATACACAGAAAATAAACTTATGGTTACCAAAGGGGAAAGGGATGAGGGAGGGACAAATTAGGAGTTTGCTATTAACCTATACACACTACTGTATATATATATATAACGGATTACCAACAAGGACCTATGAAATAGCACAGGGAACTACACTCAGTATTTTGTAATAACTGTTAAGGGAAAAGTATCTGAAAAAGAATGCAAGTGTTAGTCACTCAGTCATACCCGACTCTTTGCGACCCTATGGACTGTAGTCCACCAGGCTCCTTTGTCCATGGGATTCTCCAGGCAAGAATACTGGAGTGGGGTGCCATTTCCTTCCCCAGGGGATCTTCCTGACCCAGGGATTGAACTCAGGTCTCCTGCACTGCAAACAGATTCTTTACCATCTGAGCCACCAGGGAAGCCCCTTGAAAAAGGCAGTGTGTGTGTGTGCGTGTGTGCATGTGTATATGCTATATACCTGAAATGAACACAACATTGCAAATCAACTATATTTCAATAAAATATACAAACATATATGGTGGTGGTGGTTTAGTCACGAAGTTGTGTCCAACTCTGCAACCCCAAGGACTGTAGCCCACCAGGCTCCTTTGTTCATGGAATTTTCCAGTCAAGAATAGTGGAGTGGGTAGCCATTCCCTTCTCCAGGGGATCTTCCCAACTCTGAGACTGCAATTTGATTCTTTTACCAGGGAATCACCAGGGATTCCCTTCCCATATGCATCACACACACACACACACACACACGGTGTGTGTATATATGTATATTATATAAAGTGTCTAGAGCTCAAAATAATATACCAACAAAGGAGCATATTTTGTGCAGCATGTCCTGAACTCCTACACTTGTAACTTTCACTAAGTGTTGTCTTCTCAAAAAATTCATGCTGACTCATTTCAGACCAAGTTCAAGTGGGCCTAAAAGTAGGAGCTAGCCAAAGAGTGGTGAAGGCTATGCTATTTCCTCCATTACAAGGACTGGACAAGGAAGGTGGATATTTGATGCGCTGTCCAACCGTGTTAAAGGTTTGAGGACTTCTAAAATCATACAGTCACCAAACGTTCTCCCCTTTCATCTCACATGGGTTAAAGATCCCAAGGACTGAACAAATGCTAGACACCTTCAGAGTTCTAATTACTGAGAGGATCAAAGTTGGCTGTTAAGATTTAAGCATGGCCTGCAGTATAGCATCTGTGCAGTCAGACAACGCACCTGGTGGATTGATTCCCTTCTTGTTTGACTGGGAAGAGCAGAGAGTGTGGCTCTTGCACCAGGTGGCCAAAGGCACTCCAACTTGTTTCAAAGAGCCACTGTGTGAGGTTCACAGAGATGTCACTTTAAACTGGTGTGCAGGGCGCCTGCCTGCTGATTCCCTCAAGTAGCCTCAGAAAAATCTGATCCTTACCAACCTCCAGGGCACACACACTCCCTGAGAATGTAAATCAGCTGAATTCTTCCTAAACACGTGCACTTTTTTTTTTTTTTGGAGTATAGTTGCTTTACACTGCTGTGTCAGTTACTGCTATACAGTAAAGTGAATCAGCCATGTGTAAATATATATATATGTTTATATACAGCCCCTCTTTTTTGGATTTCCTTCCCATTTAGGCACCACAGAGCACCAAGAAGAGTTCTCTGTGCTATACAGTAGGTTCTCATTAATTATCCATTTTACACACAGTATCAGTAGTGTCTGCGACTTCCCAGGTGGCGCTAGTGGTAAAGATCTCGCCTGCCAGCGCAGGAGACGCAAGAGATGCAGGCTCGATCCCTCGGGCAGGGAGATTCCCTGGAGGAGGGCATGGCAATCCACTCCAGTATTCTTGCCTAGAGAATCCCCATGGACAGAGAAGCCCGGTGGGCTGCAGTCCACACTGTCGCATAGAGCTGGATACAACTGAAGTGACTTAGTACACACATATCCGCGGTGCATGGATGTCAATACCAATTTCCCAGTTCATCCCACTACCTGCTTTCCCCCCTTGGTATTCATAAATTTATTCTCTACATCTGTGTCTCTATTTCTGGTTTGCAAATAAGAGCATCTGTATCATTGTTCTAGATTCCACATATGTGCGTGAATATATGATATTTGTTTTTCTCTTGCTGACTTAACTGGCTTGTGTTTTTCATGCTAAGAAAATGCAGTATATACAGCTTCAGTGTTTCTGTTTATGATCGATGGCCTTTTTTCTGCAGCAATCCTGTAATAGTTTGCCTTCTTATTTTTATTATTCTCGCTGCATACTAATACTTGAAACATTTTAGTAAATCATGGTTCTCTGGTTCCTACTTCAGACTCATTTAACTAATTTAATGAGCTCTGTCTAATTATCGCATTTCACCTTTCATACAAGAGTGCAGCAATGCTTTCGCTGAAATAGCTGGTAATAGCTCAAACACTCAGAAAGGGAAGAAAATGAGGATGTATAATTCAGGGCTCACAAGAGTTCAGATAGAATTCTTACAGATATATGGATATAGCTATTCTATGTATACCTTCATTAATTAATCCATTCATACATTCTTTATGTATGCTCCAGGCATCACAAAAGACATCACATGAGCTTAAACAGCTCTTTCTTAGGCCTGTGTCCCTTTTAGGGGAGAATAAAACACGATGGTTAATAACTCTTGAGCTAGACTGTGTATATTTGCATCCTGGCCGCACCATTTCTTAGCCATGTGGCCTTGGGCAAGTCAATTAGCCAGTTTATGACTCAATTTCCCCATCAGTAAAATGGGCATTATTATATATGGGCTTCCCTCATAGCTCAGTTGGTAAAGAATCTGCCTGCAATGCAGGAGACCCCAGGTCAATTCCTGGGTCAGGAAGACCTGCTGGAGAAGGGATAGGCAACCTACTCCAATATTCTTGGGCTTGCCTTGTGGCTCAGCTGGTAAAGAATCGGCCTGCAATGCGGGAGACCGGGGTTTGATCCCTGGCTTGGGAAGATCCCCTGGAGAAGGGAACAGCTACCCACTCCAGTATTGTGGCCTGGAGAATTCCAGGGACAATACAGTCCATGGGGTCGCAAAGAGTCGGACACGACTGAGCGACTTAAAAAAAAAAAAATAGCTGCTACCACTACAGGACTATTGTAAACATTAAATGAGTCAATACATATAAAAACATGTTAGAAAGTGTCTGAGGCATAATAGGCATTTTACAATTGTTGCCTCTTATGTTTCTATCATATTGTGTCTTGTGTGCGTCCCATGTGGCAACTGCAATTGCCTATCCACATATCTGGGTTTCCCTGGTGGCTCAGTGGTAAAGAGTCTGCCTGCCAATGCAGGAGACACAGGTTTGACCCCTGAGTGGGGAAGATCCTCTAGAGAAGGAAATGGCAACCCACTCCAGTATTCTTGCCTGGGAAATCCCATGGGCAGAGGAGCCTGACGGGCTATAGTCCATGGGTGGCAAAAGAGTTGGACACAACCTAGCAATTAAAACAACAAAAAAAACTACTTATCTATTTTTTATTATTTATCTATTATTTACTGTTTGCTTCCTTTATCAAACTATAGGATCCATAAAGACAGAGACTATTAATAAATCTGCAATGCCTGGCATTGTGCTTGGCTTATAGTGAAGTGCCCAATTGATGTTTGCTGAATGAATGAAGCAATGAATGAATGATTCCCTTTGGGGATGTGTAAGCCCTCTCACTCTCTACAAACGCCTCACTTCAGAGATTTCTGTGGCACATGTCTATCAAATACCACTTGCTGGAAATTCCACATGGTTTTCTGTCCAGATGGTGCCCATGACAAAGGCAAGGCATTCTGGCACGCAGGAAATTCAGGGTGCCAGATGCCTAGTCAACTCACTGTATTATTCATCATCAAATGTTGTTGGCCAGGGAACTGATGGCTGTCAGCTGAGCCCCGCGGTGTCCAGTGAAGAGTCTGGTCTCTAAAATCACAGCAGCTAGGACCCTCATTAGGGAGAGAGGACGCTGTGGTAGGAAGATAGGGGTTAAAAAAGGGAGAAGTTTCTCCGTCTTGTTTTGGCTTTGCAACCTCGGGCAAGTCACTTCACCTCTCTGGTTCTCTCAGCTTAGTGTTTTTATAGATGAAAACAAATTGTCATCAGTATTTCCCAAACCTGGTTGTGTCCCCAGAATCTTCGGGAAAGCTTTTTAAAATACAGATTCCTCTAGACTAGCCATTAGCAAACTTGGTCGATGAAGGGCCAGATAGCAAATATTTTAGGCTTTGTAGGTTGTATGATGTGTGTTCCAGCTGCCATGCTCAAGTCTCCCACTGTGTCATCAAAGCAGCAATGGAAGATGATACGTCCACCAACGAACGTGGCAGGATTTGGCCAGCTTTCCTGGTGGCCGTGGTTTGCTGACCACCCCCCGATTGCACCCCCCACTAGGCCAGGCATGGCCTCTGCTGGGTAATGACCAGTTTTCTTATTTACAAAAGCTCCTCCAGATGACAGGGAGAGGCAGCTGCACTTGGGATCCACCAGATTAGATGCTGGAAGGCTTCTTCCTGCCCTTACTGGAGTTCTCATTCTCTGGTTCTTATTTTCACTGTAAGAAGTGGCTACTCTGAGTCAGCACTATTTAGATGGAGATCTTAATATTCTTTCAAATGCATCCCATTTGGGTATTAGCTTTCAACATCTCAAGTTTTTATTCTCTCAAAATTCAACACTCTGTTCCACCAGGAAAAGTTTGAACAGTCCTTTTCATTGCATTTAGACCAAAAAGCACTTCTGTGTGTGACACCCTTGTCCGTTCTTCATAGGTGACAACTTCACTGCTAACTTGCAGATGCAAAGTTTAGCATTATCCTGTTTAGGCACTAAAGGGATCTAGTGAGTCTCAACTTTAAGAAAGGATAATAGAAAACAATATGAAATTATGAAACAAGTATGGGTGTTGATACTGTTGATACAGTAGAAAGGAGAGTTCCCTTTCTACTGAAGTCATGACTGCTGGGTGATAAGACATCCTGAGCCCTAGAGACACTCCTGTTTTTCACTTATGTTCACTGAGCAATTGCCATAGTTCCCTCTTTCACTCTCAAAAGTGTCCAATTTGGATGAGAAATTACATGGCCATTCTTATGGGTGACCTGGAGGGAAGATAGTCAAAATGATGCTCCATTGATTTTGCGCTTTCTAAAAGGCAGGCACTGCTCCGAGGGTTTTATTGATATTATCCCAACTAATCATTATGGTATTTTGCCAATGGCTTGTGTCTTTGTTGTTTCACTTGCTAAGTCATGTCTGACTCTTCTGCAACCCTGTGGACTGTAGCCCGCCAGGCTCCTCTGTTCAAGGCAGCTCCGAGGCAAGAATGCTAGAGTGGGTTGCCATTTCCTTCTCCAGGGGATCTTCCCCACTCAGGGACTGAACCTGTGTCTCCTGCCTTGGCCGGCGTGTTCTTTACCACGGAGCCACCAGGGAAGCAACGATGTCTTTCACGTGGGTTTTTTCAAAAGCAGGCCTGGGGCAGGGATTCAGGGTTAGGTAGTTTTGGGGGAAATGCTCTGAGGAAGAACAGAAAGGGAAGCGAGGACGCAAAGCATGGAGAGGGAGGAAGCCAATTCACAGGACTCGTGAGCAGGTGACGGCGGTAAATAAGCGGGGCTCAGTCTCCCTGGGAACCCTGAGAGGCTGTGGCAGCATGTCCTCGGGTGGGCAGGGAAGCTACAGTTCTGTTCCACAGCTCCTATCCCTCTCGGTTGAGGGTCACGCCTGCAGATATCCACTTGCCCTCCCACATGTCTGGCCTGCCCCATAGTTAAAAGAGCTCACTCCTGTGGGTAGAAAGCAAGCATGTTCAGGCGAAAGACAAAAAGAGGCTTGTCAGTGTGTACGTTTGTCTACAGACAACCTCAGGGTAGGCCCAGGGCACCAATAGCTTCCTGTGTTTGAATCTAAGTTCTACCCTTTTCATCGATAGGATCATGGGCAAGTCATTTGAGCTCTTAAGTCTCAGTTTTTCCACCTGTAAAATGGGGATAACAGCATGTGCCCAGAGTTGTTACGAGGCCTAAATGAGATCACAGAAGCACAGCGGTCCTCTGTCAGTTTTCCCTGTCCAGGATCCACGTCGTCTTCCCTTGGCACAGGCCCTGGATGCTCTTTAGAAGAATCAGCCTCTCCAGATCCCCGGTGTTTGAGAGGAGGGAGACTACTCTCAGCTCCGGGGATAGAACATGACTGGTCCCTCCAAGCACCACTTTCTCCTGCCCATCACTCGTTTAGGTCTGGGTACGGAATCTATGTGGGATCAGTGGGATCTCAACATGGGACTTCCTACTGCAACTAATAAAAAGGAGTTTCCCTTACACTAGCCAAGACATAGAAGCAACCTAAATGTTCATCAGTAGATGATGGATGGCGAAGATGCGGTACATACACGCAACGGATACTGCTGCTGCTGTTCAGTCGCCCAGTTGTGTCTGACCCTTTGTGACCCCCATGGACTGCAGCACAGCAGGCCTCCCTGAAATACTACTCAGTCATTAAAAAGCAAGAAATAATGCCATCTGCATCCATATGGATGCAACCAGAGGTTATCATACTAAGTGAAGGAAGTCAGAAAGAGAAAGAAAATACCTTATGTCGGCACTTAGATGTGGAGTCTAAAATATGACTTGAATGAACCCATCTGGGAAACAGAAGCAGACTCAGAGAACAGACCTGTGCTTGACAACTGGGAGAGGGTTGGGGGAGGGCTGGAGTAGGAGGTTGGAGTTAGCAGATGTATGCTATAATGAGTAGAATGGATAAACAGCAAAGATCTACTATACAGCACGGAGAATAACATCCAATATCCTGGATCAACCATAACGGAAAAGAATATTTTAAAAGGAATGTGTATGTATGTGCATAACTGAATCATTTTTCTATAACCTGACACTTGCACGACATTGTAAATAAATATACTCTAATAAATTTATATTAAAAAAAAAGAATGGCAGAGGACAGGGAGAAGAAAGTTAATTTCTGAATATTATTGAGCCCCTCAATGAAGCAACCTGAAAGCTTGCCCCATCTCTGCACTTACTGTTCTGAGAGTTAAAATTTTGCTTCACTATTTAAACCTGTGTGCATCCAGGAATCTATTATCTGCTGTGGAAAGAACCCAACTGTGCTATCAGTACAGACCTATGACTTGTAAAGTCTGGGTTCAAAATTCCAGAGTGAGGAATACAGATTAGGATGATGTAACAAAGATGCCCTAAAAGTGTGTCTCTTAACCAAGAACAAGAGTTGATTTCTTTCTCATAGAAGAGTTCGCAGAAGAGGTCCTGGACAGGTTAAGGTGGCTCTGCAATCACTGGGACCAAGTTTCTCCTGCATCCTTAGCAGGCAGCTTCCATCTTCCCATCTCAACCAGCTGCTCTGGGTCCCAGCAGCACTTACACCCTCCAGCCAGTGGGAAGAAGACAGAGATGATCTGGATACCCACTGCCTGCAGTTACCATTTGAGCCACCAGGGAATTCCCCCTGCAAGGGTACAACCCAGAAATTAATCACACACATCACATCTCATTGGCTGGAACTTAGTCCTGTGGTAGCACTCAACTGCAAGGAAGGCTGAGAAACGTGGTTATCATTCTGTGTGGTCATACGTCCAGCTCTATTTCTACCAGAAGAAAAAGGAAAAATAAATACTGGGACACACAGCTAGCTGCCTCCACTAAAGAAGAAGGGAGGCTTAATTGTATTTGTTTCAACTGACAATTTTTTCATTAAAACGACTTCAGAATGTAAACAGGATTTAAAAGAAATGCTTTTCAGCACTTTCCCAAAGATTTAACCACGCCTATTTACTTAGAAACGGGTAAAACCATACCTTCTTTTCATCTCTTCTTTTTAGGCGGATCTCAGAAGGATTCCAGCAATCAGTGATCCCAAATTAGCCCAGCTTATTACCCTGTGTACATGAAATTAATAACTGAATTTCACCAATTTCCCTTCATTCCAACTGTCTTTTCCTCAATTAGGCTGCACAACTATGGTTTAATTATATTCTTTTGATAGTCACCAGAATCCCATAACAAGCTCCTCTTTCACAATCCTATTATTAATCAGGGTAATTCAATTTATGGAAAAATAAAGACAGACAAATAGAGAAAAATGACTGAGCTGGCAAGAAGCACCGTGTTCTGCAGCCTGGCTCAAATGGCTGTCAATGAAGGGTTTACAGAATTAAGACAGAAGCAAGACTTGGATTCAGCAGCAGCAGGTTTTAAATGATGTACGAGGCGTCACCAAAGCAAATCCCATTCTCCATGGTCCCCTCGGGGTCAAGTACCATGTTTCAATTACAATTTCACCAAATTGCTGTGATGCTGCGAATGTTCCAGACTAACAACAGTGGTACAGCACCGTTCTCGGCGGGACGGAAAAAAATCTAGTTCAGAGGTTTGTTGAAATACACCCCAAGACACTCAGCTGCAAAGCACATTAAAGACTCCAAGGTGATGGGAATGTTTCTGATCTGTATTCCCCAAAGAGGTTACTTTTGCAGAGAGCAAGTTTATTATTTATGGTCGCAACTAAAACTTCTCAGGGCAGCCAAGGAGGCTTCTTGCAATTACATCAGGAAGGCACCATCATGCAGTCCATTATGGAAATCGTATTGACATAAATAGGCAAGGCTATTGTTTCACCAGGATGCATATTTCTTTCCAGAGCATGCTCATGATGGCTTGGCAAGGAGATAATGAATTGTTTGGTTCGACTTATCATTTCAAATGGCTCTGTTCCTTGGAAGAGGATTTTGTATAGAAAGACATTATTTTGCAAATTCTGCTTTAGATGATCAGCTGAGTTTTATAAGACGATCTCATAGGGGCTTGACATGGGTCAGACGGCCAGTGCCATACTGGGTATACTGGGAGCTCCAGAAGACTGTGAGTTTGATCCACACTGGTGACTCTGTTAGCATTTTCAAGCCTTGAAGTGAGTCTCTGGGGAACTGTATCTTTGACTAATTCCCTCCACATAGCCTATCCTCAAGAAATAAGAGCAATCTGGGATCTAACATCTCTGTTTGAGGGGTAGTGCTGAGAAACTCCTTATGATTTTAAGTAGAGGAGAAAGAACTTGCCCTGAAAGAAATGAAGACTGGAAAAACCTTTGGACCCTCTCTCCAGGAGTAATTTACCTAGTAGGAATGGGAAGAGACCAATTGTGAATATACAGCCTCTGATTTCTTTGGCTTTTCTTCTTTCTCAACTGCACACGCTCCCTCCCCTAATCCTCAGCTTCATGAGGGTGAGGCAGTTGAATCTTCTATAACTGGTAGCTAAGTGTCCACTATGGAGCTTCTCCGATGGCTTAAGCGGTAAAGAATCTGCCTGCAATGCAGGAGACTCAAGAGATGTGGATTCAACCCCTGGGCTGGGAAGATCCTCTAGAGAAGGAAATGGCAACCCACTCCAGTATTCTTACAGACAAAGGAGCCTGGCGAGCTACGGTCCATAGGGTCACAAAGACTGAAGCGACTTAGCACAGCATGGCACAGTGGACACTTGTGTGCGTGTGTGCTCAGTCGTGTCCAACTCTTTGTGACCCTATGGACCACAGTCCACCAGGCTCCTCTGTCCATGGGATTCCCCAGGCAAGAATACTGGAGTGGGTTTCCACTGCCTTTTCCAGGGGATCTTTCCGATCAGGGATCGAACCCAGTGTTTGAACCCACGTCTCCTGCATTGTAGGTGGACACTTCACCGCTGAGCCACCAGGGAAGCCCACTTCAACCTCCCCTACATAATTCAAAAATTAGAGAGTCACTTGGGTCTCTAAGACACAAATGCCCAAGGGATGGTAGAGCCCGCCGGTAATTTATCCAGTGGTCTGAATTACTTGCTCTTCTCTTGCTTCCTCATCTTGAGTCTTAGCTCATGTTCCTGCTGGGAACTACTAAGGACAAGTGACAGAAATCTGTTCTAGCACACTGAGTTAAGAAAAAAGGAAGAAAGAAACATGGTTTCTGATACTTGTATGAGCATTTTTGTCCCCAAAGCTACAAGTTCAAATACTACTTGTATGATTACAATGTCAAGTGTTCAACACAGCAAAAACCAAAGAATTTCAAGTGGAAGATATGTCCCAATATCATAGAACTCAATTGTCTCAAACCCCAGACCACTGCTGCACAGCCTCGTGGTATTTTATTCATGTGTTCTAGCCACCATTTAAGCATATGAAGCACAAGCCATGTGAAGGGCAATAAAGAAAATGAGAAACAGGGTTTCTGCCTTCACAGAGGCTACTCTCTGGTGGGGCAAATGGATTTTTCTTCCCCCTTAATTTATTTATTTTTAATTGAAGGATAAATGCTTTACAATATTGTGTTGGTTTCTGCCATACATCAAGATGCATCAGCCATAGGTATACATATGTCCCCTCCCTCTGGAAGCTCCCTCCCACCTCCCACCCCATCCCCCACTTCTAAGTTGTCACAGAGCACCAATTTGAGCTCCCTGAGTCATACAGCAAATTCCCATTGGCTATCTATTTTACATATGGTAAAGTATGTTTCATTCTCTTTTGGCCAAACCAATACTTTACCCCGATAGTATTGTTGTAAGGTGTGGAGTGTGAAACAGTGTATGTTAATTTCCTGGCCCATAATTTCCTGGTCCGTATATTTTTTTTCTGCTCATAATAGGATTGGTTACTGCATGAGACTCAGATTAAATAACCAGTACTTGTCATTTATTAGGCCATTTTGTGGTTACAGATGGATAAATTCCAATGTGAAACACCATGAAGCATTTTTGCTTTGGGGAAATTTAGAGAAGGATATTCTGAGACTTTGCATACTTTACATACCAGTGAAGCAATAGAAAAGGCAGGTAGAAAGCCAGGGCCCAAGAAGGATATAATCCAGAGTTCAAAAGCCATCAGAATGCTAATTCTCTTTCTGCATGTCAACTTCAATCTTCTGGTTCACTGACTTTTTCTATACAGAGGCAAACTTGGCCACAGAAGCTCCCAAGCTTCACCTTTTCCAAGTTCAATCCCCCCCCGGACAGAGAAAACCTCATCCTTCAGGGTCTCAAGTTCAAGCATCCCAGGGAAGAGCTCCAGTTGGCTCAGTTGAAGTCAGGTCCCTATTTCTGGGCAAACCATCCCCAACAGAGAACAGGGTCCTGGTGTATCAAATCACTGCTCCTACAGAAACCAGGGAAATAGGGCTCTTTGGGGGCAATTCCCAAAAGACTGAGTGAGCTTCCCCAGTGGCACGGTGGTAAAGAATCCACCTGCCAATGTAGGAGACACAAGAGAAGTAGGTTTGTTATCTGGGTTGGGAAGATCCCTTGTAGAAGGAAATGGCAACCCACTCCAGTAGTCTTGCCTGGAAAATCCCATGGACAGAGGAGCCTGGCAGGCAACAGTCCATGGGGTCACAAACAGTTGGACATGACTGAGCACACAACTGAGCAGAAAATTCCACAAATACTGACTAGATGTTTTTATGCTAACTGCTTCCATAAAGTGATGCCACAGACAACAATAATTGAATAAATAAGACAGATTCTTTTAAAATTCTTTTGAAATTCTGCTGGGGGGAAAATCATCACCTGTGTTTCAGAAATAACTGAGCATGCACTATTCATTTGATTTGCTTGTGCCAAAATGTTCCTTGGACCTGTTGTTAGGCACCCAAGTTCAAGTTCCTTAGACTTTCCTTTGCTTTCTGAGGGGTTGAAAGGTAAAAGCTGCAGTGAGACAAGGCACTTTAAAAATACCCTACACAAGCATTGTTGCTGAGAGCTCTTCTGCAGCCCTAAGAATATCACAGAAGTGAGTACGCTGGGAATTGCAGGTCATACCCTGGAGACATGGGAAGTGTGTCTGCTCCTGTACTTAATGATCAGACACAGACTCCCACAGGTGACTAGTCCTGTGAACATGACTAATAAGGAGTGAGAAGGAGAAGGAAGGAGAAGCAGGAGAGGAAAACACAGGAGGAAGAGGGGAAGGTATGGAGGAAGAGGGAGGGTGGAAATGAGGGGCAAGACAGGAAAGTCAACCCAGTCTGACCTGGGGACCTGCTGTAGTATCTTTCTTCAAAAAGCAAATTTCATGCAAACATTTCACAGAGGAGGTTTTTCTAGGCACTCACACCAACTTTTCTCTAATTTAAGGATCAAAGCTTTTACCAACATCTCCTGAAGTATGTGGAAGGAGACAGGAATTGCCAAGTTGGTCCAGAGACTGCCAAAGTGTGGGTGGGTGCTGTTGTTTGAGATGACCTTGTGGGGTCCCCAGAGGGCCCCTCAATAATACCACAATCCAGGGTAAAATGTTGCCCCTTTTTGCTTCTCTTTCAATTCCTCTAAATAGTCCTCAAAGAGTTTCAGTTTGGTGTTCTTACTTAGCACTTCTCTAAATCAATTCTATCCCCACTGTTGTACAGAGAAAAAGCAGAGCCTCCAGGGGGACCTAGATGGAGCTTAATAACAAAGATGTGTTTACATTGAATTTAATATCCCAATAATCTTCAGTTTTAGGCTGGGATTATTGGTTTTTCTTTTATAGTAGGCATGTAAAGTTACCTTTACAACATATGTATATTTTGAGTTTAAAAAAGTCAACAAACCTAAAAAGTATCAGAAGTGGTGATACCACATGTACCAGAGAGATGGAAAACACTCTTAGTCACTGAGCACGTACAATTGATGGTGAGATTCCTGGGTCAAAAGAAGACCCCGTGTTCCCAACCTTTGTCAGTATGGGAGTAATAGTCAAATATTGTTAGGTGGGAAAGAATGCTGATGTATTCCGAGACCTTTGCCAGAGCTTCGTTTGTTTTAAAATGAGTCTTCGGAGCTTCTTCTTTCCTTCAGCACCAAGATTTTCCTTTATAAAGTGCTAAACACTGGTGTCAATAATGATTATAACAACTGAGAACCTAAAGATATTTCCTCTTGAACTTTTTAGTTTATGAAGATACCGTGGAGTCCATGACAGAAGGAAAGTGGACTAACGTTCAGTGTTTGACTAAAGGAAAGCTGAAATGGACTGGAAAACTACCTCATCTCATATTAATGATAAAAAGAATGGAACATAAAGGACTGTCTTGGAAACCAGACACCAGTGGGCCATCTCCCTACATTTCATGCTGGGAAACTTCATGAGGAGGAGACTCAAAAATGGGGAAACTGCTGGTGGAAAAACAGTGACCCATCTCTTTGCCAACTCTTAAAAATAAAAGCATTAAATGTTAACCAACTGCGGACCCATGAAGTTATTTTTAAAATCAACTGAAAGAAAACAGAGATTTAGTTTCCATTATGATGACCTTATTATCAGGGCAAAAGCCCTGAACTGGTTGCCTTATTCGAAAGAAAATGTCCTTTAAAAATAAAAACCAGTTACATCCCACAAATAGATAATGTTATCAGAACGCTGGTTAGTGAGGCTTTCCTGGGTTCAACTTGCAGATTTGGTTTTCCTTTAAATAAAATACATCTTACCTTGCCTTTTCCCTTTATCTATGAAATTTTGGCAACCATATTTATTTTATGCTCCTTGTTTCTTTGTTTCTGATTCTTTGAATTTCTCTTCTATTTCCTTAGGGTGCAGGTCTGTTAAAAACACTACCTGAAATCTTTTACGCAAGGAGTGGGATAGTTTGAGCAAGAAGTAGGAGATTAAAATGACCTTGCCTCATTTATTTAGTACCTTACACATACACACTCTCACGGGAGTTACTATAGAAGGAGTATTTTTATAAATCTTTAATCACATCATTTACTCTTTTCTTAAAAGGAGTATATAAGGTAAATCTCTGACCACCTCCCACATCCCAGTCCCAGTAGTAACCACTGACCACTATCAACACTCTGGTGGTTATGAGTCTTTTTTCTCTATGATCATAAAACTATACCTATAGAATAAGCACAGACAAATACATCAGTGATAGCTTAAAAAAAAATGAAAATGTGATCATGCTTTTTTCCCCCATTTAACCATACTTCCTAGATTTCCCTGATAATCAGTATAGTATTTACAGATTGACCTCATGTTACTTTGAGCCCTCACATAATAGTCCAGTATATAGATTACAACTTGTCTAAACAGTCTCTTATTGATAGACATTTGGCTTGTTTCAAGACTTCTGTTAATACAAAAAGTGCCACAGAAATCATCTTGGTTTATATTTTTTACACACTGTCCAATTCACATCTTTTTAGAGCATTTAGCATTTGCCTGAAGGTGTCAGATGGTTAGGATCCAACCCCCCCTCCCCTTGAACCACCCAGATAAAGCTTAACTGAACATTTATTTTTCAGAGTCCTAGATTTAGAAGGAGCATTTTAATTGAATGATTTAACATTCAAGATAACAAGAAGAGGTAGTCAGTCATAAGACCTTACAGGATTAACTGTCCAGGCAGACTCCCACGGAGGCTGGATACGGAATATACATGAGTAATGGGGGAGGCCGGGTACCAGACATAGCTCGATGGTACTCTACACACACACACACACACACATACACACGCACCTTGGCTAAATGGGGAAACTCAAGAAAGCAATCACCCGTGGTTACCACCTGGGAATACAGAGCCCTGCTTTGAAGCTGACTGGAAATCTATTTTTTAAATGTGATAGATCACTTTTAGCTGTTGGTTCTAACTGAAAATTAAAAAAAACAAAAACAAAAAACACAATGTGGGGGACTTCCTGGGAAATCCAGTGGTTAAGATTTCACCTTCCAATGCAAGGGATGAGGGTTCAATCCCTGGTTGGGGAGCTAGGATCCCACATGCCTCGTAGTCAAAAAAATCAAAGCATAAAACAGAAGTAGTATTGTTACAGATTAAGATGTTAAAAATGGTTCATGTCAAAACAACAACAACCTAAAGAAAACCACACATACGCACAATGTGAATGAAAGAAAACACAACAGCAAACTGAACCTGGCCCATGGATTGACAGTTTACAACTTGACCTTCTACGATGGAACTAAGCCTTGAAGGATCTCGATTTGAACCCATCACTCATGGTGGAATAACCAGAAGTAGGATTTATCCTGAGTCTTGAAAGAAAGAGAGTTGTATCCATATAAGGAGAAGGGAGGGAGGGTGGTAGGCATACTATGTGGACTGCGGAGGGTAAAGGAAGCTCCAAACCAGAAAGGCTCAAGGTCTGTTCGGGAAACACTGAACGGTGTGGTTTGGAAGAGAGACCAACTCATATATGGAGGACGCCAGAGAAAAGGCTTGGAAAGCAAGTCAAAGGCAGATCAGACAAGGATTTTGAATATGAAGTGAAGAAGTTTAAGTTTTATCCTAAAGTCAGTGAAGATCTGGGGCTCTAGAGATAATCAATGAGTTTTCCAACAAAATCAATCCAATCTATCTGGAAGAGAAAGAGCCTGCAGGGGAAGAGACTGGTCAGAATTTTATTGCACTAATTCAGGAGAATCACTTGGAGGCAAAAGGAATGGAAATCTAGTAGATAACACAGACCTTCTGCAATGGCTAAATCTACTGGACACGTACATTGTTTGCTGTTTTAAAATGTTAAAGATAATTCTACTGTTTGGAACCTGAGGTATTAGTAGGCATCCTAGTGAAAATACCCAGTAGGACACTTAGGACCTGAGTTTAGGACACTGTCCAGGGATGCTAGTGAAGTTTGGAGCATTATCCACACGAGGATGGTGCAGGGAGAAAATTCCCAAGGGAAAAGTGTTAGAAAGAAGAAGCATACATCTTGGGAGGATGAATGCTCAAGGTCCATATTTCTTATCATCTACTTCAAAAACTTTGCTAAATTAAGAAGTCATTAGCCTGAGTTTGTGTGATTACATAATCTCATATGTCCAAATATTCTGGTCTATTCACATCATTGTTAAAATGGGCTTCCCTAGTGGCTCAGATGGTAAAGAATCTGCTATTGTAGACATCACCTAGTTTAACTGCTCTTCTTGTGACAGAGGATGAGATGGTTGGATGGCATCACCGACTCAATGGACATGAGTCTGAGTAAACTCCAGGAGTTGGTGATGGACAGGGAGGCCTGGCGTGCTGCAGTCCATGGGGTTGCAAAGAGTCAGACACGACTGTGCGACTGAACTGACTGACTTGTATCATGACTGTAAATCTCATCTCTTCAACCTAAGTTAGGATTAAAGAAAGAAATGAAGAAAGAATCAAAGAAAGGAAGGGAGTGGGGAGAGACAGAAAGAGGAAGGAAGGAAAGAAGTAGGAAGGAAGGAAGGAAAAGAGGAATGGGAAAGGACAGGAAAGAAACAGGAAACTAAATAGACTAGATATTGCCCTGTCAATGACGGTTCAGATGAAGCCCTATTAAATGTCTGAAAATTGCCTGAAGGATCTTTTCAGTGCTATAGGTATAAATATTACCAGAGCCTTCATCCAGAAATTCACTTTATAATCAGAGAAAATGAAGCCTCTTCACACCAGAATTTACCTGACAGCTACTTACTACCAAACCAGAGCTTGCCTCTTTGAAATCTTCATATCAGGTTAGAAAGATGCCATTAATTAAAAATGCATCCTCCTTAGAGCCCAGAAATAAACTCTAATGTTCATGGTAAATTGATTTCCTACAAAGGGGCCAATGTAATTAAATAAGGAAACAATATTCTTTTCAACAAATTATACCAGGCCACACCTGGATAAGTACTTTAAAAATGATGAAGTTGGACACCTATTTCATAAATTAAAAACAACTAAAAGTGTGTCATAGACCTAAAGATAAGAGCTAAAAGTATAGGAATCTGAAAAAAACACACTATGAAATCTTTATGACTTTGAGATTTCTTACATAATGTCAAAAGTACAAGCAGAAAAATAAATTAATAAATTAAACTTGCTCAAAATTAAAAATATTTGTGCCTCAAAGGACACCATCAAGAAAGTGAAAAGATAACCCACTGTCTTGTGGAAATTATCTACAAATCATATATCTAATAAGGAACTTATCTCCAGAATATTAAAAATAACTTATATAACTAAAAAATAAAAAGGCAAGTAGCTCAATCAAAATATAGACAAAGGATCTGAAATGGATTTTTCTCCAAAGAAAACATATGAATGGCTAACAAGCATCTTTGAAAATGTTTCAGCATCATTAATCATTATGGAAGCACAAATCAAAGCCACAATGAAACATCACTTCAAAACCACTAGAATGGCTATAATAAAGAAGATCGACAATAACAAGTGCTAGTAAGGATGTGGAAAAATCGTAACCCTTACACATCGCTCATGTGAATGTAAAATAGTGGAGCCACAGTGGAAAACGACTCAATAGTTGCTCAAAATGTTAAACGGAGAGTTGCCATAGAACCCAGAAAGTCTACTCCTAGGTATCTACCCAAGGGAAATAAAAATATATGTCTACACCAAAACTTGTACACAAATGTTCATAGCAGCATTATTCATAAGAGCCAAACAGTGGAAACAGCCCAAATGTCCCTCACCTGATGAATGGACAGATAAAATGTATATTAATACAAGGGAATACTATTTAGCAACGAAAAGAAATTAAATACTAATAGCGCTATAACATAGAAGAACGTAAAAAACATTCTAGAGCCATCAGGTAAGATCACATATTGTATGAGCTTATGTATATAAAATGTAAAGAATAAGTGAATCTGCAGACACTATTGAGACAGTGTCTCAATAGTGGTTGCTGCAGGGATTGGAAATATGCGAAGGGACTGCTAATGGGTACAGGATTTCTGCTGGGTGGTAATGAAAATTTTCTAAAGTAAGATTATGGTGACAGTTGTTCACCTCCATCAACATACCATGAGTCATTGAACTATACATTTTATAGTTTTTATTTACTTATTTATGGCTGTGCTGGGTCTTCTTTGCTGTGTGGGCTTTTCTCTAGCTGTGGCAAGCGTGGTCTGCTCTCTAGTTGCAATGCACAGGCTTCTTATGGGGTGGCTTCTCTTGTTGTGGAGCATGGGCTCTGGGGCGTGTGGGCTTCAGTAGCTGAGACACAGGGGCTCAGTTTGCAGCTCCCCGACTCGAGAGCACTGGCTCAGTAGTTGCTCTGTGGCATGTGGGATCTTCGGGACCAGAGTTCAAACCCATGCTTCCTGCATTGGCAGGCGGATTCTTTACCGCTGAGCCACGAGGGAAGGCCCTGAACTATACATTTTAAATCAGTAACATTTCAAATGAATAAACATATCTCATGGGATGTTGCTATGTAAATTACATGCCATTCTTTGGTGAAGGTTATTTAAAAAGAACATGCACACCATATAATGCATGAAGTTTTCAGTACTAGCCAGACAGCATCTGCTATTCTTCTTAGTCTCCTTTCATAAAGACCTTTGCCCCAGTTCTTCCCTTTCTCAGGAAAGCCTTGATTCTGTTCGGTACAAACTGGCTCCTCTCATCTTTCAGAAGAGCTTAAATGTTTCTGTCTCTCAAACATGCCAGCCTTGTTCCTGTCTCAGGCATTTACAGTGGTGCTTCCTTCTGCTTGGAAAACTTTTCTCACAGATCTTTGCAGAACTGCTGACTTTTCAACATTTTGGTTCAATGCAAAAGAGAAACTTCTGTGGTTCAGGCAGTCCACAGTCACTCATTACCACTCATTTTGTTTCATGCCATGAGCTTCTACCTAATGTTAGCTTGTGTTCCTGTTTCCATATTCACATTTGTGTTGACTTATGGGTTTACTGTCTGTTTTACACACTAGAGAATGCACTCACTGGGGCCATAGTTGACTCCACCACGATCATGTGCTAAGTCACTTCTCTTGTGTCCTACTCTTTGAGACCCCCCACGGACTGTAGCCTGCCAAGCCCCTCTGTCCATGGGGTCTCCCAGGCAAGAATACTGGAGTGGGTTGCCGTTTCCATGCCTTGCTTCTCCAAGGGACCGTCCTGACCCAGGGATTGAACCGGGATGTCTTACATCTCCTGCGTTGGCATGAATGTTCTTTACCACTAGCACCACTTGGGACTCCACCACACCAAGCCAGTAATCAAGACTTGTTGGCTGATCAACCTTTAGGTTGAATGGAAGCCCGGGATAAGATTTCCTGCCTCAGCATTTACAATAGGGTGGGGGAAAAAGCGATTGCCTAATACCTCTCCAAAACCACTCTCATTCACCTCCACCCACAATGTGCCCCACTGCCCCCCCACCAAAAAAAAACCCCGCAAGAATTTCCTCAACAACATTTTACACTGAAAATCTCCTCATAAAAGACTGATTTCAGGAAAACAGGTTCTTCAGCATTTGGAGATCCAGCGCTGGCTTGATGAATGTTACATTTCAGGATAACTAGATTCTCAAACTAGATGGATGAGACGAAAGAG
Organism: Bubalus kerabau; assembly: GCF_029407905.1. NCBI lineage: Eukaryota > Metazoa > Chordata > Mammalia > Artiodactyla > Bovidae > Bubalus > Bubalus kerabau. The sequence goes on along the minus strand of NC_073643.1, from coordinate 33,765,586 downwards.
AGAAAAGCAAATGACAGAGGCTAGTCAAACTTTTAATGAACGGAAAATCAAAGCAGAGCTTGAACAATAGGTGTCAGGAAGTCAGGCGGTGCTGCGCTGTTTCTCCTTTCAGTAGGTGTTCTCCGGTTAGCAACCCCCTTGACAAAATGATGATCTCTCAGGAAACAAAGAGGAGAACGTGGACTTCTCCTTGGATTTATAGCTGCCTTTGTGCAGCTGGGTGCAAAGCACTGAGCCTTTCAATCTTAAAAAAAAAAAAAAGGAGAGAGAAGGAGGGAGAGAGGGAAGGAAAGGAGAGAGGGGAAGAGAGAGAGAGAAAGACCAGAAAAAAAGGAAGTAAAAGCAAGAGCATCCCCTCATCTAATACTCTTTCAGATCAGAGTATCAAAAGAAAGAAAACGGCACCTATAGAGAACTGAAGAAACTTCATGTAAAAGCACCGTATCTTTTTTGCTTTCAGCTCTTCACTTATTTATACTTTACATTTGAATCTTTAACCATTAAGAATTATTTTGGTATCTGTTTTATGGTGAGATGCTATTTTTGTCCTCTATTTTCCAATTTGCAAACTGTCCCAGCACTATTTTTGAATAGGGTATCCTTTTCTTGATAAGTCATAATGCACCTTTATCATGTTACAATTTTATAAATGGAAAAGAAGGATTTACCGTATAGCACAGGGAACTATATTCATATCTTATAATAACTGATAATGGAAAAGAACCTGAAGCTTTACATCTGAAACTAACACAATATTCTAAATCAACTATTGTCAAATTAAAAAAAAAGCACCCTATCTTTTTTCATATCCTGAACTATTTTTTCTCTTCTGCAAAAAAGAAACAGAGTTGGTTAGGAAAACAAAGCCATTCAACTGATGCTTGATTTCTTTTTAACCTAAGAAAGAGTTAGTGAACAGCACAGTCAATAAGAAAAATGTCAGAAGTCCTTCACCATTTACCTGTTACACCATGAGAGACATCCTGTCCAAATATCTCGCCGATAGATAAACCTCAGGCCAGATGCACGAAAGACAAGAAGAAGACAGGAAGAAGGAGTTTGCATACGGCAAACCACTCAGCATTGTTTCCCTGTCTTGGGCATGGACGTTGCAGACTAGTCTTACATCTGAATGACTACTAGGTATTTAAGACCAGTATTCAGGAAATGTACTCATGCTCAAACAAAAGGAGATCAGAGATTACAAAAGGATCCTTGCACCTAAGCCCCCACTTCCCCCTCCTCCGCCCTGCCCCCACACATCCCAAGATGGTTTGCCAAGAACAAATTTAGTATCAGCTTATCATAGGCTCTAGAGAACCCTGTAATTATATCTCCCGGGCAGGAATCTGAACCTGGCAATCAAGACTCCCTCTTGCCTCTGATTTCTACATCTTGCCTGTTTGAGGAGGCAGAGGATGTGGGATGACCACATGCAGAAGCGAGAGTTTCCAAGACCTAGTTTGGACAAGAGAGCTTGGGCATAAAATTTCTGAGACTTTTCCACCAGTAGATGGGTTATGGGCTTCCCTGGTAGCTCAGTCGGTAAAGAATCTGCCTGCAGTGCAGGAGACCTGACTTTGATCCCTGGGTTAGGAAGACCCCCTGGAGAAAGAAATAGCAACCCACTCTAGTATTCTTGCTTGGAAAATCCCATGGACAGAGGAGCCTGGAGGGCCACGGTCCATGAGATCACAGGAGTCTGATATGACCTAGCCACTAAACCACTGATGGGATTATAGTGCCCCAGAGGACAAATGCAAATGGTCAGATGCCCACAGCACAGCAATGGTTAAGAGCGTGGGATCTGAATTCATTTAGACCTGCTGCTGCTGCTACTGCTGCAAAATCGCTTCAGTCGTGTCCGACTCTGTGCGACCCCATGGACTGCAGCCCACCAGGCTTCTCCGTCCATGGGATTCTCCAGGCAAGAACACTGGAGTGGGTTGCCATTTCCTTCTCCAATGCATGAAAGTGGAAAGTGAAAGTGAAGTCGCTGAGTCGTGTCTGACTCTTCTCGACCCCATGGACTGCAGCCTACCAGGCTCCTCCATCCATGGGATTTTCCAGGCAACAGTACTGGAGTGGGTTGGCATTGCCTTCTCCTTTAGACCTGCAATTCTGGTCAAATTCCTCTTCATGACCTGAAAATACCTCAACACTCAGGTTTCACATAGTGACTCTCTTCCAGCTCCTTGACATAAAGGGAAAACTAAAAATTTGTGTCGTGCTCGGTTTCAGGCATCCCTAACCACCATTTCCACATATTACAACATAGGAAGTGGATGTTAATGTTTGTAAAAATTTCTAAGAGAAAATTTGGGTGGGTGAATGTTTCTTTAAGAACACAGTGGACAACCTGCTTATTCAGTTGGCTTCAAGCGAAGACACAGAGTTGAGACCAGACATCGCAGGGACTTCCCTGGCGGCCCAGTGCTTAAGACTTTGCCTTCCAATGCAGGGGGTGTGGGTTCAATCCCAGAGCTAAGACCCCACGGAGCTCGTGGGCAAAAAACCAAAACACAGAACAGAAGCAATAATACAACAAATTTAATAAAGACTTTTAAAATGGTCCACATAAAAAAAAAAATCTTAAAAAAAAAACTAGACGTCTAGAAGCTACCGCAGTGGATAGCTTCTATTTCATGGGAGGTAATGAAAAGTCACCTGTGTCACTGTGCTTGTTCCAACCTCTGGCCTAAGAACCACACCAGCTCTGGAGCCAGGACTGCTCCATCCTAGGAGAACAAATCCCCCATTGCCGAGAGCTGTGAATGCTGGGGACCCGTTCACAGGTTGCTGGTGTAACTAGACCGCAGCAGTGACAAGCCTTTGTTTTCTTATTGTTGATTACATTTCTCTGAGTTTAAAGGAATTCAAGACCTACTCGAGAGAATAAACCCACCTCTAATTTGGGCAAGATTTTAAAACAGTGAGTTCAAATTCTAGCTCTAGCTGAGCAGTCTTGAGGGAGTTCCTTAATTGCCCTGTGTCTCAGTCTATTTATAAAATGGAGATAAGAGCAGGTCCCACCTAATACTACAGGTCCAAGTGATACTCTATGAAGTGTATAAATGACCAGGCACCGTATGCAAAGTGCCTGGCCCAGAGCGATGGCACCTTTTGATGCACAGTGGCTCCAGTGTACCTGTCTTAAGCACACTCCCCAAAAAGGAACAGACGGTGAGAATACACTTTGATGTCCCAGTGGTAATTTGGCCTCAAGGAAATTTGCCCAGCCTGCTCTGTGACTGAACTCTATTAATCAAACTGACTAAAAAAAATAAGGGAGACATTATCAAACAAGCCGTTTAACAAAATATGGAAGAATTTCTTTCTATCAAGTTCTATAGTCGAATTTCTAACTACGCAACAACATCTCTTTTCAAAAGAAAGGTTTTATTTCTTGTTACATAAAGAGTTACCCTTATATTATTTTTCTACTTTGTTCACAAAGGAGAAAAGGGAGAAATATGCTCAAGAGAGAAAACAAGTTTCAGTCTTTGAGTAACTCAAATGCTATTTGGCAGAAACTGAATGCAATACAAGACAGTGAAGAAGCAAGACCATTGCTTCTGAACCAGAGTGAATAAAGCAGTTCTTTAAGTTTTGAATTAAGAATCAAAGGTTATCCATTTGGGAAATCCCTGTTTTAGAGATATCATGCCTTGAGCTTGCTTTTGTCATGAGTTAGAACACATGTAAAATTACTGTATCAACTCCAAACTTATTTCCTAAGAGAAATATGATTCTTTATAAATCTTTTTTTCTTATCTCTGAAAAATAATCTGTACCTTGTCCTGCTATTTTAAACAAGTTCTGATAATGTATTTTTAGGACTTGGATCTATAGTTCTCTAAATTATCTAAATATCTCTGGATCAAGCCAAATCTTCAGAAGGCTATAAATTTGGGTTATTCTTGACTTCACAAAATTATATTTTATCATTACAACCCTGGCTTTTATCAAAGGCTGATACAAGAAACACCATGATGACAAAGACAAATGTACAAGGGTACTCACTGCAGCACTGTTCACTGTAGGAAAAGATTATAAACATTCTAAATCAATAGGTACTGGTTAAACAGATCATGGGTATGGGGGAGCCTGGTGGGCTGCCATCTCTGGGGTCGCACAGTCGGACACGACTGAAGCGACTTAGCAGCAGCACCAGCAAACAGATCATGACACATCCATACAATAGAATTCGATGTGGATATTAGAAGAAATGAAGCAGCTTTATAAGTACTGATATGGAATGACTTTAATTTACATTAAAAAAAAATAATGTGCAGAACAACATACACAATGTGTTTAAAATTGAGATACACACACATACTTATACACATATGCACATATACACATACAGACATGACTGCACATCTTGAAAACAATGCTTATCTCTCAAGAGAGAATCTCAGAGAGCTTCCCCGGAGGTCCAGTGGTTAAGACTTCACCTTCCAATTCAAGGGGCATGAGTTCGATTCCTGGTCAGGGAACTAAGTTTCCACGTGCCTCTGCTGCTGATTCTGCTGTTGCTTCAGTCGTGTCCAACTCTATGCGACCCCATAGACGGCAGCCCACCAGGCTCCCCCGTCCCTGGGATTCTCCAGGCAAGAACACTGGAGTGGGTTGCCATTTCCTTCTCCAATGCATGAAAGTGAAAAGTGAAAGTGAAGTCGCTCAGTTGTGTCCGACTCGTAGTGACCCCATGGACTGTAGCCTACCAGGCTCCTCTGTCCATGGGATTTTCCAGGCAAGAGTATTGGAGTGGAGTGCCATTGCCTTCTCCACCCCATCCCCAGGGTGTGGTAAATTTAAATTTTTTTAAAAAATTTAGAAGAGAGAATCTCAGAGGCAATGCTTAAAAGCAGAAGAGACATACCTTTCCACTGAAACCTTTGCATACTCTGAGTTTATCACATATATCTATTACCTATAAGAAAAACCAAAAAAGAAGGGCTGCTATGAAGTTCCTTTTGGCTGTGTGTATCACAAACACCAGCTCTTTAAACCACTAACAAGTGTCCCACAAACAAAGGATTTATGCTCTACCCATCTTGGGGTTTCACAATGTACAATTCTGCAGTAGAGTCTGTGAGAAGGTCTGTAATCTAGAGTCTTATGTGTCTTAATTTACCCCAACATTTCCCAAATTTCTTGATCATAGAAACCGTTTTGGTTTTTTTTTAAGGGCATTTTCTCTGAACACCACACCTCAGTGAGTATAACACTGCAGCATTTATTTCTTAATGGTTATGCCACCAAGACATGCACCATCCTACCTGACAGGTAAGAATTTAGCAGTAGGGTTGCTTGTGCTTACTTTTAGAAATAACTGTATTTCCTATGCTGTAATCATAAGTCTGTATTGAATTGGAATGATTTTTTACACCTCATCTGCCAGGAGCCACAGATCAATGGTGTCTCAACTTTCCCATCCTTAGAATGGGCCTGAAAGCCCAACTTCATGGGTAGCCATGAGATTGAAATTGGATATCTTATATAAAAATGCCTCACATAAGAGAGGTCCAACACTTACGAGTCCCTGCCAGACTTTTCTCATCTAGGCAATGCTCTCATAAATGAACACTGTTGTTCTCAAGAGGCAGCAGAGTACAGATCAAGGCGAACCCATCAGCATCATTGATGACAACATCAGGGAGCCTCAGGGGGTGCGGTGGATGGTCTTTGTATAAAGGGCAGAGTATTTTAATCACCTCTGCTGCTTACGGTCAGAAACGTCAGTGGAGGGAGAATATCCGGGGGTGAAGGTGAGGACAAAATCAGCTGTCCTAATCATCATGATTCAACGAATATTTTTCAGGCTTTGGAAAGATTAAATGCAGCTGTAAGGGAGGCAGAGCTCTTATCAGCCACTAGTCGGTTGCTGCAGAGACCATTCTATTTGTAAACATTATCCAGGATTCACACTGACTGAGGCTTAAGCTTGGTGTTTATCCACCAGCTGACATCTCTGCAGGATCCTTTCATATAATAAAGAAGATGTGTGAGTAGATTTTACCCAGGAGGCCACCCCAAGAGTTTACAGCTATGTTGAATTAAAAACCACAGCATGTAGATTACAAATTTTCACTTACTTTCACATTTTTAAAGGAGGGGGTAAGTCAGTTAAGCAATAACATATTTTAAATAAATAAGAGTATGCACCAAATGATATGTGCTGTGAAACCTTGGGTCACCATTCCACTGACACAGAAATTATTTTTCTGGATGTCAACCATTCCAAGAGGTTGGTAGGGGATACACATACTTAAAGGGCAAAGTGAGACAATTCAAAGAGACCATCTACCACTTAGAAGTCTCTGCTCATTTTCCTTAATGCCAGATGATAAGAAGGTTTCCAGCTAAAAATGATAAAGCCTTATATAAGTAAATATAATGTGTTCCCTTTAGGAATATTACTGTCTCATGGCCTCCAACACTCAACATAGGATAGAATCCCTGAGGATGGTTCTTTAGAATATTAGAAATTGTAAATACCTCCAGATGTCACAAGGAAAACAAACGTTTTGTAGTTCAAACGATGAAGAACATAGTCATTAATGTACTCAAGTGAGAGATAAATATTGAATTAGAAGTGCTTCATGGTCAAAACAATGGAAACAGAGACTATTTTTGGGGGCTCCAAAATCACTGCAGATGGTGACTGCAGCCATGAAATTAAAAGACGCTTGCTCCTTGTTAGAAAAGCTATGACCAACCTAGACAACATATTAGAAAGCAGAGATATTACTTTGCAAACAAAGGTCCATCTAGTCAAGGCTATGGTTTTTCCAGTGGTCATGTATGGATGTGAGAGTTGGACTATAAAGAAAGCTGAGCATCGAAGAACTGATACTTTTGAACTGTGGTGCTGGAGAAGACTTTTGAGAGTCCCCTGGACTACAAGGAGATCCAACCAGTCCATCCTAAAGGAAATCTGTCCTGATTATTCACTGGAAAGACTGATGCTGAAGCTGAGACTCCAATACTTTGGCCACCTGATATGAAGAACAGACTCATTGGAAAAGACTCTGATGCTGGGAAAGATTGAAGGAGAAGGAGAAGGGGACGACAGAAGATGAGATGGTTGGGGAGCATCACCGACTTGATGGACACGCGTATGAGCAAGCTCTAGCAGTTGGTGATGGACGGGGAAGCCTGGCATGCTGCAGTCCATGGGGTTGCAATGATTAAGCAACTGAACTGAATTGAACTGATGGTCAAAAGCCTGGAAATAAAATGCAGAACTTTTGACTCAGAATTTCAAGTCTTGGAATGCATTCAAAGGAAATAGTTAAGATTAACCTATAAGATTATTCATCATAGAAACAATTCAAATGTCCATCATTCCTGAATAGATGAATAAAGCATATATATCCACACTGTAGGATGTTTGGCAATAAAAAGGAATAATGTGACAGTGCTACACTGTGGGTGAACCTCAAAAACATTACGTGAAGTGAAAGAAACCAGCCTCCAAATACAACATACTGTATGATCCCGTTTATCTGACATGTCCAGAATAGACAACTCTGTAGAGACAGAAAGTAGATTAGTGGTTGCCTGGATCTGTGGGGGTTGACATGGGGATGACTACCACGAGCACAGGTTCTTTGTGCAGCAATACCAATGTTCTAAACTAATACAATTATGTAAAGTTTAAAAATAAAATAAAATAAAATAAAAAGAATTAAAAATTTAAAAAATAAATAAATAAAGTTAGATTCTACTGATGGTCATACAACGCTGAAAACACTAACAAATCAGTGACTCACACACTTTATGTGGGTCGTTTAATGGTACATAAACTACATCCCAATAAGCCTGTTAAAACAGACTATTCATCACTGCTGCTTCTGCTGCTGCTAAGTCGCTTCAGTTGTGTCCGATTCTGTGCGACCCCATAGACAGCAGCCCACCAGGCTCCCCATCCCTGGGATTCTCTAGGCAAGAATACTGGAGTGGGTTGCCATTGACTTCTCCAGTGCATGAAAGTGAAAGTGAAAGTGGAGTCGCTCAGTCGTGTCTGACTCTTAGCGACCCCATGGACTGCAGCCTCCCAGGCTCCGCCATCCATGGGATTTTCCAGGCAAGGGTACTGGAGTGGGGTGCCATTGCCTTCTCCACTATTCATCACAGTGTTGTCTAAAACAGAAAAACCTTAGAAAAAACACAAATGACCAGCAATAGGGGTGGGTGAATAAATTATTCTGACCCTATAAGATTTTACACCTGTTTTTAACAGGTCCACAACAGAATATGCAATCAGTGAAGTCCACTGAAGTAGCTCAGTCGTGTCCGACTCTTTGTGACCCCATGGACTGCAGCATGCCAGGCCTCCCTGTCCATCACCAACTCCCAGAGATTACCCAAACTCATCTCCATTGAGTCGGTGATGCCATCCAACCATCTCATCCTCTGTCATCCCCTTCTCCTCCTGCCTTCAATCTTTCCCAGTATCAGGGTCTTTTCCAATGAGTCAGCTCTTTGCATCAGGTGGATAAAGTATTGGAGTTTTAGCTTCAACATCAGTCCTTCCAATGAACACTCAGGACTGATCTCCTTTAGGATGGACTGGTTGGATCTCTTTGCAGTCCAAGGGACTCTCAAGAGTCTTCTCCAACACCGTAGTTCAAAAGCATCAATTCTTCTGTGCTCAGCTTTCTTTATAGTCCAACTTGCACATTCATACATGACTACTGGAAAAATCATAGCCTTGACCTGACAAACCTTTGTTGGCAAAGTAATGTCTCTGCTTTTTAATATGCTGTCCAGGTTGGTCATAACTTTCCTTCCAAGGAATAAGTGTCTTTTAATTCCAATTATCCAAAATATGCCTGTGTGTATACAGAAGCTTTAGGAAAAGTTCTAAAAATATGCCAGGTTTCTTTACAGTGATCATATATGACCCTGTAGTATTATGATTTTTTTCTCTTTGCTGATTTAAATACAATGATTATTATTTTTGTGACAATAAGCACATGTAACATTTTACTGAGTCTTGAAGATGCACCTCAGTCAGTCTTTCCCATCAGGAAGCTTCCATGAGCCTCTTACCCTTCTCCATCAGAGGGCAGACAGAATGAAAACCACAGTCACGGTGACAGAAAACTAACCAATCTGATCACATGGACCACAGCTTTGTGTAACTCAGTGAATGCTGTGTAGGGCCACCCAAGACAGACGCGTCATGGTGGAGAGTTCTGACAAAACATAGTCTACTGGAGAAGGGAATGGCAAACCACTTCAGTATTCTTGTCTTGAGAACACCATGAACAGTATGAAAAGGCAAAAAGATAGGACACTGAAAGATGAACTCCCCAGGTCAGTAGGTGCCCAATATGCTATTGGAGATCAGTGGAGAAATAACTCCAGAAACAATGAAGAGATGGAGCCAAAGCAAAAACAACACCCAGATGTGGATTTAACTGGTGATGGAAGTAAAGTCCAATACTGTAAAGAGCAATATTACATAGGAACCTGGAATGCCAGGTCCATGAATCAAGAAAATTGGAAGTGGTCAAACAGGAGATGGCAAAAGTGAACATCAACATTTTAGGAATCAGTGAACCAAAATGGACTGGAATAGGTACATTTAACTCAGATGACCATTATATCTAAGACTGTGGGCAGGAATCCCTTAGAAGAAATGGAGTAGCCTTCAGAGTCAACAAAAGAGTCTGAAATGCAGTACTTGGGTGCAATCTCAAAAACAACAGAATGATCTCTGTTCGTTTCCAAGGCAAACCATTTAGTATCACAGGAATCCAGGTCTATGCCCCAACCAGTAATGTTGAAGAAGTTGCAGCTGAATGGTTCTATAAAGACCTACAAGACCTTCTAGAACTAACACCCAAAAAAGATGTCCTTTTCAGCAGAGGGGACTGGAAATGCAAAAGTAGGAAGTCAAGAAACACCTGGAGTAGCAGGCAAATTTGGCTTTGGAGTACAGAAAGAAGCAGGGCAAAGGCGAATAGAGTTTTGCCAAGAGAACACACTGGTCATAGCAAACGCCCTCTTCCAATAACACAAGAGAAGACTCTACACATGAATATCACCAGATGGTCAGTACTGAAATCAGATTGATTATATTTTTTGCAGCCAAAGATGGAGTAGCTCTATACAGTCAGCAACAACAAGACCGGGAGGTGACTGTGGCTCAGATGATGAACTCCTTATTGCCAAATTCAGACTTAAATTGAAGAAAGTACGGAAAACCACTAGATCATTAAGGTATGACCTAAATTAAATCCCTTACAATTATACAGTGGAAGTGAAAAATAGATTCGAGGGATTATATCTGATAGAATGCCTGAAGAATTATGGATGGAGGTTTGTGACATAGCACAGGAGGCAGTGATCAAGACCATCCCCAAGAAAAAGAAATGCAAAAAGGCAAAATGATTGTCTGAGGAGGCCTTACAAATAGCTGTGAAAAGTAGAGAAGCAAAAGGCAAAGGAGTAAAAGGAAAGATATATCCATTTGAATGCAGAGTTCCAAAGAATAGCAAGAAGAGATAAGAAAGCTTTCCTCAGAGATCAATGCAAAGAAATAGAGGAAAACAACAGAATGGGAAAGACTAGAGATCTCTTCAAGAAAATGAGAGATACCAAGGGAACATTTCATGCAAAGATGGGCACAATAAAGGACAGAAATGGTACGGACCTAAGAGAAGCAAAAGATATTAAGAAGGGGTGGCAAGAATACAAGAACTATACAAAAAATATCTTCATGACCCAGATAACCATGATAGTGTGATCACTCACCTAGAGCCAGACATCCTGGAATGTGAAGTCAAGTGGGCCTTAGGAAGCATCACTATGAACAAAGCTAGTGGAAGTGATGGAATTCCAGTTGAGCTCTTTCAAATCCTAAAGGATGATGCTATAAAAGTGCTGCACTCAATATGCCACCAAATTTGGGATATGCAGCCGTGGCCACAGGACTGGAAAAGGTCAGTTTTCATTCCAATCCCAAAGAAAGGCAATGCCAAAGAATGCTCCAACTACTGCACAATTGCACTCATCTCACACGCTAGCAAAGTAATGCTCAAGATTCTCCAAGCCAGGCTTCAACAGTACATGAACTGTGAACTTCTAGATGTTCAAGCTGGATTTAGAAAAGGCAAAGGAACCAGAGATCAAATTGCCAACATCCATTGGATCATCGAAAAAGCAAGAGCTCCAGAAAAACATCTCTTCGCTTTATTGACTATGCCAAAGCCTTTGACTGTGTGGATCATGACAAACTGTGGAAAATTCTGAAAGAGATGGGAATCCCAGACCACCTGACCTGCCTCTTGAGAAACCTGTATGCAGGTCAGGACGCAACAGTTAGAACTGGACATGGAACAACAGACTGGTTCCAAATTGGGAAAGGAGTACGTCTAGGCTGTGTATTATCACCCTGCTTATTTAACTTATATGCAGAGTACGGTATGAGAAATGCTGGGCTGGATGAAGCACAAGCTGGAAACAAGATTGCAGGGAGAAATATCAATAACCTCAGATATGCAGATGATACCACACTAATGGCAGAAAGCAAAGAAGAACTAAACAGCCTCTTGATGAAAGTGAAAGAGGAAGGTGAAAAAGTTGGCCTAAAACTCAACATTCAGAAAACTAAGATCAAGGCATCTGGTCCCATCACTTCATGGCAAATAGATGGGGAAACAATGGAAACAGTGAGAGACTTTATTTTCTTGGACTCCAAAATCACTGCAGATGGTGACTGCAGCCATGAAATTAAAAGACACTTGCTCCTTGGAAGAAAAGTTATGACCAACCTAGACAGCATACTAAAACATTACTTTGCCAACAAAGGTCCATCTAGTCAAAGCTATGGTTTTTCCATTAGTCATGTATTTATGTGAGATTTGGACTATAAAGAAAGCTGAGTGACAAAGATTTGATGCTTTTGAACTGTGGTATTGGAGAAGACTCTTGAGAGTCCTTTGGACTGCAAGGAGAACCAATCAGTCCATCCTAAAGGAAATCAGTCCTGAATACTCATTGGAAGGACTGATGCTGAAGCTGAAACTCCAAAACTTTGGCCACCTAATGCAAAGAATTGACTCATTGGAAAAGACCCTGATGCTGGGAAAGATTGAGGCAGGAGGAGAAGGGGATGACAGAGTATGAGATGGTTGGATGGCATCACCAACTTGATGGACATGAGTTTGAGTGAGCTCCAGGAGTTGGTGATGGACAGGGAAGCCTGGCATGTTGCAGTCCATGGGGTCACAAAGAATCAGACATGACTAAGCGACTGAACTGAACTGAAGATGCATCAGGCAGGGCCTGGGCTAAGTGGATGTGGTATATTTAATCCTCTATCAGCCCTGTAAGGCAGGCACAATTAACTGCCCTCATCTCATACAGGAGGAGAGTGAGGTTGGAAAAGTGAATTTACTCAAAGTAGCAGTATGTCTGCCAGGAAATACTAAGTCTCAACTGGTGGACTCCAAAGTGAGGAGTGTACAAACCCCATAAGCTGTGCAAGGAGTGTGGAAATATATATTCTTATATATTTTATATTTATATATATATGTAAACTTCTATTTATATACTTTGGTTTAACACTTAAAAGCCTTGTGTTTGGGATATGTTTCTTACTGCGATGTAACCCACATTCTGCTGACTTCATGTCAGGCGTTGTTTTAAGGTCTTTGAGGATAATCATTTTTCAAAACAAGAAAAATCTGAGATCCAGGGTGCGTGCTCTTACCACACCATGTCAATAAGGTACTATAGAGGAGAGATGCAATTTATAAATAAATGTGTGAACTTTGGTTTGTCTGAATTTTTTTTGCTGCTAAGATATATAACCAAAAATATAATTGTGCCTTAAACAAGCCCTTAAGAAACTGGACCAGATACCAACTTGGGGGCTTTAAATCAAACCACCTCAAACCCATCTCTTCCCATGTAGAAAGCTCATCATTGAAGCTCATTTTGACTCCCACCCTTAGTCTGCATGAAACACATACCTTGACCCTCTCTATCCCTTATTCACCCTGAGCCCCTCTCTCATTCTGTCAGTCAACTCCCAACCAGCAATAAGGGTCTAAGCCAGGACCCCCATCCACACTCCCTGCTCCATCCCATGGATGCCCTCACGGTCCACATAGTGTAGTATTCACGTTCCATCACTCTCCCCTGCAGTGGTTTATGTGTGTCTTGGGGTTTGAAGATTATTATTATAAATCAATAAAAAGAAAAGGAAGAGGAGAAAAAGGATGTGTGTGTGTGTGTGTCTAAAGACAATGCCAAGACTTCCCTGGTGGTCCAGTGGTTAAGAATCCACCTAGAAATGCTGGGGACATGGTTCAATCCCTGGTCTGGGAAGATCCCACATACCATGGAGGAACTAAGCCCATGTGCCACAACTACTGAGCCTGCGCTCTACGGCCTGCTGCTGCTGCTGCTGCTAAGTCACTTCAGTCGTGTCCGACTCTGTGCGACCCCATAGACGGCAGCCCACCAGGCTCCCCCGTCCCTGGGATTCTCCAGGCAAGAACACCGGAGTGGGTTGCCATTTCCTTCTCCAATGCATGAAAGTGAAAAGTGAAAGTGAAGTCGCTTCAGTCGTATCCGACTCTTAGCGACCCCATGGACCGCAGCCCACCAGGCTCCTCCGTCCATGGGATTTTCCAGGCAAGAGTACTGGAGTGGGGTGCCATCGCCTGCGCTCTGCAGCCTAGGAGCTGCAACTGCTGTAGCCTGTGCGCCTAGAGCCTGTGCTCCACGAGAGAAGCCACTGCAGTGTGAAGCCCACGCACCGCAAGGAAGAGGGGCCCACGCTTGCTGCAACTAGAGAAAGCCTGTGTGCAGCAATGAAGACTCTGGGCACCCAAAAATAAATTAACTAATTAAATTAAATTAAAACATTTGTTTTAAATTTTAGAAAAAGTGAAGACAATGTCAATGCTATGATCTGGAGCAAACATTGACATCCCTCTTGTATTGCTGGTCTTTCATCTGCTCTTCCAGATCTCCTACCTCTTCTCTCTCCTACAGGCAGGCAGGAGACGATGGAACAGAGGAGGTAAATAAGCTTCATCAGTCGCTCCCGCTTCTGGGCCACCTCTCTGGCAGCAAACACTCCCTCCACCACTCCAGCCCCTGCTGGCAGCTCCTCCTCTATGGCTCGGGTTCTCCCCTCGCTCAGGTAGCTATAGTTCTGTCTTTATCTTCTTTGGCCCCTGGAGTGGTAACAGTCTGCCCTGCTGCCAGCCTCTTGGTGACTCCCCTGCCCTTTCATTGTCCCGTAGCCCCACCTAGACTTCTGCAAATAGTTGCTTCATTCATTCTCTTCACATGAACCCTCAGAAGTGAAGTGAAGTGAAAGTCGCTCTGTCATGTTGCAACCCCATGGACTATAAGTCCATGGAATTCTCCAGGCCAGAATACTCGAGTGGGTAGCCTTTCCCTTCTCCAGGAGATCTTCCCAACCCAGGGACTGAAACCAGGTCTTTCTCATCGAGGAAGATTCTTTACCAGCTGAGCCACAAGGGCAGCCCCAAAATACTGGAGTGGGTAGCCTATCCCTTCTCCAGGGGATCTTCCCAACCCAGGAATCTAACCTGGGTCTCCTGCATTGCAGGCAGGTTCTTTACCAACTAAGCTACGAGGGAAGCCCCTCAGTGGTGAATCCTATTTCCTGCCAGGATCCTAACTGGTTGACACTCCTCTCTGGCCCTGCTCAGGAAACTTTCAAAAGACAAGGGTAACTCACTCACTGTCAGAATTCACATCTCCATCTGCAGTAAGAAATGATCTTAGAGACCCTCCAAGCATCTTCAACCAAGAAGTGATCATTGCCAAGTACAGCTGAAGTTATAAAATCTATTTTTACAAATCCTGACGTGAATTCTGCCAGGGACACATGGGTAATTTCAACCACAAGCCTGACCTTAGTCTCTCTTCTGAAGCCAGCTCCGGAGCAGCCTGGGGACACTTTGCCCCACCCTGCTGTCTATCCAAACCACGGTGGTGAACCAGTTCCACCGCATCATGGATTTCTAGAACCTTCTCTGACCAGGAGCCGAAGGGATCAGGCAGTCATCCTCTAGGCTCTGGGCACCATCAGAGTCCCAGGATCACAGTCCAGATTTCTATCTGTCAACCCTTGCTGGCAGACGTGTACCCAAAGTCTTCTTGACCAAGTCAGGACACCAGATTCAGGAAGCAGGCTGCAGGCAAAGGGGAGCACTGGTCAACAAGAAGGCCAGTCAGGTTGATGCTGTCGGTCTCTTTGTCTTCTTTTAGAGCAAAGGAACTGGACACCGAGGCAGGCATCCTCACTGGCAGAGCCAATGGCCCACAACTATCACTAACCTAGTCAGAAGGCTTGGAGCAGATATCTGGGGCGGGCAACCTGAATTCAAATGCAACCTATAAATATCAATGTCTTTCCCTGCTTCCTGTAGACAGAATAATAAAGTAACACTTCAAAAGGAAAAATACCTCACTAGAACAGGCAATTAGACAATGCCTTTCAGAAGAGTATGCTGGAGTGGCAAGGTGATCTGAGTTGAATCCTCAGTATTATGAATCTCATAATTTAATTGCTTTAGTCAAAAACATAGAAGTTGCCCTTATTTCTGTTTTACTCTTTACCTCCTATCACCAGTCCACCAGTAAACCCTGCCACCTGACACACAAAGATATTATAAATTCACCGACTTCTCTATCTCTGTTCCTCCAACGATGGTTCAAACCACCAACTTTCTTAGCAGCTATCTTTCTTCTCACACTCTGCTATATCTACTCTGTCCATTCTACCCGGCAACTGGATGATCTTCTTAAATTCTACTTAGATCATGTTACTTTAGTGCTTAAAATCCTCTCAAGACTTCCCATTACCCTTAGATAAAATCCAAGCTCTTTACTGTAGCCCTAAAGATTTTCTAATCTCTTGGCCTTCAACTACACTTCTCCCTGGTGTGGACTTAAAAAGTATTCACAACCTAGAAGCTGAGTTATGTTTTATTTGGTGGGAATTTTTAGGACTTCAAGTCCAGGGAATTTTTTTTTTTTAAACTTTACAATATTGTATTGGTTCTGCCATATATCGAAATGAATCCACCACAGGCATACATGTGTTCCCCATCCTGAACCCTCCTCCCTCCTCCCTCCCCATACCATCCCTCTGGGTCATCCCAGTGCACCAGCCCCAAGCATCCAGTATTGTGCATCGAATCTGGACTGGCGACTCGTTTCATATATGATATTACATATTTCAATGCCATTCTCCCAAATCATCCCACCCTCTCCCTCTCCCACAGAGTCCAAAAGACTGTTCTATACATCAGTGTCTCTTTTGCTGTCTTGTATACAGGGTTATCGTTACCATCTTTCTAAATTCCATATATATGCGTTAGTATACTGTATTGGTGTTTTTCTTTCTGGCTTACTTAACTCTGTATAATAGGCTTCAGTTTCATCTGGACTTTAAATCCAGCATCTCAAGTAACCCTGAGAGAACTATTCTGAGGGGGTGCATGGGAAGCCATGTTATACAAAAGTTTTGTAACAAAAGACAGATAATCTGAACATCAAAAAAAAAAAAGAAAAGTGAAAGTGTTAATGATCAGTGTGTCCAACTCTGCGACACCAGGAACTGTGGCTCCTCTGTCCCTGGGATTCCCCAGGCAAGAATGCTGCAGTGAGTTGCCATTCCTTCCCCAGTGGATCTTTCTGACTCAGGGACTGAATCTGGGTCTCCTGCATTGCAGACAGATTCTTTACCATCGTAGTCTAAACATCAAAAGATTACCCTTTATTAAGGAAAACCATATGTCTGAAGGAATTTAGCACTTTTCTATGTGTGGGAAGATGCAAAACTCTGGGCTCACTGAAATCATTCTTTTGATATGCATCTCACCTATCTAGGGCCAATATCTTGTGTTTTCATATCCTGAGTTTCCACAGGTAGGTGATGGCACCCCACTCCAGTACCCTTGCCTGGAAAATCCCATGGACGGAGGAGCCTGGTGGGCTGCAGTCCATGGGGTCGCGAAGAGTCGGACACGACTGAGCGACTTCACTTTCACTTTTCACTTCATGCATTGGGAAGGAAATGGCAACCCACCCCAGTGTTCTTGCCTGGAGAATTCCAGGGACGGCGGAGCCTGGTGGACTGCCGTCTCTGGGGTCGCACAGAGTCGGACACGACTGAAGCGACTTAGCAGCAGCAGCAGCAGCAGCACAGTCTGATGGCTAGTACATGGCCGGTATTCTTTTCCTTTCTGAGTTTCCTCAGGGCAGACCAGCTCAGGCTGGAGGGCTGCTGCTAAGTCGCTTCAGTCATGTCCGACTCTGTGCGACCCCATAGACGGCAGCCCACCAGACTCCTCTGTCTCTGGGATTCTCTAGGCAAGAAGACTGGAGTAGGTTGCCATTTCCTTCTCCAGGGAATCTTTCCAAGCCAGGGATTGAACCTGTGTCTCCTGCGTCTCTTGCATTGGCAGGCAGATTGTTTACCACTGTGCCACCTGGGAAACTGGATATGGCAGGAAATATTCCATTTGTCACTGGATTTGCCACATCCTGACCAGATGACATTTTCTTTTTTGTTATCAAACCTGCTGAGTTATTTCCTGCCTCAGGATCTTTGCACTTGATGTTCCCTACCTAGAACGATTTCCTTCTCATCAATCCCATCTCACCTCAAATACCTTCCCTTCACAAAGGACTTCTTTGACAAAGGGCTGTTTTAATGTGCTTAATTACATTCTATCCCTTACCCTGTTTTATTCTTCATGGTATTATATGAAATTATACAATTTTTTTTCTTATTTATCTTTCCAAGTAGAACATGAGCTCTATGTGGACAAAACATGTATTGTGGTAACATTATTTACTTGGAAATATTTCTGGCAAACAGTACTCAATAAATATTTGTTGAAGGAACAAGTTCTGACATAAATATAAGCTTTGACTATTAATGAGTACCTGTGAATCCAAAAGCAAGTTAGTTAATATTGGTAGGTCTCAATTTTCACATTTATAAGTAACATGAATCAATGCCCACTAAGTGTCCACTTTTATAAACCATCCAAAAGTTACATATTATATATTCAAAAGCTGTAAATTGTATCAGTTATGTTTTAGCATAAGTGTATGCTTTTCTAGCTATGCCATCCAGAAACACAGTCTGAGAAATAAAAAACACTGAGCATAGATGAAGTCATGCAAGTTTCTCTTCATTAAGTTGTGAAGTTAATTCCTTGAAGAGCAGGCTGTTACGTGATATCCCTCAGGCTCTGCAAACAGCTCTGAAAAGTAAAGAGCATGAAGCACTTGGGGTGGGAGAGAAGATGGAGAATATTACAGGACCACACAAAACTAGACTTCACAGTTTGGCCTGAGGCTGGAATATTCAAATTGTGTCCTCGAGCAGTGCATTATAGTCTGGGTACTTGTGTGGACTTTGGCTACATACCATGCAACAAATACATTATATTCTAATCTTCTTTAAACACTGAGCCCTCAGGAAATTGAGCTCAAGGGTCAGTGATGGAACACTTTTTTTCCAAGTCCCACTTCTCTGTGCCATAACTTTGCTTATGCTTGGGCAAACACTTTATTTTTCATAGTGCATTTATGAGGTCCTAGAGACCAGAGAGAGAGGCTTAAAACCCAGGCATCATTCTTGACAGTACTTCCCTCTTCTCTCTCATCCAATTCTTCACCAAGTTCAATTGAGTTCACCTCTTCAAGATTCCTGAAACTGGTCCACTTCTCTATCATCACCTCCCTGTTCTAAGCCAACCATGTTTCTTCCTGGGATCCCTGCAGTAGACTTCTAACTGATTCTCTGTATTCACTATTGAATCTTCTTTTCAACCACAAAGCCAGAATAATCTTTCAAAAGACAAAATGGACCATATCATGTCCCTGACACTAACAGGTAAAGTGTTAAATCCCTCTGGTAAACATCTTCATGGTTTTTTTAACTTTGCTTCCTTATAGTTAACATCATTGTAACTTCATAGTTATGCATGTCATGATTTAATCATCCATTTCTTCTTAGACTCTCCGTTCTATGAGGGTCACAGACAATACCTGATTGCATTCTCTGTTGTATTCCCAGGTGGCTACCACAGTGCCTGGTACATTGTAGGTGCTCAGTAAATATTTGCTGAATGAATG
Source organism: Bubalus kerabau (assembly GCF_029407905.1). NCBI lineage: Eukaryota > Metazoa > Chordata > Mammalia > Artiodactyla > Bovidae > Bubalus > Bubalus kerabau. Next base: position 33,746,422 of record NC_073643.1, on the reverse strand, counting down.
AAAGAATGAATGAGTCTATACCTTTAGGCCCGAACACAACGCCTGAATACACTATATGATTCAGGAATCTTTATTGTTAAAAACTGGAACCATCCCCAATTCCCAAGCTCAGTGCCTCCCTTCCTCCTATTAGGTCACATTCTGATCCTTTCCATACCATCTGAAAAGCATATGGGCGTGGATACAAACATACACACATACATAGCTTTCAGTCTGAATCATTCAAAAGACTTACTCTTTATTATTCAGAGATATTTGTTCTAAGAGGCACTTCCGTCATAAAAATTCCTTATCCCCTTTTCTAAGATTATTAAATAATTAGTTCAACCAAGGTAACCTGTGCCCTCTAACAAAACAAATCTGCTAAAAGGCACTTGTAAATGAAGAATGTACAAGAACCCCAACTAGATGCTGCTGTCCTCAGTTCTGGGTTGAGGACCAGTTCTGCAAGTGCTGATCTCTTTTCATTTACTTTCAAGTACAAAGAGATTCAGAAGATGAATGGCTATCCTACTTCTCAGTGCATTCCCTCAACTCTCATCCAACTTTCTCCACAGCATTCTTCCCAGTTACTGTTTCCTGAAATGATATAGATGCAATTTTATAAGTAACGTCTTGGGACTTCCCTGGTGGTTCAGTGGTTAAGACTCCGCACTCCCAGTGCAGGGGGCATGGGTTCAATCCTGTTAGGGAACTAGATCCCACATGCCACAACTAAGACCTGGCACAGCCAAATAAATAAATAAAAATATAAAAGTACTATCTTGGGAGCCTTCCCAGAATGCCACCCATTAAGTAGTGTTTAATATCGGTTAAGCTTTACTTGGACCCCATCCAAGGGGGTTTGTTACTGGAAGCATCAAAAAGAGTTCATAAGGGCACTTCCCTCTGTAATGATAAAAATAGTAGTTGCTATTTACTGAGTGTTTTATCATGTGCCTTGCACTGTGTTTAACTCTGTATGCACAAAAATCCTATGAGGAAGATATTATTATTATAAGGAGGACATTGAGAATCAAACAAGTTTGGTAGCTTATTAGTTATTAATTCATGTTTGGTAACTTGCAGGATATACTCAATGATTATAAGTGCTGTAGGTTTATACTCAATTATAAATTTTGGCAAGCGTTCCAAAAATAACAAGTATATTGGTCAGCTCTTGCTAGGTTATGCTTCATTAACAATACCACTAAAGAGCAATAATTTACAACAAAGTAAAATTGTTTCTTGTTCATGCTATTTGTCATCTGTGGGTCCACTAAGGCTCTGCTCCAAATATCTTTTCCATTCTGGGATTCATTTTGGGATCTATGGCCACTGGACAGATTAAAAAATAGAGAAAGAGAAAATGGCAGAACCATGTGATTGCCCTTAAATCTTCTGCATGGATATGGCACATGTCATTTCTTCCAACACCCTATTGGCCACAAGCAAGTCACATGACCAGACTTGACATCACAGATTAGAGAACTACTCTCCTCCCAGAGGGCAGTTAATGTAAGTCACATGCAAATGAGCGCAAATGGCAGCTCATAGGAGAGGAGCAAATAATCAATAGTAATAATATATTCCACCGTAGCAAATAAAGACATAATCAATACATTTCATCATGGCAGGAATAATCAACATATCTCATCTATGTTACCTGGAAGTAGATATAAATGACAGAAAACTTAACCCAACCAGCTTAAGCAAAAAGGGTAACTCACTGATGTGGGTTAATGAAAAGGCCATCAAGTTCTAGGTAGGGCTTAATAAATTGGCCTAGATATTCAAATGAGGTCATTAAAACCTAATCTCTCTTTCTATCTTCATCTCCATCTTCCATCTATGTTCTTTATGATGGCTTCATTCTTAAGTAAGATGGTTGCCCATAGCTTGTGGCTTACAGTCTTATAGCTCCAAATCAGCAAAAAATAAAGCATGTTTCTTCTGACAAATCCTGAACAAGTCCCAAGATTGACCCTCACCTTTGTGCGTGCATTCGAACTCACTTCAGTCATGTCCAGCTCTTTGCGACTCTATAGACTGTAGCCCACCAGGGTCCTCTGTCCATGGGATTCTCCAGGCAAGAATACTGAAGCGGGTTGTCATGTCCTCCCACAGGGGATCTTTTCCACCCAGGGATCGAACCCATGTCTCTTATGTTTTCTGCACTGGCAGGTGAGTTCTTTACCACTAGCACCACCGGGAAGCCCTGACCCTCACCTAGCCCATCTCTAATTCTATCAATATAGCCAAAGAGTTCAGTGTTCAGTTGTCCAGCCCTGGTGACTCCAGATGAAGAGGTGGGTCCCCCTGGACTCTGGCACCCCCAGGCACTGAGAGTATTGATGTCTTTCTTCTAAAATTCCTGAAAAAACACAATCCCTGAAGAGTTTCAATATTAATCAGTTTCAAAGCATTCACAGTAACTCACAGAGTCAAACAGATTTAAGAATTTGGCATTTTTACAATATTTACTAAAACTACCATCTGTAACATTTTTTCTTCTCTTACTTTACAAATCTAACTTGTCTTCTTTACAAACAATAACCAATAAGATGATGTGAAAGATTAACTTAACATTTACTGAATAAAACAGATGAAATCCTAAATAAAATAAATTTTGACTTGAAACACAACCTAACCTATTTATTAAGGTCAGAATCCAAATACTTTTCATCCATGATACAAACCAAATACTCAAAATCCATTCCCATGCCATAAAATCACTGAATACTGATTTGCACAATTTTAGTTAGGGAAATCTGTGCTGTGAATTACTGGTCAATTTTAAGTATTAAAACAATGTCCCACAATTTAATATTGCAACCTAGGCAGACAGCAATAAAAATATATGTCCATTTCATTAAGTTAAATAATCACAGTTCCTTCAGTACATTTCTTATATTACTTAAGGCAATCAATGCTAGCTGCTCCCAAACAGAAAGACCCCAAATTTCAAAGATTTAACACATTAGAGGCTTCTTTCCATTCAGATGACTCTCCAAGGTAGGTGCTCCAGAACTGACTGGTGACTTTCCTTGATGCAGTGACTCAGCACCCAGGGCTCTTCCATCTCTCAGCCTTATGCTCTCCATCCTCTAGGGCAGGGTTTATACACCTTGCCACAGTTCAGACCAGATAAGTCTTTGTTGTGGGGGGATGTCCTGTGGATTGTAGGATGTTTAGCAATATCCCTGGCCTCTGCTTACTAGATTCCAATAACTCCTCCACACAACGGTGACAACCAAAGATATTCTCAGATTTTGCCAAATGCCCACTAGGGGGCCCAAAATGCCCCTTGGTTAAGAACCACTAGTCTAATGTCGGGCCTGGCATCAGTTTTGCTAAGATAACCAACTGATTCCATTGTGTAAAAGGGTATTGAGGACAACCTCCTCATCACATAACAAGGAGAAAGTATGGAGAAAACAAGACCACCTCTTAAAAAAGCCTTGGTTTGGAAGGATCACATACCACTTCAACCTCACGACATGGATAAGAACTAGTCAAGGGTTTTCCCTCTCACTTCCTCATCTCCCATGCAGAGGAGGAAAGATGCTAGGAAATACAGACCTGAGCTGGGCAGTCACTTCCCAGCAACAATTCTATTGGGAGGGGAGTACAAAATGTGGCGGACAGAGGCATCTATGCCTCGCTTCTCAATTTTCTCCCCTTTTCATAGAAGATCGCACCTCTTAAATGGCCAATACATCTGTCTCAGTTTCAGCTAATGAGTCTTCCTAGACAACTGTTTTTAAGCAGCATTGGCAGGGTGAATCCTTCTCTACCCTCTGGCCTCAGAACTGTTGTGTTATGAGCCAGAGCTGCTGGGAGCCAATAATAATAACACAGTACTTTCTATGTACCAGACACCATTCTGAGTGTTTTACATTTATGTGCTCATTTAATCCTTGCAAACAATCTATGAGGTTGGTGCTATTAATTATGCATATTTTATAGATAATGATTTTATCTAAGGTCAAAGGCAAGTGGTGGGCTTTACACCCAGTCTGTGGGACTGCCCCAGGTCATCACCACCAGGTTACGCCGTTCTCTACAGGGAAATCTCTCCCAGAGAGCAGAGTGAATTCACAGCAGAGAACAGCACATAAATCTGGTGAGAGAAGAAGCCCCAAGGCCAGCTCTGCTCTGCCTTTGCATGCTGTATTTATACCAGCCAATAGCTTCCTCTTTCTCACTTAATGAATGATCTTTCTGTTACCTATATAACCAAAGAGTCCTGATTGCTAAATATATGAAAGCATTAACCCACATGGGTTCTCCTGTTCTAAAAATTAAACATCCTTGGTTCATACTCAGAACAAAAGTTAGGACTGGAATCTCTTCTCCCTAGAGCCAAGGTACTGATGTGAACCTTCAGGTTACTGGCATCAATGTGCCCTTAGCTGGGGTAGGATCTAGTAGAGAACTCAACACCAAGCAACACTAACGCCGGTGTGGGCCTGATCTGGGCTCCAGCAATTGTTCTGTCTGGACACTGAGAGCAAATCTACACCTTATGATCATTTCTGGAATTTTAGAATCCTACACCCAAACTGGATGTCCAGATGGTTTCTTAGTACCCTGTCTCCTGTTGGGCCTTTCTCTCGCCATTCCTCTTCTTACCACATGTGTGAACTCAACCTTCAGCTCCAGGGGATTTAGTTCTAGCATCAGCAGGGTTACCTAAGGCAGACTGCATATCTTTACCTGGGAATGCTGACCTTTTCTGGATTTCCTGTTTTTATCCATCATCAGACATTCCTGATGCCAAGCAACTTGCTCTGATTACTAGTCATGCTTTATTAGTATCCATAAAACTTGCCATTTACTGCCTGGCAGAGCCGAGTCCACTGCCTGAGTATCTCCCCAGTCTACTGACCACATCTATTTTGAGAACCTGCCCCCCATCCAGTGTAAACTAGTTCCATGTGGTTAACCATCTGTGGTGGACCATCATCACCAATCATTTCATCCAACGTATACTTACTGCATCACCACACTTGTACTAGGCACTGGGGGTTCCAGGATGAAAAAGATACATCATATGATGATAAGATATATTACACTCTTTGCTTCATCCCCTCAACAATTTTCTATTTTCGAAGCCAATTATGTATCTTGCCCTGGCCAGTGCAGGCAACCCATTTCAGTACTCTTGCCTAGAGAATCCCACAGACAGAGGAGGCTGGCAGGCAGCAGTCCATAGGGTCGCACAGAGTCAGGCACAACTGAAGCGCTTAAGCAGCAGCAGCAGCGGCAGCGGCAGTACAGGTTAATTACAGAGGTGAGCTAGATAAATGAGGTCCCTGCCTTCACAAAGCTTAACATTGACAGAAAGAGATTATAAACAAGAAAACAAATTAAAAGCAGAAATTAATTATACAGACTGTAATAAGTGCTTGAAAAGGGAATAAAAGGAGTGCTGAAATAGGGAATAAAAGAAGGGATCCATTTGGATGCAATAGTCAAACTTATGAGACCTGTAGGTATTTCCCTGTCTTGTGCTAATCTTGCACTTCAGAAACTAGAAAATTTCAAATGGCAGCCAGTGATTTGGCTGTTTTATTTGATCAGTATAATACTTCAAAAAATAAGTATTCAAAAATAAAAAGTCAAGTGAGATGGTTCGCCAGTTTGCCCCAGGCCTCACATTCTGCTACTGCTTTACTCAGACTTAATTATATACTTGTGTAATCTGGGTTTTTTTAAGTAATTATTTATTTTTGGCTGCTCTGGGTCTTCGTTGCTGCATGCGAGCTTTCTCTAGCTGCGGTGACTGAGGGCAGCTGTCTCGTTGTGGCCTGAAGGCTTCTCCTGTTGTGGATCACTCTAGGGCATGTGGGCTCAGTAGTTGTGGTGCACAGTGTCCGTTGCTCCCCGGCATGTGGGATCTTCCCGGACCAGGGATCGATCCCATGTCCCCTGCATCAGCAGGCAGATTCTTTACCACTGGACCACCAGGGAAGTCCTGTAATCTGTTTTATTGGCCCTTTCCAGCATTTTGAGATTGCAATTCTTGACACAATCTTTCAAATACTTGAGGCAACTGATTAGATTTCCATCCACTCCTCACCCCAATAATTTGACAGATTCTCTCCAAGTTTATCTGGACAACACTCCTCTTCTACCTTTAAACTGGAAATGAAGCTGAAAATCACGTGTGTTAATGTGAATTTGTGCTGTTGAGTGTGTACACAAGGAAGCATATTGTTGACTGCTTGCAAAAGAGAAGAATTAAGTTTGCCGGCTCTTGAAGTAATAGCTCTTGCCTCGATAATGAATTAAGCCAGTCAGTTAAGAATCGTAATGAGCATCTGAGACTGAAGACACAGAAGTGATCACTCAGAAACATCTCTCATCTTTGAAACATTCATCCATAAAATTGAATTAGAAGACCAAGAGCACTAAAGTAGATCTGAAAATATTGGCCAGCTATGAAGTGATGAAGGTCTACTCATAAAGTCTGCAAGGAACTTAGCAGACACACAAGGCATTCCAGACAGGCTAGAAGATTATGATAATATTATAACTTAAATGACAGTGTCAGAATCCATGGTCAAATCAAGATCAGAAATGAAGTCAGTCCAGTACATCAAAGGAAATCATGAACAAAATGAAAAGACAACCTGCAGAATGGGAGAAGATATTTGCAAACGATGCAATTGACTATGGCTTAATTTCCAAAATATACAAACAGCTCATATAACTTGAGAACAGTAAAGCAAATAACTCAATAGAAAAATGGGCAGAGAGAGAGGGTTGGATTGGGAGTTTGGGATTAGCAGATATAAACTGGTATACATATAATAGATAAACAACAAAGTCTTATTGTACAGCACAGGGAACTGTATTCAAGATAAATTATAATGGCAAAGAACATGGAAAAGAATGTGTGTATATATATATATGTGTGTGTGTGTGTGTGTGTGTGCAACTGAGTCACTTTGTTGTACAGCAGTAATTAACACAACATTGTAATTCAACTATACTTGAATAAAAGATAAATTTTTTTTAAGAAGAGGGACTTTTCATGTGGTCCAGTGGTTAAGAATCCGCCATGCATAATGCACCGGTTCGATCTCTGATCCAGGGAGATAACACATTCCACAGGACAACTAAGCCGGTGCACCCCAACTACCAAAGCCTGTGCACTCCAGAGCCCATGTTCCGTAACGAGAAAGCACCACAGTGAGAAGCTCGCGTACCAGGACTAGAGAAAATCCTCACACAACAGCGAAGACTCAGCACAGCCAAAAATAATAAAAATAACCAAATAAATAAACATTAAAAAAGAAATTAAATCAGTCTATGATTCATTTTATGAAATGTCAAGCAGCTTCTTTCATGGTGATGAAATTACAAATTTTTTATTTCCCCCCGTGATATTGAATTGCTTTAATAATACTCTTTATTATCAGATAAAACAATAAGACCACTTCCATTTGGGATAAAAAGACACTTAAATGAATTCAAGGCATATCTGAAAATACAAATCAAGGGTGAAACTGGATTCTGCGTCCAAACACCTGATTTTATGCACCCTCAGAGGAGACAAGTCCAGCAGCAGGAGCACACTTGTAAATTACAGATCTAAATTTACACCTAGAGGGCTACTGAGAGGCAACAGGCAAGCAAACAGTGTTGATGACTGCAGTAGGCAGGCTCACACTTAGATTTGCCACTTGGGGCCCTAGACTCCCGGCTACTACACTATAAGCAAAGAACTTTCAAGACCACCCACATGTACACGAGCAAGTCCACCAACAGGTAAGACAAGAGTTCTCATACAGCCCTGTACAGTGCCCAGATTTCATGTCTGCCCTTTCCTGACACTCCCTCTCTTTGCCCAACTTCAAAGCAGTGAGCATGGAAGAATTATCTATACTTTTCTGTGTGTGTGTGCTCAGTCATAGTCCGACTCTTTGTGACCCCACATAGCCAGCCAAGCTCCTCTGTCCAGGGAATTTTCCAGGCAAGAATACTGGAGTGGGTTGCCATTTCCTATTCCAGGGGATCTTCCTGACCCTGGGATCAAACCCACATCTCTTGTGTCTCCTGCACTGGCAAGTGGATTCTTTACCACCAGTGCCAGCTGGGAAGCCCAACATTTTTTAGGCCATGCTACATGGCATGTGGGATCTTAGTTCCCCAATCAAGGATTAAATCTGGGCCCCCTACATTGTAAATGCTTAGTCTTAACCACTAGACCACCAGAGAAGTCAAAAAAAATTTTTTATAGTTGACCAATATATATGACCATTTATCTGACTCCTGCAGACCAATAAAGCAGTTTATTTACATGTGGGGTCATTTATAAATACTTTATTAAACTCATAAATATATCCCAGAACAAAGACCATCTTTCTAAACACAATGAATAGATTATCGAGCTTAAGATTTTCTTGGGATTAGGTATTTCCAGTATTTCGCCTGATCAACGGCCATAAGTTCATTTATTTCCTTACATTTCATCTAACAAAGATTTTCAGGTTAGTGTTTTCAATTGTTTACAATCAGTATTACAGATTTTACTGCTTTTGAACTGCCCCCTCCACAGGGCACTTTTTCTTTAAGCCAAGTTGAAGTTTTGTTTTCTTATATTAATAAATTCTTTCTTTTTAATTTAAAAGAATGTCAAATTAATTTTTGAAAAGTTCAGGTTTGCTTTAACATATGCTAGACACTGTGCTCAGCCCTGGGGATATCATGCCAGACACACACAGTGGAGTAAAGAGTAGTACAGAGAAGGGAGAGCATGATAATATAAAGCCCGTACAGTCACACACCTGTGTAAGAAGACACGAGGCTTAGAGAGCAGATGGGCTGGCTATTAAAATGCACCACTCACATCTCTGACTGCAGACAGCACAGCTCACTGACAGCCCAGCCAGTGCTCTCTTGATCCTCTGGGCTTCTCTAGCCAAAAGCCGAGCACAGCAAGGGTCCATCTTATGGGAGGTGGGACTCCTCCAATGGGCAATCTGTGTTTGGGGACGCCCCATCAACCTCAAAGAAATGTACTTAGAGGGTGCCCAGAGTCTAAGACTCTTCCTACCCTCTCCTCCGTCCTTCCCTTCCCCCTCTCACAGGGGCCAGACTCTAATCATGATCAAAAGGCTCTCCCTATCAGATTGCAAAAATGTTTACAAATCCTGTATCTGATAAAGGGTTGCTATTTCTAGGATATATAAAGATTTCCTACAACTCCACAATCTGGGCTCTGATCACTAGGTTACCTTCCCCTGGAGAGCTGGGGAGGGACCTGCTCTGGTATCATGTTGAAAAGACATACAGTGATCTTTTTGCTGCATTTCCAAGTTTCAAATAACCTTTTAAAGCATCTGTTTGTTGTGTTCATATTTATTTCTGAAGCAATCACTTAGTTCCTTTTCTTCCCTCCCTTAAAAATCTATTGACCAACTGCACATCAGCCAACATGGTTCTTGAAGCTAGAACTTGTGCATATTTCTTGTTTATTCAAACTAGCATTCAACCATACAATAAACTCCCTTTGTTCCACCTTCCTCTGTGATGACTTGCCCAGCCACTATCCTCTGTCAGGTTGATTTGTTCAGCGTAGTAACCTTGTGGACAAAAAGCAGCAAATCATACATATAAATCTTAAAAATGAACATCGTAAAGGCTGAGGAAGAGCTGAATAGAGGGGGGTGGAAATTCTAATGAAAGTAGCATCAGGATTAGACATATGACCTAAAAATCCTTTCAAAGGGGAGGAAAACTACCTAACTGCCAAATCTCATCATAAGATAAAGTCTTTGCAAATACCTCTTTGCACAAAGTCTAAAACTACCAAAGTCCTCAAGAAGCAATGTACTTCTATGCATTTGCAGTGACAATGGATCTTCCAGAGCCTGCTGTAAAAGGAGCTGGTCTTTCTGACTCCCACCTTCTGCCTTCAAATCCATCCTGCAGGCCCCACTCAGGCTTTTCTTCAAAAAACACTTCATCAGCTCACGCCATTTTTGTCCTTCCTTTTGATTCCAGGGCAGGCTCTCAAGTGTTTCTGTGATCCATCTGGCTCCACTCCAGCTGCTCATTTTAAATGATCAGTGCAGCTGATCTTGTGCAGTGTTTATCAAACTTAAGCTTTCACCAGCATCACACAGATTGCAGGGTCCCATCCTGAAAGTTTCTGATTCTGCAGGTCAGGGATTTGGGCCCAAAGATTTGCACTGCTAGTCAGTTTCCAGGAAAGGCTGGTGCTCGTGGGTGAGAGAGCACACTGTGAGAACCACCTTCCGAATCCAAGCTTGGACTGCTCTTTACTAAAGCAAATTAAGAAGCAGCCCTTTGAGAAAGGAGACTTGGGTGATGGAAATGTTCTGTATCTTGATTGACACATGGTTACACTGGTACACACCTTTGTCATACTCATCAAACTGTTCACTTAAAATGGGTATATTTTACTGTACGTGAACAACGCCTTAATAATATTGATTTCAAACTTAAAAAACAGTGGAATCGTGCTCCTATACATTTGCAGTGACATATCTGGTCAATCTTAATTATTGAGTCCTCTCTTGGGGATAAGCACTCTGGTAAGTTTTACGAATATAAAGGTCCTTAAGATGGTGGTCTTGTCCTTAGATTTCTCTCAGTCTGATGGTGGATACTAGAAGTATACTGCCAATTACATTAGATTTTATTAATAGATGTTAGAATCAGGAAAGTCAAAGCCCCATGGGATGCTGCACTAGAAATGATGATTTATATTCTTTTTGTAAAAAAATTTCCTAGTCCACAGTAATTACAGAGAAGGTGACATCAACTCTTTCATCCCCTGGACCATAGCTGGCTGAAGCAAGGGTGACCTCTGGTCCAAGCTGGATTAACCCAGGACTGGGGATGGGGACTCTGAGGCTGAGCCAGTTGGCTGTTAGAACAATAGAATTCAGAACCGAGGGAACCAAGTGTAAGCAAAGGAGAGCAAATAAGGAGACCAGTGGGGAAACAAGAAATCAAACCTCTATAGATCTAAGATGCTTGACAAAGTTCTGGTTCCTCTCAGGCCCAGTTATAAGTACTGCTCTTTGCAAAGAGCACTGGGAGAATCTCCTGGAGCAGTGGCTCTTGAAAACGGATATGCACAAGAAACATCCAGGCAGCTTGCTTATGTGCCAGTTCCTTAGATTTGGGGTTGAGCAGGTGTGGGCAGGCTGCAGGGAAGGGTACTTAGAACCAGCACCCTAGTGATCCTGAGGTAAGCAGTCTGTGGAATTACATGCTGAGAAAGAAACACTACCCTACATCCATTTGCTTGGTTGGTCATTTTTAACTTGAACTGTGAATGGGGGTCTGGTTCTTAGAATTTGAGAAATGGAATATTTCCTACTATATCAGTAAACAAAAGATGTCACAGTCATTAGTGATTGCAGCCCTGAGTAAACTCAGGAAGGAAAAGAATATCTGCCATCTAGCAGCCCTCAGACTGTAGCCATTCCCTTAGGTGAGCCCTGAAGAAACTCAGGATGTGAAAATACAGATACTGGCCCCAGATAGGAGAATGCTATGCTAAGTCACTTCAGTCGTGTCCGACTCTGTGCGACCCCATAGATGGCAGCCCATCAGGCTCCACCATCCCTGGGATTCTCCAGGCAAGAACACTGGAGTGGGTGGCCATTTCCTTCTCCAATGCAGGAAAGTGAAAAGTGAAAGTGAAGTTGCTCAGTCGTGTCCGACTCTTAGCAACCCCATGGACTGCAGCCTACCAGGTTCCTCCGTCCATGGGATTTTCCAGGCAAGAGTACTGGAGTGGGGTGCCATTGCCTTCTCCCCAGATAGGAGAGGTGCATATCAAAGGAATAATTTCAGTAAGCCCAGACTCTTGGACCATTCCATCCATAAATAGCACTAAATTCCTTGAGATATCTGGTTTATTTCAATTAAAAATAATCTTTTGATGTTCAGACTACCTGTCCTTTGTTACTAAACTTCTATATAACCTGGATCTTCCCTTTACCTCACTGGAGCAGTTCTCTCAGGGTAAACATGCTGCCTCCTAGGTCTGAAGTCTGAAAAATCCCTGCTGAATAAAACATAACTCAACTTTTAGGTTGTGAATATTTTTAAGTTGACAAATCAAAAAGCTCTAAGACAGTGTATATTATTACCAGGTTTAGAAAGTTAAGGAAAGCCATCAAATTGAGATGTGGGTCTTCAGGGATAAATGAGAAATAGTCAGGCAAAGCATGTATATGTGTATGACTGGGGAGGGGCAAGAGAAGGAGGTTGTACAAAGGATCTAAGTCAAGAGAAGGGTATCATTTGGGGGGGAGGGCAAAAATCCTTCCATGTGGTTTGTACTCTGTGTGTGTGTGTGTGTGTGAGAGAGAGAGAGAGAGAGAGAGAGAAGAAACCACAGCATGCAACAAACACAAAACTCTTTGTTGGAAAAGAGTCATCTCTCATTTCTTCCAACAGGCAGCCTTTTCTGCCTTTCCATGCCTCGGGGCTTCTGCTGGCATTTTGGCTGCCATTTTCTATTTCCCCTACCCAGACCCTTTTTCTCTCTGGCTAGCTTCTCGGACATTTGTAGAATCAAAACCTACCATTTAAAAAGACCATTTAACGCTAAAGCCTACAGGAGAAGGCCCTGAGGCTTTTTGCCCTGGGGCTCAGCTTGGGAGTTTGCCAGGAGCACTCAGTGCGAGGCCTGAGCAAACCTGGAAATATGAGGCAGCTTACACTCAAGAAGTGTTTAAGACCACGGGGGCCAAGAGCCCACGGAAAAATAATCCTGTTTTCCTCCCATTGTGTGGAAAAATTCTCAGGTGCATGTAGCATGGCATCTCTGGGAGCAACCCCAAGTGGGACGGAGGTGCAGCTGTCCTCTGGTGATGGTGTGCGTATGCATCCTTCTTCCTGTGTGGATGAAGAACTGTCACCTGCTGAAGCAGTAAACAAAGGATGTTGTGACCTGTGACCTTCAAACCACAGGCCACTGCAACCGCCCCTGATTGTGCACCCTGAGGGGATTCAAGGTGGGAAAAAAAGGTATTAGCTCTAGATAGTTACAGTGCATATCAAAAGAATGATTTCAGTAAGTCCAGACTCTTGCACCTTCTCATTCATAGAAAAGTGCTAAATTCATTAACTAAAGGTATCTTTTTTTCTTTAATTAACAGTAATTTTGATATTCGGACTACCCGGATTTTGTTGCAAATATTCCCATTTATTCTGGTCCCTCTCTTACCTATCTGAGAGCACTGCTCCCAGGCTTAAACCCCCAGCAAATCCACCGACTGAAACATAATTCTGCACTTTTAGGTTGTGCATTTTTTTTCCTTTCAACACTTGTTTACAAATCCCTGCTCCTTGAGATTTCCTCCTAAAGTAAACCACAGGCATCCAAGCACTCATCTCCAATTGTACTTTAAGGAGAAGCTCAATAATGATAATGAAAGAGAAGAATGAAAGAAAAATAGAGAAAGGCTTATCAATCCCTCCTGGCCTTCCCTGTAAGGTGCTTGTTCATGTTAAAAGTCTAAGCTCAGTCTGCTCACCACAGGACAGGCCAATTAACCAAGAGATGAGGTGTTAAGGCAAAGAAAGTGAAAGTGAAGTTGCTCAGTCATGTCCGACTCTGCAACCCCATGGACTGTAGCCCATCAGGCTCCTCCGTCCATGGAATTCTAGGCAAGAGTACTGGAATACAACTTTATTCAGAAAGCTGACTGATAGAGAAGATGGAAGACTAATGCCTCAAAATAACCATCCAGTCTGGGTCTGAAAGCCAGGTTCTCTTACAGGACAGAGAGGGGGAGGAGTTGAGGAAGTAAAGATCCTTATCTTGAAAAAACTCTTGGAATGACCAACCTCATGGAGGGGATGTGTTAACTGCTTCAGTTGATGTGCAGGGCTCCCCAAGGAAGGTCATTATGCATGATTATAATAACAAAAGCAACGGATAACAAAGGTTACAGTCAAAGAAACAGATTCATCATGGAGTCCAGATTTGGTTCTTCCCTACAACATTCATGTCTTCAGCACTCTCCTATTTTGACACTGTTCTAGGTATTCCCAGAATACCCTTAGTTCTGTCTGGAGTGACTGTCTATCTTATCCTGGGGGAATCAACACTTAAATGCTGTTGCGAATCAGATCCTGTCACCTCTCTGCTCACTATCCCATTGGCTTCCCACTGGATTCAGAATAAAATACAAAGGCACAACCAACGTGGTGTACAAGGCACACCATGATTTAATCTCATCTTACCACTCTCTCCCCTGCTCACTCTGCTCCAATCACATTGGCTCATTTTCTGTTCTTAAAACTTACCAGGCACGTTCCTACTTCCGGCCTTTGCATTAGTCACACCCTCTGCTGGGAGTGCACACCTGCCCAGGTATTCACAGGACTGCTTCCTTCTCAGCATTCTGCTGCTGCTGCTGCGGCTGCTAAGTCGCTTCAGTCATGTCTGACTCTGTGCGACCCCATAGACAGCAGCCCACCAGGCTCCTCTGTCCCTAGGATTCTCCAGGCAAGAATACTGGACTGGGTTGCCATTTCCTTCTCCAACGCATGCATGCATGCTAAGTCACTTCAGTCTTGTCCGACTCTGTGTGACCCTATGGACAGCAGCCACCAGGCTCCTCTGTCCACAGGATTCTCCAGGTAAGAATACTGGAGTGGGTTGCCATTTCCTTCTCCAAGTCTCAGCTTTCTAGCTCAGATGAAACACAGGCTCTAGAGAGAGGCTTTATTCCATTGCTAATCCAAAGTTACATCCCTCCCCAAGTCACACTCTCTCAATCTTTAGGGTCCTCATGGTCCCTCATACAATCACTGCAGGTACTCAAAAAGTGCTTCCTGGGACTTGCCTCGTGGTCCAGTGGCTAGAAATTCACGTTCCCAATGAAGGGGGCTCAAGTTTAATCCCCAGTAGGGGATCAAGATTCCACATGCCACACCTAAAACATCCTGCATGTCTCAACTAAGACCTGGTGCAGCCAAATAAATAAATATTAAAAAAATTACTTCTTGAAAGGATGAATTAATGAACGTTGAAATCTCTAACAAGTTGTGAAGTCTGCACATGTTTAGTGGTACTTTGATTAATTCACTTATTATTTATTCCAAGCCATTTTCTGACTTTGATTCTTGGGATGCAAGAGGCCTTGGGGTCAAAAGCTATAATTTCAGAAGTCTTTCCACGTACTAGTTAAGGTATGTAAAGCTAATGTCTATAAAAACCAACCCCCAGATCTCATGGGGTAAGCACATTAAAGGGTGCTTTCTCATTGTGTCATGATCCAGGGCAGGACAGCTGTGGGGTAGAAAGGAATTCTGTTTCCTGAAATTGTCTGGGCATCCCAGGATCCTTCCTTCTAGTCTGTCAACTCCCAGGGCCTCAGGACTGGGCACCAGATCTTCTGCATCCGGAAGGCAAATGAGGGTAAAGAAGGTCGGGAAAGTAGTGGAGGCACCTTGCATGGTAACAGCAAAAAACACTCCTACCCTCATTCACTAGCCAGAACTCAGCCTCCTCCTCTCCCCACCATAATCCTCCAGTGAGGGAGGCTATTGCTGTTGTTGTTCAGTTGCTCAGTCATATTTGACTCTTTACGATCCCATAGATTACAGCATGCCAGGCTTCCTTGTCCTTCATTATCTCCCTGAGTTTGCTCAAACTCATGTCCATTGAGTCGGTGATGCCATCCAACCAGCTCATCCTCTGTTGTCCCCTTCTCCTCCTGCCTTCAATCTTTCCCAGCATCAGGGTCTTTTCTAAGGAGTCAGTTCTTTGCATCAGGTGGCCAAAGTACTGGAGCTTCAGCTTCAGCATCAGTCCTTCCAATGAATACTCAGGGTTGATTTCCTTTAGGACTATCTAGTTTGATCTCCTTGCAGTCCAAGGGATTCTTCTCTAGCACCACACTTTGAAAATGTGAATTCTTCAGCATTCATCCCTCTTTATGGTCCAACTCTCACATCCATAAATGGCTTCTGGAAAAACCATAGCTTTGACTATACCAGACCTTTGTCAACAAAGTGATGTCTCTGCTTTTTAATGTGCTGTCTAGTTTTGTCATAGCTTTCCTTCCAAGAAGCAAACGTCTTTTAATTTCATGGTTGCAGTAACTGGCCTCAGTGATTTTGGGAGCCCAAGAAAAGTCTGTCATTATTTCCATTGTTTCCCCATTTATTTATCAGGAAGTGATGGGACTGGATGCCATGATATTAGTTTTTTGAATGTTGAGTTTTAAGCCAGTTTTTTCATTCTCCTCTTTCACCCTCATCAAGCGATTCTTTAGTTCCTCTTCACTTTCTGCCATTAGAGTGGTAGCACTTGTATATTTGATGTTATTGATATGTCTCCCAACAATCTTGATTTCAGCTTGTGCTTCATCCAGCCTGGCATTTTGCATGATGTACTCTGCATTTAAGTTAAATAAGCAAGGTGTTGATATACAGCCTTGATGTACTCCTTTCCCAATTTTGAACTAGTCTGTTGTTCCATGTCCAGTTCTAACTGTTACTTCTTTAGTTTCTCAGGAGGTAGGTAAGACAGTCTAGTATTCCTACCTTTTTAAGAATTTTCCAGTTTGTTGTAATCCACACAGTCAAGGGCTTTAGTATACTCAATGAAGCAGAAGTCGATCTTTTTTTGGAATTCTCTTGCTTTCTCTATGATCCAACAAATGTTGCCAATTTGATCTCTCCTTCCTCTGCCTTTTCTAAACCCAGCTGATACATCTGGAAGTTCTTGGTTCATGTACTGTTGAAGGGGAAGTTGAACACAGAATTTTATGTGTGCCACCCAGGAGGTAAAAGAAACAGGCTTTGGTGAAAAGTGTCCCTCAGCCTTCAGATGATGACGTTTGTAAATATCGGACTGGATCAGTCTTCCCTCTCAAGTACACATTTGCAGGCTGAAGCACCACTGAGGTCCGCGGCTGCTGAGAAGATGCAAACTTGAGATGGAAACAGAAATAAATCCTTTCTCCCATCCCCAACTATGGTCAACACCTCCCACTCACAGCCTAACCAGAAGCCAGCTAATAAGGGGCTGGGGCAAACGTAGCATATAGACATCTACCTCAGATCATAGTTTAGAGGAGAGCAGGATGGGCTTGGAGATGATAATCAACAGATAAATAACCAGCAGAGTGTCAAGTTTATTCACTGAACAGAAATGACCAGAACCTGCAAATCTCAGGTTACCCCACTGGATATTTTTCTAAGGCCTTTTCCAAGGATCCCTCCTCTGAGGGAACAGTCATCAGGAATCAATCCACATATTCAGGACAGAAAATATAAGAAGTATTACAGTATTTGGAAGAAACTTCCTGACCACCTGGAAAGGCCATTAAACAACAAATCAAAACAATTAGAGAGCAGTTAAGCACAGAAATGTCCAGTCCTTAGTGCAATGGACAGAACGATGGCATCATATGCTTATTTGGCTGGGAAGCTGGACTCTAGGCCTTTGCAAGCAGGATGAAGGAATTAACCTAGCCACACAAGAGGATGAGAGTAGCTATGCAGTTCTCTAGCACTGGGACTTGTAGTCTTGAAGACTTTTGAACTACGTAATATAAAATGAGGCCAAGGCTCATTCATACACATAAAGCCAGAATAATAGGGAGGATCTTTGGACAGTGCTCAGATATTTGGGCAGGGGAGCCTCTTCATGCAGAATGAAGGTCCCCTCTATCTTCAACCTTGCCATCCTGAGCCTGTGGCTTCTGCCTTCAAAGTCCCAGAAAGGTTGCTGAAGCTCCATCCATCATTTCTACATTCCTGGCAGCAGGAAGAGGGGGAGGATGGAAAGGCAAAAAAGCAAGTCTCCCACCTGTGTCAGCTCCCAACTGGTATCCTTCCTGAACATCCCACAGGACACTACTTAAACCTCACTGGTCAGCAGTTGGTCAGCTGGCCACATTTAATATTATGGGAGGAAGGGAAATGTAGTGTTTTAGCAAAGTACACTACCAATTCAAATAAGACTGGGGTTCTATTATTCAGAATGGAGGAACTGGTATCAGGTAGGTGCTAAGGTTTTGGCTTCCCAGGTCAGTCAGGGAAAAGACTCAGTTTTTTCTTGATCAGCAGGTGCCTCACCCTTAGCTCCACCCTCACCCTTTGTGAGGGATCAGAAGGCACCACCCCAGGAGCCTGTCCACTTTATCCTAAGACATATCCTTTACCCAAGGTAGGTAAATGCCACACACAGGGGCTAAGGGAACTTCTGGTTTCTGCTGGCCCGCTCACTGGTCATAGATCACCCAACCACTTCAGAAATTAGCAAAATTCATTCCAGACCTCAGAGCCAGCAGGTATAAAGTTACTATCACTGCTTGAGTTGATCAGCAACAACTTAGCATTGTGAATAATTAATCCTCATATGAATAACATCAATAGTCATCTTTCACTGATTGTTGACTTTGTGCCAAGCACTGTGCCAGGCATTTCAGCCCCAGAGGCTTGCTGCAGAATATTAAATATGGTAATGCATGTCAGTCACAGAAGAGGTTTAGGCTAGTTTCTTATTCAATATTATCCTGTTTGCAAGTGACAGAACTAGGATTAAACCCAGGTCTTCCGGCTCCAACTCCCATGATCTTTCTAGCAACTCCCAGTTGGTTGAAGCTAAGTCATGTGTCAAACCTTTATATCAGTTACAACATAGGTTCTTGGTTGGAGCACAGACCAAGCAAGAGTGGTTTAGATTGGTTCTGGTTCGAGTCCAAGTAGAGAGTGGCCTAGCAGTGGGTGGGAGCTGGTAGCAGCGCTCTGGCCCACACAGTAGTAGAGGGACCCAGACGCTATCCACCTTGAAGATCTGGCATCTCCTGGTGTGGGAGCAGGTCATCGAGAGGACATGCCTGCCAGATGACTCATAAGGTGGGCCCGAACAACTGGAAACTTCTCACCTCCCCCTCCATCCTTAGTATGTACATTCTGTCTACCATTCCTGCACTTGGCCATTTCAAGGATGCAGGTTTGAAAGAATAATATAAAAAAGGAAAGAAAGAAAAGCCATCTTTACCCAAAATTTTCAATCAAGAATTAATCACTATTATTATTTTTTTGAGTCTGACAGTGACCCATCAACAACAGAACTTTAAGAATGATGTCTTGTTATCTTAACCTATTTTACACACACGGAAGAGTTGGGAGTAACCTTCCTCTTGAGGCTCACAGTGTACAATGATCTGCACAATGTAAGCACAACTGGGTGACGGACTCTGGAATCAAACACGTATCTTTCTGGTTCCAGATCTACTTGCAACTTTCCCCTGAAGACTCACATGTCAACTTCAGGGTCAAAATTACCTTATTTGATATATAACATCACTCTCCCTTTAACCTTCAAATTCTCAGGTCTTCCTTTCACATTGTGCTGTGCATACAACACATGTGGATTCTGCTTCACAGCGAAATTACCTTATTTGATATATAACATCACTCTCCCTTTAACCTTCAAATTCTCAGGTCTTCCTTTCACATTGTGCTGTGCATACAACACATGTGGATTCTGCTTCACAGCGATTCATCCTGGTGCATTCACACCCTCTGCTATTTATGTCCTCAGACCTGGGGCATGACTCCCCCCTCTCATTCAGCTGTGACATACTCTTATTCTGGGGCCAGAGACCTTCACAAGTTCATCTCTGATTAAAACATGTCACTAAAAATAGCTGGATGACCAGGAGAAGAAAGGTGAGAGAGAACCTAGGGTGGAGCAAGAGTGTCAGTGGTATCCTTTTGAACACACGTGAGGCAACTATTCTACAGATTGCCTTTCATCCCCAAATAGGATAGAGAACCCAGAGCTTCCCAAGTGGGGAGTACACCTGCCAAGCCCCATCTTGATCGATTGAGTGAAGCGGGTGAAAGGGAAGAGATAGAGAATGTTTCCAAATTCATTGTCTTAACTAAGAATGTTGTGTTACACCACAGCCAGCCACATCCAAACAGCAGCAAAGCAGAGACACAGACGATAAAGGAAAACCAAAGTCACACTCTTCAATTTCACTCTGATTTTTACAACCAAAAAACTAGAGACAATTGTTTTATTTCAGCTGACATTTAAGTTTGGAGTCACTTTCAAAATGTAAATGCGCTCTGGGCATCGTTCTCAGGACTTGACAAACAATTCCTTTAATTTGCAAAGCAATCTTGAAAGGGAAGGACTATTATTGTCCTAACCTTAAAGACAGAAAATCGAGGAACAGAGAGGTTAAGATAACTGGCTAAGTTACAGTAGTTAGTGGGTAAGATGGGAGACACATCCAGTCATTGTCTCCAGAGTCTCTGGGTGAAATCACTGCTCTACACAGCCTCTGAAATCTCACCCTAGCTTGGTTTTTTTAAATACCCTGAGTGGCTCTTTTGTCCATTGTAACAGGTGTTGACAAATGACAAGCCTGTGGGCCAATCCCTGCCCACTGCTTATTTTTGTATATAAGGTTTTACTTGAATACAGCTTCATGCCTCATTTTATGTCTTATCTGTGGCTATTCTTGCCATGCCAAGACTGATTTAGGTAGTTACAACCCAGATCGTACGGCCTGCAAAACCTAATATATTTAGTAACCAGCCCTTCACAGAAAAAAGTTTGCTGACCCCTAAATTATAGACTTGTCAGGCATTCCTCTGATTGCAGGTTTCTTGATTATGCTATTAAATCATAATGCAGTAAATTCTATAACCCAGTGATCCCCAACCTTTTTGGCACCAGGGACTTGTTTCATGGAAGACAATTTTTCTGTGGACCTCGGGGTTGAGGGGATCGGTTTTGGGACGTTACATTTACTGTGCCCTTTATTTCTACTATTATTATATCAGCTCCACCTCAGATCATCAGGCATTAGATTCCAGAGGTTAGGGACCCCTGCTATAACCAATCCACCCAAAGCCTTAGCGCATGTAGTGATGAACTCGCAGGTTTGACCTCCAGAAACTGCAACTGTGCAGAAGATGCCTGGGAACCTAGGAATCAGCAAAAATAGTCCCAGAACTCCACTGAAGGAAAAAGATACCAACAAATGCTCTGTAAAAAAAGACACGGAACTCATCTTGGGCTTTTACTTGGGGAAAGGTTTCAGAAGCAGGAGGAGAGACAGAAATATGCAGAGAGGAAAAACAGAGCAAGAGGCAACTCTTGTAACACCTAGCAACAGACATCCTGCAGTTAGAGACCCAGGTTCAAATTCCAGCTCCACCACTCACTACCAGTTTTTTAAACCTCAGTTTTCTCACCCTAAATGGAAGGAATAATCTCATTTCTTGATAGGGGTAGGGAGTCAGGCAGATTAACCAAGACTATAATTTATATGACATTCTTAGCACCCTGCCTGGGATTTGCTAACTACCCAGAGGAATGGTATTATTAGGAATAATGATAACTACAAAAGAATAAAAATATGTGATTATTTATACAAAGTCACTCAGCCCAATGCAAGTCTGCTGTCAAACAGTAACAGGATGACGGCAAGGGACGAAACTGGATGTTTATCATGAGAAGCCCAAGTCAAGGAAAGTTGTATCCACATTTGTAAACTCCATGTAAAAAAGTAAAGAAGCATGTGTCATGTTTCCATCAAAAAGAGTTCAAGCAAAAATATAATGTAGGTGGGCAGAGGTAAGCTGTAATCACCTGGAAAAATCACTTCAATGAAACAGATGTCTTATTCATTGACAATGCTGTATCAGTGAAACTGCAGAAGGGCAGGGTGGAAGTTTGCGCTGTGTACTCTGAAAGAAGGTAGTTAACATTTCCCATAGAATGAACATTTGCTGACAAAATATCAATTTTTAAATACCCTTTTTTCACAGCTTTCCTCTGAGATCTGAAAAGGACCAGTGATAGTCCACCTCTACGCTTTTCCAAGCGTAATCCAGCTCAGTGCTAGACAGCGCACCAAGAACCACTCATGACTCGAACTGTTTTAAAGCAGCTACGTCATTGTAAAAATACTTTCTTACTCTTAATTTGTTAGAATCAAACTTTTGACCCTAGTAAACTGGACAGCCCATTCTTCTAGGCAGTGAAAGTACAGCTAGAGTGGGCACAGGGAAGTATATAAAACAGCATGCTTATTTTTTTTTTCTCTTCAAAATACAAATTGGATTAATTTAACACAGTTGGAGCAAATTACCATGATATGTCCTCAATTTGTGTCTTACAGTCGCATTGGGACTGGGCTTTCTGGTCCCAGTCTAAGGGCACATGGTTTTTATTACTTAATCAGGGTCCTGCATTTCAACTTGCAGGTTTAAATGGATGCAATCACTTCATTTGTGGTGGCCTCAAATGCCCTTAACTTTCCTGATTTATCAAAGAAGTCACACTATCTTAATGTTGCAAGATCTGTTTAAAACTGAAAGGTTACTTGATAGGAGAAGTTACACTGAAGATCATTTTTTACCGCACAGCAAATAACATTACTGAAATGTTCCACCAACCAACACACTACGGATAAAGAAGCTCTTTTAAATGCATTTATCTACGACTTTTTAAAAAAAAATTATAGTTAATTTACAATACTATATTAGTTTCAGGTGTACAATATAGTGATTCAATATTTTTATAGCTTATACTCCATTTAAAAGATAGAAAATACTGGCTATATTCCCTTGGCTGTACAATATATCCTTGTAGCTTCTCTGTGTTATACATAGTAGTTTGTATCTTTTAATTCTCTACATTCATCTTGTCTCTCCTCCATCCCTCTGAACACGGGGAGGTGTTCTCTGAGCCCTTATAGAAGTTTTAAAGCAAGAAGAGTGCAATGGCTGTGCAAATCTTTAATAAGATTTGAAGTCTGAGCACACGTCTGGTGGTTCATAATGTAAATATCATCCCCCACTTGAGAAATCAGAGAGGTAATTAACATGGCTAAGGCCAGTGTGCTGCTGAGATGGGATAAAAACTCAGCCTTTCGGACTCTCCACCCAGGATCACAACTCTTTCTCCCCAATTCCGCCCTCATCTGGCAGAACCCTGCTGGAGTATTACACTTGGATGAACCAGGGCCAGAGCTGGCTCTGTGATCTGGGCCTCCCATTCAGGTCACATATGGTCCCCCTGCTCTTTGGTGAGGACTGAATTGATGGCTAGGCTCAGTCAGGTGCAACAAGGGAAGCCAGAAAACAATCCTCAGGCCTCAT
The DNA here is from genome assembly GCF_029407905.1 of Bubalus kerabau. Lineage (NCBI taxonomy): Eukaryota > Metazoa > Chordata > Mammalia > Artiodactyla > Bovidae > Bubalus > Bubalus kerabau. The sequence continues at coordinate 33,723,292 of NC_073643.1, read as the reverse complement.
CCATTGTCAGGTTCCCTATCGACGCTGTCGGCTGTTATAAGCACCAGCTGGAAGATGGATGCTGGTATTTCAGCAAGACCTTTTGAAAATCAGGAGGGACAGTGATGGGCCCCATGCTGTGGCAGAGGCACAATTATTTCCAATAACTGTCTCTCTGGGCTACTTGGTGACTTCCTAAGGAAAGTGCCTCCTTGTTGCAACAAAACATTCAGTGTTTATTTGCAGGAGAAAGGGGTAGGGCAAGGGGCCAGTTTTGAACCCATTTGTCATGGAAGGTCACAATGCTAAAAACTGCAGTCTGGTCATGGCTTATTCAGCACAGCAGAAATATAATTATCTCTGGCTGAGGGTTAGGATCTGTTTTCGGGGGCAATATTCTCATCTGAAACAAGATAAGCCATTAGCATCTCTGGTGAGGTATGCTCTCTGGAGAGAGAGCTGAGCCTCTCTGGCTGTGACTGTCAGGGATAACACAAAGCAGAGTCACTTGCAGCGTGTCATCCAAGAACACAGACCCAGCTGACTTTGAATTCCAGGGCTGTCACTAACCAACTGTGACTCTGAACGAGGGTGCAGCCCCTCCAAGCCTCCCTTTTCACCTCTACAAAGTGTGAGCTATTGTGGCTCATGGTGGAGACAGAATGAAATATATACTGTTTGGAAAGCACGTGGCAAGTAGCTGGTACTGATAGAGACACAGTCAATGCGGACTATCAGGACTAGGCAACGGGGCTTGTCTTAGAAGACAGAGCTTATTCTAAGTGAATGTTTCAGTGTGTTGATCAGATTGTTACTGAAATTTCCACTTTGTTGGTGCAGGCATTTTTTTTTTGGAGTCTTATCTGCTTCTTGCACCCTTCCTCATGCTCATCAAGCCTGTCTGGGAACTCTCCACTTGCTGCTACGAATCTTTCAGACCAAACCAAAACCCCACCCCCTCCTGCTACCCCACTGCAGCATCTCTGGGGCAGACCATGGTCTCTGTACCTCTCTCTCCTGTGTTGCACTTTCTCTGGATAGGGGAGTTTACCACCCACCTTCCTTCACATCTTTTCTCCCCAACCAGCTTAAGCTTCTGGGAAATGGGATTCCATTTCTCTATGGTTTTGTTTTTTGAAAAATAGTTGATGTATGATATGTTGGAGAAGACTCTTGAGAGTCCCTTGGACAACAAGGAGATCCAACCAGTCCATCCTAAAGGAAATCAGTCCTGAACATTCACTGGAAGGACTGATGCTGAAGCTGAAACTCCAATGCTTTGGCCACCTGATGTGAAGAACGGACTCATTGGGAAAGACCCTGATGCTGGAAGAGATTGAAGGCGGGAGGAGAAGGGAATGACAGAGGATGAGATGGTTGGATGGCATCACCGACTCAATGGACCTGAGTTTGAGTAAACTCCAGGAGTTGGTGATGGACAGGGAGGTCTGTCATGCTGCAGTCCATGCAATCCATAGGGTCTCAAAGAGTCGGACTCGACTGAGCGACTAAACTGAACTGAATATAAGTTACAGATGTACAATATAGTTATCCACAATTTTTAAAAGATATGCTCTATTTATAGTTATCATAAAATATTGGCTATATTCCCTGTGTTGTACAATATATCCTTGTAGCCTATTTATTTTACACCTAATAATTTGTGCCTTTAAGAGGCACAAATCCTCTACCCCTATTTCCCTCCCTCCTTCCCTCTCCCCACTGGTCACCATTAACGTGTTCTCTATGTCTATGAGTCTGTTTCTTTCTGTTATATTCACCAATTTGTTTTATTTTTTATACTCTACATGCAAGCAATAGCATGCATATTTGCCTCTTTTGAACTTACTTCATTTAGCATAATACTCTCAAAGTCCACCCATGTTGTTGAAAATGGCAAAATTCCATTCTGTTTTTATGACTGAGTAGTATTATTCCATTGTGTGTATATGTGTGTGTGTGTATATACATGTGAAGGAAAAAGCCAACCCAATACATCACATCTTCTTTATCCATTCATCTGTTGAGGGACAAACAATGCTGCTATGAACGTTGGGGTACATTCAGTTCAGTTGCTCAGTTGTGTCCGACTCTTTGCGACCCCATGGACTGCAGCACGCCAGGCTTCCCTGTCCATCACCAACTCCCGGAGCTTGCTCAAACTCATGTCCATTGAGTCGGTGATGCCATCCAACCATCTCATCCTCTGTTGTCCCCTTCTCCTCCTGCCTTCAGTTGGGGTGCATGTATCTTTTCAAATTAGTATTTTTGTTTCTTTCAGATATATACCTAGGGGTGGAATTGCTGGGTCATACGGTAGTATTATTTTTAGTTTAGTTTTTTTTTTTTTTCTTCAGAAACCTATAAACTGTTTCCCATAGTAGCTGTACCAATTTGTATTCCTACCAATAGTGTAAGAGGGTTCCCTTTTCTTCATATCCTTGCCAACATTTGTCACTTGAAGATTTTTTGACAATAGCCATTCTGACAAGTGTGAGGTGGTATTTCATTATACCTTACATTTCTTTGAATCCTCCTCAACACGCAGCATGTGTCAAAGAATCTTCTAGGTTCTCTGATCCCTTCCTAGGCGAAGTATGGTCCATAGACCAGCGCCACTGACATCACCCGGGGGCCTGCTGGAAATCCAGAATCTCAGACTCTATACCAGATCTACTGAATCAGAATCTGATTCCCAACTAAGTCTTGTGTACAGAGTTGGACAAACATTGCTCTAATCCAGCATTTCCCAGACTTCAGTCATTCACATCTTCCCTTTTATAGCTTTTGCCATTTTCCAGTACTACCCACCCTATGTTTCACCTAATATATATTTTAAGTGATTTTACATTGACACTGTCTTGCTAGCCTCACCCTAAGCAATAATATTGTCTGTTAATAATTTATTAGGCGAGGCAAGAAGAAATTTATTATTTAATAAAGTTTGAAGTTCTGAGTGTAAAAACAAATTATTTTGGCACACATTAAAATAATCACTGAAGTAAAATGATTCTCCATCTATCACCTAAAATTTACTCATATACCCCCAGGAGTTTATGTACCCTGGTAAGACAGTACTAGACATTTTGTAGCTGAATTAGAAGACATCTTCCCAACTCCAGATCCAGTATTCCCAGTTCGTTCCTGCGCTCACCTTGCTGGGTGGATGCATTTGTCCTCAATTTATCAATGGTTGTGGGAGGCAGAAAAACTTGGTTCTGGCCTGCACCACCCTTAAATAACTTGCCAAGTCACATCACATATTGGGGTCATTTTTGAAGGCTGGCTTATCTCAAAACTCCCTTCCAAGTCTAACAATATAACATAATAAATGAGAGCAGAGGCTCTGGAATCAAAATGACTGGGGATTGCAAGTAATGGCTTCATTACTTGCTAATTTCATTAAATCTCAGTTTTCCTCATCTGGAAAATGGGAGTAATAACAACAACAAATGGCCATAACATTCAGATCACAGGACTTGTAAAAATAAAGAAAATGATAGCTAAAAAAATTCTTAGATTTAAATGTGGCACATAGTGTTCAATTAAAAAACATAACTATTACTATTTTTCCTAGCTTCATCAAAGCACAAATAATAGTTAACATTTATGAAATATTTAGTATGTAGCAGGCACCACATGAAACAATTTTATTTTATCCTCTATTCACACAATGAGGTAGGAACTCTGATTCGCCCTATATTAGAGATGAAGAAATTAAAGCACAAAAAAGGTTAAGCCACTTTACTTTATATTTTACCATGTAAACATGCATCCTCTTGCATTGGTAGATGGATTCTTTATCATCAGCGCCACCTGGGAAGCCCTGGCATGCATTCTTAAATATCATTTAATCTTGCCTGGTAAGAGGAGCTCTTTATAATTTAATCTATTAAAAAAGACCCCTAATCATGGCCCCCCAAAACATCCTTTATAGGTAAAGTAACCATATAAGTTATCATTCAAACTGGAGTCACAGACATTAACCAGGACTGACCCAGGTAAGCCAGCATGATCACCTGACTTCCAGGATCCTCTGCTGAAAATGAATATTATTCTCACAGCCAAACACAAATAGGGTCCCCTTCCCACTGGATACTTGTACATAAAGTGACAGAGGACAATTAAAAGCAGCACATCCCCAGGGGTGAAGCAACACTGACTCAGATAAATACCTGCAGGCTGAAGAGCTGCCGGGCAGAGAATTTATTCACCTTGGGCCTTAAGGAGATGTACTCTTCAAAGAATTTTCTGGAAGACACTACCAAAATAACCATGGTCACCACATTCACACAATACACTGACTAAAAGAACTGCCTCCCAAGATTTGCACATAGGTGCAAAAAAGAGATTTGGGGTCTGCAGTGGGTTTTAAATCAGTATATCTGTCTTCCCCCCAACTCAGTGTCAACTGGAAAGTATAGACACCACCATCGCTTTGACCTGTTCTACATTTTGGTCTGCAAATCTTGACACTGACCAAGGTAAAGTGACAGCTAAAGCTTTCCTTACACACACGAAAAATCATAGCGAAAACCTATCTGTCTGAATATAAACCAGCTTGTCCTCCATTATCTTGGGCATCAAAGAGAACAGAAATCAGTCTATGTTGAGTTAGGCACTTGTGCGTTGTGGCGAACATTCATTCGACTTCCCTGCAATTGTATTCACCTGGAGGTCCGGGCCTCCCGCATCCACGGTCCACATGGCCTGGGTGGGACTCCCACTAGGGCCAAGAGTTTCCATCAGCCAAGCCAACTGGGCCAGTCAGAACTGGTGCTGAGACGTTTTGCTCAGCAACTGGAGAAGGAGGGTTTATGCTTTTTCTGTTGGTCTTGAATCTGGAATTGTGTAAACCAGCAACTGCTACCGTCATTGTCACCCAACAGGGAACAAAAAGGAAGGAAGAAAAAGGCAGAATGAAAGATGAAAAAAATTAATCAGATCCTGAAGTCACTGTTCAACCCTGAGGAAGATGCTCTTGAAATCAGTCTTACCTATGCACCTTTTAGAAAATTCAATCTGTATATATGGGATATATATATATATATGTCTATATTCTAATTCTATTTAAATTGCGTGTTTATCAACTTATGATACAAACACATCCTGTGGCAGTGACTTGCAAACTTTTTCATAGCAAATCATAGTGTGAATTATACTGTATCCAGCAAAGTCTACACACAGTCTCAGATTTAGGACGGACTCAAAGGTTCATGAAACTACAGAACCTTTACTGACATTAAGATGATGCTGATATTTTCTGTCCCTGTAATACTTAAAAGGAAAACACTGATGTGACCCACTAAATTGATTTCCTGAACTTCGTTTTGAAAAACACTGCTTTATACGATTAGGTTAAAAATGGATTTCACCGGAAAGAATGAGATTTTTTTAAAAACTGACACAGGCTATTGAGGAAAATAGGAGGTTTGGCTCCTAAACCAAACATCTAGCAACAGAAAATTGCTACTTTACAGTTTCTCTCTGACCACACAGGACACGCACTTAACAGAAAAGAGAAAAGAATCTTAATGACCGAGATATAAATGAATTACCAAAAAAAAGGTAAGTGGCTTTTAAAGCAAAACAAAAACCACGTCTACAAAGAGAGAGAAGAGAGGTATCTAAGGAAATTAACACCCAAGTGCTGCTGATGAGCTGAGTTACATGATTTATTTATCTATAAGCTAAAGATAATAATTTCACTGAACCTCAGCAGTCGCTGAATATTTTAAAATAGTGCCTTCATGATAACATCAGATCTCTAGGGCAGATTTAGGGGGAGGGATGGAGAGAGGGAGGGAGAAAGAGAGAGAAATTCCTTGCAGTATAAGACTGATGCCTTTATTTAAGTGTGTAATGTGTGTAAAATAAAAATGAAGAGTTCCTGAAGTTTCAGACAATTACTGCAGGCTGGACAAGACAGGACATTTTTGACGGGGGTGGGGGAGCTGACAGGATATTTTTAACTGTTTTCCATGTACCTTATTTGTATTGTCAGTTAGCCAAAATTTCCTTTTTGTCTGCTCAAAAGCACTGCAGAGTCTTGATTCAATCTGTGGACTCAAATGGAGAGCTCGGATACTCAGGCTTGCTAGAAATAGAGGCCAGTCAAGTAAACAGTCCTGAGAAAAACTGCATTTCCACTCTAGAGAGGCTGGTGAACTTAACTCTGCCCATACTTTTCTAGCTTGTCAGGCTCATGCACAGTTGTCTGCCTGTTTGAAAAGCCATTAACTTTCCCTCCACTAACATGCAAATTCAAAACCATAATTCATTTCCAAACCAAGTGAAGTTTAAGACAATCGCTTGCATGCTCAGAAGAGAGTTCTGAGAACTTTTCCCCAGGGATCATGAAAAACAGACCTCATTATAATAGTAGTTTAGGTGGATTTCCATCATCATAGTGTTCAAATGCATTACACCTGCATTACTGAATTGAAGCAAATGAAGTGTTTAATTAATATCTGTGGATGTCATGAGGAAATGATAAACCTCTTATGTTCAAGAAGTTCTTGGAATTGCATAAATTCTTCTGGCCATCTTTTAGAAAACAATAATACTGCTGCTGCTAAGTCACTTCAGTCGTGTCCGACTCTGTGCGACCCCAGAGACGGCAGCCCACCAGGCTCCCCCGTCCCTGGGATTCTCCAGGCAAGAACACTGGAGTGGGTTGCCATTTCCTTCTCCAATGCATGAAGGGGAAAAGTGAAAGGGAAGTTGCTCAGTCGTGTCCGACTCTTCGTGACCCCATGGACTGCAGTCCACCAGGCTCCTCTGTCCATGGGATTTTCCAGGCAAGAGTACTGGAGTGGGTTGCCATTGCCTTCTCCAAGAATAAGCACTATTCAAAAGGTAAGGGTGAATGTGTGTGTGTGTGTGTGTGTGTCCGTGTGCATGCACATGAGTGCAGGTACATTCACTCTTTATATCAAATTTTTCAGATACACAAAAGAAGTAAGACTCATAGAGTTATCACCTAGTTTATGACATTTAATTTAGAGACCAAATTATACCCTGAGTGTTTACCTTGGTTCAGCCATTCTTTTAAATGTCATTTGATTTAATCTTATGAATCCATTGTTATTGTGTTGTAATTATTTTTGCTTCATCATTATCAGTGTCACCACAACACAGTCTTGTTAGAGGCACTGTTATGGTTAAGAGCCTGGCATTTGGAAACAGACCTGATGTAAATAAAAAATTATCAGTGTAACTTATGGCAGGTTACTTAACCTCCCTCGAGGGCTCAGTTGACCACTCCGTGGACTGTTTATGATGGCCCCAAACTGCCTATTGGGATGCCTGTCTCATAGTAAATTCTCTTAAGCACCATTCCTAAAGGGTATGTGTGTGCTTGTGCTCAGTCACTAAGACGTGTCCGACTCTTTGTGACCCCATGGATTGTAGCCCGATAGGCTTCTCTGTCCATGGAATTCTCCAGGCAAGAATACTGGAGTGAGTTGCCATGTCCTCTTCCAGGGGATTTTCCCGACCCAAGGATTGAGCCGGGGTCTCCTGGGCAGGGGAGTGTGTATGGGGGATTAAAGAGCAGTTTGCTGAGGTTAAGTAAGGTGAAGCTGCTTCTCCCCCGCAGAGGTTTGATAGGGAAGCTCTACAGACACATTCTCTTTACGACAGGAAACAGCATGCCAGAGACCGCGCTAAAATCCTGCACCCAACCTCCAAATGAGTTGACAAGTTTATGGGCAAACACTAGCTAACCTTGAAGGATCAACCACCTTTCCCGAAAGACTGAGGCTGTTAGCACTCCAGGGTCGTTCTGCCCCCACCCCCACACCCCCCAGGGACCACCTTCCAGATGCTGCTGTCTGGGTACCAGCAAGCAGACCAAGTCGGTTCGCAAAGTTCAGAGGAGTTGGCTTTGGTATGCTTACAAGTCCTAGCAGATCGCAGGAATGTTCACGATAATTATTACCCCACCCAGGAGCGCCCAGCCCAACCCTCTCACATCTGGAAGGAAGCGGCCACACAAAGGAGAACAAGCGAGATCTCCTCCTGCGGCAGCTTTCTCAGATCCGGGGAAGGTTTAACACAAGCTCTCACCCCTTTTGTGAACAAGACCAGGCACTGCTCGGCAATACCGTTCGGAGCACAGATCATTCAACGCAAAGGAAGAGTTCATCCCCTAGCCCAGATCGAATGGAATTTCCCAAAATATCATCTTTGTTTTCCCCTCCCTAGACAAAAGTAAAAAGTGAAAAATTCTAGAAAAGAGAGAGGGAGCGAACCACACGCATACAGCCTCTTTAACACAGCAGCGGCTAGGGGCAGACACACCTATTTGAAAAGAGCAGCCAAACCAAACCCTTAGCATCCTCTGCAGACGCAAAGGATTTTCCCCTTCCACTCTTCTCGTCGCTTTTTGAAAGTATCTCTGGGCAGAGGGATCTGGGATTCATCAGCATTTCTCCCCACCTCCCACGAACGCGCGGCAATCAAAGCACATGGTCCCTGGCGGCGCGTTTGCAAACCCCACCAGCGCCAACGCCCAGAAACCGCCAAACTTCCTGTCTCCACACTACCAAAGCGACCGAAGCGCCGCCGCGCCAAGTGCCCGAGGGACTCAAGCGGAGGCTGCAGGCAGCCAGGGAGCGGCGGGGCGGGGTTTCTTGCCGGCAGGAGCGCCCGGGACCCGCACCTCCACTGGGGGTCTCCAAACGCGCGCGCTGCGTCTGGAGCGCACGGGAAGCGGCGCCGTAGTGGCGCGTCGCAAGGTCGTCCCCCTCAGTGCGCTCCGGGCACCCGGGGCAGTCATCCACCTACCTGCTCTCCCGCTTCCAGCCTCGGGCGCTCGGCGGACTGTCGACCGCTACTTTATTGTCTCGGCTGCTCACCTCGCAGGACCTGGGGACACGGCTCTGCGCCAGCTCCGCAACTCCGCTCTACGTAGCGCCTTCCTGGGCGGCTGCTTTCTTCCTCCTCTCTGCCCAGGCTCCTGCTCAGCACATGAGCCGCGCAGCCAGACTCCCGGACTCGCAAGGCAGCCAGCGCCTGCCGCATCCCCCGACCCAGGGCTGCTAGTAGCCCCCGCCGCAGCTCTCCGCGCGTCCTCGCTTTGATCCACACTTAAAGCTGCGCTCCGGGCCGCCTTCCTCGCGTCCTGTAGTCCTTCCGTCCTGCCTGCCTCCTCTTCGCTGTCAGCCCCGGCTCTGGGCTCCCTCTCCCCAGCTGCCCCCTCCCGCCGCCTCTCCGGGGGCTGGGGCGGCCGCTGCCAATGAGACACGGCTGAGGCGCTGTTCCGGCCCAGTCATTGTATCTGGAGGGGAAGAAGGGGAGGGGGGAGCGAGAGAAGGGAGGGGGCGCCCTCGGCCCCCGCCTCGCGGCTGTGGGCTGGGCTCGTCTTCCCGACAGAGAAAAGGCGCTGGTGCCAAGGGGCGCGGAGCGGTTGGCGCTGCCAGGAGTGGGGAAAAGGGAGGGGGTCGCCAGCCCGCGCCTATCTTCTCTCCCTCCGGCTCTAAAGCACTGGGAGGGACTTGATTCCGCTTTCCAGGTTTCAAGCATCCCGACTCGACTGCCCTTAGAATAAAGGGAATAAAACACCGGCGGCTGCAAGAGGCGCAAAATCTAGCCAAGGATGGGACTGGGTCCGACTAATGACTTAATTTGAGATTCCAGCAAACTGGTGTTTCGGCTCTTGAAAGAAAGAAACAGAAAGAAGGAAAGAAGGGAGGGAGTGTACAGAGAAAGAGAAAAGAAAGAAGAGAGAGAGAGGATGACACAGAGAGGCAGAGACAGATAAAGAAGAGGGGTGAAAGCGAAAGCCTCCCCAATGCCAGTTCTGTGATTCAGGAGTGTTTTATTGTGTTTTCTTTACAGATGAAGAAAGGAGAGAGAGGGGTTTATTCAAAATCGCTAATAAGTGGCAGGACAGGGGTTCCAACTTGATCTGATGCTGAGTGTAGGATAGCAAAGAAGAGAAGAGGAAGAAGAAGGGAGGACCATTGGTGAAGGATCTATTGAGGTTTTCCTATTGTCTCCAAATGAGTTGGCAAGTAGAACCCTGGAGTACACAGGACAGGGCTGAGAGAAAATATTTCCCACACAGCTTTAAATGTGTGTCCCAGTTCCACACCCACTACTCTATACAATACGAATGAATTCATTTTTAAAACTCAATCCACTTTGAAGAATATTCTGTGACTATTACACAATTATACAGCTCCATATTTTGGTGAATGTTTTGGTTGAATCATCCAGTATCAATATTTGAAAGAGACTTGCTTCTGTTACCCTGGTATTGGCATTTCTCCTCCTCCTCCTCTTCCTTTTCTTCTCCTTCTTCTCCTCCTTATTCTGACCACCAGCCTACAAAAAAAAAAAAAAAAAGATGGTAAAGGGGGTGAGAGGGGCTGTCTTGATTTCCCAGGCCCTGGCATAGCTGCTACTGACATGAAATGACAAGCAAAATCAGTAAAAGCTTGAGATGGAGTAATGTATAATATTGTATCTGTGCGTGTGAGGTTTAATTAAATTTTCTTCAGGTGTCAGAATGGATTGCTTGCTTTTAATTAAATAGAAGATATTAAATGAATAGCTAACATTTATTGAGTGCCTATTACATGACCCCCTGACCTAAGCTAAGGAAGCACTTTATTTGGTTTATCATGTCATTTCATTCTCCTGAGAGAAAGGGGTTGACCCTGAAGCCCCTTGAGGCCAGGGTTTATGTTTGCCTAGTTCAGTTCTTGCTGCTGCTGCTAAGTCGCTTCAGTCGTGTCCGACTCTGTGCGACCCCATAGACGGCAGCCCACCAGGCTCCTCTGTCCCTGGGATTCTCCAGGCCAGAACACTGGAGTGGGTTGCCATTTCCTTCTCCAATGTATGAAAGTAAAAAGTGAAAGTGAAGTCACTCAGTCGTATCCGACTCTTCGAGACCCCATGGACTGCAGCCAACCAGGCTCCTCTGTCAGTGGGATTTTCCAGGCAAGAGTACTGGAGTGGGGTGCCATTGCCTTCTCCCAGTTCAGTTCTTAGCACATTGCAACTCTCTATCAGCTGAGTGAAAAGATCCCCATTTTGCAGAGGAGGAACCTGAGGCTCACGGAAGTTTACTGCTCCACCCAAGAATGTGAAACTAGAAAAAAAAAAAAAAGAATATGAAACTACAAAGAGGTCATGTCTATATTTAAACTTGGGTCTGCAGACTCCTTAACCACCATGCCATATTGTCTAGTCAAGGAGAACAGCAACACAGGACCACAGGTAAGGGGACATTGCAGAGATCAATGCTTGCTTTGCCCTCATAAATGAGGGCATAATTTCTTTGGAGAGGAAGCCGGTACATGTGAAGCAGTCAGTAGAGAACCACACAAGAGTGTAGGGCAAAGCAGAGCCATGCAATGCAGGGGAGATGAATAGGATAAGGCTGAGCACCTAAGAAGTTGCTCGGAGCATATTTGGGGGAAAAAACTGGACACAGTCTTGAATGTGAAAAATGCAACATAAAATATGTCAGAAAGGTTGGTCTGGGTCAGAGCAGTCCAGGAGAATTTTCTGGAAGATGTGGGATGTTTTCTGGGTTTTCTTAGTGCAAAGGGGCTCTGGCTTGGCAGTGGGAGCTCCAGGGCTGTTTTCTCTGGGTTGAAAACCCAGCTTTTCTAAATATTCAACCTAAAATAGGGATAATAATAATGCTGACTTTGTAAGTTATTGTCAGGACTGAATTCGTCAATATACAGAAAGCACTTTAAAATTTTAATTTATTTATTTTTGGCTGCACTGGGTCTTAGCTGTTGCACTGGGACTTTTTTTGTAGTTGTGGCAGGCGGGAGCTCCTCTTCACTGTGGTTCGTGGGCTTCTCACTGTGGTGGCTTCTCTTCTTGCGCAGCACGGGCTCTAGGCTTGCAGTCTTCAGTAGCTGTGGCACACAGGCCTAGTTACTCTGCAGCATGTAGGATCCTCCTGGACCAGGAATCAAACCAGGTCACCTGCATTTACAGGCAGATTCTTAACCACTGGACCAAGGAAGTCCTAAAAAGTTTTAATAGTGCCAAATCATGGGAAGGGCTTCCCTGGTGGTTCAATAGTAAAGAATCGCCTGCAGTGCAGGAGATTCAGGAGATGCAGGTTCAATCCCTGGGTCAGGAAGATCCTCTGGAGAAGGAAATCACAATTCACTCCAGTATTCTTGCCTCAGGGCTATCCTGGTGGCTCAGAAGGTAAAGAATCCTCTTGCAATGCGGGAGACCTGGGTTTGATCCCTGGGTTGGGGGAGGGCATGGCAACCTACTCTACTATTCTTACCTGGAGAATTCCCATTGGCAGAGGAACCTGGAGGGCTATAGTCCATGAGGTCGCAAGAACTGGACATGATTTAGCAACTAAACCACCACCACCACCCCATGGTAAATGGTTAATAAATATTAGCTCATATTATTAAAGTGGGTATTATTATAATAAAGTACAGCCAAAAATAAAATTTTAAAGTGCTTTCTGTATATTAACTAATTCAGTCCTGATGACAACTTACATATTATTAAAGAAAGTATTAAAGTGACTTTCTTTACAACTTAGTCTTCCAATAAACCAATATTTATAAAATACCAGGAGCCTGGTGGGCTACAGTCGATGGGATTGCAAAGAGCTGGACGCTACTGAGCAACTAACACTTTCATTTTCACTTTCAAAAATAGCTAAATAAAAGGCACAATACAATAGAACAAAGAAATCATTTTAAATTTATTCTTACCCTAGTACAGAATTATCAACTTGGGCTGCAAATGAGAGGGGATGGTTTTGTTTTTGTTTTTAATACTCAACACAATCACAGTAGAATATCTGAAAGTGGCGTTAGGCTCCATAAGTGCAATTAGTTACAGTCACAACTGAGAACTGCTGTGAAGCTGGTATGCCTAGGAACTCCCTATAGAGCTTGACCAAACGTAGACTCCTGGACCTCAGCTCCAAAGGCTCATGGAGGGACTTACCTAGTGGTCTAGTGGTTAAGAATCTGCCTAGTAATGCAAGGGCACAGGTTAAACCCCTGGTTGGGGAACTAATATCCCACATGCCAAGGGGCAACTAAGCCCATGTACCACAACTGCTGAGCCTGTTCTACAGAACCTGTGAGCCGCAACTACTGAAGTCCTTATGCTTAAGCCCACGCTCTGCCACAGTGAGAAGCCCATACATCCCAACAATGAGTAGCCTCCACTTGCTGCAACTACAGAAAGCCTGTGCACCAATGAAGACCCAGCACAGCCAAAAACAAATAAATATATCTTTTTTTTTTAAAGAAGACTCCTTGACCAGAAATTTGTATTTTTAACAAGGTTTTTTTTTTATTCTCATTGAATGAGAAACACTGCTTCGCCCTTCCCCTACACCATTTGTCTCCCACTCAATGTCAAGGTTCACAGATATTTTTCCACCATAATTTAACAAATTTTTGTTATGAATCCAGCTCTCTGTTTGAATTTATATTTAATTAAATGAATATTTATACTAATTTCACATAAATCTCTGGAACTGGGGTATAAAGATGAGTAAAACCCTTTTCTCTAGCAAGGGATTTAACAATTTGCAAGAAAAGATGCAAACATGAATAGCTATACTAATAAGGCTTCGGTGCTTTGAGTGCTTACCATGAGCAAGGCCCTGTAACAAGTGCTTCTTTTCTAGGCAAGATATATATAAAAGAGAAATTCAAAGGATGCATTAGAGTGAAGAAAACCGGAAATGGCTTCCTGAAGAGGGAGAACTTCCAAGCTGCTTTCCTGAGAGAAACTGTTCCAGTTATGCGAGAGCATGTTCGGTGACTGAATAGAGAAGCAGAGAAGCCCCGGAGACTGTAAGTATGAAGAAGCAACCTGAGAACTTCTCAAAAGTGACAAACTCATGGTCCAAGTAAGTAATAAAGCAGTGAACTAGACAGGTGTGAAGCAATGGGGAATGGTGAGACTGTGGCAAACTAGAGAATGCGTTCTCCCCTTCTAAAGGACGCAGCCACTGTCATTCCTAACACACTGCTGCCATGTGGGAATGTTGGTCTCACTGATCAGATGTTTTGATTTTTCAACCAAAGCTGGAAATTTGGATTTTGACATGAAATCTCCCAATGTTTAAAAAATTCTTGACATCAACCAAAAATTTCAATATATTCTGTACATAAAATGAAAGATATCTTCAGGCTAAATCCATTTATGGACCACCCACTTATGATCTATATTATGGGTTTGGCTGGAAGAAACACACCCAGAGAAAAAACAAATAACAACTCCTATACTTTTGGGATGACTCAGTTCAGTTCAGTCGCTCAGTTGTGTCCGACTCTCTGCGACCCCATGAACTGCAGCACGCCAGGCCTCCCTGTCCATCACCAACTCCCAGAGCTTACACAAACTCATGTCCATTGAGTCGGTGATGCCATCCAACCATCTCATCCTCTGTCATCCCCTTCTCCTGACTAGTGAATATTTAATGCTGGTTTGGGCATTATGTAGAAACACGGCAACAACCAAGATAAAACAAATGGGTCTTGACTTTCAGAATCTCAGAATTTAGTTGATGAGGCAAGACAATGCACAGGAACAAAATGACAGCAATAAGCAACAAGAGCAAGCAATTCTGCCCTGATAACCTTTCCAGTGAAAATGAGAGCCTCACCTATTGCTCTGTGCATAACAGAATGTTGAAGCTTGAGCTTTTTGGTGCAAGACTGTGCTAGAAATTCCCTGGACTCCCACTTTCAAGCCCTTTATCTCTGTTCTGTGCAGTATAAAGGAATGTGTTTTGGTATGTGTATCATGAGATTCCGCCACTGAATTAATGAGAGTGTGTTTCATAAATATTTTATTTCCAAAATAAAAAGGTTTATGTATGCATGTATTTGTTTGTGCTAGAGGTAGATATACACTTACTGGATGAGTTTTTGACAATGAAAAAAAAATACACTATCACTGTAGTGTTCAATCCTCTTAGCTTCAGCAACGTTGGGCTTTCCAAAGATCTCCTGCTGAAAACCCAGATGTGGGAAGAGAACATATATACTGCTTGCATAGTTTGTGGCTAAAAGCGTGTGGATGGGCAAATGTTTCTGAATTTATAATAAGAAAAACATGCTCATGTTTGTTAAGCACATTATGGATATGGTCCCTTTTAGTTATTAATAGTAACCCTACATAAGTCAGCATCTTGTTCTCACCATACTACACACAAGAAAACTGAGGCCCAGAGAAATGAAAGGATTTGCTAAAGATTACACAGCCTGCAATGTGTATGTGCTAAGCTGCTTCACTCGTGTCCAATTCTTTGCGACCCTATGGACTGTATCCACCAGGCTCCTCTATCCATTGGATTCTCCAGTCAAGAATACTGGTGCGGGTTACCATGCCCTCCTCCAGGAGATCTTCCTGACCCAGGGATTGAACTCATGTCTCTTGTGTCTCCTGCATTGGCAGATGGGTTCTTTACCACTAGCACCACGTAGGAAGCCCACACAGCTGGTAAGTCAGGTGTTAAGGTTTGATCCCAGGTCTTTCTGACAGTGGGAATGGAGGTCTTCCCCACCACAACGTGAGATCTAAACTTTTTTTGATGATTTTGTTATTAATGTAATGACTTGGATAGATAGGACTGTTTTCTAGATTCACCATAGGGATTTTTAAAAATTGCATCTCAGAAATATTATCCATATTAAAAACCACACTTATATAGCTAGTCTGTTGTTTAAGGTCAGTTTCCAAGAATCCCATTAATGAGGTAACAGCCATCTCTTGATACACTCTAAGTTACTTTGCCCCTTCTGAAAAGGTACCATGTATCATGCATTTTTGTGTAAGCCTGGACACACTCTGTCCCTGAAAGCACTTAGTGAGTGAGTGAGTGAGTGAAGTCGCTCAGTCGTGTCTGACTCTTTGCGACCCCATGGACTGTAGCCTACCAGGCTTCTCCGTCCATAGAATTTTCCAGGCAAGAGTACTGGAGTGGGTTGCCATTTCCTTCTCCAGGGGATCTTCCTGACCCAGGGATCGAACCCAGGTCTCCGGGATTGCAGGCAGATGCTTTACGCTCTGAGCCACTAGGGAAGGCACTTAACACACATGTAAATAACAAAAGGATGACCTGTTACTTCATGCCTCTGTGGGGACAGTTTATTGTAATTGATGCCTCATCTTTCCCTTTAACCTCAGGGCCTTTGCACATGCACTGAGAGGAAATGAAAGCCTCTCCTTTCACTAACCTAAGGCTGCTGTGTTTTTATAGTCAAATGTAGCACATATGAAGTTATTGTGTACAATCTTTGCATACATCACAATGTAAATCATTAAATAAGTACTTTGTTTTAAGTGTGCTAATAATGATGTCCTGAAAGTAAAAAATTAGAAAACTTAGATGGTTATATCTAAACATGGTTATATCTAAACTAATATTAGGGTAAATCATAGGAAATTGCCTTGTTGTGGTTAAAGGTCACATATCGACAAATTCATAGAGTTCAACCTAGTAGGAAGCTGTTGCTGATAATTAGTTTTGAATGTGAACTTGTGTTCTTAGGCTATCTGCCCTTGCTTCCAGATTATAGAAGTGATATGCTTGAATGGGAACCTTACAATGATGCACACATAATTATCTTTTTTAAAAAAGATTTTTTGATGTGAACCATTTTTACAGTTTTTATTGAATTCGTTGCAATATTGCTTCTGTTTGGTTTTTTGGTTCTTCAGCTGCAGAGCATGTGGGATCTCAGCTCTCAGGCCAAGGATCAAGCCCACACCTCCTGCACTGAAGGCGAAGTCTTAACCACGGGCCCACCAGTGAAGTGCTCATAACTGTGATCTCCTTTGTGGGTACATCACTAAGCCCTTTTTATATGTGAAAAGGCTTCTTAATCATTTTCTTTTGGCATTTTACTGGCTGAGACACCGTGGAGAAAGGCCAGCCCTGCAGTCCAGCTCCTTAGTGAATAGCGTGAGCACTGGGGTCCAAGGAAATCTTAAATCAGATTGTTCAGAGACTATCATCTTTCCTGCCAAAGGCCAAGGACAGTCC
This sequence comes from Bubalus kerabau, assembly GCF_029407905.1. Lineage (NCBI taxonomy): Eukaryota > Metazoa > Chordata > Mammalia > Artiodactyla > Bovidae > Bubalus > Bubalus kerabau. Next base: position 33,706,296 of record NC_073643.1, on the reverse strand, counting down.
TTGGGAAATAAAACAAATGTCCTTTAGCAATTCTGCGACAATGTTACTTAATCACAAAGATTCCAATCTTGTTGGAGTAGATCATTTAGTAATGACTTTGGAAATAACTCACTTTCACTGAAGAGGTTGCAAACTGGTATGTGTTTTGGCCTGTCTGGTGTTTTCTGAGTTGCTCATGGTTAAAACTTGAATATGTTAACAGAAACCTCTGGACTCATATGTGTGGGTATACTTGAGTGTCTTTGGTGGAAAGATTTAAAGTCCAAGCTATATAACTTGATGTTGTTCTGTTATTTCTGAAAGGAGATTTTTAAAATGTTAATCTAGATATGCTAATTTTCTATAAACAGGCCACTCTTTAATCATTAGACTTGCTTTTCATGTTTCTAGGATTATTTCATCAAAAATTCATGATTTCCTTTAAAAATAAATAGAACAGGGAAACAAAATTTCCATTAGCTCAACTTGTTTTTCCTCCACACTCCAGAAATGACTGTGCTGTGCTTAGTCGCTCAAACATGTCCAACTCTTTGTGACCCCAAGGACTGTAGCCCACCAGGCTCCTCTGTCCATGGGGATTCTCCAAGCAAGCATACGGGAGTGGGTTGCCATGCCCTCCTCCAGGGGATCATCCCAACCCAGGGAATGAACCCAGGTTTCCCACATAGCAGGTGGATTCTTTACACTCTGAGCCACCAGGGAAGCCAAAAATTACTAGAAGGGCTCTTTCAATTTGGTGGTGATATTGTTTCAGCTTTCCATATGTCTGGTTCAGTTGGAAGATCCTGTTGTCATGCTGCAATCCCTTTTTAGGGTCAAGAAATGATTAGATTCGGAAGAATTTAGAGAACTTTTGGTGCATAGGTTACAAATTCAAAGCTTTGAAGGGCCAAGCAAAAACACAAATAAGTACATCGGGTCAAGTGTGTGACAGTAGGGAAGAGTGGAGACTGTGGCAAATTGGAAAGCACATGCCGTGTCTACAAAGATCTCCACTAACAGTAACAATCCATGGTTGAGAAACAGTGTTGTCAGAATTGCTTTTCGAAAGAACCCAGAATTCTGGATGCTTATTAAAATCTCTAAATTACCAAATATTGACAACTAGTTTGAAACCATTTTAAGCACTTGGCCAAACAAAAACATATTTGCAAGCTTGAAACAACTCAAGCGCCTCCAGTTTGTGACTATTGATCCATTCCAACCCCCTCATTTTGCGTATCAGGAAACTGAGGCTCAGAGAGTGAGGGTGACTTGCCCAAGGGCATGTGGCTATTTACTGTGGAAAAGAAGGAAATCTTGGCCGCTTGGCTTCTAACCTGGGGCTGTTCTGTTACAAACATCTGCTTCTATTTTCTTGCTAAGATTTAAATGATGTTCCTAATTATATGATTTCAAATGTTGTACATTGTTTAAAAAAACATGATGATGATGATATTCACTGGCTTTGGAGCATATAATTTGCAATAAATGGCTTTTATTGACATGGTCACATAACCTAAATTGGTTCTAACATTTATAACACTAGTATAAATCTACTTCCATTCATGTATCCAGAAAACTTTCTGCCTCTCTCCTCCCCTTCATGTTTCCTACCTTCATCTCTACTGGATCTGCCCAAATATAGAGAAAAACTAAAATATTTTAGAGGATCCACGTTGACTTCTGTACCATGAATAAGAACTAGGTGGGCAGAAAAAGAAAAATACACTTGTGAATCAATGACTGTAAAAATGAAGCCATGCATGCAAGGCATTTCAGGGCAGTTTGCTTGTTTTGCCAAAGCAAACATAATACACAGTAAACTTGTAAGGAACCCAGTATACTTTGAAGGAGTGGGATCACGTCTGTTAGAGTTTCAGTAACTGAAAATCTCCATTATATATCTTTTATTCTTTAAGATATTTTTTCCTCTTTCAGAAAAAAATTTAAAATACTGAATAATTCAGTTTAAAATACAGAATATAACAAACATTCTTGCAGCTACCCATCAGGATTGGACACTTTAGCTTCCCCCCCCCCCCCATCGTCCTTTGTTTTCAATTAGAAGAAATGAGTTTCCAGAAAACTTGACATTCCCCTTGCCTTCTCTTCCCAGTCTTATTCTTATCTCTAATTCCCAAGAAGCAATTGCCATCCTGAATTTTGTATGAATCCTTCCAAATTTCACTATAGATATATGTTTCTATTTATATTATATAGTAATATTTTATCTGTGTTATTTGTGTTTTTGAATATACATGATATCACAGCATGTGAAAGGTACCATAGCCTGTGTATTTCACTTAATAACAAGTTTTTTTTTTTTTTTTTTTAAGTGATCCAAGTTGATGGATATGGATTCAGTTCTGGTGGCTCAGATGGTAAAGAATCCAACTGCAATGTGGGATACCCAGGTTTGATCCTGGGGTAGGGAAGATCCCCTGGAGAATGAAATGGCAACCCACTCCAGCATTCTTGCCTGGAGAATCCCATGGACAGAGGAGCCTGATGGGCCACAGTCCATGGGGTCACAAAGAGTCAGACACAACTGAGCAGCTAACATTTTCAATATTTTCATTTTTTAAAACACTGTATGATAATTTACATTTTGCTTGTTCATTTCACTAGATGACTGTGTAGGCCATTTCTAATATTTGAATCATTTTATTTTAAAACATTTAAAGTAGAAACCAATTTTCTTGGGAATAAGGGCAACCACTATTGAACCGTGCACATATGTTCAGTCAGGTCCAACCCTTTACAATCCAAAGACTGTAGCCCACCTGGCTCCTCTGTCCATGGAATTTTCCAGGCAAGAATACTGGAGTGAATTGCCATTTCCTACTTCAAGGGATCTTCCCAACCCAGGGATTGAACACAAGTCTCCTGGGCCTCCTGCATTGGCAGGCAGATTCTTTACCACTGAGCCGCCTGGGAAGCCAGTATTGAACCAGTAGTTTACTATACTACCCAAAGGGCAAGGAAGTAGAAAATATTCTACATGTCTGTCTAGATCCAGAATCCTTGACCTGTCCAGCGTATCATTAGCCCTATTATATGGAAAACTGTGTTTTATGAATGGTAGTTTTAGGGAGAAAGCATCCAAAACTCTTGTGAGATTCTCAAGGGTAATCTATGCTCCCAAAAGGATGAAAGACCATTACTTTTAAATGTCTCCAACTAACCAAGGGAAGTAATCATTGGCCTTTTACAGTTTTTCTGCTTCTCATTACCACTTTTTAAAGGAGTTTAAAGTTTAAAGAACTGGCACATACCACTTTTCATCTCTCATTGTAGCTCACAATTAAGCGCGACCATTAAGTTCAGAGAAAGCACTGAACATCAGTAGCCGAGACAAGAATAAGTCAGGAAAGCCCCAGTTCTCACTGACATGGAAGTCTAGTGAAGAAGACAGCACCAAAGCCCAGGACAGAGCTTCTCAGATGTGGCGCAACTGACGCTCTGGTTGAATGATTCTGTGCTGTGGGAGTTTTCATGTGCATTGTAGGATACTTAGCAGCATCCCTGGCCTTTACCCCCTAGATGCCTGTAGACCCTAACAGTGGTTGTGATAACCAGAATGTCTCCAGACATTGCTAAATGTCCCTCGGTCAGGCAAATAGCACTGATTTAATGTGATAAGCAGGATTCCTCAGTGGCTCAGTGGTGAAGAATCTGCCTGCAATGCAGGAGACTTGGGTTCAATCTCTGGGTCAGGAATATCCCCTGGAGAAGGAAATGGCAACCCATTCTAGTATTCTTGCCTGGGAAATCTTGTGGACAGAGGAGCCTGGTGGGCTATAAGCTATGGGGTCACAAAAGAGTTGGACACAACCTAGCGACTGAACAACGACAATGTGATGAGCAGTGCTGAAGGGAAGTATGGATTTAATTAAGCTTGTAAGACACTTCCTTTAATGAGCAATCTGTGCAAAACGGAGGCAAGAGTTCATGAAAGGCAAGAAACATTGACAACTTCTCAGAGAAGGGTGTTCTTGTCTTGGCAATGTTACAAATTATTTTATCACCCTGGGATAGTCATTCAACTTTCCTGAGCTTTGCATCCTTTCTTTGTAAAATAGGATAGTTGGGTACCACTCAGTCTAAAATTCAACAGGATCCTTGACGTTTGCATCCTTGGGTAGCTATCCAGATTGGGGTAGGGAACTTTGGAAGCTGCTGCTGTTTTGGGGGAAAATAAACACAGAGAAAGTACTCTGCTAAATATTACATGTTGTCTAATGCAAACTTGCTATTAGAAAACATAGCCTCTGGATGTATTTGCCACATTATTTCTTTTAAATGATCTTGTCAATTGCCTTCCTCATTATAAAGCCATTTTGTAGACCCTATTAACAGAAATTGCAGGCTGTTTATCTCTCTTATAAATTTCATCTTCAGGATAGGGGGACTACATTTATAGCCAATGACATTTTAAGAGCTCTTTCTTTTAGCCACAGAACAGATCACCCAAACAATGGGATCTTGGATAAACTGTCCTGAACATAGTAATATCAGTTCAACTAACAATTAATGCTTGATTTTTACTATTCCAGGGGTGATGTGGGCACCAGTATATTTGTCCCTATATGGACACCAGAAATAGGTATCATTAAAGCAACTTCTTAGCCATTAAATAGCTCTGGCTTTCAGTTTCTTAATCTTATGGTCAGGGATTCAAAATGGACGTAAAGGAAATTTGGTATTGAATATTCTCAAACCCTTCCCTATAGTAACTCTGTGCATGCTTCTATCCCTGCCTGGAATTTATTTCCCCCAGGGTTTTGCTTGGCTGGCTCCTTCTCATTACTCAGGTATCAGTACAAAGGTCACATTTTCAGAGAGTATTTCCCTGTCCTTTCTAGATAAAGTGGATTCTGCACTTTGCATTAGTTGATCACCTGTTTATTAACTGTCTTCTCTTACTACAAGGGAAATTCCATAAGCATAGGACTTATTTTGACTTATTTGTTGCTGTATCATCAGCATCTAGAAGAGAACTGGCACATAGCAAGCATTCATTAAGTACTTCTTCCTTTTCTATTTATTTATTTTTAATTTAAATTTATTTATTTTAATTGGAGGCTAATTACTTCACAATATTGTATTGGTTTTGCCATACATCAACATAAATCTGCCATGGGTATACACATGTTCCCCATCCTGAACCCCCCTCCCACCTCCCTCCCCGTACCATCCTTCTGGGTCATCCCAGTGCACCAGCCCCAAGCATCCTGTATCCTGCATCGAACCTGGACTGGTGATTTTGTTTCTTATATGATATTATACATGTTTCAATGCCATTCTCCCAACTCATCCCACCCTCTCCCTCATGCTTTTGGTGTAAAGTTTAAAATCTCTTTGTCCAACTCCAGGTCATGAAGATTTGACTCCATGTTTTCTTTTAAATGTTTTATGTCTTTCCACTTAACATTTAGATCTATGGAACATTTTCAGTTAATAATTGTATAAAGTATAAGGTTTGGGTAAGATTTTTTTTTTTAACATATGAATTTCTAATCATTCCCAAGCCACTTCTTAAGAAAGCTAACATTTCTCAGTTGAATCGTCTAAGTCCTTTGTAAAAACTCCATGGGTCATTTTTGAATATTTTTGGACTCTCCATTTGGTCTTATTGCTCTATGTATATATCACTTAGTCATTACCACATTCTCTTGATTACTATATGCATGCATGCTAAGTCACTTCAATTGTGTCCGGACTCTGTGCGACTCTATGGGCTGTAGCCTGCCAGGCTTCTCTGTCCATGGGATTCTCTAGGCAGGAATACTGGAGTGGGTTGCCATGCCTTCCTCCAGGGAATCTTCCCAACCCAGGGATCGAACCCATGTCTCTTATGTCTCCTGCATTGGCAGGTGGGTTCTTTACCACTAGTGCCACCTGGAAAACCCACTATAGCTTTATAGTAAATCTTATTTTTAAAAATATTTATTTATTTTTATTTTTGACTGCGCTGGGACTGAGTTGCAATATGCAGGCTCTTTATTGTGGCACTCGGGCTTCTCTCTAGTTGTGGCACGTGGGCTCCAGAGTACATGACCTCTGTAGTTGTGACCACAGGCTTGGATGCCCTGCAACATGTGGGATCTTAGTTCCCCCATCAGGGATTAAACCAACATCGCCTGCATTGGAAGGTGTGTTCTCAACTATTGGACCACCAAGGAAGTCCTCCATATAGTAAATCTTAATATCAGGCAGTTCCTCCAACTTTGTCTTATCTTTTAAAGACTGGACACTTCTTGAATGAATGAATAAGTGAATGATGAGTGAATTAAATGCTTTCCCCTCTTTCTTTTCATTGTTAACTTCTATTAATCATTGGGGTCTTAGCTCAGATACCATAGCCTTGGGGAAATCTCTCTAGGTGATCCAGGCTGTATCATGTTCCCATCATCGATTATATGCTGTGGATAATACCATGAATCTCTCTCCTCTTGGTAGCCTCTTGGTTCTTATTCAGATGTGACTGTGCCCCACAGGGGCCATTTGGCAATGTCTGGAGACATCTATGGTGGTCACAGATGAAGAGGAGGGACATGAAGGTCCCTTAGTGTGTAGAAGCCATGGATGCTAGTATTCACCCTGCAGTGCACAGGTCAGCCCTCAACAAGGAATTATTCAGCCCAAAATGCCAACAGTACTGAGACTGAAAACCCATGCACTAAGCAGATTGGTAGTTTTACATTTATTTGTGTAATTGTTTGCTTAATGTCTGTCTCCCCAACTAGGCTATAAAACAATGACTAGAACTTGGGATTTAAAACCAATGAAACCTTATCTGTCCATTTTACAGTTAGGACCACCAGGCAGCTCACTTAACTGTTGACTTGGCCAGGCTCTAGATGGAGTTGATGATGATTTATATTTAAAACAAGCCAACTATTAGTTTGGTAGGAACAAAGCAGAGTAGATATTTAATTGTTCAACCATGCATAACAGAACCTGAGAAGCAAATCCCAAAATACAAAGTGCCAAACACTGGAGAGCATTCGTGTATTAATATGTAAAATGGTCAGCAACAGAAACACATGCAAGAATTTTGCTGTGGCCTTATTATAAGTAAGATATGCCAGGTCTATGGCTTTGGGCATTGATGGGGGAATAAGTCACCTGACTCCAAAAGGACCTGAGGTATAATATCTATTAAAACAAAATCTTCTCCATTTGAGGGAGGGAAACCTAGGCATCACCCCTATTTGAGAAAAGAATAGAGTTCAACAGAGTAGGAAAATGAGTGCTCCCATTCACTTCTGATGAAGATAAGACAGAGAGAAGGCTTGTGTAGTTGTTAAAAGACAGACTTGCTAAAAACTGGAGATTTTTGCAGATGATACCACTCTAACGGCAGAAAGTGAACAGGAACTAAAGAGCCTCTTGATGAGTATGAAAGAGAGAGTGAAAAAACTGACTTAAAACTCAACATTCAAAAAACTAAGATCATGGCATCCAATCCCATCACTTCATGGCAAATAGATGGGGAACAACTGGAAACAGTGACAGATTTTATTTTCCTGGGCTCCAAAATCACTGTGGACGGTGATGGCAGACACAAAATTAAAAGACACTTGCTCCTTGGAAGAAACCATGAACCATGAAAGTGAAAGTTGCTCAGTTATGTCCAACTCTTAGCGACCCCATGGACTGTAGTCCATGGAATTCTCCAGGCCAGAATACTCGAGTGGGTAGCCTTTCCCTTCTCCAGAGGATCTTCCCAACTCAGGGATTGAACCCAGGACTCCCACACTGCAGGTGGATTCTTTACCAGCTGAGCCCAAGCTATGACAAACCTAGACAGCATATAGAAAAGCAGAGACATCACTTTGGTGACAAAGTCCATATAGTCAAACCTAGGGTTTTTCCATTAGTCATTACGGATGTGGAGCTGGACCATAAAGAAGGCTGAGCACCAAAGAACTGATGCTTTGAATTATGGTGCTGCAGAAGTCTCTTGAGTCTCTTGAACAGGAATGAGATCAAACGAGTCCATCCTAAAGGAAATCAGTCCTGAATACTCACTGGAAGGACTGATGGTGAAGCTGAAGCCCCAAACTTGGGCCATCGGATGGGACATCAGCATCAGTGCTCCTACCTCCTCTTTAACTAATTTTTGATGAATGATTCCAACAATGATAACTTATTCATCAGATCATTAAAGAGATCAAAATAAAGGAAAGTTCATGTGTCCTCAGATTATTTTCTAAAAATTTTAATAAGAATCTGAAATATCCAAGGATTCATTGTTGGATTCTACAGTTTTCACTAAGAGATTCTAAGTTGACAGAGGCCTGATATGGCACAGACTGCTTGACAGACAATGTACTTTACTCAGATATATATGTCACCAAGAGACAGGAAATACACGCTTTGCATCGGATTTAAAACAAAAAAAGATTCTGCATAATCCTCATTGCCTTTAAAGTTATCCACACAGGCCTCTTTACTGGCTTACTTTAGGGATTCAAAAGACTTACAATTTCTGTCCTTCTCCGCAACTGCAATACTTTTAAGTGAGAGACTGTTAGGAAACAGATGGTAAAACAATCTTTGTTTATTTTCTTCTTATTTTTGATTTTAATCTTTTCAAGTTTCTGAGAACTCAAAACAGATGTTTGTGACCTGCTTTCTTTTTTTAAAGGCAGTCAAGAGAAGCTGACCCAAAAGTGTTAGGGAGAAATCTGTTTAATCAGTTGTTAGATTTGATCCACCAAGTTCCCAGCTAATCTTTTAATCATTCAGGACAAATCATGGCACACATTTTAAAACAATCTTCTTTACTATGTGAATCTCTTTTACTAAAGAACACTATGTAAGAGTGATCTGTGCTGGTCATGAAGTAGGTCTCAACTATTCACTTTGGTGCCACTTTATAGAGAGGGTTCTACTGATAATCTCCAGAATTCAGAAGATAGATTTCATCCTTTACAGTTACAGTTAATGGACTAGAAATAATAGTTTTCTTTTTTGACACCCACTCTGAAAACCCCTGAACCTCAAATCTCTGGCTTTAATTTCCATGGAATACCTATGTATGGTAAATGATTTTCACCCAGGGACAATTTTGTCCTCAGAGAACATTTGACAATGCCTAGAGATATTTTTGATTGTCACAACTGGCTGAGATGGTGTTGGAGGTGGAGGCCAAGGATGCTGCTAAATATCCTACAATGCACAGGACAATCCTCACAACAGATAATTATCTGACCCAAAATGCCAATACTACCAAGGTTGAGACAGCCTGATCTATTTTAGTAGAGTATTTTTAAAACTAAATTAGCCTTCACTTTCTTATCTTTCATGCAGGTTAAAATATTAATGGGGAAAATCAATGATTTCCTCAATTAAGACCTCCTACATAAAGACTCCATTACCGACCTTTCAAAACAACTTCTCTATTTTGGTACCTGGGAAAACCATGTCATTATAGCTAGTGAAAGTTCCACCGGAAGAGTCATCCAAGAAAATCTGGAATTGGCACCTTCTCTGGGACTTCAGAGGAAAGGCTATTGATTTTTTCGAGTCCTTTTATTTATTATTTTTAAATTTTTTATTGGGCTATACACTGTTGTGGTGAGTTTTGATTCTAAAAATGCTGAAACAAGGCCTAGCTTAAATGGCATCACTGAGGGTCTGTATTTTTAGAACTGCACTGCTGATAAAGATGTGGGTCAAAGGGAATCAAGCACAAGTCAACCTACTTTCTGGCGTTACCGAATAATGAGGTTCTGTCTATAGGAAGTGCTCAATAAATGCTCACTGGCCAATTCTTCTTAGACTTCATTCTCCCAGAAGCAGACCCTGAGCCAAGAATTGGGTTCTCCAACTGATGAGGGAGAAAGGTAAGGGGGGACAGGAAGAAAGGTAGGGCAGGTAAGGAGAGCAAACTTCGGGAGATAGTGAAGGACAGGGAAGCCTGACGTGCTGCAGTTCATGGGGTCACAAAGAGTCAGACACAACTTAGTGATTGAACAACAACAACAAATAAAAACTATTTTTTTAATTTAAAAAACTAGAAGTGCCCCTTAGGTGTGTATTAGTGGGACATTATGTAAATGGAAAGATATATACAGTATTTTAAAACATCTTAAATCATGGCAAAGAATCTAAAAACAGTGTCTATATGTGTAACTGAATCACTTTGCCCTACAGTGGAAACTAACACAACATTTTAAATCAACTATATTCCAATGAAATTTTTTTAAAAAAGAAAAAAAATTGATATTTTTATCTTAATTCCCTCCAGTCATATAAAGTTCTGGCAATAGGTAGCAAGAAAAGTCAAGCATTGTATTCAATGCCAAAGAACAAAAAAGATAAAATTAATTCTTTATTAATTGTAATCAGTAAAAATCTAATGGCTATAAAAAGTCTTAAACCACATGGTCATTTTTGTTTTGTTGGGCTTTTTTTTTTCTTTTTCTTAAAACTGGAGTGCAAATGCTTTACAATGTTGTGTTGGTTTCTGCTGTACAATGAAATGAATCTCTTTCCAGGGCAGGAATAGAGATGCAGATGGAAAGAATAGAACATGTGGACACACGATGGGGGAGGGGAGGGGGGTACAAATTGGGAGATTAGGATGGACATATAGACACTACCTTGTGTAAAGTAGATAACTAGTGGGAACCTGCTGTACAGCACAGGGAATTCAGTTCCGGGCACATGGTCGTTTCTATTCTCTGCTTTGGGTACAGGGAACATTTTACTTTTTCTTTTATCATAAGAAAATCCATAATATGGAAATGTAACAGTACATACATAATATAAGTATAGCAAGGAGAACAAGGCTTATTAGGCATGGAGAAAACAGAAGAAGTGCACCTGAGCCAATGAAGTCACTGCCATTCAGATGAAGTCAGCTGGGAACCATGTGAGTACACAGGCTCAGTACTGCCAAATTTTCTGATTTTTCAAGGGAAGCCAGAAATTACAAAATTTAAGAGATATCTCTTGATTTTTAAAAATGTTGGCAGCCAATTAAAAAAAAAATTAACACTGTGTGAACCAAACAAAATATGTTGGATGTGGCTCATGAGCTACCACTGTGCATGGCTCTGGTTCTCTGAAGAGCCTGGGTCTGTGCTGGTCTCGCTGTCTTTCCTCTTCTTTCTCACCACACCTTCCTTCAATTCCTAGAATTCCCAGGGACTAATGGACTAGAATTGGACTTCCCAGGTGGCTCAGTGGTTAAGAATCTGCCTGCCAATGCAGGAGACTTGGATTTGATCATTCGGTTGAGAAGATCCCCTGTAGAGGGTGTGGCAACCCACTCCAGTATTCTTGCCTGGAGAATCCTATGGATAGAGGAGCCTGGTGGGCTACAGTCCATAGGACTGCAAAGAGTCAGACACAACTGAAGTGAATGAGCACGCACTCAGTGGACTAGCCTAGCCAGTTCCCTGTAGCTGAGATAGTCGATAGTTTCTTGTAGTGGTGGTCACAGCTGATGCATGTGCCAGGGGACATTTTAGGTATTGTCATTTGGATGGTGGAGATGATTAGGCTGCTCATGTTGACATGCTTTGTTTTTTATATTTATTTTTTCATTTGGCTGTGCCAGGTCTTAGTTGCAGCATACAGATCTTTAGTCTTCGTCATGGCATGCAGGATCTTCAGTTACAGCATGCGGGATCTAACCAGGGGATCTAACCCTGGGCCCCATGCATTGGAAGTTCAGAGTCTTAGCCACTTGACCACCAGGAAAGTCCCCATATTGACATTCTTGAGAGGGAAATGGCCAGGACTGGGGAAGGTTTCACAGCTGACCTTAAGACAAGGACAGTCAATCAGGGCTACTTCACAAAACTTGAAAATCCATCCTTTGAAGTTCTTGGGAAGGGTAACAAAATACTCCAGTGACCTATAAATGGTCATGGAGCTTCCTACCTAACTTGATTCATTCGCCTTTTCTATTAGATACTTTGCTCTCTTATGAGCCATCGCTGCTCTTAAGTGTCCAGAACTCGCTTCAGACTTAGCATTCAAAAAAATCAAGAGCTACAAAACAGTGGAATCACACCACACATATGTTCAACTTATTCAAATTCAACGATCTGAGCGTGGCCAAAAGACAATTAAATTTAATTAACTCTTTCTCCCTTCTACCCTTCAAAGTAGGCTCTGGCCTTTACTGCTTTGGAAAGAGGAAAGTCACGGCCAAAATGCAAAAGAAACAAAAAGTTAATTCTTGGTTTTTGATCTTCCTGGAGTCTGAGCTCTGTTCATTTATGCACAATGAATGAATCTTCAAGGGAAATTTTAATATATATAATTTTTTTTGCTTATGTCCTGACTTTCAAAACATCTTTCCATAAGATGAAACTTCTTCGCAATTATCATCATCATAATAACAATAGTAATAATAGTTACCACTTATTGAGTTCCTTCTATGTGCTAGGCGCTGAGCTTAACACATTATTACATTATAAAACTCGTATAAATTAGCTTATTTAATCTTCCCAGCAACTCTTTAGTGCCAGAGACTATACTTATTCCTATTTTCCCATGAGGAAATGGTGGTCCATATACATATACAGTAATTATCTCTATGTCCCATAGGTGTAAGTGAAACCACCAAAAATCAAACTCATCCAGCTGACTGAAAAATATACATTCTTTGGAGGGAATGTTAATATTTATTCCCTTCCAGGATGGTAAAGATTCATTCTTTGTTAAATAATAATTAATCATTATAACAAGTTTTTACTAACAGTAATGTTCCTGGCAGTGAACCATGCAGTAAAGTACAATTTTGACACCTTGGAGTCTTCAGGCAAGTTGAAAAAACAGGATAGGTAATTAAAATACAAGTTGAGGGCCATAATAGAAGCCTCCCCAGAAGACTAACTTTTGTGTTTCTTTTCCGTGTATACTGTCATCGATCCCAGTCCTCAGCTGTTAGCCCAGTTGGAAACTCCTAGATTACTCCTCAAATCTTGGGGTACAGAATCTTCATTGGCAAGTTAAACTTCTGAGCAAGCCAGGTAGCCTCTACACCCTTCTTAATTAGTTTTCCTGAGCTTGTTAATAATTGTAGAGTCTGCAACTTTTAACATCTAATTGTTCTGACATCATCTGCAGAGATTTTCTCCTGGGACACTATCTCCTAACATCCTCCTAGTTCAATTTATACTTTTGTTACAGAGAAGCCTGCCAAGCATGAGGCAATAGGCCATTAAAAGGCTACAGCACAGTGGATCTTCTTTTCCCCTGGACTCTGGCTAACAGTCTATCACAATGGAGCAAGCCTGGAAGGAGTGTACCATCAAAACCACTACAAAAAGCATGAAGCCAAGTAGAGGAACCCTCTCATACACTTCAGGGCTTTGGGGCATAGATTTCATTACACTTATAAGATAAAGATTGACTTTTGGCTGCAAAGCAGCAGTGTGTCACTGACCGAAGATAAGTTTAAGCAAAGATGATTATTCTTTCTGACAAAACGGCTGAGAGTACTCTTTTCCCCTTGAATTTTACAAATATGCTGAGTGTTGCAAAGAAGAATAGCAAGGTTGCTAATATTCTTTAGAGAACAGGATTTCCTGGGAAATGGTATCTTCAGAGGGATTGTTAGAGAGTTTCTGATCTGTTGTAAAATTGCCTTTATCAAGATCTGGGAGTGTGGCAGAAAAACACGGAAAGTAGGTGTGTCTCGGAATATCTCCTGACAGTACTCTAAAGAAAAGAATTATCCTGTTACTCTCCATGTATCTTGTTGACTTTGGTTGTAAAAGCCATAATATATTGTGCATCTACACTCTCTCAGGCATTGAACAATAAGATTTGTATCCATTATCTCTAACACCAAAGTGAGGCAAAAGTTGGAACTCTATCTGTATTGGGTGTCTTTTCAAAATACACATTTTCATTTGATTAATATCATCCCCAAAGAGGTGAAAATTGGTTTTGGAGTGGAGAAAATAATTCTTTTTCGTTGTTGTTCTGTTTTTGTAGCTTGATCCAGATATACCTGACATGTAACACCGTGTTAGTTTTAGGTATGCTGTGCTTAGTCACTCAGTTGTGTCCGACTCTTTGTGACCCCATGGACTGTAACCCATCAGGCTCCTCTGTCCATGGGGATTCTTCAGGCAAGAATACTAGAGTAAGTTGCCATGCCCTCCTCCAGGGGATCTTCTCAATCCAGGGATGGAACCCAGGTCTCCTGCGTTACAGGTGGATTCTTTACCATCTGAACCACCAGAAAAGCCCATAAGTACTGGAGTGGGTAGCCTATCCCTTCCCCAGGGGATCTTTCTGACTCAGGACTACAAATGGGGTCTCCTGCATTGCAGGTGGACTTTTTACCAGCTGAACTACCGGGGAAGCCCCAGTTTTAGGTGCACAAAATGACTATTTATAAAAGTATATATTGCAAAGTGATTATTACAACAAGGATAGTTAATACATACATCATCTCACATACTTATCATTTTTCTGTATGTGCTGAGAATTTTAAGATCCATTTTCTTAGCAACTTTCAAGTATACAATATTGTATGTTTAACTATAACCACTTTACTGTACATTAGGTGCCCAGAACTTATTCATATTATAACTGGACATTTTTACCCTTTTCCCCAATACTACTGTCCCTTGTAATCACCAGTCTTCTCTCTGTTTCTATCAGTTTGGTTTTTTTACTATTCCACTTATAAGTGAAATTATATAGTATTTGTCTTTTTCTGACTGACATTTCACTTAGCATAATGTCCTCATGGTCCATCCATGTTATTCAAAGTGGTAGAATTTCATTCTTTTTCATGGCTGAATAATATTCCATTATTCATATTCATATATATGTGACATTTTCTCATTCATGCATCAGTGGACACTGAAGTTATTTCCACGTCTTGGGTATTACAATACCACAGTAGGGGTGCGGATATCTGTTCAAGATTGTTATTTCGTTTCCTTCAACTATACACTGAGATGTGGGATTGCTGGGTTGTATGCTACTTCTATTTTTAATTTTTTGAGTAAACTCCATACTGTTTCCCATTGTGGCTGTTCCAATTTATATTCCCACCAACAGTGCACAAGGGCTCCCTTTTCTCCACATTCTGGTCCACATTTGTTACGTCTTGTCTTTTTGATAATAGTCATTGTAACAATATGAGGTGCTATCTCACTGTGGTTTTGATTTGCATTCCCATGATGTTTAGTGATGTTGAGCACCTTTTTATGTGCCTGTTGGCTGTTTGTATAGCTTCTTTTGAAAATGTCTATTCAGGTCCTTTGTCCATTTTTGAACTGGATTATTTGGTTTTTGCTACTGGGTTGTAAGAGTTTCTTACTATTTTGGATATTAATCCTTTATCAGATAAATGATCTGAAATATTATCTCACATTCCATAGGTCACCTTTTCATTTTGTTGATTGTTTCATTTTGTTGACTTTGCTTTTTTTTTTTGGTCAGTGGTGTAATATAGGGGACCAGTTTCATTCTTTTGCATGTGGATATATGACATTATTTATTGAAGAGACTATTTTTCCTCCATTGAGTATTCTTGGCTCCCTTCTTAAATATTGGTTGACCGCATATACATAGTTTGTGGTGGACGAGATTAAAACTCAGTTCTGAAAGGGTCCAACACCTACGTATATTTGATCCATACACCAGAATGCTCAAATGGTAGTCCATGGGTAAGATCAAATCCACTGATGTATTTGATTTGGCTAATTTAGTACACTTAAATATTTGAATTTATTTTCAACATTTAAAAACTGGGAGTCCTTTGCATGAAAAAAAAAAAGCTTGGATTTCCAACTTCTCTTTAAAAGATTAGAGGCTGCACTCTTATATCCTACTTGGCAAAATAACTAACACTAGGGGTTAAAAAGTAGTATGTACACTTCAATGCGCCTAAGTTCACAGCCCACCCTATTATCTTACACCCAAGTCCTTTGATTCAGAGACCCTGTAGACATTCGACTCTGCGACTTTAATGTGTGGTATGTCTGATTCCTTCGACTTCTAACATCTTTGTGTGTTTTTTCATGAACTCTCTTCTTCACTAATCCATGCAATAATTTTAAAGAGTGATTTAAGAATCCAGTTTAATTGACTACTTGATTTTTTCTTATTTTTTAGATCACTCTCGCAGACTAGCCAACTCACTTTCAATAAAAATGAAACCAATTTCCTTTTTCTTCTTCCAATAGCTATGTTGAATTTCATCTGAAAATCCTTTTAATTCATTGCTTATTTCCTAAGGGCCTCCATTTCTGAAACTCATATGCAGCTAAGCCATAAAATATTCAGTCTCTCCCAGACTACAGTTTCGAGCTACCCTGCCAGGGCTTATCAGTTGTACCTCATATAATTATCTGAGGACTTTTTCCCTCCTGACCTTTTATGGGTTAAACTGGGCTGAGGAGTCTATATAAAGCTTTTGTCTTTTTGAATTCTTTCCTTACAAGTATCCTTTCCTTATTTTGACTTTGTGGCGCTTGGTAGATTAAGTGCTTGAAAAAGAAGTGGTCTGCATGCCAATTGTAAATGCAACTCAAGAACTTGATCAGGGAAAAGAAGAGAATACTCAAGGAGTATAACTGGTTGTGGCACTCCAGTCTGTCAACAACTCCATCCTTATAAAGGCATGAGAAACCAAAAAGCAAATGCAAGGGGAAAACAGCAACAGACAAGCAGAGGCATTTCCACACCTGTGTTCTCACATAGCAGTTTTATACTGCTCCTTTTGTTACTGTGGTAAAGCAGTTTTCACCAAAAACATCTGGCTTTCTAACAATGACCATGCTCAAGAAAACATAGACACCACCAGCAAATAAGTGCGTGTAACTCTTCTCTGCAATTACTTTAAATGATTTATTTGTAAATCTACTTTCAAAACATAGATCTACTTTTAAAACATAAATCAGAGTACAGAATTAAACATTTTTGCCCCTCAATTTATTGTAAATACATTGTGTTCATGGTAGGGTTATCTGTTACTCATTTGACACATTTATCCATTCATTCTACAAGCTGTTAGTGAGCATTTTATCTTCTACTGTGGAGCTTTTAAAAATACAGATGCCAGGGTCCCAGGCTCA
The DNA here is from genome assembly GCF_029407905.1 of Bubalus kerabau. NCBI lineage: Eukaryota > Metazoa > Chordata > Mammalia > Artiodactyla > Bovidae > Bubalus > Bubalus kerabau. The sequence continues at coordinate 33,689,242 of NC_073643.1, read as the reverse complement.
GAGATACTGATCCAGTTGGTATACAGTGGGATACAGGCTTCAGTATTTCTAAGAGTTTTCCAAGTATTTCTATTGGTTAAGAAAATCATTGTTTGAAGAAAATCCCTTGTCATATGATTTTGTCCAACAGAATTGACCATTTGAAGCATTATCACGGAAGATTTTTTAGATTAAGGGTGGACACATCTGGGAGATAATAATAATATATCTTAATTACTAATAATGATGACAGCTAAAATTTACTGAGTGTCAAAGGTACTAGACTAGGTAATTCATATTTGGGGACATTTATTTAATTTCTACATTGGCCCTATAAGCTAAATAGTATTATCCTTGTTTTGGGTTGACAAAAAGATATGCAGAGAGCATGCCTAAGGTTATATGACTAGAAGTGGTTTAGCTGTTGGGATTTGAAGTCCATATATTTGATTCCAAAGATATAGTCCTTCTACTCTGTCTATTCGGAACTTTTGTTTTGACATTCTTATATTCATAAGTATCCCTGGTGGCTCAGATGGTAAAGAATATGCCTGAAAAGCAGAAGACCCAGATTCAATCCCTGAGTCAGGAAGATCCCCTGGAGAAGGGAATGGGTACCCATTCCAATATCCTTGCCTGGAGAATTCCATGGACAGAGGAGCCTAGCAGGCTACAGTCTATGGGGTCACAAAGAGTTGGACACGACTGAGTGACTAACACACACACAGACACATATATTCATCAGAATAACTGACTTTTTTGCACAGAGTTTTTTTCAGACACATTATCTCATCTGATGGTGTTGACTGTGTGAAGAGCTTAAGTATGGCAGAACAGAAACATCAGGGCACTTAGAAATAGAGTGAATCACTGGAAACCACCTGCCAGGCCTGTCCAGTAACAAATGTGGGCTTTTCCCACAGTGCCACTGGGTTTCCTTATGTCTTTTTCATTTTCCAATTCAATTTTGGTGGTAATAAGTGCTTTGGCCCTTTGGGCATTAGGGCCAGTAACACTGCCCTCTTGCCCAAGCTGATTGGATTAAAGGTCAATAACTATTTCAGGTTAGACTAGTCAAATTTGACTGCCCTAACACCCTGGCCCTCCACTCGCCCTGCCCCCAACCCAGGTATTTAGAACTGGTACTTGAAAAGACTGTCAGTTACCTGCAGGTGTTGAACTGATGTATGTGTGTGTGTGTGTCTGTGTGTGTCTGTGTGTGTCTGTGTGTTAGTCATTCAGTCATGTGCAACTCTGTGACCCCATGGACTGTACGCCTGCCAGGTTCCTCTGTTAACGGGATTTCCCACGCAAGAATAATCATGCCCTTGGCTAACTTAGAACTTCCCTTTGGAGCTCCCACAACTTCCTGGAGCCTAGCAGGAAGTTTCTTACTGCAGAAGGTATACCCCTCAGGTTCAATGGCATCTCTTATACATCTATGGGGTCACACAGAGTCGGACACGACTGAAGCGATTTAGCAGCAGCAGCAGCATACTCTCCTTTCCCTGGAGAAGGAAATGGCAACCCACTCCAGTATTCTTGCCTGGAGAATTCCATGGACAGAAGAGCCTGGCGGGTTACAGTCCATGGGATCGCAAGAGTTGGGCACAACTTAGCAACCCAACTTCCTGGGTTTGATCCCATCACCACTCTCATCTCAGGGCAGCATAGTTGATTTTCATGTCTGTGTTAAGTACTAAAACATGAATTCCTTGATAGGCAGAACTGGATCTTATTTATCCTGTATCCTCTATGTCTAGCAGAAGGCTGGGCACAGAACACACATTCGCTAAAAGTGTATTGGCACATAATTCTGGCACAGTCTAGTCTTTCATAGAAGAAGAGTTTGTATCACAAATAAGTTCTCCGAAACACCTGTATTGCAGCCTAACCACCTACAATGTCAATGGCCTGTCTCTAACTCAGGGAGATCTATTCAATTTCAGTAGTTTGAAAGTCATTTACGGATGGCTAGTTTCTCTGGGTGGTGCATTGGCCTTAATAACACCAAGGCCAGGGATTCGATAGCTATTTAGTTGAGAGAGCTTTGCTCCGTCGAGTGACCACAGGCTATATCTCCAATCCAGCTGGCTGTTTTTCAGATTTCTGCCATTTGTCACAAGGAACTGTAGACTCCAGACATAAAAATCCATCACGCATGGCTAGGGAAAACTGCTCAAAGCCCATGCCTCTGACCAGAAAATAGGACATGCTCCTTTTAGGAAATGAACAGTGTATAAAAAGGATTTTTGCTATATAGAATAATACAGAAAAAGAATGAATGTAGAGAAGTAGAGAAAATGGCTCAGACATATTCCTGCCAACAGGAGTCAACCACTGTTAAAATGTGGACACTGATCTTTTTCTACACTTTTCATTGTTGTTGTGATCCTGTTTATGTCATTCAGTTTCCTAAATTTTTGGCAATTTTGTTAAATACATTATATCTAGAGCATGTTCCCAGGCCCCTAAAACTGTGTGAATATTATTTTAACCTATTGCTTAATATCCCTTCATATCACTAGTCTATGATACTCTTCATTGCTTTTTTGTTGGAGATACCCATGGCATCTAAAATAAAAGAATGTAACATAAAAGTCTTTCTGTGTTCTAGCCCTCCGATTCAGGTTCAAAAGGTAGTCAAAATTATTTTGCCTAAATCAGCAAAAGACAACCAGCATGTAGAATTGGCTTTAGGGCAGAAACAAACAAGCAGATAATTTCCTTTTACTCCTTGTTTGACAGATGAGCAGAATGAAGGTGCAAAGAATTTATGATTTTTCTTGGAGACTCAACACCAGGACCACTGCAACAATCTAGAGTTCTTTCCAAAAAGTGTGGTTCAGGACCATGCTCTCTCAGAGAGAAATGAAGCCACTGAGATGGAAATATATTTCTTTTTCAGTATAACAGTGTCAGGCATGTGTCACTTATGCTTCTTACTGCAGAGGGTATATCCCTCAGGTTCAACAGCATCTCTTATACTCTCCTTTCCCTGGAGAAGGAAATGGCAGCCCACTCCAGTATTCTTGCCTGGAGAATTCCATGGACAGAGGGGCCTGGCGGGCTACAGTCCATGGGATCGCAAGAGTCGGACACAACTTACCAACTAAACTACCAGCATATTCTCCTTTCCCTGCAATCTGCCACTCTCTCCCATTCCCCGTCGTGAAAACTTATATTCAGTGTACAAAAAGGTGAAAACAAACGTGCATGCAATGTATTTTATTCATCCCACTCATTCTATGGGAACAGAAATACCCCCATTAAACCCAGCTCATTTGTATCTGGATTTAGTCATATTTTATCTGTGAATGAAACTCAGATATGCATCCAATGGTTTTTTTCTGTGATGAATTTTTCAGAGAGAGAATAGCATGAAGGAGAAATAGAAGACTCAGATAAGAAAAAGGGTTCACCTGGGCTGGGGCACTCATGAGCAAAAATATAGGATCAAAGTGTTTGTATTCTATTTGAGAATCACAAGCATGGAGCGAATGAAAAATAGCAGCCCTCATACATTACTTGCAGACATAATGTTCACATTTATTTGTCTTGGCCGTCAGATTTTTCAGAGTGGGAATGTGACCATATGCTTCCCTTTCTAGGAACACAACCATTCCTAGTCAGTATGCTAGCTGGGGAGTATAAGATGGCTTTACAGCATATTTAATTCCATCCTTCACTTTGAAATGAAAATTGATGTCAGTACCCCCATCCCTTCAAGCTGTTTTCCAAATGCTCAACTCCTCTGTCTTTCATCAAACTTCTCCCCAATTAATTTGTCAATGTCCTTTTTTTTACCTTCACAAATATTTTCTACTAAACTTAAGGTTCAAATGAACTCCTTTCTGTCTTACCTGCTGATTCCCTATAGTAATACTTTCATAAGTATTAGAAACCTAGGAATAGAAGGCCTCCGAAGAATTCCCAAGGAAGACAGGGTGAGGCCCATGGTTCAAAGGAAAATCCACGAAAAGAGAAGGAGAAATGTCCCTTTACCTTCTGTCGCATCTCCCCAAGCAGGAAGAATATTAGTTTTTAATCTTAAGTAAAAGAGGACCTTTTAGTATTGCAAGTTCAAAAGACTTACTTTCCATGATTCCTAATGTAATTTCCTTGTACAGTGGCCAGAAAGAGGATGAAGCAGGAAGGAAGCATTCAAGAATCCAGCTAGGAGAGAGCCAAGTCAACAGTCCTGATTTATTGAGCATTTACTGTATGCCACTCACTGGCTGAATTCTTCACATACATTATCTTCTTTGTATCTTCATAAAACTCTCTAGCTGTTAGAATTGTCTTCTTTTAGATAAGAAGACTGAAGTTTAGAGAGACTAAAATGCTTGTCCATGCTCACACAGGTAGTCAGTGGCACACCCAGGATTCAGATCCAGATTTCATTTGATCTTAGTGCTTTTAACTACCAAGCAACATGGCTTTCTAGTAAAGCATCCATGGAAGAGGCTGAACTGGCAGGAAGTGGCAACCAGGTTGAAGGATACAAAGTAGGAAGACGAGACAAAAGAAAACTGCAGAAATGACACCGGGAGAGTGGAAAGCAGTTGCCTCACCTTGGGTGGGCAGAAGGTTCAGAAACATAAAGGAGACAGAATTCTGTTTGCAGAAAGTCAGCCCCCACCCCTTCAGCTTGAGCTTGGCTCCCCTCTCACTGAGTGCTTGCTCATTCCAGACTCTCTCCTTTGTCATCTCTGACCAGATTCTCTCCACAGCCTCCTATCATGTTTCCTCTCCCACTCTAACTCTTAGCCTCCAAAATCACTGCAGATGGTGACTGCAGCCATGAAATTAAAAGACCCTTGCTCCTTGGAAGAAAACCTATGACCAACCTAGACAGCATATTAAAAAGCAATGACATTACTTTGCCGACAAAGGTCCATCTAGTCAAGGCTATGGTTTTTCCAGTAGTCATGTATAGATGTGAGAGTTGGACCATAAAGAAAGCTGAGCACCGAAGAACTGATGCTTTTGAACTGTGATGTTGGAGAAGACTCTTGAGAGTCCCTTGGACAGCAAGGCGATCAAACCAGTCCATCCTAAAGAAAATCAGTCCTGAATATTCATTGGAAGGACTGATGCTGAAGCTGAAGTTCCAATAATTTGGCCACCTGATGCGAAGAACTGACTCATTGGAAAAGACCCTGATGCTGGAAAAGATTGAAGGCAGGAGGAGAAGGGGACAACAGAGGATGAGATGGTTGGATGGCATCATCGACACAATGGACATGAGTTTGAACAAACTCCAGGAGTTGGTGATGGACAGGGAAGCCTGGCATGCTGCAGTCCATGAGGTTGCAGAGTCGGAGATGACTGAGTGACTGAACTGAACTAACTCCAAATGTACTGAACTTTGGGTTCCTCCAAATGTGCCCAGGTGGTGCTAGTGGTAAAGAACCTACTTGCCAATGCAGCGTAAGATCAGCATACATTGTTTTTATTTTAAACTTTGTATTATATAAAACTTCAATCACATTTCAAAATAGACTGTATCCTGAACACTTGTACACACATCACTCAGCTTCAACAACAACCAACTCATGCCTAATTTTCTCTATATCTGCATCTACTTGTCACCTTCTATTATTCTGAGTCAAACTGTATTTATTTATTTGATAATTGATGAAATTGCAGTTTGGAAAGGTATAGTAATTTCAGGCAAAGTTTAAGTGTTAAAGCATTTTCATCCAGCCACTCAAATAAACATATGTTTATTGAATATCTACTACATCGCCATCACTGGCAAGTGATAAGTAGTGAACAGGACATAGAGAGTTCCAGCTTTCATGGAGCTTACCTTGTGAGGGTAGAGAGAAGAAGGAATTGGACAAAAAATAGTTGAATAAATACATGAAGGAGAAAATTTTGGATAATTAGTAAGTCTAAGAGGACAACAGGAAAGAGGAATAGACAGAGATTAGGGATGAGCCTCTGAAAGGAAGATCTGTCTAAGGAAGTGGTATTTTAGTTGAACCCATGATCTTAGAAACAAGATCTTTTGAAACAAGGAAACAACAGGGACAGAGATTCCAAAGTGGGAATAAGCTAGAATATTTGAGGAGAAAGGAGAAAGAAGGGGCTGGAATGGAATGTTAAGAGATAGTTTTCATAAAAAATGTAAAACTGTGCTCTCATTGCGGATATAAAGTAAACACTTGGTAAGGATTTTACTTTATTAACAAACTATCTTCTATAAAGTGAAAGTGAAGTCTCCCAGTCGTGTCCGACTCTTTGCGACCCCATGGACTGTAGCCCACCAGGCTCCTCTGTCCATGGGATTCTCCAGGCAAGAATACTGGAGTAGGTTGTCATTTCCTTCTCCAGGGGATCTTCCCGACCCAGGGATCGAACCCACGTCTCCCGCATTGCATGCAGACGCTTTAACCTCTGAGCCACCAGGGAAGCCTCATGGAATGTGGCAAATGTAATGGTTCAAGGAACAATTCATAACAGCACACATTTTTATGGAATAAAGAAATATTGAAATAAATATATATAAGAGAGAAGCAAAACTCACTTCTCTCACAGGTGAGAGGGAAGTCAGCTAAATTTGCAGATAACATGGATTTGCATGTCTAGAGACAAAGATTATTTTTGCATTGCCAAATTATAGACTTGTCAAATAACTTCCACAGAATCAAAATCAGAGAACCTGGAGGGGTGTCATCTAGAGCCTGGATAATAATGTATAGTTTTCCAATAGACACACTGATATTTTTCCCCTATGTTCTAAGAGAGGGGGATAATAGTAGAAGAGAAGATAGTCAGGATTTACATACTGCATGGCCTCTAGACCATCTGATGACTTTAGGTTTTATTTCAAAGAAAACAAGAAATCTTGAGAGGGTTTTAAAGCCAGCAGAGGCATGCTCTGTTTATCCATTGGATAAGTACCACTTTGGCTGTTGAACTGCTATTGGGTGTGGAGATAAGTAAGTGGCTGGAATGCAGTGTTAAAAAATAACATCATGACTCTCAATCAGATATAAAATAAACACCTGTTACACACTGTATTTAATTAATCAGTGAGGGAACCTGGCAGCTGACCCAATGAGAGGTGCTGGTGGCTTGATCTAGGAGGTGGCAGTGAAAACAGAGAGAGAATTAAACTGCTTTAGGTTGAGTTGGAACTAGAAGAACTGGCTCTTGTTTTTACCTGGAGTCTTGTTGCTAAGTGATACTCCAAGAGAAAAGGGTCTTGAACCTCCAGGGCTTGGAAAGGAGGGTAAGGACGAGAGGACCTTAGTCTTGGACAGAAAATTTGGGTGACTCAGGAAGAAAGATCAGATCTGGAGGCTGGAGGTGCCTGGTTTTCAACAGAAATGAAACAGAAGCTGAACCCTGAAACTGGCCCTTGTACCACATAGGACTGTGGTTGATAATTATCCTTGTCCATATGGGAAGTGCTGGGAACTCCTTACACTTAGCCCATATCATAGTGAATCCAGATTTTCAGGGGATATGGGACAAGAAGGTACCCGCTGAAAGAGAAAAGGAGCTAAGTTTCCACTCCTCAAGGGTTCATATGCAGAGTGGAAACCCACCTGCATATCCCCTCCCCATCTCTACATATAGGCCCTCTGATCCAGGAATCTACTCAGTACAAGTGGCGGCAAGGGGCCAATTACTGGAGTCTTGGGTGGGGGTGCTGCCTGAGGGAACTTACTCCATGACAATTACCATGCCCTTGTTTGACAGATGTGAAAATCAAGTCCTGAAAAGACTAAAAGATCTGCCTAGTATCACAAAGGGGTGGTGACATCACTGGAAACCAGAGCCTGTGGACACTCCACAGGACTGTCTATCCTGCACCACGCAGCCATCTCTTTCTGGTGCCATATAATTCAGAACAACATCAGGCCCATTTCCCTGTAGCAGCACTGTTGGAGAGCACTTTCTACAATGAAGGAAGTGTTCCATAACTACAACGTCCAGTATATTAGCTGCTGGCCACACACGGCAATGGACTGCTAGAAATGTGTCAGTAAGATGGGGGAACTTAGTTTAATTACACTTAATTTAAACTAAATTTAAATAGCCACATGTGGCCAGTGGCTATGGTCCTGGAGCACACAATTTATTATCATAGCACACTGTACTTTCCCTCTACCCTTCTGAAACTCTTCCAAAAAATTATAGAGGAAGGAATAATCCCAAACTCTTTCTACAAGGCCACCATCACCCTGATATCAAAACCAGACAAAGATATCAGAAAAAAAGACAGTTACAGGCTAATATAACTGACAAACAAAGACACAAAAATCCACAACAAAATACTAGCAAACAAATCCAATAACACATTAAAAGGATCACATACCATGATCAACTGGGATTTATCCCAGGAATGCAAGGATTTTTCAATGTCCGAAAATCAGTGTGATATCCTACATTAACAAATTGAAGGACAAAAACCATATGATCATCTCAATAGACAAAGGGAAAGCTTTTGACAAAATTCAATATCCATTTATGATAAAAAAAAAAAAAACTCTTCAGAAAGTGGTAGAGAGGGAACCTATGTCAATATAATAAAGGCCATATATGATAACCCTCAACAAATATCATTCTCAGTGGTGAAAAACTGAAAGCATTTCCTCTAAGATCATGGAAAAGATAAGGATGTCCACTCTCACCACTATTATTCAATATAGTTTTGGAAATCCTAGCCATGATAATCAGAGAAGAAAAAGAAATATAAGGAATCCACACTGGAAAAGAAGTAAAGCTGTCACTGTTTGCAGATACCATGTTATTATACATAGAAAATTCTAAAGATGCTATCAGAAAACTATTAGAGCTTATCAGTGAATTTGGTAAAGTTTCAGGATACAAAATTAATACACAGAAATCTCTTGCATTCCTGTACACTAACAACGAATAATCAGAATGAGAAATCAAGGAAACAATCTCATTTACCATCAAATCAAAAAGAATAAAATACCTAGAAATAAAGCTATACTTTTCTTAACAGAACCATGTTGTAGACATTTGTCAATTACTTTTTGCCACCCCTCATGTTTGAACACTTTCCTTGTGTTTGAGGAACATTCTACTTTATGAGTTTACAACTCTCCAGACATACATTTTTTTTCCCAGTCTCACCTGTATCTAAATGCAGGTGTGTGATGTGGGCTCTGCCAGTCAGATGTGGACACCTGGTAGATGCTATCAAAAGAAGGTACAGTCAAAGGATTCAGATCAGGGTCAGACTTAGGCAGTGCAAATTACAAAGCCTCTGTCTAGGGGCATCAGCTGTGATGTCTCCACTGAAGCTGAAATGCTAAACAGTCTGGTCATTGTTCCTGGCTGAGTAGATCCAACTTTACTACTAGGCCATTCAGAGATGCAGCGAACCACCTAACATCCCTCACCAAATTCTATCTCTGCTTAAACTAAATAGACAGAGTTCAAATATTTACAAATGAGAAGTCTAACTGGTAAACAAAAAATCTGCCCAGGAATTTCCAGCCAAGAGGGAAGATACATCTATCAGTCAGGTAGGCTAGGTTGAGCTGCAGTAACAAGCAATTCAAAATCTCAGTGACTTACATCATTGAGGTTGATTTCTCATTCATGCTAGAATCACGGCTATTGTTGATGGGCTGAGTGTTCCATCTTTGTCTTCACTCCAAGATTCAGGCTTTTTGTGCAGCCCTTATTTGAAACATTGCTGATGTCATGAGAGAGACAAAAGAGAACGATGTATTATAAGTCGTGAACTGACTCTTAATGCATCTTCTTGGAAGTGAACCTTCTATCTGTTATTTATAGGCTGAAGCAAGTCATTTTGCCACTCTAGAGTTCAATAGGACTGAGATATATAAACCTTCCAGAGAAGGTATATGGGCTATGTTGAAAGCTAATAAATTATACAAAACCTACAATAGCTAACACTTACTGAATGTTTCTTGTTTTAAACCAGCATCACTACAAACAAAGCTAGTGGAGGTGATGGAATTCCAGTTGAGCTATTTCAAATCCTGAAAGATGATGCTGTGAAAGTGCTGCAGTCAGTATACCAGCAAATTTGGACAACTCAGCAGTGGCCACAGGACTGGAAAAGGTCAGTTTTCATTCAAATCCCAAAGAAAGGCAATGCCAAAGAATGCTCAAACTACCGCACAATTGCACTTATCTCACACACTAGTAAAGTAATGCTCAAAACTCTCCAAGCCAGTCTTCAACAGTACGTGAACCATGAACTTCCAGATGTTCAAGCTGGATTTCGAAAAGGCAGGGGAACCAGAGATCAAATTGCCAACATCCACTGGATCATTGAGAAAGCAAGAGCATTCAGAAAAATATCTACTTTTGCTTTATTGACTATGCCAAAGCCTTTGACTGTGTGGACCACAACAAACGGGAAAATTCTGAAAGAGATGGGAATATCAGACCACCTGACCTGCCTCTTGAGAAATTTGTATGTAGGTCAGGAAGCAACAGTTAGAACTGGACATGGAACAACAGACTGGTTCCAAATTGAGAAAGGAGTATGTCAAGGCTGTATATTGTCACCTTGCTTATTGAACTTCTATGCAGAGTACATCATGAGAAATGCTGGGCTGGATGAAGCACAAGCTGGAGTCAAGATTGCCAGGAGAAATATCAATAACCTCAGATATGCAGATGACACCACCCTTATGGCAGAAAGTGAAGAGGAACTAAAACACCTCTTGATGAAAGAGAAAGTGGAGAGTGAAAAAGTTGGCTTAAAACTCAACATTCAGAAAACAAAGATCATGGCATCTGGTCCCATCACTTCACGGAAAATAGAGGGGGAAACAGTGGAAACAGTGTCAGACTTTATTTTTGGGGTTCCAAAATCACTGTAGATGGTGACTGCAGCCATGAAATTAAAAGATGCTTACTCCTTGGAAGGAAAGTTATGACCAACCTAGATAGCATATTCAAAAGCAGAGACATTACTCTGCCAACAAAGGTTCATCTAGTCAAGGCTATGGTTTTCCCTCTGGTCACGTATAGATATGAGAGTTGGACTGTGAAGAAAGCTGAGCACCAAAGAATTGATGCTTTTGAACTGTGGTGTTGGAGAAGACTCTTGCGAGTCCCTTGGACTGCAAGGAGATCCAACCAGTCCATTCTGAAGGAAATCAGCCCTGGGATTTCTTTGGAAGGAATGATGCTAAAGCTGAAACTCCAGTACTTTGGCCACCTCATGCGAAGAGTTGACTCATTGGAAAAGACTCTGATGCTGGGAGGGCTTGGGGGCAGGAGGAGAAGGGAACGACAGAGGATGAGATGGCCGGATGGCATCACTGACTTGATGGATGTGAGTCTCAGTGAACTCTGGGAGTTGGTGATGGACAGGGAGGCCTGGCATGCTGCGATTCATGGGGTCACAAAGAGTTGGACACGACTAAGCGACTGATCTGATCTGATCTGATCTGATGCAGATGACCACCCTTATGGCAGAAAGCAAAAAAGAACTATAGAGCCTCTTGATGAAAGTGAAAGAGGAGAGTGAAAAAGTTGGCGTAAAAGATTCAGAAAACTAAGATGATGGCACCTGGTCCCATCACTTCATGGCAAATAGATGGGGAAACAGTGGAAACAGTGACAGACTTTATGTTTTGGGGCTCCAAAATCACTGCAGATGGTGACTTCAGCCATGAAATTAAAAGACACTTACTCCTTGGAAGAAAAGCTATGACCAACCTAACAGTGTATTAAAAAACAGAGGCATTACTTTGCCAACAAAGGTCCTTCTAGTCAAAACTATGGTTTTTACAGTAGTCATGTATGGATATGTGAGTTGGACTATAAAGAAAGCTGAGTGCCAAAAAATTGATGCTTTTGAACTGTGGTGTTGGAGAAGACTCTAAGGAGATCCAACCAGTCCAACCTAAAGGAAATCAGTCCTGAATATTCATTGGAAGGACTGATGCTGAAGTTGAAGCTCCAATACTTTGGCTACCTGATGAGAAGAACTGACTAATTGGAAAAGACCCTGATGCTGGGAAAGATTGAAGGCAGGAGGAGAAGGGAACGACAGAGGATGAGATGGTTGGATGGCATCACTGACTCAATGGACATGAGTTTGAGTAAACTCTGGGAGCTGGTGATGGACAGGAGGCCTGGTGTGCTGTAGTCCATGGAGTCTCAAAGAGTTGGACACGACTGAGAGACTGAACTGAACTGAACCAGCCAATAGATTAAGCCCCTTATAAGCATTATATTCAGTTTTATAATGATCCGGTTTTGTTATTCCCCACTCCACCCCCCATTTTAAAGGTGAGAAAACAGATACTTAGTAACACTGTTTCTCTGAGTCACATAGTTAATAGGTAAGGGAGGTAGTATATGAATGTAGTTCTCTTTGACTCCAAACCCCATGTGTACTTCTTCTTAAATAACTGTACTGCATTTGAAGTAAGAGGAGTATTTCTGAAAGAGGTGGGGAACATAGATTTCTGAAAAAATAAGCTTTTCTTCAAATCTGCAGGTTAAAATTCTTGCTACCTAAGAGCTTCATCTTTTTAAGATTCTTTGAAAATTATGAAATCTAAACCAATTTTCCCTACAGTTACTTTGGTATAAAATGTTTTAGGGCTCTAGTTTAACTATCACAAGGGTATTTGGAAGTATAAAAATCTTCAGCTAATTTTTTATTATAATATAATCTGATATTCATCTTATTCTTCAGCCTATTTTAAAAATGTATTCTTCTCTCATTTATTTTGAAATTTTTGGTGCAATATAATGAATAAAATCTTATTCTCTCCTTCCCTAGCATCAATTGCTTCTCCCAGAGGAGACACCAAAATAGCTGGTTATGTTACCTTACAGAAATTACTTGATACACTTATAAACATATGGATAGTCTATATAAAGTTTTTAATAATTTGATTTTACACAAATGAGATTATATCATGGCTATTGCTCTGTCTCTTGTTTGTCCTTTTATTGTATTCTGGGTGTCTTTATAGAACTACCTCTTTAACAAGCCACTTTATTTTGTAAAGCAGAGTTTAAATTGTGATTATAACACATCATACTTTCCTTTTCTCCCTGCTGACCAAACTCTTGTGTACAGACTCATAAAAAAAATGCTAGATCTGAATTTCTTTAAAATGAGCATTGGTCTATGTCTCCTCCTGGTATAACTCTAGTGGAAGTCATTTTCCTCGTGCATGTATTTTATTACCTGGAGCATTTAATTTCTTCCTGCCTGAAGCTGGTCTTTAGTGTGAAGGAAGATTTTTTTTGCTACCAATGGTTCTGTTAAAAAAAATAAAAAAAGATGGACAGACCAGCTATATCTTCCAGTAACCTTTCAAAATGACCAACTAGGCAATCCCTTTTGTCCATACAAGTATTCTGTGAGGAACAGAGGATTTAATACTAGTTGGGGCCTCGTGCCTCCCAGTTTTGTGCTTGTAGGAGGCAGTAATGAACAAGCAGATTAGTATTTAATACACTAATCTGTACCGTGCTCTCTTCAATAACGCTTTAATTATTTAGATGGTCTTGAAGGCAGCCAACGTGCTTAATACACTGTGCAGCGCAATGTGCAAATCACCGGAGCAAGGGAAATTACAAGTCAAAGGAAAATGAATGGTCAGCTCACAGTCAGAGCCCACAGGTCTTCCACAATGCCACTTGATTACGAGCTGAATAATTTTCCTGGACAGCGACACTGAAGCCTTTAGTTTGTACGGGCAAAGGGCGTTTGAAAATCTTGTACATCCTGAACATTTAATTTTAAAGTTCCCCCTGGGGGGGATGGCCTCTGTGAGCTTGACTAAATCAAAATATTCTGGTTCAAGAAGGAAGAGATACGCGGGGGAGGGGCCACAATCCAGGCTTCTGGAAAGCTCCTGGGATTGTCTTCAGAGACCAAACCAGCTGAGGCTTTCTGTTACGGTTCCAGAATGAATAACTCACACAACTAATTAAGGGTAGTCTCGAATAATTAACATCTGTGCAACAAGACAATTTTGCCTCCGGACCATTGAGAAGCAAATCCAAAAGTGAATGAGCCCTGGGTGCCTCAGGGAGAAATGCACCCTCCTTTGCACCCCACCACAGACGGTTCTGAGAGGCTTTTCAGGAGGCTCTTCAGAAGGTCCCAGCGGACCTTGCACTGTCACCAGGAGTGGCGGCTTTACATTCTGTGTCCCACCTTCCGTGTATCACTCCTCGTCTCTCACTCCTGCTCCCCGGGGGTCACTTCCCACCTTAACTACTCGTGCGTGCACATGCGCATGCGCAAAATCGTGCACACGCACACGCTCGCGCGCACGCACACAGACGCACGGGGTGAATGGCGTGGTTTGGAACACCAGTGGTGCTTGCGAGGAGGTAAGGGAGAAAGCACCCTAGAGGATGAAAAGGTTCTCTGTAGTTGATATATATATGCTGCTGCTGCTGCTGCTAAGTCACTTCAGTCGTGTCCGACTCTGTGCGACCCCATAGACGACAGCCCACCAGGCTCCCCCGTCCCTGGGATTCTCCAGGCGAGAACACGAGTGGGTTGCCATTTCCTTCTCCAACGCATGAAAGTGAAAAGTGAAAGTGAAGTCACTCAGTCATGCCCAACTCTTCGCGACCCCATGGACTGCAGCCCACCGGGCTCCTCCGTCCATGGGATTTTCCAGGCAAGAGTACTGGAGTAGGGTGCCATTGCCTTCTCCTGATATATATATTATATATATGTATTTTTAAATGTCTATCAATGAGAGATTATTGTCTAAAAACTTATATTATTATTATTTTTTTACTTATTTATTTTTGCCTGTGCTGGGTCTTCCTTGCTGTGCAAGGAAGGGGGCTTCCTTGCCCCCTTCTCATTATGGTGGCTTCTCTGGTTGCAGAACGTGGGCTCCAGGCGAGCTGGTTTCAGAAGTTGCAGCATGAGGGCCCTAGAGCTCAGTAGTTGTGGCTCTCGGGCTTAGTCGCTCTGCAGCATGTGGGATCTTCCCAGACTAGGGATTGAATCCTTGTCCCCTGCTTTGGCTGGCGGATTCTTAACCACTGGACCACCAGGGAAGTCCCCGTGATGGATATCTGGAAAGTTGAAATTATGTTGGGAATATATCAAAATAGAAGGGATTCAGACCGAGAGCCTCTGTGATATAAACCCTGTACAAAATCAGACTAGGTTAATTAGAGTGATTTACAATTCCACACACAAATAATTTGAGGTCTTTCACGTTTTATCTCTTTTTTTCAAAATTTACCATTTTTCTGTTTATGTGGAAATATATATAATAAATAACATACAAAAGTAATATTGTTATATATGTACACATATATACATGCATATATTATATATATATATACACACATGAGCTCAAGTTTCAAAACATACACAGAATGCTGCTAACAGTGGTTTCCTCTGAAGTCCAGGTCAGAAAGTGAGTCCACTACAGACAGAAGTCTCATTTTTCATTACAAACTCTGTTTTATCTTTTCAGCTTTGCATATGTTACCTAAGCAGTAAATTTATTTGTGACAATAGTGTGAGCTATACTATGTAATGACAGACATTGGTTAAACATTCCTCCTCACCAGGCACAGTCACCTGCTCCCCAGCAGTAAATGCTACCAAAACACTAGATCATTCCTCTCTCCTCTCTCCTCTCCTTTTCTCTGCCTCCCCTCCCTGTCTCTCCCCTTCTCCTTCTCTCCCCTCTCTGCAGGTAGGCTTGAGAGAACATCTGTTGTTTTGTCTGCCAGACAAAGTGCCTGCTCTATAAATATCTAATTCTAGTCATATGTGTGCATGCCAGTGCACAGAGTCATTTCTGACTCTCAGCGACCCCATGGGCTGCAGCCCACCAGGCTCCTCTGTCCATGGAATTTTCCAGGTGAGAATACTGGAGTGGGTTACCATTTTCTCCTCCAAGAGAGCTTCGCAACCCAGGGATCAAACTGGCGTCTCTTGCATTGCAGGTGGATTCTTTACCACTGAGCCAGGGGGCATGCCCAATCCTATTCATAAGTGCTACCGAATATGAGTTCAGTTTGCAGTTAGTCTATGATGGAAGTCCTGAGTTAGTTGGCTTCTCTGAGGGAGTAATGCGCCAGCTGCAATTTGAGAACTAGGGAGAGGTAACAGGTGGCAGGGAGAAGTATGGCAGAGAGCCGCAGGCAGAGAAAACCTCATTCTTTACCCAGGTTCTCAAGGAGAGGCAAGTGGTATTAACCTAGACTAGTCTAGAGCAAGTAGGAGCTTTTAGACGAGGTTAAAATTTTTGTTTTTCTGGAACTCCCATGATATTACATGTCAACTATACTTCACTTTTAAAAACTGGATTTTTTTTCCCCTCACAACATGGAAAGTCAATCCATTCTTCTTAAGTATTTGTTCTTTAAAATAGGGACCCATTAAAAGGCTTTTTCTTTAAAAATTAGCAAGAGTATCATAGGTGATGGGGCAGAGTGGTTTTGACCACGTGTGTGACTGTAGCCATAGGGAGTGGAAACCCAGCCATGAACAAGCTCCGCATTAATACACACTAACCACACAGGTCTCTCTTCTTCCGATTAGCTAATCCACACCATCAGGAATGTGAAAATAAGTCATTAAGAGTTAAAGTCCTGGAAATGATTTCTTATAACATATAATTGCCTGAAAATTGATAAATGCAGCAATTGTTAGGCCAAGATGGAGCTGAGACCTGCCTGTTCCATTTATGCTAGGCTTTTGTTTATAGTGTGTTTTATATAGCTACTCACTGGTTGATACATTAGTGACATTGATTCTCTCTGTACAGTCATCACCACAACACATATTTCCTTATTCTAGATGGAAAGTCAGTGGGCAGAAATGTGCTGTTAATGATGTGTTGGCATGGCATTTCCTATATTACGAAACATAGCCTGAAACATTAAAACATCCTTTTATCAAGCACTAAGTGAAATTAAACAAAGTTGTTCTACAAAATGAGTATAAATTTCTTAATGCTCATAGTGGTATCACAAAGATATTAAGGGGAATGACTATATAAAGACTGACTGTACCATTTTGCAAGTATTCAGTGTATAAAAGAAATGAAACTATCAAAACTTTTGCAGACCAAGGACTGAATTAACTATAAATATCTTACAAAATAAAAAGAGCTTTAAATTATCATGAAAACTGAACAGTTCTTATTTCTCAAACAGTCATTTTTCTTAGGCAATCCCAGCTCTAGAATTTACTGGGCATATGACCTTAGGCAACTTAATCTCTCTAAGCCCCAGTTTTCTCATCTGTAAAATGACTATATTAATTAAATCATGGTCTGTAAGTTTGTTTTGAGAATTGAGATACTCTATCTAAAGGATGTATGTAGCAGAATTCCTAGCACTTAATAAAAGTCAGCACTCCATAAAAAATAGTTGTTATCTTTCAAAGAATTTTATAACAACTCTTTGAAATCAAAGCTTCCATGTTTTCCCAGGAAAATGCAGTTTTGAGATACTGCTACGTATCTGGAGGTAGATATGCACAAAAATCTAACCTCATTCTCCCTCCTTCTGAAGAATTTATGGTACTTTTGTGGGGCACGTCACTAAAGAGGATGGTGGAGTGTGTTTATAAAAAGAGCTTAACTTTCAAAGACATTTTTATTTCCTTATCTCTGTGTAGAGAGAGACCCAACATTGCAAGATGTTTTGTCAAAACCCATTGCAAGTCTTTGCTTTAGATTTTTGAATCCAGTTTTCACCAGGGAAAGGGAAGCTCAAGTCTCCATGGCTAAGGGAAGGAAGAAATTGGATCTGGAGTGTGTTGGGGATGGGCAGAGAGAATCTCAAGGAGAGTAGTAACAGAACAAAGCTCCATTTAGAGGAAAGGTGAAGCCAGAAGACCTCCTGATAGCTGTACAACCAAAATGGGAATCTGCTGAGATTAGAAATGACTAGTGAATGGAGATTCATCGTTTCCCCCCGCCCCCAAATGGTGTGTGATTTAAATATATATGTCCTCTCCACAGTCTTCTCTAAGAAAGCTTCCATAAATGTTCTGTCTTTTTTTTTGTGATTTGGGGACAATGGACTTTTGTGCAGGGGAAAAAGGGATTTCCCCCCCTCCCCCGTTTTTGTGGTAAATCATTCCAGAGGCTAGTTCTTCTGAGTCTGTAAGGTAGTGTTTCCTTTCCTGCCTTTTTTTCCATAGATTCCTATTTTTTTTTCTGCTTATTCATTTAAAAGAATGATGGAGTCCACTGATCTCATTTGTTCATAGAGTGTAAGGATTGCTAGTGAATCTATGCTTTGTCCTCTTTGTTGTACATGCTCTTAAATTATGAGAATCTTAAAAGAGTCTCTTGTTTTGGGGGGAGAAACATTCAAAACAAAACAAGGACTTCCCAGGTGGCACTAGTGATAAAGAACCTGCCTGTGGGTGCAGGAGATGTAAGAGACTCAGGTTCGATCGCTGGGTTGGGAAGATCCTCTGAAGGAGGGCATGGCAACCCACTCTATAATGCTTGGCTGGAGAATCCCGTGGATAGAGGAGCCTGGCAGGTTACAATCCATACGGGCGCACAGAGTCGGACAGGAATGAGGTGACTGAGCAACTTTCAAAAAAGACTAAGGTATAACCTTGGAAAGTTAATTCATACCCTCAATCCTCATCTCCATTCTCAGTGTCTTTGCATGGTTTCAAATGCATCTTTGTTGGTCTGATATTATCTTACCCTGTTACCACAACCTAGTGTTTGATGAAATAACTGAAAAACAGCAATTCCCAGCTATTGGTGGGGCGTTTCCTATGTCTTCTTTTGTCATTTTCCTTAGATTATTATCTATTTGATTTCTGGGATCTTTGGTCTCTTAGTAGAAGTAAAAGAGAGAGAGAGAGAGATCTTACTTGAGGAGGAAGGGAATTGAAGATGAGTGAAAAGAAAACAATACCAATATGACTGCCTAACACACACACACCTGTAGTGCAGGAGGGCACATAGTTTACTAGTAAGTCTAATCTGGTATTTTGGAAACATTGGACAGATAAAGATCTACTTCCCAGGTGCACAGTGGTAAAAAATCAGGCTGCCAGTACAGGAAGACATGGGTTTGATCCCTGGGTCAGGAAGGTCCCCTGGAGGAGGAAATAACAACCCACTCCAGTATTCTTGAACTGAACTAAACCAGTGTTCTGGCCTGGAGAATCCCATGGACAGAGGAACCTGGAGGCTATAGTTCATGGGGTTGCAAAGAGTCAGATACAATTGAGCAACTGAGCGTGCACACACTTCTTATAAACAATTATTATATTGAGTAAGTATACTAGGTTTTGGTGTAGACTGACCATCAGATCTACTTTGAATTATCGCTCTGATTTTCACCTCATTCCTAATGTTTATATGTATTTTAAGGAGAAGTTGTGAGAGTGTGAATCAGTGTGTGCTACTCAGATGCTATTCTAAATCTGACACCACAAGGGAAGACTCTTAACTGAGCATTTACCCAAATGATGATAAATGTCAAGTCAGTGAAGTCTGAAATAAGGAGATCTTAATGTATGAGAGCAAAAAATAATCTTTTCTAACTAAACAAGGCTCCCATCTAAGCTTCACTGCATTTATTGTTTTCCTTTTCTTGAAGAAGAAAAAAATTCTATCTATTATGGATCCAGTAGTACTTTTAAAGTGAAAGAATCTTCATTTTTGCTTTGTATTTTACTACACTGCAGCTCTTCTATAAATTAGAAATGATTGTGACACTATGGGAATTTACTGACATCATAAATGTGAGATTACTTGGTAATAGTGTTACTGATTTCTCTTCTGTAAATGCTCATCTTCTGTGTTTCTGGTTCCCTAGAGAAGACAAAGGATGACTCTAGCATCTCACATTTTAATAAATTTATTAGTACATATTTTGGGAAAAATTGCCAACTGTTTCTTTCTTCTCCCCTTAAAATCATATGATAAAATTGTCAACTATTCTTAATCACAGACTGTCATTTTCTGCTGTTGAATGTTGCATTGCAGAGTATAGTTGTTTTGAGCATATTGTGATTTTAATGAAAACACCATTTTTATATGCTTCTTTTAAACTCAGGGGCAAACGAAAAGAGCTTATACAGGCAAAATAGACTTTTTGCTGGTTTTACATGAAAGACACTTGGATCCCACATGTTATTAACACTAGTACTTCTTAAGGAGACTGTTTTCATGGAACAAGTATTCAGTGCCATTGTTAAAATAACCTTTGCACTTGTCAAGGGGAATAAAGAGGCATCAGTCTGCTATTTTTCAAATTACGCAGCATCGATTTCATGTAGACGGCCGTGGAACATTCTTCATGTTTTGCTATGTGAAAATGTAAATTCTTAATTCAATAATTTTTCTCTGACTCCTCCCACCCTTGCTTTGTCTTCACTTCTCCAGTTCTTTGTAGGAAATTAGGGGACTCATTATTCATGGGTCAGGAAGAATTCAATGAATCATGCAGAAAAGGTAATTTATGAAGGCAAGTCACTCTTTCATCTCCATTGTGCATAAATAATAATTTATTGTCATGATACAATGACCTGTTTTCTATTTATAGTTTTGGCCCTGAGAAAAATTAAGTGCAACATAATTTCCATGTGAAAAGATCAATTTATGAACCACCTGTCTATCAAAGGCAAGCATCTTTTGGAAGCAACTGAATATGTCCATGAATTGCATTGTTTCTTTCTTTTGGAAGCATAGAAGCTCAAAGTTATGACATCTTCTTACGCTCTTTGACAAAGAAAATGATTTCAAGAGTGAGCACTAAAATTATTTATTTCAAAGCAGAGTTCTTTTTGGATACTATGTATTGGTTTGACGCTGTAATATTCCTAAAAAGGTATACGTATTTTGTTTTTCCAAAGGATATGTATCTAAATTATGTGATGTATACAGCAATACCTTCCTACCAGGAATGCAACTCATGACATGATTTTTTAGTTGAAGTTTCATAAAGCACTTTGCTTCTTGATACTTTCAAAAGCTATAGCATCAATTTAGTCTGGTCAACAATTTTGTTCAAATCTTTACTTGTAAATTTAGCTAAAGTGAAAGTGAAAGTCACTCAGTAGTGTCTGACTCTTGTGACCCCATGGACTGTACAGTGCATGGAATTCTCCAGGCCAGAATACTGGAGTGGGTAGCCTTTCCCTTCTCCAGGGGATCTTCTCAACCCAGGGATCAAACCCAGGTCTCCTGCATTGCAGGCATCAGCTGAGTCACCAGGGAAGCCCAACTTAGATAAAGATTTTTTTAACTAGAGATAGGAAATTTTATCTTAAGATAAAAATGGGCTTCCCTTGTGACCTGGAGAATTCCAAGGACTGTATAGTCCATGGGGTTGAAAAGAGTTGGACATGACTGAGCGACTTTCACTTTCAAGATAAAAATTGCATGCAGCAATATGTACACAGCTTGTTGATTGATTATATATGTGCATTCTCATGTATTCAGTATCTAGATCAAGACAGCCACCCAGTTATAAAATACTTTTACTCTTTCACCATATACTAGTTTTTCCTATTTGCAACTCATAAATAGATTCTACAGCATGAACTCTTAATCTACCTTGCCAAAAGAGCCAGTATAAGATTGATTTCTTTTCACTCAATTATTCTTTGATGGAATTAGGCCAAATCACTAGTTTCTCCAATTTTTTTTCTTTTTAGGTGCCCAGTTCAGTTAGTCAGTTCAGTCGCTCAGTTGTGTCCGACTCTTTGCGACCCCATGAATCGCAGCATGCCAGGCCTCCCTGTCCATCACCAATTCCTGGAGTTCACTCAGACTCATGTCCATCGAGTCGGGGATGCCATCCAGCCATCTCATCCTCTGTCGTCCCCTTCTTCTCCTGCCCCCAATCCCTCCCAGCATCAGAGTCTTTTCCAATGAGTCAACTCTTCGCATGAGGTAGTCAAAGTACTGGAGTTTCAGCTTTAGCATCATTCCTTCCAAAGAAATCCCAGGGCTGATTTCCTTCAGAATGGACTGGTTGGATCTCCTTGCAGTCCAAGGGACTCTCAAGAGTCTTCTCCAACACCACAGTTCAAAAGCATCAATTCTTTGGTGCTCAGCTTTCTTCACAGTCCAACTCTCACATCCATACATGACCACTGGAGAAACCATAGCCTTGACTAGATGGACCTTTGTTGGCAAAGTAATGTCTCTGCTTTTGAATATGCTGTCTAGGTTGGTCATAACTTTCCTTCCAAGGAGTAAGCGTCTTTTAATTTCATGGCTGCAGTCACCATCTGCAGTGATTTTGGAGCCCAAAAAAATAAAGTCTGACACTGTTTCCACTGTTTCCCCATCTATTTCCCGTGAAGTGATGGGACCAGATGCCATGATCTTCGTTTTCTGAATGTTGAGTTTTAAGCCAACTTTTTCACTTTCCTTTTTCACTCTCATCAGGAGGCTTTTTAGTTCCTCTTCACTTTCTGCTATAAGGGTGGTGTCATCTGCATATCTGAGGTTAGTGATATTTCTCCCAGCAATCTTGATTCCAGCTTGTGCTTCTTCCAGCCCAGCGTTTCTCATGATGTACTCTGCATAGAAGTTAAATAAGTAGGGTGACAATATAGAGCCTTGACATACTCCTTTCTCGATTTGGAACCAGTCTGTTGTTCCATGTCCAGTTCTAGCTGTTGGCTTCCTGACCTGCATATAGGTTTCTGAAGAGGCAGGTCAGGTGGTCTGGTATTCCCATCTCTTTCAGAATTTTCCACAGTTTATTGTGATCCACACAGTCAAAGGCTTTGGCATAGTCAATAAAGCAGAAATAGATGTTTTTCTGGAATTCTCATGCTTTTTCGATGATCCAGCAGATGTTGGCAATTTGATCTCTGGTTCCTCTGCCTTTTCTCAAACCAGCTTGAACACCTGGAAGTTCACCGTTCACGTATTGCTGAAGCCTGGCTTGGAGAATTTTGAGCATTACTTTACTAGCGTGTGAGATGAGTGCAATTGTGCGGTAGTTTGAACATTCTTTGACATTGCCTTTCTTTGGGATTGGAATGAAAACTGACCTTTTCCAGTCCTGTGGCCCCTGCTGAGTTTTCCAAATTTGCTGGCATGCTGAGTGCAGCACTTTCACAGCATCATCTTTCAGGATTTGAAAGAGCTCAACTGGAATTCCATCACCTCCACTAGCTTTGTTTGTAGTGATGCTTTCTAAGGCCCACTTGACTTCACATTCCAGGATGTCTGGCTCCCCAAGTGCAATCTTATTTTTTGAAAACAATAACATGCTTCTTCCTCATAAAGTTTTGGGTGGCGTTTTGTCCTCTTTGGAGAAAGAAGCATTCTTCACTCATTTATTTATTTATTCACAAAATATATATTAATTACCTATCATATGCCAGGGGCAGTGTTAGTGGAGTTGGGAGAATGGAGAATAAGACAGACATGGTGACCACCTTTAGGAGTTCACAGTTCAGTGGGAAAAGTAAAAGTCGCTCAGTCATCCAACTCTTTGGGACCCTATGGACTGTACAGTCCATGGAATTCTCCAGGCCAGAATACTGGAGTGGGTAGCCTTCCCCTTCTCCAGGGGATCTTCCCAGCCCAGGACCAGGTCTCCCACATTGCAGGCGGATTCTTTACCAGCTGAGCCACAAGGGTGGGGGAGAGAGACAAAAACCAAGTATGTGTACAAATGGTGATAAGTGCTGTGAAGGAAAAGTAAAGGAGATGATGAAAGAATAACAGGGGAGTCAGTCATCTGAAGAGTTGGACAGGGTTGGCCCCTAAGGGAAGTGGTATGTAAGCTGAGACCTGGAGGGTTAGAAGAAGCCAGCCAGATGGTGAGACAGGAGAGGAACAGTCTAGGCCAGAGGAACAGCATGAGTAAAGCCTGAGGTGGGAGAGCAGAGAGCATGGAAAACCAAGAGAAGACCAGGGTGCTTACAGTGATTTGTGAGAAGGGAAAGAGAGGAGGAGATGATGTGATGGGAGAGTGCGTAAAGGCAATGTACTGGAAGATTCTCTGCAGTTCGCATCTGCAAACCTGACATTGGTTACAATCCTGAGCATCTCTGGAGTTCCACTGGAGTTTTGTTTATACATCAAGAATGTCTTGAGACCATCAGAGGAGGGTGGACCCAGAGGAACAGAGAAGATTTCTCAAGGTAAATATTGAGTCAGAGATACTATACAAATATGGAGTATTTGAAATCATTATTTTGAGTTTATAAGGCAAGAACTGAAGGAAGAGACTTTATATCCAAGTCAGGGAGATCATAGTGGGATAGAATTTAGGAGTTCTGATGCCAAATTCTAGGATATCAATTCAAGTACAAGTATTTTTAATTTTTAATTGTTGATCAAAGTATTTTATTCTTGACATTGTTTTGGATTGTCAGAGCATGTTCCTGATTTAAAGTAGACAGAATTTTTTTTGATTTTACTATTGTTTTTAAATCCTCTACAGAAAATCCACCCCTTTATTGATTATATCCAGGCTTAGTGCGGGATTCCCAGGTGGCACTAGTGGTAAAGAAGCCACCTGCCAATGCAGGAGACATAAGATGCACAGGTTTGATCCCTGGGTCAGGAAGATCCCTTGAAGGAGGAAATAGCAACCCATTCCAGTATTCTTGGCCGGAGAATCCCATGGACAGAGGAGCCTGGCGGGGTACGGTCCATGGGGTAGCAAGAGTCGGACACAACTGAAGCGACTTAGAACACACACAGGCTTAATGCACCCACTCTGTTACACCTCTGTTTAGAAATTCTAAATTGGAAAATTTTTTATTTCTGCCAAGAGGTCAGTTTAAATTTAGAGCCTTAAAAGAAAGGGCCCTTAATTCTCTAAAATTCACAAATTCTAGAATTCCCCAAGAAAAAACACAGAGAAAATTATAAATTCTCACTAAAATCTAAGGTAACAGTCATTCCACTTTTCATGAAATGGTAATAAGGTGATACCTGATTTATGTAAAATACTGATGAAAATGATATATGTTAGAGAAAAAGTATCACTGCAAATGCTGTGAGCACTTTGAATCACACTTTGAGCTTGGAACACTGATTCTCAAACTTTTTTATCTCGAGAGTTCTTTACACTCTAATATTGAGAACCCCAAAGGGTTTGCCGTAGAAGATTCTAGAAAACAATAGAACACAAAAGCACATATTCTACTTGCCACCAGATTTGTAATATCATCACAAATCATGAAGCCTCTGGAAAACACTACTATGCTCTCATAAGATAATGGTTGTAGAAAAGACAAATAATATCTTAGTATTATAATAAAAGTAGCTTTGACTTTAAAATCCCTAGAGTTTTGGACATCCCCTTCAGAAATTCCCAGACCACACTTTGAGAAATATTGGCACAGAGGTTGACAATGTGGGCTTTAGACAACTAAAGTTCACTTCTTAGCTGTATCGTTACTGAGATTCTTGGAGAGTTGAAATCTTTAACTGTAAGATGGGTACTAATAATACCTATCTTACAAGCGTATGGTGAAGCGCATGCATACATGCTAAGTCTCTTCAGGCATGTCCAACTCTTTGCGACCCTATGGACTCTAGACTCTAGACTCTAGACTGCTGTTCTGACAGGCTGTTCTGTCTAAGGAATTCTCCTGGCAAGAATACTGGAGTGGATTGCTGTGCCCTCCTCCAGGGTGTCTTCCCAATCCAGGGATTGAATCTGAGTCTCTTAAATCTCCTGCACTGACAGGCAGGTTCTTTACCACTAGCACCACCTGGAAAGCCCATTATAATGAGGGAAATATGGTAAATTATAGACAGTATATCAGCTAGGAACCTTGGGTTGTAAACAAAAGGAATCTCAATCCAATTTAGCTTAAGAAAAGCAGGCATAATCACTCACAACTTAAAAAGTCCAGTGGAGTTTTGAATTGTAGCCCAGCAGGTAGCTCAAATGGTAAAGTATCTGCCTGCAGTGTGGGAGACCAGAATTCAATCCCTGGGTTGGGGAGATCCCCTGGAGGAGGGCATGGCAACCCACTCCAGTATTCTTTCCTGGAGAATTCCATGGGCAAAGGAGCCTGGCAAGCTACAGTCCATGGGGTTGCAAAGAGTGAAACATGACTGAATGACTAATACTTCCACTACAACTGTTTGATACAGGATTCATGGAATCATGGGTAATCTAGATCTGTGTCTCACTCTCCTCTGTGTATTGGCTTTGTCCCCAGAGTGACTCAGCTTATCGTGCAGCAACGGCTGTAGAAGTTCCAGGCCACACAGCCTCCCACCATATCCTCCAGCTAAAGGTAAGTTATCTTTTCTGATGGCTTCCATGGGAGAGGGAAATAGCTCCTTTTTTCAGTAGCTGGAATTGATGCATTTTATTTACACATCCATTCACAAATCACAGTGGTCGAAAGAAATACCTTTGTTTGAAGGTGAGGGGAGCCCATTCCCAGAAGGATAAAGTCAATCCTACCTAAACCTTATGGATACAAATAAGCATTGATTCTCCAAAAGAAAAGTGGATGTTTTTGGTGGTAGAAGAGAGAGATACATGCTGGGATAAAACAAATAGCCAAATGTAAAGTATAGGATAGAGCAGCTATTCAGAAATACTGATATCTTTATATTTCTACTTTAAGAAGTCTTTTTATGGTCCTCACTTCTGGGTTAACTACACTGGTGAACAGCATGAAACATCTCTGACCATGTAATAGTGCATGGTGATAGTCATAGAGGAGACACTTTATTTAGTCAAACCAGCAGGAAATCCTGACTTCCATAGACTGTCAATCTCAGTAAACATCATTTTAAGCTTTAAGGAATGTTTCAGTCTGATAGTTCTGAAAGGGCCAAAGAGACTGTCTCTAAAAGGAAATGAAAACTGCTCTAAAGAACAGAAAGGCTGTCAGGGGAAAAGATGTGAGTTCAGGTGTTTTTGTATGCCATTCTGAGATTCTGGTAATCAGATGCCGAAGATGAAAATGCAAGAGTTCAATTTCTGTAAATAAGTTGTGGCTCCAGGAAAAATCTGAATGCGTGAATCAAAGCGGGGGGGCCATATTTTGTAATCAGCTTTGTTCCTAAGTCAGATTTCCTAGATCAGTTGTTTTCCTGTAAAATATCTTTCTTTTTGGTGTAACGGTTTGAACCCTTACAAGACACATATTGGTAAATGGCACTATTATGGGCATGTTGAGTGATTCTATATGTGAAAGGAAGGGATTCTGACATATCACAGGTATCTAACATTAGTGTGAGTCATAAAATCAGAGAGATCAGACGATATAAAATCTCCATCATTATTTATCAATAAATAGAGGAGCAGAAGGCCTTTTTTCTGTTGGATTTTTTGTCAAGGTCTTATTTTAGGACTTTATGGTAACAATCCCCTAATGTTTTCTTTTTTCCAGTAGTTTTGTTTCTAGTCTAGCACATTCTATTGGGTTGGCCAGAAAGTTCATTCAGATTTTTCCATAACATCATACTGAAAAATCCAAATGAACTTTCTGGCCAACCCAATATTTCACTTCTTTGTAAAAGATGTTATGGCCTGATGAAAGAAAATGTATTAGATCTGAGAGACTCAAGAGCTAGCCTGTCTGAAACTCTACCTTCTCTCTATTAATAATATGTTCCATGCTCTTTTACAAAGTATACAATAGATAGCTGCAAGTTAACCCTGTCATCCATTGATTAGGCCAGCAAATTTATGACTTTCATGGCACAGATCTTTTAGGTATTGTATCTTCATTATAGAAATTTGGAAAATAAAGCAAAATGTAGTTTCAATAAGAACTATCCATAACCCCACAAAGCAGAGACAACTAGTACTGTTAATAAATATAATTTTGTCTTGATTTGTTCACTTAACACTATATTGTGAACATTTTCCATGTCAATAGAAACTCTGAAAAATTATTGACAATTTAGTTTATTGGCTGTAGAGAAAGATTTAAGGATTTACCCTGTTTCCTGTATAAATTCTATTTCAGGGTAAACCAGTAGACATGATCAATATGTGAAAGTTGTTGCTTATAAAATAATTCTGGTTAAAAATGTGAAAAGGGGACTTCTCTGGTGGTCCAGTGGTTAAGATGTCACATTCCCAACACAGAGGACCCAGGTTCAATCCCTGGTCAGGAAAGTAGATTCCACATAACTCAACTAAGAGCTTGCATGCCACAACTAAGACCTGGTGCAGCCAAATTTTTTTAAAAATGCAGAAGGAATGATAATTTTTTAATTACCATTTTGTATTCCCTGATGAAATAATTGATTCAAAAATCATTAGGAGATGAATCAACTGATGAAAGATTGGAAAGGATCAGGCTTTTGCTACCTAAACTTGTTGATCTACTATAACCTGTTAAGAGTGAAATAACCAGATATTGTGTACCAAGATCTGGAGCAATGTGAACACTGCACTGCCCATAAGATATTCTTGCTTCAAAAAGAAACATATGTGACCACTAGAGTAGCTAAAATTTAAAAGACAGTAGGAAGTGTTGCTGAAGGCAAAGAGCAACTCTAACCTTTGGACTTGCTTGTGGAAATGTAAAGTAGTCAAATATTTTGGAAATTAGTTCGGTAGTTTCCTACAAAGTATAATATGCACTTATTATGCGATCTGGGGCTTACCTGGTAGCTCAGATGGAAAAGAATCTGCCTACAAAACAGGAGACCCAGGTTCCACCCCTGGGTCAGGAAGATTCCCCCGGAGAAGGAAAGGGCAACCCACTCCAGTATTCTTGCCTGGGAAATCCCAAGTACAGAGGAACCTGGCAGGCTACAGTCTATGGGGTTGCAAAAGAGTTGAACACAACTGAACGACTAACACTCACTCACTTATTGAACAGTCTAGCAATTTCATTCCTAGGTGTTTACCTAAAAGAAATGAATCATATGTCCATACAGAGATATGTTTAAGGATGTTCATAGTAGCTGGGACTTCCCTGGCAGTCCAGTGGTTATCCAGTCCTGGCAATCCTGTGCTTCTACTGCAGGGGGTGCAGGTTCGACCACTGGTCGGGGACCTAAGATCCTGTAAGTCATGTGGTGTGGCCAAAATATAAATAAAATACATTTTTAAAAATTAAAAAAAGGATGTCCATAACAGATTTATTTGTAATAGTCCCACACTGGAAAAAAAGTGAATGTCTATCAAGAAATTGATAAATAGGCAATTTGTGCACATTCACAGGATGGAAAATTATTTGGTAGTAAAAAAGAAAGGACTACTGTTGTACACCAAAACAGTGATAAATCTCAAAAACATCAAACATTAAAAAAAAAGAAAGAAACCAGATATAAAGGAGAATATACTATATGATTCCATTAAAAGAAATTCTAGAATTTTCATAAAATTTGCAACAATTTGCACACTTATCAGCAACATTTGAAAGTCCCCATCTTAGTGTACTCACATCATTCACTAAGGCTTACCAGTTTCTAAAATCTATTAATTAGATAGGTAACAATGGCTTCTTCACTTTTTAATTTCCATTTCTTTGTTTCCAAATAAAGTTGAGTCTTTTTCATTTTCATGCTTTTTTTTCTTTTGGCCATTGATTTCTCTTCTTGGAAATTATTGCTCACCTGTTTTTATCTATTTCTATTTCTCTATTACCACCATGCTGTATTAAGTTATTGACTTGTAAGAATTCTTCATGTATTAAGGATATAAGCCCTGTAATACTTGTGGAAAGAATTTTTTCTTTCCACTTTTTTAAGTTTAATTAGGTCCCATTTGTTTATTTTTGCTTTTATTTCCATTACTCTGGGAGGTGGGTTATAGAGGATCCTGCTATGATTTATGTCAGAGAGTGTTTTGCCTGTATTTTCCTCTAAGAGTTTTATAGTTTCTGGTCTTACATTTAGATCTTTAATCCATTTTGAGTTTATTTTTGTGTATGGTGTTAGAAAGTGTTCTAGTTTCATTCTTTTACAGGTGGTTGACCTGTTTTCCCAGCACCACTTGTTAAAGAGATTGTCTTTTCTCCATTGTATATTCTTTCCTCCTTTGTCAAAGATAAGGTGCGTGGATTTATCTCTGGGCTTTCTATTTTGTTCCATTGATCTATATTTCTGTCTTTGTGCCAGTACCATACTGTCTTAATGACTGTAGCTTTGTAGTACAGTCTGAAGTCAGGCAGGTTGATTTCTCCAGTTCCATTTTTCTTTCTCAAGATTGCTTTGGCTATTTGAGGTTTTTTGTATTTCCATACAAATTATGAAATTATTTGTTCTAGTTCTGTAAAAAATACCATTGGTAGCTTGATAGGGATTGCATTAAATCTATAGATTGCTTTGGGTAGTATACTAATTTTCACTATATTGATTCTTCAGATCCATGAACATGGTATATTTCTCCATCTATTTGTGTCATCTTTGATTTCTTTCATCAGTGTTTTATAATTTTCTATATATAGGTCTTTTGTTTCTTTAGGTAGATTTATTCCTAAGTATTTTATTGTTTTCATTGCAGTGGTGAATGGAATTGTTTCCTTAATTTCTCTTTCTGTTTTCTCATTGTTAGAATAGAGGAATGCAAGCAAACATTATCCTCAGTGGTGAAAAATTGAAAGCATTTCCCCTAAAGTCGGGAACAAGACAAGGGTGCCCACTCTCACCACTGCTATTCAACTTAGTTTTGGAAGTTTTAGCCACAGCAATCAGAGAAGAAAAAGAAATAAAAGGAATCCAGATTGGAAAAGAAGTAAAACTCTCACTGTTTGCAGATGACATGATCCTCTACATAGAAAACCCTAAAGACACCACCAGAAAATTACTAGAGCTAATCAGTGAATATAGTAAAGTTGCAGGATACAAAATTAACACATGGAAATTTATTGATATTTTAAGGGGAATTTATTCCATGCTTTTATTTCTGGAAGCAGAAATATAAGAATACTTGCTTAAATTTTCTTGTAATGTTTTATAATTTAACTTTTATATTAACATTTATATTCATTTGGATTTGCTTTGGTATTTGGTATCAAATATAACCTTCTTCATCCTTTTTTTGTATATAGATGATTATGCAACACCAATGGGATAATCTCTTCTTCTCTGTTTATCATCTGTCCATCAAATATCAAGAACTTATTCTGAAATTTTAAAAAAATTTATGCAAATTATAAAAGTTGGGGTTATTGTGGACTACTTACTTATACATTCAGCTCTGTGTCTATTATTATATGAGTACCACATGATTTAGATATTTATTTGTTGCTATATATTCTAATATTTAATATGGCTTATATTTTTATTCACTATTTTTTTTTAATTTTTTTTAAATTTTATTTTATTTTTAAACTTTACATAATTGTATTAGTTTTGCCAAATATCAAAATGAATCCACCACAGGTATACATGTGTTCCCCATCCTGAACCCTCCTCCCTCCTCCCTCCCCATTCCATCCCTCTGGGTCGTCCCAGTGCACCAGCCCCAAGCATCCAGTATCGTGCATCGAACCTGGACTGGCAACTCATTTCATACATGATATTTTACATGTTTCAATATTTTTTAAAAGTTTCTTAGCTTTTATCATCCATTTCATTCTCCAAACATTCATTGATTATATTATGTTTGCCAGGTTTGGTGCCAAGAAGTGGAGATAAAAATCTGAAAAACTAGACAGGCTTTGCATTTTAACGCTAAAATGTTTAAGTGCAATAATAGCAGATAATAATTAAATAACTGATGTTTAATATTACCCCTGGGCCAGGCACTGTTTAAGTATTTTACATATACTAACAGGTTTAATCCTCAAAGCAATCATCTGAGGTAAGTTCTATTCTTTTTTATTCATGATAGAAAGTGGGTACAGGGAATAACTTGCCCAAGGCTTGCACACTTAGTAAGTAGCAGAGCCTAAAATAAAAACTGGGCAGTACTGGAAATTGGAATGCTTATATATTACTGGTGAAAATGTAACATGATGCAGCCATTGTGGAAAACATTTGACAGTTCTTCAAAAAATTAAACGTAGTCACCATATGGCCCAGCAACCCCACTCCTAAGTGTATCCCTGAAAGTATTGAAAATAGGTATTCAAATATTTGTACATGAAGGTTCATAGTAGCACTAGTCCCAACAGCCAAAAGGTAGAAACCACCCAAATTTCCATCAATTGATGAATACAAAAACAAATATATATGGTGTATCCATAAAATGGAATGTTCTTCAGCTGTAAAAGGAATGAAGTCCTGACATATGCTACAACACAGATGAACCTCAAAAACCTGCCGAGTGAAAGAAGCCAGACATGAAAATCAGTCACATATTGTTACAGACCTTTCTGAGTTGGTCCCTAATAAAGGTCTTCCTGCAGTGTCATTTGGGCCAACAGAATGAGACCAAGACGAAGTTCCTTTGGTTCAGAAGCAAAGGAAAGCCTTGTTTTTTAAAAAATAATTTTATTTATTTATATTTTTGGTTGGGCTGGGTCTTCATTGCTTTGCTCAGGCTTTCTCTGGTTGCAGTGAGCAGGGACTACTCTTCCTTGTGGTACACGGGCTTCTCATTGTGATGGCTTCTCGTTTTGGAGCACAGGCTCTAGGCATACGGGCAGCATGCAGCATGCAGACTAGTACTTGCAGTATGTGGGGTCAGTATTGGTGGCTTGGGGCCCTTAGAGTGTGGGCTCAGTAGTTGTGGTGTGTGGGCTTAGTTGCCTCACGGCATGTGGAATCTTCCCGGACCAGAGAATGAACCTGTGTCCTCTGCATTGGCAGGCGGATTCTTATCCACTGCACCAACAAGGAAGTCCAGGAAAGCATTGTTTTTCAATCAAAGAATGAGAGCTGTGAGCTCACGCTCTCAAGCATACATTCTCCTGGAAGGGCTGTGGACTTTATGGGGACTTGGGGGATAGTGGGGGTGGGCTGTGAAGTTTTTGTGAGTCTGGCACAGGTGTTGGCTCCTCAGATGCAAGCCTTTACACTCCGCCAGCTACCGTCATTTTGAATTGCAATATCATGCCTGCAGATGGCCCTCAGGGATGAGGTGCTGGGTATAGCCATTTACCCTAGGATCTCTGGTCTGATGTGCTGAGGGCAAGAACTCTGCCTGGGGTACCCCGTGACCAAATGAAACTAGATGAAGCACAAAAGAAAAAAAAAAAAAAGGTTAGGCTTTATTTTATTACCCAGAGTCTGTTTTTATTCCCTGGGGATTGTTAATAGGTCTTGTCAGTGACAATATTGATAAAATTTTATTTCTATGAAATATCTAGGACAGTAAACTCATAGAAGGCCGTTTAATGCAGCAGATGAAGGGAGGACGCAATTGGGGTGTGACTGCTTAATGGATACAGGAGTTGAAAGTGTTTTGAAGGGTTGAAAATATTTTGTAGCTAGACGGAGATGATGGTTGCAAGGCACTGTAAATATACTGAATGCCACTGAATGCTACACTTTAAAATGAGTAATTTTATATCAGTTTTATCTCAGTAAAAAGGGGAGCAGTTTCTTTTTTTAGAGTTACTACTTTTCACCTCCCACTCTCCTTCTGAAATGTAGAGTACTAAACCCAAGCTGAGCTGATCCTCAGGGTCACGGATAGCTTTACTGAGGAGCTGATGCTTGAGCTGGATGTGGAAGAACAAGTAGGAATTCACCAGATGGGTAGAATGGTTTGTGAAAACTCAAAGGCAGGAAGCAGAGGAAGTGAATGTAATTTGGTGATGACATATATAGGGGTTTCGTGGAAAAGAGGGAAGTGTCAAGAAATGAAGTTGAAGAATTCTATTCAACCAACACATATCATGCCACTCAACTGCACATTTTCAAAGATCACAGGTTTTTGAGAGTAACAAATGAAACTCGTGTTGGCTTGGGGGACACATTACTATAGAGATATCCAAACATATTTAGTTGTTGAACTCCAGCATATAATGATGAACTGCTTATGCATCCCTAGTTGTAGTCTTGGAGCGAACTCGAAACAACCTCAAACACATTGTCTACAAAGGTATTCATTTACCATTCATGCATCTGCACACATACAATTTAATTTTTACTTACCTCATCACCGACTCAATGGACATGAGTTTGAGTAAATTCTGGGAGTTGGTGATGTACAGGGAGGCCTGGCGTGCTGCAGTCCATGGGCTCGCAAATAGTCAGACACGACTGAGCGACTGGACTGAACTGAACTGAGCAGTCATGGTCAGTGCCCTGCACATTTCTCTTTGACACTTAGCAGTTTGGGTCCATCAGCCTAACTTCCAGATACCCGTGCTTGAGTCTCCTTGCTTCTCCTTGCCTGAGGTCTTTCTTTGCCACAAGAGTGTACACTTTGCATATGCACAGCAGTCCAGAAATGCTGGAAATTACACCTCTCAGAAGCAGTCTTTAAGAGATGGCTTTTGGGAGTTGGTGGATACATACCCCAACACCCTCTCCCCTTGCATGAATTAAGTCTAAGATACACTGTCAACCTTGTCTCCCAGAGTCTCAGGCAGAATTAAGCCCTGGCTGCTTGCAATGGTAACTTTCTTAATAATGTACCCTTTTAAAGAAAAAATTATTTTACTGAAAAATTGTTTGTTGATTTCTGGCTTCTATAGTGGCTCAGACAGAAAAGAATCTTACTGCAATGCAGGAGACCCACATTTGATCCCTGGCTTGGGAAGATCCCCTGCTAAAGGGAATGGCTACCCACTCCAGTATTCTTGCCTAGAGGATTACATGGACAGAGGAGCCTGGTGGGTTCAGTCCATGGGGTCACAAAGGGTCAGACACAACTGAGCGACTAACACACACTAGTTGATTTACAGTGTTGTGTTAATTTATGCTGTATGGTAAAGTGATTCAGTTGTACATATTAATATATGCATGTGTGTGCTAAGTCGCTTCAGTTGTGTCTCACTCTTTGTGAGCTCATGGATTGTAGCCCGCCAGGCTCCTTTGTCCATGGCATTCTCCTGGAAAGAATACTGGAGTGGATTGCCAATACATATACATTCTTTTTCATATTCTTTCCCATTACAGTTTGATCACAGGATATTGAATATAGTTCCCTGTGCTGTACAGTAGGACCTTTATATTCTATTTATTCTATTCTATTTACATTCTATTCTATTTATAATAGTTTGCATCTACTAATGCCAAACTTAAGGTGAAAGAGGAGAGTGAAAAAGTTGGCTTAAAACTCAACATTCAGAAAACGAAGATCATGGCATCTGGTCCCATCACTTCATGGGAAATAGATGGGGAAACAGTGGAAACAGAGTCAGACTTTATTTTTTGGGGCTCCAAAATCACTGCAGATGGTGACTGCAGCCATGAAATTAAAAGACGCTTACTCCTTGGAAGGAAAGTTATGACCAACTTAGATAGCATATTGAAAAGCAGAGACATGACTTTGCCAACAAAGGTCCGTCTAGTCAAGGCTATGGTTTTTCCAGTGGTCATGTATGGATGTGAGAGTTGGACTGTGAAGAAGGCTGAGCACCGAAGAATTGATGCTTTTGAACTGTGGTGTTGGAGAAGACTTCTTGAGAGTCCCTTGGACTGCAAGGAGATCCAACCAGTCCATTCTGAAGGAGATCAGCCCTGGGATTTCTTTGGAAGGAATGATGCTAAAGCTGAAATTCCAGTACTTTGGCCACCTCATGCGAAGAGTTGACTCATTGGAAAAGACTGATGCTGGGAGGGATTGGGGGCAAGAGGAGAAGGGGACGACAGAGGATGAGATGGCTGGATGGCATCACTGACTCGATGGACGTGAGTCTGAGTGAACTCCGGGAGTTGGTGATGGACAGGGAGGCCTGGTGTGCTGCGATTCATGGGGTCGCGAAGAGTTGGACATGACTGAGCGACTGAACTGAACTGAATTGAACTGAATGCCAAACTTTCAATCCATTCCTCCCCCACCATCCTCCCCTTTGGCAACCACAAATCTGTTCTCTATGTCTGTGACTCTGTTTCTGTTTCATAGATAAGTTCTATAGTGCCATATTTTAAATTCTACATATAAGTGATATCATAGTATCATTATATCATATGGTATTTGTCTGTCTTTGTCTGACTGACTTAACTCAGTATGATAATCTGTAGGTCCATCTATGTTGCTGCAAATGGCATTATTTCATTCTTTTTATTGCTGAGTAGTATTCCAGTGTGTGTGTGTGTGTGTGTGTGTGTGTGTGTGTGTGTGTATGATGTGGTGTATATATATACACATCACATCTTCTTTATCCATGCATCTTTCAATGAACATTTAGGTTGTCTCCGTGAACTGGCTATTGTGAATAGTGCTGCTGTGAACACAGGGGTGGAAAATGCACCCTTCTTTATTCACTTTCTTCTCTTCTTCTCCACTCCTCTGCTGCTGCTGCTGCTGCTGCTAAGTCGCTTCAGTCGTGTCCGACTCTGTGCAACCCCATAGACGGCAGCCCACCAGGCTCCCCCATCCTTGGGATTCTCTAGGCAAGAACACTAGAGTGGGTTGCCATTTCCTTCTCCACTCCTCTACTTACCTTCAGATCCTTCTCTTAGGATTTTGTCTGCTCGGGGAAAATCCCAAAGTAACAAATTTCAGTTCATTCACTTCCTGAATGTATCATTCAGTCTCATCAGAAAAAGAATCCATTCTAAGTATTCCGAACACGGGGATTTAATATGAGGAATTGGTTACCAAGAGAAAAGGGGATATGCTCAGATATCAGAACCTGCTTTTCCTCTGGTTTGAAACCAGTAGCCTCCTAACATTCAAAGACTTGTCTTTATTGACCTCCAGACAAGGTAACACCTACTACCTGCTTTCATGGCTCTCCATCACTTTAGTTTAACTTTCATTTCTGTATTTGATTCATGTTTATCTTCCTGATTGGGTTACAAATCCAAGAAAGTAGACACAACCTCTGTATTTGCTCATGATGGTATCCCCAGAGCCTAGCACACTGTCTAGCATAGAATGAAGTGAAAGTGAAAGTCGCTCAGTTGTGTCTGACTCTTTGTGACCCCATGGACTATACAGTCCATGGAATTCTCCAGGCCAGAATACTGCAATGGGTAGCCTTTCCCTTCTCGAAGGGATCTTCCCAACCCAGGGATGGAACCCAGGTCTCCTGCATTGCAGGCGGATTCTTTACCAGCTAAGCCACAAGGCAAGCCCAAGAATACTGGAGTGGGTAGCCTATCCCTTCTCCAGTGGATCTTCCTGATCCAGGAATTGAACTGGGGTCTCCTGCATTGCAGGCAGATTCTTTACCAACTGAGCTATCAGGGAAGCCCAAGGGGCTCACTAAATACCGGATAGAAGGAATGACTGGGTTAGTGTTGTGCTGAAGCTGCTGTGAAAACCAATGGAGCAGTTTTCTTCTTAGCCTCGTGACATATTCAGTGATGTCGGGTTGGCAGTTTAAGACCAACCATTGTGGAAGTGTTTACTCCATAGAAATTGGCAAACACTACAAATAATGACTGTTTCATTGGAGAACCAGTTGTTAAACATTCCCCAGCATACCACTTACTGAATCCTACCTAACAGTACAACATAAACAACCCATTCATTTCCACACCTCACTCATGACACTTTCACTGAACGTCTTAGCATCCAGCTCATGCAAATTCAAGGATGTCTACTGTATAGTTTTACTGTTCCATTATTTAACAAGTAGAAAGTAGAATCAAAAATAGCAAGTTAGGTCAGCAACATGGTCATCACTTCTGGCCTTCAGGGACACACTCAATTCTGGCCTCTCAGCCTGCTCAGAAACATGCAGGACTTGGAGAAACATGTAGCCAAGCTGTATTTCAAATTTCTGCAAGCCTGAGTCTGTGTTGATGTGACTCCAATTTTCTCTAGATTCAGTATTTTAATGTGGATTTATCTTTATGCCTAGAAAGTAAATGCTTTACATAGGAGGCTCAGATTCTGCCCTGTAACCTTATCTTAAGCACCAAGGAGTACTGCAGAGAAAATAGTAACTTTACCCACAAGAAGATTGAAATTACTTTGAAGAAAGAGGGAGTTTTGTGAGCATTAGGACATCTCCCAAGACTGCTGTTTGAACCAGTCATTGCAGTTAAGTTGTAAAAGAATATTTTAGAATATGAGGAAATGGTTTAATACACTTTAAATTTAAAAGCAGATCTCTTTTTAAATTTTCAACCCATAGAAAAACTGGGAAAATACACACAAAAATTTCTCCTGCCTTCTCTCTGTGTGATAACATTATACTGTTTTCTTATTATTTTTTGTATTATCAAGTATATATATTAATATACATATATACATATAATCAGGAAAAGTATATTATGAACTAAAATGCAGCAGATTTTTTTTTCTTTAATATCCACTTCCACTCCATGTAATACTAGGGGAGTAGTTACCAGTGTGGTCTGTTCTATTTCTACTTTTAGAGGTGAGCATGTATTTAAGTCTGGGCCAATCATAAAACCACTTCCTCCTTAACTTTGTGATTCACACAGGGGTATGTGAATCACTGGAAAGTTCACAAACGTGAGCCCTGGAAAGTACCAATACAAATCCTTTTGGGTGGCTTGAGAGATGAATGCTGGGAGAGAGAAAGTATGTCTCTCCTTGTTGAATTATGAGCTATAGGAATATAGATTTGGGCTGTGAGAAATTTTCTTCCCTTACCTGTGGAAGTCATCTTTCTGGGAGAGAAACCAAAATACCACAAGAAGAGAAATGAGACCCAAACAGTAGCAGTGTATGGCAGCATCTTTAATCTCCTGGATCCACCTGTTCTGAAGCCAAACCCATCACTGGACTTACAGTTACTAACTCATTTGTGGCTTAAGCAACATTCAACCAGGATTCTCTCATTGGTAATTGTAGCTATTTTTACTAAAAACAGAAAGACTGTGTGTTGTGGCCAAAGATTAATTCTTTGATGAATGATTACCATTACTTCACACAGTCTGCAGCAAAAAAAATGGTCATTTTTAATTGAGCCTTAATTTTCACATCAATATGTAGAAGCAATCCTTTATCACCAAATCTTGAATCCAGTGCAACAGGTCAGTTATTGAGTATCAATTTGCTTTGCTTAGTAAATGCTGGGATACGCACAGATAAATATGAAGGTTTCCACCTTTGTGGAACTTGTAATTAAATGGGATGGTGGGAGAAGATGAAGCTTGAGGATGAGGGGAGCCATATTTGTAGATGTTAGCAATTTACCTTATTGTGGTTTGACAACAGAACATTTTCAAATGGTATTTTGGTGTCAGTTGAGACATCACTTTGAGAGTAGTCATTAAGAGTTTGAAGAAAAAGGAATTCAAAATTTTAAGCATAGATGTGATGAGCTTTTGGAATTTAGAAAGATGGTAACAATAACCCTGTATACAAGACAGCAAAAGAGACACTGATGTATAGAACAGTCTTTTGGACTCTGTGGGAAAGGGAGAGGGTGGGATGATTTGGGAGAATGGCATTGAAATATGTATAATATCATATATGAAACGAGTCGCCAGTCCAGGTTCGATGCACAATACTGGATGCTTAGGGCTGGTGCACTGGGACGACCCAGAGGGATGGTATGGGGAGGGAGGAGGGAGGAGGGTTCAGGATGGGGAACACATGTACACCTGTGACAGATTCATTTTGATATATGGCAAAACCAATACAATATTGTAAAGTTAAATAAAATAAAATTTAAAAAGTTGTTTGCTACAGATTTTTAAACTGGAAATGAAACAGCTATTTAATATCCTACAAGATAAGTATTTCGTTGGTTAGAGAAGCACACACAATAGCCAATAAACGAATAAATCCCCTACAGTTGACATTGCTGAATGCCAGCTTCCTGAAAAGTCAGTGCAAGGAATAGTGGCAGTGCCAGTTTCCAGTGATACAGTATCTCATCGATTAACAAATTTAGTTGCAAACATAAAGACTGTATCAATATCTCATCTGTGAAATTGCATTAAATCTTATAAATGGATGACTATAAAGACAAGCTGGGCTTGCATTTCTGTGTTATCAGCATCGACTCATCATCACATACTATCTTTTTGGTGAATGCTCAGCAACAAATACAAAACTGTGCTAAAATATTTAAATCTTAAATAAGTTTTTGGACTTCATGGTTTAGTCCTGGAACAATAGTTATGACATTTGTCCATCTGGCACAAAAGCAGTTGGCCTGAGCTTTAATCAAAGCAGTGGCACCAAACCTTTAGAAATCATTACATTCTTCACTACAATCAATCAGAGGAATAAATAACAATAATTTAAAAAGTAAAGTTAACAAATGCCAGTTTCACTTAAGAGTGTCCTCAGTGAAGCAAATTATTTATCGTTAATTTTAACATTAAAAATCATTATTAAATATTAACCATTGGTATTCTGTGTGACAAAATGGGAAGTGTGCATGAAGCATTTTCGCTGAATCTTAAAGTACTGTAGGTGTCTCGAGGAAAAGCATTTGTGCAATTGTGTGAGTTATGAGCTGAACTAGCTGCTGTTTTCATGCAACAGTATCTCTGATTGAAAAAGTACTGACAGACAAACTGTGATTTTCCAGACTTGGATATTTGGCAGACATTTTCTTGCAAATGAACAAAGTTAGACTGTCACTCCAAGGAAAACAACTGACAGTATTTGTTGCCAATGATAAAATTCAAGGTTTCAAGTGAAAATGAGAATTTTGTAAAATATTTATAAGCACCACTGTGAGCTTGAGACCAAAAGTTTGAAGCCATGGATTTTTCTAATGAGAATGGTGGTAATATTTACATAGGTGTTTTTTTTTTTTAATAAAATGTGCAATAAAGGAAAGATCTACATAACTCAGTGAACCAATATGTTCCATGATTGATCCATGATATTATAAAATCATACATGATTAAAGGATCCATTCAAAGTTCAAATTAGTCCAATGGGTTGTAATGAAACAGAATGCTTAGTGTAATGAAACAGAAAAGATCACTGATACAGTTTCAGATTCCACATTGAAACTAATCTTTAAGAAACAACCCCTTGTTGTCTCATGGTGATAGCAGAGTCAGAGCAAGCTCAGTAGCCCGAGACCATTTCAAGTGTCTTCTTTCATCGTGCCTGCTAAAATCCCATTAGAAAAACAAATCCTACAGTAGACTTTATTTGTCATGTCTCATGAAATGCCCCACTCATAAGGAGCCGGAATAAGGACACTTAAGAATCCAGCACGACTTGAAAGCAGGCTAAGGTAGGACACTGGTCAAAGCGGAGTCCATAGTTCTAACCCTATCATGTTCATATAAGAAACATCGAAATTAAAAGCTTCATCTTGTAACAGAATTGCATTGCCAGTAGAATTACATTTTGTGTAGGAAATATAAATTCACCAATTGGCTCTATTATGTACACTTAGATAATCTCTAATATATCTATCCCAAAAGGAAATTCTAAATTAGGGAGGATCAATAGCTTTACCTTTTATGCCAAATTCAGCCAATTGGTGGTAGCTGCCTGGATTCGCCACCCTGTGAAGCATCTAAAGCCGGACAGGAATCAGTGTTAGCAGAGATACCTGCCATGGCTGAATACAGAAGGGAGACATAGTGTGTATGTGTATGACTCTTAGCTTGTTTTTGCCTTCAAGATTGAACTAAAAAATAATTTGTCTTTTATATGAGATACCTATAAGAAATATCACTGACAGAGGTGTATTTTACAGCTCAGTTCAGTTCAGTTGCTCAGTTGTGTCCGACTCTTTGCGACCTCATGAATCGCAGCACGCCAGGCCTCCCTGTCCATCACTAATTCACGGAGTTTACTCAAACTCATGTCCATTGAGTTGGTGATGCCATCCAGCCATCTCATCCTCTGTCATCCCCTTCTCCTCCTGCCCCCAATCCCTCCCAGCATCAGGGTCTTTTCCAGTGAGTCAACTCTTCGCATGAGGTGGCCAAAGTATTGGAGTTTCAGCTTCAGCATCAGTCCTTCCAATGAACACTCACGACTGATCTCCTTTAGAATGGACTTGCTGGATCTCCTTGCAGTCCAAGGGACTCTCAAGAGTCTTCTCCAACACCACAGTTCAAAAGCATCAATTCTTCGGTGCTCAGCTTTCTTCACAGTCCAACTCTCACATCCATACATGACCACTGGAAAAACCATAGCCTTGACTAGATGAACCTTTGTTGGCAAAGTTATGTCTCTGCTTTTTAATGTGCTATCTAGGTTGGTCATAACTTTCCTTCCAAGGAGTAAGCATCTTTTAATTTCATGGCTGCAGTCACCATCTGCAGTGATTTTGGAGCCCCAAAAAATAAAGTCTGGCACTGTTTCCACTGTTTCTCCATCTATTTCCCATGAAGTGATGGGACCAGATGCCATGATCTTTGTTTTCTGAATGTTGAGCTTTAAGGCAACTTTTCTCTCTCCTCTTTCACTTTCATCAAGAGCCTTTTTAGTTCCTCTTCACTTTCTGCCATAAGGGTGGTGTTATCTGCATATCTGAGGTTATTGATAGTTCTCCCGGAAATCTTATTTCTAGCTTGTGCTTCTTTCAGCCCAGCATTTCTCATGATGTACTCTGCATAGAAGTTAAATAACCAGGGTAACAATATACAGCCTTGATGTACTTCTTTTCCTATTTGGAACCAGTCTGTTGTTCCATGTCCAGTTCTAACTGTTGCTTCCTGACCTACATACAGATTTCTCAAGAGGCAGGTCAGGTGGTTTGGTATTCCTATCTCTTTCAGAATTTTCCACAGTTTATTATGATCCACACAGTCAAAGGCTTTGGCATAGTCAATAAAGCAGAAATACATGTTTTTCTGGAACTCTCTTGCTTTTTCCATGATCCAGCAGATGTTGGCAATTTGATCTCTGGTTCCTCTGCCTTTTCTCAAACCAGCTTGAACATCAGGAAGTTCACAGTTCATATACTGCTGAAGCCTGGCTTGGAGAATTTTGAGCATTACTTTACTAGCATGTGAGAAGAGTGCAATTGTGCGGTAGTTTGAGCATTCTTTGGCATTGCCTTTCTTTGTGATTGGAATGAAAACTGACCTTTACCAGTCCTGTGGCCCCTGCTGAGTTTTCCAAATTTGCTGGTGTATTGAGTGCAGCACTTTCACAGCATCATCTTTCAGGATTTGAAAGAGCTCAACTGGAATTCCATCACCTCTACTAGCTTTGT
Organism: Bubalus kerabau; assembly: GCF_029407905.1. Taxonomy (NCBI): domain Eukaryota; kingdom Metazoa; phylum Chordata; class Mammalia; order Artiodactyla; family Bovidae; genus Bubalus; species Bubalus kerabau. Next base: position 33,646,245 of record NC_073643.1, on the reverse strand, counting down.
TCGTAGTGATGCTTTCTAAGGCCCACTTGACTTCACATTCCAGGATGTCTGGCTCTAGGTGAGTGATCACACCATCGTGATTATCTGGGTCGTGAATATCTTTTTTGTACAGTTCTTCTGTGTATTCTTGCCACCTCTTCCTAATATCTTCTGCTTCTGTTAGGTCCATACCATTTCAGTCCTTTATCGAGCTCACCTGGAGGCAACTACACGAAATATGATGTAATAATTTAAACAGAAATAAGCAGCACTTATTGAGCTAACTTTGAAAAGCAAACTAAATAAATGTTTTGTTCATTGAAGAAGCATGTATTATAAGCCTGCCTTTGTCATACACTATATACCAGGTCCTAGGGAAACCAAGAATTATAAAATTTGCCCCATGTCCCCAGACACCATACAGTTCTAGCCCCAAATGCTTAAAGCTCTATTTTCTGAAAAAGGGAAACACTCGTGGTCTTAGGTAAGTTTTCAAGGGCATGGTGTATGTCAGTACCGCTAAGCAATGATGGTGACCCAGAATTAATACTATAGAATTATCTGACCCCAAAGCAACCCTTTAACATTCACAATAGCTTTCTTTTAAAAAAATAATTATTTATTTGTCTATGTTGGGTCTTAGTTGTGGGATCTTTCGCTGCAGTGCATGGATCTTTGTTGTGGGATACTGTGGGTCTTAGTTGTGGCATGCAGACGTAGTTGCTCTGAGGCCTGTGGGATTTTAGTTCCCTGACCAGGGATTGAACCTGTGTCGCCTTCATTGCAAGGAAAGTTATTAACCACTGGACGACCAGGGAAGTCCACACAATAGCTTTCTATTCCAAGATTTTGCATACTCACGGCACGGGCTCTGAAGGAAATCGTATGCACACATTCAATTACCTTCATAGGTACAAATTACCCATTGCTGCTTCCAGTAATGAGAATATGACATGTTTACTTGCCTGAAATGAGACCCATTATCCTCTGTAGCAGATGAGTAGCTGGATGGCTTAACATCAGCTCTTGAGCTCTGACAGTTTTTATCCCTCTGTTTTGACATGTCTCCCAGCTTTGAGTTACAAACAGAAGGAATCCCTGTGGTAGTCTTCACACTGCTTGTGCAGTGTGTGGTGCAATATGTGGTAGGTGATTTCTACCCTGTAATTAGTATCTTGGATCCTCACTCGTTGATTTGGCATAGAAAAATAGTAGTCCATATTTGACAGTTGCAGTGTTGACTGGCCAAGCTAATTGTGTTGGAAGGAAATACTTGTTCCTGGTAACTCAGGTCATGATGTAGTCTTTACCTCACTGGTCATGGTTGTACCGGAGCGTGTGTTATCTCACCTCTGCAAGGGTCTCGAAGAAACCAAATGAGTGAACAAGCATAATAAAATACTTTAGAAGGTTCTCATTTGAGCCCGCTATGTTTATCTATGTAGTTCTGTTTAGCAATCAGATAGGGATATAAATAAGTGCTAGGAAAGTTAACAGTCCATGGCAGTAACAAATCATCTTGACTCTTGAGTCGCATTTCCTGTTAAAATTTCCCCAGAGGTTTTTGTGTCTGGGAGGCTGTCTGCTTGGAGGCAGCAGCATGAGCTTTGAGGTCAAGTAGCCATGAATTCAAGTTCTAGGTCCGCGTTTACTAACTGTGTGCTCTTAGGCAAGATTTTGAACCTGTGTAAGTTGAGTTTCTTATCTGTAAAATTATGCTTAGTGATGACTGCTTCACAGGGCTGTTGTAAAGGTTAAATTAGATGCTAAATATAATGTGATTGGCACCAAGCTGCTGTTCAGTAGATGTCTTTCTTCTTCCTCTCAAAGCTGTATTACTTTATAGACCATTTGTGTTAAGGGGACTTTTTGTGGACTCATCAACTTTTTATAATTTTTCAGTGCCTTTAATAACTAAAGCCTTTTAAAAATATACATACAGGGTAAAACATTAAAGTGAAATGTTTACGTGCTTTGCTCTATCATTTTTTAGCATTACATCCATGACAATTATTTCTCCTCTCCCTCACCACTCTCTGCTTTTAAGCACACAGACACTCAAGCCACACACAGCTATTTATCTCCTTTGCTGACAGTGGGGAGATGGCTCTACACAAGGCAGTCAGGACTGAAAGGAACAATGACTTGTCATTCCTTTCATCCCCTCTGTCTTTTGGCCACTGACTCCAGCTGCTGCTTTCAAGTCCTTGCTGGGCAGAGCACTGGTGGTTTTAGGATCCACAGAGGACATGATGGCCATTCATCTTTTTCTTGTTGTTCTTTCATAGAGCCCTGGTCATTTTTACTCTGGCAAAATGCTGCATGGTCATGATAAGCCACATGGTATTTCTCCAGCATGGCCAGCCTCTCTGGTGCACAAACCACCAACTGTCAACTCTGGCAGCTGCTCATCTCTCAGTAGGGCCAAGAGAGTCATTTCAGGCAAGGAGGCTAGAAATGTTTGTGGAGAATGGACACGTAGGGCCCTTGTTTCACACAGTCTAAGCGACGAACCTTTCTCCTCTCTGCTGCCCAAATGGGGATGGTCCGTAGTATCTCAGCACTTAAAAAGAGGGTTGACTGAGGCTAGGTGTGGCCAGTGGCTACTCAGGGAACTGAGGTGGGGGCTCTTAAGGGGTGTGGTGGTTTCTGAATTGTTAAGAGTCAGTGGGAACTTGAAGGTGGCTGCTTCTGCTGCTGCTAAGTCGCTTCAGTCGTGTCTGACTCTGTGCGACCCCATAGACGGCAGCACACCAGGCTCCCCCGTCCCTGGGGTTCTCCAGGCAAGAACACTGGAGTGGGTTGCCATTTCCTTCTCCAATGCATGAAAGTGAAAAGTGAAAGTGAAGTCGCTCAGTCGTGTCCAACTCTTAGCGACCCCATGGACTGCAGCCTACCAGGCTCTGCCATCCATGGGATTTTCCAGACCAGAGTACTGGAGTGGGGTGCCATTACCTTCTAAATTGTTAAGAGTCAGTGGGAACATGAAGGTGGCTGAGATGTATCCAATGGCAGATCTTCTCAGTCTGCTTCAGCGGGTATGGGTGTGGTCAGGGAGAGACAATTTTCCTGATACCTCTGCTCAAATTGAACATAACCTGAAGAACCTTTAAATGGTCCAACTATTTATTTATATTTCAGCAAAAACAGTTCTTAAGCTGTACAGTTCATTGCACAAATTTTGGCAAAGCATATTCTTGGGGAGAAATACCCTGCAAATGGCCTTTATTTTTGTATTTTTCCCCAGCGAATTGCAGAGTAGGGTCTTTATAGCTTCTCACTATTTTCTTAACTACAGTTTTGTTTTTTAAGTGCTGCATTAGGCATTCAGAAGACTTGTATTATTATTGCTGTAGGCAAACAGCCTGGACCATGGAAAGAGGGCAGACTTCAAAGCCACAAAGATCATGGTTCAAATACTGGCTCAGCTACTCTTTGTTATGTGACCCGAGAAAGTCACTAAACCTCTCAGAGACTCCCATTTCTTTGGAGATTTTATTTCTTCATCTATAAAATGTTAACAGTAGTATTCCAGTGACTTATTCCATTGTTTGTATATCCTGGATCCTTTGGGTATCTATCTCATCCACCCACTTTTCATAAGATTCAGAAAGAGTAGCATTAACTTCACCACAGGTTGGAAAATGACCTAATCTTGGCCAAAGGCTTCATCTTCCTGACCATGGTCATTAGTTCAGGAGTAGATATATGATCCAGAGCAGGCTAGTGAGAGTCCACAAAGGGACTTTTCTGCCAAATCCATTAAGAAGATGCCCTCTCTTCCCCTGAGTTTGCAAAAGGAAGGACCACTTCATCTGTGTCTGCTCAGAGCTTGCTCAGTTTTAGCAGTGAGTGTCCCACATCCAGGAAACCTCTTAATTCTCGACACACCAGGATGGTTGGTTATCTAAATCACAAGCTGCATGAGCGGTTTAAATCTGGACTTGCTATAAGGCGCTTCATGCAGAAGTTGTCTCCACAATGGATCCAACACATAGAGGAAAACAGTTGAGAGGTGGAGGAAGACAGAGCATCCAAGATCACATTTGGGTCGTCTAGCTATCCTTACCTTAACTCAGCTGTGTTAAGTCACTTTGACTGGTTTACTTCTCAGGTAAATGGACTTTTGTTTGAAATTTTCATATGGACACTGTCATTTGCGATCAAGAATCTTTATTATCACAGTAATAGATTGTTGTCAAGATTTAACCTGATTAATGCAAAGCACCTAGCGCAGAGAGAGAAAGAGAAACTCCACCATTATCATCATAGCTCTGGCTAATGACCCTGAATAATTATCACTCCTTATATCCATGCTCTTTACTATGTAATTCTAGTGACCTCCCACTCTGACTTTTCCTTTCTTTGGCTGTTGTATGTTAGCAAACATGATGCTTGGGAGATTGAACTTGCTGTGTGTCTGTCTCTCTTATTATTATGAGAAGAAAATGACTGAGCTATTCTGTTGGGAGATGAAACCCATGGGGGAGAGCTGATCAGGCAATAGCCATCTGAACTCCACAGACTCCTGAACTAAATTGATTGGCCTTAGAGTTTGGGGATAATTTATACAGCAAATATAAATTTTTGCAAATTTGTGGTCATAGATAGCCAACAGAAGGGCTCACACTTATGGAAAGCTGTCACTGTGCTGGCTACCATTCTAGGAGCTTTTCATGTATCCTTCCATCTTCATAACCACTTCCTGACATATTAGTAATTCCACTTTATGGATGAAAAAACTGAGTCACAGTGAAGTTAAGAAACTTGCTTGTATGCAGAAGAGTCAGGACTCAGAGGCAGTCTGACTCCAGAGCACATTTTACCACCATGCCTTCATCTTGGTCTTCATGACTCTGCTCATCATATGTATGCTATAAATCAGTATTTTGGACTGCAGTCCTTGATTCACTGGTGAATCATGAAATCAAGTAATTGGGTCATGCTGTTGCTGCTGCTGCTAAGTCACTTGATCATGTCTGACTCTTTGCAACCTCACGGACTGTGTCATGAACCCGTCAGGCTCCTCTGTCCATGGGATTCTCCAGGTGAGAGTGCTGGAATGGGTTGTCATGCCCTCCTCCAGGGGATCTTCTTGACGCAGGGGTTGGACCCGCGTCTGTTGTCTTCTGCATTGGCAGTTGTGTTCTTTACCACTAGCACCACCAGGTGGGTTGGGCCTGATTGGGTCATAACCAGCACTAACACCAGAAATGAATAGAAAGTATCAGGGTATTGTTTCATGAAACTTAGATCTGTTCTATATGTATTCATATTAGTGTTTTTGTGTCCTGAGTTGCCTTGTAAAGTGTATTTCTCATTGTGAATCATAGTCAAAAAACTTGAAAGCCACTGCAATAAATGTTAGCCATATTTCTAAATGCTATTAACTAGCTAAACATTGTTTGTGCCAAGTTTGTTTTTATCCCACTCCCTACTCATGCACTTAAAAAAAAGCACTTTCCTGACCTCCCTAGAATAGAGGTGGTGGTGTTCTCATAGCCTCTTTAGAGCTGTCATATTTCAGATGTCACCATCTGCGCCTGTTCTTTATCCCCTAATGGGACAGGAGATCTGTCACTGTGTGAACTCGAGAGATTCCTTTGTACCAAATGAATATTCTCCAACAGACTCAGTCAAATCCACAACCATAAATCAGGTAGGGTAACTCCACCCTAAAAAGACAATGTATTGGCTGGGGAGATGAACTCTTAAATTGAAGTTTTTAGGTTGTTTTTTTTTTTCTCACAAGAAGCCTCTGGTGGCTTAAATGTGTTCATCAGTCTGGTAGCTGTAACTAAAATTTATATCAAGTCATGTGCACTCTTAGGAGTCATTAAAATCAATGCTGTAATTGATAGGTAGTGAAGAGCCATTTTCAGCACATAATTTTGTCCATTTACTCCCTGTTGAATAGTGCCAACCAAGCAGAAAAGATAGGAAGAGATGTGAAAGGTAAAAAATTATGACATAAATAATTCTCCTCAATCTGGATGTCTCCTATTCCATGGACCCAAAAGGCTGAAGACAGCACTCTCTGTCTTCATTGACACAGAATCCTCTCGTGTAGATGGTCATGTTTGACAACTATATTTTGAAGTTCCATTTAGACCAGTGTAATGAGTCTATGATAGAAAATGTAGAATACTGTCAGGATGATGTCTGTGCATGGCATCTCCTTGGACAGAGCAAACAGGGCTAAATTAAAGGAAACTGACTTTGCTTTCTATGAGAAGGTGTTTTGACACTGAACAGTGACAGGCATGTAATGAAATGCTAGTGTTTGGGTGATGATCAGGGTGGTACCCTGCACAGTAGGCACTTTGGTTTTAATTACTCCAGAGGAACAGGTATTCTTCGTGCTCTTCTCTGTGTGGCAGTGGAGTGGGATTGTCTTCCATTCCATTCATCCTCTAGAGCACAGTCCCCAACCTTTTTGGCAGCAGGGGCCAAAAAGACAATTTTGGAAGACAGTTTTTCCATAGACCCGGGTTGGGGGAGGGGGGGCGTTGTTTCGGGATGATTCAAGCACATTACATTTATCATGCACTTTATTTCTATTATTTTCCATTAGCTCCACCTCAGATCATCAGGCATTGGAGCCCAGAGATTGGGGACCCCTGCTCTAGCATTTTCTCAGCTTTCACAAGAGGATGCTAAAAGGCTCACAGACTCTACTTAGCTTTCTCCTGAGTCATTCAGGTCTCATTCACCCAGACTAGCAGTTAAGATCTTGTTCAATATTCTCTGCTTTCTAGTCCATGGAATCACATTTTCTGCAGGGGTTAAAAAAAAGTGTGTAAAGTAAAAAATCCCCTTGAAAAAAAAAATCCCTTTAGTTAACCATAAGGTACAGTGTTATTCTGTCCATCATTAAGACCAACAGGCAGTTTTTCTTCCAGCCCTGGAACAGATGGTTGGTTCTGTGGTCAACACCAGATGAAGTAGTTGGCTGGTGCTGAGGAGCCATGTTGTCTGAGAAATCCATCATTTTATATGCCAGAATCACACCTCCGGACAAGATGATTCTCACTTTGTGAGGAACTCGAGGAATGGGAAACCGAGTGAAGGACTCGCAATAGTGTCTCCCACCTTTGCTGATCATAGAAGGCATGTCCATTTACTGAATTACTGTTTTTAAACTGTTTTCTGTCTCTTGTCTTTCTTTAGTCCAGCGGAGCTCTGAGAGTTAACTGGCAGAGCAGTTTTGGCAGCTTACTTAAAGGGAGTTAGAAGACTCAAAATGGCACTAAACAAATTACGGGACAGGTACAACACGTAGCTGCTACAGTCAACCTCATCTTATAATGTCCAGAACGCTATTTGTCATACCATCTCTTTGTGCTATGCTGTGTTGCAATTTGGGTAGAACTGTCATCAGCTCTCTTCTCTTATAAATGAAGAAACACATTTATCACTCAGTCTTGATTCATCCCAGACTTCACTTTAAGTGATATGTGGAGGCGTATGGGTAAATTGACTCTTTGAAGGAGAAATAAAATTCTTATTTGCAGGTTTGCTGATTGCCACAGTGTAAATACACCCACCAGGCTTCCCTGGTGGCTCAGTGGTAAAAGAATCTGCCTGCCAATGCAGGAGACGCGGGTTCGATCCCTGGGTTGGGAAGATCCCCTGCAGAAGGAATTGGCAACCCATTCCAGTGTTCTTGCCTGGAGAAATCCATGGACAGAGGAGCCTGGTGGGCTACAGTGCATGGGGTCGCAGAGTCAGACACGACTTAGCAACTAAACAGCAACCAAATATACCCACCAGAACTGGGTATAAGTGACCAACATGAAGTCACTGCATATGAACTTGGAAAGAGATGGGCATAAGCTTCTCTCTTGAGCTGGTTCCAGCAGCCACTGGCTCCTCTTTCTTCTGGTCTTGCGGTAAATTGTACCTCTTTCTGCATAACATCCTAGGACCCACTGGGTGCGGCATTCAGTTGCCATAATCACACGGCATATCATTCTAGATATTGGACATGCTTTCACAGCACATCTATGCAAGCTCTTCAGCGTAGCAGTGTGACTTTCACACTGGCTGAGAGTCAGGGCTCTAGGTAGTTGCCAGGGAATACAACCATTTGCTCTTCCAGACATTCTCAAATTGTACTTTGGATCAAGCTAAAACAGCAGGCACTTGGGGTTACCTGCTGTTGCTAACAGCCCTTCCCTAAGAAACCATTGGTGTATGTCATGGGAGAGCCCTGAAAAACAGCTTCACGAATCATGACTGTATATATGTTATGAGTGTTGTTTTGGGGTTGCTGCTGATATTAGGTAGTGTCCTTTTCACTCTGCTCATAATAAATGTGTCAGTCTATTAAGACATTCCTTTTCTTAGCTTCATTTGTTTCTTTTTTCATGCATGCATTCATTCAACAAATATTAAAGTGTTAATATGTCAAATACTGTGCTAGAGGTTTGAGATGCTCATAAAAAAAAGATTCTTATCCTCTGAATCTTTTGGACTAGAGGAGTCAGGCATTAAATAAATCATGTAAATAAATATATAGTTCTAAAAGGTTCTGTGTGTTTGTGTGCTCAGTCACTCAGTCGTATCCAACTCTTTGTGACCCTGTAGACTATAGCCCACCAGGCAGGCTCCTCTGTCCATGGAATTTTCCAGGAAAGAATATTGGAGTGGGTTTCATTTCCTATTCCAGAAGATCTTCCTGACCCAGGGATAGAACCCACATCTCTTGTGTCTCCTGCATTGGCAGGCAAATTCTTTACATTGCGCCACCTAGGGAGTCCTCTAAATGGTGGTAAGTGGTCCAAATTTTAAAATGCAGGACACTTAGATTGTAACGTGCCACTATCCTTGGCTTTTTTAACTTTCATTTCAATTTTTAATTATCCTCATTTTGTATTTTATATATTCTTAAAAATGAACAGCTTTCAGGGTTTTTTTTTAATATAAAATGAAATGAATGGATGACTAGATCAGATCAGATCAGTCGCTCAGTTGTGTCCGACTCTTTGCGACCCCATGAATCGCAGCACGCCAGGCCTCCCTGTCCATCACCAACTCCCGGAGTTCACCCAGACTCACGTCCATCGAGTCAGTGATGCCATCCAGCCATCTCATCCTCTGTCGTCCCCTTCTCCTCTTGCCCCCAATCCCTCCCAGCATCAGAGTCTTTTCCAATGAGTCAACTCTTCGCATGAGGTGGCCAAAGTACTGGAGTTTCAGCTTTAGCATCATTCCTTCCAAAGAAATCCCAGGGCTGATCTCCTTCAGAATGGACTGGTTGGATCTCCTTGCAGTCCAAGGGACTCTCAAGAGTCTTCTCCAACACCACAGTTCAAAAGCATCAATTCTTCGGCGCTCAGCCTTCTTCACAATCCAACTCTCACACCTATACATGACCACAGGAAAAACTATAGCCTTGACTAGACGGACCTTTGTTGGCAAAGTAATGTCTCTGCTTTTCAATATGCTATCTAGGTCGGTCATAACTTTCCTTCCAAGGAGTAAGCGTCTTTTAATTTCATGGCTGCAGTCACCATCTGCAGTGATTTTGGAGCCCAAAAAAATAAAGTCTGACACTGTTTCCACTGTTTCCCCATCTATTTCCCATGAAGTGATGGGACCAGATGCCATGATCTTCGTTTTCTGAATGTTGAGCTTTAAGCCAACTTTTTCACTCTCCACTTTCACCTTCATCAGGAGGCTTTTTAATTCCTCTTCACTTTCTGTCATAAGGGTGGTGTCATCTGCATATCTGAGGTTATTGATATTTCTCCCAGCAATCTTGATTCCAGCTTGTGTTTCTTCCAGTCCAGCATTTCTCATGATGTACTCTGCATATAAGTTAAATAAACAGGGTGACAATATACAGCCTTGACGTACTCCTTTTCCTATTTGGAACCAGTCTGTTGTTCCATGTCCAGTTCTAACTGTTGCTTCCTGACCTGCATACAAATTTCTCAAGAGGCAGATCAGAAATACCAGAGAAATCAGAGGTACAAATAAAATCAGAGATACCAAAGGAACATTTCAAGCAAAGATGGGCTCAATAAAGGACAGAAATGGTATGGACCTAACAGAAGCAGAAGATATTAAGAAGAGATGGCAAGAATACACAGAAGAACTGTACAAAAAAGATCTTCACAACCCAGATAATCACGATGGTGTGATCCCTGACCTAGAGCCAGACATCCTGGAATGTGAAGTCAAGTGGGCCTTAGAAAGCATCACTACGAACAAAGCTAGTGGAGGTGATGGAATTCCAGCTGGGCTATTTCAAATCCTGAAAGATGATGCTGTGAAAGTGCTGCACTCAATACACCAGCAAATTTGGAAAACTCAGCAGGGGCCACAGGACTGGTAAAGGTCAGTTTTCATTCCAATCCCAAAGAAAGGCAATGCCAAAGAATGCTCAAACTACCGCACAATTGCACTCGTCTCACACGCTAGTAAAGTAATGCTCAAAATTCTCCAAGCCAGGCTTCAGCAATATGTGAACCGTGAACTTCCTGATGTTCAAGCTGGTTTGAGAAAAGGCAGAGGAACCAGAGATCAAATTGCCAACATCTGCTGGATCATGGAAAAAGCAAGAGAGTTCCAGAAAAACATCTATTTCTGCTTTGTTGACTATGCCAAAGCCTTTGACTGTGTGGATGACTAGATAACCAATGATAAATTTTTCCACTTAGACTATGATAGCAGTGGCCATTTAAGTGCAGCTCAGCATGCATTAACTGAATTGTAACAAAAAGTAATACAATAACCATGAACTAGACATTGTTTGAAATGCATCCTGTTTTACTTTTTGGTGTGCTGTGTGGCGGGACTTTCCCTCTGTGACTGTCCGATAGCTCTCAATACTTTGCCCTCACCAGAAATTTCCCTTGGTTGGAGAAAGTTCCCTTGTTGAAGGTCAAGCCCCTTTTTGACACTTAAAGAGACATCGGAGTTCCAGAACTGAGATCTTACTATAATTGTATTTTGATTTTTTATTCAAATTGCAACTGCAACTTGATTTCTCTTCACCTATTCTGTTGCACTCACCCCCCTGAAAGCTGATCCTGAGAAGCACTCCCTAATAAACTTCCTGGCTCTTATCTTTTCAGAATCTGTCTCCCTAGACACCTAACCTGCAATGCATAATTTGTTCTTCTGGGCCATCTAATGCCCAGTGACCTATACTTGAGGTACTTGGAATTCTCAAAGCATTCAGGAGTTGGTTGTTTCACCTTTGAGAAGAACCACAGCCAAGCATTACAGAACTGCCTATTTTTAGTCTGTTCACACTGTTGCCTTTTGGATGCTTTCCACCACCCGTCCCCCCACTTCAAATCAAATGACTCATCCGCTGTGTTTGCATCCTAGCATCTGGTCCAAGAAGCGGTACTAGTAGTGGCTAATAACAACTCAGTTGTGTAGACAGATGGTATCCGATTGGGCCTTCAATGATCTTACCACTCTGTTCAGACAATCCTCCTGAAGGGATTCCCATTTACTGTGAGGAGCTGTTTTTAATAGTCCATTGTTAGACTAGGTTAGACTTTAATTTTATAAAGAAAGCATTTGAATGTGCTGGACTCTTATGAGAGGACTGGCCTTGTGCTCAGGGTTGGCAGGTTCTACCTCACTGGACCTTCACAATGACGAATGAGGAAACTGAAGCCTGAAGAGGTTTTGTACTGTCCAAGGTCACAAGGCTGAAAAGCAGCAGATCTGGAATTTAAAGCAGGTCTGTTTTTTCCTGAGCCGGTGCCCTCCACCACCAGGCCATGCTTCTCAAGTTCTAGATGTTGAATTAGTTGGTTATCTTTTGCAGAGTAACAGACTACCACAAACTTAGCAGTGTGAAGCAATGCGTGTTTATTATCTCTCAATTTCTGGGTCAGGAATCCTTCTCAGTCTTAGTATTTTGCAACCCCAACATCAGCTGGGGCTTCATCTGATCTGAAGGCTCAGCTGAGGAAAGAGTTTCCTCCAACACTTTCTTAGGTTGTTGGCAGAATTCATCTTGTTGCAAACACAGGATTGAAATGGTGGTTTTCTTAGTGGCTGGCAGTCGGGGGCCCCTCTTAGTATCTAGAAACTGCCATCATTCTTGCCAGGTAGCCTATCACAAGGGAGAATTTTCCCCCCTTCTGAAATGTAGGGCATAATGTAACATGGCATCATGTGAATGACAGCCCACCAGCTTGGCCCTATTCTACTGGTTAGAAGCAAGCCACTGGTCCTGCCAGCACTGAGAAGGAAGAGATTACACAAAAGTGTGGACATCCAACACAGGAAATCATTGGAGGACACCTGTATGGACATGTTTTTGAAACGTGATGATGATTTAAGATTCAGATTTCTGAACATCAGCCCCAAGAGAGTTTGAATCATAAATTCAGAGGCCCAAGAACCAGCATTTCTCATAAGTCCCTATGGTTGATTTTGGCCCTGGTAGGCAGGAGCCCACATCTAGAGAAACAAGGCTATAATAAACTTGCCTCAAACTGCACCTGCAGTAGTTTATCCATTTCTTTATCCTTCTCCTTAGAAATGTTTCAGATCAGCTGGTTACCATTTATTAAAAACCACCCTATAAAGTCTTTCTCCTGTGTCTTTCTTGGGAAATAAACCTTGCTTTCAAGTTTGACTGATGATAGCAGAGAGCAATCTACTCAGTCCATTGCTCTGTTGATATCTTTGTAGGCTCATCTTGGCTAAGATGTGTGTTCCAAATATTTAGTCATATTCTCTACTCTGGGGAAGAGTATAAAGGGGATAGCTCTTCCTGGACTGGTGCTCTGAAGCTGGGAGTCTCAGTGACAGTGACTAACCAATCCTGTTTGCCTGGAATGGAGAGATTGCCTGGAATGTGGGACTTTCAGTGCTAAAACTCAGAAAAATCCGGGTAGACAGAGACTTCCACCACCCAACCTCTGTTGCTAGCACAGGGAGAGTTTCAGGAGCAAACATGTCCAAGTTTGTTTGGGACTGAACGAGATCTGGAGTGTGAGACTTTTGGTGCTAAAACTAGGGTAATTCTTAGCCACAATGATAGGCTCACAAATGGTGCTCCTACCCACCATGTCTATACTGTAATCCCTGGGACTTGTAAATTTATTAATACATTATTTAGAAAAGGCTTCTCAGGTGGTGCTAGTGGAAGAGAACCTGCTTGCCAATGCAGGAGACATAAGAGACGCAGGTTCGATACCTGGGTCGGGAATATCCCCTGGAGAAGAGAACAGCAACCCACTCCAGTGTTCTTGCCTGGGAAATCCCATGGACAGAGGAGCCTGGCAGGCTATAGTCTATGGGGTTACAAAGAGTCGGACATGACTGAGCGACTGAGCACAGTTGCTATCCTATCTAGAAAAAGGGTATTTGCCAGCGTGTTTGAACAGAGGCAGAACCCAGGAATCTTTAGTTTGTTATGCGGCCAATAACAATTCAGGACTGGCATTTTTGTCTTTTGGTGTCTCAGTGCCACACTTTCTGTGAGATCTTCAGCACTGTCAGTTCATGTTCTCATTGACTATAGAATTACTGAGGCCCTTTTTTATTTCAGTGCGTGTATCTTTCACGTGCAGGATTTCTAGCTTTTCAGATCCTTTTATTGTTCCATTTCCCATTTCTCTGTTTTTGTTTCATACTTTCTTGGTCTTTTTTTTTTCCTGGATGTTATTTTCTTAGGAAATCCTCAACAATTATTTTTATGTTGGTTACAGATTTCTTTTTTACTTAATTTTTTATTGGAGTATGATTGTTTCAGTTGTGTTAGTTTCTGCTGTACAACAAAGTGAATCAGTTATATATATCCACTCTATTTTAGATTCTATTCCCATATAGGTCATTATAGAGTATTGAGTACAGTTCCCTGTGCTATACACTCATTAGTCATCTGTTTTTTATATATAGTAGTGTATATATGTCAATTCCAGTCTCCCATTTTATCACTCCTGCCCCCACCTTTGGTAACCATACGTTTGTCCTCTATGTCTGTGACTGTGTTTCTCTTTTGTAAATGGGTTCATTTGTGCCTTTTTTTTTTTTGATTCTATGTATAAGTGACATCATATGATGCCTGTTTTTCTCTGACATTTCACTCAGTATGACAATCTCTGGGCTTCCCTGATAGCTCAGTTGGTAAAGAATCTGCCTGTACTGCAGGAGACCCTAGTTCAATTCCTGGGTCGGGAAGATGAGCTGGAGAAGGGATAGACTACCCCCTCCAGTATTCTTGGGCTTCCCTTGTGGCTCAGCTGGTAAAGAATCCGCCTGCAATGCAGGAGATCTGGGTTTGATCCCCGGGTTGGGAAGATCTCCTGGAGAAGGAAAAGGCTACCCACTGCAGTATTCTTGCCTGGGGAATTCCATGGACTGTGTAGCCCATAGGGTCGCAAAGAGACATGACTGAGAGAGTTTCACTCACTCACTCTTGACAATCTCTGGGTCTTCCATGTCACCGTGGTTACAGATTTCTTCATCATTTTCATGTATAAATGAAGTGAATTTTTCTCCCAATGGCTGTTTTATTGAGTGTCACAGTGTTCCCTTCCTCCCGTGTTTTGAAATGTTGGTTTTCAAGGTATATCTTAAGTGGCAGGTTTTTTTTTTTTGTCTCATGTCTCTCTTGCCTCTTCCCATGGGCAGTTGCCTCTATATTCCAGCAACCCCAGTTGCTCTAGTCCAGACGATGCTTATGTTGTCTTCTCAGGTCTCTTGTCCCTCAGAGACCTGCCTCTTGGTGATTATCACACGTGGTCTCCAGCCTTGTCCCAGGTCCTGACTCTAAGGCTGAGTCTGGTTCCTCCAACCAGCAGTGTTTCCACCTGTGCATAAGCTGAAGACTGAGACCAACCATCCTTTTCCTCACAGTTATTCTTCAGTTTTGCAATATATCACAAAGTGAATTGATGTTACCTTTTTCCTTGTTTCCTGAGATTTCCGAGTTTAGTAGGTCCAGGATATTGCAGTCAATTAAATGTTGCCAATGGAATAAAGTCCAAATAGAAATTTAGTTTTGTAAACATAGCAGATTAGTAGTGAAGAGTAGCTCAGAGGCTTTTCTGGGACTTTTTGAGTAGGACTGAACTCCATGATTCCCCTGAATTTCATTTAAATCACAGAGAAAGGGCTCTATTATCTAACCAGACTTGCCATAATTGGCAGAAGCAATAGATTTTTAAGTGTCTTTGGCAAAGTTCCTCAAAAGACAAGTGCTTAAATCTTCCCAGAATTCATGCATGTGAATGAAATTGTAGCCAAATTTTAAAATGTCAGACATCAGTTTTTTACACCAAAAGGAGTTCTAAGTGTGGAGCATCTTCATTCTTCTATCTTTTCCTTTGAATCGAGCCCCTAATAACTGTTCTACTGTCAGGAGAAACATTATTAATTCATAGTAGAATTAAAGAGAAGGATTGTTTTGCTGTTTACTTACACATACACTTTTTAGTTAAGAATTTTTGACATTTAACAGTAAAAGATGCTTTATTGAAAATTTGGGGAGTAGAAGAAAAGACTAAAGGGGTTACAAGGAAACATTTTCACAACAATATAGTGGGGAGTCTTCAACAGAACAACTCAGTCTTTCAAAAAATCAACAGGATTAAAAACACATTGTTTACACTGCTGCTGCTGCTGCTGCTAAGTCACTTCAGTCGTGTCCGACTCTGTGTAACCCCATAGATGGCAGCCCACCAGGATCCCCCATCCCTGGAATTCTCCAGGCAAGAACACTGGAGTGGGTTGCCATTTCCTTCTCCAATGCATGAAAGTGAAAGGTGAAAGTGAAGTCGCTCAGTCTTGTCGGACTCTTAGCAACCCCATGGACTGCAGCCCACCAGGCTCCTCCGTCCATGGGATTTTCCAGGCAAGAGTACTGGAGTGGGGTGCCATTGCCTTCTCCGATTGTTTACACTCACATGTGTCAAATAGCTAGCTAGTGGGAAGCTGCTGTATAACACAGGGAGCTCAGCCCAGTGCTCCCTGATGACCTAAAGTGGTGGAATGGAGGGTGGGGTGGGAGGGAGGCTGAAGAGGAGATATATGTATACGTAGGACTGGTTTAAGATGTTTTACAGCAGAAACTAACACAATATTATAAAGCATTTATATTCCAGTTTAAAAAATTGTTGGAAGTGGCCTACAATATAAAGATGTAACATCCAAAGGCAAAGTATGAAACTTGGTTTGTGTTTGAAAAATACAGTCATTTGGGGGATAATTCAGGAAATTTTAATATAAACTGAGCATGAGATGATAACTAGGGAATTGTTGATAATTACCATAGGTTTGATTGTGTTTGTGCAGGATGATGTCCTCATTCTTAGAAGATGTTAACTGGAATATTTGTGGGTGAAGTGTATACTGCCTAGAATTTATCTTGAAACAGTCCAGAAAGAGAGGATGGGAGGGAAATGAAGAGAAGAAAGTTAAAAGTGTTAAATCTGTGTGATTAGCAAATGAGTGTTCATTGTGTTTTTTTTCCAACTTTCGTGAATGCGTGAAAATTAATAATAAATTTAGGGGGAAAACAACAGGGACTTGGGAGTTGAGCTTGCTTCCTAGCTCTGCCACATGCTAGCTTGATAAGTCGTTACAGTTTTCTGAACTTTGGTTTTCTCATCTATAAAAAAAGGTTATAACAGTTTCTATTCCATAGAATTGTTGTAAAAAGAATATGTAGTGACACATGTGAAGCATGTGTATTTTACATATGCACTTCATTTTCACCTATTGTTGTAAAAATAATTACAAAGATAATTATTATCATTACCTATTACTAGATAATTAATGCTTTTTATTATAGGTATTATTACCTAATTTGTTAGATGTAATTTTGGCTTTTCAAAGTACTTTGGTAAATATTTTCTTTGAAGTTCACACTGAGACATAAGCAAAAATGGAAAAGTATTTATCACATCACTTTCTATTTAATATTACCTAAAATTTTTTACATATTGCACTTATTACACCAAAATAATTGGAAATAAATGTGCACTAGAATGAGATGAAAACGATTACCATGTTACTTTTCAAAAATAAACACCCAATCTTTAAAATACAGCTGTGGGAAACGCTCAAGAAATATGGTATATATAGAGTTGATTTAAAATGTTGTGTTTCTTCTGTAGTGCAAAACGAATCAGTTATATATATGCAAATATATACATACACAAGTATCCACTTTTTTTTAGATTCTTTTCCTACATGGGTTATTACAGAGCAGTGAGTAGAGTTCCCTGTGCTGTTCAGTAGGTCCTCATTAATTGTCTGTTTTGTATATAGCGGTGTGTGATATGAGCTTCCCTGGTAGATCAACAGTAAAAAATCCACCTGCAATGCAGGAGATGTGGGATCAGTCCCTGAGTCAGGAAGATTCCCTGGAGAAAGGAAATGGCAACCTACTCCAGTATTCTTGCCTGGAGAATTCCACGGACAGAGGAGCGTGGCGGGCTGTGGTCCATGGGGTTACAGAAGAGTCGGACACATGTGACTAAAAAACAAGAAAAGTGTGTGATACATATTTAAACAAAGATATTTTAAGCAGTAAAATATTTTAGTATTAATTTCCATGATCCAGTCATTTAATTTGAGAGACAATTTTCCACTGTCTTTTTTTCAAATTATCATGAGTTAGATGGTGACTCTGGTTTCTCATGGGATAGATAATTCCGTTGTATTCTGTTTATAACAAGACTTGTACATCAGATATAGGATATACTTATAAATCAAGATATATTAATACAATAGAAGGTCCTATTGATTTTTCAGCATCTTTCTGCAAGTTGCATTAAAACGGTGGAGGAAAGAATTAGGAACTCTGAGAGTCCACCACTGGCTGAGGTCTTGTTAAGGTCATCTATGGTGGTCATAATAATAATGATAACAATAACAGTAGCTTTCATTAATTGAAGGCTTACTATGTGCCAAGCATTATCTGTAGGCTTTATTTCTGATTATACTTTGTGCAGGTATTTCTGAGCTCAATTTTTCTTTTCTGACAAAACCAAGCTATTAATAACCACCTGCCCCTTCCAATGTGAGGGCCAAATGAGATAAGTGCATGTCCTTTGAAAATTGTAAAGTGCTCAACGAATGCAGTGTCATTAATTTCTGCTGAAATATCCATCTGGGAGCAAGCAGAGGGATAGATATTTTCATTCTTCTCTGTAAACCTTTGCTGGGGTGCCCTGGAAGTGCTGGAAACCTGTATTTGGAAGACAAAATGCATTTCTTTGGTGAAATTGAAAGGGACAGGTTGCTTATTGCCTCCCAACCTCCCAGATTTTGAATTTTCTTCCCCTTTATTCTTTTCTCTGTGTGCTCATCATTTGCAATTTTATAGAAGCCTATTATGGCTTCCTCTGAGAGTGGCAAGGGAGAAGAATATTTACCACCCAGGCTTGAGCCAGAGTGAAAATTTGTAAACAATAAAAATGCTGTATTTCAAATAAAGCATCATTTTTTTCCCCCAATGTCAGAATTTACCAGCTTTTTCTGATGCTAAACCACTGAATTAATCTCTTAGGAAAACACACAATTTGGAGGTTAAAATTTTTCAGCTGTTGGAACATTTCAGATGCCATTGATATTCTTCTCATGCCTGGACACCAAAGGGTGAAGTAATTAAAATGCAATGAGACAGTACGTGTCAAATAAAAAATGGTCCTCACCCACGTGTCCCTAGTACATCTCTGCTGTGTGTCACCCCAGAGTGAAGAATCATTGAGAGTCTTGCTTTTTATACAGTGATACTGAGTTACTACAACAAGAGAGACTTCGTAACAGCTGATTCATTCTACAATTTAAGGCATCCGTAAGGCCGTGGGGTGGGTTGTTTTTTCCCCTGCTCATAGCAAGGCAGTGATGCTTGTCTGTAGACTTCAAGAGCTGCATTTCTGAGGAGATCCATGGAGATTTTATTTCTGTCCAGGTGTCACAATGAATAGTCTGAGAATAATTTGACTGGTTCTTGCTAGAAACAAAGACGACAATGCAAATACATAAGACACCTCACAGTAGCAACCTAATTTTTTTTTTTTTTTTTTTTTTTAGTTTTAAATGTCATCAGTCAGCAGAGATAGTTTCTTCCTAGAGTGCAATGAGATCCATCATTTGTATTGTCCTGGGGTCCCAGTACGAATCTCGGCAGGTGCTAGAAACAGTATTTCAGAGTCAGGCTACTGAGTTAATCCAAACTGCAAACTGTTATTCTCTCAGGAGACACGAGCGGGAGAAGAGGTGGACTGAGAGGAATGAGCATAATCCTCAGGCCTGTTGGCATTTGTGGCCTCTGACCTTGTTCACCTGGGAAATTGTACTCAGAGGTTGTACAGTTGTGATAACTCTCTGCTGTTTACCCAAAACCAGGACGAAGTGGCAGCTCTCCTCTGTTATCTTTGGAAAGACCGATTATGTGGATGTGTGTGTTAGTCACTCAGTCATGTGCAACTCTTTGTGATCCCATGGACTGTAGCCTGCCATGCTGTTCTGTCCATGGGTATTCTCCAGGCTCTTGAATGGGTTGCCATGCCCTCCTCCAGGGGATCTTCCTGACCCAGGGATTGAACCCGGGTCTCTCCTGCACTGCAGGCAGATTCTTTACTGTCTGAGCCACCAGTGAAGCCCAATTATGGAGATACTAAGACCCTAATTATGAATCCAAATTTAAAATGGGTGTATTCTTTGACTGTGAAATTCCACATCTAGGAGTTTATTTTAAGGAGGTAATCAGAAGAGTATACAAAGGATTATGTCATAGTGGTTTATAAAATTTTTTATGATATTAAAAAAAGGAAAATAGTATAATGTCTGTCAACTAGGAGACTGGTTAAATACATTGTGGTTAACTGAATTGTACAGATATTAGAAACAATGGTATAAATTAATGTTAGATTTAATTAATATTAATTAGCATCAACATTAAATTAATAACTTAATATTATTGCATGCAACCCACATTGTAGAACTGAAGAATTCCATGTCACTACAGTGTGTGGTTGGGTGTGTGTAACCACACAACTGACAGACTAATCACCAAAATGCAATCAGCAGTCCCCTCTACGTGACATAAATGTGACTTTTATTTTTTTCTTTATGTTTTGTCATTGTGTAGACATTTTATAAAGATCATGTGGTCACTTTTATCATTGAAAATCATTTTTATTCAGAAAAATTATTCTTTCTGCAAAGCCCACACTATTTCTTAATTATTTGCTGACACGAGGGCATGAGTTCTTCCGTTTGGCAAATGATGTATTGGTTTGTGAAGGAGAGAAACCTATGAAACAAGACAGTGTGTGTCTGCCAAAAGCACCTGAGAACTTGGGAGCCATGAGACACTCAAGCCTAAGCCCCAACTTTATCAATACCATGTGAAAAAATGTCTGTTTTCTGTCCACAAAGCGAAGGTTGTAATCATTGATTTATTCCTGCATGAGATGTGAAAAGTATCCTAAAGTGTTACTGCATTTCATTTTCCCTCTGCCCTGTGATGCTCACCACTGGACGGTAACATCTCTCTTTTTCAGATGAGGAAGTAATACCTCTGTTTCTTCATCTGTTAACCGTGAAGAGATATCATATGTCCCTCCAAAAGAGTTCTTGAGGAAAATAAGTAAATTCATGCATGTAAAATGCTTGAAATAGCATTTGGTGAATGCTCAATCATATGAGCTGTTTTTTCTAGAGAAAAATATTATCAGCATCATCGCCATTATTAAGCAGTTTAAATATTTTCACAGGGATCAGATGACTATCCTCTTTTCAAATCATCCACTGAAACTCTGAAATGGCAAAGCTGTCCCCAGTCTTAACTGCAAAACTAAAAGCCTGTGGCAGGACCACTTAGAGGTGAAGTAATTAATTAAAAGTTTCACTTGATATAACTATCAAGAAGTATAAAAATTGTATCCTTTATAGTAAATCTGTAACTGATCTGGAGAGATAAGTTATCTAGGGAAATATAATCCCTGCTTCTTTCTGTAATTGAAGTGAAGAGAAAACAAATCCATATGTTTGGTGCATATGGCTAAGCATTTAGCAGCCTTAGTAACATTTCTTCTTACTAATTAAGAAAAAGAAATAGGATTAAGAAGACATAAATTATATTGCTAATTACATTATCTATACAATGGCTTTCCATGCTGTCATTCAGCCTCATACTTTAAAAGAATATTATTGATATGAGACAATGTTCACAGTGTATATTATAATTAAATATTGGCAGGCTACAAAGCAGCGTATAATTACAATAAAAATAATAATAGAAATAAATAATAATAGTATTTGTTGAGCAGTTTACGTGTGACAGGCACTGTGCTGAGCACGGTATGTGCATTTTGTTATTCTCTTCCCAAAACAACCCTAGGAGGTAGGAACTGTTATATTAGCCCCATTTTACAACTGAGCAATGTGAAGTGTAAATAACTTATTCAGGATCCATCTGAGAATGTATCAGATGTGTTGAATCAAAGATGTGTTTGAATCCAGATGTATTGAATGCAAGATTAAGGCTTTTAATCACTATATGATGTGAGTGTGTCTGTGTAAAAAAAGGTGAAAGAATGTGGAGGGAAGAGTTGAGGGGGAGAGGAGGAGAGAGAGAAGAGGAGAAGGCAGAGGAAGACTGCGATGCAGTTTTAAGATTGTGTCGATCTTCCTGGGGATGACAGGTCTCAGTGGCATGACCTGCTTTGCCCTCTGCAATGGGAAAACACTTTTCATTACGGTCTTTCGAAGTCAACTTCCCATCATTGCTGAACCCAGCTTTATACAAAACTAGCTCTTAAGATCAGCCTCCTGAGTTTTAGAAAAAAGATATTCTCCCCTAAAATTGGAATGATGTCTCCCACGGGCTGTTCTGGCAGTGAAGTCCTCCCCAGCGGAGATCCGCCAGCCCCCGCCAGGGAGCGGGTGGACCTCAGCCACCTGTCAGCACGCAGCTGGAGGGTGACCTCTGGGTGACTTCCAAGAGTGCTTCCATGGAAACATGGACGTTGACCTGGTGTTACCTGGATCTCTGGTACAGAGCTGCCCACTCTACCTGCCCTCTTTAGAGGGAAGGCTTTAGACCAAGCCCCAGTTAATCAGTAGTTTTCAACTACTGTCTTCAGGATACATGACACATGTTGTTCAAATACAAGGCACCACTGAATGGATTTACCCAGGTTTTTTTTTCGGTGAAACTCAAAATATTTTGATGGGAAATAAAGGCCCACAGTAATCTCTGATCTCCGTAATAACTATTAACCTCATTACATTCTAAGGCAGTTCTGAGCAATGTGAGATCCTTGTGTATCTTTAGTTTCTGGCCATGCTGTTTTCCCACTCAGGTCAGCGTATCAGCTGGCAGGACATTATATTACTGTGGGGACAACCTTGAAGCATTACTAATTTATATTTTAAAATTACATTTATTTGCCAGTTTTACTGTTAAAGTGTTACAGCAGCATTCACATTATGCATGCATTTAACTTATGCAAATTCCCATATCCATTGATATAGCAAAAGTCCTGCAAAATTACATTTTCCTATGTGCTTCTTTAGAAAGCTTATTGTGTACAGATTGCATTTATAAATAATACTCCAGATCCATACTGCGTGTGTCTCACTGTGCTTTATGGGCAATTTAAGGAAATTCCTAGGGTAATTTGGGCCCTAACCATTTTTTGCTTTAGGCAACAGCTCCCCTCGGCCTCCCACCACCACCACTATCTTAAGATGAAATTCCACTGTGTTTATAACAAATTACTTTTGACACTTTTCAGTGGTGGCCTGGAATCCACAAAATGCTATCGGCTGGTGTTTAAATATTATTCATGACTAGTTCAAGGTAGCAGCTGTTTTTTCTTGGTTTGAATTTGTGCCTCTCCTGTCATCATCTGTTAATATTGCATGTCCATCCCCACGGGTACGAGACACAGCATTACTCTAAAAATATACTTCCTTTTCCACTGGGCTCTTTGAGTAGTCTGAAGACTGGTTTAGCTGCCTGCTTTTGTTTTGTATAACTAGTATTGGGCAGTTGAGGATGATAATAGTTACACTGACATCAGATACACTTGGACTTGTTTTTCTTATACAGATTATAGAATCGTCTTTGTGTGACTTAAATCTGATTTTGTTATTCTTCCATCCTTAAAATTGTTCAGGAACTCCCTGTTACCCAAAGGATGAAGTTTAAATTTCATATAAGCATGACTTAATCATGTCTGTGTGTTCTTGGCTGCTTCTCCCAGCATTTCTCTCCCTTGCATACTCTGTGTTCTAGTCAACCCAGCTCTTCACATTGCTGAGTCATGCCTGGGTTTTTCACAGCTCTAAGCCTTTGACCCTGCTGTGGTCTCTGCCAGGAATGCCTGTCATTGTTCCCCTGCTTTTGATGGGTTACCTCTTAAGCACGGTGATCCAATATCACTTTCTCAGTAGTGCCATCTTTGGCTTCCTGACTAGGCTTAGTCAGGAAGTCAAAGTCACACCTTTATCTTACATGTCCTCATTATGTTGTTATACCTTGACTGAGGCAGTTACCATATGTACCATCCTCTATCAGTCTGTGAGGGCACCAAAAGCAGAAGCAATGTTTTATTTAACCTTTGTAAGTCCAGGACCTGGCATGGCACTTGAAACATGGTAGCTCTGTAAATCCTAGGTGAATGAATAAATGAATGAATACATAAACACAAGAGACACAGTCTTAGAACTCAGTTGGCCATAGGTGTTTTTGACCAGGGCTTCCACAGAGAAACTGCAGGGGTTCAGTGAATTTCCTCTAAAATAAATGTTACGTTGTGATTGAACCTGAGTGTGGATATTTGTGCACTTTTATCTGAGCAGCTGGTCCACGTGTCCATCATATTCCCATTTGTGATGTCACAGCTGGGTTACTGCTATAATTCAATCTCTTCGGTAAACTAAGGTCCATCTTTTTTCAATTTCATGACTAAAACAAACAACCAACAAATCCCGGGAAAAGGGGGGTTTTGAGAGATGTGCAAGTGGGCACGAGTGTCCTTGAAGAATGAAGTCAACAGGACTGCCTTGTATCCGTCTTAAGAGAAGGGGATGCTCAAAATATCCATACTTGGAAATTTTATACCTCAGTAGCATGCAGTGCAAGCCCAGAGGCTTAGTTCATTCACTGTCTTATTCATTGTGGAATTTCAGAATGACGGGGGTATGGGTGGTGACAAATGATTTGAATTCGTCTCTCTTCCTGTTGAGTCATTTCCCCAAACAATCTCTCCATGATGTTTAGAGTGCCAGGGGAAGCAACATTAGTTTGTGGATTCCTTGTTATTTGAAACCCTTAGCTAAATTATAGTACCACTGGTTGTGGGTTTTTCTTTCTTTCTTTCTGGCCTCATAAATTTTCCTTATATTTTCAATGGGGTGAGTTATTTGCCGTTGGCTTTCATAATCTGGTGTTTGTGCAGTATCGCTGGCAAAAGTTAATATGTGCTTCTCGCTACCCCAGGGATTCCTGTAGCTCCATCATGATAGAATTAATCTATAAATGTGGTCTCTAAAAGCACCCCTGGGCCTGACTCTTTGAATGAAAGGCAGAGTGGAATGGAAGGAATCTCTTGGCATCATCATCATTATCTAAATGGATGCAAATGCAGCAGATTGAAAACACTCTTCCTTACCAGAAATGATAAGAATCAAAAGGCCTGCTATTTGCATGTTTAATTGTAATGGTGCATTGAGACCAAGTTTCTGAGTGGGGGTTATGAGTGCTTCATAGAAGGTAATTGGCCTCCACGTTAATTTTTGCCATCTTGTTGGGTATTACAAGAGGATGAGGCTTTCTAAACGTGCCCCTCCAACTTGGGAGGCTGTTTTGGCACATTAGGAAAAAACATGGCATACTTCAAATGAGCCAAGTTACATTAATCCCCTTTCTGGTTGTTGTTCAGGTCAAAGGGCCATCTGTCCATGGAGCACATAGTAGCTGACTTTTTTTGAGCACATAATTGTTTCAGGCACAGTGCTAAGCTCTTAATATACATGTTTCTTATTTAACTTACACATCCCTATGAGGTAGGTTCTGTTATTATTCCCATTTTACAAGTAGGAAATGTGAGACAGAAACAAGTAACTTAGCTAAATTCACATATTAAATGATTAACTTAAGATACAAACTCATATCTGTCTGACTCCGAAGCCACAGTTGTTGATATGTAGAACAATTTGTTTTTCTATCACCAAAGCATTCATTTATTTATCAACTCACTGATTCATTCAACAAATATTTATAGAGCACCTGTTATATGTGAGTTGCTAAGTATAAAGAACAAAGTGAAAGCAAGCCAGATTGTCCCTGCCTTCAAAAACTTGCAATCTCTATAGAACGTGCTGGAAAGATCCAGAAATGAAATTCCATTGTTTTTTTATGCAAATATCAACAGCATCATTCTTGCCTTCTTCTTCCTCATCAGTATTGTCATCATTACCTGAGTTGCTATTTATTGAGCCCTTAATAAATATGCCAGGTCCTATATTGGGTACCATTTACCTCTGCCAAACCTTTGAAGTAAGTGTGGTCACTGCCACAATATGGTTAAAGAAACTACAGCTGATGGAGCTCCTTTGCCCAAATCACATGACTAGTAAGTGGCAGAGCCAGTGCATAAACTCAGAATTTTGTTGTTATTTTGTTGTTTAGTTGCTAAGTTGCATCCAACTCTTCTGTGACCCCATGGACTGTAGCCCACCAGGCTCCTCTGTTCATGGGATTTCTCTGGCAAGACTACTGGAATAGGTTGCCATTTCCTTCTCCAGAAGATTTTCCCAACCCAGGGATTGAACTCACATCTCCGCATTATATTAATGGCAGACTCTTTACTACTCTGCCACCAGGGAAGCCCCCAAACCCAGAACTATCTTATTGGAAAACCTTGTATTTTAATAGCAATGTCACCTGAGGATTCTGAGGTTACTCTAACAGCGTATCTGAAGATTTTTTAAGGCCACAATGAAAACAATGGGGATAAAAACCCTTGAAGTGAAGTCACTCAGTCGTGTCCGACTCTTTGCGACCCCATGGACTGTAGCCTACCAGGCTCCTCCGTCCCTGGGATTCTCCACGCAGGAATACTGGAATGGGTTGCCATTTCCTTCTCCAGGAGATCTTCCCAACCCAGGGATCGAACCCGGGTCTCCCGTATTGCAGGCAGACGCTTTACCATCTAAGCCACCAGGGAAGTCCTAAGAAACCCTTAGTGAATAATAAAAGCTCCTGTGTACTGAGGGCTCACTTTTGCCAGGCACAGTTCTGGGAAGTGTTCATAAATGCCCTCCTTTAAGCATCACAGTATCCTGCGGGTGGATCAGGTTTGTGCTTGTTTTCTGTCTTTCAGATGAGTAACTGAGGCTCAGAGAGATGGAGTAACTTGCCCAACGTCCACACACAGTAGGGGTGATGCTTAAGCCCACATCTGATTAACTCTAAGCCCCATTTCCTGGGAGAAATTCTCCTTTTTAGGAAGAATCCAGATAAAACCCTCAAAAAAGCAACCCTAAAGGATACAGACTGCTGGCTACACTCTTTTCTTAACAAGGACATCTCATCTCCAAGACCCACATGACATTGTTTTTCCCCTATTTAAAAAATACCCTTGTTTTTCCTTCTTGCTTCATGGGAAGATGGTGTGTGTGTGTGTGTATTTGTTGTTGTTGTTCAACTGACGGATTGTGTCCAACTCTTTGCGACCCCATGGACTGTGGTACACAAGGCCTCCGTGTCCTTCATCATCTCCCAGATATGTTTAAGACTAAAGCAATAGAAAGTGGAAGAGGATGCTCAGAAGTGAAGGGATTGTAGAAAACTCTGGAAAGCCAAGAAGATCTAGAGGCTCTGGGGCCTGGCTTTGTGCAGCTGTTGAGAGCTCACCTCTGGAGGGCTAAGGTTTGGCATTTTATGGGAGGAGAGCCTCTGGCTAAATTTAGTTGAGCCCTTTCACGTTGTACAGTGATGGGCAAGAATCCTGCCTCATAACAGCTTTCCCTGGGTATTGCTGAGTTTCAGATTCTGATTTGGCTTCAGAAGGCTGGGAGTCACACAGAACATGCCAGAAGGACTGGCTTGAAAAGAACAAGATCATTGATTAGGTTCCTGTCAGGCAAGTGCCTTGCATTCGTACCTTGTTTAACCTTCTCGCCTGCCCAGCAAAAGGGCATTTTTAAGCCCTTTTCACAGTCTACATGGAACTTGCTTCAAGATTGTACAGCTAGTATGAGATAGACCTGGGATTCAGCTCTGAGATTAGATTATAAGTACAATTTACCTCTCTCTTCAGAGTCCAGGGAACAGCAGTAATACTTTCTGGTTAACCATGGCTGCTGTCTGATGTCCTTATCTAGATCACTGATCCATGGGTTTTCTCCCTCATTAAGGCCTCCACCTCTCCTTTGTTTTGGCCCCTTTCTCATCACCAGTCTGCACTGGACATGCAGATAGG
Source organism: Bubalus kerabau (assembly GCF_029407905.1). Taxonomy (NCBI): domain Eukaryota; kingdom Metazoa; phylum Chordata; class Mammalia; order Artiodactyla; family Bovidae; genus Bubalus; species Bubalus kerabau. The sequence continues at coordinate 33,618,832 of NC_073643.1, read as the reverse complement.
ACTTGCCATCCCTCCTTTCTAGGGGATCTCCACTCCAGCTATTCCTTACACATTTTATAGCCAGATCATCTTAACCGCAATGGACGGTTCACCTAAGACTGAATGGGTGGTTCACCTGAGAACAGTGAGGCGAGATCTGTTGAAAGCTTTGTCCAGACAATTCTGATGGTTACTCAGAATTTCATTCTGTTTATTGTAGCCACTCCCCAAACTCCTTTCAGTGTTCAAATGTTGTCAAGTACTAAGATGCGTGGAGAGGGCTTGCTGGTAGTTACTTTTAGGAGTAGAAGCTACAGAAGTGTCCAGAGAAAGGCCATAAAAAATCTGGGGTTATGAGGGAAGCCAAGACATGAGTTAGCAAAAGCTGCTAAGTGATGGAAAGAGACAGAGGGGTTCAGTGTAATGACAAGGAATCCATGCGTTCCCACTGCTGATAAACCAACCTACTGCTCTCAATCCTGAATAGCTCTCCAGGAAATTCTGTTCCATCTTTGGGACATGTTTGGGAATGAGATAAATGTCATATTATATATTGTTAACATATTATACATTAAAATTAATTTATATATTATACACATATAATGATACTTCTATATATTATGCATAACAGTGTCCAGTTCAGTTCAGTTCAGTCTTTCAGTCGTATCTGACTCTTTGTGACCCCGTGGACTGCAGCATGCCAGGCTTCTCTATCACCAACTCCTGAGGCTTACTCAAAGTCATGTCCATCAAGTCAGTGATACCATCCAACCGTCTCATCCTCTGTTGTCCCCTTCTCCTCCCACCTTCAGTCTTTCCCAGCATCAGAGTCTTTTCTAGTGAGTCAGTTCTTTGCATCAGGTGGCCAAAGTATTGGAGCTTCAGCTTTAGCATCAGCCCTTCCAATGAATATTCAGGACTGATTTCCTTTAGGATGGACTGGTTGGATCTCTTTGCAGTCCAAGGGACTATCAAGAGTCTTCTCCAATGCCGCAGTTCAAAAGCATCATTTCTTTGGCACTTAACTGTCTTTATAATCCAACTCTCACATCCATACATGACTACTGGAAAAATCATAGCTTTGACTAGACAGGCCTTTGTTGGCAAAGTAATGTCTCTGCTCTTTAATATGCTCTCTAGGTTGATAACAGCTTTCCTTCCAAACAGTGTCCATGTCACTGTTAATTATAACATTGAAATTTTTAATGTGCATTGATTAGGATTGATTGAAGAAATTATGGTCCACTTACACAATGAAACACTATGATACAATTACAAATTATTATATGGAAATATATATTAATATGGAAAGATAAACATGAAATACTTTAAGATATAGACTAAGCTGTGAAATAGTATCTACTGCTGTTATTATAAGATCTCCAAGATATATTAATTTTTAAAATATACAAAAGACCTAAAAGTGATATGTGTGTTTATATATACATATACATATAACATGTGTATATGTATATGATTTATATATATATAATTTTGTACATATGTGTGCATATACATATATGTAAAAGAGTATACATAATGTGGCCCCATTTGTGATTACTCCATTTATGCCCTGATACCCAAAATAGTTTTATGTACATTTTTTATTTTTTTTTTCATTGTCACATGTCACTTTATTGAGGAATTTGTGATGCTAAAGGATGTACATTTAGAATTGAATCAGTTCAGTTCAGTTCAGTTCAGTTGCTCAGTCGTGTCCGATTCTTTGCGACCCCATGAATCGCAGCACGCCAGGCCTCCCTGTCCATCACCAACTCCTGGAGTTCACTCAGACTCACATCCATCAAGTCGGTGATGCCATCCAGCCATCTCATCCTCTGGCGTCCCCTTCTCCTCCTGCCCCCAATCCCTCCCAGCATCAGAGTCTTTTCCAATGAGTCAACTCTTCGCATGAGGTGGCCAAAGTACTGGAGTTTCAGCTTTAGCATCAGTCCTTCCAAAGAACACCCAAGACTCATCTCCTCTAGAATGGACTGGTTGGATCTCCTTGCAGTCCAAGGGACTCTCAAGAGTCTTCTCCAACACCACAGTTCAAAAGCATCAATTCTTCAGCGCTTAGCTTTCTTCACAGTCCAACTCTCGCATCCATACATGACCACTGGAAAAACCATAGCCTTGACTAGACGGACCTTTGTTGGCAAAGTAATGTCTCTGCTTTTGAATATGCTATCTAGGTTGGTCATAACTTTCCTTCCAAGGAGTAATAGAGTAAAATTAATAACATACTCTGGATGGCTATATGCCAAAATATTAACATTGGTTTAGTTCGTGTCTTATAATTTTCTGTGTACAGTCCTTTTGTCTTCTTCAATAAGTTTATTCCTATATATTTAATTATTTTTGTTGTAATGGTGAATGGGGTTGATTTCTTAATTTATTTTTACAGAAATTATTTTTAAAGAATCTTAGATTTAGAAAATGCCTTCAAATGATCAGATTCAACTTCTTCATTTCATAGAAAAAAAAGTGACTAACTTAAGGCTTAAGTTCATTTCAAGCCAAGACCCAGACTCACCTTTGAGAACCATGTTCTTTTTCCTTTTCCACTTGGGACAAGTTTTCTAGGAAAAAATTTTTTAGTCATTCATGTATATAGATTTTTCTTAGGCCTGTCTCACAAAATCTTCAGACTTGTACTCAATATACTGAATTACAGCTTTGGCCTGATTGAGAATCAGTAACATGTAGATTTAAAGTTAAATATAAATGCAAGGTAATTTATGCTCACGTGGGCAATAGTGCCATAAGATAGGAGGAGTAAGAACAAAATAGAGGCCTCCCTCAGTATCTGTGGGGGATTGGTTCCAGAACTCTTGGGAAAACTACAATCTGAGGATGCTCAAGTCCCGTATATAAAATGACATAGTGTTTGCACATAACCTACACACACCCTCCTATTCATCTCTAGATTACTTATAATATCTAATAATCACAAATGCTATGTAAATACAATGTAAATGCAAAATAAATAGTTGTCCATTTGTGGCAAATTCAAGTTTTGCTTTTTGGAATTTTCTGTAAAAATACTTTTGGTCCCCGGTTGGTTGAATCTGAGGATTTGGAGCTCACAGATATGGAGGGCTGACTATTACCATGAAGTGTAGGAGGACTTCATGGAAAGGCAAGGTGAGAAGAGCTTTCCCCCGCCCCCTGCCCCATACACAGGATACACTCTCAACAAGCATCAAAGGCATTGACAGAGAAAATAATGATCACCATCAGGGCCACTGTGTACATCTCTGCAGGTTGCACTCTTTACATCTAGAATTAAGGAGACCATTACATTAGAGACTTACGAGACATTATGTGATTGATGCCTCCCTGAAGATGTACAGTGTCCATTCTGTACTTTGGGACCAGTGAACACATCAGGAGAGGACCTTGAGATTACCATTTTAGGACAAATAGATTTTTTTGTGATTTATTATCTCTGCTGTGCTAATAGTGAAAAAATTTTTTATAATATCTGCAGTGAATGTATTTGAGAGAAGATTAAAATAAACACCAATTAAAGATATTCAGATTTCTCTCTAAAATAAAAGAAGCTGTCTTTTTTGAAAAAAAAATTCAGTGAACCTTCGGTGTACTCTTAGGCATATCAAGTTTATTTCTGTTGAAATTAATCAGATTTTCTCAAAGCATTTCCTGGGAAATATGAAACCAATTATACCCACACTGATGAAAATGTTTTTCCCACATTGGTCAATATGAATCAGCTTATTCTTTCGCTTCATTGCTTAAGATAATTACTTGTGTTTGTGAAGAATGCCTCCCTTACCTAGAAATTTCCAAGGCAGAATTTTAAACTGAGTATGATACAATTACCCTCCAGTTTCATGCAGAACTTTAGGAGTAAAGTTTGAATTTAAGAAGCCAGAATGCAGTATTTATTTTTAAATAAAAAGGGAAATTCTTCCTCTTCCTGTTTTGCTTTCCTTTTCCTCTTGCTCTTCTTTCCTTTTCCTTTCCTCCCTGGCTTGAAGTCAGCATGGTGGCTGAGCAAATAAATAGATAAGTATACTGAGGATAATGGTAGCCAAATTTCTCACTGCCAGAGAAGATATTGACAAATGCAGAAGAAAGAAGGTTAGAAAGAACCCAGTGGTGTTGGTTTAGAACTGAAGATAGCAGTATACACTTGTGATTTTATAATATATTTATATACACAGAGGGATATAAATATGTTTAAATGTATGTGTGTATACACATATGTGTATGTGTATATATACATATATTTTCTAGTTCTGTCTATTGAGAGCCAAAAAGCAATGACACCCTAGGAGCAGTGAGTACACTGAGTATTCAGATCTTGGTACTTAAATATCCTCCTTTCTAAAATGAACCGCTGCTTCTTGGACAAATAGCCAATTCCAAGGTTTGGAGACAGGAAATGTTTAAGATGAACCTGAAATATCTTACTGTGTCTGTAGGTAAGAATATACAAGAGCCAGCTTGAAGGAGATCCCACATAGCAAATAGGGGCATTTTGAGCATGAAAATAAAGATGGTACCAAATTATCAGTGCAAATCCATTGAATAAATTGGAAATCTATGACACAATACTGAGTACTTCTTCTTCTTCTTCCTTCTTCTTCCTTCTTCTTCCTTCTTCTTCTTCATCGCTTCAGTCGTGTCCGACTCTGTGCGACCCCATAGACGGCTGCCCACCAGGCTCTGCCGTCCCTGGGATTCTCCAGGCAGGAACACTGGAGTGAATTGCCATTTCCTTCTCCAATGCATGAAAGTGAAAAGTGAAAGTGAAGTTGCTCAGTCGTGGCCGACTCTAGCGATCCCATGGACTGCAGCCTACCAGGCTCCTCCATCCATGGGATTTTCCAGGCAAAAGTACTGCAGTGGGGTGCCATTGCCTTCTCCGCAATACTGACATAAAAAATAGTAAGTAATGAGGGAATAGAGGTGGGAATTCAGGTGGGAGTCTTTAATGGATGCTAATGATGGTGAGTGCAGATTTGGTAAGAAATAAGATTTGGGTGTAGTTACAAAATACTAGTCAATTAACAAAGAGGAATGAGTGAACTTAAGGTATAAAAACTATAGATACCAATTTGATCGGGTAATCAAGGTTAATATCATCAGTGAGGGGACAGATCAACATGATGCAATCCCTTTTGTAATGCACAGAAAAGAACATTGTCTCCTGACAAGAATGCACAAACAGGGCTTGATCATGAGAAAGGTGGACCCAGATTGAAAGTCATTCTGCAGAATGAAAAGTCTGCTATACTTTTATACGTTCAAGTATAACTGACGTACAGTACAGGAAAACACTGCTCCAAATTGGAGGAGTCTGAAGTGACGACTAAATGATAATTAAATGCAAAGCATATTCTCAGACCAGAAGGCAAAGAAACATTATTGTGAAGCTGACAAATTTGAAAGGGATCTGTACATTGAATCTGTGCTGTGCTGATTGGGAACTTTAGATGCTGATTCTGTAAGAGGATGTCCCTGTTTTTGGAAACACACTAGACTGTTCAGGGATAATGGAATATCATGTCTATCATTATCATGACTAATGGTAGTGGGAATATGTATAAAGAATATGGATGATGGAGTAGTAACAATTAAGGAATCCAAGAAAAGGAAATTTAGGACATTTTTTGTATTTTTTTTAAAGTTTTCAAGTATCTTTTAAAAAATATCATTTTTAAAAAGCTTAAATAAATAGGGGAAACAGAGCAGTTAAAGAAATGGTAAAATAAATAACACTGTTACTTTTCTTTTATTTAGTACCAAGCACTATATATACCTTTAAGGTACATACCTTTAGAATAATAATCTAGACAGATATTACTGTGGCTTCTTTAAAGAGGAAATAACAGAGACTGAGAGAGATTAAGTTATTTGCTTAAAGCCACTCTGCTACTTAGGTGGTGGTTTCTGTTTAGTCACTAAATTGTGTTTGACTCTTTGTAACCCCTTGGACTATACCTGCCAGGCTCCTCTGTCCTTGGGATTTCCCAAGCAAGCATACTGGAGTGGGTTACCATTCCTTCTCCAGGGGATCTTCATGACCCAGGGATTGAACCTGAGTCTCCTGCATTGCGAAGTGGATTCTTTATCATTGAGTCACCTGGGAAGCCCCTTAGATGCAGAGATCATATTCAAACCCTGATCCCTAAGCTTCCAGTTTCATTCTCTTTGCTGTGCTGCCTCTGCGTGGAATGATCACGAATGGTATTATGCTACTACCCTTATTACTAAGCACTTCCTATGAGCTAGATGCTGTGCTATGTGCTCTCTCAAACTTTATGATCTTGATCTTTACACTTAGTTCAGTGATACCCAGATAAGTTTGATTGACAGAGTTGAAGAGAATGGATGCTGATATTTGGGACCCAGTGCTATTTCACTTTAAAGCTCCTGCTCTTACACCAAGAAAAGAGAAATTTTTTGTCAAATAGTCATCGTGGAAAAGACATAGAGGGAGCTTATTTCAGGTTTAGACTGTGGGCTTTCCAACTGTGCTAATCCTAAAATACCTTGATTAGCATTTGACAATTACTCAGGCCAGACTTGTTTGTATCATATGCCCTAGGATACATTTCTAAGAGCCCACAAAAATGTTACTTATTTTAAAATAAGAATTAAAAATGAATGTACACTGCAAATCAACTATACTTCAATAAAAAAGGAAAAAATATAAACTCATAAAAAAAATGAATGTAGCCCAGTGTGGCTATATTGGCCTTAATACCAGTGTAGTGATAAGACAGATTTTTTTTAATTGGAGGATAATTGCTTTACAATGTTACGTTGGTTTCTGCCATACAACAATATGAATAAGCCATAAATGTACATATGTCTCCTCTCTCTTGAAACTCCCTTGTACCCCGTCACCCCTCTAGGTTGTCACGGAGCACTGGGTACACAGAATTTTTAATATCTTTTTAAGAAGGAAGGAGCTCAGGAAGCAAAAATGCCTAGGGTCCATGAGCAATCACAATGCAAGTGTATTTAAAAAAAAAAAAAAAACAGAGCCAAAATGAATATGTGCCTTGTTTAGGACACGTTCAAGCAACACTTAGCAAACTGACAACTAAATTGTGGTTGCGCTCACTCAGGACAGATCGTATTAAGATCTACTGCAAGAGGCAAACTGTGTTGTACGGACTTCACAAAGTTGAGAATGATTAGTCACACAGTGGGAAAAAAAACCAGTTCACAGGGAGAAGATATTAAAGCCGTATCTCAACCTAACAACAAGAGAAAGGCAATAAAGGACTTGGATTTGGCAAATGTCCTTTGATTGTGTTTTTGGTGTCACTAGCTATTCTCCTACAGCTCTTTTAGCCTTTGCATTTAACAATATCCTGTTGAGGTCAAAATTTTATGTGATTCCCCTGGCCAGCATCTGAATGGCCACATGAAAGGCGGGGAATGAGGATTTCCCCTTTTTAATTATGCGGTGTTCTCTGTCAGAGTCCATTTTAGTTTATTTATATTCCTTCAGCCAAATTGTTTTAAGCCAAAAGGGAAGTTGGGCTTCCCTGATGCCTCAGCAGGTAAAGAATTTGGCTGCAGTGCAGGAGACACAGGAGATGTGAGTTTGATCCCTGGGTCGGAAAGATTCCCTGGAGGAACAAATGGCAATCCACCTCAATATTCCTGCCCAGAAAATGCCATGGACAGAGGAGCCTGGCAGTCTACAGTCCCGAGGGTCGCAAGAGTCATACACGACTGAGCGACTACACGCGCATGCACTGAAGTTACTAAATCATGTAACTCAAAAGACCAAGGCCGGTCTTTTTGCAGGCATGGCTTGCTCAGGGCTTAAACAAAGTGACCGGGATCTAATTTCTCTCCATCTCTCAGCTTGGCCTAAATGTCCTCTCTGTGTTTCTTTCTTTCTCAGCCTGCATGAGATGGAAAGATAGGGACAGTAATTTCAAATGCAAAAAAGAAGAAAGATTTTTCCAACATTTCCATAAAATTCTTCAGTTCAGTTCAGTTGCTCAGTCATGCCCGACTCTCTGTGACCCCATGGATGCAGCATGCCAGGCTTCCCTGCCCATCACCAACTCCTGGAGCTTGCTCAAACTCATGTCCATTGACATCCATCCATCTCATCCTCTGTCATCCGTTTCTCCTCCTGCCTTCAATCTTTCCCAGAATCAGAGTCTTTTCCCATAAGTCAGTTCTTTACAACAAGTGGCCAAAGTATTGGAGTTTCAGCTTCAGCATCAGTCCTTTTAATGAATATTCAGGACTTATTTCCTTTAGGATAGACTGATTGGATATCCTTGCCGTCCAAGTATCTCTCAAGAGTTTTCTCCAACACCAACAGTCCAAAAGCATGAATTCTTTGGTGCTCAGCTTTCTTTATAGGCCAACTCACACATCCATACGTGACTACTGAAAAACCGTAGCTTTGACTAGATGGACCTTTGTTGGCAAAGTAATGTCTTTGCTTTTTAATATGCTGTCTAGGTTGGTCATAGCTTTTCTTTCAAGGAGCAAGTGTCTTAATTTCATGGCTGCAGTCACCATCTGCAGAGATTTTGGAGCCCCCCAAAATAAGGTCTCACTATTTCCATTGTTTCCCCATCTCTTTGCCATAAAGTGATGGGACCAGATGCCATGATCTTAGTTTTCTGAATGTTGAGTTTTAAGCCAACTTTTTCACTCTCCTCTTTCACTTTCATCAAGAGGCTCTTTAGTTCTTTTTTGCTTTCTGCCATAAGGGTGGTTTCATCTGTGTATCTGAGGTTATTGATATTTCTCCCAAAAATCTTGATTCCAGCTTGTGCTTTGTCCAGCCCAGCATTTTGCATGATGCACTCTGCATATAAGTTAAATAAGTAGGTTGGGTTAAAACTCAACATTCAGAAAACTAACATCATGGCATCTGGTCCCATCACTTCATGGCAAATAGATGGGGAAACAGTGACAGACTTTATTTTTTTGGGCTCCAAGAAGGCTGCACATGTAGGATCTGCAGCATGTGGAATCTTCCTGGATCAGGGCTCAAACCCATGTATCCTGCATTGGCAGGCAGATTCTTTACCACTGAGCCACCAGGGAAGACTTGACATGCCCAGTTTTGATCTCTGTATCCAGTGCTCACTGTCTGAGTCCCAGGGTGAGACTGAGGGAGAAATGGATCCCTCAGTGAAAAATTGGGGTAAGTAAAAGGTAGCAACAAAACCAAAAGACTGAGAAGTCTGTGTATGCCTGCAGAGCTCCCGGAAATATAAAAGGTGGTCTCTCTTTGTGTTGGGGACTCTAGTTCTAAAGTCAGAGTGCTTGGATCACTCCCTTACCTGTTGGGCAAATGATTGAACCATTCTGTTTCTTAGTTTCCTCATCTGTGAAATTAGGATAATACCAACATTTTCCTCACAATGATTTACATGAACCCATTTACATGAACCTGGCATCTAATCAGCATTCCATAAAAGCTAAAGTAGATGGCTCTCATTTTTAACCCTGAGGCACAGCATGAAATTTGCCAACCACCACTGTAATTATTAAAATACATGGCCATGTCCTTCAATAATTACAAATTATTATTACTACACTCAATGTCAAAAGATATGATTGTTTAACAAATAAATAGTGACAGGGAAAGTGAAAACCATAGTATTTTTTTAAATTTAGACTTATTAACCAAATTTAACATGTAGATTACATTGAGATCCTGACTCAAAATTTTAAAATAATATTAATGTAATGGGACCACTGGAAATTTTAACATTGACAAGATATTTCATGGTATTAAGGAAATAGCCTTAATTTTACTATTGAGATAATGCCATTGTGATTATGTTTTTAAAAGTCCTTAATCATTTAGAGACAAATGCTGTGGTATTTATGAAATGGTAATGTTGTGTAGTATTTACTTTAAAATTATGACAAAGTAAATATTATAGAAGCTGGGTGGTGGAAACATGGGCATTCATTATTCTACCAAGTTTTATGTTTATTCAGAATAGTTCAGTATAAAAAGTTATAAAGAAAAGAGAGAGGTGCAAAGTCAGGGCCAAGAGGAACTCAAAGACCTAACTCCTTCATGCAGTTTCTTTACTTATAATTGAAGGAGTTATGGTAGATCAGTGCTTTTACAAACTTTAAAAATTTTGTAACAAAAAATACTTTTGTTCAAATGAGCTCTTTACAGAAGTTCGATATCTGAAACAAATATAAGGACAGCTGCATGGTTTGAAAGGGAAGACTAAAAGATAGCAGTGACCCTTCACCACCAGAGAGATATTCAGGGAGGGTGGTGTCATCATCCTCTCTGACGCCTATGAGATCCTGGTAACACAGGATAAAACCCAGTGAACTGCATGAAGATGGTGGTGATAATGATGACGCTATAAAAATCATTTATGGGGACTTCTCTGGTGGTCCAGTGGCTAAGACTACACACTTCAAATTCCCCATCCCTCATTGGGGAACTAAGATCCTGAATGCCTTGTGGCACAACCAAAAACTTAAAAAAAAAACACACAAAAAACCTGTTTTTGATTAAAATTTTTTTTAAAAAATATTTATTTACTTATTTGGCTGCACAGGAGTCTTAGTTGTGGCATGAAGGATCTTTAGTTGTGGCATGTGGGATCTAGTTCCCTGACCAGGGATTGAGCCTGGCCCCCCTCCATTGGGACCACCAGGGAAGTCCCTGATTAAAAAAAATTTTTTTTAATCAATCTTTAAAAGTAGTTTATGGAGTACTTACTAAATTAGGCACCATTAGGAGCATCATGGGAGAAGGCAATGGCACCCCACTCCAGTACTCTTGCCTGGAAAATCCCATGGACGGAGGAGCCTGGTGGGCTGCGGTCCGTTGGGTCGCGAAGAGTTGGACACGACTGAGCGACTTCACTGCCACTTTTCACTTTCATGCATTGGAGAAGGAAATGGCAACCCACTCCAGTGTTCTTGCCTGGAGAATCCCAGGGACGGGGGAGCCTGGTGGGCTGCCGTCTATGGGGTCGCACAGAGTCAGACACGACTGAAGTGACTTAGCAGCAGCAGCAGGAGCATCATGTGCATATTAATATCATTTACTCCTCACAGTGGCCCAAGAGGGAGATGGGATTTTCATCCCCATGTTGTAGGTGAACAAACTGAGGCCCAGTGAGAGTCTGTGTCCAGTATCATATCGCTGGCCACATAGAGCCACGGCCTCAACCTTGGTTCCCTGTCACACACTTGGTCACACAAGTCCTACCCCTGCCTCCCCAGCCGTTCTCCAGCAGTTTATATTTTCACTTTTTCGGGCTTATTTACTAGGTTAATTGCTCCACAAACATGGAAAAAGTACATGATGCTTTGTAAATAGTGTCGATTCTACTCCAATTTACAATAAATAGATAAAACAGACCACCTCCCCTACAGTGCTTAGACTCCTATCACCTTCAAGGCAGGCTTTCAGGGGACCCATTGATCCAGACAGCAGGATCCATTATTTCTTCCTCCTCTTTTCATTAGACCATCACTCTGATGAGAATAAGCAAAGTAATTAAATAAACTCCAGCAGCTGTCAGATAGAAACCAGGAGACATCAAAGTCTCTCATGAATGTTACTAAATAGGTCCAAGAAGTTGCTTTATGCCAATATCATTCTGTTATTTCCCAAACTTCATTGTTATTGAGCGTGAATGCAGGAAAATTGAATTAACTCAGACAAAACAGTCTTTATGTTATCCAGTATGTTAGCACATCTTTAAAATGTGTTTTGCCAAATGATAGCCTTCTCAGTGATGCTTTTTTGGGAGTGAGCTGGGGACTCAGGTCGACTTAAGGTCATGTGTCTCTTTCCCTGCGGCGCAGAGGTGACCATCATCGACACTTACTACGAGGGACAGCTGTCCACGACTGATCTGGCTTAATCTCCTTTTCTTCCAGATGTTTGTACAGATGTATCCACTCACAGCTGGGCAGCCTTCTGCATTCACTCAAGGTTTCAAAACTGAAATCTCAAAGTAACCCTTGGTTCCCCCAGCAGGTTTCCAACCAAGAGAACCACAAGATATAAAAGTAGACCTCGCTAGTCTCTAGTCCTCTCTCTTTTTTAGAGATCCTACTGTCCCATCTCAAAATTTCTTTTTTTTTCCCTTCTCTACTCACCTGAGAACTAATTAGATATTCATTTAAACCATTTCATTCCCCCACCCCCTTTTTTAAAAACTAGATAACTTTGTCCAGGAGCTTTCTGAACTCAGATCTATTCCATCCCACCACTTTAAAACTTAGCACAATGTCTTGATATCACTTGCTTAACATTTATTTCACCCATAGATACTTAAAAAACTGTTTAGGCCCTTAATAAAGATGTGGTTGGCTCTTCTTCAGCATCTGTAAAGAGTTAAAGATACTACTGAAAACTGCTCAAGGCATTTTGTTATTTATACCTTTTATGTCTATATTTGGTTATTTATACACAGAATTTTAGTAAAGACAACTGATATTCAAAAGTTATCTATAAAAGGAATTGTTATACTAAATCTGCCTTTTCTGGGATGCAAAAATATTAAGTAGAATCAGAAGAAAATCAGCATGTCGAATGGAGTTTTGAAACATTGTCAGTTATTCTTACTGCATTACACAGAGTGAAATTTGCTCAGTTGTATCTGACTCTGCAATCAGATTCTCCAGACCAGAATACTGGAGTGGGTAGCCTTTCCTTTCTCCAGGGGATCTTCCCAACCCATCGATTGAACCCAGGTCTCCTGAATTGCAGGAGGATTCTTTACCAGCTGAGCCACAATGGAAACCCAAGAATACTGGAGTGGGTAGCATTTCCTTTCTCCAGCCCAGGAATCGATCTTCCCAACCCAGGAATCGAACCGGGGTCTCCTGCATTGCAGGTGGATTCTTTACTAACTGAGCTATCAGGGAAGCCTGACACATTACACAATGTCCATACATATTTACTGAGGACCTTCATGTACCTGGCACTGTCCTAGCCATCTTGTGGGAATAAGGTGGGCAGAGGGAAAGGACAATCTCTATTTGCAATAATTTGATAATGATGTTACGGAAATCTAAGGGCTTGTCTTTGTTATATAAAACAGAGATTTTATGTGTATTAGGTATAGAAGCTGCCGCTCAATGTCAGCCTGGACCAGTGATTCCCAGACATTTGTGTCCTTGGAGCAGTTATGACACTTTCCAAATTTGGGGGCTTATATGAGGTTGTCAAGATGTTAAACATACAAATCCATGCTATTTATTATGATCATTATTTCATAAAAGTAAGGACATCTTAGTATTAAAAATAAAGGGATAAAGGACAAGGCTTTCAAAAGATTAAATTTAGACTTTTGGAAAATTCATCAGGTTCTGTTTTTTATTTTAATTCAATTCACTGAGAGTTAACAGAAATCTGCTCCCAGTCGCCAACTGGAAACCAGTGGTGTGTCTTTGTGAGGGCTCTCAGCGCATGAAGTGCTTATTTGTATTATGTCTGGGGGAGACAGTGGGTGACTTGGCAGCTGTAGGGATATTAATCAAGATTTAGCACACTCTGGAGCCCTCTGTCTGCTCCCTGGAGCTAGTTTCCTAGCAAACATCAGGGCTCTTTGCCTCTGGCTTCTGGAAAATGAGGACGCATTGCAGGAAGGAGGTGCAGTTGGCTGTCACCTGCCATTGGCACTGTAGGAAGTGTGCTGGGTGTGGAGAGGAAATGGTGTGAATCGCAGGAAGGTATAAATCCTGATAATGCCCTAGGGTGGGTATTGAGCGCCAGGCTTCCCTGCACATTGGCACAACCTTCACTTGTCTTCCTGGGCTGGGGATTAGCCAGAAAGAGGCAGTAAGACCCCAAATGCTACCCAAGTATAAGCCGATATGCCGTGTCTCACTCTAGTATTATTTGGACTGGCTTAGATCCTGAGGTGGCCGGGTTGACTGTGGTGTGATGTGGTCCAGGGTTAGGAGCCAAGATGCCAGTAAGCTTTCTGTATGTTTGCTAGACTTTTTGGAAGTCTCCAGATTTAGAGTTTTTTCATACAACTGTTATACCTCAAAGTCAGGATCCACCAGGATAACAGACCCACCATTTTCCACATCAGGAAATGGGGTTATTCTTTCTGCATTATTTTTTAGTGCTGAACAGGAACTGAGAGGACGTCCCAGAATGGAGGCTGCCATGGATGTACATGAGCGAGCACATGGATGTAGAAAGCAGGGGGCCGTCCAACAGATATAGAATGTGGGCACATAGAGCATTGCAAGTGTTCTGGCAGCCCACTCTAAACAAAGTAAGATGGACCAGGGTGAAAATAATCCCAGTAACATATTAATGAGTGATAGTATGTTATCTAACGCAGAGAAACAGGGTGAAACTAATTTTAACAGTTTTAATAGTGTATTATTTAACCCAGTGCATCAAAATATTATCATTTCATCATGTAATCAACATGAAAAACTATTGAGATATTTTATATTCTCTCTTTTTTTGTGTGCGGAGTCTTTGAAAGCCAGCATGTAGTTTACACAGCACAACTCAATTCAGACAAGCCACGTTTCCGTGCTCAAGAGTCACATATGGTTGGTTAGTGGTTGCCGTGAGCAGTACAGGTCTAGGCATCAAAAACAACTTGTTATTTTTTACTTCAAAAACTTGTATTTTCCCTTCACTATCAAAGAGAAACGATTTCAAAATATAAAGTTTTAAAAAATAAATTGACATGACAGTATTGACTATTGGCTTTTATTTTTAATATGTGAAAAATGCATAGAAAAAGATTGGAAAACTAAACAGCTAAAGTGAAAGCCATGGCTGCCTATTGGAAGTCTGATTAAAATAAATTTGTTCTATTTAATTTTTATTCTTGATTTCCTATATTTTCTTTTTTCTATAATGAATATGATACAAATATCAGTGGAGCTATAATAGGTATTATTTATTCAATCAAAGAATCTGAAACAAATGACAGTGTGGATGACAGTGTTTCTGAATGATGATTAGACTAGGTGTTTAGTGGAGTGTTCACTATACATACACCATTTTAAAATTTTTTCTCTAGTACTGTACAGAAATTACAATGTTTGTAAAATCATTAGAGAAAAATTTGGAAAATGTAAGTAAACGAAAAAGAGTTAATGTCTTAGATATATATATATATATATATATAATATATCTTTATTTGTAAATAAAAACAGAATCATATAGGTTTAATTCTGATTTTTTTTTCACTCTATTCTTTCATGGTAGTACTTGGTTGGAAATTGGCACTTTCTGTAAATCCAGCTTCATGTTAACAGCTTCTTAGGAGAGTTTCACATGGCAGAGGCAGTTTTACAGCAGAGTTTCAGGGCTGGATTTTATATTTGTACTGCACCGGTTCAAATCCCAATCTTGCCACTTTCCAGATTCATAAGCATAGGAAACTGACATACGTACCTAAGCTGGTGTGTTGCTGCTGTTTTTTTGATCTGTAAGATAGGGAAAATAAATGTTTATAATGTACTACAACAGACTGGTTCCAAATAGGAAAAGGAGTACGTCAAGGCTGTGTATTGTCACCCTGCTTGTTTAACTTATATGCAGAGTACATCATGAAAAACGCTGGGCTGGAGGAAGCACAAGCTGGAATCAAGATTGCCGGGAGAAATATCAATAACCTCAGATATGCAGATAACACCACCCTTATGGCAGAAAGTGAAGAGGAACTAAAGAGCCTCTTGATGAAGGTGAAAATGGAGAGCGAAAAAGTTGGCTTAAAGCTCAACATTGAGAAAACGAAGATCATGGCATCCGGTCCCATCACTTCATGGGAAATAGATGGGGAAACAGTGGAAACAGTGTCAGACTTTATTTTGGGGGGCTCCAAAATCACTGCAGATGGTGATTGCACCCATGAAATTAAAAGACGCTTACTCCTTGGAAGGAAAGTTATGACCAACCTAGATAGCATATTGAAAAGCAGAGACATGACTTTGCCAACAAAGATCTGTCTAGTCAAGGCTATGGTATGGATGTGAGAGTTGGACTATAAAGAAAGCCGAGCGCCAAAGAAATAATGCTTTTGAACTGTGGTGTTGGAGAAGACTCTTGAGAGTCCCTTGGACTGCAAGGAGATCCAACCAGTCCATCCTAAAGCAGATCACTCCTGGGTGTTCATTGGAAGGACTGATGTTGAAGCTGAAACTCCAATACTTTGGCCACCTCATGTGAAGAGCTGACTCCTTATAAAAGACCCTGATGCTGGGAAAGATTGAGGGCAGGAGGAGAAGGGGACTACAGAGGATGAGATGGTTGGATGGCATCACCAACTCAGTGAACATGGGTTTGGGTGGACTCCGGGAGTTGGTGATGGACAGGGAGGCCTGGCGTGCTGTGGTTCATGGGGTCACAGGAAGTCGGGCATGACTGAGCAACTGAACTGAACTGAACTGAATATACTTTGAGTAGCATCTGGCACATGGTAAGCTCTATGTAAGTGGTAAGTAATCATAAAATTAGTTCTTTGTTAAGCTGAATCTGTCTTGCTTCAAATCAACTTCTTATCATCATAACATAAATAACCCAATAGTCAACTTTTTGACCTTTTGAGGAAGGTACAGAGCATAATCTCAGCACATTTTGCATCATATATTTCATCTACTTCATGGGGACATTTGTTTCAAATTTTGAATTCTTTCTCTTTCTCCTGTTACCTAAACTTCTTCTATGTGCAGTCAGGCAGGCCATACCCATGACTATTACCAGCATTTATCAAAATATGTCCCGTGTAACACTAGTTCTGGTGAATATCAAGAGGAAATTCTGAAAAGAGAAGAAGTGGATATTCCACATTAGACTTGGAAAATTCTTGACTAAATCCATGTTGTGCTTAGTTGCTCAGTCGTGTCTGACTTTTTGTGACCCTATGGACTGTAGCCCACCAGGCTCCTCTGTCCATGGGGGGATTCTCCAGGCAATAATACTATAGTGGGTTGCCATGTCCTCCTCCAGGGGATCTTCCCACCCCAGGGATCCAACCCAGGTCTCCTGCACTGCAGGTGGATTCTTTACTGTCTGAGCCACCAAGAAAGCCCAAGAATACTGGAGTGGGTAGCCTGTCCCTTTACCAGAGGATCTTCCTGACCCAGGAATTGAAACGGGGTCTCCTGCATTGCAGACAGATTCTTTACCAGCTGAGCTACCAGGGAAGTCCATAAACCCATGTTACAAGGTATATTTTGCCAGGCTAAACTTTAACATGCTTATTATGTGCATTGAGAATCCCCAACAAAGACTATGTAACATGAAGTGTTTTTGCCTTCTTTACTGAGATCTTTGGGGACATTTCTCTGCCCAACATAATTGGGGAAACATTATTACCACTATTACTGACTCAGTGTTAAAGAATCTGCCTTCAATGCAAGAGCTACAGGAGATGCGGATTCAGTCTGTAAGTGAGGAATCTGCCATTTCCCTTGTAGTAGGAAATGGCAACCTACTCCAGTATTCTTGCCTGGGAAATCCCATGGACAGAGGAGCCCGGCAGGCTATAATGCATGGATTGTAAAGAGTCAGACACCTGAAGCAACTTAGCATGTAGGCATTCTGTACTTTGAATAACAATTTCCATTGCATAAGGCTTTGAAAAGGGAGAGCGTATGTTATCTGAAGTCCTGACGGGTTTGGGCTTAAGCAGAAAGTATTTTAGTTCATTTGTTTCCATGTTTGTTTTGGGATGATCTTTTCTAGTAATACTGCTCTCCTCCCTCGAATACCAGTGAGTTTTATATTCGTTGGACGACATCTGGGTCTTCCTACCTGAGGATTGTGGAGTTCAGTTCAGTTCAGTTGCTCAGTCATGTCCGATTCTTTGCGACCCCATGAATCGCAGCACGCCAGGCCTCCCTGTCCATCACCAACTCCCGGAGTTCACTCAGACTCACGTCCATCGAGTCAGTGATGCCATCCAGCCATCTCATCCTCTGTCGTCCCCTTCTTCTCCTGCCCCCAATCCCTCCCAGCATCAGAGTCTTTTCCAGTGAGTCAACTCTTCCCATGAGGTGGCCAAAGTACTGGAGTTTCAGCTTCAGTATCATTCCTTCCAAAGAAATCCCAGGACTGATCTCCTTCAGAATGGACTGGTTGGATCTCCTTGCAGTCCAAGGGACTCTCAAGAGTCTTCTCCAACACCACAGTTCAAAAGCATCAATTCTCCGGCGCTCAGCCTTCTTCACAGTCCAACTCTCACATCCATACATGATGACAGGAAAAACCATAGCCTTGACTAGACGAACCTTTGTTGTCAAAGTAATGTCTCTGCTTTTGAATATGCTATCTAGGTTGGTCATAACTTTCCTTTCAAGGAGTAAGCGTCTTTTAATTTCATGGCTGCACTCACCATCTGCAGTGATTTTGGAGCCCCCCAAAATAAAGTCTGACACTGTTTCCACTGTTTCCCCATCTATTTCCCATGAAGTGATGGGACTGGATGCCATGATCTTCGTTTTCTCAATGTTGAGCTTTAAGCCAACTTTTTCACTCTCCACTTTCATCAAAAGGCTTTTTAGTTCCTCTTCACTTTCTGCCATAAGGGTGGTGTCATCTGCATATCTGAGGTGATTGATATTTCTCCCGGCAATCTTGATTCCAGCTTGTGTTTCTTCCAGTCCAGCGTTTCTCATGATGTACTCTGCATAGAAGTTAAATAAGCAGGGTGACAATATACAGCCTTGACGTACTCCTTTTCCTATTTGGAACCAGTCTGTTGTTCCATGTCCAGTTCTAACTGTTGCTTCCTGACCTGCATACAGATTTCTCAAGAGGCAGTCAGGTGGTCTGGTATTCCCATCACTCAAGTATCACGAGATGCAGACAAAGCTAGGATGAAGCTACATGAACCCTCGGTGGTTTCCTCAACATTGGTGAAAGTATTAGTTTTTTATGCTGCATAACAAATTGCCACAAATTTAGTGCCTTAAAACAACATACGTTATTACTTCACTATTTCTATGTTCACAACTCTGGGCATGGCTTAACTGCATTCTCTGCTTTGGTGCAATCCAGTGGTTGGCTGGGGCTGAAGTTTCAACAGAGGCTCAATTAGGGAAGAATTCTCTTCCAAGCTCATTCACAGAGTTGGCAGAATTTATTTCCATTTAGAAATCATGGCAGTTTGCTTCTTCAAGGCCAGCTCGAGGGAGAGGCTTTACCCTTTTTGTTAAGATAGATTCTTAATAAAGAAATATAATCACAGGAGTGACATCTCATCACTTCTGCTTTGCTCTGTTGGTTAGAAGTAAGTCAGAGGTCCTGGACTTGTTCAAGGCAAGGAAATTATACAAGGTGTGCACTTTGGGGGATCGTCTTAGGGTGAGTCCATCAGAGTACATTTCTAAAAATTTTAGATATGCCTTTGTTTTCTTTGGTGAAGCCCAAATCTGATTAATTGATGGTTGCATTCTGGTTAATCCAGTTATTTTGTTGTTTCTATCAACTGATACATAATAGTTTTTATTCAAATTGTGTCCTCTTTCTGAATCTCTCTCATTTCTTCAATTAGATTTTAAAACTAAAAGGCAAGGATAGCATCTCTTAATACTATAAGTATGGATCTCACAGCTGGCTGTGGTAAGAGCTTGCTGCATGTATGAGTGAAGTTCAGTGAACCCATCCCTTCCTAGCTTGGTGATCTTGAGCAAATCACTTAATCACTGAATACCTCAATCTCTTTAAGTTTAAAATGAGGAGATGCTAGTTCATAGGGACATCCTGTCAAAGGGTGACTCAGACCCTATCACCCTCCTGCTTTATACCGTCAGTGTCTCCCCACACATGTAGAATGAAATTTACTTAGAATTCTTTAGCCTAGGTTTCCAGGCCCTTCATGGTCTGACCTCAGCCTCCCTCTCCGGCTCCATTTTCTGTCGCCCTTTCCCACTCAGTTTGCTGCATCCCATGAGCTTCTTCACAGTTCCTTAATTATACTCAGTCCCTTCCTGCCTCAGTGCCCTTGCATTTGCTGTTCTCAGCATGGATGTTCTTCTGTCAGATTTTTTCACCACTTTGACCACCCAGGACTCAACCCCAAAGCCAACAACTCTCAAAGGCCCCGCCAGCCCACCTCCGTATCCACTATGCATTTCTTTTCCCACCTTAATTTTCTTTGTACTAATTATCACTTCTACAACCGGTATGTTATTTGTATACATCTTTATTGTTTGTCTCTGATAACCAGCATGGAAGCTTCATAGAGGAAGGGCTTGGCTTTTTTCACCACTGTATCCTCAAATTCAGGTATACTTATTGAATAAAATAGTGTCATTTTTTATTGCAAAGCACAGTTACTGAGATATAATCTCAACCAGACAGAAAGAAAGGACACTGTGGAAAAAAAGTAGTAATAGTAAAATGTAATTTTCAGGTTAATTAAAACTGGAGTTCTAATCAGAACCGACAGACTCTAAATTCCAAATTCCTTTCTCCTAACCCTTGGTTATTATCTTTTGGTTTATTATTTCTTGGTGCCTATGGGAAAGAGAGATGTGTAGCAGTTTGCCTAGCTCCACATACCTATATACACACATATATATATGTATATATATAATTTAGTGCTTGGTACACATTAATAATGAATTGAAAAAAATCTGATGATATTGTTATTAGAAATTCATGAGGCAAAGAGATGGAACATTCCCATTAAAGCTATATTTTAAAAAAGTGTTCTTATTGATGGACATTCATTTATATTACCATAAGTTAATGTCACAGTTAATGGTATTTATTGAAATAAATTGAACCCATTATTTGGGCTATTTAGAGAAAGGATTCAAATAATTATTTTTAAATTTTTTTCAAAAGGATTGAAACAACTAATATCAGCTACCGTGCGTGTTTGTAAGGCATTGCCTACATTTTTGCATCCATTGGACATGGCTTTTAAGTGCAACTTTTGGCTACGTTGGAGGGAGAGCCGGGAGAAAACTGTCCCAACTCCTTGTCAGATACTGCCATCTGCTGGTAATTTTCTAACATGAAACTTTGGACTATACAAAACTATATTTCAGGACTCAAAATTCT
Source organism: Bubalus kerabau (assembly GCF_029407905.1). Lineage (NCBI taxonomy): Eukaryota > Metazoa > Chordata > Mammalia > Artiodactyla > Bovidae > Bubalus > Bubalus kerabau. The sequence goes on along the minus strand of NC_073643.1, from coordinate 33,597,837 downwards.
TGTTATTCATATTAATGTAAAACCTGGGACCCAAATGAGTTATGCTTGAATATTGTGTGTGTGCTTGAATATTAAGGTAATATAAATAAAATGTTAAGCTACCAAGACAACTGCGTGGTTTCTCTATGAAAGAAATGCCAATCTCTGGTGTTTGTTTTTTTTTTCCCATCTTAATAAAAAAATCATCATTATAATTTAAGCATCTTCATGGGGCTAAATCAGCAAATTAAAAGATCCCAGAGCCCCAGCCTCTCTACAGTTTCCTAGATTAGAGCTAAATTCGTTTAATTTTCTCAGTCAAGTGCCCATCACGGGGCTCCCTATTCGTTTCATGTGGAGATAATGAAAACTGACAAGTCTAAAATAAAAGGCTTGGCTTTGTTGAGCTAGATCCAGAGCCTGTTGGTAACTGTGGTCTTTAGGGTGTCCTAGGTTGCGTCTCCTCCTGGAGGTGTGTGTCCACGGTGTCTTAGCGCTTCGCTAATGTTCAGACCACGGGAATCACGTCAATCAACAGCAAAGGCAGCTGGCCGCTCCTGATTGGGGTCCACAGACCAGCATTGATGAGACAAAGCCAGGACTTGCCCCTTGGCCAAGCGGACTGTCCCGCCGTGAGGTGTACCCCAGTCAAAAGGGCTCCCACTTTCAGATCTTTCCTGAGTTAGAAGAACTTGGGCCAAGGTTAATGAAGTTGGACTAATATTTGTTATGCTCTCCCTTATGCTGTCTAGGTTAATCTGAATGTGCTTGGGTTTCAATTAACTGACATTTCTTGGGAAATTACATAGTATTGCCCCCTTGGAAGCAGACTTTGGGGTTAAACAGATATGCATCTCCACACACCTAGAGCCTTCATGTTTAGGTAACTTCAGGCAAGTTACTGCTGCTGGTGGTTCTCTGAGCCTGAATCTCCTAGTCAAGATTTCTTAAGTTCTTGTATAACTTTATATTTGGACCTATCGGGTTCCGTGTACACCCTTGAAAGTATATACATTGTGTGTGTGTATGTGATTGTGCTTCATCTGATTATATACATTTTTGTTCCCAGAGTGTCCCTAAGAGTAGCCTGTGACTTTTCCTATCTCCCTCTCTTCACCAATAGTTAAGACTTTCTGTGATACTGCTGTTAAATGAGGACTTTAATGGTTACACACCTTCTAGATGATTGTGGGGATAGTTTAAGGTAGGTAAATATCCTGGATAGAATGCCAGGTGCCTTTAAATATTACTTTAGATAAGGAGATCAGATCAGATCAAATCAGTCGCTCAGTCGTGTCCGACTCTCTGCGACCCCATGAATCGCAGCACTCCAGGCCTCCCTGTCCCTCACCAACTCCCGGAGTTCACTCAGACTCACGTCCATCGAGTCAGTGATGCCATCCAGCCATCTCATCCTCTGTCGTCCCCTTCTCCTCTTGCCCCCAATCCCTCCCAGCATCAGTCTTTTCCAATGAGTCAACTCTTCGCATGAGGTGGCCAAAGTACTGGAGTTTCAGCTTCAGCATCATTCCTTCCAAAGAAATCCCAGGACTGATCTCCTTCAGAATGGACTGGTTGGATCTCCTTGCAGTCCAAGGGACTCTCAAGAGTCTTCTCCAACACCACAGTTCAAAAGCATCAATTCTCGGCGCTCAGCCTTCTTCACAGTCCAACTCTCACATCCATACATGATCACAGGAAAAACCATAGCCTTGACTAGACGAACCTTTGTTGGCAAAGTAATGTCTCTGCTTTTGAATATGCTATCTAGGTTGGTCATAACTTTTCTTCCAAGGAGTAAGCATCTTTTAATTTCATGGCTGCAGTCACCATCTGTAGTGATTTTGGAGCCCAGAAAAATAAAGTCTGACACTGTTTCCACTGTTTCCCCATCTATTTCCCATAAAGTGATGGGACCATCTGCCATGATCTTCATTTTCTGAATGTTGAGCTTTAAGCCAACTTTTTCACTCTCCACTTTCACTTTCATCAAGAGGCGTTTTAGTTCCTCTTCACTTTCTGCCATAAGGGTGGTGTCATCTGCATATCTGAGGTGATTGATATTTCTCCCGGCAATCTTGATTCCAGCTTGTGTTTCTTCCAGTCCAGCGTTTCTCATGATGTACTCTGCATATAAGTTAAGTAAACAGGGTGACAATATACAGCCTTGATGTACTCCTTTTCCTATTTGGAACCAGTCTGTTGTTCCATGTCCAGCTCTAACTGTTGGCTTCCTGACCTGCATACAAATTTCTCAAGAGGCAGATCAGGTGGTCTGGTATTCCCATCTCTTTCAGAATTTTGCACAGTTTATTGTGATCCACAGAGTCAAAGGAGATCAGAACAGGGATTAAAACTATAGTTAAAAATGAGAGCCAGAGTGAATGTCATTTGTATTAGCACTTATTTTGAGTCAGTTAATGATTGGCAGCATTCTCTCATGTGGCCACATGGTACCTCCTGTAACTGCTCTGATGATGTTACTGCCATATCATAACTGGGCCTGATTTGACTGAAGGCAGCTGAACTGCCTTTGATGAGGTTAATTTTTTTTTTTTTTTTTGAAACCAGCTATCCTAGCTTCCCTGCAAAAGGAAGTGCTTCTATGTCAAATAGAGGGCTTCCAGATCACTGAAAGGATTTGTAAAGTGCATCTTCCATTATGTGATTAGTGAGGAAATCAAATAACGCTGATGTAGATGCTTAATAAATATTACTTCCTGTCCCGGTTTCAGAGAAGGCGGTGGCACCCCACTCCAGTACTCTTGCCTGGAAAATCCCATGGACGGAGGAGCCTGGTAGGCTGCAGTCCATGGGGTTGCTAGGAGTTGGACACGACTGAGCGACTTCACTTTCTCTTTTCACCTTCATGCATTGGAGAAGGAAGTGGCAACCCACTGCAGTGTTCTTGCCTGGAGAATCCCAGGGACGGGGGAGCCTGGTGGGCTGCCATCTATGGGGTCGCACAGAGTCAGACACGACTGAAGCAACTTAGCAGCATCCTGGTTTAGGAAAAACACAGCTTAATAAAAGGAATTCAGCCTCCACAATTTAATCAGGTTTTACTTGATGGCCTGTGTTGTCCAAAGTTATGTTTCATTATTCAGTAAAAGAAAGTGTAATACAGTGAAAAATGTATTGATTTGGATCTAGAAAACTTGATTTTAAATTTCACTTTTTAGGAACTTCCCTGGCAGTCCAGTGGTTAAGACTCTGCAGTTCTACTGCAGGGGGCACAGTTTTGATATCTTGTCAGGGAAGTAAGCTCCCACATGACGTGTGGTACTGCCAAAAATTTTTTTACTGTTTTGGAGAAGATCTTGGAGTATAATTGGTGAATTAACAGGTTGCCTAAGACTCCAGTTATTCAGCTTTATAGGTGAGTTTTTAAAATTAATCTTTGGGTTTTAGTTTAAAAATAAATTAATTTGACAGAAATAGCATTAGTCTTATTCCACTTTTCCCTATATTACTTTAATAAAGATTAGGTTGAGGTGTAATTACTGCAATTTACATTGAAATTCTAATTTATTTTCCAGAATAAAGTGTAGTAGATAATACTTTTAGTGTATTTCAGAATAGCAAAGATTAAATAATATTGAGATGATTTCTCATAAAATCAAGATTTTAATCCCTGAGTTGTGGAGGGATTGAAATAACCAATGCACACAGAGTCACTCAACAGATGATATTTGGATTTGCAGAGTCAGAAAGTCCCTGCCCTCCCAGTGCTTACATTCCTGTGGAAAGAGATGGAAGTGTATAAAATGCCAGCCAGAATGTCTACTTGAAGCATCAAGAGCATTTATCAAGCGGCTCCAGACTCTGGGGGCATTAATTCCTCACACTTCTGGCTGAGCAGCTCCTACAGAGTCAGAGGTGGGCTGACGCACAAAGAGGAAGGAGAGACTGGGAGCTTGGGGCACAATGCTGTGAACACAGGTGAATCTGAATTTACAGGAGTGTCCACTGCAGCTGGGGCCAAAGGCACTACATGGCCAAGGGAATGGAAAGCAGAGTATGATAGGTTTCTGCTACATGGAGACAGATTTAAAGAGTTCCATGCAGAGGGAACATTAATATGTCATGAATCAGGAAAAAATATGTATTTAGGGTGCAGTGGGAAAGGAAGGGAGGGGTGGAAGACCCTGCTCTTCCAACCTGTTCTTTCTCTTGTCTGGAATGCTCTTCCCTCAGATGTCCATGACTGCCCCTCGTGTTCACTGAGGTGTGTCCTAGCCTTACCTAAAACTGCCTGCCTTAATCCGGCCTCATCACTGTCTTCTTCCTTTGCTCATGTAATGGGTTGAATGGCGGCTCCAGAAAAATACGGCTACATCTTAATCTCTGGAAGCTATGAATGTGACTGATTTTGGAAGAAGAATTTTTGCAGATGTTGTTAAGGTAAGGATCTTGAGATGAGCCCATCCTGGATTGTTGAGGTGGGCCCTAAATCCAAAGAAAAGTGTCCTCAAAAAAGACACACAGAAAAGAAAAGGTGATGTGAAAATGGAGGCAGAGATAGGAGTTAGTGTGACCACAAGCCAAGGGATGCCTGGCGCTCCCAAAAGCTGGAAGAGACTAAGAAGTATCCTCCCTAGAGCCTTTGCAGGGAGCCCAGCCCTCCCAGAACTTTAATTTTGGACTTCTGGCTTCCAGAACTGTAGGAAAATGAATTTATCTTGTAAACCACCTGGCTTGTGGACCTTATATTCCTGCCAAATCATGTGACTCATTTGTGACTTGTTTATTGTCTAGCTCTTTCTGCTAGATCACAAGTTTTATGGGGATAGGGACTTTGTCTCATTCACTGCTCTGTCCCCAAGCCCCTTGCCCACTGATTCTGTCTTATGAAGTTGCCCCGTTGAATACAGATGACTTGAAGCCATTGTCTTCTCCTTGCCTTGGTTCACAACAAGGATACCTGTGCTTCTACTTTGTCAGTTCAGTTCAGTTCAGTCGCTCAGTCATGTCTGACTCTTTGTGACCCCATGGACTGCAGCACGCCAGGCTTCCCTGTCCATTACCAACTCCCAGAGCTTACTCAAACTCATGTCCATTGAGCTGGTGATGCCGTCCAACCATCTCGTCCTCTGCTGCTCCCTTGTCCTTTTGCCCTTGATCTTTCCCAGCATCAGGGTCTTTTCTATTGAGTCAGCTCTTTGCATCAGGTGGCCAAAGTATTGGCACTTCAGCTTAAGCATCAGTCCTTCCAGTGATTATTCGAAGTTGATTCCCTTTAGGATTGACTGGTTTGATCTCCTTGCAGTCCAAGGGGCTCTCAAGAGTCTTATCCAGCACCACAGTTCAAAAGCATCAGTTCTTCTACACTCAGCTTCTTTATGGTCCAGCTCTCACATCCACACATGACTACTGGAAAAACCATAGCACTGAGCTAATCCAGTGAATTATCCCCTGGAGCTGGTGGAAAAAAAAAAGGAAAGAGTTTGAGGTTATCAGAATTGAGATGCTCTGAGGAAGGACACTTCCCATCTGCTTCTGGCTTCTCTGTAGAGTATGGAGCTGTTCTGGGGTTGCCAGAAAGAACTGGAGGCTGGAACTAGCTGCTGCATTGGGCTGAAAGGCTGGGGCAACTTTGACAAGAACACTAAGCAAAGAGAGAGAAGGAAATCCCTACTCCAGCAAAGCCTACTGTCTTCTCAGTTCCTCCTGCCTTCAGAGCTCCCTGTAAGCTTCTTGTTAACAGAATCCAGCAGGAAGCCACCTGATGGAAGCATCTGGAAAAGGCTTAGCCAGAGGGCATAATGTAAAGAAAAGAATTTGGAGCTCAGACATAATGGCTTAATACCTAGCATAAATGGTGATCGTGTGCTTTTTGGCAGGGCATCAAAACACATAACGAGGATTCATCCTTTGCAGCCCACACATTTTTATTAATTATTTAATTAACTGTGCACAATACGTTTGCCTAATATCTTTCTTCCTTACTAGACTTCAAACTCTATGAAGGAGTCTACTTTTTTCCCCCCTCCTTGAGAATTCCCAGGGGTCTGGACTAATGACTGTCATTGAGTTGGCATTTCTAAAAAAGTTGTTAACTGCCTGACTGCTTTTCTGGGTTTTTATCTCACTTGATTTAATGTTTCTGAAGGACTATGCTATCCTTTATGTTATAATGAAAAGCCTTCTTTCCTTGTGTAAATATGACATAATCCTTACTTTTCAGTGCTGTTATCCCAGAGGCAGGGTGGTGAATGAAAGGGGAAAGTTGGCAGACAGCTGCTCTGAAGTCTCAGTTACCTCACTGAGCTGTCTGCACCAGACCAATTATTGTCAAATCTCCAATATCTGTTTCTATTTGTTTCATGTTGACATAATCATGAGCTCCTTCAAGCAGACTTTGGAAATTCCTTTATGTTCTATCTTTCTGAAAACCGATCATTTTCCCACTGAATAATGTGAATATGATTTAGTACATGATTCTTAGCCAGGGATGACTTTGACCCCAGGGGGCTTTAGCAATGTCTGGAAACATTTTTGGTTATCATAAATGGGGATGATACTGGCATCTTACAGGGAAGCCAGGGAAGCTGCAAAACATCCTGAAATGCATAGGACAGCCCCCACAGTAGAGAATCTTCTGGTCCAGCATGTCAGTAGTGTTAATCAAGAAATCCCAGTCTACTTTAAAATATATTTTTTACTCATTGCTCCATGAAAGAAAATACAACATGGAGGAAAAACATAGATTTGGAAATCCAAAAGAGTTGATTTTAAACTTCACTTCCTCCTCAAACCAGCGCTATGATCTTAGGGGATTAACAGGTTGCTAGAGACTTCAGTTCCATGTCTGAAATGGCAGTAACTAAATCCTGGTTTGTTATGAGGTGGGTTGCACAAATTAACCAATGTGCTGTGCCTGACACACAGGATGCATGCATGCTCCGTTGCTCAGTCATGTCCGACTCTTTGCAACCCCATGGACTGTAGCACTCCAGGCTCCTCTGTCCATGGGATTTCCCAGGCAAGAATACTGGAGTGGATTGCCATTTCCTTCTCCAAAGGATCTTCCTGAGCCAGGGATTGAACCCGTGGCTCCTGAATTGCGGAGGAACCCCTCAATAAATAGTAACTGGATGTATGAAGAAAGCATATATGTTTGAATGCATTTATTCTACTGTAAATGTACTTCTTTAACTTCTTAATTGCTTTCCCCCCTCAGGGAATAGAAATCTGCAAAACTACATAAAACACACATTTCCCAGAGCAAATTTTTTATTAATGATGTTTACTCGAACAAGAAACTTGGTCTACACAGCCTAAGTTATTCCCAGGTTTTAATTGGAGTAACCACATTCCTCAAAGCAATAATCTCTTAAGCATCAGAATGAAAAGAGGCCAAAGTATGAATGTATGGGGAACAATGAAACAAATGTTTGAAATTGAGACATATCAATCCCATAGCTAGGCAACACTTTCAAAGATTTTTAATTCTTAAAAGCCAACAACAGAATAACAGTTAGTTTTAGGCTTAACAAAACCAAAAAAGAAAAAAGTTCATTTAAAACATTAATCCTTTTTATGAAAGATCATCTTAATAATAAAAAATGTCCATTTAGCCATACCACAAATTATTTGGATTTTTTTCTCTATATATAGCTTGCTGTAGAGAATAGATTTATCAAAGTCTGTTTTTCTATTAAAACAATGTGAGTTCATTCTAAAAAACACCTAGAAAATATGAGAGTAAAAAGAAGAGTATGGTAACAATGACCCATAATCCAGTAATGTAGAAGGAGATCCTCCTAACATTTCAGCATATTTCCCTTCTTTTCATTAAATGAAAATTTTGGGGTCTGGCTAATGCTCCAGATTCTTACTAGACTCAGTAAGCTCTTGGGGATCTGTATTTTTAGCACTTTACACCATGTCTGACACTTTTGGAGGGCATTTCTTCCCCCAGATATTTGTTACTTGGTTGAATATGTCCTTAATTAAATACATGTATTTTCAAATTTTTTGGTTGTGCTGGCTCTTCCTTGCTGCTTAGGCTTTTCTCTAGTTGCTGTGTGTGGGGGCTAACCTCTAGTTGCAATGCTCTCATTGTGGTGGCTTCTCTTGTTGCAAAGCACAGGCTCGAAAGCATATGGGCTTCAGAAGTTGCAGCGCTAGCACTCAGGCGTGGCTCCCGGGCTCTAGAGCACAGACTCAGTGGTTGTGGTGCGAGGTCTCAGTTGCCCTGAGGGATATTCCCAGACCAGGGATCAAATCAGAGTCTCCCACATTGACAGGTGTACTCTTTTACCCCTGAGCCACGAGGGAAGCCCAAGTATATATATTAAGCAATAAAATTCTCTGAAAATAGCACACCACCAAAGACTTAAAATCACATGAATTTTAATAACTGCTTATGTATTAAGTTGCACTGTATAGAATGGTCTGTACTACACCATTTTTTTTTTAACCTAACTGTGGTAGCTTAATTATAGTCTGTATGATATACATGCTTTTTGAAGTCTGAAAGTGAATAGTATCCCTCTTTATGTCACACCCAAAGCTTGAGTAAGAGCTTTACAGAAGGAAGATGCTTAAATATTGAACTCTGTATCATGCATGTCGGTGTGTGCTTTGAGTACCCCTAAAGCCTTTCCTTGCATGAAAATAATAATTTCTTAAAGTCTTTTTATTATATGATTCTGTTGATGTGAAATACCCAGAGTAGACAAATCCATAGAGACATGAAGAAGGTTAGTGGTTGCCAGGGGTTGGAGGGAGGTACCTTGCTTTTGCTCCCAGCACCTCAGAAATTGGTTTTTGGTCTTTTTGTATCTGATTGTTCATAATTGCCCCAACTGTGTATGTGGACAGTTATTTTTAGTCCTGTAGACTTAAAAAATATTCACAACGTAAACGTTGAGAGTTATGTTTTATTTGGTGAGAGTTTGTAGGACCTCAAGCCAGGAGGCAGCATCTCAAATAACAATGAGAGAGCTGCTCCGAGGAGGTGGGGGTGGGGGCCGAGGTGGGGACCAGGTTTTATAGCAGTTTTGTGACAAAGGGCAGGTAGTCTGAACATGAAAAGGTTATTGTTAATTAGAGGAGAACCAGATATCTCAAGGAATTTAACACTTTTCTTTGTATGGGAAGACACAAGAGTCTGGGCACACTGAAGTCATCCCTTTGATATGCACCTCACCTATCTGAGGCCAGTATTCTGTGTTTTCACATCCTGATCTTCCTCGGGGCTCACCATAGAGAGTGGCTGCAGGGTTTGACGGCTAGATGGGAGGTATTCTTTTCCTTCCTTAGTTTTCTCAGGGCTCTCTGGCTCAGGTTGGAGGGCTGCAATCACTGATAACAATGACATCCTTCTTTACTGATTTGACAGGAAATACTCCATTTCTCAGTCCCTTTAGATTCTTTATATAGTTGCTGGAGGAGACTTTTGTCCAGGTTGCAGGCACTCCGATAAAGGGTTCTGGGTTCCAGCCTATTTCAGTAGGATCTAGTACTTCCTTAGGTAGTCATGATGGTTAAGTTTATAAAGTGCTTAGAGCTGAGCCTGACACACAGTAAGTGCCTTTTATAAAGATTTCACTGTTTTAATCATTGCTGTCATTATCATGATCATAGTGTCTATTTGTAAAATCCAGAGGAAGGACCTGATCTGCCAAGTGTAGGTCAGTGAATTCATTTGGTGCTGGAGTGGGCAAGCCCACCAAAAGCAATTCTCACAAAGACTGAAGTTGTTACCAGAGGATGGGAATGAGGGAGCTGGGCAGACATGAACACTCACTAGCTACCCAGTAGCCTACCCCTGCTTCAGAGAGTGTCCAAATCCCTACTCTGTCCATTGCAGTGAAAAGAAGGAAAAAAAAAAAAAGACGAATGAGTTCTTCTTTTCTTTCCTGAGAAAAAAGAAGGAAACCGTGAGCAGGCCTGGTCACTCCTAGTTTTTAACTTTAACTGTTCCTAATCTGTGGCCTGTAACTAAATTTGCTTTTCTGCCCCTAACTCTGCATGAACTACATTTTGCACCTATTATCCTTTGACTCGATGCTAATTACATCCTGTATCTGGTGCTCTCCTTTACAACACTCTCTTCACAGACCACCCCTCTAGTTTTTCTCTTTTTGCATTACAGAAAGAAGGTGGCAGCAGGGCCACCAGACTCAATTATTGGGTAACTGACACCATCCTATGACTGTTTTTGAAACAATGCAAGAAGAAGAAGGTGTAAAGAACAAAGGTGTAAGGAAGATCCTTACACACCACAGACCCCTAACTGCAAGCCCTCCTCTTTATATAAGCCCCTAGACTCCTCATGGAAAGGTGGGGGCAGATCTGGAGACACGTGCGCCACACACCCCCAACAATTCTTTGCTGGCTGAGAATTAAAGCCACCTTTCTATATCCTGTATTTCCTCCAGATTCTGTCTCCGTGTTTTTTATTTGGCTTCAGTGGGCAGAGAAAGCCAAGGCTTTGGCCGGCAACATGTCTGGTATAAATACAATCCACGTGTCCAGTGGAAATTAGCACTGTTTGTTCCCTAAGTGCCAAGCCCAGTTTTAAGTCTCTTGTGTTTACTATGTCATTTGTTCTTCCAGAGACCCCGTATGCTAAAGTTTCATTATTATTAGAAATGAGGGAGGTGAAGGAACTTGCCTGTTATTGCCAGGCCAAGGTTCAGGCAACCTGTCTCCAAAACTGAATTCTCAGCCATTCAGCTCTGTTGTCTTCTGCTTTAGAGCCATTAAAAACAAGTAATGGAAAGATAAGAAAGAAGTTGGGCAATTTGCACAGGTGGCATTTGTATTGGATTTTAAAAAAAGAACTTGTTTCTTTAAGAGTACAGGTATGAAACAGGTTCTGCCTTCAAGGCAATGTTGGAATGAGCAGCAAACTCCTGAAATCAAGTTCTGTTTGCAGTCCTATTGTGAAGAAAAAAATGTTTGTCAGCTTGAATAAATAGTTGTACTTTTTCTACTTTTGAATCCCTCCGTCCTATTGAAAAACATTGAGAGATTTGGAGTAAGGAATCTTTAAGGAAACCCCAGATTCAAAATTGTCACATGTTTGTGATCTCTAAGCAGGGGACTTTTACGAACAGGCTTAACCGAAAGCCCTCTGGTTAAGCAAACAGGTCATTTCCTGGACAATGGAAGGATAAACAGGACCCCGAGGCAGGGATGAGTGAATTGTTTTCCATTGTTGAGTCTCGCTCAAAGCACCTCTGGGTGAGAAACAGTTTTCAAGACAAAGGAAGTGCCACAGCTGGCAGTTAAATAAAGCAGAAATGTGCTTGTTTTGGCCATCCCTTTCTACTGGATAAAGAAGGAAACCAATAGTCTTTCAATAAGCAAATAAGTAGGACTGGACCCATTCCTGCATGTGACAAAAGAGAGGGTCTGCTTTATATTTTGAGAACTGAAATAAATTGAAGTCAAACAGATTATTTAATGACAGAGTAAAGAAGAACAGCTGTGGAAAATATTTAGAAGATGAGGCACAGAGAATCACACACACAGCTATCATTACAACTTAGACCAAAAAGCGGTGCCAGGATATCAGACAGTTTTCCTTTTTAAAAGGCTTGTTTCCCTGAAAGTGAAAAACAAAAAACAAAAAACAAAAAACTTTGTGATTTAAATTATGCAATTAATAAATGCCACATATGAAATATTCAAATAGCTAAGATATGTGGTATCAGTTCAGTTCAGTCGCTCAGTCGTGTCCGACTCTTTGCGACCCCATGAATCGCAGCACGCCAGGCCTTCCTGTCCATCACCAACTCCCGGAGTTCACTCAGTCTCATGTCCATCAAGTCAGTGATGCCATCCAGCCATCTCATCCCCCGTCATCCCCTTCTCCTCCTGCCCCCAATCCCTCCCAGCATCAGTCTTTTTCCAATGAGTCAACTCTTCCCATGAGGTGGCCAAAGTATTGGAGTTTCAGCTTTAGCATCAGTCCTTCCAAAGAACACCCAGGACCGATCTCCTTTAGGATGAACTGGTTGGATCTCCTTGCAGTCCAAGGGACTCGCAAGAGTCTTCTCCAACACCACAGTTCAAAAGCATCAATTCTTTGGCGCTCAGCTTTCTTCACAGTCCAACTCTCACATCCATACATGACCACAGGAAAAACCATAGCCTTGACTAGACGGACCTTTGTTGGCAAAGTCGTGTCTCTGCTTTTCAATATGCTATCTAGGTTGGTCATAACTTTCCTTCCAAGGAGTAAGCGTCTTTTAATTTCATGGCTGCATTCACCATCTGCAGTAATTTTGGAGCCCAGAAAAATAAAGTCTGACACTGTTTCCACTGTTTGCCCATCTATTTCCCATGAAGTGATGGGACCAGATGCCATGATCTTCGTTTTCTGAATGTTGAGCTTTAAGCCAACTCTTTCACTCTCCTCTTTCACTTTCATCAAGAGGCTTTTGAGTTCCTCTTCACTTTCTGCCATAAGGGTGGTGTCATGTGCATATCTCAGGTTACTGATATTTCTCCTGGCAATCTTGATTCCAGCTTGTGCTTCTTCCAGCCCAGCGTTTCTCATGATGTACTCTGCATATAAGTTAAATAAGCAGGGTGACAATATACAGCCTTGATGTACTCCTTTTCCTATTTGGAACCAGTCTGTTGTTCCATGTCCAGTTCTAACTGTTGCATACCTGGCACTTTTTGAGTACCTGCTATGGACCAAATAATATTGTAAGTGATTTAATTGATCCAGTTCTCTGAATTCTATGGAAATGCTTGTTATCACTAATCCCACTTTAGCAAATGGGGCAATTGATGTCCTGAGCTGAAAGTTGCCTGGGATAAGATCATCCAGCATCTCAGCTGGACCCAGGCAGTTGGAGTCAAAGCTAAGTCAAAGCAACTGCTGGAGCGCCCTGAAGTCTTGTAGAGGTTGTTTTAATGAAAACAGTAGAAGGGCCACAGGTCTGTTCCCGCCTGCCCCTCACCCACCCACCCCACCTGCAATCCCATCATGGCCCAGGGGTAAGGTGACCAGTGCTTCCTTATTTGCCTGAAACTTTCCCAGTTTTGGAACCAAGTCTTGTTTTCCAGGAACCAGCACACTGGAATAGTTGTTTACCTCACCCAGAAGGCGCATCACAGATAACATGAATGCATAAATGTACTTCCATAAATTTGTTTGCAAACACACACACATACACACACATAAACACGCCTCTGTGACTTTTCTCCTGTCTCAATGTATTAAGCAGTCCTTTTCTCTGCCTGTCTTCTTGGTGATTGCATGTGCATTGATTGTAAAGTTGAACCGTCACTCACATAACCACCCCCTCTGAATGCTCTCCTGGGGCCACAAAGAGTTGGGGATGACTTAGTAACTAAACAACTGAATGCTCTGTTAAAGAAAAAAAGTATTATAAATGAAGAGGAATAATGCTGATATTTGAGGAGGAAGTCAACACTTTAAAGAGAAAAAACTGAGGAGAGATAGAAAGACTATGGGGAAAAAATTCCCAAGAAGCATAAACAAGAAAAAGTGCTTTGGAAGTTAATGAGAATAATTTTATTTTCAGAGGAAGGAAAGTCTCAGTGGATGAATGTCAGGAGGTCAGGGATCTGGTCCTGGGTCCACCCTTGGAGAGCTGTGTGACTGTGGATGGAACTCTGCACCTCAGTTCCACATCTGTGAAACGGGATCAGAAGCGCTGCCCAGTGCTTGAGAGAAGGCCTGTGAGGACCACGTGAGTATAAAGTACAACTATTTTTATTAGTAGTATCCTAGTTAAAGTACCAGCCGACGCATTTACTGTGCTCACTGGACTATGTTTCAGGGATCACAGGGTGATGTAAAGAGTTTAAATTGTTGATTCTCACACGTTTAAGATTCACCCAGGGAGGGAGTTGGAAAATGAAAATCAGGAGCCCCACCCAAGAATTATTGAATTAGATTTTCCAGAAGTGGAATCTGCATGTTTGTCATTTTAATGAGTTGTTGACTCAGGGAATTCTGATACAAACCATCCAGATTCATAAGCAGCGGGCTAGATTGCCACAGAACAACAGGGGGCGCTATTTGCTTGCTCTGCAACGCGAATGGCATCTGCTGACCCTGTGCGGTGCCCCACATGGGCTAACCTGGCTCTATGACAATCAGGCCCCAGAACAGCTTGACCCTTTATTAAGAGCAGAGAATGGGCCATATAGCAACCATCATGCATTAGAACTTTTCACATACATTGTCTTTTCCTTCAGTTAAAAATTTCTGTTGAGGTGGATTGACATAGAAGCAACAATTTCAAAGTCTAAATTCAGTGGCATTTAGTACATACACAGTGTTGTGCAACTGCCGCCACTGTCTGGTACCACTTATATGTTATTTAATCATCACAACATTCTGAATGGTCAGCCCTTTGTTATCTGCATTTTCAGGTGGCAGAAGAAGACTTAGAAAACCATTAGTAACTTGTTGGAGATTGGACAGTTAATGAGGAATGAAGCTGGGATTCAGATTCAGGTGAGTGAACTAAAGCCCTTTCAAATGCATAAATGCAGGGAGGGACCCCAGGGTTCCCTGTTTTCCTGGAAAATATGGAAACAGAACTTAAGATATTGCAGTGTTAATTTCAGCACTTTAGTTTAAATGAACCAATAATGTGTACCCCTCCCTACCTGTTTTCATTTCCCATCTTCAGTCAGTTGCCATACTTTCTTAAGGACATATTCTCCATGGATGCCCAGTCACAAGTTTAAATTTACTCACAAGGTAAATCAACAACTTTACCTTGTTATATACTCTCAGGAAAAGAAAGGGAGCATTTTCAGACTATAGGTAAACCCACAGAGAGTAACATGTAAAAAGATGTGTCTTCATGCATTGGATCCATAGAATCAAAGCATGTTCAGTCCTGGTCTGCATATTAAAGTGGAACAAACCCACTTTCAAATACAACAACCATGTAATTTATCCACTAACTGGGACATTTTCAAAAGAATATTGGACCAGACACTAGAACAACAGGGCTGTCCAAGACAAATGAGGCTATAGGAATCTCTTACAAGAAGACTGAAAAGCCGTCACTCCCTCAGCAAAGTCCCAAAGCAGGAGAGGAACAACCTATGTTGAGGAATAAAGAAGAAAGAAACACTTAGAAAACAGTAAAACTCAACTAGGAAAAATAAAGCCGAATGAAAAATCTATGAAAATTTAAAGTTACTTGACTGCAAAACAGTAGGGGGGAAAGGCATGAAAAGTAAGAAAGTACACAAGAAAATACAGAGCTGACTAAGCCAAATGAATCTCACATCCAGCACCCATAAAACGAGCAGAAACAAAACTTCAGTCAGAGACAGTACCAGACCAATTAAGTCCAACGAAAACAACTTTAAAAGAAAAAGAAAATTCATCCTGAAGCTGGAGCAGCATCTAAATGGAAATCAGATGACTTGGGAGAAGACAAGCCAGCAAATGACTCATAAAAATACCCCTTGAAAAGGAAAGTTAACAGAAAAACAGAAACATCCAAGTAATATGAATTCTACTAGTTCAGGATCTGGTCCAGCAGAAAGTTTCTGTGGCCTATGGAATCTCAGACACAGGACAGAATTGCCAGCCTTGCTTCCAGCCCAACTCACTGCGTTGGATTGGAAAGGTTAGGCAGCTGGCTGGGGGGAGTGTGTAGTGTGTGTGTATGTAGAGGCAGCTAGCTGGGGGAAATGTGTACTGTGTGTGTGTGTGTGTGTGTGTGTGTGTATCCAGAAGCAGCTAGCTGGGGGAAATGTGTGTGTGTGTGTGTGTGTGTGTGTAGAGCTGAGTAATATAAATGTGGAGCTTTCCAAAATTCAGCAAATCAGTTACCTAACTCCCAGCCTCCCTGAGTCCATCTCAGTCCTTCTGCCTGCCAGACCCTTCTTCCTGGGCCCCTAAGGTGTTAAGGGCCTGCATGGACTTAGAGTAAATAGCACCTGCTTCTTGACTGCAGATGTTACAAGTAGCACAGATGGACTGAGACTGCACTCAGCACAGTTAATAAGGAAGGAAGGAAATGCAGAAGGGCGACTGCTTTATTGAGCACAGCAACAGATCTGCACCATTTTGAGAGAACCTTTGCTTGCCTGGTGTTGCAGTGTTCTGTTGTGTATGTTCAGATTGTGATGGATTTCCCCATTTCATATTGGATGACTGAAAGAGCAAGGACTTGGGAATTTTAAATGCATGGCCTCAAAGCTTAGTTTTTTCCTGTAGTATAGCGGAGTGACCTTGGGCATATATGTATGTACCTTTAGCTCTCCTGGTCTTAGTTTTTTTGTCTGTAGACCAGAGAAAAATATCTTGTCTTATTACCTGTATAGTTCAAGATCCCCATCAGGAATTCCCAGGGGATTGATTCATCTATACCCAGTGTGTGTTCACAATGAAAGTCGTTCTTTCTTCTTGCCCATAGTAGGACAGAAATGGTGAAGGATACAGAAGACTCAAGTTCTTAGTCAACAGTAATTAGCAGCCACGTCTGGACTGAGATCCAGGGCTATTGCTTTTCCCTCCCAGCACAGATACTGTTCTCAGCCTGCTCCGCCTCCCTGTGCCCACCTCCGTGTTCCCCTGCACCTGGGGTAGAACAAGAGCTCCCGATTCAAGTGAAGGAATGGCCCTGCCCTTCCCCTTTGGACTTGTCCACAGCAGTGGCAATGATTCCACGTATAGCAAGACAAACCTGTAAATGCAGCATGAAAGACAGGTTAATGTGCCCCAGAGGCAGACTCTAATCTGTGAAGGTCAGGAGTCATGGACAAATGGCCCCTGATCTCTGTCCTGCTTCCTCCAAGGTTCCCCAGTGTGATGGAGCCCCTTGGCCTGGAGCACTCACCCACGTCTTCAAGGCCTATTATCAGCTTGTCTCACTTCCCCCTTATTTTCTCCCCCTGCTTCCTGGCTTCCACATAAACCACCTGCTCCAGAGTCCTTATCTCAGGTCCTGGTTTGGGAAAACCCAGCCAAGGCGGCATTGATTTCTCTCTCTTAGGCTTTGCTTTCTGCGTTCTGCTCTCAGAGCTGCAAATATCTCAACCCAAGGAAAGCATCATCATAAGGGCTCCATTTGCTGAGCACCGACCATGTGCTTAGCAAGGTGCAGAGGAGGGAAAAAGTGTAACTGCAAAGAAACTTTTTTTCTAATGGTGCTGGCATAAGTGTTCTACCTTCTTCCTCATACTGAGAGCAAAGGGTATGGTGAGCACACCTGAGATGTTTGTACTCGTGTTAAACAGTGGATGTATGTCTCAGGTTTTGTGGCTGCTCCGCCATGTGAGGAGGCGAAGGTCCTCTGTGAGATGGCTTCTTGTAGAGCAGACACTCTTTATGGGTGTCTGAAAATACAGACACAGGTTCAGTATTCACTTAAGGTGGGTCACGAGAAGCTAGAAACACAAACATTCAGGAAGAGGTTATAGGTGGCCGAGAGAAAGAAAAAGTGGATGAGGCTGGGGGTGGGGCGATGGGAGCTGGGAGGCGGTTACCCCCAGCAAAACACATCTGGTGACAGATTTCCATGGCGGATGTTTAATAAAACTTAAAGAACAGGTACGTTTACTCGGCAGCTGCCTTTTGCTGGGAGGTGGATCCCTTCTGCTCCCCCCAGTTTTTACTGGACATGAGCCACAGAGTTGCCCTGTGTGGGGGACAAGTGACAAAATATTCCATATTTCTTTCAACTTGGGACAGAGAAAGGAAAACAGTAGCCAAAGACCAGTCACAGTTCATTGGAAACAGGGAACCAGAGTAAGAAACTACTACCAGAAAAGTGACCTCTTCCTCCCACTTAAAAAGAGTCCAGGGAAGATAGACTTAATTTCACAGTGTAGATGGGAAGGTGGACTTGAGCCAGTTTTTGTTTTTTTTTTTTTAATAATTAGGGAGAAAAAGAGCTATGTCTTGGGGTTTGGGTTTCACCAACGGCAGATTTACAAATTCATTATCTCACGTATTTCTCAGTGATTAAATGGTAATACACATTTGAAGGATGAGGATACTGAAGTTCAGCGGTGGTGAAAGTGACTCATGTGAGATCTCCAAGGTGAGATTTCAACCCAGCCCTGACTTTGAAGCCATACATCCTGGACTTGAATTATGTTAGACTAGAAAGGAATTCATATCTCACTCAGATCTGCCTGTCCCCTTTCGGATTGTGCTTTTTATTTTTTATTTTTTTTTCAGATTGTGCTTTTTAAAAGCCAGTTTCATATGTTTTTCACATTGGCTAGAAGTATATGATAAAAATCTTAAAGATTTATGAAATTCCCTCTTCTCTCTTATTACCCTCTAATCATCATGGAAGAAATTAGTTCTTCATTTCACATTTTATTCATCTTCAAAATCCTGCATGGGTCATACACACACAAGCACACAAAGCAGGGTCTGCCTGGGGGAGCAAAACCTGAATACATGTCACTGCATTTCTGCTGCATTTCTGTTGCTGATCATTATATAGTATGGATTGTATTAGAAGCTACATGTGGCACCATGGACTGTGGCTTTCCATGCACATATGTTCATTGCAACGAAAACACTTAATATCTTCAAAGTTCCCAAGCAATTCATGTCATGGTCCAGGAGAAGGCATTCATTCATCCTTTCAATCAAGAAATACTGAGTTCCTTTTCTGCCGTAAACAGTATAGAAGGCAGGGTTTTAGGCACTTGGAATCAAATTAGACCAAACTCCAAAAATCTCTGCCCTTGTGAAGTAAAAGGAAAAATATGGAAAATAAATAATAAGCATAGGAATAAGTAAATTAGGTAATATATTGCGAGGTGATAAAATGCAACAAAAAAGGGAAACACTAGAACAGTGTGAAAGATTACAAGCAAGTGGGTGTGAGTTGCCCTTTTACAGAGGAGCCTGAATAGGATTCATTGAGAAGGTGACAGTTGTGTAAAGACTTAAGTATTAATAACCCGCAAACAAAACAGTCGGAAGCCCCCGGGGGGGTCTTTCTGAGCTTGGCTTGGTGATGAAATCCCAGTCCAGAAACCCTGCCTGTCTGCTGACTGTGTCGTCTGTGGAATTCCACAGGGAGGCAGCAGATCCTAGCCTTGGCAGCCTTGGGAATGGCAGCCTTGGGGAGTTTGGACAATGAATCCCTTGTGCTTCCCAGTTGCACAGGAGGGACTCAAGAAATCTGTCTTTGACCTGCATGCTTGTCAGGGTATTTCTTATTTAGTATGTTTGCTGGATTTGGATTCACGGCTCTTTGTAACAAAAGCAACAACAGTAGCTTTCACATACTAAGGTTTAGCTGTGTACTAGGGGCTTGTTGCATTTACAGCCTTTGAGTTTCATCTTGTCCCCGTTTCTCAGAAGGGGACTGAAGCTCAAAACCTCATCACAAGTGAAGGTAGGAACCAGGATTTGTCATAGAATTTTTGTAAAATCTTTGGCCCCTGAGTTGAAGACATTTTTTTAGATTTGTTTCTGAAAGTTTCATGTGGGATGCTATTCAGTTAATTGGAAACTAGAACCCCAAAGATCAGCAATATCAAGATGACAGTAATAGCCGTGTTTACTTAGAGGCACCAAGCTCTGGACTAAATGCTTCACGTACACTGTGTCATTTACTTCTTAGCTGTTTGCTCACTTCATGATGGGCATTGTCTATGTTGCTGTATTAGAAGTGATGGGCATTGTCTATATTGCTGTATGAATTTCCCTCCTAATAACTTTATTCATAAATGTCATACCTGATCCACATCAATATTCAAACAACCAAAACAATATAACGTGGAACAGAACTTAGACAAAACCTCCCCCTGGCATGTTAACCAGCATGAGACTTTATGTAGTTTTCCATAATTTAAAAGATAATTATCTATATCTGAAGCTATAGAAACATAATATCTGAGTATTATAAGTTTTTACTAAACAATGTAGAATAATATACTATGAAAACTTATGTTCTTTCTGGTCTTACTACCTAGAGAAAATTGCCAAAACAATATTTGGGATTTTTTTTCCCCTGGCATTTACCATTATAACTTCCATATTATGTTTAAACTGTTAGTTTTTCACAGCATAGCTGTTGTCTCTTTGCTAGCTTGTTATTACCCAAGACAGTCCCAATTTTTGTTAACTTGATGTTTTTGGTTTTCTTCTACTGATTAATTTAGGGGCTTTGACTAATAGTATATATAAGTTTCCACTGTTAATATATACATTTTTGAACATGTTTAGTAACATTTTCATACTCAGCAGAAAAGAAAATTCATGAACTCATTTATTGCATGTTTATTATTATCATATTTGTGGTCCGACTTTCTCCTATCTCTTATCACTCACTGGTCAAAGTTTACTCCACTGGAATTAATTCACCTCCAGCACTAGTTATACCATCCATCCCTTCTGGGGAAACCAGAATGCACACCATTTCCAGAAATGGCGGGAGAAGCCAGGAACTGTGGGCTGTGATTGGCTGACCTCGCGTGGTGTGATTGCCTGGCAGTTGCTATAATGTTCGGTGGGCTGAGGCCCAGGATGCCACTGTGAGTCTGTGGAAATGAGAAAGCCTGGAGAAGCTGGGTGTGTGCCTTAGTTGTATTAGTTGTATCTCAAACTGTTGCGTTGCCCCTTTCTATGCATTTATTTATTTTTTTACTCATACCATATCTTCTTGAATATTATTAAGGTATTTACTGAGATTTGCTAATCTAATCTACTCCCTCAAGGAGTCTCTAAATGTCTCTTGGAGATTCAGTTGTTCTGTTTATCTTGGCTTTTCCATTTATTGGTTTTTCTCAGATAACACAGGCTTAGGTGCTTGTTTATTTTCATAGTTGTGGAATGTTTATGACAACACAACAAGCAAACACTAAAGGAATGTTTACGATATGCCAGCAACTATTGTAAGCACTTTTTAGGATCAACTCCTTTAATTGTCGGCTCAGATAAAAAACTGGAATGCTAAGTGGACAATATAGGATTCATTCCCCAGACCTCTGATCCTAGAACTTGAACCCTTAACTACCACATAACACATGGTGTTGTATTTGGTTTGCTTTAGATTTTATTTAAAGTTTCAGAAATTTAAAGTAGTCTGTAAGTGCTTGTGGGAACAACTAATTGTATTCCATATCCAATCCCCTGTTCTTCCACAACAGGAAATCTGTAGGCAGGCATGTGGCTGTCCCAGATAAACACTAATGACTGTGCTTAAGCTTCCTTCACAGTTCAATGTGGGCATAACCTGACATGTCTCTTTTTCATCCCTTCCCTACCTTATTGCCCTGGAGAAGGAAACGGCAACCCACTCCAGTATTATTGCCTGGAAAACCCCATGGATGGAGGAGTCTGGTAGGCTACAGTCATAGGGTCTCAAAGAGTCGGACACGACTGAGCAACTTCACTTTCTTTCTTTCCACCCTATTGGAGAAAGGTGGTTTTTGGATTGAAAAAAGGAAGGCTGCTTCCAAGGGGTGGTGAGATGGGAGGAGTTTTGCTCTCTTGAGTTTTATTCATGGAGTGGAGCTCCCACACCAGAACTGAGGTATACTCCTATGAAATTTCACCTGAGCAACAAATAGACTTTCTCATATTTAAGTGATTGTTACCTGCATACATTCTGTTTCTGTTGGTGTGAAAAATAGACCTTCTTACATTTAAACATTGTTACTGGCATGCATTTTGTTGCAGCCTTGTACAATCCTAACTAATATTGTGCTGTGAGGCTAATGATGAAAAAAATAGGAGCTGCCTGACCCGTGTCTAGCTCACCAGCGATGTGCAACACTTTCTGCTATTTCTTCCTGTGTTTCCATCCACCTTTCTAAATGATTTGCTTTTGCTGCTTTTTCTTTTTAAAAAAATAACAATATTTATTTATTTATTGTTGATTGTGCTTGGTCTTTGTTGCTGCATGGGTTTTTTTCTAGTTGCAGAGTGGAGGCCACTCTCTAGTTGTGGTTCATGGGTTTCTCACTGGTGGCCTCTCATTGCGGAGGATGGGCTGCAGAGCAGTCTCCCCGGATCAGGGATTGAACCCGTGCCTCCTGCATTGGTAGGCAGATTCTTCACCACTGAATCCCCAGGGAAGCCCTGCTGCTTTTTATTGATGAATCAGTTTTGGTATTTAATGATTGACTCTTATGGCACATATGAACTTCGCTCTGTTAAAATTTTCCTTCACTCACCCTCCCAATATAAATCTATTACAATATATTTAGTTAAGTTGATATTCTGTAATTGTCTTGATATGCTGAACTGAATATTATCTACTGATGAGGCAAATTTTAAATTTTGGTTACCTTTCTTATTCTCTTTGGTGTAATTTTCCCTTTTATAATGGTAGATTTTCTCCACAACTGTTAGATTTTCCTTTAATCCTCCTATTGGACAGGTTTTTGCTTATCATTTTATACCTGAAGACTCTGAGGGTTTTTCTTTTTACTTTAATGATAATGGCAAACCTGTGTACATTTTGCCGGACACTGAGCTTGATGCTCATTTAATGTCCAGGAGTGCCTGCTGTTGTCCCTACTCTGCAGAAGTGGAAGCAAGAGAGCTTAAGTCACCGAGATCACAGAGCTGGTGGGATGCAGAGTCAGGATTCAGCCCCAGGTCATTCTGACCCCAGAGTTTACATACACCTTAACTCTCATAATTAGGGAGGGGAGGAGGAGAAGAGGGGTGTCACCAAAATATATAAAATTCAGGGCAGGGTGAGAATAAGCAGACAGCAGAGATGCTGGCCTAACCAGAAAGGAAGACAGCTGTTATTTACCAGCACATACCAGATAAATATCAGCTCCGTCTTAACCAAGAACTCCTGACTAAGCCCAAGATAGAAACACAGCATTTGCTTCTGTGTTTGTTTTTCTGTTACCAGTTTATAGAGTTACGTGGACATTTTGCTTTAAAGTAGAAAAAGGGCAAAGGGCAGGGGCCTACAGACCTTCATTTTCCAAGTTGAAAACTTGAATTAAGCAATTTGCTTATGGTCCCTCAACTAACTGGCCAAGAGAGAGTCTCAGCTTCCATAATCCAGACTCCTAACACTGGGACATCCTTTGTGATTGCTCTTAAATTTACTGCCTCAATAATTTATGGGGCCTGGGGTGGGTGTTTTCCAAATTGAAATCCATGCACACGTTGTAAAAAGACAATTCTACTTGTGTGTGCCTCTATCAGTCTCGGAGATGACTTGAGATGCTCTGATACTGGCACTTGTATTGAGAGAGATTTTGATGATTTGAGGGAGAACACAATAGGATCTTTAAAATTAGAGCTGTCTCAGAAGATCCGGGGACCTGTCACCAAAACAGAGATATTGGAAGTAATGAGATTAATAATGAGACATTAATGAAGTAATGGCCTAACTCCTGCCAGTTGAGTCAGCCCCTGCCCGAGTGTAAATAAATAATAAATTACAGGAATAACATTACCTGAGCTTTACAGACTATCCTCCAGCTGTTTGAAAAAGCTGTTTTTCCTTGAGGATCAGTCAGAGGGAAAATTTTTTTTAATTATCTTGAACTACTAAGATTACCATTTATTAGTGAATAATCATCCCTACTGGACTCTCAAAAGTGCTTAATTATACTTAAAGAATAATTTGCTCCAGCTTTAAAAAGTAAACTTGGATATTGCCTAAGTCCCTTTTAAAAAACCTCTATGGGAATTTGGTACCTAATATAAATGAAATCAATGTCTACACAATTCCCAGAGTAGCAGTATATCCTCACCCCAGTCTATAAAATGATATTATAAAGCTTACCTCTTGGGGTTTTGGTGCAGACTAAGAGATGATAGTCAGCAACTGGCTACATAGCAGGATGTTCCCAAAGCTTCGCATATATATGTTAACATACTATCCTTGCAACGGCCCTACTGTGTGCATGTTGCTTCAGTTGTGTCACTCTTTGCAGCCCTATGGACCCTATTATTATTGTTATCTTTACAGATCCAGATACTTAGGCACGGAGAGGTTAAGTGACTTGCCTAAGTCACACTGCTAGTAAGAAACAGATCTCAGATTTTAACTCAGGCTGTTCAACTGCAGAGTTCATACTCAGGGAAAGAAGAAGAAGGTTGGATTGGGATAGAAGCAATTGATAAAATCCCATGGGAGGTAAAATCAGCCAGACACAGCAGAGAGAATAGTTAGGTTATGACTAATTGATGATACTAGGTGCTAGGAGTGTTTAAAAAAAACCAAAGAGAAGGAACAGCATTTTCAACAACTAAGGATCTGTGTGTCCCACCAGTACCTCTAGAACCCATGCTCACCGACGGGCCATGCCCTGGGTGGGGAGTGTGGAGCTGGCAAGACCTCAGCAAGGAATGGCTCTATGGGGCCTGGGAGGCACCAAGTGTACTTTGACACTTCGCCCTGGAGCTCTGGCCACAGCAGATTCCTCTGCCTTGCAACATAGCAGGGAAGCAGAAAGCCTCTGACTTCAACTATTAAAAGAGCACTCCATTTGGTATTGGTTGTCCTAAATTACAGAGTTGATTTGACTTCTGTTTGAAGGAAACCAAAGAGCAGCACTCTCTTCCTACTTTTGTTCCCCTCAATTGGTAAGTAAGGAGAAGATGGACTCCTATGAGAAAAAAGTAAATCTAAATAGAGTTATTTTTGTTGGTAAAGGTTAACGGAAGAAAGTAGCCTGATCTGTAGCCACTTCTAGACTTCATAAGTATTCTGCTCAAGTCTAGACCTGGATGCATCTCATCAAGCAAGAATTCGCATTCATGGAATTACTGCTTTGCACTTGTTCTAGGACAGAGAAAGAACTTCTGAACCTGATTCCTGAAGCCAGTCCTGGGCTCATCTCTTGCTGCTGCTGCGAAGTCGCTTCAGTCGTGTCCGACTCTGTGCGACCCCATAGATGGCAGCCCACCAGGCTCCACCGTCCCCGGGATTCTCCAGGCAAGAACACTGGAGTGGGTTGCCATTTCCTTCTCCAATGTATGAAAGTGAAAAGTGAAAGTGAAGTCACTCAGTCATGTCCGACTCTTAGCAACCCCATGGACTGCACAGCCCACCAGGCTCCTCTGTCCATGGAATTTTCCAGGCAAGAGTACTGGAGTGGGGTGCCATTGCCTTCTCTGGGGCTCATCTCTTACATCCCTACTATCTAGGAATAGAGCTTAAAATACTCATTTCATCCCCAGTGCAGGTTGATCTAGTACCAGAAGGAAAAAAAGAGTTGAGAAGCATGCTGCTCCAATCCTTCTCCCAACATTTATTGAGTTAATTCATTGAATCCTTGTAGTAACTAAATGAGACAGGTACAGTTATCACTAAGGCTTGAACTTTGAACTCTGTCTGACTCCAGCCCCCCAACCCCCAACCCCCTGCCCACCACTTAACTATTTCCCAAAACTGCTTCAGAAATCTTACCTGTTTCTTGGGGTGGAGGGAAGAAGGGCTGAATCTGTTGCTTCATTACTGTTGCTGATACAAATATAGGGACCAGAGATTAAAGTTCTTATTATCAACCCTTATTGTGGGGCCAAAAAAGATCAAGTCATGACTCTCCAATCTTCAGTTTCTTCATATGTTACGTGAAGAGGTTACATGTAACAGGATGCTATATTTGACACTATTGCTGATCAGTCACAGCCAAGGTCTGTGGGGCCTGAACTTGTACAGTTGGGGCATTCCTTTAAGAAAAAGAATACAAAAATCATAAATAGAAATATTGTATATGAAAGGGAATACCTACATGGAATGAGGAAAGGGGAATTTAGGACTCAAATTATGTTTCATTTATGATATGCTCAGCTTCTCTGGATGATCTTTCTCTCAAAGTTTGTTTGGTTCTTTTCCTGCAGATACCCTAGGCTTTATGACCAATTATCATTCAGCCAGTTAGCATCTATCTTACACCTACTTATTAGATAAGCTGGGTCTCCTCTGAGCCTCCACCTGTCATGCACTAGAGTTCAAGACAAACTCTATGGTTTAAGAAATAAATAGTCTTTGTTGGAGAAAGGAGCAACTTACACAAGATCAGCAAGAGAAGAGAAGGCCTGAGTCCCCACTCTCTCATTACTCCACAGAAGTCCACACCAGATCAGGGTATTCCACTGCATTCTCTCCTAGGGGGCAGGGAGCAGGTTTGAAATCACAGATTTCCGGGCACTAGGTGGTCTCAATTTGAGGATCAGCTATTCAGAAGGAGTGTTCTGGCAATAACAGGTGCTTAGCACCTGGAGACCTTGGAGCCTATGGGACGTTACACTTGGTTCCATGGGAAGCTGAGCTTGAGTGCAGCCCCTTGTTGCAGAAGAAAGGGGCATCTCTGATCTGATTCCAGCTAGCCCATTGTCCACTTAATCAGGAGTGAATATATATGATCTCCTCCAGACATTTTCCCTCCTTGCACCATACATTTGGTTCACACTAACTGATGCTTTGAAATGGCTTACTATACACTTTAGCGTTTATTGAGGACTTAATACTGCTAATTGAAAAGACTGCTGCTGCTGCTAAGTCGCTTCAGTCGTTGAAAAGACTATGTCCTGGATAATTCTACTAACTCTGTGGGATAGGTGCTGTTATAAATATTATTATGATCTCCACCTTGTAGAGAAAGAAACAAGGCTTAGAATGCTCATGTATTTCATCATTATCCCACCTAGCACAAGGCAGATGTAGAAATTTGCCTCTTGATTCCAGAGCCAGTGTCCCAAAAACTTTTTCCCATAATGACTGGTGGCATGGAAGGGAGGAAAAATCAGGATTAAGAAAATCAAGCTCAGAGATTGATTCTAGAAAATCAAGCTCAGTCTTAGCTCTAGGACTAGCTCTGGCCTTGTGGTAAAGTTAGTTCCAGCGTTAGAGCAGGCCTTAGAGCTAGAACCATACCTGGGGGCAGGAAGGACCCCTCCTGCCGGGTTTGGAGAGTGAATCAAAGGGGATAAATTTATAACTGGTAGCACCGTAAATTGTTAATAAAGCAGAGCTTGTGTCTTTTTCATTTTTGGATCTTTGGTGTCTGTGTGGTTACTCAAATGATGGCTGTTTAGTGAATGAATGAAATGAGAATTCCTGTTGGATCAAGATGTAGAACTTTAACATGGGTTAGAAAACATAGGGCTTAAACAGATAAAGTGGACTCAATAATATCCTATTTTAGTTCACACGTCTTTGATAATAAGCCACTGAGGAGAACATACACAACAGTGTCACACACACACACACATATCACACCACACACACCATATACTGCAAATGATTCTCAAAGCTAAGTGTGACTAAATTACCTGGCAAAGCTTTCAGTGAAGCTCAAAGGCTTCCTTTCAAGTTGTTGCTAATATCATGCTACCAGATTAATTTTTGTAATTCATATGCCTTGGGTGTATCTTAGAGGTAAAAATCAAGAACTATATTTCTTCCTTTCTCACCTTTCCAGTGTAACTTTCAGGTACAAATATAGATTGAAGTGTTGCTGTTGTTAAAATGACACACTTTTTCACAAAGGCTAAGATTAGAGAGTTTCGGAAGAGAAATTTGCAAGCCCGTGGTCCAGCCTAGGAGCAGTGAGACATCATTCAGCACCCTTGAGTTTACTGAGCACCTACTGTGCGCTATGGATGAGTCAGAGAGACATTATGAGGATATTCTTGTCTTAGTGTCTTTCGCAATGTCTTTAAAGAGACAAGGCCTAAATATAGGCATGTTTACTAAGGGTGCAGTTATTGCCTAAGAATTAACACTGCAACTAGTATTATAACTAATAGGGGTTTAAATAGTGTAACAATGTAATTGATCACATACCAAGATGTCTGGGCATTAGTAGTCTCCTATGGACAGAGGAGCCTGGTGGGCTATGCAGTCCATGTGGTAGCTAAGAGTCAGACACGACTGAGCGACTTCACTTTCACTTTTCACTTTCATGCATTGGAGAAGGAAATGGCAACCCACTCCAGTGTTCTTGCCTGGAGAATCCCAGGGATGGGGGAGCCTGGTGGGCTGCTGTCTGTGGGGTCGCACAGAGTTGGACACGACTGAAGTGACTTAGCAGCAGCAGCAGTAGTCTTAGAATTGATTGAGTGGTTTAACCATTTCAGGGGTAGGAGTTTCTGAGATAGTTTTGGTTTTTCTTTTCCTTCAGCATCATGAGATATCTGCTACACATTTTGATAAATCCTCACATGGACATGTCTAAAGGCAATGAAAACGATATCGAATGAGAGATCTCCTTGAAGACTTCTCTCTTTGATCATATAAAGACCTTGTTGCCCTCCCAACAGGTTTTGGCCAGATCTGGACAAGCCTACTTGAAGGAAATCTGAAAATAGAAGTATCTAGTTTTTTCAGGCTCTATGATAGGAGACAACGAAGCAGTAAGGCAATGGGAAATTGGCCCTGGAAAAGACAACCCAGAGTCAGAAACAATGACTAAATGCTAAATAACTAGAATAAAATTCAGTTCAGTTCAGTCGTTCAGTCATGTCCAATTCTTTGTGAAGCCACAGACTGCAGCACACCAGGCCTCCCTGTCCCCAACTCCCGGAGCCTACTCAAACTCATGTCCCTCGAGTCAGTGATGTCATCCAACCATCTCATCCTCTGTCCTCCCCTTCTCCTCCTGCCTTCAATCTTGCCCAGTGTCAGAGTCTTTTCCCAGAATCAGTTCTTTGCATCAGGTGGCCAAAGTATTGGAGTTTCAGCATCAGCATGAGTCCTTCCAAAGAATATTCAAGACTGATTTCCTTTAGGATTGACTGGTTTGATCTCCTTGTAGTCCAAGGAACGGTCAAGAGTCTTCTCCAACACCATAGTTCAAAAGCATCAATTCTTCGGCGCTCAGCCTTCCTTATGGTCCAACTCCCACATCCATAGATCAGATCAGATCAGATCAGTCGCTCAGTCATGTCCGACTCTTTGCGACCCCATGAATCACAGCACGCCAGGCCTCCCTGTCCATCACCAACTCCCGGAGTTCACTCAGACTCACGTCCATCGAGTCAGTGATGCCATCCAGCCATCTCATCCTCTGTCGTCCCCTTTCCTCCTGCCCCCAATCCCTCCTAGCATCAGAGTCTTTTCCAATGAGTCAACTCTTCGCATGAGGTGGCCAAAGTACTGGAGTTTCAGCTTTAGTATCATTCCTTGCAAAGAAATCCCAGGGCTGATCTCCTTCAGAATGGACTGGTTGGATCTCCTTGCAGTCCAAGGGACTCTCTAGAGTCTTCTCCAACACCACAGTTCAAAAGCATCAATTCTTCGGCACTCAGCCTTCTTCACAGTCCAACTCTCACATCCATACATGACCACAGGAAAAACCATAGCCTTGACTAGACGAACCTTTGTTGGCAAAGTAATGTCTCTGCTTTTGAATATGCTATCTAGGTTGGTCATAACTTTTCTTCCAAGGAGTAAGCGTCTTTTAATTTCATGGCTGCAGTGACCATCTGTAGTGATTTTGGAGCCCAGAAAAATAAAGTCTGACACTATTTCCACTGTTTCCCCATCTATTTCCCATGAAGTGGTGGGACTGGATGCCATGATCTTCATTTTCTGAATGTTGAGCTTTAAGCCAACTTTTTCACTCTCCACTTTCATTTTCATCAAGAGGCTTTTGAGTTCCTCTTCACTTTCTGTCATAAGGGTGGTGTCATCTGCATATCTGAGGTGATTGATATTTCTCCCGGCAATCTTGATTCCAGCTTGTGTTTCTTCCAGTCCAGTGTTTCTCATGATGTACTCTGCATAGAAGTTAAATAAACAGGGTGACAATATACAGCCTTGACGAACTCCTTTTCCTATTTGGAACCAGTCTGTTGTTCCATGTCCAGTTCTAACTGTTGCTTCCTGACCTGCATACAGATTTCTCAAGAGGCAAATCAGGTGGTCTGGTATTCCCATCTCTTTCAGAATTTTCCACAGTTTATTGTGATCCACACAGTCAAAGGCTTTGGCATAGTCAATAAAGCAGAAATAGATGTTTTTCTGGAACTCTCATGCTTTTACGATGATCCAGCAGATGTTGGCAATTTGATCTCTGGTTCCTCTGCCTTTTCTAAAACCAGCTTGAACATCAGGAAGTTCATGGTTCACATATTGCTGAAGTCTGGCTTGGAGAATTTTGAGCATTACTTTACTAGCATGTGAGATGAGTGCAATTGTGCGGTAGTTTGAGCATTCTTTGGCATTGCCTTTCTTTGTGATTGGAATGAAAATTGACCTTTTCCAGTCCTGTGGCCACTGCTCCACTGCTGAGTTTTCCAAATTTGCTGGCATATTGAGTGCAGCACTTTCACAGCATCATCTTTCAGGATTTGAAAGAGCTCAACTGGAATTCCGTCACCTCCACTAGCTTTGTTCGTAGTGATGCTTTCTAAGGCCCACTTGACTTCACATTCCAGGATGTCTGGCTCTAGGTGAGTGATCACACCATCGTGATTATCTGGGTCGTGAAGATCTTTTTTGTACAGTTCTTCTGTGTATTCTTGCCATCTCTTCTTAATATCTTCTGCTTCTGTTAGGTCCATACCATTTCTGTCCTTTATTGAGCTCATCTTTGCATGAAATGTTCCTTTGGTATCTCTGATTTTCTTGAAGAAATCCCTAGTCTTTCCCATTCTGTTGTTTTCCTCTATTTCTTTGCATCGATCACTGAAGAAGGCTTTCTTATCTCTTCTTGCTATTCTTTGGAACTCTGAATTCAGATGTTTATATCTTTCCTTTTCTCCTTTGCTTTTCGCTTCTCTTCTTTTCACAGCTATTTGTAAGGCCTCCCCAGACAGCCATTTTGCTTTTTTGCATTTCTTTTCTATGGGAATGGTCTTGATCCCTGTCTCCTGTACAGTGTCACGAACCTCATTCCATAGTTCATCAGGCACTCTATCTATCAGATCTAGGCCCTTAAATCTATTTCTCACTTCCACTGTATAATCATAAGGGATTTGATTTAGGTCATACCTGAATGGTCTAGTGGTTTTCCCTACTTTCTTCAATTTAAGTCTGAATTTGGCAATAAGGAGTTCATGGACTGAGCCACAGTCAGCTCCTGGTCTTGTTTTTGCTGACTGTATAGAGCTTCTCCATCTTTGGCTGCAAAGAATATAATCAATCTGATTTCGGTGTTGACCATCTGGTGATGTCCATGTATAGAGTCTTCTCTTGTGTTGTTGGAAGAGGGTGTTTGTTATGACCAGTGCATTTTCTTGGCAAAACTCTATCAGTCTTTGCCCTGCTTCATTCCGTATTCCAAGGCCAAATTTGCCTGTTACTCCAGGTGTTTCTTGACTTCCTACTTTTGCATTCCAGTCCCCTATAATGAAAAGGACATCTTTTTGGGGTGTTAGTTCTAAAAGGTCTTGTAGGTCTTCATAGAACCGTTCAACTTCAGCATTACTGGTTGGGGCATAGACTTGGATTACTGTGAAATTGAATGGTTTGCCTTGGAAATGAACAGAGATCATTATGTCGTTTTTGAGATTGCATCCAAGTACTGCATTTCTGACTCTTTTGTTGACCATAAGTGACTACTAAAAAACCATAGTTTTAACTAGATGGACCTTTGTCAGCAAAGTAATATCTCTGCTTTTTAATATTCTGTCTAGGTTGGTCATAGCTTTTCTTCCAAGGAGCAAGCGCCTTTTAATTTCATGGCTGCAGTCACCATCTGCAGTGATTTTGGAGCCCAGAAAAATAAAGTCTGTCACTGTTTCCATTGTTTCCCCATCTATTTGCCACGAAGTGATAGGACTGGATGCCATGATCTTCATTTTTTGAATGCTGACTTTTAAGCCAACTTTTTCATTCTCCTCTTTCACTTTCATCAAGAGGCTCTTTAGTTCTTCACTTTCTGCCATAAGGGTGGTGTCATCTGCATATTTGAGGTTATTGATATTTCTCCTGGCAATCTTGATTGCAGCTTCTGCTTCATCCAGTCTGGCTTTTCGCATGATGTATTCTGCATACAAGTTAAATAAGCAAGGTGACAATATATAGCCTTGACATACTTCTTTGCCAGTTTAGAACCAGTCTGTTGTTCCATGTCATGTTCTAACTGTTCCTTCCTGACCTGCACATATAGATTTCTCAGGATGCAGGTAAGGTGGTCTAGTATTCCCATCTGTCAAAGAATTTTCCAGTTTGTTGTGATCCACACAGTCAAAGGCTTCAGTGTAGTCAATGAAGCAGAAGTTGATCTTTTTCTGGAACTCTATTTTTATATGATCCAATGGATGTTGGCAATTTGATCTCTGGTTCCTCTGCCTTTTCTAAATCCAGCTTGAACATCTGAAGGTTCGAGGTTCATATACTGTTGAAACCTAGCTTGGAGAATTTTGAGCATTACTTTGCTAGTGTGTGAAATGAGAGCAATTGTGCAGTAGTTTGAATGAGTTCTTTGGCCACCATTTTTGGGCTACCCTCATAGCTCAGTTTGTAAAAAACCTGCATGCAAGGCAGGAGACCCTGGTTTGATTCCTGGGTTGGGAAGATCCGCTGGAGAAGGGATAGGCTACCTACTCCAGCATTCTCAGGCTTCCCTTGTGACTCAGCTGGTAAAGAATCCACCTGCAATGTGGGAAACCTGGGTTTGATCCCTGGGTTGGGAAGATCCCCTGGAGAAGGGAAAGGCTACCCACTCCAGTATTCTGGCCTAGAGAATTCCATGGATAGTCCATGGGGTCACAAAGAGTCAGACATGACTGAGTGACTTTCACTTTCACTTTCTTTGGGATTGGAATGAAAACTGACCTTTTCCAGTCCTGTGTCCACTGCTGAGTTTTCCAAATTTGCTGGCATATTGAGTGCAGGACTTGAACAGCATCATCTTTTAGGGTTTGAAATAGCTCAACTGGAATTCCATCACCTCCACTAGCTTTGTTCATAGTGATGCTTCATAAGGCCCACTTGACTTTGCATTCCAGGATGTCTGGCTCTAGGTTGATGGTCACAACATCATGGTTATCTGGGTCATGAAGATCTTTTTTGTACAGTTCTTCTGTGTATTCTTGCCACCTCTTCTTAATATCTTCTGCTTCTGTTAGGTCCATACCATTTCTGTCCTTTATTGTGCCCATCTTTGCATGAAATGTTCCCTTGGTATCTCCAATTTTCTTGAAGAGATCTCTAGTCTTTCCATTCTATTGTTTTCCTCTATTTCTTTGCATTGATCACTTAGGAAGGTTTTCTTATCTCTCCATGCTATTCTTTGGAACTCTGCATTCAGATGGATATATCTTTCCTTTTCTCCTTTGCCTTTCGCTTCTTTTCTTTTCTCAGCTATTTATAAGGCCTCCTCAGACATCCATTTTGCCTTTTTGCATTTCTTTTTCTTGGGGATCGTTTTATTTTATTTATTTATTTATTTGTTCATTTTTGGGCGGGGGTTGTTTTAATCACGGCCTCCTGTGCAATGTTACTGACCTCTGTCCATAGTTCTTCAGGCACTCTGTCTATCAGATCAAATCCCTTGAATCCATTTGTCACTTCCACTGTATAATCGTCAGGGATTTGATTTAGGTCCTATCTGAATGGGCTATTGGTTTTTCCCTACTTTCTTCATTTAAGTCTGAATTTGGCAATAAGGAGTTTATGATCTGAGGCAGAGTCAGCTTCCACTGTTTTTGCTGACTGTATAGAGCTTCTCCATCTTTGGCTGCAAAGAATGTAATCAATCTGATTTTTGGTGTTGACTGTCTGATGATGTCCATGTATAGAGTCTTCTCTTGTGTTGTTGGAAGAGGGTGTTTGCTATGACCAGTGTGTTCTCTTGGCAAAACTGTGTTAGCCTTTTCCTTGCTTCATTTTGTACTCCAAGGCCAAACTTGCCTGTTACTTCAGGTATCTCTTGACTTCCTACTTTTGCATTCCAATCCCTATGATGAAAAGGAAATCTTTTTTGGGGTGTTAGTTGTAGAAGGTCTTGTAGGTCTTCATAGAACCATTCAACCTCAGTTTTTTTGGCATCGAACCCAGGTCTGCCACATTGCAGGAGGATTCTTTACCATCTGAGCCACCAGGGAAGCCAGCATAAACTTAGCTTTTCAGTAAAACTTTGTGCAGTGTTGGAAACGCTTTCTATTTCTGCTGTCCAATATGGTGGCTACTAGTCATTGTGGTTACTGAGCACTAGAAATGCAGCTAGTGTGATTTACAAATGAAATTTTTGTTTTCTTTAAATAGTCACATGAGGCTAATAGCTATTCTATTGAACAGCATAGTATTACAGAGAGTATCTTGTTGGATGTCAGAGGCAAAACAGATACATTACTATGGACCAGAATAATCTGTGGCCTTCATGGAGAATGAAGAACTTGAAATGATTTGAAGGCTAGTTGGGGTTTGGAAGTTTTCTAGGAGGGTAGACTTATCCTGAGATAGGGAGGCAGAAATAATAAGGCATTCTTAGAAGATGCTAAGTCAGTCCACTTGGCAGAAGTGTATTTTTTGCAGAGGTCTGGGCAGAAAACTGAAAAGCAAGTTTAAATCAGGTGGTAGGAATTTTTGGACTGTGTATAGTGGGAAACTTAAGATGTTGAGAGAAGAATAAAATATGAGGTAGTTTTCTAAGCGGGAAACCATTAGCTTTGTGAAAAAAAAAGGATTAGCCTGGTGATGGTAAGAAAGCTGGATAGAAGGCAGTTACAACTGTGTTTCCCAAATTTTACATATTATGGCACATGAGAAAAATGGTGAATGTATTGGTCACTGGAGCAAATGGACAATACAGCTCCTGGTGGGGAGTGATCAGTCCAGAGACCCCAGCTCCAGTGACAGATAGGAAAAGAACCAAGGTTGGGTCCATTTTTTTGAAAGAAAATATTTATTTTTAATTGGAGCATGGTTGTTAGAGGGCACATTTTAATGGCCAAAAAAAGGCAGAGATTTAAAAGAAATACCCTAGTCAACCCTGCTACAACGAATGGTTATAGTTAATGAGGTATACTTTTGTGTTTATTAAATCTCAGACTTTGTTTTTGGACTATCACTAGTGAATTTCCTGAAGAAAAACATTAGGCTGTCTTGAGTGATCTAACTGTATCCTTACTGAAAGCAGTGGATGAAACAGCATTCTGAGGTCTGTTCTTCTGTTTATTATACCCACTGAATGCCTGCTGGTTGATCAGAAAGCTTAAACTTTCTGTGGTTGAGCTTTCAGTGTCTAGTAGACTCATTGGAAGGAAGGAATTTGTCGAGAATAAAGAAATGGTGCAAGAGAGGAGAGTGCTATTCATGTTAGGCCTCATGGGAGAGATTAAACCTTAGCAATCTAATTCTCTGAAGTCATTTCTCTTGGGAGAGACAAACAACATAAAGACCGAAAAGACACAGTTCTTTGAAACATTGCAAAACACCCAATAAAATCAACAACTAAAAAAACAGAATCATCAGTTATGCAAATATCTCTGATTTCATTGCTGTGGCGTTGGCAAGAAATTAGGCCAGACTCTCAATGATATCAGAATCTGTGATTAAGAACTCTGAAGTTTATATTTGTGAGTTTTGCTGCCCAAGTCCATTCTTCTTCTTTTTTTCAATCAGATAATAGCATGGTGATTTTGTTCTGGAGGAGCATCTTCCTCCTACTCTTAGTTCGTGTTGTTGAATGGAGCCGCTTTCACCTTGCCTTTCCCCTTTGCTCCAGGAGTAGATGTGTGACAGAGATCCGAACCGCAGAATGTCACATCCATGCAATTATGGTAATATAGTCAAAGATGAATATTTATCCTTTGTCAGGCCAGTCTGGCTCAGTCATAGCTAATTCTGACATTTTGCTTGAGCACCTGAAGAAGAGACATGCTCCTTTTACATTGAATGTAAACTTGGGATGATGTAAGCCTGGAGCTGCCAGATGCCATCCTTGGAAGAAAAGATGTCTGCCAGTATGGTCAACAAGGAAGAAAACTGCATGGAAGGATGATGGAGAGGGATCTTTCCTCAGTGACATTTCCTAAACCTCTGGATGCAGCTGTGTTTGAGCTTTTTGTTTGTATAAGCTAACAGTATAGAGAGCAGTGTTAGTCGCTCAGTCATGTCCAACCTCTTTGACACCCCATGAACTGTAGCCCTCCAGGCTCCTCTATCCATGGAATTGTCCAGGCAAGAATATTGGAGTGGGTTGCCATTTCCTTCTTCAGGGGATCTTCCTGACCCAGGGATCAAACCCAGGTCTCCTGCATTGCAGGCAGACTCTTTACCATCTGCGCCACCATGGAAGGCCCATATAAGCTAACAAATATTCTTTATTGTTGAAGTCAGTGTGAATTGGATTTTTATTACCTGCACTTGAAAGAATCCAGAGTCATACACCCCTAGAGTTAGGTGTCTCCCTTCTAATCCATTCATCTATACCATGGCCTTTTCTCTTCACACTCAGCAGATTCATAAGGTTATTTGCCTTTAGTGATTTCACTTTCTTATAGTATGAAATGATGAAGGAGAGATTACATTAAAAAAAATAAAGAACAGGAAAGCAAAGCTAAAAGAAACAGCAGCTCTAGTTTATTTCTCTGTGAGAGTCTCAGGTCTCCTTAAGTCTTTTCCTGTTTTGGCTCTTCAAATCCAGCCTAAGCTAAAATGAAGCAGTATGGTAGATGCTGTTACACATACGCACAGTTCCCAAAGACCCCAGTAAGGTAAAGACCAAAAGGAAGCAAAACTAAAAGAAGATAAAACAGGAAAGCTGGGTTTGATCCCTGGTTTGGGAAGATCCCCTGGAGAAGGGAATGGCAACCCACTCTAGTATTCTTGCCTGGAGAATACCATGGACCGAGGAGAGCCTGGTGGGCTTACAGTCAATGGGGCCGCAAAGAGTTGGACAGACGGAGCGACTTTCACTCACTCGCTCACTTGAAAGAATCCCAACTCATAAAACACCAAGAAAATGTGCGTGTATTAGTGTGTGGAGATGGAAGAGTACCACATAGATCTTTCCACATAATTCTCAAGCAGTTCTGTTATATTGGGTCCACTGACCATTCCATTTTAAAGATGAGAACTCTGATGCTAAGATGAATGTTTGTCTAATGCCAAAGAAGGAAAAAAAAAGTCATTTAAATTAGATGACAAAGGAGCAGTCAACTTATTCTAGGATAGGCGAATCCAGTTCATCACTAGTTTTTGTATGTTATACAACTAAGGAATGGTTTTTATATTTTAAATTGTAGAAAAGAAATTAAAAGTTGACTTTGATTTCATGATAATGTGAAAATTCTATGCAGTTGCCACTTTGGAAGGCAGTTTGGTAGTTTCTTGTAAAGCTGCACATACCCTTACCATATGATCCAACAGTCATGCTTCTTGGTATTTACCTGAAGAGACGGAAACCTGCACACAGCTATTTATAGCAGCTTTAATCATGATTGCCCAAACTGGGAAGCAACCAAGATGTCCTTCAGTAGGTAAATGGAAAAATAATAACCTGTGTACATTCAGACAATGGAACATTATTTACCACTAAAAAGAAAAATGAGTTTTTAAGCCATAAAAACACTATTTTTCAGAGCAAAAAGATGTGCCTGGAAATTGTATTTAAAAAAAAAACAACAACCCTACCTTATAAGAG
Source organism: Bubalus kerabau (assembly GCF_029407905.1). Lineage (NCBI taxonomy): Eukaryota > Metazoa > Chordata > Mammalia > Artiodactyla > Bovidae > Bubalus > Bubalus kerabau. Next base: position 33,560,391 of record NC_073643.1, on the reverse strand, counting down.
TTCTACTTTCTTAATTTAAAAAGTTACCAGCTACCTCCTATGGACAGCACTGCGCTTATGTGTTTATCTAATTTACCATTTAGAAACTTTTGTGAAGTGGATGTTCCTTTCTTTGCTTTACAGAGAGGAATCTGAGACTGAAGGGGCAAAACTCCTGTTCCCATGTGTTATAAAGTAGCAAGATTAGAGCTGGAACTTTGTCTTCCATTTTTAAAAATTCAGGTTCCTTTCACAAAACATGGTTCTTGAGCTTTAAAAATTAATCTAGTGAAATGCTATCTATGTGATTTTAGGTTTAGATTTTTTCAACCCTCCAGAGACAAGAAGGAATAATATCCCACAAACTTCATTTCTTACTAGTGTACCACTGAGGAAGAAGGAGGAGGGACAAAACCCTCCAACATGTGAGCAGAGATGGGAGATGTATTATATAACTAGGCTATGACCAGAAACAATAGAAAATAGTCATCCGAACTGAATTCAATATCTGCTTATTATCTAAGTCTTTCTGAATTTCTCTCCTTGACAATACCAATTAGCTACATCTCCTGAAGAGATTTATAATCTGACAAGCCTGAAACCCTGGTAATTAGGAAACTCCTCATTATCACTCATCTTTTGAACAGTGCAGACTGGCAGGCAATTGTCAGGTTTAAATTGGTCAAGCTTTAAATTGGCCAAGGATTCCTGAAGCCTCTCCCTCATGTCAGGAGAAGAAGAAAAAAAAAAAAAAAAAAAAAAAAACACACCAAAAAAACACCCTGCAGAATTGGGGGCCTCTTTCTTAACTCATTGAAATGGGATTCAAGCCACATAAGGGGATCATCTTACTAGCTGGGGCTAAACATCTACTCTGACCTCTGACATCCATGGTTTTTAATTGGTAGTCTCCATATAGCAGCCTAGATTTTTCAGTTTACATCACTTATGTCCTATCTTAATAAGTAATGAATTACTCAATGTATTGTAACTGTGAAGCAGAAAAGACAGCCACACTTTTAATGAATAATAATAGTGGTTAATATTTATTGAATTAAGCACTGTGTGAAGATCTTTCACGTGAATTTCCTCAGCTAACTTTAGCAACACCTCTCTAAGTGGGTTCTCCAACTCTTCCCATTTTCAGATGAGAAAGCTGAAGCATAGGAAATGAAATAATTGTCTCAAGGATTCACTGTTCCAAAGTTACATGGCTGGAATTTGAACCCGTTAATGACTGATTTCACAGTCATTGGCTATAAATATTAGGCTCTGCTGCTGCTGCTGTTGCTAAGTCACTTCAGTCGTGTCCGACTCTTTGGGACCCCATAGACGGCAGCCCACCAGGCTCCGCCATCCCTGGGATTCTCCAGGCAAGAACCCTGGAGTGGGTTGCCATTTCCTTCTCCAGTGCATGAAAGTGAAAAGTGAAAGTGAAGTCTCTCAGTCGTGTCCGACTCTTTGCGACCCCATGGACTGCAGCCTACCAGGCTCCTCCATCCATGGGATTTTCCAGGCAAGAGTACTGGAGTGGGGTGCCATTGCCTTCTCTGATTAGGCTCTATTACATGGAAAAACAAATCCTATGATTACAAATGTTCCCAGTGGAGCCATTTTCTGTTTGCAGGAGATGGACACTTGCCATTATTTTGTGGCTAAATGTCCCTTGGTTATGGGGAAAACATTGATATACAAATGTGATGGACAACCCTTCCTGGAGGGTCTTGAGGATTTTAACTGTTCTGCGGGAGAACATATAAGACTACCTTATTCAATGAAAATCTTCATCTCTGCAAATTATGCTTCCTATAATGTCTATATATTATTGCTTGGTTTTGGAGTGGAGTGGGTATAAGTGTATGTGTGTATAAGTGTATAAAAGTCAGTGGATACCTTAGTACATGCAAAATTCTAGAAATAAGTAATTACTAGGGGAGGCAGCTAGTAGAGTTAAGGAGGCATTGCTTCTGGGTGTCAGAAATGAAGGACATTGCAAGGAGTAACTTAAAATTTTTAAAACTTTAAGGACTACCTTTGTTAGACTTTTCAAGTTATGTACATGCGTTCACTTAATACACAATTTTCAAAGTCATGTAATAAAGAAGTTAGACGTAGTAGAAAACGGCCTTCTCCATCATGGTAGAGGCAAGTGGTGAGTGGGGACATGCAGAACTGGGTGACTAATGGAGATGGCATGCATTAACCAGCCCAGACTCGTGGAACACGCAAGCATTCCAAGAGTTGCTGGAAACCCTTGACAAAGGAACCCTGGTGAAGGAGTGAACCTCCAAAAATCAAACAGTCATCACACACCACTTTCACATTTAGGTTCTGCAGTCAGGTCTGAAGCATAATGACAAGAGCCTGACATCCATAAGCTCTTGTGCCGACGGCTGATTGCTCACTCAGCACTGCTCTGGTTCATAAGTACATATGATCAATTAGTGGTGTCTGTCATGGGTACAGAAAGGAGGAGTGGCAGCGCATTAGCCTAAAGCCCATGTCTTCAGAATCCTTCTCAACTCAAGGCTCTAAGAGCCACACCACTGGGGAAGGGCGGCAACTCTGAAGGGCTGTTCTCATTCCAGAACTTCTCATAAGATCGACATCCCCACATACAATTTGCCATCTTAATGTAAAAGCCCACCTTCAGTATGTCAGCTTGGGTCCTTTCAGAAACAAGTACTAATGCAGGATTAAATGGACAAAGTTCACTAGGAGAAATGTCTGTGAGAGAAAATGGAGAGGATAGGTGACCTTGCTGCAAATCTGGTCCCAGTGAAAAAGAGAAGGAGGTCCTAAATGCAGTTCCAAGGAAACTTTGGCAAGACCATCAGGAGCCCTCGAGCCAAAGTTGCCCATCAAAGAAGCTCTGCGCCCTCCATGAACAGACCTGCCTCAGTATCCCTCCACGCTTGGTCCCTGGCCACAGGAAGCATAGCGTCAGCCCAAACAGAGTGATGCGTGTCAGATACAGCGGCTGAGGCTGTGGCAACAATCCGCCCTCCACTTGGAGGTCTGTGGGTCACACTCCCAAGGGCTGCACACCCCAAGCTGGCAGATGAAGAGAGCTGAGCAGGGTTCAGACTGGCTCGTGGAACTAGATACATGAAATTACAGGTGTGGCCATGGAGTCACAAGGGAAGAGTGATGAGCTGGAGTGTGGGCCAGGCCAGACTGGAGGGAATGGCTTACTGGTGTCTGCCTCCAGTGACTCACGATGGCCACTGGACGGGGAGAGTGGGATAGGAACTTTGTCAGCCTGAAGTAGGGCAGAGAGCTGAGAGGAAGGACTCAGAATCACGAGCTAAGAAGGCTGGTAGGAATCCTTCCATGTGTTTGTCAAGGACTCCAGAGCACTGACCCAGCATATTTCTGTTCAATGGCTCAAAGCTGCTCTACACAGTAATTATGTTAAAAGCTGCAATTAGTTACTGCACTAACAACAAAAACCATTAATAAGCACCCTCTAAGTACTTATTCCTATGTAGTGGGCATTAGAAACACAGTTCTTGTCCTCCAGGTATTTACAGTGGAGTTGTTTATACGCAAATTCAACCAGTGTACACAGCAAACACACACACACACACACACACACACACACACGCCCAACAAATAAAACATGATCAATTCCCTTTACTTCAAAGAAAAAGTTTTGCACAACATAGCCCCTAAAAATTTGTTATTTAATCTACTATGCCATCAAAGAAACTGACTTGCTTGCAATGTTAGATAATACATTTTCAGACTAGTTATTGTTTCCCTCAAATTCATGACACAAGAAGCTTCCTATTTTGAACTCATATATGTCATCATATCTATAGAACTACACAGGCCTAATCACTTAGGTTATCAAAAAGCATCATTTGTTCCATCAAGGGCCAGCACTGGTCATTAAGGTATATCTGTTGTAGTTGATTCTCATTAAAGGCTATGGTCATTGATGCAACTGTAAAAACATATAAGACTATAAACAGCCATCGTAATTTGCTGCTGCTGCTGCTAAGTCGCTTCAGTCGTGTCCGACTCTGTGCGACCCCATAGACGGCAGCCCACCAGGCTCCCCCGTCCCTGGGGGATTCTCCAGGCAAGAACACTGGAGTGGGTTGCTATTTCTTTCTCCAATGCATGCACGCATGCTAAGTCGCTTCAGTCGTGTCTGACTCTGTGTGACCCTGTGGACAGCAGCCGACCAGGCTTCTCTGTCCACAGGATTCTGTAGGCAAGAATACTGGAGTGGGTTGCCATTTCCTTCTCCACATTGTAGTTTGAGGTACTTGCAAAATGCTTAAGGTTCTTTGTCCTGTAATTCAGAATGTGGTGGGATAGAATGTCTTTGCCAGCTTCCAAATCTGAATATCTGATTAACAAACATCACTGGAACAATTCTAAGTTCACCTTATAAATTAATAGAGCTTCAGTAGTATATGAAGTATGAATTTGTTACCCATTGGACAGACAGGGCAGCTGTGTTGGAGGAGTTATTCAAGGTCACATCATGAATCATGAGGCCATATCAGAACATGAACACTTGGCTTCATCTGTACTTTTTTTTTTTCCTTTTTTTCATCTGTACTTTTATGTCCCATCTTATGTGTCATCTGGTCCAATCTCATGTTGCCAGCAGCGGTCTCCACCAAATCTAGACTCTAGAGATCAGTCAAAATCATTGGCAGAAAAATTGTCTTTGTCATCGACTTTCTAAAACAAAGTCCAAGTGACTCTGCTATTGGTTCTTTAATGACACCTTTTTTTTTTTTTTCTAAACCTACCTTATGAATCTAAAAGGAATACGGAAAGGACTCAGTTTTTTCCGCTAGTTTGGTAATTATAGTAAAATAATCTACCATTTTATTCATCTCTGGAAAAGTATTCTGCTTTCAAAAAAATATGAAGACCAATTTAAAAAATAACAGAAATACATTCTTTGAAAAAGAAGAGGTCCCCAGATGACAAATGCTAAAGGTGCTGATCACTCAGATGCTTCTTGTCCCGTCCAAATGACCCAGCCCTTCCAAAGCTGCACACTTACCCTGCATGCCTTGGCCATGGTCCTCCCATTAGCGCTAATGAACATCTGAGGGACCTGCCTGGCTGCATTCCCTTAGTATGTACTGAGCAAAGAACTTACACCAAAAGGTAAACTCAAAGTTTTTGCTTCCCCTGAGAGTTGTTTCATCATGTTTCCTTTGGAGTATATTCCTAACTATTGTATCAATAATAAAAAACAATGAAGTTTATAACATGCTACATTTGGGAAGATTATTCAGGGTTTGTCTAAGTTGTAGCACTTCGGGTTTCTTTTTTGTTGTTTAAATATTAAAAATAAGAAGAAACATTTGACACAAACCCAGTCCCTGAAGATATTGTATCATTTAACTATTAAACATAAGCAAGTTTAATATATACTTCTTAACTATTATTTTTGTAAAATGTGTAACTCCTGAAATTTTCCCCATTAGCCTTAGCTATATTAATTTTACTCCAACTATAAAAAGCAGAAAGAAAATCATGCTACAATTCCCGCTTCCCCCAAGCAGTTGTTCTTAGGTTCATCTTTAAGAATTAAGAAAAAAATATACTGAAAATTGGGCTTCCCTGCTGGCTCAGCTGGTAAAGCATCCACCTGTAATGCGGGAGACCTGGGTTCAATCTCTGGGTTGGGAAGATCTCCTAGAGAAGGGAACAGCTACCCACTCTAGTATTCTGGCCTGGAGAATTCCATGGACTATTCCTTGGGGTCACAGAGTTGACATGGCTGAGCGACTTTCACTTCACTATACTAAAAATTTAAAGTATTCAGAAAATCTGAAGAACGTAATTTTCATGAGGAAATAGAGTAAAGAACATTTTACCTTAGAAAGTATCATGATGGAAAAATAAAACTTTTCAGTTTAACTCTTAAATAATTCCCTGCCTGTAAGGCAAGGGTTAATATGCCTATTTTATAAATTGAGATCAGATAATGGACCCAAGGCTGCAGAGTTAGAGATAAGCCTTTAAATTTTCCCATAGTATTCTGTTTACAGCACCATCAAATTTGGAAATTAATGAAATCAATTTGAATTTTGAAACTAAATCAGATTCAGATCATCTTCTACCTTTCTCAGAATTCCTCTTCATAGTATGAAATGGCACATTATTGCATTTAGATTGCAAGCCAAAGATGCTCAAATTGACCCCTGACATTTTAATTAGACTTTTTATTTACAGGGGGTAGAAAGGATATTTTTCTTATCTTGTTTCATGTATATCAAATATTAAAGTGGGTTTCCCTATTTTCTAGGGCTTCCCCTGTGGCTCAGCGGTAAAGAATCCACCTGCAATGCAAGAGACACAGGTTCAATCCCTGGGTCAGGAAGATCCCCTGGAGAAGGGAATGGCTACCCACTCCAGTATTCTTGCCTGGGAAACCCCATGGACAGAGGAGCCTGGTAGGCTACAGTCCATGGTGCCACATAGAGTCAAACATGATTGAAGTGACTGAGCATAGCACAGCACTCTGTTTTCCAACCCTGAGCTCCATCCTTCTGCAGGAATGCTCTTTTCCATGGAGCTGGCAGGACTTTATAAAGGGTTCATGTCAGTGGTGGCTGCATGACTGCATTGGACCACCTGTAGTTCTGCACAGCCAGGGTTAATAAGAGGTTGCTGTTCTCATTGTGCAGTATTTTTAAATTATTCATTTTAATCCTTCATTCTCCAGACCAGATCGCCATCCCTGGGTAGAGGTATAGATTTACACTTTCAGCCTTCCATCAGGGAAGTTAAATGGAGGCATACAACTGTATGAATGGATGTGTGTGTGTGTGTGTGTGTGCACGTGTGCATGTGCATCTGTGTGTAGAGGATTTGAATCCTGGGCTCAGTTTTGCTTTTTGTTGACCCATTCAAAAGCTCAGAGGTCCTAATTTTGAACAGGTGCAATTAAATTTTTAAAAACCCTTAGCAGGTATCTGTATAGGAAGATGATCTTACCTATCACTCTGTGAAAACTGTGTATGTACTCTTTTCAACATGACATGCAAGAAAGATCACTGCAATCCACTGGGCTGTGGTTAGGAATGCAATAAAAAGAACCCAAATTGTTTTTCTATACATTTTTTATGGAGGAGGAGGTAGATGCTAATGAGTTTTCTTCAGGAGAGTGTGATTATTCAGTTTCTAAATTTGGTAACTTTGCTTTTTCTTTTAATGATGGGAATTATCAATGGGCTTCAAATAATTATGCTCATGTGGAGACTCTGAACACAGTATTAATACTGTTTATTTTAAATAAGAGAAGGTCTTCAGATCCCTCTAGAAGTAAGCCAAGGCCTTTCTTATAAAAGGAATCCAAATTGAGTCAGTTGCTACTACCTACTAAGGTCATGGGCTTCCTTGGTGGCTCAGTGGTAAAGAATCTGCCTGCAAATGCAAGAGATGCAGGTTTGATCCCTGGGTTGGGAAGATTCCCTGGAGAAGAGAATGGCAACCCACTCCAGTATTCTTGCCTGAAAAATCCCATGGACAGTGGAGCTTGGTGGGCTACACAGTCCATGGGGTCGCAAAGTGTCGGACACGACTTAGGGACTAAGTAACAACAAAGATTATGTTTTATATTAACATCATCCCCTTAGCAGAGAATCCAGTTAATGCTTAAATGTACCTCCTGGGCTTCATTTGCAAAATTTTCCACAGGCAGGCTCCCTCCTCTGAAAGTGAAAGTCGTACAGTTGTGTCCAACTCTTTGCAACCCCATGGACTATACCTCCTCTAGATCCTCCACTCTTGTTAGTATCTTCTGGAACCTTCCCTCCCTGGGACTTCTAGGAGGAGCAGGACCAGTGAAGGTGCAATCCTCCCTGAAGAGGCAGCAGTAGACAACCGTATTCAGAGATAGCATGTTTAATTTCTAAGTCTGAAAATCCCCCTCTTAAGAACAGAAATAATAACACCTACTTTATGAGGTTGTGAGGTAAAATAAATGAGGTAACTGATTAAAGGTTCCTTACCCAGAGTTACTGTTCAGGGCATGTCAGTTAGCATTATTGTTGTGCTCAGTTCTTTTGGGGCCAGAGCTGACCAGACGGTAAGTAAGGGAGAGCAGCATCCTGTGCCAACAATGTCATAACTTAGTAAGTCCTCAGAAATTTGGCTGACTCATACTAAGAGGAAAAGACCATCCTTTGTAGGCACTGAAGCTATAAGGTCAAGATGTAGAAGGGTCACACTGGGAACTACGATGCACCACAGGAAAACTTCATCTCTAGACTTCTCTGGTTTCTGCCTTCTGTGAACACTTTTTGGACTATCCAAATTACTCCTTTAGTCATATAGTTTTGTTACTTTTGACTTTTGAACGCATGTGTCTTGGTTTTGTGTCCCTGCATCATTTAGGGTCTAGACAAGAAAATTGAAGTTACTCTGGGTATATCCATTACCCCCAATACCCTTAAAAGTGAAAGTGAAGTCACTCAGTCATGTCCGACTCTTAGCGACCCCATGGACTGCAGCCTACCAGGCGCCTCCATCCATGGGATTTTCCAGGCAAGAGTACTGGAGTGGGGTGCCATTACCTCAGGCCAAACTACAGGGAGGAAACACAGCCCCACCCAGTAGCAGAAAATTGGATTAAAGATTTTCTTAGCATGGCCCCGCCCACCAGATCAAGATCCACTTTTCCCCACAGCCAGTGCCTCCCATCAGGAGTCTTCCATAAGCCTCTTATCCTCATCCATCAGAGGGCAGACAATGAAAACCACAATCACAGAAAATTAATCAAACTGATCACATGGATCATAGCCTTGTCTAACTCAATGAAACTATGACCCATGCCGTGTAGGGCCACCGAAGACATAAGGATCATGGTGGAGAGTTCTAACAAAATGTGGTCCACTAGAAAAGGGAATGGCAAAACACTTCAGCGTTCTTGCCTTGAGAACCCCATGAATAGTATGAAAAGGCAAAAAGATATGATGCTGAATGATGAACTCCCCAGGTCAGTAGGTGCCAAATATGCTATTGGAGAAGAGTCAAGAAATAGCTCCAGAAGGAATGAAGAGACTGAGCCAAAGCTAAAACAGCTCCCAGTTGTGGATGTGTCTGGTGGTGGAAGTAAAGTCCGATGCTGTAAAGAGCACTATTGCATAGGAACCTGGAATGTTAGGTCCATGAATCAAGGTAAATTGGAAGTGGTCAAACAGGAGATGGCAAGAGTGAACATCAACATTTTAGGAATCGGTGAACTAAAATGAAACAGAATGGGTGAAATTTAATTCAGATGATGATTATATCTTCTACTGTGGCAAGAATCCCTTAGAAGAAAAAGAGGGGTTAGTAGCCCTCATAACCAACAAAATTGTCTGAAATGCAATACTTGGATGCAGTTTTAAAAATGAGAGAATGATCTCTGTTCATTTCCAAGGCAAACCATTGAATATCACAGTAATCCAAATCTATACCCCAACCACTAATGATGAAGAAGCTGAAGTTGAACCATCCTATGAAGACCTGCAAGACCTTCTAAAACTTAACACCAAAAGAAGATGCCCTTTTCATAATAGGGGATTGGAATGCGAAAGTAGGAAGTTAAGAGATACCTGGAGGAACAGGCAAGTTTGGCCTTGAAGTACAGAATGAAGCAGGGCAAAAGTTAACAGATTTTTGCCAAGAGAAAACACTGGTCATGGCAAACACCCTCTTCCAAGAACACAAGAGAAGACTCTACACATGGACATCACCAGATGGTCAATACTGAAATCAGATTGATTATATTCTTTGCAGCCAAAGATGGAGAACCTCTATACACTCAGCAAAAACAAGACTGGGAGCTGATTGTGGCTCAGATCATGAACTCCTTATTGCCAAATTCAGACTTGAAGAAAGTAGGGAAAGGGAAACACTAGACTATTCAGTGTTTTTCAAATCCCTTAGAATTATACAGTGGAAGTGACAAATAGATTCAAGGTATTAGGTCTGATAGACAGAGTGCCTGAAGAACTATGGACAGAGGTTAGTAACATTGTACAGGAGGCGGTGATCAAAACCATCCCCAAGAAAAAAAAAAGACAAAAAGGCAAAATGGTTGTCTGAGGAGGCCTTACAAATAGCTGAGAAAAGAAGAGAAGCTAAAGGCAAAGGAGAAAAGGAAAGAGATACCCATCTGAATGCAGAGAAGAATAGCAAGGAGAGATAAGAAAGCCTTCCTAAATGATCAGTGCAAAGAAATAGAGGAAAACAATAGAGTGGGAAAGACTAGAGATCTCTTCAAAAAAATTAAGGATACCAAGGGAACATTTCATGCAAAGATGGGCACAATAAAGGACAGAAATAGTATGGACCTAACAGAAGCAGAAGATATTAAGAAGAGATTGCCAGAATACACAGAAGAAACTCTACAAAAAAGATGTTAATGACCCAGATAACCACGATGGTGTGATCACTCACCTAGAGCCAGACATCCTGGAGTGCAAAGTCAAGTGGGCCTTCGGAAGCATCACTACAGACAAAGCTAGTGGAAGTGATGGAATTTCAGCTAAGCTATTTCCAATACTAAAATATGATTCTGTAAAAGCACTGCACTCAATATGCCAGCAAATTTGGAGAACTCAGCAGTGGCCACAGGACTGGAAAAGGTCAGTTTTCATTCCAATCCGAAAGAAGGGCAATGCTAAAGAATATTCACACTCCCACACAATTGCACTCATTTCACACACTAGCAAAGTAATGCTCAAAATTCTCCAAGCTAGGTTTCAACAGTATATCAACTGAGAACTTCCAGATGTTCAACCTGGATTTAGAAAAGGCAGAGGAACCAGAGACCAAATTGCCAACATCCTCTGGATCATCGAAAAAGCAAGAGAGTTCCAGTAAAACATCTGCTTCATTGACTACTCTGAAGCCTTTGACTGTGTGGGATCACAACAAACTGTGGAAAATTCTTAAAGAGATGGGAATACCAGACCACCTTACCTGCCTCCTGAGAAACCTGTATACAGGTCAAGAAGCAACAGTTAGAACCAGAAATGGAACAACGGACTGGTTCCCAGTCAGGAAAGGAGTAGGTCAAGACTGTATACTGGTACCCTGCTTATTTAACTTATATGCAGAGTACATCATGCAAAATGTTGGGGTGGATGAAGCAGAAGCTGGAATGAAGATTGCCAGGAGAAATATCAATAACCTCACATATGCAGATGACACCACCCTTATGGCAGAAGGTGAAGAGGAATTAAAGAGCCTCTTGATGAAAGTGAAAGAGGAGAGTGGAAAAGTGGGCTTAAAACTCAACACTAAATCAACTAAGATCATGGCCTGTGGTCCCATCACTTCATGAAAATAGATGGGGAAGCAATGGGAACAATTACAGAGTTTATTATCTTGGGCTCCAAAATCACTGCAGATGGTGACTGCATCCATGAAAATAAAAGACACTGGGAAAAATTGAAGGCAGGAGGGGAAGGGGTGACAGAGGAGGAGATGGTTGGATGGCATCACCGACTCAACGGACATGAGTTTGAGCAAGCTCCGGGAGATGGTGAAGGACAGGGAAGCCTGGTGTGCTGCAATTCATGGGGTCGCAATGAGTCAGACACAACTGAGTGACTGAACAACAGCAACTAGGTATATCAACTAGGTATAGGGGATTGGTTACACAGATGATGAAATAACTGAAAAATGATAGAGGGGACACGAGTTTAGAAATAGTTAGGAAGCTAGTCCTAGCCTTAGGACTGGAGAGAGAAAGTTTCCACATAAGTTATTTGGTATAAGTTAGCAGAGCCCAATATCTGGGGCCATATGCTGGAAGCTGGAGTCATAATAGGCTGCCAGGCAGGAACTGGGGTCAGGGAGAGAGGAGCTTTCCTGTAGAAAGGAAGCTATAGAGCAGACACAACCATATCAGAGGTACCCTGTGACTCAGAGAGTCCAGGGAAAGAATAGCAGCTTCTGCTCTCCTCTAGTCCTTCGGCCTTGCACCAGTGCCTCCCATTGGCCAAACTGCTTGAAAGCCAGAGGGCAACAAAGCCTGAGGAATGTTGCTGCCTAAGGAATGGAGCTGAGAGCAAAAGGCACAGGACCAACAAGAGCCCAGCCATACACGCTACTCAGTGTCATCTCTGGGGTCTCCTGAGTGTTCCCTTCTCTGGTTAAGCACTATCCTTGTGGTGTGTGTTAGTTGCTTAGTCCTGTTCGACTCTGTGGCCCCATAGACTGTAGCCCACCAGGCTCCTCTGTCCATGGGACTCTCCAGGCAAGAATACTGGAGTGGGTTGCCATTCCCTTCTCCAGGGAATCTTCCTCATCCAGCGATCGAACCTGGCTCTCCTGCATTGCAGGTGGGTTCTTTACTGTCTTAAGCCACCAGGGAATGCATGAATTATTGCCTCTGATGTGGTGCAATGCTCTCTCTAAAGATAAGAGCCATGAGAAGAGGAGTACTGAAATTCTTCAGCCAAATTCAGGAGGACAGGCTTAAAAGTAAAAAGGATTATTTTTAAACCCATAGAATTCTGCAGCTCATGTCTGATGTTTTCCAGCTACAACCTGATGACTCAGAAGATTTGGGGAGGTTTTTCTTTTAGCAGTCTTTATTATTGATGTGATCAGCCCTCTTTTGAATCTGGAGGGAATGATTAGCCAGAGTCTAGCTGTGAGCTGAACACGATAACTTTGCACTTGGGAGGGATTCATTTTGCATCCTTTTTTGAAAAATTTAATTCTAACGTCCTACTTAAATTTTATTTATTTTTGTCTGTGCTGGGTGTTCTTTGCTGCACGGGCATTTTTTCTCTAGTTGAGACTAGAGGGTGGTGCCTGTGGACTTCTCACTGCGGTGACTTCTCTTGTTGCCGAATGCTGGCTCTAGGCACTCGAGTGTCAGCAGTTGTGGCACATGGGCTGAGCAGTTGTGGCTCCCCAGCTCTAGAGCATTGGCTCAGTAATTGTGGTGCACAGCTTAGTTGCTCCATGGGATGTGGGATCCTCTCAGACCAGGGATCAAACCCGTGTCTGTCTCCTGCATTGGCAGGCAGATTCTATACTACTGAGCCACCAGGGAAGCCCCTCATTTTGCATCCTTTATCTCAAGGATATTTTAAACAGTATTGAAATAAATGTTTTCACACAACCTGTGTTTGTGATGGATTCTGAAATTTGGATATGTTATGTATTTTCCAGTTGCTCTGATGTGTGTGTGTGTGTGTTAATCACATCTATATTAAAATATCAAAGCAATTGAAAATCCGAGGCAGTTCTCACATTGTAAAAGCTAATTTTAGTATTTCTGTGCAGTGTCAGAAATTGTATTTTTTTGTAGACTCTTTATGACACAGCTTTTGCCATTTCCATTGCCTCCTGGCTGAGAGCTAGATTTCAACAGTACTAGTCATTAATATCCTGCTGTTGCTGGATACCAAGTAGTAAAGTGAGCTAGATGTCTTCAACATCTGGAAACCCTAAAGGAACTCCTTCCAAGCCTAGTATTAACTCATCTGGACACTTGTTTCTTTGCTCACGCTTTGCCTCAAGCAGTTCACCCACAGTGTATTTATTTTTAAACCAATCCTTTTAAGAGCTCTCACCTTACTGACAAATCAAAGACTTACTGAAAGTATCCCTGGATGTTCATGGAGACTGAGGTTACATAGCTGTGAACTCCATTGTTTATAACATAACATGCTAAATTTCACACATTTGTCTCTGAAGTCATCCCTTTTTTGGAAAGATCCTTCCTGCCATTTCTAGGTGGAATCAGTCTAGCCATATGGATGTTCAGTTTAGTTCAGTTGCTCAGTCATGTCTGACTCTTTGCGACCCCATGAATTGTAGCACCCCAGGCCTCCCTGTCCATCACCAATTCCTGGAGTTCACTCAGACTCACGTCCATTGAGTCAGTGATGCCATCCAGCCATCTCATCCTCTGTCATCCCCTTCTCCTCCTGCCCCCAATCCCTCCCAGCATCAGAGTCTTTTCCAATGAGTCAACTCTTCGCATGAGGTGGCCAAAGTACTGGAGTTTCAGCTTTAGCAGCATTCCCTCCAAAGAAATCCCAGGGCTGATCTCCTTCAGAATGGACTGGTTGGATCTCCTTGCAGTCCAAGGGACTCTCAAGAGTCTTCTCCAACACCACAGTTCAAAAGCATCAATTCTTCGGCGCTCAGCTTTCTTCACAGTCCAACTCTCACATCCATACATGACCACAGGAAAAACCATAGCCTTGACTAGACGGACCTTTGTTGGCAAAGTAATGTCTCTGCTTTTCAATATGCTATCTAGGTTGGATATAACTTTTCTTATGTAGGTATAGCCTATTTTGGAAGAACCTGAGGAGGTTCACCAGCTCTGCACACTTTTGTCTCTCATCATCAGTTCCTGAATTTGGGGTCCAGAAGAAAACTTATATTTTATCTGTCACTCCTTTGAGAGTGTGAAGCATGTAGAGCTGGATACTGGAGGTGTGTCTACCAGCTCCATATTAACCCTCTTCCTCTGAGAAGTGTCCCTCTCCATACATGCAGCAGCTTGGACCCCAGGCAGCCATGTTTCTACAACTTGATTTTATCCACACGAACTGGACCAGAGTGGTCAGTCACATGACCCATTTAGGGCCAGTGGGTTTCTCTGTCCCTAGAATTTACAACTGAGAGACTGTTCTTCAGGGTGGTCTGGTGTCTTGAGGAAGATATTCAGTAGCCATTTCGGCCAAGGGCAAGAAGTTGAGGAATGACATGAAAAGAGAGGAAAGGACGAAGAAGTTAAGGCTAGAAAAGCCAAAAGAGGTGAAAGTGTTTTCTGGTGAACCGATTATCTCTTACTATACAATAAATCACCCGCAAATGGCCAACATTTATTAGTTCACATAGTTTCAGGGTTCAGGAATCTGAGACTGTATTTGTGACTCAGGATCTCTCATGAATGTGCAGTCAAGTTGTTAGCAGGGACTGAAGAATGCACTTCCAAATTCACCTGTATTGGCAGAGGGCTCTGTTCCTAGCCATAGGACCTTCTCCACTGGGATGCTTACTTGATGGAGTAACTCATCCCCCCAGAGCTGAGAGAGAGAGAGAGAGCATACAAGATGGTTTTTGCTGTTGCTCTTGTCAGTCCCTAAGTCATGTCTGACTCTATGCCACCCCATGGACTGTAGCCTCCAGGCTCCTCTGTCCATGGAGTTTCTCAGGCAAAAATACTGGGATGGGTTGCCATTTCCCCCTCCAGGAGATCTTCCTGACCCAGGGATTGAAGCCAGGTTTCCTGCATTGCAGGCAGCTTCTTTACCACTGAGACACCAGGGAAGCCCCACCCAAAATGATGTTGGACCTTAATTCTTCTTCTCTAGTGTGTGTGCTAGACTTGGTGCCTCTTTCGAAGAAAAAAATATGGAAAGGGAAAAAGAGTAACAATACAGTGAAGAAATTTAGTAGACATCAGCTTAGCCAAGCAATCACGGTTGACATTACTAACCATCAATCATATTGATGTCATATACTCCTGATGTGGTGTGATGAGAAGCTTATCTCACCTTGTCATATTCTTCCCCCAAATCCATAATCCCAGACTAGTTCTGAGAAGACAGCAGACAATGTACAAGATACATTGTACAAGGACATTGTACAAGATACCTGACTAATACTTTTCAAAAGTTATAAGGTCTTAAAAAAAAAAAAAAGAAGAAGAAGAAAAGGGCTGAGAAACTGTACACATTTTAGGAGATTAAGGAGATTTGATGAGTAAATGCATTGTAATATCCTGAATTAGATCCTGGAACAGAAAAATAACATTAGTAGGAAAACTGGGAATATCTGAATGAAGTCTGTGATTTAATTAATTGTATTATATGAATGTTAATTTCTTAATTTTGACAAATGAGCCACGGCTATGTTAACATAAGAGGAAGCTGAGTGGATGCAATACTGAAACTCCAGGTACTATGCAAAAATTAAAAAAAAAAAGTTACCTAAAAAAGTTCTCCAAAACCAGCCAACCAAACAAAAAATGTGCAAAGTGACGAGCCCTGGGTGATAGCAGACATTTTAGGAAGGAGATCTAGGTTAGGCTTACATGTGGGTAGATGGAATAGTCTGAGAAGGCTGCTTAAAGGGGAAAAAAAAGGGGCTGGTTGCCTACAAAAGAGAGTGAAAAATATAGCTGTAGCATCATGAAACAGTCAGACAACTTCTTATAGAATTGTATAAGCTCAGCAGAATGGGGTGGGTGTGGTTGTAGGGCATGAGGTGAGAGAGAGAATGGCATAAGCAATGCTAGAGAAATAGCCCTGGACTCTGGTTAGCACTGACATAGCATTGACTTTCTGTAGGAAACTAATAGTAATCTTGGACTTCAACAACAAAATACCATAGACTGGGTGGTTTAAACAAAAGAAATTTATTTCTCATGGTTCTGGAGATTGGCAAGTCTCAGATCAGGGTGTCAGCATGGTTGGGTTCTGATGAGGATTCCTTTCCTGGCTTACAGAAAGCCGCCTTCTTGCTGTGTCCTCACATAGTTGACGGAGGTGAAGACAGGGCTGTCTTCTCAGAAGGGCACTAATCCCAGCATGAGGCCCCCACCCTCACAGCCTCATCTGAACCTAGTTACCTCCCAAAGGCAGGGCATCAGCATAGGAATTTGAGGGGGGCGGGGATGGACACAAACATTCTGTCTGTAACAGAGATCTCTTATGCTCCATACCCATCATGGGTTGGAGTTGAGGGGAGGCTGTGTTCCTGTCAGCTTCACTTGGGGACCCAGGCCATAAGGAGTGGCTGCCATCAGTGATTGCTGTAGATAAGGGAAGAGCATGTGATACATCACTCACCATTAAAGGCTTCTGCCCTTGGGGGAATCTCCATAGCAGGAACCCATGGGTTGATTTTGTAGGGTACTGTCATTGGATGACTCAGCTCCAATTCTCCTCCCTCCTGGGGTTTCTGTAGGAGATTCAGCTTTCTAGGTGAGAGAAGCTTTTTGGTCTAGCTTGGGTCAGCAGTTCACTTCCTTTGACCAGAGGGAACTGGGTACTGTGACATGACTTGCTTTCATTCACATTTCTTTGGCCAAAGCAAGACACATGGCTCAGTCTAACTTCAAGGGTGTGGGAAGTTCAATCTTACCCCGTGCCTGGAAGGAAGAAAATGGAATATAGGTGAGTAATCCTGAGGATCACCAAGGAGTCCATGGCAGAGTGCCTGAGGGAATGTCACTGTCCTTCTGCCTTCTAATCCTCTTCTGTTTCCTCCTTTTTTACTTTCTTGCTTCTCATCTTTCTTATCCTTATGTCTTTTTCATCCTTTTTTCTATCTTTTTTCCTTATTCCCTTTCCTGAATTTAAGCAATTATTTTCTAATCACAAAGTGATATATTTAAGCTGCAAAGATTCAAATAACACTGAAACATTTTTTAAAAAATACTTTTTGCTTTTCTTCTCCCAGAGATGACCACTCTTAACAGTTAGAATGGGGGAACCTAATTCCAGGTAATTTTTTTTTACACAATGCAATTATAAATATTACAGTACATTTTCAGATGACAAAGATAAGATCACATAGTACATAGCATTTTGCAAAGTGTGTTTTTTATTTAATAGTATATCTTGGACACTTCTCCTTGTGTTTAAGTCGAGAAACAAAAACAATGACTACACAACAGTAACAGCATTCATTTTATTGAATAGCTAAGTTGTCCACCCCTCTGTTTTAGGGATGGGGTTCTCACCATGAAACAAGATCCTGTTTCTGTTCTTAAGACTTTTATATTCTATTGAGGACAGATCTGTGCCTGGTCCTGCCTCTGTCATAAATAGCTGTGAGACCTTAGCAGGTATCTTGGCATTATTGAGCCTGTGTCTGTGTTTTAAACAGCAAAAAAAAAAAAAAAAAAAAATCAAAGGGTGGGCCATGGGCCATGTATTATCACTGTATCCATGGGTCTAATTCTAACTGTATTAGGACTTATGTTTTCATTGTTGCAAACAATAGACACTGACTCTCACTAACTAAATCAAAAAGGAGTTAACTGGAAGAATATTGTTGAGACTTGGAGACCAGAAGGAAGAGTTGAATAATCATATCTGGGGAAGGGCAGGAACCTGGGGTTCTTGGGGGAATCTCTGTAGCAGGAACCCATGGGTTGATTTTATAGGGTATTGTTATTAGATGACTCAGCTCCAGTTGTCCTCCTTCCTGGGATTTCTGTAGGAGATTCAGCTTTCTGGATGAGAAAAGTTTTTTGGTCTAGCTTACAGCAGTTCACTCCTTTGACCAGAGTGAGCTGGGTACTGTTGACTGACAGATGTACCAATACCACCTGTGATGGAGGTGGGGCAGTTCCCCAAAGGGAAAGGGAGGTGCTCTTAGGAGAAGAAGGTAAAAAGGAAGGACGGCTGACTCAGTCAAAAAACGGATGTAATTTCAAAAAACTGCACTAATTTCTTTCTTTTCCCCCATCCTGTGCCTATCTTTTTTTCCATTTCTTTTTTTTTTAAAGTATAGTTGGTTTACAATGTTGTATTAGATTCAGGTGTACATAAAGTGATTCACATTCTTTTCCTTTATAGGCTATGATAAGATATCGAGTATAGTTCCTGTTGATTATGTATTTTATATACAGCAGTGTATGTATGTTAATCTCAGACTCCTAGTTTATCCCCCGTCCCTTTCCACTTTGGTAACCATAAGTTTGTTTTATCTGTCTGTGAGTCTGTTTCGGTTTTGGAAATGAGTTCATTTGTGTTACTTTTTAGATTCCACCTATAAGCAATATCATGATATTTGCCTTTCTTTTTCTGACTCACTTCACTTAGTAAGTTTGATCATCTCTGGGTTCATCCATGTTGCTACAAATGGCATTATTTCATTCTTTTCTTAATGGCTGAACTGTTCCTGTCTTTTCCTCTCTTCTTTTCTGTTTTGAGTTTTCTGCTTTTTTTCTGCTGATAACTGTCTTAGGTTTGGCAGTCAGTGACAGGCTTTGTATAGTTGAGCTTGTTGGGATTCAGTGTCTAGGGGTTTCTAATCTCTACTTTGATGACTCTAAGAAAATGTCTTCTGTATTGATGTTTGAACTGGAGCACATTCAACTGTTTTTCAACACAAGGAGTCTCAATAATATTGCAGTACTCCATGCCTTTCATGTTTTCCTGGACATCAGAATTGAAAACTCCTAGATTTACTTATAGCACTGTTTATAACAGTGCAAACTGGATACAAACAAAATGATCAAGAAGGAATTGTTTATATAGTCATGACATCTCTTGTGCATCTATAACGTAGGGTCACTCAACTATGTTTTTTCCCTCTCTAATTATTGTTTAATCCTTGGAGAATCTGAGAATTGCTGGCTCCCTTTCTAGAAAAACGTGTATACATTGTGTATATAATTTCTCATAAATGCTTTGGGTATTTTGTAAACCCAGTAAAAATTTACCTCTAAATCCAAGAATTGTTATGAACAACCACTTGATATATTCTTGATGTAATAGAATACTGTTTAGGTTTAATCATTATTATGAGTTTATTTTTAATGTAAAATGCTGTTCAAAATATACTGAAAAGAAATTAGCTACAAAAGAAGAGGCCAGCATATGTGTGTGTGTGTATAGTAACATTTGAGCAAAAGTTTGGACTGCTGTCCAGGCAAATGATAAGTGTATTTCCTTCTGGTAGATCACTACAGATAATTTTTTTAAATGATTATTGTAGTCTCCTTCTAGTCTTCAAAAGTGAAAATATATTACTCATGAAATTGTTAAAAAGGGACTATGATAAAGGAAATATATACTTTAATCACTTATGGCTCATCTTTTTCATGCTGTCTGGTTTTCATGGCTCTTTGATTAATGGTAGAAATAATTGGGAGGTGTGGGTAAAAGAAGGTCCTATGTCAAGCAATAAAAATAATCCAAAATGTGTGAGATTTTGAAAGTGAATTTTTTTATAATTCCTTCTTCAGCCCCAATAATAGCTGTTAGTGGTTTAATTTATGTACACCATTACACACACAGTTTGTTTCTTAAATGAAAATAGAATTGACATATATTGTTTGCAATGTGATTTTTTTTCATGTAAAATTTATGTTGGACCTCTTTCTATGTCTGCTCATAGTGCTCAGTCTCAATTATTTTTAACACTTGCCTAGAATTCAGCTGTAAGAATCATCATAATTTATCCAGCGCCCCTTTGCCATAGACCCGGTTTTTCAAAATAATGAAAAACATCTCAGTGAAAATTCATGTGTACACATCTTCGCAGCTTTGTGAGAGTGTTTCTGTAATATAGATTCCTGGCTTGGAATTTTTGTTCTTAGCTTCCCCCCAGGTAACAGGTTTGCAGTCTCCATGGCGTAGGCTGTGTGTTCTCCCGAAACAGTGGCAGAGTACAAGGGGCTGAGCCATACCAGGTGGCTGGGGGTGGAGGTACTCAGTATTCCTGCTTGATCAACAGCCCAACTGTTAAGAAAACATGACTTTCTGAGTCTGCAGCAGGTTGAAAGTGTGTTTGCTTTACTTTAATTGTCAGAGGAAAGTATATTACAGACGGGCGCATGCGTGCACACTGTCCTTTCCTCTAGACTCGGTTTGAGAGGCAGAGGAGTCTAGAGTCTATGTCAGATGATATGAAGGACAAGAAAGGTTGTCACTCAGAATGACTATGTTTATAGTGAAAAGAGATAAGGATCATTCCAAAAACTTCTTGTTTTGAGTTATTCAAGATATTTGGATTAGTAATGGTAAATTTGGCCTCAAAGATGGCAAATGCTATTTTATCCTCCCTTCCCCTAACTGCAGAGTTTTTTGTTTGTTTGTTTGTTTAGTCACCAAGTAGTATTTGACTCTTTTGCAACCCCATGGACTATAGCCCGCCAGGCTCCTCTATCTGTGGAATTCTTCAAGCAAGAATAGTGGTGTGGGTTGCCATTTCCTTCTCCCGGGGATCTTCCCTGGCTCAGGGATCTAACTCGCAACTCTTGCTGCATCTCCTGCATTTCAGGTAAATTGTTTACCATTGAGCCACCAGGGAGGCCCATGAACTATCTCCAGATAAAAAATTACCACTTCTCAAGCCCTACAGAATCTTCCCCACCACAACAAAAAATGTTTATAAAAACCGAACTAAAATGTATCCATACAATAAGCCGCTATACAGTTATAGAAATAAAGTTACACACAGTACCATATAAATGAATCTCTAAAAAATGTTGAGTGGAAGAATCAAGATACAAAAGAATTCACGTTGTATAATTTCTGATTATTTATCTATCTATTTACCTATTATTTATTTATCTGTAACAAATTACTGCAAAACCTCTTGCTTTAATACAACAGATATTATTATTGCTCATGGTTTTGTGGGTCAGAGCTGTAGGAGTGGCTTGGAGCGTTCCTGGCTCAGGGTTGCTCGTGAAGTTGCGGCCAATGCCCTTTCGGTCTACAGTCTTCTTCAGGCTTGGCTTGGGCTAGGGATCCACTTCTAATGTGGCTCAGTCACAGGTCTGGCTAGTTGGTGCTGGCTCTTGGTGGGAGACTTCAGTTCCTGTGTACATGGGCCTCTTGTACTTTCCTCATGGTCCTCACAGTTTCAACAGTCTGAAAGACCTAGATACAAGTTGCACTTAACTTTTTTGATAGCCCCAGAGATGAATCACATAACCAGCCCTGATTCAGTGTAGGAAGAGATCACCAGGACACCAGAATCACTGGAGGGCCATCTTGGAAGCTGACTAGCCTAATTTCATATATCTAAAGCCCCCAAATAGGCAAGAATAAACTATGTGGCTTAGGGTGGCATATTTGGTGTTAAAACTGTAGAAGAAAAGAAGGAATGATTACTATAAAAGTGATTACCTCTCTGAGGGTAGAAGTTATAAATGGACAAAGATCATTATTTGTAAAAGAATACATTTATGGTTTATGTACAAAAGTACAGTAATTTATTTCATAATTGCAAGAAGAGATCTTAAAACAGAAACAGAAAGTGTTCTGTTCTATTTTGTGCCTTAAACAGACATCAGTGGATTCCTAATAATATAAAGTTAGCCAAGAGTTCTTATGAGTTCCAGACAATATAAAGCAAAGAGTATTATACTGATGCTTATTTAATTCTCACTACAGTGTCAGACTTTACTTTTTTGGGCTCCGAAATCACTGCAGATGGTGACTGCAGCCATGAAATTAAAAGACGCTTACTCCTTGGAAGGAAAGTTATGACCAACCTAGATAGCATATTGAAAAGCAGAGATATTACTTTGCCAACAAGGGTCTGTCCAGTCAAGGCTATGGTTTTTCCAGTGGTCATGTATGGATGCGAGAGTTGGACTGTGAAGAAAGCTGAGCGCCGAAGAATTGATGCTTTTGAACTGTGGTGTTGGAGAAGACTCTTGAGAGTCCCTTGGACTGCAAGGAGATCCAACCAGTCCATCCTAAAGGAGATCAGTCCTGGGTGTTCATTGGAAGGATTGATGCTAAAGCTGAAACTCCAATACTTTGGCCGCCTCATGCGAAGAGTTGACTCATTGGAAAAGACCCTGATGCTGGGAGGGATTGGGGGCAGGAGGAGAAGGGGACAACAGAGGATGAGATGGCTGGATGGCATCACCAACTCGATTGGACATGAGTTTGAGTGAACTCCGGGAGTTGGTGATGGACAGGGAGGCCTGGTGTGCTGTGATTCATGGGGTCACAAAGAGTCGGACACGACTGAGTGACTGAACTGAACTGAACACCAATTTGGTACTATCACCCCATTTTTACATAAAACAAAATTGAGAATTAGGGTACTTTAGGTATCTTACTCAAGGTCACACAGCTGGTTACTGGTGGAGCCAGAGATTATAGCCAGCCAGTGGCCCTTCTGATGCAGAAAAGGAGGTCAGAGTATTTGTTGTTGTTCCATCACTAAGTTCTTTCTGACTCTTTGCGACCCCATGGACTGCAGCACGCCAGGCTTCCCTGTCCTTCACTATCTCCTGGAATTCACTCAAACTCATATCCTTTGAGTCAGTGATGCCATCCAAACATCTCATCCTCTGTCGCCCTCTTCTCCTCTTGCCCTAATTCTTTCCCAACATCAGAATCTTTTGCAATCAGTCAGCTCTTTGCATCAGGTGACCAAATTATTGGAGCTTCAGCATCAGTCCTTCCAATGAATATTCAGGATTGATTCTGTTTAGGATTGACTGGTTTGATCTCTTTGCAGTCCAAGGGACTCTCTAGAGTCTTCCCCAGCACCACAACTCAACTTGAAAGAGTCCTTTCTTCTGCCCTCAGCCTTCTTTATGGTCCAACTCTCATATCCATACATGACTACTGGAAAAACCATAGCTTCGACTATATGGACCTTTGTTGGCAAAGTGATGTCTCTGCTTTGTAATATGCTGTCCAGGTTTGCCATAGCTTTTCTTCCAAGGAACAAACATCTTCTACTTTTGTGGCTACAGTCACTGTTTAGTATACATTTAAACCTGTTTTTGTCTAGGTTGAACAAACTTTGGAAACCTTTTGTGAATCAGTCAACCAACCAGTCTTTCTCAGTATATGAGTGGCACAGAGTAAGTACTACAAAGATATTTTTAAAATGAATAGAGAAATAAAGATTTAGTTATTTTACTTACTTTAGAAAAGTCTTATATGGAGTATGTCATATGCTAACCACTGGTCTATGTGTTTTACAAGTATTAATCCCTATGGAATTAATATTAATTCCTTTCCTCATCTCTAAGAAATAAGTCCCTGGGGACCTCTTCTTCTTCATTTGCTCCTAGGCTGGAAGTTTTCTGTTTTTTTTTTTTTTTTTCCCCAGCTACTTGACCTTTGATCCCCAGGGCTTGATATTTTAGCACACAACTTTTGACACATCAGTTCAGCAACAGCACACTGAGTACTTACTCCTTACTGAGTTCTTGGAGGAAATAAAGATGAATATATTTTCATCTGCAACCTGACAAATGAGCCCTTGTCTTTTAAAACTCTGTGACAATGTTTTTTTTTTTTTTTTTTTTTTTTTTAGACTTTACATAACTGTATTAGTTTTGCCAAATATCAAAATGAATCCACCACAGGTATACACGTGTTCCCCATTCTGAACCCTCCTCCCTCCTCCCTCCCCATTCCCTCCCTCTGGGTCGTCCCAGTGCACCAGCCCCAAGCATCCAGTATCGTGCATCGAACCTGGACTGGCAACTCATTTCATACATGATATTTTACATGTTTCAATGCCATTCTCCCAAATCTTCCTACCCTCTCCCTCTCCCACAGAGTCCATAAGACTGTTCTATACATCAGTGTCTCTTTTGCTGTTTTGTACACAGGGTTATTGTTACCATCTTTCTAAATTCCATATATATGCGTTAGTATACTGTATTGGTGTTTTTCTTTCTGGCTTACTTCACTCTGTATAATAGGCTCCAGTTTCATCCACCTCATTAGAACTGATTCAAATGTATTCTTTTTAATGGCTGAGTAATACTCCATTGTGTATATGTACCACTGCTTTCTTATCCATTCATCTGCTGATGGACATCTAGGTTGCTTCCATGTCCTGGCTATTATAAACAGTGCTGCGATGAACATTGGGGTACTCGTGTCTCTTTCCCTTCTGGTTTCCTCAGTGTGTATGCCCAGCAGTGGAATTGCTGGATCATAAGGCAGGTCTATTTCCAGTTTTTTAAGGAATCTCCACACTGTTCTCCATAGTGGCTGTACTAGTTTGCATTCCCACCAACAGTGTAAGAGGGTTCCCTTTTCTCCACACCCTCTCCAGCATTTATTACTTGTCGACTTTTGGATCGCAGCCATTCTGACTGGTGTGAAATGGTACCTCATAGTGGTTTTGATTTGCATTTCTCTGATAATGAATGATGTTGAGCATCTTTTCATGTGTTTGTTAGCCATCTGTATGTCTTCTTTGGAGAAATGTCTGTTTAGTTCTTTGGCCCATTTTTTGATTGGGTCATTTATTTTTCTGGAGTTGAGCTGTAGGAGTTGCTTGTATATTCTCGAGATTAGTTGTTTGTCAGTTGCTTCATTTGCTATTATCTTTTCCCATTCTGAAGGCTGTCTTTTCACCTTGCTAATAGTTTCCTTTGATGTGCAGAAGCTTTTAAGGTTAATTAGGTCCCATTTGTTTATTTTTGCTTTTATTTCCAATATTCTGGGAGGTGGGTCATAGAGGATCCTGCTGTGATGTATGTCGGAGAGTGTTTTGCCTATGTTCTCCTCTAGGAGTTTTATAGTTTCTGGTCTTACGTTTAGATCTTTAATCCATTTTGAGTTTATTTTTGTGTATGGTGTTAGAAAGTGTTCTAGTTTCATTCTTTTACAAGTGGTTGACCAGAGTTCCCAGCACCACTTGTTAAAGAGATTGTCTTTAATCCATTGTATATTCTTGCCTCCTTTGTCAAAGATAAGGTGTCCATATGTGCGTGGATTTATCTCTGGGCTTTCTATTTTGTTCCATTGATCTATATTTCTGTCTTTGTGCCAGTACCATACTGTCTTGATAACTGTGGCTTTGTAGTAGAGCCTGAAGTCAGGTAGGTTGATTCCTCCAGTTCCATTCTTCTTTCTCAAGATCGCTTTTGCTATTCGAGGTTTTTTGTTTTTCCATACAAATTGTGAAATTATTTGTTCTAGCTCTGTGAAGAATGCTGTTGGTAGCTTGATAGGGATTGCATTGAATCTATAGATTGCTTTGGGTAGTATACTCATTTTCACTATATTGATTCTTCCAATCCACGAACATGGTATATTTCTCCATCTGTTAGTGTCCTCTTTGATTTCTTTCACCAGTGTTTTATAGTTTTCTATATATAGGTCTTTAGATTCTTTAGGTAGATATATTCCTAAGTATTTTATTCTTTCCGTTGCAATGGTGAATGGAATTGTTTCCTTAATTTCTCTTTCTGTTTTCTCATTATTAGTGTATAGGAATGCAAGGGATTTCTGTGTGTTGATTTTATATCCTGCAACTTTACTATAGTCATTGATTAGTTCTAGTAATTTTCTGGTGGAGTCTTTAGGGTTTTCTATGTAGAGGATCATGTCATCTGCAAACAGTGAGAGCTTTACTTCTTCTTTTCCAATTTGGATTCCTTTTATTTCTTTTTCTGTTCTGATTGCTGTGGCCAAAACTTCCAAAACTATGTTGAATAGTAATGGTGAAAGTGGGCACCCTTGTCTTGTTCCTGACTTTAGAGGAAATGCTTTCAATTTTTCACCATTGAGGATAATACTTGCTGTGGGTTTATCATATATAGCTTTGATTATGTTGAGGTATGTTCCTTCTATTCCTGCTTTCTGGAGAGTTTTTATCTAAACTCTCTGTGACAATGTTTTGTGTTAACTTGGTTGGGAACATCAGATCCCTTGAGGTTTACCCTAGCAACCTTCACAACAGGAAATGTGCATGTATCTTGGCTTATTTCGATTTTTGATTTTAGTTCCTTTAATGAGTGCTAAATATGATTCATTCAGTTATTTTCCAGCATATTTTTCCAAATCTCCCATGAGCAAGTCTAAACGTGTTTGCTTGTTGCTCTAATGAAGACATCTACACTTCCTTATCAACTGTGCCACTGGGATACAGGCTAAATTCTGCTTTGATAAATCAATTCAGACTAAGAGCATTAGTGTTGGAGAAGAAATTAGTTATTTTGTTCCATCAATATTTGCCTAAGCACAAATGGACACTGTGGAAAACCTACTAAAAATTCTATTTTTATTTGCAATATCCTTGCTATCATTACAAAAAGGAACAATGTGTGTTTGCTAGAAAATATATTTTCTTTCACACGATGGCTAATCCATTCATTTATTCAATCAGATCAGATCAGATCAGTCACTCAGTCATGTCCAACTCTTTGCGACCCCATGAATCACAGCACGCCAGGCCTCCCTGTCCATCACCATCTCCCGGAGTTCACTCAAACTCACATCCATCGAGTCAGTGATGCCATCCAGCCATCTCATCCTCTGTCGTCCCCTTCTCCTCCTGCCCCGAATCCCTCCCAGCATCAGAGTTTTTTCCAATGAGTCAACTCTTCGCATGAGGTGGCCAAAGTACTGGAGTTTCAGCTTTAGCATCAATCCTTCCAAAGAACACTCAGGGCTGATCTCCTTTAGAATGGACTGGTTGGATCTCCTTGCAGTCCAAGGGACTCTCAAGAGTCTTCTCCAACACCACAGTTCAAAAGCATCAATTCTTCGGCGCTCAGCTTTCTTCACAGTCCAACTCTCGCATCCATACATGACCACTGGAAAAACCATAGCCTTGACTGGACAGACCCTTGTTGGCAAAGTAATATCTCTGCTTTTCAATATGCTATCTAGGTTGGTCATAACTTTTCTTCCAAGGAGTAAGCGTTTGGCAGTTTTTAAACTGTTAGACAGTTTTTAAAGCGTTAGACAGTTTTAAACATTGTGGGCATGGACCCAGCGTTCTGGGAGCTCATCGTCTGGGCAGCAAGAGGAGTGCACTGGGGGTGTGTGTGGTGGTGGGTGGTGGTAGTGGTGGTAGAGGAAGGAGGAGTTTTAGGGTGGTGGGAGCTGTGTACAGAAGTTAAGCAGATGACTACAGGACTGGGTAGCAGATAGCGTATCTCGGAAACTTAGGGACGGGACCCGTAAACCAATCTGGGAACTTAGTGAAGGTTGGTGGGATAGAGCAAGGCTTCCTGGAGAAGGTAACATTTAAGCTCAGTCTTGAAGGAGCGTCTTGGGCAAAAGGGGAGAGTAAGGTGCTCCAGACAGAAATAGCCTGGCATATTCCAGGAACTTCAGCAGTTGGGGTCACTGGAGTTACTTAATATGGAAGTCAGGGAGTGATCTCAGAGGAGGTCCAGAAGTGATAGGAGGAGCCAGGACATAGACAGCCAGTTATCCAGTGTCAAAGAGCCTGGTTGTTATTCAGTGGGGAATCCTAAAATTTTAAAATAAGGAAAAGACAAGATGAGATTTGTGTTTTAAAAAGATTCCTCTTGGAAAAATTTCAAAAGCACACCTGCTTTTTGGCCTAGCAGTTTAATTTCTAGGCAATTATTGTGGATGGGAGCAAAGATTTAGTTACTTGGATAGGAGTGAAATTACCTAAAATAGTGAAAACTTGAAAACAATCTAAAAGTCCAGCAATACAGAAATTAGAAAAATAAGGTCTTGCAAATTTACTGAATGGAAAGTGTATTTTAAAAACATTAAAATGATGTTGTGGGCAAGGAAAGCTACTCATATTACATGAAAGGGAAAAGTATGTGATTAAATAGTATATTCAGTATGATATTCTTCTGAATATGTTTTGAAATTAAATATGTAATAATAACATGGTCGTGGTTGTTTAATCACTAAGTTGTGTCCAACTCTTGCGACTCCTTGGACTGTAGGGGCTTTGGGGCTCATGAGCTACAAAAGGCATCTCTTTTTTTAAAAATAATTAAACGATTTTTTTTTCTAATTTAAGCCATTGAAATACAGTTGATTTATAGAGTATTTTATTAGTTTCAGGAGTACAGAATAATGATTAAAAATTTTTAGAGATTATACTGCATTTAAAGTTGTTACAAAATATTGGATTTATTCCCTATAAAAGGTACTTCTTTGCTTTGAATCTCTCTCCTGGACTAAACTTAGTTGCTTCTGAATTCTCTTCCCAGTTAGACCTTGACTTTTGGACTTCCACTAGCATTGACCAGTTTTAGCAAGAATCCAGTCAAGTCAGTTTAACCAGCAGCCCCCACCCCCATATCTGATCACCTTCTTCATCCCTACCATCCCCCAGGAAATATCTGATTACCTAGCCTGCCTTCAGCAAGAATCCTGCTAGGTCAGTTTAAGCAAAGAATTATACTACCTTTTTAGTAATCTACTACCCACTGACCACCTTCCATACCCCAATACACATTCTGTTTCTTGGATATAAATATCTAACTTTTTCTTGTGTTTGAAGTTGAGCCCAGTGTGTTTCCTCTACTGCAAAACCTCACCCATTGCTGTTGTTCCTACACCTATGGCAGTAGTCCCCCTGAATCACGTTGGGCATATTGTTCTTTAATAAGTGCCAGAATAATTTTTCTTTAGAAGTTCTTAACAAGGTAAAAGTGAGAGTGGCTCAGTCATGTCCAACTCTCCGTGACCCGATGGACTACACAGTCCATGGAATTCTCCAGGCCAAGATACTAGAATACTGCAGCGGGTAGTTGTTCCCTTCTCCATGGGATTTTCCAAACCCAGGGACTGAAGCCAGGTCTCCCATATTGCAGGGGGATTCTTTACCACCTGAGCCACCAGGGAAGCCTCTCTTCAAACTCATCGCTCAGCTCTTAACCCTGGTGGCTCTTCAACTGCTGCACGCCAATCAGCTATTCTTGAGACTCATTAGATTTCCTTTCCTAA
Organism: Bubalus kerabau; assembly: GCF_029407905.1. Lineage (NCBI taxonomy): Eukaryota > Metazoa > Chordata > Mammalia > Artiodactyla > Bovidae > Bubalus > Bubalus kerabau. The sequence continues at coordinate 33,531,052 of NC_073643.1, read as the reverse complement.
ATTCATTTAAATCGCCCTTCATATCTCAGCCAGCCTTTTCCTAATCCATTTATGTTGCAATTTATATTCAGACCTAATTCACAAATTTTGCATTGGATTTTTTATTAATCATCTTCTTGGCTTTGTTCAAATCAGAACTCAGATAAAGCCTGCAAAATGTGTTTGAGTGATATGTCTCTTTTTTTTCCAAAATCATTTTAAAAATGAGATTTAATTCATGTACCTAATATGTCTTTTAAATATTTAAAAATCTATAGCAGGTCCTCCTTCCCCTTAATTTCATGCTGTTTGTTTTTTTGAAGATTTCTCAATGTCTTGTAGATTTCTCAATTTCTGAATCCTTGTGGTATTATTAACATATTTCTCTCTTTTTTTTCCCCCCTGGAAATTGGTGGTAGTTTTCATAGTTTATACATAGGTTTCTTTCTCTTACTCTTTCCCTTCCTTTTTTTCTTTCTCTTCCTTCCTTCTTCTCTCTCTCTCGCCTCCTTTTCTTTTCTCCTTTCCTTCCTCCCCGCTTCTTTCTTTCTTTTGTAGCTTAGTTACTTCTCCTCCAAGAATCATCTCTCTTTTTTGCTTTCAGTGGTTGCTTCTTTTTCAGACACTTGTAGGATTTACCTATCACTTTATTTATCCATGAAATCATTTTCACTCCTATTCCTAAAAAGTCAGGGACCCTATCCTGAGTACAGGGGATACAGGTGGCTCATTACTGCTGTTTCCCCCATAACCAGCACATAATGTGGCTGGCTCCACAAATAGTTGTTGGGATAAATGAATATAAAGTATAAATCACACACCACTTATCTGCTGCTTAACATTTGCCACCTTGGGTGTGGCTTCTCATTGTGCTACAAGCCCTGACTAGGCTCCTGAACTTTGAGCCTCTTGAGGGCAGGGAGTCAGATACATTCTTGTAGTCTGGGTACCTAACAGAATACCATGTTCATAACCAGTGCATTTTTACTTTGAACATTTTTAACAGTTACAGCAAAAAGAAAGAAAAAATTTGGTTCATATATCTTGAGAGTCCAAGGATATCTGACTTCAGATGTGGTTGGAATGGGGAGCTGAAACGATGTTACTGTTATTTTCTGTTTCTCAATTTTGCTTGTTTCTGCTTCTTTTTGTTGATCTTGTCTCATTTTCTCTCATTTTTTTTATCAGCTTCACTGCTGATCAAAAATGGCCATTACTTTGTGGCCATAAGTAATAAGCTAGCTATAGATTTCCTTCCCTCCAGCACTGTGCTTCCAAGAATCAGACAGTCTTCCCAAGATGCCCCAGAAGAAGAGTCTCAAGGAGGACTTCTAGTCACGGTAGGACACTGTGTCCATCCCTCAAGGAATCACCATGGCTAGGAAAATGGCCCCCCTGATGGGTCAGGAACAGTCTCATAGCTACTCCCACAGGGTGGCAGATGGCATTGTCATCAGTAACCCGACCATAGGTGATGAAAAGAGTCATCTTCCTGGACCGAGTAGGATGAGATCAGAAGAAAAAGTGAAGGAGAAAAAAATAGCAGCTATCTGTGTGTATCTCAGGGCAAGCTTACTTAGTTGGAGCTAAGTTCAGGTGTCTTAGCTTTCCTGACAGTTTATTCCCTTTGGGGTTTGATCCCTTAGGTCTAGCAGGTCACTGTGGGATATAATGACAAAATGGACTATTTCATTATAATTCAAAAAGACCCTTGCTCCTCGGAAGAAAAGCTATGATCAACCTAGACAGCAAATTAAAAAGTAGAGACATTACTTTGCCAACAAAGGTCCATCTAGTCAAAACTATGGTTTTCTAGTAGTCATGTATGGATGTGAGAGTTGGACCATAAAGAAAGCTGAGCGCCGAAGAATTGATGCTTTTGAACTGTAGTGTTGGAGAAGACTCTTGAGAGTCCGTTGGACTGCAAGGAGATCCAACCAATCTATCCTAAAGGAAATCAGTCCTGAATATTCATTGGAAGAACTGATGCTGAAGCTGAAACTCCAGTACTTTGGCCACCTGATGCGAAGAACTGACTCACTAGAAAAGACCCTGATGCTGGGAAAGATTGAAGGTGGGAGGAGATGGGGATGACAGAGGATGAGATGGTTGGATGGCATCACTGACTCAACGGACATGAGCTTGAGTAAGCTCCGGGAATTGGTGATGGACAGGGAAGACTGGCGTGCTGCAGTCCATGGGGTTGCAAAGAGTTGGATGTGACTGAGCGATTGAACTGAGCTGAACTGAACCCGAAGTCCTTGATAGCCTTTGAAGGTCAACGGACTAAAATTAGGCACAAGAATCTTGTTTTCATCCAGATTTTCTGTGGAGCAGGTCAGTGGCTTTCCTCATATTAAAAGGTTTCCAGTGAACCAAAAGATTAAGAAGATTCCAGTGTTTCTCAATACAGGTATGGATGATATTTAGATAAGAAAGTTTGTCATTGTGCAAGAGATAAAGAGTCTCTAGCCCATACCCCTTAAATTCCTGTAACACCCCTATGTTATTATGATATTCATCCCCTTCTAGTAGTAGTAATGTTAGTTGCTCAGTCATGTTCAATGCTTTGAGACCCCACGGACTGCAGCTCGCCAGGCTCCTCTGTCCATGGGATTTTCCAGGAAAGAATTCTGGAGTGGATTGCTATTCCCTTCTCCAGAGGATCTTCTCAACCCGGGGATCAAACCTGGGTCTCCTGCATTGCAGGCAGATTCTTTACCATTTGAGCTACAGGGAAGTCCATATCCAGTCACCTATAGTTGAGAAACGAGATGAGACCACAAGTATAGTCTCAGTATTTCTTGCATGTTTTACGTTTCCTCTTCTTTCTGGCAGAGAATAACTTTTTTTTTTTTAACTTTTAATGTCTAATTTCCAGTAGTATCTATCATGGAATCTGGGATCCTATTTCATGAGCACAAAAAGCCTGTTTTCCACGGGAGTGTTCAGGTTCTGTAATATTTTCCTGGTATGGACCTAATGTGATGTTTCATCCAAGGCGAACTAGCAAACAACCAACTCCTGGGAGGTACCGGTCATTAGTCTAACCTCCTTAGAATTTTCTCACAGGATGATCATTTATTACTTTTGAAAGGACAGACTCACAAATGAAGTGTTAGTCTAAGAAATATCTTCAAGATCTGGCAAATAAAACAATGACCATTGAGCAGCATTTTTATAGATTACAGATCATTCTGTTGCATTTGACCTCGAAACATCTTCAAAAAACAGATTTTGCAATCTCCTCTTTTATAGATGAAGAAATTAATGCTTTTAGGAATCAAGTGACAAGCTCACGATTACACAGCACTTTAGAGAAGGACTCTGGATTTCAGCTGTGGGTCTTAGAACTTTAAAAGCCACCCTCTAACTCTCTACTTCCTCCCTGATACCTCCAAACACTTTTAAAAGAAAGAAAAATATCCTACTGGAACTAATCAGAGGGAAAGACTGGAAGTTCAAATGAGCCATAACAGTGTCTGTTAATCTGTTACCTAACTGAGTGCCGGGAAGCTGTGGTGGGGGTGGGGGGAGTTGACACTTGTACATTTTATGTGCCCCACAGCTTCACTCCTGTAAAGTTAGGACGATTTCATTTGAAGTCCCAGCCAACTGAGAAATTAAAAGCAGACAGTGACGATGCTGTTTTGTAACTTTGTGCCTTTTAAAATTAACTGCACCTTTCAAGTGCCGCTTTGGATTAGAAGTGGCTAATTGGATAAAGGAGAGAGTCATTCAGCTGGATGAAGAGTATTGTAAAAGCCCTGACTGAGTTAGTTACAGGAAAGGGACGCACAAGAACAGTACTATTTTACTTACAGAGTGAAGGAAAGTTCCTCCACGCAGTTCCAAATCGAGGACAAGTTGATTTGTCGCAGCAGCGCTGTAATACATGTAGCCTGATATAAAGTCTATTTAAGAGAGACTTGAAGGCTGAAACTTATTAGTGCCAAAACCCTTTACTATTTTTTTTTTTTTTATAAGGACTTGGCGTGCCCTTGCGAATGTGTGAGCTTGGAGGAGGAGGAGTGATGGTAGGAGCACAAAGCTGAGTCCATTCTTATTAATATTAAATGGTCAAGTCTGTACCCTTGAAGCTAGTGGAGAGAGAGAAGGGAGAGGAGCTGCTGACATTGACAATGAATCCAAACAGGAGTTGCACTAGCGGTGTCTACCACGTTGCCTCTGCCCTCGCTTAGCCTTCTGGGAATTGTAGTTTTGTGGCGAGCGGCTCCTCTGGCAAGTCGGGTATACTCGGCCCGGCTGTGACTACAGATCCCAGACGGCGCCGGGCAGCCGCCCCTCCCGTCCCGGTTCGAGTGTAAACTCCCGGCGCCGGGGCGGGCGGCCGCGCGCGGGCCAGCGGGCTGAGCTCTGCACGGCTTGGGGGCGCACCGCTCGGGGGACCCAGGCCCCGCCACCTCCCCTCCGACCCCGGGCTCGGTTCTCAGTTTGGAGCAGTGCGAGGACGGGAAGCTGGAGCCATGCAGTCGGAATCGGGGATCGTGCCGGATTTCGAAGTCGGGGAGGAGTTTCATGAAGAGCCCAAAACCTATTACGAACTCAAAAGTCAACCTTTGAAGAGCAGGTGAGTGGTGACAGCTGGAGGGAGGCGCGGCCCGCACCTGGGGGACTCGTTGCCTCCCATTCTGAGGCGAGGAAAGCAGCTGGCTCGGACTCTGGGACAAGGACCCCGTGCCCTTGCCCCGGGGCAGAGGGCGAACTGACCCCCGCAGTTGGGGGTCGTGCCGGCCAGACGGGTGCACCAATGAGGGTCTCCGCCTGAGCGCATTTTGGGGGCGCGGCGGGCAGCCCCGGACAGCCCGCGAGGGCGAGGGGACCCCTCGGTTGGGGATATCAGCTGCGGAGAGCGGGTGGGGGCTGGGGAGTGCCCCAACGCGGAGGAGGGGGTGAAGGAGCGCCGGGCCGGGACGCGCTGGTGAGTTTCGAGTGAACCCCTTTTCTGAAAATCCCAGCGGGCTGAGAACTTGGGGGAGGAGAGCTTACGGTGGATCGAGCGCGACGTTAGAGGCAAGCAATTAGCTCATGTGTTGTTGGCCGCTTAGGAGTCGGGCCCCTCTGGGAAAGCCGACTTCGGGCCGCCTCCAGGTGAGGTTTCCCGAGCCCCGCCCCTGACCTTCCCGGCTACGGCACCCCTGTGCGGGAGGGGCGGGGTGCGAGGTGGGGCAGGAGGGCGTGTCTCCTCGTCCAGGTGGAACTCCCGGGCTTTGGGGTCTCATTCAAATACAGGCCTTCCCTGGAGGGGGAAAAAAAAAAAAAAAACTTTGAGACGGAGATTTGGCGAGTGACCGCTGTTGGGCCGGGACACGTCTTTCATTCTCCGGGCACTTCTAAAACTGTTTGGGAGGAGAGTGAAGACACCTGCTGGTCTGGCGTCGCATCACCCCTAGTGCCCACTGCTTACGCTGCCTCCACTCCCACTTGTCCCTTGGAGCAGATTAGGTGTCTTCCTTCCTCTCTGTCCTGTGGCCACTCAGGACATTTCCAGTGTTGACTAAGAGAGAGGTCAGTTGAGGCGCTGAGAGTAGAGAGGATTTAGTTCCACCCCTCAGTTGGGAGGTAGCATGAGGCTGGAACTGGAAGCTTCAGCAGTGCTTCTTCATCCCTCTCAAACCTTCCTGCCGGCCCCTCACTGTCGATAGTGTTTGGGTGAAGGGGCCTGGCTGGCATGGGGGGGAGAGGGTCCAGAAATCATGGTGAAGGAAGGACTGAATCCGGAGTGAAGGCGTGTGATCACAGCTGCTGTGGCATGGGGGATTGGTACTTGTGCATTTAGGTTCGTTTCCTTCAGGGCTGTGTCAAACTGAATCCACTTTGGGGAAGAAAATCTGCGAAGAGCACACCGACTGACTGGGTGGCTGAAGCAGCCTCTTGGCAGATGCTTCAGGGAGATTGGAAGGAAACCTCCTATGCAGTTAGTTGCCTAAAACCAGCCTTTAGTTGGTGGTTTCTCTTCATAATGGCTGTTTTGTGTGTGAGCCTAGATTGTGTGTGTTGGGGGTTGGGGGTGTGGAGTAATAGTGTGTAAAGGGTATTGTTGGTTATGCTCATTGGGGCTTTATCTGTATTCGGCTGAAGGGACCAGTGTTTTACCGAGCAGTCTCTGCTTTTGCTTCTATAAGCAAATGCTTACATGGCCAGAATGAGGGAGGGAGTGTATGTGTGTGTGTGTGTGTGTGTGTGTGTGTGTGTAGTCCTGAAAGAAATGAATTAACCGGACTGTTTGGAACATTTTTGATGGTAGCTGATACGTAACATTAAATAAATTTGAGAGAGTGAGGAAAATACCATCTGGAAAAACCCAAATGAATGCCATGAAACTCACGTTGGAGGATTTGGGGCCTGTTCTTTTTCAAGAGTCGGCAAAAAAAAAAAAAAAAAAGACTTGCAAGGGTTGAGCATCCTCAGGAGCTAGCTTGCACGTGTAAAGAAAATTTCGGGGACGTGGGAAGCACTGGTTTCACACGTTGAAGCTGGAAACAGGTGCAGGATGGAACCGGTGCACAGAGGAAGGCTAAATGAAAAAAGTTGTAAAACTTGTCTGTGGAGCAGACACATGCTCTTTGAAATAAACCAGTGAAATAAAATCTGTGAATAAATATATGGGGTTGGCAAAATTTCCCTATAGTACAGTTTTCCACAGTTGTCTGATGTATTGTCATCGACATCTGTTGTGTGACTTTGCAAGGGCTGCATGTTCAGGGCCCCCTCCTTGTGGCTTTTTGTTTTAAGTCTTTGCCTGGGCACCTCCCTTCTTGTAATCTTGGTTGGAAAAAGTTGAAATCAGAAGGGGAAGATGGCTGCAACTGCCTTGTCTATCAGTTGTATTTTCCGAATTGTCTTTTGGAGTTGAAGATATGTCTAGAATCCTCCTGAAAAAGAAAACTGTTAATTGCTTAGTTGTTCAACTCTTTGTGACCCCATAGACTGTAGCCTGCCAGGCTCCTCTGTCCCTGGGATTCTCCAGACAAGAATACTTTAGTGGATTGCCATTCCCTTCTCCAGGGGCTCTTCCCAACCCAGGGATCCAACGTGGGTCTCTTGCATTACAGCCAGATTCTTTACCGTCTGAGCCACCAGGGATGCCCCTAGAATCTGCCTACTTGTCATCAACTCCTCTGCTCCCACTTTGGTTCAGACTGCCACCTGGCCTCGCTGGCTAATTATCTCTTACCTGTTCTCCTGCCTTTATCCTTGCTGACTCTCAGTGGATTTTTCAACACAGGAGCCACAATGTCTATGTTAAAACTGGTTTTCAACCTGAATGGTGGCTTGCCCCACTCAGGGGTCATTCAGCAATGTCTGGAGACATTTTTGGTACAATGGATGAGAGTTACTACTGGCCTCTAGTAAGTAGAGAGTGGAAATGCTGCTGAACATTCTCCAGTGCTCAGGACAGTCTCACAATGAAGAATTATCAGTCCCCAGATTGTTACTGCTGAGGTTGAGAAACCTCATGGTAAATGTATCACATCATGTTCTCTCTTCAGAGCCCTCCCTGGTATCAGTAAAACTCGAGACCCTTAAAGTGGTCCAACGCTGACCACTTTATGGGCGGGCTCCCTGTCAGCGCTGACTGTGTGTGTCTCTTGTTGCTGCTCTCCTGGCTCCCTCTGCTGCAGCTAGCCTCCTCACCATTCCCGGAACACTCCAGACCTCTCCACCTCTGGCCCTTTGTAAGCTGCACTTGCTGGGGCCAGCAAGTGCACTTTCTGTCTTTGTTCGGAGAGCAGTAGCGTTCATTCCCTCCCCAGCCGACTTCATGTCTTCCCTTAAATGTCATTCCTGCCTTGAGCACGTTCTGTGCTGTGGCTCTCTGTCTAAACTCTCTGTGTCCCTTGCCCTGCTCAGTTTTTCCCACAGTACTTGCATTATGACCTAGTCTATCATTTTCTAATGGGTTCCAGTTATGCTATGTTTCTCTGTACTAAATTGCAGGGTCCAAGGGGACAGGGATTTCTGGGTCTTCCTGGTTTACTGTGGTGCCCCCAGAACCTAGAACAGAGTTTCATCATCAGTGCTGTTGACACTTTGGACTGGATAGGTCTTTGTTGTGGGGGCTGTCCTGGGCGTTGCAGGATGTTTAACAGCATCCCAGGCTTTCCTGCTCAAGGCCATAGCATCCCTCCTTAAGTTGTAACATCCAAAAATATGTCCAGACACCACCAAATGTCCATGGGACACAGACTCACCCCTGTTGCAGATGAAAAGGCCTAGAACAATGCCTGGCACAATAGTGTTTTGTTGTTTGACTATGTGTTGTTTTCTCTCTTTGTATTTCATTCCGGATGGGCCATTTGATTCTGGTTTTTGCATTTAAGGCTGCCTTCCTTTTAAAATAGGTATCCACCGTGCTGTCTCCAAAGAGGAGTTTATATATTCATTTGGACTAGGCTTAGATGTGCAAGTGTTTGATGAGAAAAGACAGTTTCATTCCTAACCCAGACCTCCTAGACTTTAGGAATGTGAAGCCAATGGATTTAGGTAATGGAACCCCACTTTGGTCACAATGACTGGAGAAGCTGTGTCATAGAGAGACACACACAAGAGAAAAGGGTCTCCTGAAGAAATGTTTGCAGTTTGGTTCCTCCCCAAAGGTTTTTGAAACCTTGGTGTTTCAAACCTGGGTGGCAGAGGAAAGGTGCCAAATATGAGAGTGTGAACCCAGATATCACACATGAGCACAGTCAGGTCAGGGTCAGATGTGGAACCATTGAATGGGTCCCTCTCAGGGAAGGGACTCTGTAGGGCTTTAGGTCCCGAAAAAAAATTTTTTTTTAATGTGTTAGCATCTTTCAGGTTCATAGTTCTTTTGTTTCGTTTACTTGGTGCTAAATTCTGTGGCTTTGTAGCTGCTAATGCCCTTTTCCTGGACAGACTTCAGAATTGATTTAATCTAATTCCAGTTTCTCCTCTTCTCAAAGTTTTAATAATGGTTTAGATAATGGTTCTTTAACTTCCCGCAAATTAGAAATGGGAATGAAAGTGAGTATTAGGTTTATATTGGCAGGATGAGATAGAGCAATGGTTCCCAGATGCTGATTCAGAGAGAGGTGTGTGAAATTGTTGCAGATTTGTATTCAGATGAGAAAGAAAAGATGGTTGTGTCCAACTCATGCTCACATGCATGAATGTCCATGTAAAGCCACCGCCATTTCTTGGATTTATTCTGAGATTTTTCGTGGGCTTCCCAGATGGCACTAGTAGTAAAGAACCTGCCTGCCAAGGCAGGAGACATAAGAGATTCAATCCCAGGATCAGGAAGATCCCCTGGAAGAGGGCATGGCAACCCACTCTGGTGTTCTTCCCTGGAGAAGCCCAGGGACAGAGGAGCCTGGGGGCTACAGTTCATAGGGTCACAAAGAGTCAGATACAACTGAAGCGACCTTGCATGCACCCACATCTTCCTATTAAAAATACCCTTTCATTTATAAAATGAAATGAATGATTGTTCATTCTTGGCAAGACTGAACTGTCCATCTTTTATTGATTTCGGAAAGTTTTCTTGATTTTTCTTTCTGTCTAATCTGTAGAGAATTACTTTACATGGAGATTTAAGAGGATTGTTCTGTCATTTCTGTCTGTCCCTAACAAGCTGAGTGACCCTGGGGAGGCTGGGTGACCTCTAACCTCAGTTTCTTCATCTGGCAACTGAGGGGCCTGCCTCCTAAGGGTCTTAAGGACATTAATTGTGACATTGACTATGGAAAAGTATTAGCATGATGCTGGGCACATATTTAGTGCTCAGTAAATGTTAGCAGATGTTCTTGTTATTTCTCTATTACTTAGCAGTGAGTCCTGACCTTCCAGAATGTGTTTGCATTTGGTTTACTCTGGCTTTCTTCTCTAAGGCCAGCGTTGTTATGCAATAAAATTATCCCAAGTTTAGTAAAATCTTTTTGCTTTTCCCCCTAATGAGGTGCTGCAGATAAATCTTTTGTGTTTTATAATTTTGATGCAGTCCTTAACAGTTTCTTTATGCTGGTTTAAAAAAAAACAAAAACAGAACATCTGTGGCATCATCACATACATACAGATTCATATTCTACACATATCTATTGAGTACCTGCAAATTCATACCGATGAATGCTATTAACATTTACTTAGGCCGCACGGTGTGCCAGCCCCCATCCTAAGTGGTTTTACATGTGTTAACTTGCACAACCTGCTTGAGATGATAATAATAAAGAAGAACAATAATGTTGTGGTTTATAATTTTAAAAACAAGTAACATGCAGTCCTTATTACATGCCAGGAATGATTCTGGGTATTTTACTTCTGTTAACTCAGTTAAGTCTCACTTCTACCTTGGGTGCTTGTATTTTTGCTGTTGACATTTTACAGAGAAGGAAACCAAGGCATCACGATTAGATGGGCCTGGTTCTGGCTCTGGTCCTGGGCTCCAGTGCACTAGTCTGGGCTGCCCTATGAAAGGCACGGGGCTTGCCTGTGCTGCGTCTTCTCCAAAACTTGCCTCTGCAGCGGGAGGGAAGGGAACACACAGATCCAGCCAAACATACAGGACGGAGTGTGATAACCAGGGGCATGAGCTATGGGAATGTAATAGAGGAAGGGAAACTGGGGTGGAGTTTTGTCAGTAAATAAGGGTATTCGATTTTGGCATTGAATGTCAAGCAATACTCAAAGCATAGTTCTTTATAACATTAAATAAAATGTTACATGCCTTGCAAGGCATGATCTTTTTTTTTTTTTTTTTTTTTGATATGAACCATTTTTAAAGTCTTTATTGAATTTGTTATAATATTGCTTCCATCTTAGCTCCCCGTTCAGGGATTAAACTTGCACCCTCTGCAAGTTTGGAAGAGGGTCTTAACCACTGCACCCCCAGATACATTCCTGCCTTTATACTTCTCACCAGAGTCCCAGCTTTTCCTCTTGCTCTGTGGGCACCTGGGGTGGCAGAGACTGGATGCACATAGACAGGTTCAGAAGTAGCCATGCTTAATTAAGCACAGTGCCCATGGCTTTGCCACTTAACTGATGTGTCTGTGTTCACAACTAGACTCTTAGCCTCCTGGACTCTCAATTTCTTTACCTGTGAAGTGGAATCTATAGAAGTGTCTTCTTAGGATTGGTGGAAGTTTTAAAACTGAGATAACATGTGTTAATGTGCTTTGTAGCGTGCTTAGCACATGCTAGTAATATTAATTCCTTCTCTTCTATTTTACCATGATTGCAATTTCCCCCCTCCTCATCACAACACTAAAGCAAGTGCAGAATTATGTATCTGAAGCAAAATAGACAAGATTGAAGTACGTTAACCTGGCAGATGTTCAGATCTTATTATGCAAATTGCTTGTGTGGTATGATTAGATGGAAAACTTGATTAAAGTAGGATTCTAAGTGTTGGTTTTGTGTATTATTGGAGATTTCCTTTTCCCGAGTACTGCTATTTATAGAATTATTTAGGAGTGTGTGTGTGTGTGTGTGTGTGTGTGTGTGTGTGTGTGTTTAATTCCCTTTGAGTTCTGCAGTGCCGTTTGCACAGGCTGATGTTTATATCTGCTCCAGTTGTGCAAGAAGTGGAAAATATCCTTTTTTTAGAACAGGTCACATGTGCTTACTGTCAGGAATAGGACCTCAGTGTAAAAAAATGTATCTTGGGACAAATCAAAGTTACTAAATTTCCCCTTCCAACTGCTTTGTTTCAGAACTGGCAGTATTAGGATAAATAATAGGAGAAAAATTTGGCTAAATTTTTTTTTTTTTTTGGTCATTTTTCAAGGACGGTAAGCAAGAGTTTCATTTGTTTTGTGTATGTGTTTTAAGTATAAAATGTACTTTGCTGTTAGGTCTGTCTCAACAAAGTAAATTATAAAAATATGTTTGACTCATCTCCAAATATGCATTATTTGGAGAAAACAGTCAGGAAGGCGGGTCAGAGATAGTCAGTGTAGTTGCCCCAAGCTTTTAATATTGTAAAGACAAATGTAGAGTTTATAAGGAGGTTTTTGTGAGTCTGGTGAACAGTGTGTACTTGAGGGCAAGGAATTACAGCAAGCCATGAAGGCTGCATCTTTCCTGAGCCAGCTGACGGCGAGAGGACCAGCGGGCAGATCTGGGATCTCTGTTGAAACACCCGCACCCTATTTCTGTTCCTAAGGACTGGGGACCAGGCTCCTTGTGTCTCTAGGTCTGATCTTAAACACGGCCACCTTCTTTCTTTGCTGCATCCTCCTTCCTGTGGCCTTTCATGCATGCTGTGAAGGTTAAAGACATACACCTTTGGAGTGTTCGCAGAGAGGTTGAACCGGGGTAGGCTGAGAAGAATGCAGTGGTTCAGGAAGTGGAGACATGGGGAGAGAAAGACTCAGCAGGAAATAAATGATGCCCCAGAGTCGTGAGCCCCTGTTGCCCTCCCCAGGTCATTTCTCAAATGTCACTCAGTCGCTTTCAGCAAAGGCAGTATAACTTTGGGGTCAGAGGGACATGGATTTGTTTGTTTTTTTTCTTTTCTGTACCTACCTCATTTCTCCCCTTCTTTACAACACTTATTTATTAAATGCTTATCGTATGACAGCTCTTTGCTGGTGTAGGGAATCAAAAATAGAATTAGACTAGGTCCCTGCTAGCATGGTGCTCTCATCTTGGAGGTGGAGGGTATAAGCTGATAATGAAGCGAATAGATGAATAAGACAAGTTTTCATGCTAGGAAAACGAAATAGAATGTTATTGATAGAGAGTGCCTGGGAAAGAAGGTGCTTTATTGGATGGGTCTTTAGAAATGACCTCATAGAGGAAGTGATTTTTGAGTCACCAAATGTCTGAGTTAAAAGTGCAGATCTTGGTGCCGCCATTCGCTAGCTGTGTGACTTTGGACAAGCTCACCAACCTCTCTGAGTCTGAGTTCCCTCTGTAAGATGGAGTGATAACTACCTTGCAAGGCTGCTGTGAAGATGAAAGGTAATGCATGAAAAGAGGTAATATATGAACAGTGGAGAAAGACATGCAGGCATTAATCTTCACTGTAAATTAGTGTTTATAACTAAGTCTTAAATGTTTTTCTAATGTCCAGGGAGTCAGAGATTTATGCTTGTCTTTACAAATCTACCCCAGACTAAACATGGAGATGGGTCTTGGTATTTTTATTATCCTCCCTTTCTTCCAGGATCATCTTACTTGAATTGTCCCCTTGCTCATTTCACTTTTGTTGCATTGAGATCATTCTGGTCTGGCCATACTTCCTTTATGTTTAGTTTAGGAACAGTTTTTGGCTGCATTTTGGTGCAAAGGAGAGGGCCATGTCACATAGGATTAAAAAGTAAAGCCTGAGATTGATTTTAGCAAATACACATGCACACCACAAAGAAATGACCCACGTAGAACTCCTGACTCCCAGGGCTGTTTTCAGCCCCTGGGTCACATGCTTCCTGTCTACGCTGATGTGAAAATGTCAGTGTTCGTGCAGAAAGTAAAAGAAGAAGCCTCTCCTCCCACGCACCACTTCCAGCTTCCATCAGAGTTGACATCCATAGGCAATGGCGTGTTTTAATTCACTCCTTTACGAAAGAAATCTTCAAAGCATTCAAATTACAGTAGCTGTGTTCTTTGATTCAGGTGTCCACGGGAAAAGGGTCTTGGGTTGCGTGGGAGCAAATGTTTTAAATCCAAACGTGGTAAGTTGAAATTTTAGGGAAGGCACTGGTAGAATTGTGTCTTTCTATAAGAAAATTGTGGGCTATTGAGCAATTTCAGGAAGGCTTCTGTGGCCTGCGCCCTTGCCACCCCCAACCCCGAGTGGGAGAACTTGCTGACACGTTCACACACATTCCCCTATTTTCCCGCAAGGTCAAGAGCCGATGGGAAGGGTGGTCGTCTCCACTGATGGGACCATGTGAAGCTTTTGTAGGATAGGTTTTCTTTCTGGGAAGCTTAACTTGCTTCCACGGGAAGAAGATTTGAGGCAGAGAAATGTTATTGAGCCCAGTGGTTGAGGTTGTATGTCAGATCAGGATAAAATAGACAGGAATGTTATACTTACTTTGGTACCTTTTCTGTGATATGTTCCTGAATATTAACTGGTCCTAAAAACATACATTAATTTTTTAACTGGAGATTGGAAACTTGATGAAGGGAAAAGCACTCAGAAAACATAAGGATGATTTTCCTGTTTAACTTGGAACCTAGTGCAATCCCTATAAAGTCTACCTGGGCACCTCAGTGAGATGTGGCCACCTTGTTCCTCTCGCCTGAACCTGTCCCAAACAGTTGGAGGTGGTATTCACAGGCACTCCAATATTGTAACAATCCCTTCTCTGTCGAAAGGACTGAGTATACTTCTGTTTAATTTTTTTTTGCATTTGAAATCTTTTAGCAAAAAATGAAAAGGTATTATTTCAGGGTCAGTTTGCTCCATGTAAACTGCAAATAACTTGAGAAATAACTCAAACTCAAATAACTCATAAGTCTCAAATAACTGCATAACTTGAGAAAATTGGCATCTCAGCCAATAGAACCCTTTGCAACAAATTTATAATACTTGGGGCAGCGAATGACTGTGAATAAGCATAATGACTGTGAATAAACATTAAAATAGTATTGGCCAGTTAGGATCATTTCCTTTTAAGGGAAAAGGATGACACCAACTATGCATTCTTGAAAAGTCTGTTCATTTTTCAAGGTAGAGTTTACAATAGCTTATGTTAAAGAGTCTCTAAAAATATAAACAGCTGGCATGATTCCTGGTGACATTCCAAATAAAAGTTTGCCCATTTGCTCCAAAGAAGCATGGCTAGAGAGTAACCTGTGAGAGAAACTGGCCTCTGGCTTGTGGTGTATGGGACAATTGGTGGGTAGACTTTTTGGAACCACATCTTGCATCACCTTGGCATGGTCATTTATCCACTGGTGTTTAGGTAGATAAACACTAATCACATCTTATCTAGATGAAGGCTGGAGGTATAAATGCTAAATGACGGGGTCGTGAAATGCAACTCTGTCGATATTGATAGCGTGTGGATGCTTTATATCACTGTTGATTCAGAAGTGAATGAGAGAATTTGATGCCGTTCACTTGATCATAGTATTGCAGTTGCTAAAATGCACGCTTTAATGGCAAGGGGGCTGAATGCAAGAACAATTAATTGGGATTTGTTTCTGGAGTCAGTGATGTACATGTCACTCTGCTGACCGAGGTACCCCTCTTTCTCACTCTTGGTTTCATACACCTGTCATCTTTCTAATCAGATTTCACTGGCAGCCAGCTCCCTTGTCCTCATGTGTTTCCCCTAGTGGGCACTTTTATTTTGCCTGCCCGTAATCACTTTTCCAAATTCTTGTAACAGCTCCTACCCACATGCTTAGCCTACATGCTTGAGTTTCATGGCTTTGGGGTGGAGAAATTGATACAGGCTCGCCATGCTTCTGTATTACAGGGATCAGTTTCAGGGAGTTACATGTAGACTAATGTAATGAATCCCAGGATTTGCTTGGGTGCTCACAGAGAGTCTCCTTTTATTTCCATTGATCTTGAACTTGGGAAGGTTGTTGTGTTTTAGAATGAAGCCCTAACTTGGAGGCAGGGAAAAACTAAGTCCTTCTTTTGGGTTAATGTTGGTTGCTATAACGAAGTGGCAGATGATAATCATATAAGTAGTAGTTCCTGGTAGGCAGACAGCTTTCCTCCATGTGACAAATCAAGAACCCAGGCTCATTCCATCTTCTGGTTCTGTCATTGCCTAGAACCCTGGCATGTTTTGTGTCTGATGGTGGAAAGGAAGAGGAGAAGGTATAACTTAAGTCCCAAAGTGACAGGCATCACTTCTGCTCAGATTCTCTGGCAAGGTCCAGTTTCATATCTAGGTCTGGATGCCGGGGTGGGAACTGGGAAAGAGAGACCCCAGCTGAGCAGCAAAACCTCTAACTTAGAAAGGAGAACCCACTTTTGGTGGATAGCTAGCTATCATCACCATAGTCCTAGTAGGAGGGTTTTGGCTTCTGAATCGAGTTGTGCCTATCTTTGCTTAGGTTTATCCTTGGTCTTTTCTGTTATTTTATTTTATATCTTCTTTTTCTGATTAAATGTGGTTAATTTGAATTTTCTGTCACTCCAATGGGGGCCACCCGAGCTGATCCATTGTCTGAAGCCCACCTCTCTGCATTGCTTCCTATTTCCAGTTCACTGGAAATTAAAATCACCACCCCATTTCCAAACAACGACAGTACATACACCACTACCACCATCACCTTAGTGCAATCATTTTCAAAATATGGCCTCCAGACCAACAGTTTCAGTGTCCCTTAGTAACTTGTTCAAAATGCATATTCGCAGCCCCTACCCATGACCTTCTGAATCAGAAACTGTGGCTGGGGAGTCCCAGCAGTCTGTGTCTTTCAGTAAGTCCTCCAGGACATGCTGATGCGCACATGCTTCCCTAATGAAATACCCTGGATTGGAATATATTTTGTTAAAAAAAAAAAAAAAATAGGGTGTTGCTTGTTATGGTCAGGCTAGAGAGGATCATTGATAATCACATACTGATTTTAAAAAAAAGAAAATTCCCTCTAGAATGTTAGTGATCAGATGTACATTAGTGAAACCTGGTAGGGTGCTGGGTTGTCCAGATGTGAGCTCTGAGTGACTTGGAGTTAACCTGGCTGTACTCCCATAAGGAGCCCTTACCCAGGTCTCAGAGGGCTGTAGTTTATCAGAGATTTGCAAAGTGTGAAACTTGAAGCACACTGCAGTCACTTGACTGAATGATTTGGTTGAGAAACAGAGTGATGGTGGTTTTGAGTGTGCCCGCATGACCAAATTGTTTTCCACAGCACTTGTGCTGAATAAAATTTGAAATACGACTGTCAGCTTGTTTTCCTGTCTTAATGAATTCCAGACAGTTTGTAGAATGTGGGATCTTCCAAAACAGAGGGGCGGGGTGACTGCGACCAGCCAGCCTCTGTTTAGTCGCATGTTAGGGTGTCCCGACATAACAGATTGTCCCCTTCATTCTGAATCTCACCAGGCCATCCTTCTGTCTAAAGAAGAGGGCATGGCAAGGCCAGTGTTATGTCAGACAAGCAGGGCCTATAGGGTAGATCTGGACTTCTTACTTACCAAGAAATTCAACCTCTTCTTATTTTCAATCCACTTAAACCCAAGCATTTTGATTCTTTTGTTTTTTTCTTTTGCTGCATGCTGACCTTCTCCAGACAAAAAGCCCTGATGCTTTTTTGGCAAAGAATCTCTTCTTATTGTAAACTGGTTAAGAGCTGTAAACAGTCGAAGAAGTCTAGAGTTCTGGGTTCAACCTTCAGAGTAAGAAGGATTTTTAACTTAAATTTCAGTTTGACCAGCTACTAGTTCTTTTTTTTTCTCTTTGAGCAAGTTATTCCTGTAGCCTTTATTTCAACAGAGGACTAAGTGGGGTGAGTGGATAATAATATTATCTAAGTTGTAGGATAATTGAGTGAATTACAAAGGAATACTTGACTTAATTCCCCAGCCCAAAGCCTGTGCTCAGTAACCAGGCTCTCACTGTGATTCCATCTTTGCCCATAGCACCAGCAGGGTGAAATGAAATGAATTTTTGACTTGAAATGAATTTTTAGTTTGAGACACTGCACTAAGAGAAAATGACTCAAAGACAATGAGCAGGAAAACAAGAGGGTTCACAGAACAGAAGGGGAGTGGGGCCAGATTATCTCTTGGTTAGATGATCTACAACCATCATTCCAACCCAGGCTAACTCTAGCCAGATTCTTCTGTAGGGTTCTTCTGCCTCTTTTTGCTCATCGGAGTCTTATGTTGGCTTGACCCTGGGCTTCTGAATCTACTAACCCAGTGATTCTCAAAAGTGAAAAATTAAAAATGTTAGTCTCTCAGTTGTGTCCAGCTCTTTACGACCCCATGACCTTTAGCCCACCAGGCTCCTCTGTCCATGGATTCTCTAGGCAAGGATACTGGAGTTGTAGCCATTTCCTACTCCAGGGGATGTTCCTGACCTGGGGATCGAGCCCTGGTCTCCTGCATTGCAGGAAGATTCTTTCCTGTCTGAGCCACCAGGGATTAGCATGAGGAACTTTTGGAGTAGATGCAGGTTGAACAGTGATGAACTCTGGGATGCCTCACAGGGAGGTATTTAAAGACAGCACGTGCTATTTACGGGTAAGGCATTACTTTTGTTGCCAGAACAATCTTTGCCTTTATCAACATGTTTCCTTTCATCGTAATGATAGGCCAGCAGGGTGGAGGAATAAATAATGAGGTGCTCTAACTTAGGTTTCACAACACTGTGTAGGGCAGCAGCCGAACTCCACGGCTGTGTCCACACGGGCGTCTGTCATTCCTAACTGTCACATTTCGACTTGGCCTGTAGTGAGTTCCTGCTTTATCTTTTCACATTTCACAGCACAGCCTCGTTATACAGTTACCTTTATCCAGTAAAAGCTGTAATACCTCATGTTGTCAAATTTCAATATCTTTGTATCTTTCACTCTTCTAGAATTTTTTCTGTCCTAGTAGCACCGCGTAGCTATTTTAGAGCCTAAATATCCACACCAATATGATAGCTTGCTTTTCTTTTCTTTTTTCCAGCTTTATTGCAGTGTGATTGACAAATAAGAATTTTATATATTTCTGGTGTATAACATGATGCTTTGGTCTGTGTATACATTGTGGAACAATCACCACGGTCAAATGACATGCTTTGTTTGAGCCTCACACAGTGTCTCCCCCAAACTTGTGGCTAAACCCACCCCTGGGAAGCAGAAAGGGAGATTAGTTTGAAGAACCTCCATCTTTCTCAGAAGAAAAATCCCCATTATCTCTTCCACATACGTGGACGCCTTCATCAGTTACAGCTTAGACTTGTTACCTGGGTAGCGAGGGTCCCGGCTGCGTTGGCTGGCTGGGAAGGTCTGGTGAGGTAGTGAGAGTACTTGCTGTTGCTCTCTGCCTCCTGCTCCACCCAAGTGCTGCTCCTGGTGTCATTGCCATTAGAATTTAGGAGTTCACATAGGAAACACCGAAGCGGTTCATCTGTACAGGCGCTGCTGACGCTACCATTGTTTTGTCACCGTTAGGCACATACAGTCAGTTTTCATGTGTTTGGGATTCTTGCAGTGAGTTTTCAAACCTAGACTTGCATTTAGTTGTCACCCAGCAGTCTTCTGGACCCCTTACCTCAGCTATCAGCTGTTGTGTGTAGAGGAATGGGAATTAGTTTGATTCCCAATCAGTGGGAGACGTTTCCTACCAGTAACCAGACACAGATTCATACAAACACATATGGAATTCTCAAGGCAGCATTTTTCAGGGTATTTGCAGCCTTTTTGTGGTACTGTCTGGGCTGTTTGAAATTTGGTTCTCGGCTCAACAGTTCCTTTCCTGAGTTTTATAAAGAAACAGGGAAAATGACAGTTTCTCTCTTTCCATGTAATTGAAACCCACCCCCACCCCCGCCACATCCAAACCCACACCTCCACAGAAGTGAAAGAGGTGGTGAGTTGGATACTTGAGGGTGAGATCCAGTGTGTTTGGGGAATTCCTGAGCATAGGACAGGATGAAGCCTGAGAAGGATGGCCAGAAACTGCCCAGCCTGATGGGTTTCTGAGCTCTTCATTTTAGTGAGCAAACAGGATGAATCGGCTGTGTAGGCTGGAGTGGAAAATGAAGACACGCGTAACTAAAGGGAAGAGGAAATGGGCAAAGGCAGTTTGGGGAGTTTTCAGAGTACACTTATGTCTTGGGTGTCTCAACAGATGGACGTGAAGAGATCTAACTCTTCCTCTGTTTTCTTAGAGTCATAGTTTGGGTATGATTTGGAAGATCCTTGGGCAAATTTTCCTTTCCCATGAGGTAAAATGATATTCAGTAAATATTTATTGAGTCCACTGTGGAGTCTGGAGATGATGGTGAATAAAGAGGGTCAACCTTAAACTGCTGTTGCTTTTGGCACATGCGTGGCTGCCCAGGGCTAACACGGAAGCCACAGCAGATCATCCTGGGCCAGAGGATCCCTTCCTCGGGAGAAAGAAAGGAGTGTACTTGGACTCAGTTACCCTGTGAAAGAAATATGCTTAAGTGACATATTTATTAAAGGAGAGTAGTGTGTTATTTGGGGCTTCTCAGGTGGCTCAGTGGTAAAAGAATCTGCCTGCCACTGCAGAAGATACAACAGATGCAGGTTCGATCTGTGGGTCGGGAAGAGCCCCTGGAGAAGGAAATGGCAACCCACTCCAGGATTCTTGCCTGGAAAAATCCCATGGACAGAGGAGCCTGGCGGGCTACAGTCCATGGGGTTGCAACGAGTTGGACGTGACTGAGCAACTGAGAACACACACACACGATATTAATCCAATATAGCCAAATATTACCAAGTCAAAATGTAGTCAATATAAATATTATTATTTTTTGATTGAGGTATAATTGACTTATAACATTATATTACTTTCAGGTACTTAATGTAATGATTTGATAATTGTGTATATTGGAAAATGACCACCACAAGAAATCTAGTTAATATCCATCACCATACATAGTTACAAAAATTTTTTCTAAAAATTTTTTTCTTGTAATGAGAACTTTTTAAAGATTTATTCTCTTAGCAACTTTTAAATACACAATACAGTATTTTTTTTCTGATTTTTATTTAAAAATTAATTTAAAAAGTTGAAGTATAGTTGATTTACAGTATTAAATTAGTTTCAAGTATACAGCATTATGATTTATTATTTTTGCAGGTTATACTCCATTAAAAGTTATTATAAGATAATGGGTATAATTCCATGTGCTATGCAGTATATCCTTGTTGCTTATTATAATACAGTATTATTAACTATAGTCACCATGCTGTACATTCCATTCTATGACTTACTTATCTTACAACTGAAATTTTTTTCTCTTTGACTACCTTCACTCTTTTTGCCCACCCCCACAACCCCTGTGTCTGGCTGTCAACATTCTGTTTTCTGTATCTGTAAGCCACCGCCCTCCCCCCCCCCCCACCCTTTTTTTTAAGGTTTCGCATGTAAGTGAGATCATAGATAATGTAAGAGATCATGTATAGTGTAAGTGAGAAACATATTTTAAACGGATTTTACTGAAGACACCCTTTAGCTGTCACCTTGTTTGAAGCCTTTATTTAAAAAAGGATGTGTATTTTAAGAAATCAAGCATCTTCTACCTATAAATATGTTGATAGGAAATATTTATTTTATTTCTGTCAGTCATCACCTGAAAGAGGCCCCAGGAAACATGTAACTTGTACATTCCCTGGGCACCTGCAGGATAGTGAATGTCCAATAACAATTTCTTGAATTAAGAATGACCAATATAAATGGGCTTCCCTGGTGGCTCAGATAGTAAAGAATCTACCTGCAATATAGGAGATCCAGGTTTGATCCCTGGGTCGGCAAGATCCCCTGGAGAAGGGAATGGCAATCCACTCCAGAGCATAGCCAAAAGAAAAAAAAAAAGATTGATTCATTAACAGAGGAGCCTGACACGCTATAGTCCGTGGGGTTGCAAGAGTTGGACATGACTTAGTGACTAAACCACAGCATTGAACTAAGGGCTAACAGAGTCATGTCTGAAACAAGAGTATCTAATACCTGTGCTTTCTCCATAAGATACCTCACAGTCGTCTCACCCTCAGCACCACCAGAGGACACCTCAGCACTAGCAGGGGCTTCCCTAGTGGTTCAGATGGTAAAGAATCGGCCTGCAGTGTGGGAGACCGGGGTTCAGTCCCTGGGTTGGGAAGATCCCATGGAGTAGGAAATGGCAACCCCCTCCAGTATTCCTGCCTGGAAAAATCCCAGGACAGAGGAACCTGGTGGGCTACAGTCCATGGGGTCACAAGAGTTGAACACAACTGAGGGACTAAACCACCGCCAGACTTGGGGGTTGTCAGTAAAGTTACCAACAGAAAACATAAGAATGCAGATAGCGTAGTGCTGAATGAGCCCCCACCCCCACCCCAAGACACTTGTGAAAACTGAAACAAGGAGGCCGAGTGTTGCCTTGTTTGACCTCAGTTGGAAATGCATGTGTGGGTGACTCAGATTTCTCACTTCTCTGTCCACAAATGACTGTAAAAATGCTGCAAATATTAATTTTGGGGTTACAAATAAGTTTTAGTGAGTCGGTAAATTTGCATATAGGGAATCCGTGAATGATGTGGAGTGATTGTATTAAAAACTGTTTTCTAGTGGTTCTTTCTCTGATCTAAAAAGCATCTCACTGGGGAACATATTTTTAAACACTGTCTGCTCTGAAATTGTTGTGGACTAAACTTGAAGCCACAATAATGAAACTTTTCCAGGCACCTGATCTTCTCTTTTTATGAGTTTATTTACAATAGAAATGGTTTATCACTTCCAGATCTTTCAAGTTGAGTGGGGCTGTTCAGATATGTAACTCTTTATTTGGATATAATTTCTCTTGTTCTTTAGAAGATGAAGAGTGAGAATATGGACCAGGGAAAAGAGTACAGAACAATGGTGGCGACCGCTGCTACAGAATCCAGCAGAAGGCGATAAGATGGCTTAGAAATTCTGCAGGCAGTTTTTGAAGTAACCAAGCTCAGTTTAGTCATGGCCTAGAAGATAAAGGTGATGCTTTGACTTCCCAGTGTATTGAAAATTAGCATATTTTAATTATAAGCACAGTCATTATTGTAAACATTAATTGAGTGCTTGTTGAGAATGCTTGGAATTCTTTTAAGAAGGGGGGAAGAAAGAATTGTTTTCAGTAGGTCCAGTAGTTTCGAGTGGCACAGCAGATAGATCATACAGTTTAATAACAACAAAGAAACACAAACAAAAACAATAATAGCAGAAGCACCTAGCATTTGCAAAGTCCTTACTACAGACTGTGTCTTGTGTTAGTGCTTTAATCTCATCTGCATTTTGGAGACTGAAGCCCACTGGGGTTAAATAATGAAGATTATAGAACAATGGAGTTAAAGTATTGAACGTTGCCGTCTTTTTCTGCGTTCCATCTGTACCTTTTGCACTTTTATAATGTATCCTTGTGTATTATAAAAAGAATGGCTTCCTTATTAATAGTTTGTTTGTGTGTGTCCCTTTGTCTCTTTGTCTTAGTCCTGGGATAAGGAAGTTACCTGTGTAATTTTTTTTTTTTTTTGTATTTTTCACGTATTAGAAAAGTAAGAAGCCAAACTAGCAGTAATGAATAGCTCAGATCTAGTTTACTTACAAGTTTATTGAGACAGCTACTAGCTCCATTTCAAATGCTTTGTATAATTTAATTCTGTGAGGTAAGTGTATGTGTGTTTACTTGCTCAGTCGGGTCTCACTCTTTGTGACCCTATGGACTGTAGCCCACCAGGCTCCTCTGCCCATGGCGTTCTCCAGGCAAGAATATTGGAGTAAGTTGCCATTCCCTTCTCCAGGGAATCTTCTCAACCCAGGGATCAAACCCAGATCTCCTGCATTGCAGGCAGATTCTTTACTGTCTGAGCCACCAGGAAAGCCCTGTGAGGTAGGTAGGATCCCATTTTATAGATAAACTTAGGCTTGGCCATTGTAAGTCACTTGCCTGAAGTCATTCAAATAAGGGCAGAACCGAGACTTAAACTGGAGGATTGTTTGACTTCAAAGCTTCCCCTCTTATCTGCCCTGCTACGGTAGTAGTTGTTCAGTGGCTAAGTCCTGCCTGACTCTTTGCGACCCTACAGACTGCAGCACGTTAGGTTTCCCTATCCTTCACTATCTCCCAGAGTTTGCTCAAACTCATGTCCATTGAACTGGTGATGCCATCCAACTGTCTGTTGTCCCCGTCTCCTCCTGCCGTCAGTCTTTCCCAACATCAGTGTCTTTTCCAATAGGTCAGTTCTGCTCACCCTGCTGCAGTGGTTACTGTGTATATTGAAGCATGGAAGGGAGGGCTGGATAGGAAGAGATCTGGGGCAACAACTCATGTTGACTTTGGAAGAGAAACAGGACTAGGTGTCTGATGAAGTAAAGAGAGACTCTGGGTGTGGTTGAACATCTTAATCCAAGATAAATAGATATATCTATTAAAGGTGCTCACTGAATGCTTGGCTGCCTTGTCCTTTGTTTTCAAAGCTGTTTCTGATGATTGAAAAGAGGTAGGCTGTGAAGGCTTCAAGAAAGGTAGCAAAAGATGGGATGGTGTGTACGTAATCATTCACAGGGGTGTGGTGTGTAAGTTGTAAATTTTCATCATTCCCCACTAAAGATCTTCTTTGAATGACCTTAGTTGGTGACAGCAAAAAGTCTTGTCTACATGCCCATCCTTGTGGTCTCCCACTGAACATATGTAGTTCCTAACATCTTGGTATTTTCTATTTGTCTTTCTCTCTCTCTCTCTTTTCCTCCTCTAACTTGACTTGTTAATTGCTTTTCATGTATGTCTTTATGAAGTTGTAGTCAGTCTATTACGTTCTGGACTGTTTATCTTTGAATGCCAAAGGTCTTGAAACATCATAATATTGTGTAATGAACATAACTTCTGCCTTGACATGTGGGTGTTAAGAATATTAGTCATTGCAAAGTATTAAGTTAAATATTTTCAATAAAAGGATATAATGATCTAATAGAGAGGAAGAAGTTATAAAAATTCTAATTGATGGCTTTAACGATGAACCATATACACAGTGGGTTCCAGCAGCAATGGGTTAGAGATTCTCAGAATGAATGTAAAGGCATTTTTACTTTTTATTAGTGGGAGAGGAGAAAGGCCAACAATAAAAGGAAAACACACTTAATTCTCATGTATACTAAGAAAAATGAAAACCATTTGAATTTTCAGCACTTCTGCTCCTGATTTAGTACCTCACATGTATCTGTAATTGCCATAAAAAGTGTTGGAGATTTCCATCTGGGCTGCGTCTTGACAGGAAGCCCTTATTCTCGCAATGATCTGTTTTCTGGAGAGTGTCAGGTCATCCATTGAAACACCATCAGAGAGCCAGGGTTTTCCTGAGCAAATAAGCTAGGTAGGTCTTTCCATGTCGAGTTGATTTTATGAAGAGTTTTGGTCAACATTAGTCATTATGAAACTATGTGCCTGCTGCCCTGGTTTATCTCTGTAGACATCTCTCCATGGCGGAAGATGGAATCCTTGTCTCTTCATGTCTCTAGGCATCAGAAGATGTTAGAGTTATATTTGTCTGTTTCTTGCTAGAGAGTGTTGAGTGGGTGCTGGTCTTCTCTGAACTAAACAGGGAAAATTGTTAGTTGAGTGTTTGGTTATCGGCACTCTCTTATTTGGGATCGAGTGGTTTAAATTGGAGACACTGTGTGCTACCTGTCCTTTGCCTTGCCAGAAATGTTCAGTCATTCAGCCAAGACCTTGTTTTAATTTCAGAACAGAGAGCTTAAATTATGTCTGTGGCTACTGTTAAAAGTTTCTCAACAGACTGGCTATCTTCAAAGGGTGTCCGAGTCAACTATAGCACTTATGGGAAAAATGTTCATCTCCAGTGTGATATCATTTACAAGTCGATAATTGTCTTCAAGATCAATATATGATATTTTGAGTGTTGGAGAGTGTGTGGAAGGAAAACCTCACATCTGTGGTAATATTTCTGGAAGGATTATTGATCTCTAGTCCTCCTATATGTGATTCTCAATTTATTTGCTATCATTATTAATTGAATGTGTAGGTAAGGAGGTTGTTTTGAATGGGAGCCAAGCAACCTGTTGATGTAAAGTCTTTTTTTACTTTTATGATTCCCATTGTTAGCACCTCCCTCCTTGCTGGCTGGATTCCCTGTCATTTTAAGTAGGCAGCAATTACTGGTTTGTTCAAGAAGTTGGCTCCTGCTGCCAATGATCCTATTAATTATCACTTCATCTCTCATTTAATCTTCTTAGTGTTGAGAGAGGGTGCATGTAAGCCTGTGGCCAAGCAGCTACAGTCGCATCTCCGTAATCATCTCCTTTTTGCGACAGTTCAGCAGACTCAATGTTCAGCCAAAGGGCTGAGGCAGCCCTGGTGAGTCTTTTCAACTCTTCTGTAGGTTGTTCCATCAGTTGAGTTTGGTGTGGTTTTGTTCTCCCTCTGACTCTGGCTTCAGTAAAACCTCTTGGTTGGCATTTGTGTGGGGAGTTCAAACCTGTTCCGGGTCCATCTGTGAACTCAGATGGGACACTGTGAAAATACTGGGATGATTTTCTCAGAAGCTGTTTTCTCTCTCTGTGGAAAAGGCGACCATGGAATTGACTCTTTGTCAGTCTTCAAAGAAGGTAATGTAAATAATAACCAAAGTGACTTAGTTTTTACAAGTTCATGTCGTTCATGAATGTTTTTTGAAAAGTGATACTCTTTGCGTAATGTTGAATCTTTGGTTCTTGTCACTCATGAATAGTTAAATTGCTTTCTGTTTGTTTCCAGAAATGTTTACTTTACTTGTTTCAGTGACTTTTTTTTTTCAGATATTCCACTGGATCGTTTGATTAGATTTGGAGTGCTTATTCTTCCTTTTCCACTTTTTCTGTTATTTTTGGCAGTGATGGTGTTTGAAGCTGTTGAAGTGATTCACTGCAAAGTGAATTAATTTTCCACATCTTCAGATGTGTTTTCCAGTTGCCCCCAAGTTTCTTTTCCCCCCTCTCATATGATTCCCCATGCGCAGTTCTGTCATTCTTGCTGGATCCATTATAAATGCTGATGTCACTGAATTTCTTAAATTACAGCTGGTGGGGATTAACAGAAATTGTAAGCGAATACCACTTCCTCATTTTGCTATTTTCTTCACTAATTATTGTCCTTTCAAATTCTGTAGGAGGATGGGGATTTGGAAGTAAGTTCTCTGTCTTGATGTTAAAACAGCACTTTTCTGTTAATGTTATTTTTCAAAAATAGTTTTATTTTAGGTTGCTCCCTACCTAATGTACTCTTTCTTAATCTCAGATAGACTTTCCCCACTTAGGATTTTGCACATTGAGTTAAAGGGTTTTGAATACTTCCCTTAAGTCTCCTTATATAGAATATTTTTACTGAACAGTCCTTCGCCAGCTACAGACTGTTAATGGTACTAGGTGAAGGGTTGTGACTCATTGATTTTTTTTTTTTTTCCTCCAGAGTCTTTTGTCCTTTAAGGAATGCCTGCCTCTGTCCCCATTGTTTTCTTATTTAGAATCTGAATGTTCTTGGTGAGAGTTCTTGGTTGCTCAGTACCTTCAAAGATGAATTTTTCTGGCTTTGCAGTACCTGTTCTAGCATTTGGAGCCAGGAGTCCAGAATGTCTTGTCACTCTGTGGCTTGATTGAGGGCTCCCTGAACCTTGTCCAAGAGTCTTCGGGGCGGGACTTTGGAGGCCACCTGGATGTGTGCGTAAATGGTGCTGGAGCTCTGCAGGCGGCAATATTGATCGAATTGCAGTCCATGGAAACAGAAATAGAAAGGGTTCAGCATTTGCACTTTCCTCTGGTGGTGTTTTTGCTTATTTTGTGTATTTAGAAAAGGCAGCCGTATGCAAACTGCTGACTTACTATTTTCCCTGGAATGGAAACCATTTGGATTATTTCAATGAGTTTTAGCTAAGATTTGTTTGTTCATAGTATTAGTTTTGATTTCTGATGTCCTTTTCATAATAAGACCCAAATGTGTCTTTTTACTCTATGGAAATATGTGTTCCTTGGAGTCTTGGGATTTTGCAAACCATGAATTTGAAAAATCATGTGTTTCCTTCATAGTCAAAATGGAAACTCCTTAGTGAAAATTATAGGTAGATAATACTTCTTTTTGGGTCAATTACTTTCTTTGAAGAAAAAAAAATATTTTTTGCTGAATTATTTAAGATTGCAGAGCAGTCATTTTTCCTGCTTAACTTTCCCACTTATTATTTTTTCTCATTTTTAAAGAGAAAAAGATTAAACTGAGAAATTGCAGACCCAAAGCACATTTACTCCACTATCTGATGTAAGATGGTGACTGTTTTTTTTTGTTGTCTTTGATGATACAGTGGATTTAGTTTAACTTTTAGTGGTAAGATTTGGATTAGGTTTAAAAATAGAACTTCCTTACTGTAAGAACTACAATGCACTGGTTTGAGTTCCTGAGTATTAAGATAATTGTTTAACCTCTGGAAAACATGAATTATAGGGTCTCTGTAAGCTTAACTAACACTTCCTTCTAACATTGTGATAAGTTCTTTGATGATAAGATTTGGGAATGATATAGCTATCTGAAAAATATTTCAAATATCACTGTGGGGTTTTTGGTTAAATGAGTTTTTAAAAGTTTGGATAAATAGAATAAAGAGAAAGAATAGTTATAATATGGGTGAAATATTTGGAATTAGGTTTTGTTTTTATTTTTTGGTGCACAGCATGTGGGATCTTAATTCCCCAACCAAGGATCGAACCTGCACCTCCTGCGTTGAAAGTGTGGAGTCTTAAACACTGGACTGCCAGGAAAGTACCTGGAGTTAGGTATTTTTTTAAAAAAGAGTTTTTATATTATCAGGGCAGTGTCACTACATATAGTGGGAGTTTTCTAGTGGGGAGGTGGAAGTTGAAAACATGAGGTGGTAGGAGGAGTCACAGATTAGGCGTCGAGGAAACTGAATTTCACTAGGTTGATGACTGTGAATATTTTTGTTCATCATTTTATCTCAGCAGATGGCACCATGCAGAACCTAACAGTCACTCAATAAATGTTGACTGAGTGCCCGTATTGGGAGGCCTGGTTCCAGGCCCAGCTGTGCCATTCATTAATCACGTGAGGAGCCGTGGCAAATATTCTGCCTGCTGGGGCAGGAGACACGAGAGACGTGGTTTGATCCCTGAGTCAAGAAGATGCCCTGGAGTAGGAAATGGCAGCCCACTCCAGTATTCTTGCCTGGGAAATCCCATGGACAGAGGGACCTGGTGGGCTGTGGTCCATGGGGTTTGCAAAGAATCAGACACAACAGAGTGACCACACACACACACACACACACACAGTCTCCTCTTATGTTTAATCAAGGGGAAGGACTGGACAATGGTGGCTGTGTGGTGCTCTGTTGATTCCTTCCCCCAATTGCACCTCAGTAGATGTTCCTTATAGTCACCTCTCTTTGTTCCATGAACCTAGAAGGAGCCTTGGGCCCTTCTGAATTCATTGCTCTAGGCTTCTATGTCTCACCGTGGACACTAGAGGTAAAACTTATTTGCTGTCTCAGAAGTATCTTCTGTCTGAGGTCCCTTTCTATGGCTCCTTGATTTGGGGTTCTTTGATTTGTTTTTGATACCTCAATCCCGAGGACAAGTAGGCAACATTCTATGAAGTTTCTTGGTCAGCAGGTGTTCACTTAAACGATGAAAACAACAGTGACACACACCATTGTCCCTCCTTTCAATAATTGTTCTGGTAGATTTAGCAGATAAATATAGAACTTAATGAATGAGTCTGGACAATATTCCTCCAGTGGAATAAGAGATCAAGAAATGATTAGCTTAACAGAGTTTTCCACTTTTGTTTTCCACAACCCATTTATCCCTTGAGGAAGGGTTTGTTCAGTACCAGCTGCCTTCCAGGCACCGTGCTGGGGTTAAAATGGCCAGTCCATAAGACAGGGGCTCTGCCTTCTTGTATCTCACCAAGGTGAATGTGATGTTAGGTCTGTAATTATAGCTTTAGGGACAAAAGATGGAGGGGTCAGTTCCTCTGAGGGGAGAAGGGACAAGTGAAATCTCATAGAAGAAAGGAAGTTTGAGTTTGTCATCGAAAGACGACGGCTGAGCAAATGAGAGGAGAGCCTTCTAGACAGGACGCTTGAAAATACAGCCCAGCGTTTTGCCTTTCAGACGTCGTAAACTTTTGAGTGTGGCTGGAGCACTAGGGAGCATGGCTGGATTTAAGCAGACGGAGAGCACTGTGGCTGCCAGCTGAAGAGTAGGCTGGAGGGTGGCCAAGGTCTGGTGTCACGGAGGCCAGTTAGGATGGTTCCAGCTTAATAGCCTTTGTGAGAAATGATGATGCACACGTACCATTTAGTTCTGAAGGGAGGTCATGATTGTGAGAGGATACATACCTTGGTCACAGATTTTAAGGGCAATGAGGGCAAAAGTAAGATTTGTGCGTACACTGTTTACTGGTGGCAACAGGGACTGCTCATTCATTCATTTATCCATCACATCACTGGGTGCCTGTTTTGTACCATACACCTGGGAAACACAGTAGTAGATAAAGCAGACATGGTGTCTGCCCTCAAAAAGTTGATATTCTTATGGAAGACACAGTCTAGTGTTCAGATGGTTATAGATTATTATGTATTTATAAGTTAAGTGAGAAAAATTCTATGTGTCAGTTCTTTCCATAGACACCCTCTCCTTTTCTTGCAGCCAACTCATATTCTGATCAACATGTTTTCTGTTCCCTATAGGAACTTTGGAGGGTAAAGTTAGATAAACATTGTATTATATATACCTAGTATTGCACATGCTTACACACACACACACACACACACACACTCACACACTCCCTCTCTCTTTCTCTGATTAAAGACATCTGTCTTCATTCCAGAGGTAGACAAACACTTCAATCTTATAGGCATATGAGAGTTCCCATAGTAAGTCTACTACAGGTAAAGTTCTGGATACGTTCTGATATTTTCTGAACTCTGATGTTTTACATGCAGTAATCCTTTTTGTTTAGTTCCAGATCCAAGCTGAAAAGTCTTCGCTCTTGTGATCTTTCCACACATAATTGGATCTTGAAGCTGGCTCTGGTGGCTGCTTCATGTCTGTGTTCCAGGTTATAGCCTGTGTTTGGGATTCATGTACAGGAGGAAGAATTTGCCTCTAGGCAGCAAGACTAGCTGACATCAGATAAGTGGCTTCTTTAAAAGAGATGTTTTGGTACAGAAATGACAGTAACAACAAATTCTTCTCCAATTAGAACTCTTCTCCGCATTCTCCATCTAACTCAGGATAACGTTTAAGATTATAAGGAGTCAAAATTCAGCTGGATGGGTCTGATAAGAATTCCGAGGAGGCCATTCTGGGTTTAAGCACTCACTGTTCTTTGAAGATGAAGCATTCTGACATGACAGTGGTAATTGCAACTGGTTTTAAGTGGAAAAGGGATTTTCTCCATTTTGCATGACTTGGAGAGGTCGTGTTTTGTTAGGACTAAGACTGAATACAGACCCTATGAGCTTCAAATCCCAGCCACACTGACGAGCAGCTATGTGAGTTTGGGCAAAATGCTAAGATTCTTGGTTTCTTCACCTGTAAAATGTGGCAGCTATTAAGCAGGTAAGACCTTTCATTAAACCTGTCTGTATTTGACTCTATGTCTACTAGTCTGTGACACTGGGCAACTCGTTTACCTTGTATCTTGCTTTCATTAATAGTAATAATAGTAATAGTTACTACCTCTTGAGGATGGAGTAAGAATTAAATGAGATAAGGATTTGGCATAGTACCCAGCACATAGTACTCAGTATAACTTACTTGTTATTTTTCCTGCATCATTATCTTGCGTGTTCTGAAATGTTCTGTAATGCTATTTGGTGACTAACTGTATTCTTTCTGAAAATTAAGCCATCACCAAACACATTCATTGCTCTGTGATTTCTTCTTTCTCTCTCTCTTTTTTTTTTTAATTAAAAAAAAAAAACAGTTTCTGAGTTTGGACTAGGATTGCCAGATGAAATACTGGATGTCCAGGTAAATTTGAATTTTGCACAAAGAATAATTTTTAGTATAAACTTTCCCCCAATATTTCATGGGATGCTTATACTAAAAAATTATTCTTTCATCACTAAATTTACATTTAACTGGGCAGTCTATATTTTTATTTGTGAGATCTTGCAACCCTAGTTTTGGGGTAATACCCCTTTTATGCTGTCATCCTTTTTTTTTTATTTTAACTCACTGAAAAGTATATGAATGCTTAAGCAAACATAGTGAGTTTAGAACTAGTTATGCAAATTTGATGGGACATTTCCTGTCTTTAGTAAACTGTCTCCTCCTAATTCTTTTAAAGTAGTGGGACCATCACATTGAGATTATGGTGACTCCTGAGTAGTATGTAGTGAGGAATTGCTTGAAAATTCTGAAGTGCTCTTGTGTCATTTCTCCCCAGAGGGAACTGGGTCTTAATCATGACACACTAATGGGGAGATGTGAATTCCAGAGAATCCTGAGGAGCTCATCATCGAAGGAAATTACCTCATTAGTCTTAGAGTTGCCTATCTAGGGATGATCGTACCCAATGGCTGGCCTGCTTTTCCAGAATAGGAAAATAAACACATGGAGTGGTTAGGTTAATAACTTAGAGTGATTTCATTATACTTAAAACTGAAATTAATTTTTAAGTAGGTTTGGTTCTTAAGCTATTAGACTAGTTGGAGATGTTGAGAAAATTAAATCCAAGACTAAGATACTTTCCATTCAACCAGCATTTATTTATAGTATCTTTTGGGTGTAAAGCAACTGCATAGGGGTAGAGAGGAATTGAAAGGTTCTGTTCCCCCAGATCCTTAGTGTTAAGTGGAGCAGTAGCTGTTATGACACAAGACAGAATAAATAAAGCCAGGGTCTGGGCTAGTAAAGCCAGATCTCAGATGGGTGAGTGTAAGCCGTGATTAAATCTGAAAAGCAAATGGAGTGGGAATGGATCTTACTCTATTAAGAAGGGCTTCTTGGAGGGTCATACTGGAGAGAACTTTTCAAAGATGAGAGTGATTTCATTGGGGAAATGAAGTGTTCTAGGTGTAGTATTAGCATGAAGGCAGCCGCATTTTGAAAAGAATGTGTTATTTAGACCTGACAAAAATATACCTAGCATCGCCACTGGCTGTGACCTGTTCTCTTTTGTGAGACTGTTTATGGTCTAGAATTTCCAGATCAGGAACTTGACTTCATGTAGGAGGAGCTGGACACATTCCATGCGGGTTTCCTAAATATTTTTTTGTGCACCTGCTGTTGCTATGAGTGAGGTGGCCTGAGAGACCCGGGCAGCACTTAGCGACTCTTGTGAGTCACTTCAAATGCACTGCAAGTCACTCCAGTTAAATGTGGGTTTTTCCTGACATGAACATTTCCAGCGATATCTCTGGTTTCAATTGGGCAAAACCAACAGCAGAAGAATTCAATGAGAAGCTTTTTGTGAGGCCCTCTGACTTGCGGGAATATTTGCTTATGTGACTTTGAAGGCCAGCTTAACTCATTTCCTGTTGGGATGACATTTGTTTACTAGACTTGGCCATAGTCACAGTTAATAGCCTTAATGGTTTTGAATGATCCCAAATGGTTCCCCAACAGTGCACCATTGGCAAGTGGGGAGGTGTATACAGATGGCATGTAATAAACACACACCTGCTTCAGCCTTTGTGGGTTTAAGAGAAGAGCTATCTCCATCTTAGATTTAACTGTGGAAATATGGGGAACTGGAAAGTAAGAGTTACCATTTCAGTAAATGCTAGAATCTTTTTCAACAGTTCTTTTCTCACAATTTTGCCTTTTTTTTTTTTTTTTTCCTTTCTCTGAAATGATTCTGTATGAAATTAATGCTATTAAAAAATGGTTCTCCCGCATTTGGTGATTATAGAGATCACCCCTGATTCTCCAGGAAATTAATTAAAGCATAACAGGGGATTCACATTGGTAAACAGATCATAAAAAGGCATATCATGAAGAGCATTGGATTGGGTAGCTTGTCCAGTGCACAGGAGGGCCCACTGAGACTGGGGATGGAAAACTTTGGTTTTCAGTTTATCTATTTGTTGGGCTCTCTAGAAATTAGCAAGGTGTTTAGTGATCCCTGGGATTTCATGTTTGTGAATTAGCGTTAGCCTGTGTCTTTCAAGTTCAGACAGGTAGTTCTTGGTGGATGTTTTTGCTATTTCAGGTTCTAGTGGGTAAAATACAGCCTGGATACAAATCTTCATTGGATTCTTAAACATGAAAGACCATAAACTGCTTATGTTCGCTTGGGTCTGTCTGAATGTTGTCATTGTTGTTCCTTTCTTGATGAGTGGGCCAAATACTATGCAGTTTTAATATCTCGCCTTGATTCCTATTGCCTTGTTTTTGGCTGTTCTTAGTATCTTCCTTTATATATCTGTCATTAAGTTATAATTGAAGCTTGATGGTTTATATTTAGAATGATGCATGGAGGTTCAGCTGTGCCAGCCATTCAGGCTTAATGGCAAATGTTGGTTCACACCAGAAAGTTTTTGAAATCTGGTCCCTTTTTTGGGATGTCCAATCTGAGCAAACCATCCCCTTCTACTTAAGCTGAGGGGCACAGGGAAGCAATTCAGAGGTGATTTCAGCATCTGTCCATGTAAGAACGTCTTGTTGCTGATAAAAATTCTGGCTTGTTAGTTGCCTTTCTAACCAGGAGTCATGCAGCCTCACAGGGACTTGCTTTGACAAGTCTTTGTGTCACTTCATTCGTTTACCGTCCTTCACCCACAGTATCAGCGGATGCCAGTTCTGGAGTGGGCACATAGTGATGGTAGATGACACCCAGGCCACAGGCTGTTGCCCAGGGGCTGCCAGACCCTGTGAGGCATTTCACAGCTCTTGAATTCTCTGAATTTGAGCTTCTTTTGAACTCCATCCATCAATCCATATAAGCAGTTATTCAGCATATGTTTATGAGGTTTTTACTGTGTGCCAGGCACTCATCTAAGTTTGAAGAACAGAGCAGTGAGCCAAATTGTTGAAAATCCCTGTATTCAAGGAGCTTACATGTCAGGGAAGGGAGAGCTGTAGAAACAAATACATAAGTAAGGAAAAGACAAATGTTAAATGGCAATGCATGCTATAGAGAAGATATAGAATGGGTGGGTTTGGGGTGACTTGTAATTTAGCATTGTGTGGGCAAGGAAAGGCCTCACTGAGAAATGGCATTGGAGGAAAGATCTGAAGGAGATGAGAGAGTGAATCATGGCAGTATCTGGGGGGAAAGCTCAGCAGACAGAGGGAAGGATTAGGACATAGGCCCTGGGCAAGAGGGTGCCTGATTCAAGGACAGTATGACTGTCATCTTGGCTGAGACTGGCTGAGCAAAGGGGTAGGTGGTAGAAACGGCACTAGAAGAAGTGGGATCCAAATGGAGGAAGACTCTGTAGACGTTTGTACACATTTTGCCACTTACTCATGAAAAATGGAGAGCCTTTGCTGATTTCCGGCTAGAGGAGTAACATGATATGATTTAATTCAAGTGGCAGCCCAGTGTGCTAGGTAAAACAATAATCTAAGAACTCAGAGATCATATAAGTCATGGTTTTGTCACCAGGTAGGGGCATTTTCGTTCAGCACTCTGAGCTTCAAATTCCCCCCCCCCCCTTATGCAAACAAGCCTGGTGGAGTAGATAATTGCAAATGACCTTCCAGGGTGGTTTGATGCATTCATCGATTTTCTCCCCCTCTCCATCATCTTAATGTGTTTGAGTATTTCCTGTTTGTGGCTGATTACATTTCTGTGTAAATGCAGAGCAGGACCTCAGACATATGAAGTCTCATGCTACACTTTATTCGAGTGTTTATAATTTTTCTATAAACATCTCACACTGAAAATCTTGCAAACTATGAAGTAGTTTTATTTATTGATGATAAAGATGGCTTGCAGACTTCTTAGCCTGAATTAACATGGGTTATAATGCTTTATCATATAGCCTTAATACTAGTTTTTGGTTACACAGCATTTGAGCTGATTTATTAATACCTCACTGTTACAGTGACCTATCGAATGAGGTAGAGTGATTAACAGGAGACAGTTTCTGTGCTCACCGAGTTGAGGAGGAGGAGACAGGTCTGGTTAAGAAAGTACCGCGCAAGGCGATGTTCGTGGAAGAGGGCAGCAAGTCATGGTCAGCCTGAGGCCTGTGGGAGTCCTCTGCAGACTTACCAGATGAACATTCACACTAGTGTTCTTTCAGTTTGCACCACCCAGTTAGACTTTGTGCTGTGCAAGGTGGGAGGTGCCAGAGGCCGGCAGCCACTCTTCTACAGCCCCAAGCAACTTGGCTCTGCCCCAGACTTGCATCACACTGTTTAGAGTTTCAAGGTCTTACAATTAACCCCCTTTAGGAGGCAGTATAGGGACCATCTTTTATGACTGGAGAATGTCCTTGGGGCATCTCAACCTCCTCCTTTCCACCAGAATATCTCTTCCACTTCTTTTGATGTTTTAGCATCACGCATAGGCAGGTGCCCCTGCGAGATGCATGGCTGGTCAGTTGCTCTGTCTCCCTTATGGGGAAGTATTGCCCCAGCCTTGGCTTATCTCAGGCCTCCCATTTGAACTCTTTGTCAAGAGTCAGTTGGAGCCCCAGGCATTTTTACCCAATGACACAATGTATTAAGTTTCCAGGTTGAGGATTCTGGACACAGCTTCCCAGGAGGTAGCTGGGCTGCTGCTTGGCCAGAGGGGTCCTTCCATTGAGTCTCCTTGTGCGTTTTTGGGAGTGGGTTGCTGGAGGTGCTTCTGCCACCTGGAGTTAGCATAGTTATCAGTGCCAGGACTCTGAGAAGAATGAGGCCATCTCTTTAGCACCTAAGCTGTCCCTATGGTGGTGCTTAGGAGGCCGCTGACTGTGCCAGTGACCGCTGTTGGAGCGACTGAGGCCCAGAACGGTGAAACGACTTTGCCAGGTTAGTGGCTGAGCTGGAACTAGAGCCAGGAGGTCTTGACTCCCACGGCACTGCTTCCTTTTCATCTTTTCTACCTTAAGTCTTTGCACACATTCTTTCTGCCATCTTGAACGCTTTTTGAGCACTCTTTTGCCTACTGTCTGCTCCACTGTTCAGTCTCAATTTAAGGGTTGCTTCCTGAGCCACCTCCTTGTCCCCTCATCTGAATTAGCTTGCTGTGTTATTCTTTTATGGCTTCCTGATCTTTTCCTTCATACTAGTTACTTACATACTCAATTACTTACATAATGATACTATAGTCATCCATGTCTTCAATGTCTTGTCTTCCCACTCCATGAAGTCAGCGAGTGTGGCTGTTTTGTTCATCATTGTGTTCCTAGATATTAGCCCATGAATAGACATTGTATAAATATTTGTTGATTAAATGAGTCCATAAATGAAATAATGATTAAAAGGCAGACTCTGCATTTTCTCTTGTCTATTCATATTAAATGTCTGTGCCTATCCTGGCTAAGGGTAACAACTGTTATTGACTTTGTATATTATTGAGGATGCTGAGGATGTGATTTTTGTCTCCAGATGACTCTGTGGCCTTGTGGAATTTTATTAAAGTTGTCTCTGCAAAAACTGAAAACCCAGTGACACACACAAATCAGCTTTCTTTAATTGGTGTGGGCCTGTCATGTTAGGCCGTGATTTATCAGTTTATTTTGCTGTAGTTGCATTTTTTATTACTTAATTCTGTTTCCAGAAATGAGGTTTGTTTTTTTTTTTTTAGATACTGCTCCTTTCTTTTTTATTAAAAATGAATAATGAAACAATTGCTTTTTCTTAATAAGATTCATAATGTATTTTTGGAGAGATTTGTTTGGGCTTAAATGATGGAACTTTTAAGTGCATAGGACTGGAACACCAAGAGGTACTTTCTATAGAAGGAGGAGTAAAGTTTCATACTGTGTATATAAAAAAAAAAGGCAACAACAGTAGGCTTTCTCTGTTTTTAAAACCAAATTATTCCTAGTGTTCATATCGAAAAGATGGTCTTTTCCCAAGCTAGGTTGGTGTGTTTAATTTATAGAGAAAGCATGCATTGTTCTGAAGTATGCACTGTGGTTGCACAGGCTCCTAGTAGATTAGCTCAAAGGTACCTATGAATAGTCACACCCTAGACTATACGAACTGAATAGTTTTACAGAGGTGGAAAGTCTGATGCAGACTGTTTCCCAGCCACTCATGCCTCAGGAAAGGAACCGGGGAGGTGGGGAGCGAAACCCAGCCATTGCCCTTTGTATCCTCCAATGAGGCACTTGGCTTCATGACCCTGGACAGCTGACTTAACTTCTCTGGGCCACAGAACCTCCATTTGAAAAGTGGGGATAAAAATACCACTTACTTCAGAATTATTTGAGGATTTCATGAGATCATATATGGAAAGTTTCACAATGCCTAGCACGTGATAAATGCCCTGGAGATGTCATTACTTGGAGGATAGTACAGCGGACATGGTGATGGTTTAAAGGTTTATACCCTGGAGGTCCTGGCCTGGATGTGAATCCTGAATCTCTGCAGCTTATCCTCTGGACCATTTTGACCTAATAACTTGACCTTTCCATGCCAGAGTTTCCTCATACAAAGAATGAGAATATAATAATACCTGCTATCTCGGGTTGTTGTGAAGATGAACTGTTTGTCAGCTCCTGGTACATGATAAATGCTATGTGGATGTTTGCATTTGTGAACAAGAAATCTGGCTTCTGCTGACGGATGGTCTGGGGTTGTTAAGTAAGGTTCCATAGTGTACCAGCTACACGACTGTGAAGAAATTACTAACTTCTCTGAGCCTCTGTTTCCTCTTTTTTTGTAATATGGGGATGATTCTAATTGCGGTGCCAACTTTTGTTAGAGATCAGTGAGATAATGTATATGCGTAGAGCTTAGCATAGGGCCTAGACGATGGGAGTTCAGTTCAGTTCAGTCGGTCAGTTGCGTCCGACTCTTTGTGACCCCATGGACTGCAGCATGCCAGGCCTCTCTGTCCATCACCATTTCCCGGAGTTTACTCAAACTCATGTCTATTGAGTTGGTGATGCCATCTAACCATCTCATCCTCTGTTCTCCCCTTCTCCTCTTGCCTTCAATCTTTCCCAGCATCAGGGTCTTCTCAAATGAGTCAGTTCTTCGCATCAGGTGGCCGAAGTATTGGCGTTTCAGCATAAACATCAGTCCTTCCAGTGAATATTCAGGACTGATTTTTAGGATTGATTGGTTGGATCTCCTTGCAGTCCAAGGGACTCTCAAGAGTCTCTTCCAATACCACAGTTCAAAAGCATCAGTTCTTCAGTGCTCAGCTTTCTTTATGGTCCAACTCACATCAATACACGACTACTGGAAAAACCATAGCTTTGACTAGACAGACCTTTGTTGGCAAGGTAATGTCTCAGCTTTTTAATATGTTGTCTAGGTTGGTGATAACTTTTCTTCCAAGGAGTAAGTGTCTTTTAATTTCATGGCTGCAGTCACCATCTTTAGTGATTTTGAAGCCCCTCAAAAATAAAGTCTCTCACTGTTTCCATTGTTTCCCCATCTATTTGCCATGAAGTGATAAGAACAGATGCCATGATCTTAGTTTTCTGAATGTTGAGTTTTAAGTCAACTTTTTCACTCTCCTCTTTCACTTTTATCAAAAGTCTCTAGTTTTTATTCTCTTTCTGCCATAAGGGTGGTGTCATCTGCATATCTGAGGTTATTGATATTTCTCCCAGCAATCTTGATTCCAGCTTGTGCTTCCTCCAGCTCAGCATTTCTCATGATGTACTCTACATATAAGTTAAATAAGCAGGGTGACAATATACAGCCTTGACGTACTCCTTTCCCGATTAGGAACCAGTCTGTTGTTTCATGTCTGGTTCTAACTGTTGCTTCCTGACCTGCATACAGATTTCTCAAGAGGCAGGTCAAGTGGTATGGTATTCCCATCTCTATGAATTTTCCACAGTTTGTTGTGATCTACATAGTCATTCTTGAGAGTCCATTGGACTGCAAGGAGATCCAACCAGTCCATCCTAAAGGAGATTAGTCCTGGGTGTTCGTTGGAAGGACTAATGTTGAAGCTGAAACTCCAATACTTTGGTCACCTGATGTGAAGAGCTGACTCATTTGAAAAGACCCTGATGCTGGGAAAGATTGAGGGCAGGAGGAGAAGGGGACAACAGAGGATGAGATGGTTGGATGGCATCACTGACTCAATGGACATGGGTTTGGGTGGAATCCGGGAGTTGGTGATGGACAGGGAGGCCTGGCATGCTGTGGTTCATGGGGTCGCAAAGAGTCGGACATGACTGAGTGACTGAACTGAACATAGTCAAAGGCTTAGGCATAGTCAATAAAGCAGAATTAGATGTTTTTCTGGAAAAAAGAAAAAGGCAAAATGGTTGTCTGAGGAGGCCTTACAAATAGCTATGAAAAGAAGAGAAGTGAAAGGCAAAGGAGAAAAGGACCGTGGGAAATACTCAGTAAATAAGAGGTACAGCAAAGATTTTTGTTATCATTGTTATCACTGTCACTTGATTGTTTCCATTAAAATTTTTTATGGCTAATATGTTTCTGTCTTATATAAAATGTTTATTCTAAAATGAATTCCACAAACCCTCTATGGAAATCAACGTGATTAATATGTGGAAAATGATGTTGAGCTCTCTTGTTGATACATTTATATAAATGGAGCTATTTCAGCAGATTAAAAATACTCAGTAAAAGCCTCGTAATCGTGTGTTTACAATTTTCTGGGTCAGCAAAGGGGTCAAAGTTAGTCAGGGTCGATGTTAGGTGGACAGTTTTATATTCATGGAAAATGACTCACAGGAAACGTTAGGAACTAAAATTTCCATAATAAAAAAACAAAAAAGCCATCTCTTAAACCATGTTTAAATCGAGTCTGTGTCTATTTCATATCCTAACTGGCATTGTGTTCATAAAGTTTTGACATTGTTTGAATTTCTGTTGTTAAATCTCATTTAGGGGTGATAATCATACATTATAACACACGTCACTGGAAATCATTAAGTACTGATTCCAGTCCTGGTAACATTTTCCACTTTAGTCATCTGGGTCACTGTGTCTACAGTATCCATATTTACACCTTTGTGTTGTTTTGCAATAGATCTTTAAGTTCAACTTTCTTTTTTTAAAAAGAAATAAAACCTAAAAAGGTATGGAAGCAGCAACATCATTTGTAATCTGGAACTATAAATGGGATTTGAGAAAAGCAGGGTGTTGTCTTATGTTTGACCTGGGAGTGCCTGGTCTTTCAATGGAAGGTGAGAACTTGCACTGAGCAGTCAGATGTGGGGAGAAATGCAAATGGTTGTACCTAGGTTGTAGGTACTCTCAAGTCAAAGTATGGAGGTGCTAATAGAATTCCTAGATTCTGGAAGGATGAGTAAAGCTATTCAATTAGAAATATGTGGGAGAACTTCTTCCGGATGTGTGCGGATATCTGCTGAGAGTGTTGGTTGGTTTGAAGGATGCAACCTGGAGAGAAAGTTAATTTGAGTTCAGTGTCAATGGAGGATCTTTTAAGCCGTAATTAGGAGGGTGGTCTTTATTCAATGGCCAGTGAGGAGGCTTGGAAAAATTTTAAGTAGGAGCCAAAGGATCCTGTTTGTGTTTCTGAAAAGGCTCTGTGGCAGGTCCATAGAGAATGGGTTGCAGAAGGTGGTGACAAAGAAGACCAATGAGGAGCTTTGCACGTTGGAGATGATGCAGTCCTGGGCTAGCGTGGCAGTTGTAGAGATGGTTGGAGCTGAGACACACTGGGGATGAAGAAACACAGCCGTGGGTGATCAGGTGGACATAAAGTGGAGAGAGTGAGGAGGAAAAGATGGCTTTTAGATTTCTCACATGGGCAGGTGGGTAGAACACTAGTGCTGTTTACAGAGATGAAGCTCTTGGAAGAGAAAGGGTTTGGGGAGAGTGGTTATTCTTCTTTATACATGGGGTATGAGATAGAATAGCTGACACTTGAGAGAGCGCTGAGACAGGCATGATTCTAGGGGTAGAGTCTGTATTTCACACATGTTTACATTTTCATGCATGAAATGCAATAGCCAGCTAACAGTCACATAAACAGACGGGGATCCATTTGTCTCCCATACAAGAAACCCAGGGCTCTGTGACCCCTGCCATTCTTTTAGTGGTTCCGTGTTGTCAGAACCATCCTTGTAATAATTTATCCTGGCTTTTCTTCTGTTGCTTTTCATCTTGTGACTGCAAGATGGCTGCTCCTCCTCTGGGCATTCAGAATGAATGCCAGAGTGCTCAGTTATGTCCTACTCTTGTAACCCTGTGGACTGTACCCTGCCAGGCTCCTCTGTCTATGGGATTGTCCAGGCAAGAACACTGGAGTGGGTTGCCATTTCCTCCTCCAGAGGATCTTCCCAACCTGGGGATCAAACCGGGGTCTCCTGCTTTGGCAGGCGGATTCTCTACCCCTCAGCCACCTGGGAAGCCCCTGGTGGTGTATGGGCAAGTTCAAGTGCCAGAAATTATATTTTGTTTGGATGCTTCTTGTCTTTCTTGCCCATCTGTACAGTATTAAATTGCAGACATTGTTAGAGTCTGCAATAGAGTCATCGTTTTAAAAATCCTGGTTATTTTTCACTAAACAGTTTAGTCGTCAGGTAGGAAAGATGAGATGCTCTATTTAACTACAGTATACCTAGTCAAATATGTACATAGACACACGCAGAGAAGCCCACCATTTCCTATTAACATGTACATTATGAAGTGTGTTTCAGCTTTAACTATATTTTTGTTTGTTACCTTCAAACACATATAACTCTAAATTGTCTTTAAAACATAATAAACATATATACCTTTTCCTTATCTGATTAAAATTCTTAACCTGTGGAAGACTTTTGTTCTCAGATTTATTCCATATCTTCCTAATTCTTTAAGCTCTCTCTCAGTGGACCCCTTTGGGATTAGAGCCAATGAGGAAAATTCTGTTTGGTATTCACTTACTGATATGCATTGCATGTAAAAGCAGGGAGTGTGTGATGGAAAATGTCATCCCCTTTACTATGACTTTTGTATCTGTGAAGGATATAATTATTCTGTGTTTAAAACTAGAGAGAGGAAATGTTTGTTCACTCTTTCTGAAGGTAAGGTTATTCAGGGTATCGTAAGATGCAAATATTTGTCCTCTATTCTCTTCCAGTTTAACTCAAGAGAGTCTCCCCATCTAATATATACAGAATTCTCCTAGTGACTGCTTTAGCTCAGAGTGGTTCCGAGAATAAAGAACTTTTCTGTCCCTGAGGTAGGGCAGAAAGTGCAGAGATTTTGGGAAAAGGCCTCTCAAGCCTACCACTATGCATGTGATGTTGAGAATAGAATTTAACCTCTCTGAACTGATAGATGCTCTGAAATTTGGGATGAGAGCAGGAGATAGTTTTATGGTCCCTACCACATAAGTATAGAAAAACCACCTGCAACAAGGATGGCTGGGTACACTGAAGATGCAAGTAGTATCTAGTGCGGAGTAGGATAAGGAAACTGGGAGACAGCTGGGAGACTTTAAGAAGGCCTTTTGGAGGAGAGGACTGGAAGCCCATGTACTTAATAGGAGAACGCAGAGGGATTACAGGATGGTGGAGGATGGCCCCAGGCTGAGCAC
This sequence comes from Bubalus kerabau, assembly GCF_029407905.1. Lineage (NCBI taxonomy): Eukaryota > Metazoa > Chordata > Mammalia > Artiodactyla > Bovidae > Bubalus > Bubalus kerabau. The sequence continues at coordinate 33,487,823 of NC_073643.1, read as the reverse complement.
ACGGACGTGGTGTGCAGGGTGTGTTTGAAGATTTCAGAGACTTACTGTTTTCAATGATGGAAAAATTGAGAAGAGCCTTGGAAGTCTGGCTGAGTTTGGACTTTGTTTTCTAGGTGATGGGGAGCAACCACAGACACTTGAAAAATTCATACAAATTTAATTTTGATAGAAGTGGATTTTGTGGGTCAACAAATCTGCACGTTTAAGATGTCCATAGATTTTAAAAATTAAATGTTTTGAGATTGTGGTAGATTCCTAAAATGTGTGGTTTTAAGAAATAACACCCAGAGATCCTGAGTACTTGCCTAGTTTTCCCCAGTGGTACCATCCAGTACAATATCACAGCCAGAAATCCACTGAACACTTTTAAGAAGAGTCCACAATGTGCCCAAATCTGTGTTTTAAATGGGTGATCATAGTAGGGATGGCCTGGAATGGATTGGAGGTACAACGTGGAGACTAGGAGATCCTATGGAGGTTAATGATCTAAAAGAGGACATGAAGACCATGGTGATAGGATTGGATGGGAAGGGATACCTGAAGTAGTAATAATAGGATTCGGCAGTCATATGGGGGTGATAAGAGCATTTGATGCCTTGTGCAGTTGCTCAGCGAGTAGGTATTGAGGACTAATTGTGTACCAGTCTCTGCTAAACATTGGGTTGAAAGGTGAGCTGACAAGAGACCAGGCACTGTGACTGAGGGGAGGTGGGCTGGTGAAGCTGGTTGCTTGGGACAGGACAGTGAGTGCTTTGCAGAGAGAGTAACCGCCACTCTGCTTCTGCTGGTTATGACCACGTGGGAATGTAGGTCCATTGTGATTCATAATTCTGGTTTCTCAGAAGCTAGAAATCTAGATTTTTATGTGAGATCTCCCAATTTTTAAATGTTACCTAGTACAATGTAAAAAAACCCCAAAACAATTAGCATTCACCTGTGGGCTTGATGACTTCATTATTGCCATTTCCTAGCCTCTCTTTTCTCAGTGGGATGTTTGGAGCTTATGTCAGGAATGTCTGGGGTTTATTGCAGTTATCCACTGCTGTGTAACAAAATCATCCAGTGTGTTAGTTGCTCAGTTGTGTCTGACTCTTTGGAACCCCATGGACTGTAGCATGCCAGGCTTTCCTGTCCCCCACTATCTCCCAGAGTTTGCTCAAACTCATGTCCATTGAGTCAATGATGCTCAACCATCTCATCCTCTGCCACCTCCTTCTCCTCTTCCTCTCAATCTTTTTCAGCATCAGAGTCTTTTCCAGTAAGTTGGCTCCTCACATCAGATGGCCAAACCATTGGAGCTTCAGCGTCGTAGGCACATGATGGTCAGGGCTGGAGAAATCTGGAGATCTGTCTTGGGCCCTGATACAATTGAAATTTTGTCTTCCTGCCTATAGTTTCAGGGCCTCTGGTAGCCTTTCCCTGTGGTCTCTCTAGCAGGATAACTGGATTTCTTACATGTTGACTCAGAAGATCTTCAGAGTAAACATTCCAGAATTGAAAGGAAGCTAACAGTTTCACTGAAGTTAGGTCCAGAATTGCCAAAGCATCACTCTTTTTCTTAGTTAATGCAAGTCTCAGGCCAGCCCAGGTTTTTTGTGGGAGGAAACTACACAGGAGCATGAACACTCAGGCCTGTTTGTTCACTGACTACAGTTTTTAGAGACCACCTACAACTGAAGTCTCGATACCCAGATACTGGTGATTGTGTTGATCAAGATAAGTTGGCAAATCAGGGCAAATTCTCCTGCTTACCAGCCCCTATTCCTCTGAAGTTTTTGAGAATTTCCTGATATTAAGTTTCTTTTATGGTATCGGTGATTCTGGAGAAATTTAATTTTCAGTATGACATACTTTAGAACCATAACTCATTTGTAGTTATTTGCTTTCCAGCCCTTTAAAAATAATACTATTACTAAGTGATGAGACAGACTGATTCTGGTTTTGGTTGAGTGTGTGCTTTTCAGATATGCAACCAGTTTATTAATTAAGGTTGATTTTCTGATCATGTATCCTTTTAGGAAGGAGGCCCTCAAATAAAGTCCATTGAATAAGAATCCCAAGTCTTTACTGTCCCCCAATAGGGACAGCTGTCCATTATTATGACACTTCTGAGTATTCGTGGCAGCAGCTATACAATTTGCAGGACCTAGTACAAAATGAAAATGTGAGACCCCTTGTTTAAAAAGTAAGAATTTTAAGATGGTGACAGCAGACCATGAAACTAAGCCCAGGCCCAATGCACTGTGTACATGTGCACCAGGCTGGCCCTCTGTAGCCCCTTGAACATGTGTGCAAATGCTGCATTAAAGTGTTTTCCCAGAAGAGAACCATTGACTCGAATCAAATTCTCATTCGATTTTGACACCCAGAAAAGTTTTAGAAGCACCGCTTAGACAAATCAGAAAAGGTGGAAGCTTTGTGTCTGAACAGCCCTCTGCTCCCAAGCAGGCAGTATACCTTTTGGCCACAGCAGCTGGTCTTGGCTGACGTTAGGCTGAACATTCTGCCATGCAGACTCCTGAATTCCAGGGACACCAGCGTCGTGGGGATGGTCTATGTGGCTGAGCGTTCCACAGGTTGTCTCCCTTTTTACTGAACTCTGTCTCTGAAGCATACAGAGTAGATTACCTGTGCAAGCAATGGGCATTTAAGTTCTTTTGAAACAGATATTAGCCCTGTTTGTTATGCTGGGGATTTGGGGATCAAAATCTCTGGGAGGCAGCTGGTGGACTCTAGATAAGGCTGCCGCATTGCCCGACTTCATAGAGTTTATGCCTTTGTGAGAGCTGCCGAAACACAGTGCCGTGGACTGAGTGGCTTGAACCAGAGAAATGTGTTGTTTCAGTTCCGGAGGCTGGAAATCTGGAGTTGAGGTGTCAGCAGGGCTGTGCTCTCTCCGAACGGCCCAGGGAGGGATCTGTTCCTGGCCCCGCTCCTGTCTTCAGTAGTTCCTTAGCTTGTGGTGACATAATTGCGGTCTTCACCTGGCTCCTCTCTGTTCACCTTTCCCCTCCTGTGTAAGGACACCGGTCATATTGGATTAGGGGCTCATTCTACTCCTGTCTCTCTTCATCATAACTAATGGTATCTGCAGTGATACTATTTCCAAATAAGGTCACATTTGAGGTGTTGGGACTTCAACATAAAACTTTGAGGGGACACAGTTCAACCCATATAAGGGGTATTTTCCAATTGTGATTAGGAATGGCAGCTCCAGGCATTGTGTACTGCTCAGTCCAAGTGGCCCTACATGGAGGGCTTGCCCTGGAAGAACCTCAGTAATTAAGAGAGGTGTTTGTGAAGCTGGCTTTTAATAATACATGAGCCACTTTGAATTACTTGTTTGGGCCCTTGACCGGGAGCTTTTAATTTTTTTTTTTTTTTAATCATCCCTGTCAATCAGTGGATGCGAAGGTCAAATTACCATCATGCCTACATGCCTGACCCTTAGAATAATGATAAGCTAACATTTATTGAATGCTTATTATGTGCTAAGAATTGCATGTGTTATCTAATATTATCTTCACAACAACTCTATTAGATAGTTACTGTTATTCTTCCAGTTAACAGGTGAGGACGCTGAGATCAGGTTATGGTTGTGTGACATGCCCATAGCCACATAGCTAATTAAGTGACAAGACGAGATTTCAATCCAGTTCTGATTTCCAAATCCAAGCAACATTGCAGAGGGTGCTCCCTGTATTTTTAGAGGAATGTTTGCGTGTAACAGTTCACCATTTAAAGCCTGTTTTATCATGGGCCTTTTCTTTTTTCTAGATCATCCTAATGAAATACTCTCCACATATGTTTATATGTCTCAGGATTCTTAACCTTTTTCAGAGTAACCACCAGGCCTTCCATAGGTTTTATTTCTGTCTACTTCAGTAAGTCTAGGAATTTTCAGTTTGAATTAATTGAAATTACAAATGGTAAACGGTAAAAGAGATTATATTTTAGCTATGTGTTTTAAGAGATCCTTAAGAGAACATAAAAGTTAACTCATTTCCTTGACATTGGTGAGAATAGCGCCCTAAACATCACTAGAGAATTCCCTAGTACTGATAAGGAAATTTATTCTCATCTCATTTATGCTGCTTTCAGTATAATATGCTGTATGGTGAGAGTGGAGACCAGTTCTCTCAAAAAACACATTTTTGCTTTCTTCCTTCTTTTCCAGGTAGCAACTAAAATTCTCTTTCTCTGTCAGAGTGATAGTCCAGTTAAATCCATTCATGTAAACAGATGGATTCTTTCCTCCAAGTGTGAGAACAGTGCTGGTTTGGAAGCAGAGACTTGGTATCCTCTGACGGTTTATGTTGTTGTTGTTTAGTTGTTAAGCTATGTCCAACTCTTTTGCAACCTCATGGACTATAGCCCACCAGGCTCCTCTGTCCATGGAGTTTCCAGAGCAAAAATACGGGAGTGGGTTGCTATTTCTTTCTCCAGGGGATATTTCCTACCCAGGGATTGAACCCATGTCTCCTGCATTGGCAGGCAGATTCTGTACCACTGAGTCACCTGGGAAGCCCCTGATGGTTTTTGGCAAGTTCAAGTGCCAAAAATTATATTTTGCTTCAATGCTTCTCATCTCTCTTGCCCATCTGTACAGTATTAAATTGCAGACAGTATGATAGTCATCTTTTTTTTTTTTTAACCCCTGTTATCCTTGACTAATAGTTCGAGTCAGGCAGGTAGGAAGGAAAGATGAGGTGCTTTATTTGATTACAGTATACCTAGTCACCTGTTTACATAGAAACACATATGTATATATGTATTCACACACACATATACATACACACATATCCACATAGAGCCTTTGTTAAAATGGCATGTCAGCTAATGTTGCTTTCAGACAGTAAGAGTTGAATATTTCCCGATTCAAGTTGAATTATTTGTCAGGGTCTGTGGGATAAGTTATACTTATTTGCAAGGTTCTGATAAAGGCTGTCTTGAATAATCCAATATGTTTCAGCCCATGTGTCTAAAAGCAACGTTTTGCACAGTGTAGTCCCAGAATCACCTGTGTCAAAATCTCTGGGGGCACGGTCAAAATATGAATTCCTGGGTCCTGGTACTCCAGCCTCACTGGTCTTGGTACTCCAGCTTCACTGGTTCTGGTACTGCAGCCTCACTGGTTCTTCTACTCCAGCTTCACTGGTCCTGGTACTGCAGCCTCACTTGTCCTGGTACTCAAGCCTCACTCATTCTGGGTTTCCAGGAAACTGCATTTTGTTCGGCTCCTTTGTGATTCTTCACCACACCATCCTTTTTTTTTTTTTTTTAAATTTTATTTTATTTTTAAACTTTACAATATTGTATTAGTTTTGCCAAACATCGAAATGAATCCGCCACAGGTATACCCGTGCTCCCCATCCTGAACCCTCCTCCCTCCTCCCTCCCTATACCCTCCCTCTGGGTCGTCCCAGTGCACCAGCCCCAAGCATCCAGTATCGTACACTGACCCTGGACTGGCGACTCGTTTCATACATGATATTATACATGTTTCAATGCCATTCTCCCAAATCTCCCCACCCTCTCCCTCTCCCACAGAGTCCATAAGACTGATCTATACATTAGTGTCTCTTTTGCTGTCTCGTACACAGGGTTATTGTTACCATCTTTCTAAATTCCATATATATGCATTAGTATACTATATTGGTGTTTTTCTTTCTGGCTTACTTCACTCTGTATAATAGGCTCCAGTTTCATCCACCTCATTAGAACTGATTCAAATGTATTCTTTTTAATGGCTGAGTAATACTCCATTGTGTATATGTACTACAGCTTTCTTATCCATTCATCTGCTGATGGGCATCTAGGTTGCTTCCATGTCCTGGCTATTATAAACAGTGCTGCGATGAACATTGGGGTACACGTGTCTCTTTCCCTTCTGGTTTCCTCAGTGTGTATGCCCAGCAGTGGGATTGCTGGATCATAAGGCAGTTCTATTTCCAGTTTTTTAAGGAATCTCCACACTGTTCTCCATAGTGGCTGTACTAGTTTGCATTCCCACCAACAGTGTAAGAGGGTTCCCTTTTCTCCACATCCTCTCCAGCATTTATTGCTTGTAGACTTTTGGATCGCAGCCATTCTGACTGGCGTGAAATGGTACCTCATAGTGGTTTTGATTTGCATTTCTCTGATAATGAGTGATGTTGAGCATCTTTTCATGTGTTTGTTAGCCATCTGTATGTCTTCTTTGGAGAAATGTCTATTTAGTTCTTTGGCCCATTTTTTGATTGGGTCATTTATTTTTCTGGAGTTGAGCTGTAGGAGTTGCTTGTATATTCTCGAGATTAGTTGTTTGTCAGTTGCTTCATTTTCTATTATTTTCTCCCATTCCGAAGGCTGTCTTTTCACCTTGCTAATAGTTTCCTTTGTTGTGCAGAAGCTTTTAAGTTTAATTAGGTCCCATTTGTTTATTTTTGCTTTTATTTCCAGTATTCTGGGAGGTGGGTCATAGAGGATCCTGCTGTGATGTATGTCGGAGAGTGTTTTGCCTATGTTCTCCTCTAGGAGTTTTATAGTTTCTGGTCTTACGTTTAGATCTTTAATCCATTTTTAGTTTATTTATGTGTATGGTGTTAGAAAGTGTTCTAGTTTCATTCTTTTACAAGTGGTTGACCAGTTTTCCCAGCACCACTTGTTAAAGAGATTGTCTTTACTCCATTGTATATTCTTGCCTCCTTTGTCAAAGATAAGGTGTCCATATGTGCGTGGATTTATCTCTGGGCTTTCTATTTTGTTCCATTGATCAATATTTCTGTCTTTGTGCCAGTACCATACTGTCTTGATAACTGTGGCTTTGTAATAGAGACTGAAGTCAGGTAGGTTGATTCCTCCAGTTCCCTTCTTCTTTCTCAAGATAGCTTTGGCTATTCGAGGTTTTTTTGTATTTCCATACAAATTGTGAAATTATTTGTTCTAGCTCTGTGAAGAATACCGTTGGTAGCTTGATGGGGATTGCATTGAATCTATACATTGCTTTGGGTAGTATACTCATTTTCACTATATTGATTCTTCCAATCCATGAATATGGTATATTTCTCCATCTATTAGTGTCCTCTTTGATTTCTTTCACCAGTGTTTTATAGTTTTCTATATATAGGTCTTTAGTTTCTTTAGGTAGATATATTCCTAAGTATTTTATTCTTTCCGTTGCAATGGTGAATGGAATTGTTTCCTTAATTTCTCTTTCTCTTTTCTCATTATTAGTGTATAGGAATGCAAGGGATTTCTGTGTGTTGATTTTATATCCTGCAACTTTACTATAATCATTGATTAGTTCTAGTAATTTTCTGGTGGAGTCTTTAGGGTTTTCTATGTAGAGGATCATGTCATCTGCAAATAGTGAGAGTTTTACTTCTTCTTTTCCAATTTGGATTCCTTTTATTTCTTTTTCTGCTCTGATTGCTGTGGCCAAAACTTCCAAAACTATGTTGAATAGTAATGGTGAAAGTGGGCACCCTTGTCTTGTTCCTGACTTTAGAGGAAATGCTTTCAATTTTTCACCATTGAGGATAATGTTTGCTGTGGGTTTATCATATATAGCTTTTATTATGTTGAGGTATGTTCCTTCTATTCCTGCTTTCTGGAGAGTTTTTATCATAAATGGATGTTGAATTTTGTCAAAGGCTTTCTCTGCATCTATTGAGATAATCATACGGTTTTTATTTTTCAATTTGTTAATGTGGTGTATTACATTGATTGATTTGTGGATATTGAAGAATCCTTGCATCCCTGGGATAAAGCCCACTTGGTCATGGTGTATGATCTTTTTAATGTGTTGTTGGATTCTGATTGCTAGAATTTTGTTAAGGATTTTTGCATCTATGTTCATCAGTGATATTGGCCTATAGTTTTCTTTTTTTGTGGGATCTTTGTCAGGTTTTGGTATTAGGGTGATGGTGGCCTCATAGAATGAGTTTGAAAGTTTACCTTCCTCTGCAATTTTCTGGAAGAGTTTGAGCAGGATAGGTGTTAGCTCTTCTCTAAATTTTTGGTAGAATTCAGCTGTGAAGCTGTCTGGACCTGGGCTTTTGTTTGCTGGAAGATTTTTGATTACAGTTTCAATTTCCGTGCTTGTGATGGGTCTGTTAAGATTTTCTATTTCTTCCTGGTCCAGTTTTGGGAAGTTGTACTTTTCTAAGCATTTGTCCATTTCTTCCTCGTTGTCCATTTTATTGGCATATACTTGTTGATAGTAGTCTCTTATGATCCTTTGTATTTCTGTGTTGTCTGTTGTGATCTCTCCATTTTCATTTCTAATTTTATTGATTTGATTTTTCTCCCTTTGTTTCTTGATGAGTCTGGCTAGTGGTTTGTCAATTTTATTTACCCTCTCAAAGAACCAGCTTTTGGCTTTGTTGATTTTTGCTATGGTCTCTTTTGTTTCTTTTGCATTTATTTCTGCCCTAATTTTTAAGATTTCTTTCCTTCTACTAACCCTGGGGTTCTTCATTTCTTCCTTTTCTAGTTGCTTTAGGTGTAGGGTTAGGTTATTTATTTGACTTTTTTCTTGTTTCTTGAGGTATGCCTGTATTGCTATGAACTTTCCCCTTAGGACTGCTTTTAAAGTGTCCCATAGGTTTTGGGTTGTTGTGTTTTCATTTTCATTCGTTTCTATGCAAATTTTGATTTCTTTTTTGATTTCTTCTGTGATTTGTTGGTTATTCAGCAGCGTGTTGTTCAGCCTCCATATGTTGGATTTTTTAATAGTTTTTCTCCTGTAATTGAGATCTAATCTTACTGCATTGCACCACACCATCCTTTGAGATCCATGATGTGAAATGTATTAACAGGAGAATAAAAATTAAATTTAATTTTCTCTGTCCTGGTTCATTTTCCTCTTTTTCTTCCTCTTTCCTGTCTTTTGTCTTCCGCCCCCTCCATCAAATACATTAAAAGTATTTCAAGAGCTATTCTAATGGTGTACTTTTAAAACATTGTTCATGAAAGTCTTTTGTTTATTTTAGCAATATCACGATTCCATCTTTCCTTTTGTGGTCTGTATAAAAGGAGCCACGGGGGAAGAGTGTTTGTTTTTTTTTAAATGCCCACTATTCTCCACAGTAAATCTCCAGGAAGGAACAACATGCTGTTTGTTCTTTTCTCAGGATGAAGCATGGCTTTCTTTGATAGTGGGTATTGTCATCAATGGTTTCAGCAACTTATGACTTGTCCTTTTTATAAATCCCAGAATTTAGTGCGTGCGTGCATGCATGCTAAGTCGCTTCAGTCGTGTCCGACTCTGTGCAATCCCATGGACCGTAGCCCCCCAGGCTCCTCTGTACGTGGGATTCTCCAGGCAAGATTACTGGAGTGGGTTTGCCATTTCCTTCTCAAGGGAATCTTCCTGACCCAGGGATGGAATCCATGTCTCTTAAGTCTCCTGCATCAGCAAGCAGTTCTTTACCACTAGAGTCACCTGGAAAACCCAAGTTTCTAGAGGCTACTTTTTGGGGTGAGTGTAAGGAGTCAGAATTCTCTGAGAAATCCTTTTGAGGATTTTCTGGGATCTCAGAATAGGCCATCATGACTCCCTCAGTATATGGTGTCAAGAACTTAGGCCTCTTAAGTATCTGAAAGAGTCATTAGCTAGAGGTTTTAATGGATTGCTAGTAATAGGACGTTTTTAACCAAAAGTATTCCTGAAAGGTGAATTCCCTCCCTTCCTCTCCAGTATTAGAGAAATCCCTTTGTTGTGAAGCTGAACTAGCAAGATTGTCTCCACTTTAATCCGTAGTAAATAACTTGTTGGATTCCAAGAGAGTAGAAATCTTCCAGGTGACTCAGATGGATGCTTCTAAAGGTATCCAGACAGTGGATTATCCACTGTCTAATCCAGACAGTGATGTTAGAAACAGATTCTTCTATAATATTCTTCTTTATTATAAAAGGAAAATCATCACTTAAGTGTTACAAAGTAGAGAAACTGTGTGATGATTCCTTCTGAAGTGTCAGATTCAAGGTCTGTTTCCTCTTAGAGACCCTCAGGTTAATCTCCAGCATTTTGTATTCCAGCCTGCGAAAGACTGGCCTGGACTGTGGGCTCTAGCACCTCACTCTTTGTTTTTTGTTTGTTTGGACTGGTTAATACAAGTGACAACCTGTTATTTTTTGTCCAAGTACTGTGGTTGGATTTTTTTTTTCCCCCTAATGGCACAGATCTCTTATCTCCCTGCTGTGTCTCTTCATGAAAGCTTTGTACTGGCAGAGAACCCTGGGTGGCAGAGCTGGGCTGATGGCCGTGGCCCTGACTATGATTTGGGTTGTCCTGGGAGGGCTTTGAGCGTTCTCATGAGGACTCAATGGCAGTGAGTCACGGTGTTGCTGGGGCACTGGTGTCCTGAAACAACAGCTGTGGCAGCAGCAGCGATTTAGTAGCAGTAGCTGGTTGAGCGTTTATTGATGCTCCCACCTTGCCTGTCACATGTGTTATAGCATTTAAATTGGCAGTAGTCCCATGAGCTAAGCTCCATCTTTCAGCTCCATTTTACAGATAATCGTCTCAAAGACAGGAGACTAGTAAGAAGTAGAAGTGGAGCTTGAACTCTGATCCCTTGGATGGCCACATGTGTCCATTTAACAACCACACTACATTCTTCTGACTGAAGTACACGTTGTTGCCAGCTTCCCCACCCCCCTCTTAAATCACATCATAGTCAGTTTTTACTTAGCAGGTTTTTTTTTTTACTGAGTAATCCAGGGACTGATGACTCCCTTTCCTTATTTTTCATGAGTTTAGGTTTTAAGTGAGAGGGAAAGTTCAACCTTGGGAAACTGAGCGTGACCTTCAGCCTGAGACCACGTCCATTTACTGAATCCTCAAGGGATAAAAGGAATCTTGTGGGGAGGGGGGGGTTGGGTAAGAGAGAAAGAGGTAAACAGGTAGACACATCCAGGGAGATTTGTATCTCCTTAGAGGAGCAGGAGGGACATTAAATATAATTTTAGAGTTCAGAGGTCAGCCAGGTAATAATGCTAAGGGACGCTTTATGTAAAAAAAAAAATTCCCTGGTCAAGTACATTTAGTAAACTACCTTCTAACATCCAGTTAAAAGGCACCAACAACCAAAACACCAAGAGCACCTCACACTTACTAAATGCTTCCTGTGTGCACTTTAAGCTCTTTGTTGTACGAGTACTACAAGGTATTATTTTGATCCCAATTTTACTGGTGGAGAAAGGTCATCCTGCTATTGGGTGGCAGAGGTGGGAGCCTAACCAAAGCAGTCTGGCCCGGGGCACTGGACTCCTCCTCCTAGTGCTCTTCTGGTGACATCTGCTGAGCATGAATATATGTGCCAGGTCCCAGTCTTAGTTCTTGTGTGTGTTTTTGTTTACCCATTTAACCTTCTCACACAGCATAATGTGCATCAGCATATTAAAGGTTCTGAAGTGTCCAGCAGTCAACACACTTGTCAATCTGTGTCCAGTGTTTCTCAGAGTTGCTTTACTACAGAATTCATCTGCCTTTGTCCAGGAGCAGGAGGAGTGAAGGGAAAATACCTGCGTGTGTGCACTTGGGGAAATGACGACCAAGAGAATCATTTTATTCTGACTGCTTCCTCCCCAGTGCAGTTTTGAGACATGATTTATTTTCAAAACAGAGCAGACTCCCTGAGAATGTGACTTTATTCTCTAACTGCCCAGTGTTTGGTGACCTTCATCAGGGCTCCGTCTTGCTTCCCCCAGGGGCATGGATACCTGCTTCTGTCTACTTTATGGGAATCTTGACAGTAAATGACCATAAAACTCTTTGAGCTGCTTTAAAAAAAGACACTATTGAAGTCCAAGGTCTTCATGATGTCATATCAAATATCCAGACTTCCTTCATTTTAGTTAACTTTGAAAAATAAATGTGTGTCCTAGCAGGACAGATTAACTAGTTTAGCTTACTCAGGGGGACGGAAGATGATAGATCTGCAAAATTTTTATTGCTCCCCAGAGTCAAATCTTCAGGCTCTTGTAGCCTAGCACAGAGATGCTTGGTCACAACGGGAGCGATGTTGAAGTTAAGTTCCCCATAAGACTGTGGGAGCCTTATGTTTGTGTGACTGACTTTGTCCTTCCTAGGTCCAAATATCTGAGGCCAGAGACCCAAGTGCATATGTCTGGGCATGCATCCTTGGTAGTGTATGCTTTTTTAAAAGTTTTGTTTTAGCTGTATGGTTGTACCAGTAAAAATCCATTTTTATCAGTGTACCAGGTAAAAATCCATTTAGCTGAAAATGACAAAATCCAACTCAAGCAAGAAAGGAGATTTACTGGTTCCTTGAGGTGAAGAGTGCAGGTCCTTTTAGGGTTGGTTTGAACTTGAGGATGGTTTTGACCCAGAGGCCTGGTGTTAGTATCATGGGCTTGATTTCTGTTTATCCACTGTGCCTTCATGGTGACATGTCACCTTTGGTCTTTTTTTGGTTCTATCTCATGTCCAGATGTCTACCAGATATTCCTGAGGCTACTAATTCCCTTTAGTTTATTTTTGGTTCTACTTCATGTCCAGATGTCTGCCAGATATTCCTGAGGCAGTTTATTCCCTCCACATCCAGAGATGAGAGAGATTGAGAGATTAGGCGTATTTCTGGAGGCTGTTTCTGAATAGCAAAAAAGAAGATCAAACCTTTCTTATTGCCCAAACTTAGATCATGTTCCCATGCATTAGCCAATGCCTCTGATGAAGGAATGGCTTTAGACTGATTGTGCCCTGTTCCACTCCTCCATTCTGAGGTGGCATGTAACTTTGCAAAGGAGGTATGGAAAATCAGATGGTTTCCACAGTAAGAATGGATGCAGGGTTAAACTTTGAGACTCATGACAAAATTTACCTGACAGTTTTCTCTTATACACTCATGTTAGCAGTTACATGTGAAACTGGCCAGTTAATGAATAAAAGACCTAGGTCAAGATTTAACTTACAAGGGATTTAGTTTCAAGCTCTCTCTTTCTTAGTAATACAGGCTACACTAGACCAAATTGAGGGATTCTCTTCTTTTCAGCTTGTTGAACGGTGTGGTGTTTTGGTTTTTAATTTGTAAAGCATTAAATTGAGTCTCTGTCTGCCAGTGGTTTTTAATACCAAATGCGTTTTGGGTGAGTGAATCTGAGGTTTCATTAAGGCAGTATAAATGACCCTAGCTTTATTACTCTCTTCTTCCTATTGATCTCAGCGTGACTGCTCCTTGCTTTTGACATTGAACTTCAAACTTTACTAAATAAAGGATATTTGTTTCCACATTGGTCTCCTAGATGCCTGACATTACATTTTATTTCATAAAAATTATGCCACCATTAAAAATAAAATCATTAATATTGAAAGGCATACATTCCAAGATTGATAGTAGTAGCCGGAAGTGTACTGAGTGCTGACTGTGTGACAGGAAAAAGCACTGTGCTAAGTGCTTTATCTGCAATATTCTGTTTGTTCATCTCAGTAGCCCCGGGAGATGCTAGCATTACTTGTATTTTATAGTTGGGGAAACTGAGATTAAATAGTATGTACAAGGTCACATAGAAAGGAAATTGTGGAGCTAAAATACAGATCTTTTGACTCTGAGTCCTGTTCTCTTGATCACTATTCCCTCCACTATTTTCAAAGCCAGGATGTTACATCCAATGTTAATTTGGAATGTTGGGAAAGTTGCATTATGTGTTTAAATCTTTCTGAAGTTAGTGCTTCTATAGTCTAGTAGTGGTAGAGGATTGAAAAAGAGCATCTCCTAGCATGGATCTTGGAAAAACATGACCAGAGTCTTTCATAAAAAATGTGCATTTTCCCTGAGAGCCAAAACAGTTTTGTAAAAGAACAAAGTTGGAGGACTCACACTTCCTGATTTCAAAGTCTGCTACAAAGCTACAGTAATTTAAATAGCATGGTAATGGCATTAAGACACACAGACAGACCAGTGGAATAGAATAAAGAGCTCAGAAACAAACCCTCACATTTATGGTCAGATGATCTTTAACAGGGGTGCCAAGACTACAAAATGGGGCAAGGACAGTGTCTTTAACCAGTTGTGTTGGGAGATGTCCATATACAAAAACATGAAGTTGTATTTTGCCATATGCAAAAATTAACTCAAAAATTAAGGTCTAAATATAAGACACAGCACTATAAAAGCCCTAAAGCAAAATACGGAGGAAAATCTTGATGACATTGGACTACACAATGAGTTCTTGAGTATGACACCAAAAGTGCAGACAAGGAAAGGAGTGATAGACTCGTGGGACTGCATCAAACCTGAAACCTTTTATGCATCAAAGGACATAATCAATAGATTAAAAAGAGACCTGTGGAATTATAGAAAATATCAGCAAATCATATATCTAGTAGAGGTTAATCCAGAATATATAAAGAATGTCTCAACTCAACAACAAAAATAATCAACCCAATTAAAAAATACGCAAAGGACTTGAATAGAGATTTCTCTAAAGATGACATACAAATGACCAACAAGTGTGGGAACAGTTGTTTAACATCATTAGTCATTAAGAGAAATGCAAATAAAAGTCACAGTGAGATATCACATCTCACCTATTAGGATGACTATTATTAAAAACAATAGCAACCAACCAGCCACCCCCCCCCCACCCCTTAAAAAAAAAAAAGCTCAGAAAATAACAAGTGTTGGTAAGGATGTGAAGAAATTAGAACCCTTGTACACTGTTAGAGGGAGTTGTGAGATGGTACAAATGCTGTGGAAAACAGTATGGTGGTTCCTCAAAAAATTAAAAATAGAACTGCCATATGATTCAGCAGTTCCACTTCTGGTATATATCCAAAATAATTGAAAGCAAGGTCTTAAAGAGAGATTTTCACACCCATGTGCATAGCACTATTCACAATAGCCAAGAGGTAGAAACAATTCACATGTCTATTAATAGATGAATGGATAAACAAAGTTTGGTATGTACATAGAAAGGAAGATTATCTAACCTTAAAAATGAAGGAATTCTGTTACATGCGACAACCTTGATGGCCACTGGTATGTGAAATGAGCCAGTTACAAAAAGAGAAATAGTATATGGTTTCACTTATATGTGATATCTAAAATAGTCAAATTCCTGGAAACAGAAAGTAGAAGGGTGGTAACCAGGGGTTGGAGGAAGAAGGGGAGTTTTTTAGTGGGTATAAAGTTTCAGTTTTGCAAAATGAAAAAGCTTTGGAGATTGGTTGCATAGCAATGTGAACATAATTAACACCATTGAACACTTGCTGCTGCTGCTAAGTCGCTTCAGTCGTGTCCGACTCTGTGCGACCCCATAGACGGAAGCCCACCAGGCTCCCCCGTCCCTGGGATTCTCCAGGCAAGAACACTGGAGTGGGTTGCCATTTCCTTCTCCAATGCATGAACGTGAAAAGTGAAAAGGAAGTCGCTCAGTCGTGTCCGACTCTTAGTGACCCCATGGACTACAGCCTACCAGGCTCCTCCATCCATGGGATTTTCCAGACAAGAGTACTGGAGTGGGGTGCCATTGCCTTCTCCGATTGAACACTTAAAAGATGGTAAATTTTATGATGTGTGTTTTTTAAATCAGAATTGAAAAAAATTGTATTTGTCTTCTGGTACTGATTTAAGTACTTAATTGAGTTATTTGAACATCTTAAAGTTAAAACCCTGAGCCTACAGGCTGAATATGGATCACAGGTATATTCATATAGACTCATAATCCTTTTTTTTTTTTTTTTAGATAAAATATGAATCAGTGGTCATCATTTTAAAGAATTAGGAAATTTCACGTTAAAATCTCTGCTTCTAAGCTTCTCTTAGAAAACTGGAAAATCTCTACATTGGGCCTTGTCTAGTCAACAAATGACTGGAACTAAGGAGCAGCCAACCTCTTCATAGACAGGGCATGAAAAAGACTACATTTTTTTCTCATTGCCTTTTTTTCCTTGTATCAAGTCCAAGGGCTTATGTACAGTTGATCCTTGAACAGTCCAGAGGTTAGGAGAGCCCACGCTATGGAACATCCGTATATAACTTAAAATTGCCCCTCTGCACCTGCAGATTCATTCAACCGCATAGAGTGTAATACTCTAGTACTTACTATTGAAAAAAGTTCAAGTGGACACATGCAGTTCAAACCCATGTTGTTCAAGGGTCACCTGTACATATACTAACTTCCTGGTCTGTCGGTTTTAAATTAAACTCCTTAATCCCTGATGCCCTATTACTACTGATATTGTACTGTGGATGCTCATCATGTCCTCCACTAATTAGGGTCTGCCATTCCTAAGTAGCCTCTTCTGTTTTAAGTCTGAGAGTTCTGATCTCTTGTCTTTCTTTAAGAACAATATAGACTCAGTGCTTTTTTTTTTTCTCTTTTTCCTTTAGCTGTTTTGCTTGCAGCAAATGTCCTCCCAGTCATGTTCTAAATATAGATGTGTTAAATTTCAAATGTGAAAGTTTTTGATGGGTCTGAAGCCAGTTTGCTAATCAGGGCAAATGCTATGATTGGCGCCAGTGTTTACAGACCCTGGGGGTATTGTGAAATCCGCCCTCGCCGCTGTGATTCAGCTCGGGGTGGAAAGAAGCTCCCTGACCCCTGGAAAGTTCTCCAAGTTGTTTTTCTTCTTAATAGTGTGGTGATTCGTTGAATGTCATAACTTTTAGAAAAGTACGTGTTCCTTGGTTCATTTTACTAGTGCTGGATTACTATCAATAGTATGGTCATAAATAATTTTTGCAAGCAAAAACAAATCATATTTTTTTTTTATCTTTTCATGTGCCATCAGTAAGGAAATGTCTATCTATAGAAAGAAATCTAGAGACCCAAGGGCCTAGAAGTTAAAAATAGTTACTTGTGCAAAGTGTAAAAATTTTGGTTATTGGAAAGTTCAGACTGACCCAATTTTAAAAATCTTGTATCTTTTAAATCTGATTATTTACTCTTTAAAGATAGGGCTAGTGGTGTCCATTGTAAGGAGGGGCAAAATACTGGAGAGGCAGCAGTTGCCAAAATTTTCAAAGCTACCTCCTGCATAACATGCGTATGTGTCTGTGTCAGTGTATATGCAGGGAGCATTATTAGAAATGCCTGTGTGTTTCATGCTGGGTCTGTTTTGTTTGTGTCATAGAACTTGAAATATTCATTTTCGTGTGTTGAATAATAGTGAGCAGCAGTGGAGGAGCCTTAGTCTCCAGTACCAGTAGAGTGGTGGTATTCGGAGAACTTTCTGATAATGAGAATTAAGGTAATGAAGTTGCCGTGCCCTGAGACTCTGAATCCTTATCTCAGCTTGCCAGAAGTGAGGCTGTCATTTAGAGAAGTGGGTGTCTCTGTTACTGAAATGAGATATGACTGTAGTTGATCCCATCACTCTCTGGTGCAGAATTTTTCACCCCGAGCAGCAGATCAGAGAAATCAAACAGAACAAGCCAGTTAAACCGAACTGCTTTGCTGGCTGAAGGGACCCTAAAGTAAACAAAGTGATAGACTTTTGGAGTTCCTTGCCCAAATTTGATTTCTCTGCTTTTATCCATTAAATTGGTCAACAGCAGCACTCACTGGTAAAAAACAGGAACAACAGATTCAAGTTTTGCCATCAGCTACACTGTAGTATCGTTCTCTCTCTTTTTTCCTTCCCCTCTTTTCTCTTCCTCCTCCCTTTCTTTGATCCTTCTCTCCCTCCCTCCCTTCCTCAGTTCAGTTTTCTGTATATATATATATTTTTAAATTCCAAAGGAATAATAGCATAAAGAAAAACACGTTAAGTTTCTTCCTCACCATCGTGAATCCAGCCCTGCTAGAGAAATAATATTAATAATTTGTTGTGTATCATCAATCATTTCCTTGCTCAGGCAAACAAGATCCGTAGATAGAACAGTTTGTTTGAATTTTTAGAATTTACTTAATCTATTTATTTTTGGCTGCGCTAGGTCTTTGGGACTTTGTGTAAGCTGGCTCTAGCTGTGAAGAGCAGGGGCTACTCCTCCTTGGGGTGTGCAGGCTGCTCTTGTTGCAGAGCACAGGCTGAGGTGCATGGGCTTCAGTCGTGGCAGGATAAGCGCCCTAGAGCGTGGGTTCAGTAGTCATGGCACAGGGACTTAGTGGCTCCGGGCAAGTGGGATCTTCCCAGACCAGGGATCTGAACTGATGTCCCCTCCATTGACAGTGGGATTCTTATCCACTGAACCAACAGGGAAGTCCTATTTGTTTGAATTTTCACAGAAATGGACTCATGCTGTGTGCTCTAACTTTATTCACCTGACGCTACTTTGTGGCTATCTCTCCAAATCAGTACCTTTACCTAAAAATCGTTATTTTCAGTGTGGTATATTTCATAGTATGATTTTATCATTCTTCATATAAATCCCCTGTTGATTAATTCAGTTTACAGATTCCTCCTCACCCCCCACTAAACAAATAGCATTGCTTATTTTAACTGCATATATATATATATATTTTTTTTTTTTTCTTGAAAAACCTTTACCCTGTGTGATATTTGAAGAGGGAAGTTATAGGGCTTTTTATTTTTCTTATTTGCTTTTATTGGAGTTAGTAGTTACTTTACTGTGTTAATTTCTGCTGTACAGCAAAGTGAATCAGTTATCAGATCAGATCAGATCAGATCAGTCGTTCAGTCGTGTCCAACTCTTTGCGACCCCATGAATCGCAGCACGCCAGGCCTCCCTGTCCATCGCCAACTCCCGGAGTTCACTGAGACTCAGGTCCATCGAGTCAGTGATGCCATCCAGCCATCTCATCCTCTGTCGTCCCTTTCTCCTCCTGCCCCCAATCCCTCCCAGCATCAGAGTCTTTTCCAATGAGTCAACTCTTCGCATGAGGTGGCCAAAGTACTGGAGTTTCATAGGCATACATATATCTACTCTTTTTTTTAAAGATTTCCTTCCCACGTAGATCACTGCAGATCATTGAGTAGTGTTCTCTGCTATACAGTCGGTCTTTATTAGTTATGTATTTTATACATAGTAGTGTATATATGTCAATCCTAGTCTCCCAGTTCTTCTCCTCCACCAGCGCTTGGTAACCATAAGTTTGTTCTCTACATCTTGACTCTGTTTCTGCTTTGCAAATAAGTTCGTTTGTAACATTTGTCTAGAGTCCACATATAAGTAATATTATATGGCATTTGTTTTTCTCTTTCTGACTTATTTCACTCTGTATGACAGTCTGTAGGTCTATCCATGTTGCTGCAAATGGCATTATTTCATTCTTTTTATGACTGAGTAATATTCCATAGTATATATGTTCCACATCTTCTTTATCCATTCCTGTGCTGATAGACATTTTACCTTGCTTCCATGTTTTGGCTATTGAAAATAATGCTGCAGTGAACATCAGGGTGCATGTATCTTTTTGAATTATGTTTTTTTTCCCCCAATATATGCCCAGGAGTGAAATTGCTGGATCAAATAGTAGCTGTATTTTTAGTTTTTTAAGGAACTTCCATACTGTTCTCCATAGTGGCTTATCAATTTACATTCCCACCAACAGTGTATGAGGGTTCCCTTTTCTCTACACCCTCTTCAGTGGTCATTGTAGACTTTTTGGTGATGGCCATTCTGACCAGTGTGAGGTGATACCTCATTGTAGTTTTGCTTTGCATTTCTCTAATCACTAGTGGTGATGAGCATCTTTTCCTGTGCTTTTGGCCATCTGTATGTCTTCTTTGGTGATGTGATTTCTCTTTATTTTTGCTCATATGCATACCATACCATATTATATAGAACAGGGGTTCCTTACATCATAAATCACATACATTTCATCACCTTTGTTTATGAGATAATTTTAATTATCTGTTGTTATTTTCAAAGGTTGAATTTAGTTGGTATTCCTTTGAAGAGTATGGCAGTTGTTCTTTTCAATGGAAAAAGGAGATATGATCTGACAGGATTTTTTCTTTCAGTGCCTTGAGGAATCTTTTGAAATGATTTTCCAGGTAGTAAAACCTTTAATGTCCTTTGGAATCACTGTGGTTTGTGAAGCTGACAAGCAACATCTCTTTGGGATGGTTGTGAAACAAGTCCTGGGACAGACTGACTTGTTACTTAGTCTGCATCTGTTGCCTTGACAACAAACTAAACATGTAAAAATACTTTGGCAAATGCCATAAACAAGTGATGCTTGGGGGTTACACTATTAAAGCAGAAGCACCAAGACCACATTTAGACAATAAAGGTTGCAGAAAAAATACCCACTTTTTAGGAGATTTTTATTGTAGGTTTTTCTGTCTCTGATAAACACTAGATGCATTAGCAAAGAGAAAGTCTTCTGCTCTAAGTTTAGAAATTACTTTAAATTGCAGTGTGCAGCAATTTGCACTGTATTTTGGCCCAAAGGATAACGCATACCTCTTTTATTTGGCTTTCGTCAAAGCAATTTAGTGCCATGCGAATGAAAACTGGATTAGATCTGTCACAGCAGCTGAAGGTTAGGGTGACATAGGGAAAGATAAAATGCCAATCTTTGTGCCTAAGTTTTTTTTTTTTTTTTTTTTAACCTATGCTCTCACATTCTTCATATTCACAGAGGTACTTGTTGTCTGGGTGGTGCTATCTACAAATCCTATAAATGAACATTTGTTATAGCATCTACTATTATACTAAGAATCATTCATTAAAAAATTTGGGGGAGTGAATAATTTATAGGAAAAAAAAGGATTCTTTTGGCCAAACAGGAAGGGTATTCAATTTTGTTGGACTCAGTGGGAGGGAAAAACAATCCTGTTGCAGATTTCTGTATTTGAAGGGATACAGTTCATGATAGTTGAATAATTAGGAATTCAGGGATCCTCTCTCACGCTTCTCTGTTTTCTTAAATTCTCATGATCTAACATTGTTCTGTTTGGCTATAAGTAACATTTATTTTCAGTTTGATTTTGAAATGCTGATACTTTCAGTATAAGTGAAAGTCGCTTAGTTGTGTCTGACTCTTTGTGACTCCATGGACTATACAGTCCATGGAATTCTCTAGGCCAGAACACTGGAGTGGATAGCCTTTCCCTTCTCCAGGGGATCTTCCCAACCCAGGGATTGAGCCCAGGTCTCCTGCATTGGAGGTGGCTTCTTTACCATCTGAGCCACAAGGGAAGCCCCAAAATACTGAAGTGGGTAGCCTAGCCCTTCTCCAGCGGATCTTCCTGACCCAGGAATCAAACTGGGATCTCCTGCATTGCAGGTGGACTCTTTGCTTTCAGTATACAAATAGTGAAAAATAATATAATTCCACATATGACTTTAATTGTCAAGATCATTTCTTCTGCCTATCTTGGTGGAAATATTCAGTATTTTTTCATCTATAACCAAGGTTATCTTTATGAGCTGTCAGGGGTGTGATGACATATGTAGTGATACAAATCTGGGACTCCCAGTGCTGTGGGTCAGAGATTACAATGAAAATACAAGTGTAAATTTCTGAAACAACGTGCACTCTAGATTTTCCAGAGGGCTTTAAACAGATTATAGATACAGTGGTGACTCACAGTTTCAGTTTTTAATCAGTCTCTATCTTGATTGAAAGACCCTCTCAAACTTTGCTGTCTTCATTGCATTCAGATCCCACTTCTGTGGCTTACTGAGCTGGAAGCTGTTAATGGGTCTTGTTTATGCCCACAGCTGACCTGCCTCTGCCACAGTTTCCCGATGTGTAAAGTGGTGATGCTGCTGCCCATATGACAAAATTGTTGGAAAGATTAAAAACCCAACTGCTTTTTAACATGCTAGCCCTGTTTCTGGCTCCTTAATAATGGATATTTTTACATTATTTTTATGGTAAATAAACTGTGTTGTGTTTATTAATCTGCCTGTGGAAGCCAGGCAGATTTAATCAGTTCCTCTTGTATCACGTATCAGAGGCATGGAATCTCATCGAGGTCAGTGAATTCCCTCTGAGTCTCAGTTTCCTCATTTGTAAAATAAGAATACTAATATTTACCATTCAGAGTTGTGAAGAAAAAAGACCATGTTTTTATAGTACATAGCACAGGTCTTGCCATGTCATAACCATTTACCAAATGATAGCTGCTGTTGTCTCTATCATTGTTATTATCATTTTTATTATTATTTGACAATATGTATATATCATAGAATTTCTGCTGCCATCTGTAGCCTAGCTACTGTTATCTCTCCCTGGGTTGCTGTCATAGCCCTTTAACCCTTCTCCTGATGCTGGGATGAAGACCCTCCATCATGATCTGGCCTTGCCCTTCCCCTCCCGCCTCAAATCCCCACATTGCTTTGCAATAGATCTTTCTGTGCTTTGGCCTCCACAGACTTTGTTTATTTCTTTTCACATATGATACTACTTTCTTGCACAAGGCCCTTGCATATGCTGTTTTTTCCTTCTTGAAATAGTCCTCTCCTCTTTTCCCATTCCCTTATACTTCTTTACTTCCCTCCTCATCCCCTTATTAAATACCTTCATAGGTACTTATACTTAATTCTTTAAGTCACTTGTCATGTTACATTTTTTTGTGCTCACTTAGTGAATTCCATCCCTCACCCTCATCCCCAGCTACAGGTTCTGAGCGAGTAGAGATACTGTCAGATTGGGATCACCACTGGCTCTTGGTTTAGTTCCCCTCCATATGCCTTTGTTGTGGGAGGGAGTGGATGACTGGATGCATGACTGAGATGGGAACAGAAAATAACTGGGCAATATTTGAGGAAGCAGAGGCAGTCGTGGGGTGTGAGGTTCACCCCTGGGGAATTCAGGTTAGTTCATGGTCTGGCGCGACACCGAGGAAGAGCGATGTGTTTGTGCAGGGAGGAAAAACCGTGCAAATGAAGAAATGCAGAGAGGAAGGAAGACGCTTAGCAGGAAATAGCTGTGGAGGATTGGAAAGAGGAAATAACTGAGAAGTGACTTGATAGAAAACTGTGCATGTATTTCCTCTGCTGTAGTTCTTATTTTTCTGGTTTATGCCCTTGGTCTTGTGTTTTGAGTCTGATTTGTAGCATTTTCTTTTTTTTCCTACTTAGGATGCCATGTCAGTTTTTACACAGACAAACCGATACACCAGAAATGAGCACACAGACAGTGGCAGTGCAGACTTGATGTCGTTTTCCCTTCTTACCATAAACTCTTCCTCCTCTTTGTCAGTTTCTTTCTCTATCTTGGTATTTTTTCTGTCAAAAGTGCACTTTTTTTTTTTTTTTTTTTTTTTGTGGTTCTCTACTCTGAAATGGATTTAAACCCCCTCCCTTGGCTCCCCTTACCCATTTCTAATGTTTAAAGATTCAGCACTGACTTCTCATTTCAGCTGTTCATGTCACTAATGACAGAGCGATTTTTCAGGGCAGAAAGCTCTGCTGAGACCACTGTCAGGTATTGGGTGGTTGCAGGGATGAAGAACCAACTGCTTATCTTGGAGTCTTTTTCTTTTTTAGTCTCCAACCCTTTTTTCTAGTGTTAGGTTAAATTAACATATAATTCCAGAAGATCAAATTCACTATTTTGAGGTCTGCACTTCAGTGGTTTTTAGTTTGACAACTTGTGCACTAGTTACCATTATCTAATTCCAGAACATTTCCATTATCTCCCTAAGAAGCGCTGTACCTTTCAGCAGTTAATTCCAACTTTCCTTTCCCCTGTCCCCTGGCAGCCGTTAATCTACTTTCTTTGGATTTGCTTACTGGATGTTTCATATCAATGGCATTAGGCAAGGTATGGCCTCTTGTATCCGGTTTCTTTGACTTAGCATGAAGTTGCCAAGGTTCAACTTTGTTTTAAGCATGTGTCAGTACTTCATTCCTTTCTGTGGCCAAGTAATACTCCATCGTAGGACTGTTCCACATTTTGTTTTTTTATTCTTCAGTTGATGGACATTTGAGTGGCTTCCACTTTTTAGCTGTTATGAGTAATGAAGCTCTGAGCATTTGTGTATAAATTTTTGTGTTGGAATTTATTTTTCATTTTTCTCAGGTAGTCACTTAGGAGTAGAATTGCTGTGTCATATTGTAAGTCTGTGTTAAACCCTTTGACGAACTTTTAGACTGTTTTCCACAGCAGCTGTACCATTTTACATTCCCGCTAGCAATGTACTAAGTTTCCAGTTCCCAGTTTTTCCATATTCTTGCCAATGCTTCTTATTTTCAGTTTTTTTTTTTTTTTGTACATTACAGTCATTTTAGGGTGTGTGAAGGGGTCTTTGGACTTCCCTGGTGGCTCATATGGTGAAGAGTCCGCCTGCTATGCAGGAGACCTAGGTTCGATGCCTGAGTTGGGAAGATCCCCTAGAAAAGGGAATCGCTACATACTCTAGTATTCTTGCCTGAAGCATTCCATGGACAGAGGAACTTGGTAGGCTACAGTTGATGGGATTGCAAAGAGTTGGACACAGCTGAGTGAATGACTTTTTAAATGGTAGTTTCTGGTGGGACTTGATCATTCCCCTGACCCCCACACTGTCTCTTTCATTAAAAAAAAAAATCGTTATGGTTCTTGTCATTTTTATTAGGATTAGATTTTGAAATGAACCTTTGCTAGGACTGAGGGAATCATGAATAGTATTTGAAATACTACTTTATAATTGGGAAACAACATGCTCACAGAAGGTAACTGAACTGGAAAATAGCAGTTATGGCCTACAAATTAGGATTTTTCTACTAAAGTAAGCCTCAAGTAAATATTCTCATGTATAAATTATAGAAACCTATTATTATACAGAAAAGTCAAAAAAAGAAATTTGGTAATAAAACTCGGTGTGCCTTCTGGTTTGGTTTCTTTTCTTTGTATAAACTTTTTTAAAAAACTTTAAATTCTTATTCTTCATATGCTCTTACTATGGTGATTTTTCATTTACAGACTAATCTTCTAAGATCTTTTAAATCCTGTAGAAAAAGCTCTGCTAATATTAGCCAAACCGATTTTTTTTCTGTTGTTTCAAATGAAAGCATCATGGCCAAGGGCTCAGCATTGAGAAGCTTAAACAATTATAGATTCTTTTTCCTTCCATTCATTAGATGTAATTTAGTATTTGAAAAAATAAAATTGCTGAATTCAATTGAAGTTCAGTTGTCTTAACCCTGTCTCATGTTCTCTATATGGCTTTTCATTGTAAACCTTGACAGTGTCAAATCAATAGAAATATATTTTTATTATTCTCTAGTATAAGGTCAACACCATCACCCATAAACATGTAATGAGACTTCTTTTATGCGTGTAAACCAATCTCTGATCTTTAGGAACTTACAGCTGAGTACAGAGCATTGATGCCAGTAGATACTACAGACACAAAGTGTTTGCAGCATATATCAGGCAGGAGGAACTCAGTAATTTTAAGGATGAAAGAGGCAACTATGATATAATTGATATGGGAGATATTATTGACACAGAATTTTAAGACATCATTTCCGGATTTTGTGCAGTAGGGAAACACATCGAACTCTGATTATTCTGGGGAAAAAAAATTAGGAAAACATTGGAAGCGTACTAATACTTGTTAATGGCCTACTGAATGAGAAGCTGTGTTTGGAGATTGATTGCAGAGTATGGTAGGTGAGAGCTTGGCTTCGGGGAGTCAGATAGCTTCAGTTTGTTTCTTGGATGTGACAACTTTCATTTGTGTGATGATGGTGAAAATGAGTGTCCACAGTCCATATGGGTGTTGTGAGGATTGAAGGGGATTAATTTAAATGACTCCCTCTATTTGGTTCCTGACACATAATGGACACTCTAATAATATTTATAGTCTTCTTCTTGTCAGATTTTTTGTAATTGTAGTTATTTTATATTTAATTATTACAACCATTACTTAAGAAAAGTGGTAGTATACACATTTTAAAAGTATTTATTTATTTATTTTTGGCTGTATAAAATCTTTGTTGCTTTGCATGGGTTTCTCTAGTTGCAGTGAGTAGAGGCTACTCTCTAGTTGCCATGTGCGGGCTTCTCTTGTTGTTGGAGCACAGGCTTGAGGCATGCAAGCTTTAGTAGTTCGAGCACGCAGGCTCAGTAGTTGAGGCTCGAAGACTTGAGTGTGGGCTCAGTAGTTGTGGCACATGGGCTTTGTTGCTACGTGGCATGTGGAACTTCCCAGACCAGAGATTGAACCCATGTCCACTGCATTGGTAGGCAGATTCTTATCCACTGCGCCATCAGGGAAGTCCAACATGCATTTTCAAATGAGGAAAACAAGGCTTAAATAATCAAGAAATTTGCCTACAACAGTGATTCTTCCCTGGGGATGATTTTTGACAACATCTAGAGATGTGACTTTGGTTGTCACAACTGGGGTGCAGCGTGATATTGACATCTGGTGAGTCGAGGCTGAAGAGGCTGCAGAACATCCTACACTGCACAGGACAGCCTCTGTGACAAAGAGTTATGCAGCCCAAAGCATTGACAGTGCCAAGATGAAGAAACCCTGGCCAAGAGTCACGGGCCTTTTAGGAAGAGGAGTAGGATTTGAACCAACTTTTCTCAACCATATGTTTCTATTTTCCCCTGAAACTTTGATTTCTTCATGAGAATACAGGGAGTGACATAAAGTGAGTTTTGACAAATCCCTTTAAGATGGGGTGATGGCCTGAGACTCAAATACAGCTTCATGAGAAGGTGACAGACCAAGTCCAGAGAAAGTGAGGTGATGTGGGAGGGAACCACCATCTGTTTATTCTTGCACTGTTCATTCATTCATGTATTGATTTGCTAGTCATGTTTTAATTCATGTGTCAGTCATTAATTCTCCACATACTTACTGAGCACCGACTCAGACAGCTTGGAAATGGAAGAGAACATTTCTGAAATGTAGTATAAGAAGTGGGAGAAAAAAAAAAGGTTCAGTATAAGAAAATCCAGTTTATGAATTTGTCTCATTGAACCCTTACATTAATCTATTTGTTTGTTCCTGGACTGCTCAAATAAATGCATGTATCCATGGTATCTTCTTGCTAGGAAGTGTGTTAGGTCCTGGTACTTATGCTCAAGGAAGTGTGTCTTCTGTTGTGTGTGTGTGAGTTGCTCAGTTGGGTCTGACTCTTTGTGACCTTATGGTCTGTAGCCCTCCAGGCTCCTCTGTCCATGGAATTCCCCAGGCAAGAATACTGGAATGGGTTGCCATTCCCTTCTCCAGGGGATCTCCCTGACCCAGGTATCGAACCTTTGTCTCCTGCATTGGAGGCAGATTCTTAACCAACTGAGCCACCAGGGTGACTTTTCCATAAATCTTTATATAGCCTTCAGAAAGAAACTGCAGTTTTATCATCCTATTACCAGTAAAAATCTTTTTAGAAACAGAAGATGTATTGGTCTGTGTTTCAGACCACTTTTGAATTGAGGTTTTTGCTTGGGGAAGGAAGAATCTTTCTTGGATATCGACTGAGCCTGTGGTTTACTTTTAATAATTATTTTAGTATGAAAGAGTTTGCTGGGCTTTGTGGGAAGTATCATAAAACACTGGATTTCCCTCAAAAAAAAAAAAAAACTGCCTGACTTATGAAAAAGATTGGAATAAAACAAATGTGTCTTTTAAAAACTGCCTGTATTCTGATAGAAATTCCTTTAATGACAAAAATGAATGTACACATGTGTACACACACACTCTCAAAGAGATACATCAAAAGCCTTGATTCTTGTTTTTCTTTTTTTTTTTTTTAAGTAATAAAAGTATAGTAATACATTTTCAGGAGACTTGGAAAATACAGAGCAAAGTTACACATAGTTCTACTATATATTACGTACTATTTTTAGTAGATAAATTAAGAATTTTTTGGAGTTTCAATATCAAGCTCTCAAAAATCAATAGAATGAATAGAAAAGTATAAGGATATAGTAGACCTGAAGAGCACTGTGAACCAGTTCAATATAATTAAGATTTATACAGTTTTTTCACAGCAGCAGGGTACAAATTCTGTTCAAATTCCCATAGACTATAAACAAGGAGACACTGAAACATATCCAGGGAAATAAAGCAAGGTGCAAAAGTTTCATGATCTAAAGGTATTGAAATCATACAGAGTCTGTTCTCTCACACTGTGGCATTATGTTAGAAATCAGTATCAAAAGATATATGAAAATAACCCATATATTTTCAAGTACAACGTGACATTTACCAAGAGAGATCTTTGACTTAGCCATTGAAAGCCTCAATAAAACAAACAAACAAGCAAATCTTGATTCTTGACAATTTGTACTTTTATCCCATGAAAAAGCAAGAATTACTGCTTGCATTATTATTATTAAGAATTTCATGACCAAATAGCTCATTTTTTTTTTTTTTAAAGTAACCACAAATTTTCCTATAGTGATGAAGAGGCAGACAGTTTCTGGATACTGGGAAGTCCCTTCTTAGAAGTGTATATTTATCATGGATGAGCTAGGGTAATTTTTTTTTTTTTTTGGTTTGTTTCTGTTCTAATTTATATAGAAGAAAGAGTCTGTGAGGCAGAAGTACCCTGTCCTATCCAGAAGGAAGGACTGAGTCAACACCACGGAGCAGTTTCATTGGTCACTCCTGTGTAGTCTGAGCTGTTTAAACAGTTTTAAAGTACACACATTGAACGGCTTAATTCTTCACTATGAGATGGCCAACTCTACGATCTTTCTGGAGTTCTAAAAATACATTACCATTTGTCATGATTATGGTATTTTATTTTGCTTCTTGATCAATTTTTGCCAGTTTGGTTTGTTCCCTCTGCCCCTCATGTCAACAGTTAATCTCTCTGAACTCTCTGCACACTTTTGGGATTGAGCCCCCACTCCCAACCCCCCTTTTTATTTTGAGTCCCCTCAGACCTTTCCCCATTATTTACTACTTACCTTTTTTTTCTTCTGTGGTTCTTCCTTTGTCTAACATTGAAAAAGTTGTTGTGTGTGTGTGTGTGTGTGTGTTTTTAATGTTTAAATCTCTTTATAAAAAAATACACATTAGCATTTGATATTTTTGTGTATATTTTTTACCTGGAATTTTGAAAAGTTTATATACACATGTGTAGTTAAGAGTTGATTGTTTCAAAATGTGGTTTGCACTTGTAGCCTATGAGAGCAAGGTTTTTCATTTGGTATAATGCCGTATAATGTGTCTCCTTGCAAATTCTTTTTCTTCTGCTTTTCTAGAGCCCCTGAAAGCTCTCACAGGGGCTCCAGGCACAGAGACTATCCTTGGGAGGAAGTCCTGAGTCCAAGGAAAACCCTGGGGTGTTGGCTGTCTTGGCATGGTGTCGTCCTAAGACTTCACCATGCAAATCTTATTCCCTGAATTTGAACACGTGTGAAGCAACTTTGTTCTACTTATTAGAACAGGGAAAGCACAGTGGGGTATACATGGAGGCCTCACAGCTGTAGTACACGTGTACTCCTGGTGATTTTAAATCTAGTTTTCAATTAAAGCTTGCCAGTTTCTGGGTGTATTGTAGAGACAGATGTTACCGGAATCACTCTCCGACTTTTCAAGCTTGTTTCATTTAAGCTACCAAGAAACTGAGTCTATAAAATGACATAATTTTATCTTATACCTTTTTCTGACCTGATAATTTCCTTTTGCCTTCTTAGCTCACCGGTTCAAACTAAAAAAATCATTCATTCTATTGCCACACATGTAACATCCTCTGGATTTCTTCCCCATTTGGGATCTTTTTTTTTTTTTGTTCTTGTTTAGAAACTAGAATTTTAAAGTTATATTTTAACAAATATTCATGATTTTACCTATAATTTTTGAAGATCTGACTTAGTATTTTAAAAGCACTTCAACTAAGAACAAGAAGCTCCCTATAGTCTCCATGAACTCTGATGATTTACAAATTTATTCTCCTTTTCTGGGGTGAAGGGAAGAAGAATGAGGCCTTTCCCTGACTCCCTGATGCTGTACTAAATCACAGCTTCCTGATGGTTTCTTTCAAAGTGATTAAGAATATCTGCAACCATGTATTTTCATCATTTACTTACTAGCTTGTGTATTGTCATCTCTTCCACTTGACAGTACATGCTATGCTGGCAAGAAGAATGTTAAGTGTATTCACTGTACAGTAAGTCCCTTACAAATGAATGAGTTCATGTAATAGAAGCTAGTTATGTGAAAAACTACCTTGCAGAAGCAAATTTTGGGTGTAGATTATCTGTTTGTAGAACTAAACATATTTTCTTAAACTGAGGGATTTAGATTTTATATTTTTAACTGAGAGGCTTTTTCTTTTTCTAATGTTGAATTCATTTGATAATAAAATGTTCTTAACATTGAGGGTCAAGAGGCAGTTTGTAATTTAAAGCTAAAGATTCTATCTTAAGGAAATATATTTAGTTTGCTATAAATTTGTGCGTGTAACAATAAGACTTAATGAACCTTTATATGTAGGTCCTTGAACTCATATGCAGAAAATTCAGGCTTTTCTCTCTGAAGCTTTGTATAAATAACAAACCTCTGAGAGTTTGAAGATGGAACTCTTTTAAAATTCTGTGAGCCTATGGACTTGTAATTAAAACCACAATTATTGTTAGATTGGTTCTATGCGTAATTAAGGCAGGAAAAAAATACAAGCCAGTAAAATGAGTAATGCAGGGAAATTCTGATGTCCTGCTTCCTTTTGAAGAGGGTTTTACACATTCATCCCTGTCTCGTTCTCTGTTGAAGATTCTTATCTTGGCTACATGGATTGTTCAGAATTTTCGATGTAAAGAAAAACTATTGAAGTGGCCTGCCTTTTCTTGAGGAAGCTCCTCCCAAAATTATTTCTAGCCGGGCCACATTCTCTCTCTTAACATATATGATTTCCCCCAGTGTGTTGATTGGTGGTCTTATTGCCTGACTTCTCTTTTATATAAAATTCCTGTGGTGCACTGTAGCTCTCTGGAGCTGTGTTAGGGATGACATAACACACTTCAGACCTGAGGAATGCTTGGATGTTATTTTATTGCCTTTGGCAGTCTGTGGATCTCTTACTTCTTTCAGTCTGATTAGTGGGGAATTCAGAGCTATAGTCAGGAGACAGTTCACCTAAACTATTACTGCTTTGATGGATTTAATGTTCAAATGCTGGCTAGTGCCCAAAGCAGATATTTACATGCCCTGTGCTTAATTCTACATTTCCCTTGTCAAAGATGGTTGTTCAACAAAGGCCTTTTATATTGGTTAAAGCCAATTAATACATGGAGATGTAATTTAATTTCTTCCTCACTATGGTTGAATGTGAGGAGTCTTGATTGCCTACAATGACACATATACAGGCAACACCTTCGTTTACTAAGTGCAATAATTAAGGCAGAACATTTTTTTACTGCAGTTCTGTGGTAGAAAACCCACTTTGATACCTTTATTTGGGTCAAAGTGTTCTTTATACAGACCTTGAGGTACGGACCTCATCAAAGCAGTTGATCTTCCAGTGACCCATTTTGGAATAATATGAACACAATGGTGCTTCTCTAGAGTTGATCTGAAGTATTGTGTGTTTAGTAACTAAGCAAAAATATTCTCAGTGCCAAAGGCTATTAAGACTTGGCTATATCTTTGATAGTTATCTCTGTTTAGCAGTTTGGTATGTTGGAAAGCTACTTAGTAGATCTTTTTTTTCTTGATATATGTCAAGATTACATTAGATTTTATACTCATTAGTAATTCAATCAGTATTCATTGATTACTTTATATAGCTGTTGTAGCAGTAGTTACCGGGAATTCAGTGATGATCATAACTGAGACAACCATATACGTTTTAGTATAATAGGGTTTTTTGGAAGGCAAAGGTGGTACACTTAGTAATTATTTTGCAGCAGCAAGAACTGGGACTATTCCACAAAAATTGGGACTAATGGGTTACCTTAGTTGACACAGGTATGATCTCTGTCCTCATGGGGCTGGTAATCAATGAAAAAGATGAAAATTAATCCAATAATCAGATATTAAGTACCAATTGATAGTTGTGAAAAAATTATAGAAGGCCATAGAGTAAGGGAATTTGACCTGGTCATGGGGTTAGGGAAGGCCTTCCTAAAGAGGTAAATTTTATGCTGAGTTCTGGTAGACTATTTCAGAAGGAAAAAGCATGTGCAAAAAGCTTTAGGGTGGGAAGGGAGTGTGGCGTGTTCCAGGAACAGTAAGACAGGAGTGATGCAAGCATGGGCCTCCATGTAGAGCACGTGCAGGATGAAGCTAGGAAGCTTGGTAGAAGCCACACCTCCTGGGGCCTTGACGGCCCTGGAAGGATTTAGATCTTTACCCCAACCAAAATGGAAAGCTGTTATAGAATTTAAAATGGGGGATGGGGTCAAGTAGGTAGAAAGATCATATGATCAGGTTTGGATTTTGAAAAGATCCTTTGGGCTGCAGTGTGAAGAAGAGATTGAGCAGGGATTGCCGGGGTAAAGCAGGGCTAGGGGCAAGGGGAAAATCTGGAGACAGTGGTGAGATAGTTTCTGTGTTAGTCCAGCTGAGAGGTAATGGGGACTTTAAAGTGAATGAGAGGTATCTAGGAGCAAAACTCAAAAGGACTTGGAAGCAGAGTCTTATGGGCACTGAGGGGTGTTTGGAATTGTTTTGTGCCCACCTGTGATGATACACAGTTCTCTTGTGTCCACTCGGCCTGTTTTATAAATTAAAATCAGCAGCACTGAGCAGAAACCACAGAACAGAAAGAGCTAGCTTCACCGACTTCTGAGAAATGACTGGAGATAGTTCCTGAGAAGTCAGAGACTCAGAAAATATCTTAATTATTTGGCATCATCAGCATACTCTGAGTGTGTGGTGGAATGAGCTGTGTGTGGGGGAGTACAGTTCCTTACATTCTTATGCAAGAGTTGAGCTATAGAATGATCCCAACCAGTATTGCTATGTCATTGACTTCTTATCCTGATCTCTCTTCAATTAGCCTGTAGGGCAGCATGACTAAGGTATCATTTAGGGTACTAGAACAATAATTTTCTAAATAATACCCTGGTGCATTGAAGGGGTTAAAGTAAGGATGCCCCGATGCTTCATCTGTGATCAGGGTGCTGGATCTGATTAGACACTGGACCCAACTGGTTTATCATGTGGTTCTTTTACAAGGCTGTTGCTCATGTTAAAGTGTGATGTAACAGAGCTTATGAATTAAAAATAAAAACCCACAGGGTCACGTGAATGTGTATAAATACCAGGGAACTAAGTATATCTTTCTCTGTAGAACATAATGTTGTGGGTAGAGGAAGACTTTTGCTTTTGCACGTGGCATAACACCAGGCTCAAGTCATTATTTGTGTATTTGCCTAATGACAAAATAGTAGTTGTTAGTAGCAGTTTGCTCTTTTGTACACTCTGGATTATGTCTCATTCATTCTGCCTTTATTGCTGATATGTGGGCATATTTTTTTAGTAACAGCAGAACCAAGCCAGTTTCTGGGGCCATCTTGCAAAATCTTAGTTCAGATACTGTACTGGCAAAATCAGCAATAATATTAATATAAGAAACATTCTGAAATTTTTAAGATGGTATCTTGAATGTTCTTCCAAAAATATTGTTTCAGTTAGTTAAGAAGAAGCACAGGTTCTTGCATGGGTTTCTCTTCTTTAGTTTTTAGCTCTTCAATGTCAGCAAATTATGAGATTTTGCTCCATCTTATGCAAGAGATCCAGTTTCTATTAAAAGTTTTTTGGGTTTTTTTTTGTGCTTAAAAGGGCCACTATGAGAGATAAATAGCATCATTCATTCATTTGTTTGATCAAATGATTAGAGATGAGGAAATATGTTAGGAATTTTCCATTTCTTCTACTGTCACCTCCTTTTTGGTTTTCTTTTATTTTTAGAGCTGAGTATATTAAGCAGCTTCAATTACCTTTGGTCCTTCATCCTGAGCCTGGCATTGGCTAGCCAGGAGAATTTTATGTTGTTTTTCAAAAGCTTAGTCCAGATTTTTATAGCTTCCTGCAGGGTTTGATATTGAAAATAACCAGTGTGGCAACCCACTCCAGTGTTCTCACCTGGAGAATCCCAGGGACCGGGGAGCCTGGTGAGCTGCCATCTATGGGGTCACGCAGAGTCGGACACGACTAAAACGACTTAGCAGCATCAGCAGCAGGAATAATTTAGGTGACTACTAAGTTATTGACTACTACTCACCAACTTATTCTTTTACTAAGCTTTGAGTCATATTTTAGATTAAACATGGTTAATTTTTTCCATTCAATTCTTAAAACTTTACACACTGAGTTAGATATGTGGCTTGAGTTTAAACTATGTTTGCCATAAGTGGAG
The DNA here is from genome assembly GCF_029407905.1 of Bubalus kerabau. Taxonomy (NCBI): domain Eukaryota; kingdom Metazoa; phylum Chordata; class Mammalia; order Artiodactyla; family Bovidae; genus Bubalus; species Bubalus kerabau. The sequence goes on along the minus strand of NC_073643.1, from coordinate 33,453,699 downwards.
TTCCTGGATTACTGTCCAGTGTGAATTTGGACAGTCGAAAGATTTATTTGGTGGCAGTATGCTCAGATTTTGAAATTAAATAATAGAGCTAGTATTCAAAATGACTTTTTTAATGTATCAGTTTTTTAAAAGAATTATCAAAATATAATTGATTTACAATGTTGTATTAGTTTCTGGTGTATAGCAAAGTGATTCAGTTATACATATATACATTATTTTTCATATTCTTTTCCATAATGTTATGATAGGATATTGAATGTAGTTCTCTGTACTATACATCATGTCCTTGTTTGTCTATTTTATATATAGTGATTTGTATCTGCTAATCCCCAACTCCTGATTTATCCCCCCCACCCCCCACCTTCTTTCCTCTTGGTAACCATAAGTTACCAAGTTTCTATGTCTGTGAGTTTGTTTCTGCCTTATTCATATGTTCATCTGTATCATACTTTAGATTCCACATTTAAGTGATATCACATGGTATTTGTCTTTCTCTTTCTGACTTACTTCACTTAGTATGGTAATCTCTAGGTCCATCCACGTTGTTGAAAATGCATCATTTCATTCTTTTTGTGGTTGAGCACATTTATTATTTGTAGGTTTTTAATCATGGTCATTCTGACCATTTTTAAGTGATAACCTCATTATAGTTTTGTTTGCATTTTCTAACATGCCTATTGGCCATCTGTATGAAATAACAGTTTTGATGTTTGCTCAAAAGATCAGTGTTGATTAAATCTCTGAAAAGACATGTGATTTTGGTATCACTCTGACTGTATTAGAGTCTTTCATAGCTTAAAAATCCTCATTAGTGACAAGGAAATAATAATGCCCACCTTCAAGGGCCACTATGAGAGATAAATAAGATCATTCATTTATTTGTATGATCAACAATCATTTGTTAAGCATCAACAATGCAAAGTGCTATATGGGATATAACAGAGAATGGCAATGGAGCTTATGATCTACTTCATATTTGTTAAGAATATAGATGAATACTACATGGTAACTAATTGTTGATATCCAAATTTTGCCTAAAACTTGTGATCTAAAGTATGTTGTTAAATTACTATTTGTCTGATTTTGAATTTGGATTAGAGATGTTGAAGAATTTCTATAGATATATTTACACATTAATTTTAAGATTGTAAAGCAGCAATGCTGAACTCTGCATATTAGAATGACCTGGGGGGCTTTTTAGTAGCTACAGAACCGGGTTCAGGAGGTTGCCCTTAGAGATTCTGATATAATTGGTTTAGGGCGGGACATGGGGACTGGCATTTCTTAGGAAGCGCCTCAGATGATTTTAATGGGCAGCTGTGGTTGAGGTGTACTGCTTTAAAGGTAGGTATATTTCTTGAGTATTTTCCATTGTGGTTAATGATAGATTTGCTATTGACTTATCAGGATATTTAGCTTGATGTGAGCGAGAACTCTGTCATTAACTATGGATTGACCAGTTTTGATGATAGGTTTCAGAGTAAAATATGCGGCTTCAAAGAATCAGATATGTGGACTGTAGGCATGACTGCCACGGTGCATCTCTGTGGCCTTAGGTGAGTCACTTTACCATGCAGACCTCTGTATCCTCATCTTTAAAATGAGGAATTGAAAAAAAAATAAAATGAGGAATTGGGTTAAATGTCTGTACTATCATTCAACAATTGTTATAATGTAGTACTTTAATGCCCCAGTCTATGAACTACCTGTTGCCAGAATGGTTTCCTGGCCTGCCATATTGTTCTTTCCCTTTCCCATAGCTAATCAAGCCAGTGGTGGACACCCAACCAAAGTCGGCCGGGCCATCATCTGACGAAGAGACAGCTAACTCACTCTTGAGAGAGTTGGAGTAAAGATAGGAATGTTATTACAGTCTGTGAAGCATGGAAAGATGAGGAAGGGGTAGGGGAGCTTGGTGATTCCTGTGGGCCATGTGTGGACTGACACTGACGGTGTCAAGTGAGACTAACTGGGGTGGGTGTGTGCGGCAAAGCACAGATGTCCTGAGAATGCAGTGAGACGACTCACGAAAGACACGGCAAGGAGAACTTTGTCTTTGACCTCATCCCAGTTCCAGTCCCCAGGGACCTAGCTGTGAAATTGCTGTCCTCGGGTATCTGTGATGTGGCCTGCTGTGTCCTTATTCTTTCTCCTTCCTCGCACTCCCCTTAGTGGGTTTCTGTCCCTGGCAACCCCATATGCTTCTAGTAGAACATTAGGTTAGTAGAAACTTTGGAGAAACAAATGGGGCAAGGATAAAAATAGAAATGGGGTAAGGAGAATAAGCAAAATAGTGCAATATTATGGAAAGAATGAGGATAGTAAGTTAGAGTAAGTTAGAGCTCTGTCCCAAAATAGCTCCGTGACCTTATCCAAGGTGCTTGACACTAGCGGGTTGGTCTAAAATGGGAATGGTGCAGTCTCATAGGCATGGTGTAATGAAAGTTAGATTACACTTACAGAAATGCTTTGAAAGGTAAAGGGGCATGTTAGTGAGGGGCTAGCAAGTTTTGAGATGTTTGCTCTCAGAGACAAGAGATAGGACAGAAGAGACGCTGAGTTATAAAATATGCCTGAAGGACCAAGCTTTTTGGTATTTGATTTAACTCTCAACAGACTATTTCTTGGGCTTCCCACGTGGTGGTAGTGGTTAAGAACCCATCTGCCAATAAAAGAGACATAAGAGACAGGGGTTCAATCCCCGAGTAAGGAAGATCCCCTAGAAGAGGGCATGGCAACCCACTCCATGGAGATATGGGTCTCCAGTAGGCATGGCAATGCACTGGAGAATCCCATGGACAGAGGAGCCTGGAAGGCTATAGTCCGTAGGATTGCAGAGTCGGACACAACTGAAGTGACTGAGCACGCACACATGCAAACTATTTCTTCCCTTTTGTCAATTTTTTATTTTCACAGCTTGATTTTTCTTTTGCTGGTTATTATTTCATTCTTAGAACTTCTAAATTTTTGTTGCCTAAATTGTCTGATGGGGTTTTTTGATACACATTTTTAGGTACAGTTCATTTTTTTCCCCATTAATTTCTGTAGTGAATATGGATAACAATTCTGTGTATTATGAGTTAATGATAAAGTTACTGTTTTTCTTTGGGTTCTTTGAGGAGCAAGGATTGGGTCATGCATGCAAAGGATTTAGCTTGTTGGTTTCCTTCTTATCCTCAGTTGGCACATCCTAAAATCGTTTTGTTGTCTCCCACTCAGTGGGCTTGCCAGACAGTGGGAAAGGTTTACAATTGTAATCGGAAGGGTGTCCAGAGTTCATGACTGAGGGAAATTGGCCCTGAAGTGAACATACTTAGCCTGGCACAGACAGGATTTTCCCATCCTTCCTCATTACTCTATAAGATAACTTCTCATTGACACAGTTGGGTAATTAAGAAAGATAGAGTAAAATAAAAGGATGATTGGGTTGGTAGTAGGTAGAAGGTGTACAAAGTCTTTCCTGTCATTTATATACATATTTACACTTAGTGTGATAATTTTTCCCTTCTGGGAGTACTGTTACATTTCCTAATATATTTGGGCATGAATATCATTCCTTTCTTGGAGCCACTTATAAATTCAGTTTATGTCAGAAGCAACATCAGGATTTTTGATAGATTTTTCCCCCTATGCCATTTTTCCTTGCATTCCAGATTGTTTTCTGTTGCTTTAGCAGAAAAGGAAGATCACCAACTGCTGTTCCTGGATCTGACATTGGACCACAAGTTTCTTGAGTCATTAGCAGCTTTTATGGAGTTATCTCACTGCCAAGTATTTAAAATTTCTTTAAGAGGTATTAAGTTTATTATGTCCACTGAAGTATGAATGGACTATGCACAACTTCTTTTTAAAGACTTTCTGGCAAGTTGATTAAAGTTTATAGAATGAAGTGTAGTGGAAAATCAGTTATTTTCAGAGGGTGCCTTTTTTTTGGTTAGTGTTATGGGCAAAAAGTGAAAATACTTAAGGATCATAGATAAAATTCTGTAATAGGGCACTGGAAGAGGATTGCTGACTCGTTCTTTTTTCAGAACGCATTAACTACAGTAACTTGATGGAGGGCTATTAAGTATTTAAGTGCTGCTGGAAGATGTTAGATGCTTATCAATATTGTGACTGAGTATTGTTTCATTTAACCTTCTGTCTATGGGTTAAATAGTGTATGATTGGCTCCTATAAACCAGGAAAAAAACTACCGACCATTTGTCAGATCATTGTGTAACAGGGCAGCTTGCTCTTTTCCCTCTCAAAGAATCAGTTCTCCATAGACTTCTGATCATCTTCCCAGCGTGATGCTTTCGAAGGAAATGGCAACCCACTCCAGTGTTCTTGCCTGGAGAATCCCAGGGATGGGGGAGCCTGGTGGGCTGCTGTCTATGGGGTCGCACAGAGTCGGACACGACTGAGTGACTTAGCAGCAGCAGCAGCCTTGTGGTATGTTTTATAAAGTATAACTTAAGTATTGATTCACTGGTTTTTTCAGTAAGTCTTTTCCCTTTTCTCTGTAGTCTAAAATGTTGGTATCTTTATATCCAAATGTGCCAGCTATTAACTTACTGGTTCGTGTGGAAACAAGTGCAATACTTTCAGGTGTCCCTTCCCATATGGGGATTCAGTTAATTTTCCAGCAACAGTATGTAATAACACATACAAAATGTTGCCAACTGAAGACATTTACCTGAACCTCAGTGTACTGGAATTTTTTGGGGGGTCATGTTGTGCCCCTGTGGTCTCAGTTGCTCTGACTTTACCCTACTCCTCCCAAAGCTCCACCTCCCCCCTTCCCCCAGCAAAAAAAAGTATTCATCCTAAATCACAAAAGTTAGGAAAAAAAGTTTGAAAAGGTAACAAAAGTTAGGAAACCTCTTTCTAGGGTAAAGTTTTCTGGTAAATTGTATAGCATAGCCCATGGCCTCAGGCATACAGAGAGAGGTGATCATCCCAAGACAGTGTGGCTCAAGACCTCAGACATACAGTTCAGTTCAGTTCAGTTCAGTCTCTCAGTCGTGTCCGACTCTTACTCTTTGCAACCCTATGGACTGCAGCACGCCAGGCCTTCCTGTCCATCACCAACTCCTGGAGTTACTCAAACTCATGTTTGTTGAGTCGATGATGCCATCCAGCCATCTCATCCTCTGTTGTCCCCTTCTCCTCCTGCCCTCAATCTTTCCCAGCATCAGGGTCTTTTCAAGTGAGTCAGTTCTTCGCGTCAGGTGGCCAAAGTATTGGAGTTTCAGCATCTACATCAGTCATTCCAATGAACACTCAGGATTGATCTCCTTTAGGAGGGACTAGTTGGGTCTCCTTGCAGTCCAAGGGACTCTCAAGAGTCTTCTCCAACACCACAGTTCAAAAGCATCAATTCTTCAGCGCTCAGCTTTCTTTATGGTCCAACTCTCATATCCATACATGACTACTGGTAAAACCATAGCCTTGACTAGATGGACTTTTGTTGGCAAATTCATGTCTCTGCTTTTTAATATGCTGTCTAGGTTGGTCATAACTTTCCTTCCAAGGAGTAAGTGTCTTTTAATTTCATGGCTGCAATCATGATCTGCAGCAATTTTGGAGCCACCCAAAATAAAGTCTCTCACTATTTCCACTGTCTCCCCATCTATTTGCCATGAAGTGATGGGACTGGATGCCATGATCTTAGTTTTCTGAATGTTGAGCTTTAAGCCAACTTTTTTCACTCTCCTCTTTCACTTTCATCAAGAGGCTCTTTAGTTCTTCACTTTCTGCCATAAGGGTGGTGTCATCTGCATATCTGAGGTTATTGAGATTTCTGCACGCAATCTTGATTCCAGCTTGTGCTTCATACAGCCCAGCATTTCTCATGACATACAGAAACGCTCTTATTAAGCATACTGTGCCAAGGGCTCAGAGGTTATCTCTTAGAAGCCAGTGAAAGTCAATCCAGCAGACAGACCTGCCTTTGAAACGTGCAGGGTTTGAGCAACCCAGGCCTGCTGAGTTAAGTCTCTCCTGCCCACAGGTCTAGTAATATTTTATTTGATGATAGCCATTGTGAGTATTACACTTTTGTATCTCTGGATTTTGTCACCTTAATTTACTCAGGGATCAGCTTGATTCTTTTGATGTTGTTTTAATTTTTTTGCGAGACTGGATCTTGCATAGTCTTCCTGTAGGCCTTGTTTATTCTCCAGAATGAAGTCTCTACTGAATAAAGCAGGTGTTGAATGAAGTTTTTCTGCTCAGGCAGATTGGATCTTGATTGTTTCCCAGTCCTTTGTGAGCTCTGAAAGCTGTTTTGCTTATAGTTTCCCAGTAGATGTTTTTTTCCTTGTAGTCATACTTTGGTAGCTAGTCTTTGCTCAGCCCTACAGAGTTTGACTCTCTGCATTTGTGTATTAACTAAAGACTCAAGGAGATCTATAAGGACATTTTCTAGGCTTATTATTATTATTGCATAGCTCCTTCCTTTCCTTTACTCTGTCCTACATATTCTACCTCATTCTCCCCAAATTCCAAACTTTCCTTCTCAACTCATCAAGGCTCTGCTCTGCCTAGGGCTGCCCCTCTCTGTCTCACAGTCTGGAAAGTACTTCTAGGCAGAACTCTTAGGTGGTTATATTGCTCATCTCATTTTTTCCTCTTCCTTCAGGAATCACAGTCCCAAATTGCTTATTGTTTAATGACTGAAAACTGTTGTTTTATATATTTTGTCTACTTTTCTAGTTAATTACAATGGGAGAGATAATGTAGTACCAGTTCCTCTGCATGATTGAAAATGAACTTTTTTCTAATGTAGTTTTTATGTAATAGTTAAGATCAGGAGTTGATGTAGATGTCAAATGTAGTCTCCAGCTTTTACTATCTTTTGATCTTTGGCAACTTGTTAACATCTCCCTGACTTGGTTGCCTTATCTGCAGAATAGACATAGTCATATCTAAGTCACAGGGTTTTATGAGCATTATTTTTGGTAGTACAAGTAAAATGCTTAGCGTAGCTCCTGACACATGTCAACGCTCATTCTCCGACGGTGATTGCAGTGATGGTAATGGTATTCGGCTGTATTTGCGCCTTTAAGTGAGGGTGTTCCATGGGAAGAAAATGCTATTAGGTTAGAAAGTCAAGGTACTGAGTTTCTTGTGGCAGTTAATTGTCTCTGAAGTGTGATAGGATCAAGGAGAACATGGACGTTTTCCATCCCTCTGCTTGCAGAACTGTCAGAGAAGGTACAGAAAAATGCATTAATGATTTCTAGCTGTGGTAGTCACATGAGTTGATGCTTGTTCTGAAACTACTCATATAGGGATGCAAAATGCCTGAAGACTCTGCAAAATGGCTTTGAAAAGTAATCTGATTACATCTTTTTTTTAACCTGATTATATCGTTAAGGTTTTATTTCTTAGGCTGTGTGATAAGGTGTGTTTATTATATTTGTCTTCATTTGGTACAGCTGATATGATTCATAATTTTAAAAACCTGTCTTACCCCTTCACATAATCTTGACGTGCTTGTTTAAAAAACTATAGAATTAAACACACAAAGTGCAGTATGATGGGTAAGATAGGTCTCACTTAGGTCAAGTTTTAAAATATGGGCAGAACATTACCATGTATTTATAATGAATGTGGGTTTGTGTGTGTGTTTGAGTATGTGTGTGTTTGAGTGTGTGTGCATGAAAACGCTGAAAAAAAAACCCCAGCAGTTTCAAGAAAGCACTTTCTTTCTAAGGAGAGAAATGGGTGTGAGGGAGAACAGGGGTAGAAAAAAGCCTCGAATTGAATCCTTGATGCTTTGTTTCTGACAAGAATCGAATCAGATATTGGAATAACATCTAAAGATCTGAATGGTGCTTACATCGGGATTTGTTACAGTCTTTGTTCGATACTTATCTTAAAAACAAATATAATAACAACAATGTTCAAGTTGGAACTAAAACTCTGCTTCAGTGTCTTAGTTCATGTTTTATCAAGACTTTGGGGAATGTTTCCAGGAATATGATTACAAAATTAGATATCGTCTTACTGCGGGACAATTGCAGAATATAAGGTTAGGCTTTGAGGCCAGAAATATTGCTCCATCTGTATATATATTTGTGGAAGTTATTGTTAGGATACAATTTGTTAGGTAGATCTACCTCAGTGTGAATTTTGGATATCGGAGTGCAGGGACTCAGTCCTGGGCCAGTCCATGCGCTCCATCTAATCTCCTGTCCTCTGAGCTGTTCGAATTTTCAGACTCCGAGTTGGTGTCTTAGTGCTAGGACTTAGTCTGTGCAACTTAAAGGGACGTATGAAGCCCCCCAACTCCATGAGTGCCTGTGTGCTTCAGTCATGTCTGACTCTTTGCAACCCCATGGACTGTAGCCTGCCAGGCTTCTCTGTCCATGGAATTCTCCAGGCAAGAATACTGGAGTGGGTCGCCATTCCCTTCTCCATCCAACTCCATTGCTTCTCCTAAACATCATCTACTTTTTTTTTTGCCATCCGGCCACCTTTTGCTTGTTTTTTTTTTCTTCTTCTTCTTTTTTTGGTTACCTCTTAGATTTCCTGTTCATTCCCTGGCTTTCATTCTAGGTGTTTCCACTTAATTTCCCCCTTCATCTGTAACTCCCTCTCTGTTTCTCTCAGGTTTTTTTTGGCTGACTCCCTTATACATGCCTCAGGTCTATGTGTATGTATGTGTGTATGTACCTATGTATCTATCCATTTGGGTTTCCCTGATGGCTCAATGGTAAAGAATGTGCCTGCAATTCAGGAGACTCAGGACATGGAGGTTCGATTCCTGGGTCGGGACGATCCCCTGGAAGAGGGTGTGGCAACCCATTCCAGTATTCTTGCCTGGAGAATCCCATGGACAGAGGATCATGGTGGGTTACAGTCTATGGGGTTGCAAAGAGTCAGACATGACTTAGCGATTGAGCATGCACACACATCTATCTGCTATCTATCTGTCTATCGTCTTTAATTTCTTGCCTCCCTCCCTCCGTCCTTCCATCTCTCTCGTTCTCCTTATGTCTGCTTTCTATAATTCCCCAATATTAATGCTCACATTCTGACTGTTATTACTTATTCATCTTCCAGCTTAGATTTTAAGCTCCACTAAGGAGAGACCGTGTTTGTTTTCCTTTTCCAGCATCTGTGTAGTATGTATGTAGTGTTGGGTGTAACGTAGCCACTAAATAAATATTTGTTGAATGAATACATCAATGAAGTACAGTTTGAGCTTTTGGCTTTCATATTCTCACTAGATATTTAAGTTCTTTAATGGAAAATACTGCATTTTAATAAAGTATTTGTGAATATTTTATGACTATTTTCATAAAATATTAAGAGCATTTGGAGTCAAAGGTATATTTTAAAGTCAGAAAAGTAATATTAGAATCTGTGGGCATTAAAATAGGTTAATTTTCTTTTAAAAATTGATTTTAAAATTTTCTAGCAACTAACACATGGTTTGGAAAAAAAAAAATCAAAGAAGAGTGAGTGTTTCAAATGAAAATCAGCATTCATCAGCTTTGTGTTTCTAATCCTGTGATATTAATAGATTAAAATTTCAGTAAGATTCACCTTCAAGAAGAAATAGATATATACATATGTACATCAGAAGACTGCAGTGTTCTCAGAAATGTGACTACCATTGTTCAGTTGAAGGTATGATGGGAATAAACAGTTCATATCGAAGGGACTTTTTAAGCCTTGATTTGTTTTTTTAAAAAATGGCATATGAAGGGCACAGTGCCTCTTCCAATGTTAGCTTGTGTTTCCTTTAACCTTCTTCTTCAAAGACCCATCCTAAAAAAGATTCAGCCTGTTTTTTTTTTCCCTCCTCTCTTTCAAAGACAGTATCTCAAAAATGGTACTAATTTAAGCCCTGCTAAATGTCCAGATGCAGCACCTGGGAAAAATGAAGTTCAGAAGTTCAGGATTTGAAACTTGCTTAAGCTAGGAGAATCTTCTTGCTGTGGTTGCATGTCTGGTTCTAGAAGCTGGTAACCTCTTTCTCGTGGGCATTGTTCCATTGTAACAGATGGCCCCAAGTGTGGACGTGTCAGAGTGAAGCCCACGTGTGAACTTGTCCAAGAAGTTGAAACACTGCTCAGAATATCTTCTCCTGCCAATGATAGCTTTGTTGTTGCAATTAGAACTTTCTGGATTGGAAGAGTGAACTTAATGAAACATAAGAGAAGCCTTTAGAGCTCTGTTGTCCAATATGGTAGCCCAGTCCACACATGACTCTTGAGCACTTGACATGTGACTATTTCAAGCTGAGGTGTTCTCCGAGTATAAAATTCACACCTGTTTTTGTAAACAAAAACATAAAAACATGTAAAATATCACAGTAATAATTTATATTTTTGATTGATGTTGAAATACTCTTTGGGGCACACTAGGTGAAATAAGATAAAATTAATTTCACCTGCTTCATTTTTTTAAAAATATGGTGACTAGAAAATTTTAATTTACATATGTGGCTCACTTTATATTTCTGTTTGGCAGTACTCTTTGGGCTAGACTCTTAACCAGGGATGTACATGAAACTTGGTTCCACTTATACTTTGACATGACTGTTTAGTTTGATATATGTCAGTTCAGATCTGGAATGAAAACCTTGGACTTTCTACATTAGTTTCTTCATAGCTTGCAGTTTAAATGGAGCAGTAAAAGCAGGAGTAGGATTTTTTTTTTTTCAGTTGTACAAGAAATTTCTAGAGACTAAGAGCTTTGCAGAGCTAAAAATTCATTCCCATTGTTTTATTTTTAAGCTGTATTTTAAGTTCCTGCCAGGACGAAAATGTTCATTCCCTTTTGGGTTCTCATGGCCTGGTAAAAACTTCTTTGTAAACCCAAGGGATGTGATGGAATTGGCACAGGAGAAAATTAATTTGGTTGGGATCCATGAGTGGAGTGGAGGTAATGTGCAGGGCTTGCAGAGTCCGTCGTCATCAATCACTGCAGAGCCCCTGCAGCAACTCTGGGCTGCCTAGCACCCGCCCCTTGGACAGCAGCAGGGCAAGATACCCCCTTTCCCGAAGAGCCCTACTCTTGAGCCATAGAGAAGTGTTAACGTAGAATACGTGCACGATGATGGGCCACATGTATACACAGTCAGTAAGGTAGCTTGGCATCTATTCCTGTGTGGGTGCATTTTTCTGGAAAAAAGTTAAATGGAGTTTTCCATAACTTTTTTTTTTCTCTCCTAAAGTGTGCATTGTAGGATATTTTCCAACCCCACATGTTTCCAGTAACTTAAGCTCAAAGCTCATAGCAATGAGGCACTTTCTTGTCAAAGGTGAGTCAAAAACAGGAGCCTTTTAATTCTGTCACATGATGCCGGATGTTATAAAATAGTAAGAGCAAGGAGTTCACTTTTCCCCCTTCTCAGTCCTCAGAGTTTTAGCTGCTTGCCTTCTTCACTATTGAGGAAGCCAGGAATTCAGAAGTGTGGGTCGGATATTCGCCGTAGAAAATGCATTTAGGAGCGTACACTTGAACTGGATTATAAATAGTATCTGCCCTGACAATGCTGGAATTTTCTCAGCTTCTGGAGACATTGAAGTCTTTGTTTCATGGGTCACTGCCCTCTCCCCCACCCCCTAAGCTTGAGTCATAAAGCTTGACAAATTAATGAGGTTGCTGAAACTTAAAATCTAGGGGGTAGGACGTATGGGAAACAAGGAGAGACAGCAGGAACCATACACTGGGACTTAAGGTGGCTTCTCTCTTGCTGTCCTGAACTTGCTCACTTTGCATTTTATTTTTTCAGGTCCTTGAATTTATTGTTTTCCTTCAACAGGATCAAATTAGATTGAAAAAATTAGAAAAAAGTGTAAATAGGTAGCAGCAAAACTAATATTAGCTCCTGAATTCTCTATTTAGAATAGGAAAGAAAAAAAAATGTATCCATGAAAGCAGAAGTACAAGCCAGATTGCTTTGATCGTGTGTGTGTGTTTGTATTAGCTATGGAACTAAGAATGGTTTTTACAGTGAGTACTTGTTCTCAACCACTGAAGGTAAAACAAAACAAAAAAACATGCAATATGAAGCCTAAAATTACTAGTGACCCTGGTTTAGAATGTGTTTGCTCTGTAACACTTGATACTGGATATATAATCAATCAAATTATATATATATATATATATATATAATCAATCAAAATCCAATATAAAAATTCCTTTCTTGGGTTTTGTCAGTTCATCCAACATATTTCTTGAGTATTTGTTCCATTCCTAGCACTGTCCTAGATACTGGGGAAATAAAGTTTAAAAAAAAGAGACATTTCTACCTTCACAGAGCTTACCTTCCTATGGAGAAAAAAAGACCAAACCTAACCAAATCTAATGGAAATAAGAAACTGGACAACTGAGTCCCAGGAAGAGAAAACAGCTAAGTGAGGTAGAGAGCAACAGAGCAGCTCCCAAGTGTCTCAGCCTCTGTTCTTCCTTCCCCAGACTGTGCTGCAAAACGGTGACTAAGTTATTTCTGTTATTTCCCAGATTTTGAATTCACCACCCCCCCACCCACCAAGATAAAACATTCTTTGCTTGTCCCTGTGATTTCCTTACTAGTCTGTTTTATTTCTTTTCCAAAGGCTCTTTTTGCCCCAATTGAAATTGATTATTCAGCTCAGGCTTATTGAGTCCTAAATTAGGTTGATGTTCACAGGGAGTATTTATTTTCATTCTACTTTTTCAGTCAGCTTTTCTGCACCCTCCGACTTAAGGTTAGTTGCTGATATGCTCCATACAGTTCTGTTTTGAACCTTAGTCTTACATGCTTCCCCCCCCCCCCAACTCTTCTGGAAATATGGATTATGATTATTTTATTTCTGTTAGCATCAGGGTCTTTCTCCAGATCTGATGTTCTCTCAAAAGCCTGCATGTTGTAATCTGTACCAAAGTGAGTTATTGGCCAGTGTTTGCTCATTTCCTTTATTTTGAATCTTTCCTGTGGTTGGAATCGTTTGTGATACTACTGATCATTAATCCTGTGCTCTGAGGATATGAGTATGATTTTTTTTCTAGTTCCAGAGATGCACTCCAGCTTTGCATTTTGGTTGGCAAAATGACCAGAGCTTGGACAAAAGGCCATGAGTGACACACAAACACAGGCCTGAAATTATCGTATTACAGAACAGTTACCACGTTCGTGTGAATGGCTAAGCAAAGGTCAAAAATATGAGCAACATTATTTATGGCTCAGTGAGTGATTTGATATTCACAGTCTGTCATCATTTGTCCGAAGACTGGTATTATCAAAACTGTGCCAGGCTAAGGACTATCTAAAAAATGATTTGAGACAAGCTCAGTATACAGTAAAAAAGAAAAAAAAAGGACAGTTTAGATGTATCCCAGGAGACAAGAACCCTGCACCTGATGTGGAAGTAGTTCTGTTATCCTGCTGTTGTCAGATTTGTTTGCCTCTTGACAAAGAATTTTCCTTCCTCCAGATCAGTTTTGTCACCTTTAGCCAGGGCAGTTCTTATAGGATGAAGTTAGCACCTGTGGCTTGCATGGAGCGTGTTGGGTTATTAGAACTTACTGCAATTGCTTGCTATAGGATGTGTTCTAGTTATCAGTTTATTGTCTCTCAGGTCCATTTTCACCCTTTATTGCCTGCTGTGTGAAAATGGTTCTGGACTCGAGATGTTTTTCTTTTGCCAGTTGGCATGATGTTAAGCTTTGTCGGGAGAGGGCGCTGGAGAGACGTTGCAAGGGGAAGGAGTTTTCCTTTCTGCAGCAGGTGTGTCTGCTCACCAGTCTCTGGTGAGCCACCCCTCTGTGAATAGCCTTCCCAGGGACTCCAGAGGATGGAGTCCAGTAAGTTCTGTAAGTGTAGGACCACAGTGAATTCCCTTCCATGCAGAGAGCTCCTGGATCTCAGCCCTGGGGAGGAGGACCCTGAGCCCTAAGGGTCGTGGCGGCTCCTTATGTCTGCTATTCCTATATTAGAGTTTACTTCTTATTAGCTCATTCTCTGTGATAGCTAATAATTCCTTTCTTCATTCAAATTTTTCTGGTTTCTGTCTCCTGATTGGATCCTGGCTAATACAGTGTTCCATTATCAGAATTAGGTTTCTTTCTTGCAGTGCATGAAGCAGGTAGGTAGGAGAGTCTAATGAATTTGTACAAAGGAGCATGAAATCTGAATGTTATAAGCAATTGTTAATTTCTCTGTGTTCTTCTGATTGAATGGCCAAATCTTAGGAAAAACTGAAAGTCCGCAATTATCTGTGGTAAAAGTGGAGGCTGGTGGTGCCAATGTGTGTGCCTGCATGCGTGCTCAGTTGTGTCCAACTCTTTGCGACCCTGTGGACCGTAGGGGGCTGATGATCCTAGAGTTAAGAATCCACACAAGGCTTTGTTGGACCTATTGACCGTTCTGCTTTGTGTGGGAGCTTCAGGATATGTGAACAAGGCTGCTGTGGGACCCAGTGGTGAGTGGTTTAATTCAGTTCCTGGGGATTGTCTGCAGAGCTGTAATATCTACATGGATAATCAGAGGTTGATTAAATGTATGTGTCAAGTCTGCTTCCTTCTACCCTTGTATCATGTGATAGGGTTGCAAGTGGTTCCCGTTTTCTGTGTGAATGCTGCATCAGTGTGATACGAGCAAGAGTCGAGTTCAGGAAAAAAAAAAAAAAGAGGAGTAGAATGAGGTTCCATTGAAGATTATTGGGATTTCTTCCATTTTTGGATGAGGAAGCTGATCACCGGTGAGGTTAAATGCCTTCCTCTCAAGAGTGTGCACTGAGACAGCACGGGAATACACCAAGACAGATTTTTCTTTAACTTCTAGTCAGTTGTTTTCCCCCAACTCCAGTTTATTTACTTTCAAATCTCTAATGATTTTTCTTTTTTTATAATTACTTTATAATTGAAGTACAGTTAATTTACAATGTTGCATTCATTTCAAGTGTACTGCAAAGTGATTCAGTTATATATATATATATATATACATATACATTCAGGTTATTTTCCGCTAATGGGTTAGTAAAATATTGAATATAGTTCCCTGTGCTATATAGTAGGTCCTTGTTGTTTACCTGTTTCATATATACAGTAGTGTGTATATGTTAATCCCACATTCCAGATTTATCTTCTCCTCTCCCTCCTCTATTCCCTTTGGTAACCATCAGTTTGTTTTCTGTGTCTGTGAGTCTGTTTCTTTTTTGTAAATAAATTCATTTGTAGCATTTATTTTTAGATTCTACATCTGAGTGATATATGATATTTGTCTGATTTATTTTACTTTATATGATGATCTCTAGCTTCATCCATGTTGCTATAGATGGTATTATATCATTCTTCAAATGATTTATTTTCTTATATTTGTACTTAAGATTTCTAAAGCATGGGAAAATATAGAGTGCTTTATTAAAGAATATTTGAGTCTAAATACATTAAAAGGATAAAATAGAAAATGCCTTAAGGAGGTGCATCTTCTTTTGATAAGAAGTATTTTATTGAAGTGTAATGTATGTAGAGAAAAGCATACTTACTTTAAGTGTATAGAATGATGGCTTTTTTTTTGGTAAATTGAACTCCTGTTATCCAGCTCTCAGATCAATTAATCAGATGATATCTGCACCCCAGATGCTCCTTTCCTGTGCTCTTTAGTATCACCACCCTACAGTAGCCACCACCCTGACTCATAACTGCATAGATTAATTTTGCCAGTTTTGGGCTTTATAGAAATGGATTCAGTCATATTTAGGCACTTGCCTGTGCCTGGCCTTCATTCATCATGATTATGTTTGAGAAATTCATCTGGGATACTGTGGGTAGTTAGAGTTGGTTTTTTTCATGATTATATGGTATTCCTTCAAATACTTTTTTTTTTTTTTGAGATTTACCCATTCTCCTGTTGATGGGCATTTAGGGAGTTTTTTAGTTTGGGGCATTTACAAGTTGAACATTTGTCTTCATTATTATTTTTTAATGTTTTGACATTAGAAGATAGAGAAGTGTAAGGTTTAGGGCAAAAGCTTGAAATTAGACAAACATACTAACTTTGATCCTAGTCAAGTTATTTACATCCTTAAGCCTGTCTCCTTATTTGTAATGAGCATCATGACTAGTGTTTCAGAATTTTGGAAAAATTGTTTGAAATGATGGATGCTTTGCACAGTGCTTGACATATAATAAGCTCTCAAAGAATAGAAGTTGTTAGTATTTTTCAAGTTAGTGTTTTTTAAATTGTAACAAAGCATCAAGATAATTCACTGTCTGCATTCTGTTGCTTGTGCATCCTGTTTTCATGTTTTTCAGAGCTTGCACTTGTTTGTTTTGCATCTTCTTTATCTTCTCTCTTTCTTTCTCCATGCTATACTCATTGCCTGCCTGTTATAATCCAGGTGTAGGGGCAGGGATTGAAGAAAAGTTTTTAGCAGATTTCATTCTTGAGTTATCGTCTCAGTTTTTGCCATGTAGGCTCACCATTAGAATAACATTTGCTTTTTTTTTTTGCTTTGCCCAAAGATGCAAAATCCTTGCAATAAAAGGTTTGTATGCCTGAGCCTCAGTGACCTGTAAGAAATGAGGAATCACAGTTTCCTTCTGTAATTCAATAACCATTTACTCCTCCTGCCAGACAATAAAATAGAAGCGCTGTGGAACTTGAAGGCAACTGTCTTGAATCTCACCTCTAGAAAATTCCTGTTAGGAGTACCATCAGGATTGTTCCCACCTTCATTTATAATTGGCCCAAAGGTAGAGTCTACTCCTGGATGCCACGTCAGTGAGTACTGACTTTGTGTTTAACCTCAAGTAGGCTTTCCTCTGGAATGCACTAATCCAATGTTTAGCTGGACTTTGGTGAAAATCATTAACTCATCCTGATTTAAGGAAGCTTTGTGAATGACTAGAAATTTCAGGATTATGTTTATATAGTTTCAAAGGTCATATTTTTAGACAAAGGATAATTTAAGAAGATTGGCTAGTATCCCTCATCAGTCTTAAGCTATTTTAATGAAAACAGAAAAGGACAGCCTGTTTACTTCTTAGAAGTGTCATACATCAGTTTTGTTTATAAATTATATTTAATCCTATTTTATTTAGATTATATGTATATATGATAATTTTCAAATAGGTAATGTTAACAAGCTTAGAATAGGTAAAGGAAAACATTTGTGGCCCAGTGTTTTTTTGGCCAAATGTTTTGTGTATCATTTTAGTAGCATTTTAAAAACCTCTTTATACTAGTTTGCACAATAAATATGTTTCTGTAAAGCTGCAGATATAAATATAGAAGATAAATATATAAAGACCATATTTTATAAATGGATTAATATAAAATCACCATCTTATTTAAATACACGAAACACTTCTCATTATAATCATTCTACATAATGTAGGATCTATATAAAATGAACAATCTGTTTCTAATTTTTGTGCTTAAATCTTGGGATAATTTTAAGTGAGGTATAGTCAGCGTTTTAATGTATTCTTGGAGTTTGATATTATGAGCATTATGGACTTGTTAATTTTATTCCTAGATAGTTGAAATAAGTATCTGACAGAAATGTATTAAGAAGCAGAACACTATTTTTCTTTATCAGCTGAAAAGCAAATGCATTATTAGCATCTGAATTGAATGCTGGAATCTCCAACATACATGTATGTCTATCTGTGTGTTTTGTGATCTGAGTCTTGCTACTGCGAGTATGATCCATGGATTAGAGTGGTTCATGAACTGCTTGTCAGTCATCAGTGAGATGTGAACAGGTATTGAGTGTTCAGAAACCTTTATAGCAACTGGAGAGAGTGATTTTAGGTCTCTTGATTCTCATACAGATTTGGGCTTGCGTATTTGTGTGTGTGTTTTGTTTTTCATTTGTCTTAGAATTCAATTTTATTGTAGTTTACAAAAGTATTAGTCTGTGTTGGATTTGAAATTAAAAAAAAAAAAAAAACAGATTAAGTGATGCAAACCACAAATTGCAAATGGTTTGAGAAGCATTGGTGAGAAACGTCCATGAGAGGTTTCCACCAAGGCAGAAAAGTGGTATAATTTCTAATCTTTTTTTAATTAATTAATTAATTAATTTTAATTGGAGGCTGATTACTTTACAGTATTGTGGTGGTTTTTTGCCATATATTGACATGAATCAGCCATGGGTTTACATATGTCCCCCATCCTGAACCCCCCTTCCCCCTCCCTCCCCATCCCATCCCTCAGGGTTGTCCCAGTGCACTGGCTTTGAGTGCCCTGTTTCATGCATCGAACTTGGACTGGTCATCTATTTCACATATGGTAATATACATGTTTCAATGCTATTCTCTCATATCATCCCACCCTCACCTTCTCCCACAGAGTCCAAAAGTCTGCTCTTTATTTCTGTGTCTCTTTTGCTGTCTCGCATATAGGGTCATCATTACCATCTTTCTAAATTCCATATATGTCTGTTAATATACTGTATTGGTGTTTTTCTTTCTGACTTACGCTCTGTATTATAGGCTTCAGTTTCATTCACCTCATTAGAACTGATTCAAATGTGTTCTTTTTAATAGCTGAGTAATATTACATTGTGTATGTACCACAGATTTCTTATCCATTAGTCTTCCAATGTCCATCTAGGTTGCTTCCCTGTCCTGGCTATTGTAAGCAGTGCTGCGATGAACATTGGGGTACATGTGTCTCTTTCAATTCTGGTTTCCTCGGTGTGTATGCCCAGCAGTGGGATTGCTGGGTCATAAGGCAGTTCTATTTCCAGTTTTTTAAGGAATCTCCACACTGTTCTCCATAGTGGCTGTACTAGTTTGTGTTTCCACCAACAGTGTAAGAGGGTTCCCTTTTCTCCACACCCTCTCCAGCATTTATTATTTGTAGACTTTTTGATAGTAGCCATTCTCACTGGCATGAGATGGTACGTCACTGTAGTTTTGATTTGCATTTTTCTGGTAATGAGTGATGTTGAACATCTTTTCATATGTTTGTCAGCCATCTGTATGTCTTCTTTGGAGAAATGTCTGTTTATGTCTTTTTCCCACTTTTTGATTGGGTCGTTTGTTTTTCTGGTATTGAGCTGCATGAGCTGTTGTATATTTTTGAGATTAATCCTTTGTCAGTTCCTTCGTTTGCTATTATTTTCTCACATTCTGAAGGCTGTCTTTTCACCTTGCTTATAGTTTCCTTCATTGTGCAAAAGCTAAGTTTACTTAGGTCCCATTTGTTTATTTTTGCTTTTATTTCCATTACTCTGGGAGGTGGGTCATAGAGGATCTTGCTGTGATTTATGTCAGAGTGTTTTGCCTATGTTTTCCTCTAGGAGTTTCATAGTTTCTGATCTTACATTTAGATCTTTAATCCACTATGAGTTTATTTTTGTGTAAGGTATTAGAAAGTGTTCATTCTTTTACAGGTGATTAACCAGTTTCCCCAGCACCACTTGTTAAAGGGATTGTCTTTTCTCCATTGTATATTTTCTTACATAGGCATGATTTAGGACATGGAATACTGCACTCTTGTTGCCTCAAGCTTTTCTAATCCCTAGTTAACCGTATCCCCTAACATTTCCAATGTAGCTGTTCTGTCTGTTTAATTATAATGTTTTGAGCCTCTGATTTCTTAGAGTGATTTGCAAGAAGTATTTATTTCTTTGCAAATAATTTATTTCTTTGCAAATTTATTTTCAAATAAATTCTTTGGACTTATTTGCAAATTATTTGCAAATAAGTCCAAAGAATCTGATCATTCATTCAGCCATTCTTTATTTATTGAGCATTTAACTGTGGACCAGATACTGTTCTAATTCATCAGTAACAAAACAAAATGGAACAAAACAAAAAATAATTTCTCTTCTCTTCTAGCTTCTATGAAAAGAATTGGAATATATCAATATATGTGTACACATTTGTGTACACACACACACGTATGAACTGCAAGACGGTTGATTGTGTCCAAGTGCACCCAGTTCCCCTTAGGCTATGACTGCATGCATTCCTCTACTCCATGGATATTAAGGTCACTATTGATGTAGTTTTGTGTTTGAACCCTGTGACTAACGAAAAGTCCCCAGGGAACACATGTAGTTGACTTCTCTCAGGGCTCTTGGTGCTTGAGCATGACCTCCCCAAATTGTTGAGGATAATGGAACAAGCAAAAGCCTCAGAGCCTGGAGGAACCTTGGTGTCCATTGTCTTGAAATGCTGTCTGCCTTTGGGATGTCATTAAATATAGAGTTTGTTCCAAGCTGTTTCTTTGTTTCAGCTGGAGGAACTACGATCTCCTGTAGGATGTTGTTCAGATCCTGGGAGTCTAAGACAGAGATGTCAGCTTTCTGAAATTAGGACAGGCATTTAGGGTATGTGCACTTTTTGGGATGAGGTCTTCTAGCTTTCCTCAGCTTATACAAATAATTCATGACCCTCAAAGCTGAAGAATCATGGATATCCAGTGGCCAAGAGCCTCTTGCAGTTTGGATCCTGTTTCTTCATCTGGCTGTATCTCTTCTTTTCTCCCTTAGTCTTTTCCTGCGGTAACTAGACCTGCCTTCTCACTGTGGCTCCACTGTGCCAGGCCTGGCCCCACCTGGGAAGCTTGACCTACAACCATCCGCAGAGCTCATCTCCTCTCCTCCTTTAAGCTTTTGCCCTATTGTTACACTCTGGGCTTACCCTGGCTACTGCTCAAAATAACATCCCTCTCCTGTCCCTATCTTGGTCCTTAGTGCTTTATTTTTATCCTGGAAGTTGCTGTCTTTAACAGATGTTGCTGTCTTTAGTATCTTAGATGACTTAGTTATTTACTAACTTTATTGTCCATATGCCCTTTCTCACCCAAATGTTGCATAGAAGTAGAAACTTTTGTCTCCTTGTTCACTGTTGTACAGTGACTTCCCTGGTGGCTCAGATGGTAAAACATCTGTCTACAATGCAGGAGACCCAGGTTCGATACCTGGGTCGGGAAGATCCCCTGGAGAAGGAAACAGCAACTCACTCTAGTACTCTTGCCTGGAAAATCCCATGGACAGAGGAGCCTGGTAGGCTACAGTTCAGTTCAATTCATTTCGATCACTCAGTTGTGTCTGACTCTTTGCGACCCCATGAACTGCAGCATGCCAGGCCTCCCTGTCAATCACCAACTTCTGGATTTTACCCAGACTCATGTCCATTGAGTCGGTGATGCCATCCAACCATCTCATCCTCTGTCGTCCCCTTCTCTTCCTGCCCTCAATCTTTCCCAGCATTAGGGTCTTATCAAATGAGTCAGCTCTTTGCATCAGGTGGCCAAAGTATTGGAGTTTCAGCTTCAACATCAGTCCTTCCAATGAACACCCAGGACTGATCTCCTTTAGGATGGACTGGTTGGATCTCCTTGCAGTCCAAGGGACTCTGAAGAGTCTTCTCCAACACTACAGTTCAAAGGCATCAATTCTTCGGCTCTCAGCTTTCTTTATAGTCCAACTCACATCCATGCAGTTCATGGGGTCCCAAAGAGTCGGACACGACTGAGCGACTTCCCTTTCTTTCTTTCTTTCACTGTTGTATCCCCAGTGCTTCAAACAGTATCTAACACATGGTATATGTTCGGTGTATATTTGATATACATTGAATAATTTGATGAATAAATATGGGATCTGGTTCTTCCTTTCAAAGTATACAACATGGAGTTTCAATTCTGCCAGTTTAGCTGAGATTCCTTGTGTTGCTCCATGTGTATTTCAATCTTGTTAGCTGTGGTTTCATGAATCTCAGTTCTTATGTTGCCATATATTAACTTTCAGTGTTTTCAATACTTTATTTTTCTTTCCGTGTGTCAGTTATTCCCACGAGGCAGTTTCATCTTTTTCTTACTGGTTTTCACTGTTTGCTGAATCTTACTTTATGCTGGAGCCTCCAAGTGTTCATGGTTAAGACCTTAGACAAGCTGGAGAGGCCAGCAATCTCTGTCCCTCAGTTTCTTCATCTGTATAATGGGAATAATAATAATATCTAACCTTGTAAGATTGCTGTGAGGATGAAATAAGATGATGCTTGCAAAATGGAAAGCACTGGGTCTGGCATAACTATTGATTGCATTAATTCTGATAACAGTATAAGTATATTAAGGCTCAGCATAATGTCTGCATGTGGCAGGCACAAAAGTAAATGACAGTTCTTAAAGTTATTATGTTTTTCCCTTCCATTGTTACCACCTCTAATGATGCAGCCCCAGACAATCATCAAAGAGCATAGCATTAACAGAACATTCTGGAGAAGGTTAAAGGTTGTCCTCCCTTCTCTTCCTTTTTCTCTTTTTCTTCCTCTTCATTTTCTATACACTGTTTGTCTACACTTTCCATGCGATGGAAGAGCTTTCAGGTTTGAAATTTATTCTTCGCTATGCAAATCTGATCTTGGTTGTCACCATGATAACAGTACTCAATCTTTTTTTGGTGACATTCTATTTGAATGGATAGTAATAGGTCCTTGAGATGTATTTCCACATAAGTATTTCACAACAGTTGGAATTTCTGGCAATGGTTTCTTTTTTTTTTTTTTTTCTTTCTTTTGGAGGGCATTTCAAGGAGCTACCTTGTAAACTCTGAATGCCTGGGTTATTTGCATTCTGTCTTTTCATCCTCAATGCCAAGTTAAAAAAAGTTAATAATAATAATGCCTAGATTCGATTCTTACAAGTAATCAACCAGCAAATGTTTATTAAGTTTATCTATGGAAGACTTTTGTAGCTGCAGATTGGCATGGTGAAAGGTGAGCTTTAGGAGTATCAGTCTGGGGACTGTGTATATAACTGGTGGTGGGGATGTTGCAAATCCAGCAGAGAAGAGAGGAAGGGGCTGTATTGTGGGAAGTGGTGAGAACCAAAAGTGTAGCAGTGACATTGGGAGTGGAAGAGGGGGTGGTGCTCTGGGTATATGTATGTCTGCTTTCTTAGGTACCACCAATACCCTCCCAGGGCAGTTGCCCCAACTTATATTTCTACCATCAGGAGCTGAGAGTTCTGAGTGGCCCCCATTCTTGCCAACACTTGGTTACTATTGCTGTATAACAAATCATAGTAAAACATAGTGGTTGAAAATAATAACTATCATCTCATTATCTGTTATGGTTTCTGTGGGTCAGGCATTCAAGGGGGCTGTCCTGGGATGTCCTGGCTCTGGACCTCTCATGAGCTTGCAGACAGATGGTGGCTGCCAGACTTTCTGAAGGAGGAAACCGTTGGTGGTCAACATATGTGTGAAAGTGAAAGTGTTATTTGCTCAGTGGTGTCTGATTCTTTGTGAACCCATGGACTGTAGCCTGCCAGGCTCCTCTGTCCATGGGATTTCTTTAAGCAAGAATACTGGCGTGAGTTGCCATTTCCTTCTCCACGGAATCTTCCTGACCTGGGGATTGGACCCGGGTGTCCCACATTGCACCAGATTCTGGTGGCGTCTGAACCACCAGGGAAGCCCCGTTGATATATACCTTTTCTAACTATCTCTCTTAATCTCAAGGCATAGGGCCAGACAAGGGTGAGTCAAGAGATGAAGTTCTGACACTGCCAAGGAATAAATGAGCAGTTATTCAGCATCTACCGGGAATAGTCTTATGCGAACTGCTCTACTACGATGAGGTTATTTCCTTCAGCAGGATCTTTCCTCAGTTTGCTTCCTAGACAAGCCTTTCCTTAAGAACTCTATATTTAAATACACCTTCTTCTTTATTTCCATCTTGTAGTTGATCTTTAGTTGCTGAGTCGTGTCTGAGTCTTTTATGACCCCATAGACTGTAGCCTGCCAGGATCCTCTGTCCAAGGGATTTCTTAGGCAACAGTACTGGTGTGGGTTGTCATTTCCTTCTCCAGGAAATCTTCCCGACCTGGAGATCAAACCTGCATCTCTTGCCTTGGCAGGCAGAATCTTTACCACTGAGCCACCAGGGAAGCCATTTCCATCTTACTTGCTCAACTTATCACCTCCATAGCCCTTTTTTTCTATTTACACTCTGTGTGTAGTTGTTTGCCTATTTATTACCTGTCCACCTGCCTTCCTCCACTCCTGAGTGCTAGACTGAGGGTTCATGATGACAAGGGCTCTGCCTCTTTCATGTACATGACATATATCCAGTAAAATTTGAGTTTCAGATCAAAATGAGTAATATTTGAATATAAATCTGTCCAAATATGGAACATATAAAAAGCGTGAGTATATCTCAAATACTTAAACACTATATCTGTAAAAATATATGTCTCAAATGTGGGACATGCTATACTGAAATATGTCTGGTTTATTTGAAACTCAGATTTAATCTGATGTCTGGTAGTTTTATATGCTACATTTGGCCACCAAAGTACTTGGTATTTAGCACAGTTTGTGACGTATAATAGAAGCTCAAATAAATGTTTGAGTCAATGAATGAGCAAATGAAAGAGTTCATATCTTTTTCAGGAAAATTTTTTCAAGATAGTATTATTATTTAAAAAAAAATAATAAAAGGGAACCCTTCTACACTGTTGGTGGGAATGTAAATTGATACCAGCCACTATGGAGAACAGTATGGAGCTGCCTTAAAAAGCCAAAAGTAGAGCCAGCGCATGGCCCAGCAATCCTATTCCTAGGCATATACCTAGAGAAAACCGCAATTTAAAAAGATAACATGCACCCCAGTGTTCGCTGCAGCACTGTTTACAATAACCAGGACATGGAAGCAACCTAAATGTCAATCAACAAAGGACTGGATAAAGAAGATGTGGTCTGTATATGCAATGGAATATTACTCAGCAATAAAAAGAACAAAATTATGCCATTTACAGCAACATGGATGGACCTAGAGATTATCATACTGAGTGAAGTAAGTCAGAGAAAGACAAATATTACATGATATTGCTTATATATAGAATCTTAAAAGAAAACCCAGGTCCAAATGGAACTGACTTACAAAACAAGTGTAAGAATGAATGTAGGAAACAGACTTATGGTTACCAAGAGATGGGGAGTGGGGGAATAAATTGGGAGATGGGAACTGACATATACATACAACATATATAAAAATAGATAACTAATAAGAACCTACTGTGTAGCACAGGGAACTCTACTTCATAATCTGTAATGGCCTATATGGGAAAAGAATGTAAAAAAGAGTGAATAGATGTATAACTGATTCACTTTGCTATATGCCTGAAAGTAACACAACATTGTAAACCAACTATACTCCAGTAAAATTTTTTTAAAAAGAAAATAGGATTTGTGTTTGCCTTAATTTTTTAGTGTGTTATTGTTGTTGTTCAGTTGCTAAGAGTATTGAGTCTGTACTCCCAGGAGGCACTCGATATATGAGTGAATTAAAGCTCAGTTCTCTGTGTGGTGGGATTTTTACATGTGACTTGAATTTTATTCATAAACATTTTAAACATTTCTTATCATGAGCCATTTTTATTAAAAAAACATTTTCAAAACTTGGTAACTGGAAGAAAACCTATAGTGCTGAAATCCTTTATCCACAGTTTCAAAATTCAAAAGTTTCTGAGTATTGAATGATTTTTTAAAAATCTCATTTAGAAGAATTACCTGACCTGAAATGACACGAGGCTATTTATAGTCTTTATTATCTCACTGAATTGAATATTCATGTTTTCTGGCAGAAATATTAGTACATTTGATTATGAGCTGTTGCCCTGATCTCTCTAGGGATATCACACTCTGTATATTCTTTACTATGTTACAAAATCTAGAAAATTCTGACATCCAAGACATCAGTCCCCAGGAGTTATTCTGAAGAATGTTTGTGTGTGTATGTGTGTGTGTGTATACAGATGTGTACTGTGTATACAGAAATTTCTGAAACAATACATTGAATATTGTTAATCATGATTATCTCTAAGAGAAGGGATTGGATGGGGAATGACAGTGAAAGATGAGTTTATGCTTGAGTATCTTCTTTAGTATTTCTAATTATTATAATAAAGTGATTGCCTTTTTCAATGAAATAGTAGAATTGGGTGGAGGTTTTATTTAGGAAAGTAGTGGTATTATTCATGTTAAAAGATAGTTTATCAAACAGGCTATGCCTTTACAAATTAGTTCAGCATTTCTCTCTGCTGACAGGGACCCAGAAAACATTATGCACACATCATGCAGCCTATTGCCTTTTGGATAATGTGTGCATGGTCTAGTGACAGAGAATTTACATCAGCAAAAACGCTAATTTTGCTTAAAAAAATAAAATCAAGGCACTCAAAAATGTGATGAGTAAATGAAACTACTGTTATTAGTGATCGGTTTGGCATGTTTTACGAAGTCTGAACGATTACTCATCCTCTGTACGTTTGCAGAAGTGGCTTCAACAAAAGCCAGATGCATACGTACTAGCAGGGGTCAGTAGGTGGATGAGAGGATTAAACCCCGTGAGTTTTTGGAGCCCGGGTTTGTAGCTGTTTTTGGCTTGTCGACAGGCTACTTTACTGAGTCAGCCTATAGGATGGCTTCCCAGGGTAAGTCTGATTTTGCTTTTCTGAGTTTAAAATATACGTGGTCAAGGAGAGCCGACTCGTTGCCTTTTGCACTGGATTGTGTTTGTTAACAGTGCCTGTGTTTCTTTCTGTGAGAAAGACATTTATCTTATTCCAGCATATTCTGGTGCTCCTGCTACTGGTTTTTATGGCTTTACCTCACCTCACCCTAGTTTTTAAAGTGAAATGTCTTGAGTGCTGAAAGGATTTGCAAGGGGAATTGCAAAGGTCATATGTAAGTTCTGTGGCTGGCGTGTGGAGAGCAGTGTGATTGAACCAGAGCCCTCAGTGACCCTTTCTTTTCAAGAGGATGTTTCTAATAAATTAGCGTAGCGTGCTGTATGTGCCTGTTTATGACCTTAAAAATGGTTTAGTTCTTGCTGAGTGGCTATTACTGATGCTTTATGACATGTTATAATGGTTTCGACTTGCACATTTTTTTTGGATTAAAACAATGTCATGCATCAGTCAATGTGAAGTTCATTTTTCCTTTTTTTTTTTTTTTTTCTTTTAAAGGGACTCAGGAGAACATTCAACATTAGAATAAGTCCCTGGATTCTGACCTCAGAGAAGGTTTGATTCTTGAGGTTAGAAGAAGTAAGGATTCACCAAGCTCTTACAAATGAGCTTTGTAGTAGTTGCTGGTGAAATTATAAAACATTGCTTTTCCCACTAGATACTAAATGCCCCTTTTCATTAGCTGTAGTATGGGGAGCAAAAGCATGTGATTTTTCCTTTTTTTTTTTAATGTTTAACCGTAGCTACTTTTAAAAGGCAGTTTTCATTTTGTGGCTGCTTTTTTTTTTCTTCCGGTATCTAGCACAGTTAAGGACTTTATCTTTTTTGTATCTCTTTAGGAGCAGCAGCAGCAGCAGGACACTCTGGTGAATGATGGGGTCTGAATAGCTCTCTAAATGGAGGAGGGTACTGACAAGCCTGGGCTGGAGGGGCTGGAGGAGCCCAGTTGCACCTCTGCCCGGCATGCTTGTGGCTATATTGCCCATGTCTCTTCCTCTCCAGCTGTCGGGCTGGAGGAGGTCACTGTGATGTGAGGGCTGGGGCATGTCCGGGGCTGAGAGCTTTTCCGAGTGGCAGAGACATCTCTGTGGGCTCAGAAGGGGATGCGCCTCAAGATTTCTGTCCACTAATGTTTAGTACCCATGAAGGGGAAAATTGATCTGCTCTAAATATAACCCTTCCTCAAGAAACACTGATAGATTAAAAGGAGTAAGGGGGTTGGAGTTGATTTTTTTTTTTTAAACATGCACATTAGAGCTTTTAAAAAATCAAAGCATTTATGTTCTTAATGGAAGTCTGAAACCTAGTGCCAAGGGCTACATGGGGTTGGAGGTTAATATGGCCCATCTTTTTCAGAGCATCCATAGTTCTTTAATATTTGGGATACAGGCACAAAAGCCTCAATAATTCAACTAGTCAGTAACCTAAGAACTGTTTCCTGCCGATAAAAGCAAGGGGATATTAGAGAATAGAATGTGAGATAAAATGTGAGGCTGCCTGGAGACCTCTCCCTTGCTGATGGTGAACTCAGACCATTCTTCTAGGCCTTCCTTCCAGGGCTTGTAAGGAGGTGGCTCTTCGGCTGAAACGTGCTTTGGTGGTAAAGTTATGGGGTTCACGTTCGTCCCTTTGCAAACGCAGTCTTTCCAAGACTGCTTCTATGGGTATTCAAGGTGAATTGGTATGAAGTTTGAGAAAAGCCTGGGGGCGAGCTGGAATATTTAATCCATCATGTCACACACACATGGGTACTTTAAAAGGAACAGGAATCTTGACTAGAGGCTTAGCTCACTACCACCTGGAAATGGCTATCATAATAAGACATTGGTCTTTTTCCAGTGAGAGAGACAGAGAAGCATGAAGTGTGGTGAAGACTGGCACCTGAATGGCACCTGAAGATGTAACCCTGTGACCTTTGCCAATGTTCCCTCCCTCCCCTGGTGTGGAACCTAAATAGTGGTTTAGCTAAGAGGTCAATTAAAAAAAATTATAATTGTTTTATTTTTTAAATTTTTATAGAGAGGAGTAAAATCAGTGATTTCAGAGCACATTATGTGTCTGGATTATCTCACCTCTTTTGAGTTTTGTCCTTGTTGCCCTCATTTCTTAGTCTTTCTCAGCATCTCATCAACTGACAAGATAAAATGCAACCCCAAATAGCTTTCCACACCTAGTTGCTTGTTAGCGAATTCAACTTAAATATATAGAATGACATGTATATTTCAGTTTGTGGGAAAGAAAACTCAAGAAAATATATACACATATACACACACACACACACACACACACACACACATATTTGAGCACAGTCTTTGATGCACACACAGATATTTAGGTGTGTCTGTATCTATGTTTATCTTCCTTGTAATTTACTCAACTCTAAATCCATCATCACACATGTGCAAAATAAAATCTTAAAATAACCTTCCTGGAAGAAATAAAGAGGGAAAATTAGTAGGCAGTCTTCATGACATTTTAATGTGTGTATTTACTACTTAGAAATATTCAAATACAGCTTTGTTTTGTATCATTAATTCTGGTGGTACAATATTTGAAAAGGTGACAGATACAAGGGCAGAATGCAGTTCTTA
The DNA here is from genome assembly GCF_029407905.1 of Bubalus kerabau. NCBI lineage: Eukaryota > Metazoa > Chordata > Mammalia > Artiodactyla > Bovidae > Bubalus > Bubalus kerabau. Next base: position 33,424,686 of record NC_073643.1, on the reverse strand, counting down.
AAGCTGTAATTTGCAGGCGGCTGATAATAACAAGTCCATTTTCTTTTCCAAATGTGCTATTTATATAATTTATATATTGAACCAATCTTAGAACTAGATCGAAAATAGTAATTAATCCTAAGGGTAAGAAATGTTGCAACTATGCCAGATTTGGAAACTTGAAGAAAGTCTCTGGGTGGCTAAGCCCAATCTATTGAATATTCTAATTTGCATGTAACACATTGCTCAGCAGATAGTGCGTGCTCAGTTAACGTTAAATGATTGAATCAACTTGGCAACACTTTTTTTTTTTTAAAGAAATGTAAGCATATTTAGTTAAGAAGTGGCAGGCCAGTTTTAAAGCCTAGTTAAGATAAAACAGGCCAAGCAAAATAGTGCATGTGGCAAGGATAGTGGTGTTTATATGAGCAAAGAGAAAAGACTGAAAAGAAGAACATCAAAATGTTTACATATTTTGATGATGAATGATTTTTATTTTTTATACAGTTTTTTGCTTTCATGTATTTTCCCAAAGTGAGCACATGAATCCTTTGAAATGTAGTTTTTTCACAGCATGTATTAGGCCTTACATAATAATTTGTTAAATGCTGAGTTAATTTATAAAGAAAATGATACACATCAGATGTCAGTGATGTTGCCTGGAGTTGGGCAACACGACAGCTTCAAGGAAAACTTATGTTCTAGTGAAATCATTTTTTCTTTCTCGAATAACATTTAGTATCCCAGTATCATCTGCTCTAACAAAACATACACATTTCTAAAAAATACTTAAACAAAAACCACTAGATAATGGGAAATCATACAGTACAGAGTCTATAGGGCCCCCTATAGTCTATAGGTGCACAATACTCAAAAACTTCACCAAGAACATAAAGGAAAGATAGGAACCTTAGAAAAACAGAGTTTTACACTTGCTAAATGGTTAAGCAGTATGCAAATACAACACAACTTTACAAGCTTTGCCTTGAAAAGACCTAGTATTTTTTTGTGAAGGGAGTTGTGGGAAGGGTTGCAGCTTGTATACTCTAGTGAAGCGGTAGAAGTAGGCTTGTCTGAAATTGGGTGGGAAGTTGCAGCAAAGTACTGGGTGGTTGTAGTCTGTAACACACGTGGTAACTGAAGCAGCAGGCAAATGTTTGCAGTATGTACATCTTGTGTATTTGTACACTACTTGATTCAGTGGGGTGTGGTTTTCTGTGTTCACTTACTGTTCCTTGGTGACCAAACCAAGTTCATGTGAGTTATGCTCAAATTGCCCTCTGATGTATCAGTCATGTTTGAGCAGATTTGCATCTTCAAAATGAGCATTGTAACAGAACTAGCTCCATATGAAATAGATAAAATCAAGTTGCACCAGTTGGAGGCATGTCAAGAGACTACTTTGGAACCCAACTGCCCTTTTAGCACCCCAGCGTTTCCAGGGACCATCACTGTGTGGCCTGGAGATTGTGTGTCCTTTTGTTCGTGACCTGGAAGAGATATAGGACAATTTGTTCTTTTTTTAATTACTTTTTTGTGGAAACATTTGGTCCTACCTTTGTATAGCTCGTGATTGGCAGGTTCTTCAACAGTTACAAACTTCAGTCCTATTACTAGATATACTATCTGGTAAAGCAAATGACCTTGAACTTAACAGGCACCTCATTCCAGGTCCTCACCAGGGAGTCTAACCTTGTGCATGATGCTACTCAATGCTTCTCAGATTGCTTCTGTGAAAAACCAATATTTATGGATTACTGTCTGAAGGATAGAGGTTCATCTGTTACTCTGAATACTCTGACAATGAGGAAGGAGGGCAGTGTCGTTAAAAAAGCCATTTCACAAGGTAGTTTTTACTTTGATTTGTCAAATAACGTTAAAGAAAAGCATGACAGTTTTATATTTATCAGAAGGATTCATTGGTTAAAAAGTAGGTAAGGGCAATCTACTGTAATATATATACCTGAAATAATCTAGACTAGCAGAATCTCTAAACCTGAGAATTTGTCCTGCCCCCATTTTCCCCTCAACCTCAGCAGTTAGTTTTATTACACGACACTTAGTATTTTATACTCTTAACCCCCCTGGAAGGTCATCATGAGATATAACCTATGAATCCTGATTGTAGGGGGTGCTTGTCTTGTGGATGGATATTCCAGTGTCTTCTTTATGAAGATTCTTGGAAGAAGTGTCTCTCTGGTTTTTATACCACAAATGACTGTACTTCTACTCAACTTTGGGTTTTTGTTTTATGGATACAGTTAGTCATGTAACTGATCATGTCTTCTTCCTCTTTATGGCCACAGGCATGTTTTCTTTAACCCATACTTTTTTTTTTTTTTTAAACCAAAAGAAAAACTAGTTTGCCAACACTGGAAAATGAGATTTCTCACAAGTGTGTTTGGATTTCCAGCATTTACTGAAAAATCAGATCTGGTAGTGCTGGGATCACGTGTCTCCATGGCAACCATGGGATCCAATAAAGTAATGCCATTTCCCTTACAACAGAGCAGGCACTCTTACCTTTGTTTTACCTCCTTACTTTAACTGCCCGGCCCGTGTAGACCTTGGACTCTGTGCCTGGTGGCTTAGAAAGCAATTTGTGACTTAGAAAATAGGCAGGCTCCTATTTGCCTTTTGTGAGCTAATGCTATTCCTAGGGTCATTTACTTTTTTTTTTGAATTTTCTTTCATCTTGTTTTCTTCATCCACGCACATTAGTTTTCTGTTGTTTTATCTTGTGGGGTTGTGTGCTTTTATGTAAGCTGCCTTGAGTCTTTGAGGGGGTAAGAAACAAGGTTTAAATAAAGAAAAATAGAAGAGTGACTTTTCCCATCAGATTGTCTTATTTTTATTTTTTGCCTGGTAAGAATTTAAACAATTTCAGCTCTTTTCTGACCTATTTTAGAATTTCCTTGATTCTAGTACCATTCAGAGCTCTACAGTTCCTTGTTAGGGTTTTGTTTTGCTTTGGTAACTCTTCACAGAGACTCTGAGAAAGCATTGTTTTGTACCTAAGATTGATTGGCTTCCCATCATCGTGCATTAAGAACTGAAAATTTTGTGTTTTGTAAATAAGTTCATTTGTATCATTTTTTAAGATTCCAAAAATTCCAAAATAGAAACAGATTCACAGACCCAGAGAACAAACTTATGGTTACCAGGGAGAAGTGTTGTGGGGATAGATTGGGAGTTTGGGATTGACATGTACACACTGCAATACTGAAAAGAGATAAGCAACAAGGACCTACTGGATAGCACAGAGAACCCTGCTCAATATTCTGTAATCACCTAAATGGGAAAAAATGTTGCAGAAGAATAGATACAGGTAATATATAACTGAATCACTTTGCCGTACACCTGAATCTAACACAGCACTGTTAATCATCTTAACTTCAGTATAAAATTTTTTTAAAAAAGAACTGAAAAGTTAGGTAAGTCAGAATATTTGTTCATGCAGTTCTAAGAGGGAAGATTAGGCCACCATGAACCCTTCTTAGAGTTTATCTGTCAAGTGCAAAGACCCCGAGAAGGTGCCATTCAGTGCCCTGCATGTGGCACTGCTGTGACTTCCGGGGACAGGGTCAGAGAAGTCAGTAGTCTTTGCTAGTCTGGGGACCTTCTGTTCTCAATCTGGCTGTTAGATGTTAGTGTAGCCTGCATAGTGTTGAAAACAACTCTGGACCGATCAAAATGTGGTGTCATTAATTTTTATACTCTCTTTAGTGTTTACATATTCCTTTGAAAAATCTGGAGACCCAAACATATGGGCCAGGATTCACCCTGCATGGATTTATGTCTAGTTCACCACACCCTCCCACTACCTCTTGTCTGGGTGACTCTGACGATGAATGCCATGTGCCCAGTGTCCCTCCATTTCTCTGTATGTGATTGTTGTTGCTTAATGCCATGTCAACGCACCACCCTAACTCATCTGCTGTTTAGCATAAACCACACTGTGGCATGTTTTCCTGCTGTGGTAGTCACCTTCCCAAGCCACTCAGCTCTTTCCATGGCATTCATGTTTCGTGAATTGAATTTTGATCACTGTCTCTCTTCTCCCCAGTCTCAGAATTGCAAACTTCCTCAGCAGGAATGGTATGCTACTGCTGCTAAGTTGCTTCAGTCGTGTCCGATTGTGCGACCCCATAGACGGCAGCCCACCAGGCTCCCCCATCTCTGGGATTCTCCAGGCAAGAACACTGGAGTGGGTTGCCATTTCCTTCTCCAATGCATCAAAGTGAAAAGTGAAAGTGAAGTCGCTCAGTTGTGTCTGACCCTCAGTGATCCCATGGACTGCAGCCCACCAGGCTCGTCCGTCCATGGGATTTTCCAGGCAAGAGTACTGGAGTGGGGTGCCATTGCCTTCTCTGGCAGAAATGGTATGGGTGTGCTTAAAAGTGTACTTCAAAAGGTCGCTGGGTTTGTGAACCCAACACATTTATTGAGCACCTACTGTGTGGCAGGTGCTGTTCCTGTGCTAGGCATAGAGCAGTGAGTGAAATGGGCACAGATACGTACCTACTGGAGTTTACCTCCTGTTAGGGGTGGTGGTAAGTACTGTGAAGAAGAAAGCCAGGAAGAGTTCCTGTTTCATTTGGAGCTCATTCTGAGGTCCCTTTTGAATAGAGATATGAATTCACTCACGGAGGAGTGAGCCATATGGCTGTCTGGGAAAGACATTGTAGACCAAGGGGATAGCAGTGAGAGTAAGATCCCTGAGGTGGGGCATACTTGCATTTGGTGTTAGGCATGGTTTTTACTTCAGTGCTGCGCTTCCTAATGGTATGAATTAGGGTCAGTTGCATTTGCCTCTGGACCATATTTGTGCACTCATCTCTAAAATGCATGACTCTATATGAGGTTCACAGACACAAACTACTGTACATAAAATAAATAAGCAACAAGGATTTACTGTATAGCTCAGGAGTTATACCCAATAATGGAATCTCATCTTCACACACACACACACAAAATGAATTGCTGTGCTGTACACCTGAAACTAATACCAGTATTGTACATCAGCTACACTTCAATAGAAAAAATCACATTAAAATGCAAGTTTCCACATTTAGGAAGGACCGTGGCTTCCTCATTAGTCTCTCACCAAGGTCAAGTCTGGTCTTTGACTCTTGGTAAATGTTGAGTAAATATATATGCAATTAACAGATGGACACATAAGTCATGATAGAAGGATTGGAAGGATCTCAAAAGCATAGTCTTAGCTAAGTGTATTTCACAGGCTCACAGATTAATGACAATGAACATGACCAGCTCTGAAGCATGTGTACTGAGAGTGTCTCTTTGATGGTGACTCCAGTTTTTATGCTCAGCAAGCTGCATCTACAGAGTACCACTGAGGAACATATCTGACGGAGGAAAGGGGCCTGAACTGTGTCTGTGTTGTTGTATCTGTTACTATTCATTGGTATGTCCTGACTCGTAGCAGAGTGCCTGTGGGCTTATAGTAGGACCTTAATGAACATTTGTTAAAGAGTGAATAAAACCAAAGCCGGCATACATTTTCACTTCTTTCATAAAGCAGGGTTGGAGTCACACTGCATTCTGCCTGTTTTCTTCCCAAGAAAGATACACTAGGACTGGAGAAGATGAGAAAGACCACAGCAGTGTCAGGATCAGACTGAGCATTAATGTCTTGCTTGCTTCATCTCATTTATTTACGTTCTTCATTTGCAGCTGGGAAATGGAGGCTTAGAGCTAGTGGCAGATACAGCTAGTGTGAGTCCAGGGCTTGTGTTCTCACTCATGGAACGCCTCACTTATAGGGAAGAATAACTAGCAGATACAGAAACAGAGGTATGAAAGGAATTCAGTTCCACTGTATTGGCATTAGTAACTGAGGACTTTTAATGCTATTGGAAGTTGCATATATGACAGGTTTCAGATGGAGAGAAGGGTCTGCTTTGAAGCTCACACTTACCTAGTCTTCGTATGCCTCAGAGACTGCGTTCGTGCAGTTTCTGGAGGATTGATCGGGTTTTCTGAACGCCATGTGGGAACCCCTTCCTAATGTGAATCCTTGTTTTGTTCCACTAAGGTGTGGGTAATTTCTAAGTGTGACAGTCACATTCCTCTTGCTTCATAGCCTATCAGCTCTCGCTATCACATTCATATTTAACGATGTGCTAGCAACACTGTCCTCTTGTCGGCCTCGATTCCTCCCTTCTGTCCCCAGTTCATGAACAAACTCTTCGGCTTTAGTATTATTTTAGGGCAGTTAGGTTTTCTACTGCTTATTTCCATTTTCAGTGGTGTGGAATGATTTATTACTTTTGTGCTTTTGAAGGAGAGCAAATTTAAAGGTGGAAGGAAGCTTGGTGAATTTCTAACCATCTGTTGAGTTTGGGAAGGACCTCTGGAACCCCTGTGTTTTGTTTTCCTGTGTACGTGTGCTTTCAAATGGGAACGTTGTGATTTTTGTAGCAGGTGTCAGCCTCGATGGCAAGGGGAAGCAGATATCCTGGCCAGCTTTCTGGGGAAGAGGAGAATGGTTGTGTTTTCTCATGACTTTATTTTTCCAGTGCTGACTGTATGGCAATATCATTCTGGCAAATATTGGCTGGCCGTGGAACATTTTTAAGTGCAAGGGTTTAATAAATGTTCTGTCTATTACCATGGCTGTGGAATCAAAACAAAATACTCTCCACACAGTTCCTCGAGCATTCATGGATGGGTTCCAGTGTATTGCTTTTACGTTAGCTCCTCTATGTGTGAAGAATCTAAAATATTACTGAAAACCCATTGATTAAGAAGAGTAGGGTATAATTTTTGGTACCATTTTCCTTTTCTATACACTAATGCCATGCCAAGAATGGTGATACAGATGAACTGTGTGCAGAAAGGCTTTGTAAGAATTTATGTCTTCATATTCTTGTTATGGACATGATAGTATTGACAATAATATGTAATGTCTGTGTGTAGCTGTTGATAATATCTGTTCTCACCTAAGGAAAAAAGCTAACACTAGTGATATTAAAAACCAAAACAATCCCCTCCCCCCATTTATCCCAAGAGTTGTCAGAATTTGTTTCCCCCCTGCTCTATAGTGTGCTTCTCACGTATTTATGTGATTAATGAGAATGAGTAATCGAGTATGAGTGTACAAGAAGTTTATAGGACAGTGTTTTACTAGTGACTTTTTGCACTGGGCTTTATTTGGGCAGAGATTCTTCTGCAGTGCTTCATGTGTCTTAAGAATGTAGCAGATTGTCCAAACATGAATCAGGGAGTTCATTTCTGACACTATTTTGGAGGAGTTTTCTGTGGGAGTCTATGTTTGCATGAGGCCAGGGTGAAAATGGCAGTGATGATATTGTTAGTAATGGCTACACTGTATTGAATGCTCACACATATTCATTGTGTCAAGTACACAAGATGCATTGTTCCATGGCTTGTCTTACAACACCGGTGAAGTTGGGGCTCTTCTTGTCTCCATTTTACAGACAAAAAAACTGAGGCTTAGAGCGGTTTGATTATCCCCTGGCTGTACAGCTAATGAGGAGGGGCAGACCTTGATTTTGACTCCGTTCTTTGCTTCCTTCCTTCCTCTCTCTCCTCTTCCTGCTTCCCTCTCTCCTTCCCTCCCTTTCCCCCTCCCTCCCTCTTTCTTTCTTTCTCATTGCAGGGGACTTTATAGGCAAATCTTGTATTCTTGTACTTCGATTTATTGCACTTTGCAGACATATATATATATATATTTTTTGAACAAACTGAAGGCTTGCAGCAAACCTTCATCAAACAAGTCTATCAGCATTATTTTCCCAGTAGCCTTTTCTCACTTTGTGTCTATGTCACATTTGGTATTTCTTTTCAATATTTGAACCTTTTCACTATTTTTATATTCATTTTGGTGATCTTTGATGTTACTATTGCAAAAAGATTTTGACTCACTGAAGGTTCAGGTGGTGGCTAGCATTTTTAACAATAAAAAATTTTAAATTGAGGTTTGTATATATATTTTTAGGCATAATACTATTGCACAGTTAATAGACTAGCATAGTGTAAACATAACTTTGGTATGCGCTGGGAAACCAGAAAATTCATGTAGCTTGCTTTATTGTGATATTTGCCTAATTGGGGTTGTTTGAAACTGAACCCATAGTATTGCTGAGGTCTACCTGTATTTGTATATTTTTATTAGTCTATAACATAACTTTCATATATACAGTGTTGTATTTCAGCTTCTGTATACACTGCATTGTGCTCACCACCAAATGTTTAGTTTCCATCTGTCACCGTACTATTGGCCCCTTTACCCATTTTGCCTCCCCCTATACCCCATTTTTCTCTGGTAAACACTACTCTTTTCTGTGTATGTATACATTTGTTTGATTTGGTTTGTTCATGTTAGAAAAAATTTCACACATGAGTGAAATCTTATGGTATTTGTCTTTTTCCATTTGACTTATTTTATTTAGCATAATATCCTCAAGATCCATCCATGTTGTTGATAATGGCAAGATTTCATCTCTTTTTATGGCTGAGTAGTATTCCATTGCATACACACACTCTCTCTCTCTCTCTCTCTCTCTCTCTCTCTCTCAGATGTGAACCCAGTTCTTTCTGACCCCAGAGCCTGGTGGGGTAGCTCATTCTCACCACATCCTTCCTAGAAATAGGAAACTCTTACCTGGAATATTTTAGTGATCTGCTACTTATTTCCCTGCTTTCTTCCTCTTTCCTTTTTAGGTCTTTTTCCTGCCACCAGCCTTCTGATGCATGCACCTCTTCATTGAAGTCCCCTTCCATCCTTTCTTTCCTAGTGAATCTCTATCTTCTGGACTTCCATATCCTGAGCTTTCTTCCCTGAGTTCTCATAATACTTTGTTCCTTTCTTAATCAAAATACTTTGCAGCTAATAGTCAGCTACTTAAGTATTCCAGGGATTCCTAGGCCCCCAGCGTTCAGTTTTGTGTCTGTGCATATGTGAATGTTTTTTCTTGAGACAGTCCATAGTTTTCATATGAGTCTCAGAAAAGTATTTGACCAAAAAGTTTAAGATACTACTTTTAGGATTCTCTGTCCTCATCCAAGTAATGAGCACCTAGAGGGGAGGAGCATATCTTATTTGTATTTATTTCCTTGGATGGCTATAATGATACTTCCCCCCCCCCCCCACCGAGTACCTGGATGAATGAATGTCTCTAAAAGTAGGACCATGAGGGTATGGCCTAGAGGTTAAGAACAGAGGATCTAGAGCCAGACTGTACCTTGGATTGAATTTCTCCTCTGCAAACAGTCTAGCCAGTGATACAGTCACCTCAAAACCTCACTCTTCTCATTGGTGAAAGGGACATCATAATCGTGTTGCTGTTATCGGGTTGTTATTGAGGAATACCTCAAGGTGTGGTATGTAAAATGCTTAGCACAAGAGTACTTTGCATACTACCTATAATTAGCTGCTATTACTATTATTACTGAAGAACTTTGAAATGGGCTAGAGGATGAGTTTCTCTTGATTTTTCTAGTTACTATCATGGTGATATTACAAAAATTTTTATCATGCCACTTTGAGTTTTCAGAGCTTAAAACCAGCATGCTTTCTCTAGTCAAGGTGACAGGTTCAGCTCAGAGACCTCCCTGAAATGTTGCTCTTGGGCATTTCCTTTCCCCCTGGCCTCAACCCTGGCTGTGTAGTGTCTTAGGTTCATGAAGTGCCAGCTAATGGAAATTTGTGATGTGGGCACTCTGCCCCCCCAAGGATTTGGACATATGCTTCTTTGTGTTTAAATCAACAGAAAAAAGTGCAGCTGTAGCCACCCTTCTGCATAATCGTTGCAGTAGCCTTTTTCGTTGCATGTTCTTGGAACCCCTGAGTGCCAAACTTGTCACTTACTGTCCCCTCTGTGTGTCTCAGGTAAGTCCAGTAGGTCAGATGAAAGGCAGAGACCAGCAGGGCATAAGCACTAGTCTGCGTATAGCACTGATGAGTAGCTGTACACAGATCACGGCTTACATGTTATTTATAGTAGTGTGGCCATAGGGTCACGCTGGCAAGAAGCAGCCTTTAGAAAAGTGCTTTAGTTGGCCCATTAATGGTCACTAAATATAGAAAAGTAGTTTGTGAAATCTCTTTACAGAAAATGTATTGTGAGCTGGGTGCATTGACATGAGGGGAAAAATTGTTGACTCCTATTTTCCCATAGTTTTTTTATTTTTATTTTTTTTAGAATGTATACTTTTTCTTTACATCTCTGGTAAATGTATGACCTTTAGTGAGTTATTTGCAAATACTCTTTAAAAAAAAAGTCTTAAAAAGTAAGGTAACTTTATTCACAATCATCAAAAACTGGAGACGGCCCAAATGTCCTTTCACCTGTTAAAGGACACGTAAGCCATGGTTCATCCATACAGTGGAATATTAACGTGCAAATAGATACCAATACCTGTCACAGCATGGATTGAACTCAAATATACTTGTTAAGGGAAAGGAGTCAGACTCAAAAGTCTTGTGTTTTAAATGATCGCATTTATTTGGCATTCTGGAAAAGACAAAGCTGCGGGAATGGAACAATAGGTGGTTTTTGGAGCACTGGGGTTGGGTGACGTTCTGACTCCAGACGGACAGCCCAAAGAGTGTCTGAAGTGTAAGGGCAATAGGTCAGTGTACTCTGTCCTACTGGCTTTAAAAGCTGTCTGGTAAACACCGTGAAATTTTGGTTTATTTATTTAACGTTTACGAGTTGGAGCTCCTTTGTCTCCTGTCTGGCAGAGCTGCTTACTTTAAAATAGCTCCTTGGCCTCGGCACTGTTGAACATTGAGGGCTGGATTGTCTCTACTGTGGGGGCTGTGTGCGACCCTCTAAGGTGTTCAATAGCATCCCTAGTCTCTACGTACTAGATGCTCATAGCACCCGTCACCCTAGTTTTCAAAAAATCTGTATTGAATTTGTTACAATATTGCTTATGTTTTGGTTTTTTTGGCCAGGAGACATGTGGGATCTTAACTCCCAACCAGGGATGGAACCCCTGCCCCCTGCACTTGGAAGGCGATGTCCTAACCGCTGGACCACCAAGGAAGTCCCTGTGTCCCCATTTGTGACAACCAAAAGTGTCTCCAGACATTGTCAGATGTCCCCTGGGGACAAAAGTGTCTCATTGGAGACACGATTTTAAAAGATTAGGATTCAGTGAAAAGGCATTGAGTTACCATGACTGACAGGTGAGAATCATCACTGTAACCTTCCTCTTACTTCCCTGTGGCCCCGTCCGGGCTCCAGGTTAGAGAGAGGAATATTCTAGTCTGTTGGCAGGGGACCCTCTCTGGTCCTGGAGATCAGCCATTTCCTCTTACAAGTGCCTTGGCCATTTGACCTCGTGCCGGTGAGTGCTTTCTCTCCGCTCAGGGACTGTGAGAGCCTAGAAGTAGTATCTGTGTACTTGCTGCTCCCTTGCTCTTATCCCTCCTATCCTAGAGGTCAACTTTTTGGGTCTGATGAGTCATGCTTACTGCATTTATAAATTGCTTCCATTTCTCCCAAAGCAAAGAAAAAAACAATTTTTTTTGAAATCAGTTTAAAAAACTATAATAAATACTTGTTAATAAGCCAAAATTAAAAGTGCCAGTGAACTATAAGATGATCATATTTCAGACATATTTTTACAGCTTTGTTAATAGTTTGATATTAATTTGGGCTTAAGATGTACAGGAAATAGGCAGAGTGGTAAAATGATGGGACCTTTTGATCTTTAAAACTTTGATCTTCAAAATTTTAAATATATTTAGGTGGTATGTGGTTCTCCCACACCTTCTTTTTTTAATTTTATTTAATTGGAGGATAATGACGTCACAATATTGTGTTGGTTTCTGCCATGCATCAACATGACTCAGTCACAGGTGTGCATATGTCCCCTCCCCTCCTGAACCTCCTTGCCCCCTCCCTGCCCGTCCCACCCCTCTGGGTTGTCACAGAACTCTAGGTGGAGCTCCCTCTGTCACACAGCAAATTCCCACTCACTATCTATTTTACATATGATAATATATGTGTTTCCATGCTTCTGTCAATTCGTCCCACTCGCTCCTTCCCCCGCTGTGTCTACAAGTCTGTTCTCTATGTCTGCATCTCCACTGCTGCCCTGCAAGTATGTTCATCAATACCATCTTTCTAGATTCCATATGCATGCGTTAATATTTTTTCATGTCTGGCACAAACCTGTGTGTGAATCCCAAAGCATTATAAAGCTGGCTCCATCTAGTGTATGAAAGTATTATACAGCTAGAGGGGGGGAAAAACACAACAAAACCAACAGTTCCATTCTGGGGATCTCCTTTGGTACTTCATTATGAAATTAGATTAAAAAGTTAAACCCAAACAAAGATGGGCTATAAGCTATACTTGTGCCCCAGGAGATAATGCAGGCCAAAGTGACCTTCACAGTGTGAGAGGAGAGGTCGTAATATATCGAAGCATCAGCATCCAGCATGCCTGGCATTTTGTTCTAACAGCCTTGCCTTTTCTTTTTCTGGACGGAGGTCTTGTTTACAGGCACTATCAACCACTGTGGCTTGTCCACTTCCATTGTGATATTCTCCGTCCTCCTTGGCCTGGCCCCGGGTTTTCCTGTATGGAATCCTATCTGCCAGTCATGTTCATTTTCCATAGTTAGGAAGCGATTAGGGCTAGGCCCATGTACTGTGATTTCAGAGCCCTACATGATTTTCTTTATCAGACTGGAATTCTTTGTAGCTGTTTGCTTCTCACTGCAGTAGAGTAGCCACTGTTTGTGGGCTGTGTTTGATCTGGTTTCCACGGAAGGGTTCTGGCACATTCTTCATGTCTCTTAATCAGGGTTCCCAAATTTGAGCCATACTCATCCTAACTTCATGACCTTTGCCCCCCACATTCCATATGATGGCTTAAATAAATTAAAAACACATATTGAAAGGAAATGCCGTATTAAATGGCAATGACATATGGATGCATGTGTAAAATAAATATAATGAAATTGGAAAAAAACAGTTCATTCCTTACTGGATGTGTTGTCAAGAAGGGTCTGAGTCTGAAATCTGAACTGTTTTTGTTACAAAGGGCAAGTATTGCAAGATTGAAGACATGTTAGCATCAAACAGACACTTTTCGTGGGATGAAAAGAAATTTGAAAGGGCCTTTCTCTCTGGGTAATTCCACAGTCATTTAATGTGAAGCCTTTGTGTCTCCATTTGAGATCATCCTGTATCCCACACGTTGAAAAACTTTGCTCACAATTTGCCATCTTTTCCAGAGGAGTTTGTCGTGCTCCCCCAAAGTCCAAAGCCTGTCTCCCCCTCAAGAACCTTTTTCAATAATTCTTTATTTTCTGAGCACTGCTATACTTCTTCTATTAACAAGAAGAAATTGTGCTGATATTCATATTTTCTCACTCTCTTTCCCAACTAGATTAAGTTAATTGAGGACAAGCAGTGTGTGTTTCTCTTCTGTTTCTAGTGAATGCCATTAATTTAACTCATGCTTGGTGTAAATATTCAGGGAAGCCTGCTTCATTTCCTGCTTGTGTTTTTTTAAAGGTAGAGCATAGTCAGAAGTGATCAGAAAATGCACCACAATCAATTCATTATTCCTTTAACCCCTTGACAAGTAGTTATTGGGTTCTTTGACTGGGTCTGGAATTGTGCCTGGTTAAAGAATGAAGAAGGAACTAAACAGAATGGGTTATTCTTCTTGGAATTCAGACACCAGTGTAGGTGTGGGGAACAGACAACTAAAGAGGCAACTCCAGTGCAAGGTTCTAATTTTAGAATTAGTTTGCTTTTGTGATTGTTGAGTGGCTCACAGAAACTTAGAGCAGAGAACCATAGTGAGAAGCATGTGGGCTCTGGAGTTTTCAAACCCTGAATTTGCAGTTCATCAACATGTTGATTCTGAGCAAGTTACTCACCTCACTCCCTTTCCCTCTGTTTCTTCATTTAAATAAACATGAGATATGATATTCAAATAAAAAGCACAGATATCAGTGTGATGATATGATGAATTCTCTACCTTCTCTCTTCCCCTGTCTCTCTTTTTAAAAAAGAGGTAGAGACATGATCTCATGATTTTTTCAGATTTTTCAAATTTTCTGCCTGGCCCACTAGGAAATGAAAATGCACTGATCCTTGATCCAGTATTAGAAAGCAAATGTTTTTGTTAATGGGAATGTCATTGTAGATGGTACTTTAAGATGGTAAATTCATGCAATTTCCAAATTACCTATTTAGATTAATCAATGATTTGAGCAGTCAGAGTTACTCCAAAACATTTCTGACTTCATAATCTAAGCGCCGTGGTATATCATTAATGTAACTCAAGCATATTCAGTAGTGCTTGGGACAAGTAGGTGCTCAATAAAGACTTGTTGAATGAATGAGTTTTAATAAGAATTTTTTGATTTTTCTAGCTTTTATTCATAATTTTGCCCATATGTATGTTTTTTCTTTGTTCTGAAATTTAAAAAATTTTATTATTGGAGTATAATTGCTTTGCAATGTTATATCCTTATTTTTTAAAAATGAACCAGTGTTACTTGATATGAGGAACTTATTAATAAACTTGATTGAAAGTGGTGGTGATTCTCTGCATCTCCATCACTGGCCTCATCTTTAATACCTGGCAGGTAATAAGTACTTGGTAAATGTCAAAGCAAGAATTAGATAGTTCTGATAGGCACTATTTTTTTTTTAAGGACATGTAATTTAATTTTGTCAAGCAAAGATGTCTTTTTTCCTTTGTATCACTACGTACCAGAATTACTTGAAATTATACAGGCTATTAATTTAAACTATTGGTTACTATTAACATTTTACTATCAACATAAATGTACACTTTGATTATAGGCAAGACTCCTTAGAGTGTAAGTTAGATGCAGAATGCTATTGTATATCGAGTTTATTGTGATTGATTAGATTTAATCAACATACAGGAAGGATTCCTGTACAAATATTATTTTTCTCTTTTCAAATTCTATTTGTTCAGCATAACTGAAACAGGATGTCATTAGTGTAAGGGTAAGTATTAAGATGCTTTGGAAGTTTGGGAAACTTTAACTATTGACCTATGGAGATCTTTCTTTTGAACACACAAGTTTGATTTGTTAACATTTTGCTTATTTAGGTAAGTTATTTCTTTCATGACTTATGAATATGTTTCTGAAGTTAAAATACAAATTAAAAAAGTATTTGACACATTGTCAGAACTGAAGGTTTCCTGGGCTAGCAGTTTTGTCTGTAGCTAAGACAACCATTAACAAGGCATCAATAGTTGTATACTATCAGAATAAGTTTCAGATCCCCATCAACATCCTAGTTTTTAGTTTTTCATTATGAATGAATATGCTATCCACAAATATCTCTGGACCTTTTCTGAGTTTACATTTGTTTTCAGTCTGCACACCATCTTCAAATACCATGTTTCAAAAACATTTTCACTTTTGTCTCTTTTTATAAATAATTTATTTACATTTGGCCGTGCTGGGTCTCTGTTGATGCACGGACTTTTCTCTAGTTGTGAAGAGGGGGGCTATTCTTTGTTGCAGTGTGCAGGCTTCTCTTGTGGTGACTTATCTTGTTGTGCAGATCGGGCTCTAGGGCACATGGGCTCAGTACTTGTAGCTCCCGGGCTCTAGAGCACAGGCTCAGTAGTTGTGGGGTACAAGCTTAGTTGGCTTCATGGCATGTGGGATCTTCCCAGTGCAGGGATCGAACCTGTATCTCCTTCATTGGCAGGCGGATTCTTTACCACTGAACCACCAGGGGCGCCCTTTCACTTTTGTCTCTTAATAATAACTTTTATTTGTCCTACATTTTGAAGTTCTTTGAGGCTCCAAGGACTCACTTCTCGTGCCCTAGTGTTCTGAAAGTGGCCTTTTCCCTTGCATAATATTGATTGAGTGTGATTTTTTTTTGCAGGCACTGTGCCAAGTACTTTTCATACCTCACTTCATTTAGTACATACCCTACTAAATAGGTGATATAATAGAGATCTCCATTTTACAGATGCAGATTTCGAGACTCAGAAATGAAGTGAGTTGCCCAGGGTAAAGCTACGAGGTGAATGCAGTGCATGGGGTATGTGTGTGTCTACAGGCCACCAGCACACAATGCTGTCTCCAGCTGAAGGATGATGCTAAGTTTAGATCGTTAAGCAAGAGAGACTTGAGCAACTATTCACGTATTTATGAAATAGTGGACCCCTCACAGGCTAAAGCCCCTGCCCTGGATTCTTACCACATGTTGTACAGATGGGAGTTATCACACCTGGCACACTTTCATACGACCTTCTACCGCAGTGTTGTGATTGTCCATGAGAAAAATCTATCTCTGCCTTCACTTCAGTTTTTATAATACAAATAGCAAACCTCCGTGAATGGAACACAAAAGCTAATTGGCAGAGTGCCTGTGTCTTCTCTGTCTTCCTCGCTTTTCCAGTTCCCCTTGAGCCATAAAGGATTAGGTGGTTCTTTCAGTTGCTGATGCCCTGAGTGAGAATCTGGGGAAGGGTGGACTCACCTGCCTCAGTAGCCAGGGCCTCAGTGCAGAGGGTGTGTGGAGGCCACTTGTCAGAGCTGAATTTGTCTTGTTTTAACATATTTTAACATCTTGACTCTGGGAAGAAGAATGAAACTGCTGTCTTTCATGATGACCACAGGGTCGCACCCTCCTGTTTCCATCCTCAATACCATTAGGATAGCAGAGACTCTATGGGCTTCTTTGCTATTCAGTTTAATTACTTAAAAAAAAAAAAAAAGAGTTACTACAGTGAAAGAGAAATTGTATTTTTTTTTTTAAATAAGTTAGGAGTTCACCACTGAATTGAGAGGAAAACACTGTGATTTTAAAGTCCTGAAGCGAAAGATTTGACTTATTATAAAATCCTAGTGTGAATAACTTTGCACCCCTGCCTCCATGGCAACGGCCTTATCTTTTTCTATTTATTTACCTTGATAAGGAAAGTAATTGCATTTTTACTAAATTTCTTTTTTGAGAAAATGCCATCAAAGCGGCATAATCTCCATCCGTGTTTCCTTCCTCAAGTTTGTGTTGCCTCACGAACTTGGCTTTTTTTGTGGATTATGTTCTGGTTATTGCAGAACCCCACTGCCATTGATAGACAGCAAAGAAACAGCCTCCGAATTGCCTTTAATGGAGAGCGAGTATTTCTTTTGAAGTGAACTCTAACAGATAATATCAGAGAGCTCAAGGTAAGGAACTAATCTCTTATTGATTATTTATGAAAGACCAACTATTATTTCAAATATTTCTCCCTTCATTAATTGCTTAAAAATTTACTTCAACCAGCATTTGAAGTGCCTCTTTTTGTAGATTATATTTGTATTCTCAGGACAGAGTTTTCTAAATAGTTTGGAAAAGCATTTTTTTTTTTCCTCTAAATCTCAAGAGTTCTTTGGTAATGTCAACAGGAGCCTAGATTAAATTTACCTGGGGTCATCTTGGTCTTGTGTGCATTTTCCTTTTCACCCCTAAAGGGCTTCTTTGTGAGCTGGGTACAGTGAGCAGTCTTTCAGAAGATGCTGTCCCATCATTGTTATAGGGAGATTATATTCTTGGTAGTAGGTAAAAAAAAAAAACAAAAACAGAATGAAAGAGATAAACATGATTGAGTGGTACTGAGCACTTATTTCTGCAGATACATAGTCATTAAAAATTTCCCTCAGTCCTGCTGTGAGTGTTTTCAAATTAGAACTCCTGGGCTGCCAGTTCCTGTAGCTTTGTATCCTCGTACTTTATCCACGAAAATGAGTTAGTTGTGTTCAGCAACTGAAAGCTTCCAAATGAAAAGTACACAATCGTGAGCCCCACTACTGCCTTTTGACTTTCTAATTAATTAAATGCTGTCATCAAATTATATTTCACAACTCCTTCCTTACCTGATCTTTTTTTATTTTGTCACTCTTCCATCTATTCATCTTTCCTTCCACTCATCCACTCATCCATCGTTCATCGAACAAAAGTTTTTTGAGCACTTATTATATACCAGACACTGAGAATGTAATGAAGGATCCTGCCCTCCAGGATAAAGGACAAACAAACAAAACAAATGATTAGGAGTGGGATTAAGTGCTACAAAAAAAGAAGCATTTGCTGAGAAAGTAAGAAGCAGAAGTGGATGTTCCTTCTTTAGGTAGGATGGGGTCGGGGAGGAAGCCCTCCCTGGGGAAGAGGCCACAAAACCCGTAAGACCTCATCTGAAGGGTGGAGAGGAACCCCTGAAACTGCCATTCTGTCCCCCACTCCTCACTCTTAACCATGGGCCTGTGTATATGAGTTTGGAGTTTCCCTGGGGTGAGCCCCAGAGAAGCAGAAGCTCTCACATCTTCTTCTTTATCTTCCCCACAGCACTGAGAAACACCTCTCAAATGCTGGGCACATCAGCGAATATTTGAGTAGAAGGGCCTTTTGGTGACATCTGACTTTCCAAAATGTGAGCATGATGGCATGTGAGGAAAAGAGCCAGATGTGTTTGTTACTCTGGATGGAAAGTTTTGAATTTTGCAGCCACTTTCACGATACTTGTTAATTACCTCATAATAAGACTTTCATTTAACATTCAAAGCATACCCATTGTATAATAATTCCAAGCGGACACTTTACAACATCAGACTATACAAGTAAAGACTTCTGATTTCAACAGATAAAGGGAACTTGAGGATCTTGGGTATTTTCCTGTCACTCTTGCAGAGATAATTTTCATAGAACATGTTATATATAATTATGTATGTTGAAATATGGTATATAGTGGTGGTTCCGAGGCCTGACTTTATATTAGTCTTTTATGAGAATCTTTTTAAAAGATTGGAATTCGAAACAATGTTTTGGAAAGTCTCATTCAGTCATTTATTTGGGGGAAGATCATTGACATTTGTATTTTTAAATGCTCCTGAGTTGATTTTAAAGGGATGGTAGGGGGAGAATTGTCCCTAGGTCTTTCTGATAGAAATGCAAGTTTGGTGAACCATTGGCTGGGATCATAATGAAACATTATGGGTAGATGCTTCCTAAATTGTATGTAGCAGGTAGTTCATGAGTCAGTATAGTGGTTGGCATGTATTACATCTTCAACTGTTAATAATTGTTAGGATGATGAGAAGTAGTTTATTGAAAAAAGCAATAGCTATCAGAAGGAAAGATGTAAGACAATGATGTGCTTTGGGGAAAATAACACATTTGATATCCAAATAAAATAAGAAGGATTCTAACTGTGTGAAAAGAGTGGTTCTACTTTCCTTCAGCTGAGTTTTGGACAGGATAACAAGTAAAACCTCTTATCTCTTCTCTAACTCTTTCAACATAGTGATTGAGTTTTTCCTTCCCAAAAGATTGAGGCCCAAAGTTAGTAAAAAAAAAAAAAAAAACAATTGGCTGTCACTTGGATGTTTGATAGTTTTAAGTTCCATTTTTGTTACAGTTGTCTTTGGAAAAGGTCAGTGAGAATTCTGATGACTCTAGTTGATTTGCTGGAATTTGGGGCAAGGAGTAGCAGTTAAGATTTGAATTGTATGGGAGTACAGGTAATATTTTTATTCTACACTCAGTGTTTCACGTTAAAAGTATTATTTTTCCTTTGTCTCTGTTACCAGTTCTTATTTTATATTTAAATTTTAGGGTTTGCATATATATATCCATTTATGTGTCTGTGTGTATGCATACATATACATTTATATGTGTATATGCACTTAGGATATATATCTGAATAGTACAAATATGAACAAGAGAGTTGCTTACACATTATAGATTAATTCATTGTCAATGTATTTATTGAACATCAATTGTGGATTGTTTATTCTACTAGGTTCTAGGGATACAATGGTAAACTGAACAGATATGGTTCCTGCCACTCAGAAGACATTTGTTAAATGATTATGTGACTACTTGAGGGGCAGGATTGTGGAAATGTATGTAATGTTCCATGAATTTTATGGCTTTTGTCAGAGGTGTATGTCAAGCTTTATTCCATTTGCTGATAGGTATTTCATTGCTCTGTTCAGGGAGATTCCCCAAGAACATTCGCGTGATATAGGTATTTCTGAAGGTACCATGAATAAGTTGAACACACGCCCCTTGAAAGTAATTTTACTTAAACATTTATGTAAACGGTCAATGGATAGCCTCCTTGGGTTGGTAGATTGTCCAGGACAAAGTATCAGGCGATGTCATTGGCAGAACCTGCCAGGGGAGAATTTGGCACCATGCGGTGTCCCTGTTGGAATGGCTGGAATTGATGCCATTGGTTTCATGATGAACATTTGAGAGCCTGCGCAGGGTACAAATTTTCCCTGTGTGTAAGCATGTAATAAATCAGGGTTTCATTTCAAAAACTTACCGGGAACCGTGTAACTTAATTCAGCCTCAAATAGTGTCCAAGGTGGGAGAGAGTCCAGCTTGGTCCTTTAAAAAAAAATCATCACTTAAAGGTTCTGATATGGTAATTTCCTAACCTCTCTGTTTTCTTTGATCTTCAAATTTCTGAATTCCCCCACTCTGTTGAATTTCTGTTGGTTCTGTAGATTAGTCGGTGTGCATCCAGAATAGACAGTTTCAATCATAATCGTAAGAGCTACTTGTTTAATTGAGAGCTTAATATGTGTCGAAGAAGGAAGTTCCTTCTGTGGCTGGAGGGCAGAGAGCAAGGGTACAGCTTGCTTTCCTTAGACTGTACCATACACATTACATATATTCATATATTATTTCCTACAGTTTTAACAGTAACCTATGGGATAGCCATTTATCATTTCCCCTTTCTCGGATGAAGAAACTGGGGCATGGGAAGTTTAGTAAATTTGCACAAGGTCACAGTATTAGTAAGTGGTGGGATTTGAATCTGAATACATTGACACCAAAACTTGTGTTCTTGATTTATATACTCTACTGTGCTAGAGGGAGGAAAAGCAAGGTGTGGAGTAGGTTAGTAAGGGGAATAGTGTAGCATTTTAGTCATCTGTTAACGCTAGAACTCAGTACAATACCCAATATGTAGAAAGTCCTCAGTAACTTGTTAATAATGAGCACGATTATTTTCATCAGGGATCTGATTTCCCCACCCCACCCACATTCCTTCTACATATTGGTCTTTAGCATTGCCAGTAATTTACCTGCTTTCATCCACTTCTCTCCACTCTTGTCCATTTTCCCCTCATCGCCTCCCCTCACCTCCATGAAGTATCGTCACCTCTGACTAGGACTATGGCAGTAGCTAATCTTGTTGCTCCTCTGGGTGGTTCTCAATACAGCAGCCAGAGGGACCTTTCTAAAAACACAAATCTGAGCCTGCTTACAACCTCTCAATGGTTTCCTCTTCATCTTGAGAGAAAATCAGTGACTCTTCCCTTGTCTCCTGGGTCCTGATGGTCTGATTGTAGCCACTGCCTCAGTCTCATGGATACCCATGATTCCCCTTACTGTCTGACCTCCAGCCGCAGTGGAGCTTTCTTCTAACTCCCCACTTCAGGATTCTTGCACATGTTTTACCACTGTTCAGAAGACTCTTCTCCCATTCCCCTCTTCACACCCAGAATCCATAACTGCTACCCCCCACTCACATTGAAGCCCGGAGGTCCCTGCTTAAGGGAAGCCTTTCCTGGCCCTTACATATTAAACTTTCCCAGTTCCTTGTCACATTTATCACAAGTTACATTAAACACTTGGGTGATTATTTAAGATGTGTCCCATTAGATTTGAAGCTCCAAGACTTTGCACAGTGCCTGGGATGTAGAAAGTGTTCCATAAATATTCAACAAAAGAAAAAATGAAAAATGAACAAAGAATACAAAGGGCCAGGAACAGCTTGTCAGAGACATCTGGCTGGATATTTCCCATTATTAAAGGGAAACTAAAGAAAGATCACTTCATCACATGAAATTCAAGTTTGAGTATGGCTTATAGAGATTGCGCTGTTTTCCACCCGTTTACTTTGAAGACAGTCTCAGGCACAGAAAAGTGAAGTAACTTGCCCAGGATACACAGCTAGTCCATATCAGATGTCTTTGTTCTGACCTTTGAATTGTGTGTAGGGAAGAACAGACATTTTCATAAATCTGCAGGACATCTTTGATGTGCTGAGTCTCTAGGAGCTGCATCAATATTTGATATTATTGACGCTGTCATGTCAGAATTTTAAAGTGTCTTTTGAGAGTATCTGTTATTATTGCAGTGAGTTCAGAGTTTAATTGGATGACAATTTAAGAATATGCAGAAGTATGGGCTAAAGATGTCCTAAAAGATACTGCCCACAGTAAGAAGCAGCTTGTGTCTGATTTTCACCAAGACTGAGCAAGGGATAGCACTCCTTATATTCTTGGGGTCTGAGGGTAAGGAATGTTGCCCAGATCTCGACCCTGTCAGCAGGAAAGCATGTTCGATGAGCAACCTCCAGTTCCAAAAATGCTTTTGCATGGATGCAAAGCAGCTAGAGCTGTGTGATGAGCTGCTGCCAGAGGTCTCCCCAGTTGAGAGGGGACACAAGCTGTCCCACAGCCCTCCTGGATTCTGTGGCTCTTTTTGGTGTTAGAAATTCACCGGGATGTAAAATTACCTCTGCCTTCATGTTCTCTAATAACACGTAGTCACTGCAAGCCCCCACCGGTACCCGTACCCATGCTCGAGAGGGCTCAGTGAGCATCCCAGGTGTCGCCTGGCTGCTGGCTTGGGTTTTTGGTGGTGCCTTGGTCCTCGTGAAGCCCCTGTTGCAGGGTGAGGCAGCAGTTTTTTGTCCTGCAGGTACAGTAGGTACTGGATTAAACAGGTCTGCTGTTGCAGACAGACACCGGGCACCGTTGTAGCACGAGCTGTGTTTGGATTGGAGTTTCCAGGGCCTTATCAGGAGCCACCCCTAGTGACACAGCCAGTGCCAGAACTAACTTTGACTTTCACTCTTCGCCAAGGGCTTGCAGAACACCTTAAAGGAAAAAAGATGGAGGCGCTTAGAGTTCAGATGTTCATGCCTTGTTCCTTTGAAAGCTTTTATCTGTAAGTGGAGTTTTATTCTGGAAATAATCCTGGGACCACTTGGCAGGAGTTTTTTTGTTTGTTTGTTTGTTTTTAAGGGGAGAACAGAGAAAGGGAAGGTTTTATCGGGAGTTAAAAATTCTGGGACTGTTACTCTGTGATGTGGCTTTAATCGGCTTCAGCTGTAACCTCTGGTAGGTGACTGTGACAGGGATAACAACTAATTTGTGGGGTGGGGGGATTGAAATGCTAGTCCATTAGCTCTGCTTTCTCATTTGAAATGGAATGTGGGTCTTAAATTAATCATGCCCCCAAAATGACTGCTTGAAAAATCACTGCCCTGAGTGAGAACAGAGCTTGATTTATGATTACTGAGGTAGTCTGAAGTCGGGCTTTGCGATGACTAAAAAAGGGTTTTCTTCAGGAAAACGGGTGTGCTTAGTGACATTGGTCAGAATTGTCCCCTTGCAGACACTTTGGATTTTTTGCTTTCTCCTCTCCCCTCTACCCCACACTGTGGAGTAGTACACTTGCATTAATAAACATTGCATTTGCATTTCTTTATATTGATTTTTTTTTTTTTTGTCTCTTTGAGAGGAAAAGAAAACATCCCAAACATCAGAATCATCTATCTGACACAGAAATGTAGAATGAGTTTGAAATTGGCACTTTCAAAGAAATACTAAGATGGAGAAATGCTAAATGGATCACAGCTTTCTCCTCTCCCCCCCACCCCCCTCCCCATTTCCTTCAATATTTACTTTCAATGTTAGGTGATAAGATTTGAAAACAATACTAAAAGCCATGTCCCTAAGTGAATAGGCATTCAAGCAAATCAACTTAAGCAAAAGCCACCTCTGGAGCTTAATAATTATTTACTGAACGTTCCTGGGTCATGAGAGAGGTTCTGATTAAGTCAGAAAAGCATTATGTTCAGCAGCTTGTGAAGGTGTGTTTAAAGACGGCAAGAATAATGGAAAAATACTAAAAGTAGCAGAACTATTTTTAGAATCTGATTCTTAAAAAATAAAATTCCTGTAAATGTAATTGTGGTAAAATTCCTAATGTTCAGTGGATACATCTTTAAAAGACTTTACAATTATTTAAATTGTTTTCTAATGTCTTGTTCTATTTTTGCTGTATGGTTTGCTTTTATAGATTTTTAAAATTGTATATGTCATTAAAACAGTTTAATTACTCATCTCTCTAAAAGGATAGAACATTTTATGAACAGAGTGTATACATAATTATGTATTTAAAATGTCATCAGGTTAGAAATGTTACAATTTTATCCTTTGTAAATCAGATAGTAGTTAGTTCTCTGTGGTTCATATCACACAAGAATGTCCTCCATAACTTAATAATTTTTGAAATATTATTTTTAAGCAAATGAATGGATGTTATAAATGGATAAAGCATGCCATTTAGCTTTAGGATAGTAATGATGTCATCCTTGAATTTATATCCAAAATAATGCTTAATTTCAACTACTTTTGCTTAATTGATTTCTTTTTTTTCTGGTTGACTAAAATACTGGCCATAGGACCATGCTTCCCTTGGTCCTATGATATTCTTAGCTTATGTCTTTGACAAAACTTGTTCACTGAGCTGTTGCTCATTAACTTCTTCTTGCCTCTTCTTTTGGGGAGGGTACACTCTGTGAATTGTTTCTTTTGTATTTTCCTCTAGGAAAGCAAAGAAACATTATAGCAGAAGGCAGCCTTGTAAGAATTTGGGTTCCTAGAAAATAACTTTTCAGTTTTCAATAGTTTCAAGTTATTAGAAAGCTCAGAGAGTACCAATTCGGGAATTCAAGCCCAGCACAGAAGAATCCATTGCCTAACATTTACTTACTGTCTGCAGGGTGCGCTGACCACTGTCCTAAAAATCTTACTTGCGTTAGCATATTCACTTCTCATACTTGCTCTTTGACAAAAGTACTTTTCTCCTACCTCCATTTTGTAGATGACAAAACTCAGGTTTGGGCAGGTGAAAGATCCTGGCCACGTCTTAACGCTGAGAAACGATAGAGCTGGAATTTCAACAGAGGTATTCTGGGTACGTGGCTTCTGCTTTTCTCTGTTCCATTCTATGGATTTTCATTTCAGATACTGACTGAATTGATGTTTCTTCCTGTGGCCTTTTAATTGTATTTCTCCAATGCTCAGATTTCTGAATTATCCAAACTGAACCTCCATTGTGCTTTTGAGTGGCTATGACTAATCCAGTGTCACAGTATTTGTCTATCAAATGGGTTTCCTTGTATCTGATTTACTATTGATTATAAGATGACTGTTTAGGGGAGAAGAAAGCTCTACTAAAAAAAAAAAAATATATATATATATATATATATGTATATAGATATGATCTATTCTGACTTGAGAAACCTTAAAATATGGAGGAAAAGTTTGTCTTATAATTAAACTAATACAGTTGGTCTCTGGAACTGAGATTTTTGGGAAAAGACTGTTCTCTGTCACTGGATGACTCAAGCAATGGTTTTACTAAAGGTCTTCCAGCATTAAGGTTCTAGTGTTACCTGATTTTAGGAGGTGGGTTATTTGTTAGGATAGAGATACCAAATTTACTCTTTGGATAGGTATTTATTTCATCCCACTATGTGCTAAATATTCTTTTAGGTGCTGGAGAATTTAGGTGCTGGTGAATAAAGCATAGAAATCTCTGCCCTCGTAGAGCTAGCTCTATCTGGTCATGAGGGGCTAGGAACGTTCCAGCTCTATCCTTAAGTCTGGGTCTCATCTTCATGGTCCAAAGTGGCTGCTAGACCTGCAGCCATTACCATGAAATTCTAGGAGACATGATGGCAAAATGGGTATCTCTTTAGGAAGAATTTTTGAACAAACCATGTGATCTTTCTGTTGAAGTCTCACTAGCAAAACTCAGGCATGAAGCCAATCTACCCCCTGAAAAGGTGGGAAATGTGAGTGGCAGTGTACTGGCCAAAACAAGGGCAAAATAGAATGGATAGCTAGATTGTTTGAGTTGTAGCTCTTAGGCCAAAACATTGATTTTTTTTTTTTTAACAAATAACTGATATTTTCTAAAATGACACAAAAATGTACTATGGTTTAACAGAGCACATCCAACTGGATTAAACAGAAATGGAGATTGAGAGTCCCTTGTAAATCAATGTATCTGGTGTCCAGGGTTACAAGGCTTCAGGGATGGTTTGATCCAGATGCTCTTTGCCATCCACATGCTGGCTTCTTACGCACTCTTCCTTCTTTCTAGGCCTCAATTCCTTCTTTCAGTTCACATCACTGTTTCCTTTAGTTTGCCTTTCTTTCCACATAGATTCAGGAAGTTCCAGATTTATATCCTACCATCTTTTCAAACCTTAGTATAAATAGAGGTGTTTTACCCCAGTAGTTCTGGTCAAAGGCATTGGGCTGCCTCTTATTGGATCATTTTAGAGTACAAGCCCATTCGATGGGTATGTTGATTGATCAAACCCACGTTGTGTTTCTAGGTCTGGAGTTAGTAGCACTACCATAACCTGCCTCATGAATGGAAAGTGAGGGGGCTGGTTTTTCAGGGTGGAATTAGGGTACTTTCTCAAAGAAATGAGGCAGTATGGTGAGCCAGCATAAGTAACATGTGACCGCCATAAATCATTACCACTATTTGTAAGGCTGGCTTTTAGACCATGACAAGTGCATATACTCACTGCTCCTGAGATCATAATTGGTACTTTTGTTTTGATTTTCACACAGTTTTGCAAACTTTGCATCTTGGTTGATATGTCCTAGACGTGTAGTAATTGCTAAGTGATGGCAGTCTAAGGCTTTTGAATCTTCTCTTACCTGTTGTGTTGCTATCTTGACACATGGACAGGGCATGCCTGTGACTGGGGCGATTGTTCAAGTAGAGATAGAAGGCTTTTCAGTCTTGAAAAAGATCCTTCCAGTTACTTCACACTCATGTCTGAATTCTCTCATTAGATTGTCATGGTGGTTTGATGGTTTAGTCACTAAGTTGTGTCTGACTCTTGTGACTCCATGGACCATAGCCTTCTAGGCTCTTCTCTGTCCATGTAATTTTCCAGGCAAGAGTACTGGAGTGGGTTGCGTTTCCTTCCCTAGGGAATCTTCCCGACCTAGGGATAGAAAATGGGTCTCCTGCATTGCAGGCAGATTCTTTACCAACTATAGTTTTGGATAAAAGTTTGTTCCTTTTAAATTGCTCTAAGTGGGATATATTGTTATGCCATATCAATTACTTATACCTTATAAGGAATGGATTTTTCAGAGTCTTTTAAAATATGGCATCTAGATGTGAATGAGGTTCCACGGTTGGACAGTGTAGACAGGAATTCTAGAGTGTGATCTAGTGAAATGCAGCTTGATAGGAAAGATAGGGTTGAGTGTGGGGCCATCTACTTTATCTGCATTATGACCTTTTGATAGGCTGCCAGAAATAATTTCTTAGAAAGGAATTGAGAGTAGAGTGTGGAAAGCCATGGTGGCATCTGTGGGAAATGGAGGACAGTCGTGGCCTTAAAAGGAGGAAATGGTACCCTCATATCCTTGTTTGAAAATAGCTTTCAGTAACAGATACTCCTTGGTTGGAGTGTATAGAAGTAAGAAAATCTATTTGGGAGGGGTGCATATAATCAACTTAAAAAAATATCTGATGGTGAATATTGCCTGGAAGAACACTGGGCTAATATTATAGAGGTCTCAAACATTTTGGGTCATATCTCCTAAAGTAAGTTTTTTAAAGCTGGCTCTCTCAACATATTTTAGTTTACTTATAAAGTTCATACATGTGTCACTATACTGATGCTATATTATAATATGTGTGTGTTTGTTGCTTAGTTGTGTCTGACTCTTTGCAACCCCACAGACTATAGCCTGGCAGGCTCCTCTGTCCAGGGGATTCTCCAGGCAAGAATACTGGAGTGAGTAGCCTTTCCCTTCTCCAGGGGATCTTCTGACCAGGGATCAAACCTGGGCAGATTCTTTATCGTCTAAGCCACCAGAGAAGCCCAATATTATAATATACAACACGTATAAAAATAGAAAATAACAATGATGGGTAAATTTTATATAAATTTCAATCTTTTCTTCCTGTACTCCCGGGAATCTTTTTTTGTACCCTCTTTTGAAGAATGTTGATACATTAGTTTTGTCTTCTTATGTTTCTTTGAAAAATACTGATATAAGTCTTATTATGCTTCTTTTTGATTTTGATCTCATCCGTTATTGAAGTTACTCTTACTGGTGCCTGTCGAAGATCCAGCTTAAAGAGTATTAATCCTAAATAGATTCAGAGAGACTACGATTCTTTCAAACTAATTGGATTCCAGGTGTTGAAAAGTGACAATTTTGGATTTTTAACTTGCATATTTTTAACTTGGCAATTCTTGCTTTTTTAGAACACTTTCCTCCTTATGCACAACAAAGAGTAAAGAACTCCAGAGGATGGGCGTGCGGTCCTCTCTGGACACCAAGCCGGCCTCATGTCTAGCAGAACAGGGCCCTTGGAAGACCTTCAGATATTTGTTGAAGGAAAGAAGAGGAGAAAGACAAGCTGCACTTCACAAGCCTTTTTATTTCCTCTGTGCCAGAAACCTGTAGCATTTATTGTCTGAGCTGATAGTGTTACCAGGAAAAGCTGAACGTTTGGCATGTTTTCTTTTTTTTTTTCTTGACCGCTGCAACCAAGGTTGTTGATGGCTGAAGTCCACAAGATTTCCACTTTTGAAGCCAAAGTGTGAAATCTGGTACTTTCACATTTACATGAGTTATACTCTCAGTTATTTTAAGTGAGATATATGTTTATCATATATATCATATATCAGATACACCATATATTTCTTATATTTATGTGTGCGTATATATATATATATCATATAGACAAGTAACAATATATATTCTTATTGGTACTTGCTTCTACCATACATGATGAAAAAGTCATCTCTACACTTATAGAGCAATGACTTTGGAAAGAAGGGAAAGGTTAAAATAATGGGAATAGCTGATCCTTTGAAAACGTTAAATTCTAGGACTTTCCTGGTTGATCTAGTGGCTAGGACTCTGTACTTCTGGTGCAGGGGCCCAGGTGTGATCCCTGGTCAGGGAAGTAGATCCCATGTGCCACAACTAAAGAGCCAGTACTGCCAAATAAATAAAATAAATATTAAAATGTTAGATATCCATACTGCCATTTAAAAAGATATATCTGTTTACTGACTCTTATTTTGGTAATTTATGCACTTGGACTTACTTTCTTAAGACTCTTAAAAATCTCTCTTTGCTGACAGAACAGCAGTTTTGTAGGTTTGGCCGGTAGGTTCTTACATATTTTCCTTATAATAGAATAGTTATGTTGTAACCATAATGATCCATTGGCAGTATCTGGAGAGATTTTTTGTCTAGTTGGTTTTATAGCCCATTTGGCAAGAGTGGGTGGTCCTTACCATTTCATTCCGTTCAACATGTTGGGTTCAGCATCAGAAGGACTCTTCAGAGCTCTTGTCGGAGTTATCAGAGGCCGGGAATGGAATGTGCGTTTCCTCAGACATGGAAGAAAGTGTTCTGCTCTAAGAATCAAAGATGTGAGTTCATGTCCCAGCACTCCTACCAAACAAATGGACGATCTTGGGTGTCCAAGTTTCCAAACCTGGCATCAGAATCAGCAGCATAGTTTTTGTAGACATACTGATTCCTGGGCTTTACCTAACCTGAAGCCAGAATTTCTTGGGATGGAGCCTGGGCATTTTGACTTTAGGCAGGGTCCTTAGCTGATCCCGTGGCAGCCAGCCTTCTGCATTTGGAAACACTAGTAGCTTAACCTATCTCTAACATAGCTTTCTTACCTGTGCATGAGGTTAATTATCATGCCTTCCTGTGTCTTTACTGTCTATGTGAACATCAGCCACTGTACTTTCTTGGACGTAATTTCATTGTATCCAGTGCAGGCAGATGCTAGGCTTTGAGCTGTATCAACTGAATGATTATAATGAAGATTCCTTTTTCCTGGAGAAAAATTCTAGGAGTTTTACTTTGTATCTTGTGAGTGAACTGCAGGATAGATTATCTTCTCTCCACCCCTTCAAACTTTGTCAAATTCTCTGAATCAAAAAGGGATTGCCTAAACCTTAAAAAGCAGATAAGCTATGGTCCAAGCTTGTATACAGGCTTATAAAAATTCACTTTCTTGCATAAAAAAGAAGTAGCTTGTTCATGGTTTCGTGTTTTCTGACTACTACTTTTTTAACTCTGTTCTAGTTTATCTGAATTGTGTTTTGGTTATTGTGCTAAGCTTTTTACTTCTATTACAAATTTTAATCCTCCTCATGATGCCAAGAGGCAAATGTATTAAACAATCTATAAATAAAGAAGGCAGAAGGCAATGGCACCCCACTCCAGTACTCTTGCCTAGAAAATCCCATGGACGGAGGAGCCTGGTAGGCTGCAGTCCATGGGGTCGCGAAGAGTTGGACACGGCTTCACTTTCACTTTCACTTTTCACTTTCATGCACTGGGGAAGGAAATGGCAACCCACTCCAGTGTTCTTGCCTGGAGAATCCAAGGGATGGGGGAGCCTGGTGGGCTGCCGTCTATGGGGTCACACAGAGTCAGACACAACTGAAGCAACTTAGCAGCAGCATGATGCCAAGAGGCAAATGTATTAAACAATCTATAAATAAAACCAAAGCTCAAAGAGATTGACTGACTTGACCATGGCCACAGGTTAGTAAAGGCCAGGACTGTATTCTGCATGAAGAATTGATGAGAGGTAAGGCAAGGGAAAGTTCATCAGTTCTTTGAGCCTAGAAGCTAAGTTGCAGCTTACAGCCAGATTCATGTCTTGGATGATTATGATATGGAGACCAAAGACTGATTCCTAAGGTCTGGTGAAGGGGTATTGTCATCACTGTGAAAGGTGAGGATTGGTCAGGCAAGTGTTGTTTGGATGGCGAGATACTGGATTTTATGAGATTTCTGATATATTTAAGTTGCTGATGAAGGCAGAGGAATTAACTCTTTGAATTTAGGAATATACCAGTGATTCACAGAGCACATGTCCAAATGTCTCTTTACCATTACAGAGAAGGGTCAGGCTTTGAAGGTTAAAAATGTAAATTTAGCCATCAAGTTAGGAACTCAGGTCACGTTTATGGCTACTTATCTAAGTGTCCATATTCTAGCTGGCGTGTTATCACTGTAACTTAGCTGGGATTCGCTCACTCAGTCATTGTTGTTCGTTTAGGAGATGGGTTTTGGAGAGGTTCAGAGAGGTTGAGTGGCTCGTTAAAGATCAGATTGCTCAGCAGCGACTGAACTAGAAGTTGTGTCCCATTGATGGCCATACTCCTGAGTCACCACTGAGCAATTCCCAGTTTTCAGGGAAGTTGCCTGGTCTTAGTGACGTGGGTAAGTGCCAATTAAGGCATCTGCCTCCCCTTCAGTTGGCTTTCAAAGGGTGACTTCTTGTGGTGAGATATATACCTTCCCACATGGAACTAGATAAGAGTCCACTAATCTAGATAACTGACTTAATTGTAAGGCATCTTAAAAAAAATTACACGACCCTACCTTTTAAACTCATTGAGATTAGAAACCAGGTATTCCCAGCACCTGGCACAGGGGAAACCCTCAATAGCCATTTGTTGAATAAATGACCTTTAAATAATCTGATTAAAAGGAATCAGACTGATGAAATTAGGATTACCTAATGCACATTGAGGTTCATGGGCCCTGGATGAGTTCGGTCAGCTATTAAAACTAAATACATTGAGACAACTCTTAGTAGTAGTAGTTGAAGCATCAGGTCCTCATTTTAAAAATAAGCTTTTGGCTACCTGTAATGTTCTCACATAAAACTCGACTTTGAGTTTAAAACTTGCTCATGTGACCTGCTAACATTTTGATGTGTAGGTATTTTTGTCGATAGGGTGATAATTGCAGATTCAATTATTTCTAAGAGGAAGTAAAGTTTAAAAGATCGAGGAAAGCTGACAATCTGAGAGTCATCTTTAACATGGAAATATCCAGTAGGGTACGTGTGCAGTGAAGTAACTATTTTTCCTTTCTTTTCTTTGAGAAGACTTATTCAAATGTCAATTAGCTGAACATTGCTAGATTTTTTTGTGTGTGGGGTTTTAATTTATTTATATGGGTCTACCATATAAATATGTAATTTTTTTCCTAATAGGATATTTCAGTAAATGTTTTAAATGATACTGTTGTTGACTTGAAAGTCTGCAGCCTTAGAGGTTGATGACTAGTAATTTTAACTTAAGATGTCTCAAGAATGCTTTACTGTTAATTGAAAGGATTTCCCCCCCCCCAGTATCACAGCCAATGGCTTGTCTTGAGCAGCTAATTAGTGCGATTTTTCCACAGCTGCATTTGCCAAGGCACAAAGGTTTGCTCCTGTTTTTATCAAAAGGATCAGTCTCTCTGGGAATGTTTTAACCTGACAGGCTTTGAATAGCAAGACCATCTATTTATTTATTTATTTTTAAATAGCCTTCTTTTCTGGGTTTAGGAAAGTACTTTGAGCTCTGAACACATACTCAAAAGTGGGAAAATGCATTTTCTTTTGGTGCTGTTTTAGCAGAACCTGAGCAGGTGAATGGAGTGTTTTTGAGAAATGATGGGGTATTTTTATGGTGTAGATGAATGCATGATATGAAAGTAATAAACTGGGTATTAGCATTGTTCAGTCTTTGTATATCTGTAGGAAACTATAAAGGAAAGAGGGTTTAAGTCTTCTGGGATGCTGAAGACTTCCAAGAGAACCAGTGGATACAAGTCAGCACTTCCCTATCCTGTTGTCAAAATGCTGTCTAGGATGGATCTAGTCTCTTCCAGCCAAACTGTGATTTGATCACTCAACTCACTTCTTCATGCTTATAAGTTAATTCTTATTCCTTCTGTTTTTAAATTAGTGGCATATATCCTGCCACTGAAAAAAATATGGTGACATTATGGTTTATAGTGGGAAAAGTTAAAAGTAAGAAATTTACCTATAATCTCACTCCCACTTTGGCAGCTCTCATCCTTTTGCTGGTCATGTGTGTATTTGTGTACATACATACACTCTACTTATTCTAGATTAGAATGGACATCCATTTTTGATTCTACTTTTTAATTTGTCTTAGGACATGGATTTTGCACTTTGCTATGTGCTGAGCAATTTTTTTAAAAAAGGTATATTATCAAATCTATATGTATCATAATTTACTTTTTTTGTTGTTTGGCTACGCTATGTGGCATTGGAGATCTTAGTTCTCCAACCAGGGATCAAACTCGTGTACCCTGCATTGGGAGTGCAGAATCTTAACCACCGGACCACCAGGGAAGTCCCTAACTTATTTTTTTTTAACCTGTTTTATGCTTAAATCTTTTGAATGGTTTTATTTATTTCCTCAAATTTATTGAGGTATACTTAACAAAATTATTTAAGGTGTACAATGTGATGATTTTTTTACATGTATACATTGTGAAACGCATTAATCACCTCACATGGTTACTTACATATTTTTGTGTGTGATGAGAACACTTCAGATCTGCTCTCTCAGAAATTTCAAGTGTATGATGCAGTATTGTTAATTATAGTTACCATGCTGTGCTTTACATCCTCAGAACTTACTCATCTTGTAACTAAAAGTTTGTATTATTTAACCTACATCTCCCCTCATAATTTACATAATCATGCCTATGTTAGGGGACAGAATACTGTGCAATTTGTCAACAGCTTTGTAATGTCAGGTTTTCCACATTTTGAATTATTTTCCTAAGAAAGTTATCCATCAGTGAAATTTCTGAATCAGTTGATAATATTGTCAACTTGATAACCGATACTATTAGATAATATTGATATTGATAATATTAGAGGATTGTAGTATTATATTCCAGCAATATCTCAGGGTTGCATTATCTTTGTACTTTTTCTTGTAGTAAACATTTTTTTAAGTTTAATCATACCTTTCTAATAGCAGGATTTCCTAAGTTTAATATATTGTATAGTTTTAATTCACAACCATAAGTATATCTCTATACCATTTTTATGGCTCTATATTAACAGCATTATTTTATATGAACTTATCAGTCTATTGAACCAGGTTTCTGTGCTGGGTAATGAGTTAAATGCTAGTATAATTTTTTATTATATAGTTTTCTGGAACTCTGTGAAGGTGAAATGCAAACATTTCTTTATTCTTTAGTACTTTTTTTTTTTTAACCTGAAGAATTTGAAGATTTTTATCTTTAAGGGGTTTATAAGGCTGGTCAATAATTTAAAGGCTTTATTTTGCCTTTGTTAGAAGATAAGGATGATATTGGGATTTATATTCAAGGAAAGAAGCTCAAAGGTATAGATACTTCTCTGGAAGAATAACTTTGACATGAATATAAATACTTCCTAAATATTACTCTTTTTTCTGTTTCCAGGTGCTAATTAAGGTTTTATGTTCTTTGCCCTAAACTGTTGTTTTTTTTTTTTTTTTTAAGAAAATGATATTACCAGAAACAAAATTTCTGGATAATAGTAATTGCGACAACAAACATTTATTGAGGCAGTACTGCATAGCACTCATTGTATTAAGGGATTTCTGTGCATTATTTCATTCATTATTTTGTTTAATCCTCACAAAATTCCTAAGAGGTAGGGGTTTCGAGTATAAATGATGCAAAAGACATTTAAAAAGCATCTCCCATTTTGATAAGTGGGTAAGTAAGTTAAAATATTGTTATTCCTCTTTTTCAGACATGGTAACTAAGGCAGAGAGAGGTTTATTTACTTGTTGATGTCGTAGAGCTAGCAAGATAAACAATAGAAATCTATATTTAGGAAAATCAAAAAGTCCTTTCTTCTTGACTTGTGACAAGTATTTAAGCTTTTTAAAATGATTTTGGGTAGAGTAAGCACCAGCACCATTAGAGGCAGGCCTCATAGGGAACTCATAGAATGCGTGTTGGATAGGACTTGCCAAGAAGAATCAGAAGAGAAGACTGCACAAAGAAACCCAGGCGAAGAAGAATGGAGTTGCCAAACTAACTTGTCTTCTGCCCTCTTTCTCGAAGACTGAGGTTGAGTTCAGTGTTAAGATTCTGGTCCAAAGGCTTCTTTAATGACTTTCACTTCTTGTATCGTAGAAAAATTTCCCCATGACAGAGTTCACCTTTTCTTTGAACTATTGTGTGTTAGTAAACAGTTTAGATATCTTCAAGGAATTTAGATAGTGTACAGGAGTAGTTATTTGGCTAGATTCGACTATAAAAGGAAATCAAGCAAATTATTTTTAAGTGTGAAACTCTGGGTACCATTAAGATCCCTTGCTTCTTGGCACTTCATATGGCAGCACTATATTTGGTGGTGATGAGTAGTAGGCGATATAAAATGTCAAAAAAAATAAGCTGTATGATAAAAATGCCTAGATGCAATCAAGCCGACTTATTTTAATTCAACTACTGATGACTTAAATCCTGTCAGCTCTTGATTTTCAATTAGGTGGAATACCACTCTGCGATCTGATTATATTTTGCACGGGCTCATTTCATAGTTTGGTGCAATTTAGGATACCCCAAAATGCAAATGAAAGGTCTCATTAGGAACTCAATGTGTGTTTTTCTGTTTCCCCACAGCAGTTCCGAGGAGCATCCTGGGGCCTCCAAGCCTCCGATAAGCTCCTCCAGTATGACATCACGCATCTTGCTACGCCAGCAACTCATGCGTGAGCAGATGCAGGAGCAGGAACGCAGGGAGCAGCAGCAGAAGCTGCAGGCGGCCCAGTTCATGCAACAGAGAGTGCCTGTGAGTCAGACTCCAGCCATAAACGTCAGCGTGCCCACCACCCTCCCCTCTGCCACCCAGGTGCCGATGGAAGTCCTTAAGGTATGTGAGTGTCACTCTTGTTGGTTGGGCCAAGCCTTCTTCTTCTTCAACATTTTCCATTTTCCAGGTGTTTTATTTGTCTCATCATGTTTATTTGGTTATATTGACCTATCTGAAACATATTTGTAAATGTCAGCTCCATTGATTCCTACATGGCTTTGTATTTCCAAAGAAAGATTCCAACTAACTGTAAATTTAATAGTAACCCTCACTAAATGGGGGAAGAGTTGTTGATGTCCTGTGAGAAATTACCAGGAGGTTATAGATGGTTTTTATAATGATATCTTCCCATCTTTCTTTGGGAAAGTTTAAAAATGTACAAGTTATCTGAAATGAACCTCTTCTAATAACTTGTGTGTGTGTATATATATATATATTCCCCCCCCCCCCCTCCTAAATACATTCCATGGCCATTCTTGAGTTTTCTTTTTTCTTGAGTAAGTCATCTTGGCTGTAGAATCTGACTCTTTTAGAAAGTCTCTTCAGATAGAAAATGGTAGAAGAGCTTAGCTTTAATAACCAGACTGCATAATCTTTTTACTGAAGTGAGTTGTCTGTTTTGGGTCCCTTTGATTTCTTGCTAGAGTAGAAACTGCAGGAGCTTGTTAGCATCATTCTATCCCGGACATATAGCTTCCTAATTACTAGGGAAAATTGTAACAAGTCTAAGAATAGAATTCCATCTCACACATGGGTCCTGCAATCACATTGGGAGGTACTCCTTCTTTAAACATTCCAACTCTTAAATGTGACTGATGCAAGTGATGTTAAAAGAAAAGAAAGAGGACTTCCTTACTTCTTAATTTTTAAAATCCCATTACCTAATTGATCCATCCTGAAGAGTCCCGAGTGTTACTGTTCATTAAACAAAGTGAACTTTACCCGCCGATGATTCATTGTTGGTCTTTGCAATCATTCCTATGCTCAGAAGGGACATCTTTCACTATTTAAAGTTTACTATGAAGGCAAATGGGATGCTGTGTGATAATTGGGAAGCAATCTATGATCTCTACCAGGAAGAAGGAAAGAGATTCTTTAAAAACAAAATTTAAGCCAGTTGTTTTCTTATCTGTAAGACTCTTGAAATTTAATGATGGAGTACTGAAACTGTGTCATAGAGAAACTAATATTAAAATTCTGTTAGGATGAAAAAGATTGAAATGCTTTAGCAGAAAGTTTTACTCTAATATGACTGAAGTTCTGAATATTGCCACACCTAATGTATATCTTATGTACCCCACCTTCCAAATAAAGGCAAGTTTTTCTCTTGGAAGTAGGTTGTACATTAAACTTTCTGTTCTGCTTGGGTGAAAATTGGCAACCAGTGGGTTTTTACAGACCTAAGGTTTATTTAAGATTTAAGTTGTCTGCTGTTCACAAGAATCATAATTTTTTTTAGCTATATTTCAGATTATTTAAAGTTATATAAATTAAGTAATAATAAATTATAGAGAAATGTCTGTTTTATTTACTTTAGTAGTCTATTTTTTTAATCTGAAGAACAGATTTTAGAAGAGATGATACAGATTTGTGTTAGTAGTGGTTTATGTCTAAATCAAAGGTAATGTTATTATATTAGAGTATATTAGTTGAAATCTATATTCCTATTAAGGCAATTATATCTGATGAAAGAAAAATTACCCGAGTATGCTGAAAGATTATTTCCATTTCATTTTAAAAATGGACATCATTTTTAAAAGTTTTTATTACTTAAAAAAAGTAATTGTGATATGATTAAAATTAAAATCTATACTAATTGGTTTTAATACTATAACCATTTTTCCTTAAATGTTACTGTGTCCTGGTAACACTAGCCCTAACTCTATTGCTCAATTTAGTTATACTAGAAATATGTCCAAAGTTAAAACACAAATATATTGTTAGAACCCGGAGACTTAATCTAAACAAAAATGAACAAATGGTTAATGTATATTTCATACGGAATTAGTTTATCTCTAACTGGTGCATTTTTATACTTCAGTTATATAAAGTAGCAAAGTATGTTAAGAGGTGTAGGGCATAGCAATGTGGGTAGGTTTGGTAGCTGTTTAGACAGATTTTGTATATACTGTCCTTATGTGGAGGACCAAGCAGAAACATGATTCCATATAAGGTGGCATTCTAAGAGATTCAAATTACATTTAAAGGAGAGTGTCATACACATGATTACTTCAAATACTTAAATACTTAGTACTTTATAAAAATAATTTGCATATTTTTGAAAGTTTTGTGGATGGAAATATTATGAATCATTTATTACAGAAAGGTAAGTGAGAGAAAGATGGTCATTTTTTTCTTTTCTCTTTTATAGTTTTTAAATCATAAGCATATATTATGAAGTAAATGGTTAATAGAAAAGCAGTTAATTTGCTTAATCTTGACCCACATTTCTATGAATATACATTTTCAAGCAGTAACACCGAGTATACTAATTTATGCATAATGATACAGATGATGTTGAATAGATATTTTTTCTAATAGTATAGTCTCAGTAAATTCATCATTTAATTTTTAAAGATTTAAGTTGCTAGAACAGAACATACCTGCTTTTCAGTGGAGGTAGATGTGGGCAGTCAGACGTCTAGCGTGTGCCAGAGAATCCTGGGTAAATCTCTCCCGTCTCTCAGTGGTTTACAAGAACTTGATAGAAAAATCACACACACAAACCCATGTTACGAACATTTTTGCTCTTGGTGCGTTGAATGATTTTGAAAAGCTCAATTAGTATTTTCTGGTTAATCCCCTTTCTTTTGCAGAATTATGCTTAAAATATGAACGTTTATAAAGCATGTTTTAAATTGTCGACCGCTTCTAGTAAATTTAGGACTAGTGTTTGGAAGTCATAGGGATTGGAAATTTGCATTACTTATTTCTCAGATGGTTGTCATTCAGTCCGTAAATTCATGAAACTTTGAAGGATTAGCCTCTGGTTTCTACATTGATTTACTTAATTTATGATTTTTATTCCTATTCTTGGTTTTTATTTTAGGTGACATGGAGTGGTTAATTTTATTGTTGTATGTATTTACATAGTGGATATATCCTCTAGGTTTCTTAAGAACAGCCCTATTCAATTGGGTATTGTAATTTAAGGATGCTTCTTTGTCATAAATTAACCAGTATCTGGAGTGCATAATATATATTTCGCAATAGTGAAAATACGCACTCTGTATTTCTCACTGTGAATTAACAAAGTATATCATTAAGAACCATTAATGGAAGTAGTTTCTGCCACAGGTAGTTTTATTGACAAGCAAACCAGAGATCTGAAATCTGACCTGGCTCCTTTTAGACACAAACAGAGG
This sequence comes from Bubalus kerabau, assembly GCF_029407905.1. Classification (NCBI taxonomy): domain Eukaryota; kingdom Metazoa; phylum Chordata; class Mammalia; order Artiodactyla; family Bovidae; genus Bubalus; species Bubalus kerabau. The sequence goes on along the minus strand of NC_073643.1, from coordinate 33,385,578 downwards.
AACCGGAGATAGGCCTTGTGGACACAGTCTCATGGCTGAAGAAGCATCACATATCAACCATCCTCATCCGCACATCCATCAAGCATGCATTTTCCCTGTCTCATCTCTCTAACTCTGACTGATTATGAAAGTACCTGATTGCTCTGATCTTGAACTGGCAGGTTCATCAGAATTGCTCCCCCTGCATGGACTCTGACAGTGTATAGTTGAAAACAAGTTTATAGTTTGAAAACATATATCTATTTAGAAATGTATAGGGAATTTTCAAGGATTTCCCTCTCTGCCTCCCTTCCTTTTTTTTTTTTTTTTTTTCTCCTTGGACTTAAAAAAATTTAAAGCCAAGGTATTCTCTTGGGAATAAATTGTATATTGAATCTTTCTGTTCTCCTTAGGAGAGAGATTATATGAATTTGAAGGAAAAAAATAGATATTTTTGGTAACTTTAGGATATCCTCTTTTAAATAATTTCAAGAAATTTATTTTTAGATTTTTTTCTTTTTTTCCAAATCATCTCAGATAACCCAAGGAATTAGATTACTGCAGAATGAGAAGTGATGCTTGCTGTTCATCAGGTATTAAAACACATTTTTGCCAGGGCCCTCTATCTTGTGAACTGAATTCACATTGGTATTTTTTTGGTGGTTGACTTAGGTATGGCATCTCATTTAAATAGTGATTCTAGCAACCCAGGATGGATGGGTGTTCTGCTTTCTTGTCACCCTGTCTGACAACCTATATTCCATGAAATTTCACTAATGGAGGAAAGGGTGACTGACTGAATTGCTGGCCTTTCTCTGTAATTTATGAAATCTACCTGATGTTGAATTGTCAAGGTATGGCTTATTCTTTAGGTATAATACAGAAACTTGAAGAAGGTGTGTGGAGTTATGAGTGAGTTGGGAGGTTATATTAGAAGAAGGAACGGCTCCCAGGCCCCATTATGCATTTGATTTTCTTCCGGATTTATTTAGGCAGGAACATAGAACCTCATTAGCATCATATTGGCCAAAAGAAGTGGGAAGAGATGCAGTGTGTCTCAGTTTGGCTTGCCTTTATCGCCTTAGTTAGGGAATCTTACTAGAGGTGCTGACCACATAAGAAAGGAAACCTGAGAATTCTTCTAATCCCATAGTCCATGGGCCAGCATATATTTTTGTTACCAGTCAGTGTGAGTTACATGAACATTCTGTGAGCATCAGTTTCAGGACTGTTTATGAACTTTGGTGTCCTTTTGTTTTTGGATCAAACACCGTGTCTACAAGGCCACATCTTCTCTCAGGGACAAAGGGATTCAATTTCCAGGTTCCACAAACATCTTTTCGTCCTCCTACAGACCTCCTTTCCCTACAGAGCCTTTGAATCTCTGGATCGTTATCACTTTGTATTCAGTGTCACACATAAGGTAATTTTCTTTCCCTTTAAAACTCATTTTTGTTGGAACTCTACTCAGTATTCTGTAATGACCTATATGGAAAAAGAATCTAAAAAAGAGTGGATATATGTATGTGTGTGTGTGCTCAGTTATGTCCGACTCTTTGCAACTCTGTGGACTGTAGCCCACCAAGCTGCTTCGTCCATGGCATTTTCCAGGCAAGAACACTGGAGTGGGATATATGTATACATATAACTGATTCACTTTGCTGTACACCGGAGACTAATACAACATTGTAAATCATCTATACTCCAATAAAATAAGACAAAAATTATAGACAGTACTTGTTAACTGAGAACTGATCTAAACAGTGTAGAGGGAGATCCAGGACACCAGCTATTACAGTCCAGGGCGCAGCTTTCCTGACTTCTGCTGCTTTCCAACCTACAGATCCCTTTTGTGGGAGCGAGGTCTGAAGAAAGGTATTAGGCAGTTTTGATCAGGTAGATGTAAATCCTATCTTTATTTGTTCACCTTTTCAGGTGAAATGAGACAAATAGTTTCTTTTCTTTCTGAGAGAGAAATACCTTGTCTGTGCTTTTGAGAATATTGCTTTAAGCTTCCTGTTCCTTAGGCAGAATAGGGACTTCTTACCCTGTGTACTGGAAACACTTAGATCATTCTGGTGATACGTGTGCTCCAGTTTGCCTTGGCAGTGACTGGCGACCCATTTGCTTCCCATGCAAATGCGATGCATACCATATCACCGTAGGTAAGGAGTTAGTAATCTAAGGGCTGGCACAGGAAAGTTCTCCATAAAGTTGCCTTACATCGGGGAAATCTAAATCTAACTTAACCCAGGCTAAGTAGGGCACCCATCTCAGTAAATGTGCACTGATTAACCTCAGACATCTTTTCTGCCTCCGCTGCTTTTAGTAACTAGGAATGAGCGGTGAATCCTGGCTGAAAGAAAGTCGTCTTTGCTTAGATTTTTAGGCCTGGCCCACTTGAAAGAGCAGCCCTGTGGGGAGCAACTATGTAAAACAAAACAGTCAGCCTTGATATAGCTAAGCCTACGAATTAATTCCACTTTTCTGGAAACACTGAAATATCAGCTGTAATTCCATATTCATTTGGTAATGTGCATGCATGTGTACATGCTAAGTTGCTTTGGTCATGTCCAATTCTTTGTGACCCTATGGACTGTAGCCCACCAAGCTGCTCTGTCAGAGGGATTCTCCAAGGAAGGATACTGGAGTGGGTTGCCACGCCCTCCTCCAGGGATTCTTCCCAACCTAGGGATTGAACCCGTGTCTCTTATGTCTTCTGCATTGGCAGGTAGATTCCTCACCACCAGTACCACCTGAAAAGCCCCTCATTTGGTAATATTGGCACACAAGATGGAAGTGATTTCTTCCACTATGAGCACACAGCCATTTTTATGTGGCTGAGGGGTATCATAGAATCGGGTGGTGTGATCTCCTCAGGGTGTGGGTCAGGTCAGCCGTGTTCAGTGGACATCTGAGCCATGCAGGTTTGGGAGGAGGGTCACCTTCTTTCTAGGGTCAGGGATTTTTCTTCTCAGTGGGCTACTTTGCCATCACTGAAGTCACCTTGTGGGTTTACATGAAGGGCAGCTGCTCAGCCCCTTTTTCTCCTGGTAAAAAAAGCCATAATGATAGGTGCAGTCTCTTCTAATTTACACAGTTCTCATAATCCTAAAACTGGAGGTCCAGGTAGCACTTAAGGACAGTGCTAAGGTCTAGGGCGTTGGAGTGAGAACTGAAAATTGGAGTGGGACTTTTTTTTTTAAATCTACCTTTGAATGGAAATTTCTTTTCAATATGATATGACATGTAGCACATTCATTCTTAACTGGGCTGATATTGTCTCCCAGGGGAGCAAAAATTGGCTCTTGGAAGGCAAAAAATATAAGATGTTATAATGGTTTGTGATCTCTAAAGCAGGAGTCCCCAGCTTCTGGGATCTAATGACTGATGGTGTGAGGTGGAGTTGGCATAATAATAATGGAGATGAAGTGCATAATAAATGTGATGTGCACGAATCATCCTGAAACCTTCCCCTTCACCTTCCCACTCATGGAAAAATTATCTTTCACAAAACTGGTCCCTGGTACCAAAAAGGTTGGGGACTGCTGCTCTAAAAGGGCATAGTACATAAGCAGATATGCAGTATATGTACCTGTTACAATTTTCTTGGTTGGGGATTAGGGGAGAGGTAATTAGGGGGAACAAGAAGGTCTAAAACGGCTGCCTAAGGGGGTGGTGATGAAAAAACAAAAAGGATTTGAGAAACATTCCTGTTTCTGTGCTGAATTCCTGTTTGGCATCTTTCTTAACTCCCCTCTTTGTGTTCTGTTTAGAAAACGCTTAGGCTCTTATGGATATACCGCCTGCCTTGCAGCTAGTATGTGTCTCCCAGAGAACTGTTAGACTCACAGTCATGGGTGGCACGTCCAGATCAGGCGGTCGTTATTAGTGTCCCCATTTCACAGACGTGGAAACTGAGGTGAAGGGGTCAAATAGCTCGTCGGAATTGTGTGAAACAAGTGGTGCAGTCAGGATTTGAACTCAGTTGGATTTCATGGCACTAATTGCTTAATCATTGGTGGTGGTTCCTCTCCGAGAGTGAATGACCTGAAAGAGTTTAGAAGGCAGAAGTAGCAATGTTTCATTTCTCAAGTGACATGGTAACCTGGTACCTGCAGCAGATACAGTAATTACTGGTGTAACTGTGGTACTAGCTAAAGCAACTTCGAGGAGGACAAGCAGTGACTGCACAGACATTAATTATTGGCTGTATTGGATGGTAAGCTGAATCCTTTATGTCCATTATATTACATATCTCTCTAGCAGCCCTGTGGGACAAGTAGGATAAGCCCAATCTTCCCCGTGGGGAAACTGATGCAAAAAGAGATTGTCACTGAAGTCACACAGTTAGACTCCTCAGCCTACGTTGCATGCGTGCATGCTCAGTCGTGCCTGACTCTTAGTGACCCCATGAACTGTAGCCCACCAGGCTCCTCTGTTCATGGAATTCTCCAGGCAAGAATACTGGAGTGGGTTGCCATTCCCTCTTCCAGGGGATCTTCCTGACCCGGGGGTCAAACCTGTGTCTCTTGCGTCTCCTGCATTGGCAGGCATATTCTTTATCACTGTGCCACCAGGGAAGCCCACCTTATCTACTTATCAGCCTACCTTATCTACTTATAACCACATACCTTGCTTCCTCTCTGTTTCCTACAGAGTTCAAGAACAGCCTCTAAACATTTCAAAAAATCACCAGTAACAGACTATGTTAGAGCCAAGTGGGAGGTCGAAGAGAAACTACAGAGGAGTCTCACAGGCTTAATGGAAGGACACATGATCTTAAGCATTTGAAATTAGTAAGGGGACATCCATATGGAATAATTAAAGTGTATCCCTGAATTGCCACTATATGCCAGATGGAAGACCTGGACTGTAGAAAAATACTGCCTCGCCACGTTGACCACTGTGGTGATTTATGGTTTCATTGTAGTCATCATTATTGGTCAGAATATTGAGATGTTTTATAACAGCATCCAGAAATCATAACTCAAGATGATTTGCATTCTAAAACATCCTGTCTGCCAGGCTAATCTTATTGGCCTAATTCATATCTTTCATAGTTCTGTGTGTATCAGTAATACATTTATATTTTTGTAAAGGATTTTTGAAATACTCAATTTGGTAGAGTCAATACATGTGTTTTAATATTAATTTTCTCCTGGGATTATGGTTGCATTTAGAATTTTTCTTCCACTACCTCACTGCAGTATTGTTACTTCTGTTGTATTTCAGCACTTAAAACTGGAACTTCAGTTCTGGTTGTTTTTCTCTTAGCTTTTAAGTGAATAATGTTAGCTGTCATAAAGTTTATATTACTGTACGTTAAGGTCATGAATCTTCTTTACAAATGTTACCTACGTAATCCCAACAATTAAAAAGGGTGCTTATATTTAAAAGACCATCTTCTATAGGTAAGCTCTTGAATAACAGAGATTGTGGACATGTGTAAGCAAAATCTAATTTTAACATTGCCCTACTAAAATAAGGGGGTGGGATCTGTGTTTAAAAATATGTAAATTAGTAAGTGGTTTTGCACAACGTTAGGGCTGCAATCAGTACTAGTATCTTGGCTCTTGCCCTGAATATGTCTCTTGTTATTGGCTTCTTTGAGCATCAGCCTAAACTTTAAGGAAAATTTAACTCCCAACAACACACTAGTCTTTCAGACCTTGTTTATAAAGTTAGATGTTTTTTCCTATTAATTTATAGTTTTGCAAAAATGAGATGAATTAAAATTGGAGCATATGAAGCAGATAAAATAGGAAGTTATTAAAGTAGAGAATGGTCCTAGAGAAAGAGTTGTAATCACTGTTTTAAAAACTAGAGAATATTCTAGAAAAGGACCTAGATTGTTTTATACCAAATTGTTCTTACTTGTTACATCTGGAATGAGTTTTTGGATTGGAGATATTGGTGGTCAAAGGCTTTATTAATTTTTTAACCAAGAGGGTATATGCATATGTTCTCAATATAATTAAGTGGGCTTCTCTTGATGCATTTTATTAGGAGTCTTAGGGAAGTTTCTTTTGCCTATAAGTCTTTTGAGCAGCCCAGTTAGGTGAGTTTACTAGACATGTGCACATTGCATAACTCCCTGTTACGTGGTGTTCCCTAAAGGAAAAATAGCAAGGTGTGAGGATCCCGAAAATTGAAAGTTAGTAAAAAGATTTGAATCACCAGTTTGTGAATAATTTTAAAAAGTTAAAAGGACCAACATGAAAAGCAAACTTCAGATTTCTACTACCTTACCATCAGGCGTAACTTTGTCATAATCTCCCCTGTTGGCCCGGAGTTTTGTATAATTAAAATTTAGGAGCTAAAAATTTTGTTGAGACTTAATTAGAAGCGACAAACCAGAGACATTCCTGCTGGTTAGGAAAGGCTTAAGAAATTCTTATTGGCTAAATTACAAATATGTAACATTTTTTTTCAGAACACTGCATGGTAGTTCAGACTGCCTAAAGGTGACAAGATTAGGTCTGTTTTTCTAGTGAAGTAGTAAAAATTAGATTAATAAGTACCAGGCAAAGAACCTTTTCTTTTTTTTTTTTTCCGAAAGGAATCCTACCTTGAGTACTTCTGGCTGTGGAGATCGGTGCTTTAATTAGCCACATGTTCTTTTTACCTCCTGGGAAATAAGTATGGGATAAAGTTGGGGATCAAGACATAGACGCACATTGACTTAGCACACGCCGCTAAGTAATTCATCAAGGAATGTTGGTAATTAGTCCTGCCTCTTTCAACTCTTGGCTTATTTCATAAAACCAGTTGATTTAAAATAATGCCTGCTGATTTATTACCAACACGTTTCAAGACTGAGACTTGGCTCTTAACAAAAGCAATATTGTGCAGTGATGGAAACGCGCCCTCTTGTTTTTGAGTTTTTACAATTTCTGAAGTCCCCTATTAACTTTGTTGCATTTTCTTTTACCCCATTCAGCATTTTCTTGGGCTTTCTTTTGTCTCTTGGTGAAGAAAAGAGGGGAGCAAATTAGGAAAAACAATTCCAGGCTCTTAGAGGTTTTGGATGTGAGGTGCTTGTCAGAGCATATTGACTCAGTGTGATTTGATGGAATTTAATTTGAATCCTTCGTCTGGTAAGACAGGCTGTCGTGATGGCCTTCGGTCCTCCTGCATTGTTAAGTGTTTGGTGATATTTATGACAGCCAGGTTAATCTTAAAAGATTGAATTTATGAGAAGTACAGAACCTTATGACTTCAGCCTTGTAACCTTGGTATCCAAACACTGCACTAAATTATTCTCTGGATGCCAGATTCCCCTTAATGCCAGCTGATGTACTTCATTATGCTTTGAGATGTGACTATAATCAGCATCCTTGTTGAAAAGTCTGGGATTAGATTAAATGACTCAAAAATGGAGCATATGAAGCAGATAAAATAGTCTCCAATACTTAACTGGGTGACCTTAGACACATTTCCTGTTTATTCTGGGTCTCAGTGTCCTTATCTGTGAAATAGAAGTAATAGTGTCTGACCTGGAGAATTTTTGTGAGGGTTAAATGAGATAATTCACCTTACGCAGCACTATCCCACAGAATGTGAGCTGCATGTATAAATTTAAATTTTCTCGTTGTTGTTGTTTAGTCACTAAGTCGTGTCTGACTCTTTGCGATCAGGTGAGCTGTAGCCCACAGTAAAAAGAAAGTGATGACACCAGTTTTAATCCTGTGTATTATTTAATTCAGTATATCCAAAATGTTATCATTTCAACATACAATCAATATAAGAATTACCAAGATTTTTGCATTCACACTTTTTTTTTTCTATATTAAGTCTTCATACTAAGTCTTCAAAATCAAGTGTGTGTTTTACACCTATAGAAACATTGCCATTCAGATGCTAATTTTTCATTGAATTACTCCATCTGTTTTGATTTTATGAGATTTACAGTTGAAATGCTAGATTCCTATCCTCTCACTGACTTCCAATTACTAAGTTGAATATAAATCTTTAAATTAAAATGAAATTCTTGAAGAATTTAAAAAATTTTGAAGTTCTTTAACTTTTAAAGAATTTTTAAAATCCTCGTCACACTGGCCACATTTCCAGTGCTCAGTAGCCCATGTGGCTGTGGCCTTTGTGTTAGTACAGATTTAAAGCATTTAGTGCCATGCTAGGTAGATGGAAAATGCTCAGTCAAGGATTCTGCTGTGTCGTATAATAATGAATAATATTGATATAGTAATTATTACTGCTGACTCCAAGTTGCCATCTTTATTTGCTGCCATTATACCTATGCAACACGATTGCTTTCCCACTGCCTTCCTCCCCACCAAGGAAGCTCAAACCATTTTTAGTCATTATTTTCATTCTCACAACCCTTTGGAGCCCAGGTTAGCTGATGTATCTCAGATGTGGTTGATATTTCCTGTCAAAACACCCTTTCCCAGGAGGGCACAGCAGAGTCACCCTTGGAAATATTGCATTGGGATCCATCTCTGCCAACCACCTTTCATTCAGGCCTGAGCCGTGACAGCTTTTAACTTGTTAGTCACACATCTTACTCAGACTCTTAATCCAGTTTCTTCTTAAACCTACACACATCACACTTAAATAGCACCTGTGTGGTGTGTTAAAGCTGACTAAAGCCTCAGGAACGTATAAGCATCTCATCAATGTTCGTGGTACAAAAAGAGACATTGAAGGAAAAGGATATCAATTAATCCTGCTTCTTCTTTAAATATATATTGCATAGTAGCTGAATGAACAAGTAAGATATTGAAACCGACTTTTTTTTAAAGGAGTTTTATACATGATTTTTACTTTTGTTAATGTTGCTAAGGATGTTTCTTTTCTCGGTTAACTTGCAGTATATTTTTAGGAATTTTCTGCATAGCTGATAATTCCATGAAACAGTTTTTTCTCCTTATCTACCGGGCACCCAGGATTTCTGTTTTGATACTAGTTTCTGACCATTTATTAAACCAGAAAAAACACACATTTGAAATGATAATTTATATATTTTTAGATACTTTGTTATTCTTAATGCAAATAATGAGTTGATTATACTGGAATTAGTAAACTCTGTTGGAAAGATTTAATGTGTTCTTCATATAAAAACTAAGAGCCTGTAAAGTTGCATTTTTGTTCAGTTGCATAAGTGAGAAAAATCAAAGGAGTAAAAATGTTAACCATGCAATGAGTTTCAGAAAGAAAGATCTTTCTGTTGTCAAAAGTTATGATTTCCTGAGTTTGGAGTTACATATTTTCTCAATGTTTATTATTTATTTATTACTTATTATTATTATCTTAATTTTAAAATAGTATACGTTAACAAACATGCATGCCACTGTAATGTTGATTTCAATTTTCTCAGTAGCTTTCCAAATTTATATTAATATCATATACCCAAAGAATTTTTCCAGCTCATTAATTACAAAACACTGATGGAATTCATAATACAATGGTAAGAGTATGGGATGTCGTGCTGATTTTTACTGACAGTTAGGAGCCCTAATGTCTCATAGACAGGGGAGTTAGGACATTTTGGGAGGAGATTTCATTTTGATGTAAAATTTTCATTCAGCTTGACCTGAAGCTAAGGTGTATAGAACTTAACTCTAAAAGGTGTTTTTGGGAAAGTTTTTTATAGCTCAGTGGGTCTCAAAATGTAGTCTGGGGTCTGGATCCCCTGCATTATGTGGGAACTCTTTAGAAACACAGATTCCCTGAGTTCACTCCAAACCCGTTGAGCCAGAAACCCTGAGGATAGAGCCCATTAACTTGTCGTAGCCAGCCCTCTGGAAAATTCTAATGCAGACTCATGTTTGAGAATCACTGCTATAGAAACCTGGAAGTTAATATGTAAGAAACATAAGAAAAATTGAGAAATGCTAATGCAAATAAAGTCAGCCTCTTAGACCTCAAGTAAACATATAAAGAGTTATGGAAAATCTCCAGCAGTGGTAAAATTGGTAGGCACTTTATTTGAGGAGAGAGGGGAAGAGGAAGACAAGCAAAGGAAATGTTTCTCTCTGGTGAAGTTGATCAGCGGAAGTTGCAAAACATCCAGTAGCTCTCTGTAGAGTCTTTTGTACATGGGGTGCATCCCATTATTTGCAGATATTTTCACAAAGTTGATAAAACTAGATTAATCATGCAAAATCTTAGGGAGATGAGTTGGGGATAAAATAATGAGAAGAAACTGAAATTATACAATGGTTCCCATTTTAAGCTATAGAAGCCATTGTGACTTTGTAGGAACTCTGAGGCATGAATGAATCCATTTGTCCATCAACATTTATAAATAAAGTATCCACCTTACTTACCTAGACATCTCTTTTGCAAATAAACATTGATGCCACTGCAATGAACAAAGTACAAATTGATACCAAGGCTATATATTTCTTTTTATTCTTTATTTTTAACACATTTTCTTGATCAGCAAAAACTGAAAGGACAACTCTAATCAAACAGGGCCTGGAAATATTTGACTTAAAAAAAAATGTTAAGAGCTACTTCTTTTTAGGAAACTTTCTTAAACTATCAAGTGTCACTTCAGCTCTACTTTGGAATCTACTTTCCTCTTTTTCAAATTGAATGTAGTTAATGGTAACACAGACTGCCCTTTTCAGAGTCCCAGGGACCCTAACATCTATCATTTCACAAGCAGCAGGCCCTTGATGGTCAGTCTCTGACATCAAAGGTCTTTACTGACGTGGCCATAGTCTTCACTTGGCCTTTTACACTGGACCATTGACATCAACAGAAAGTGTTTTCTCTTCTTTTTCTTTTTTCAGTATTAGTTTTCCGCTGGAAGGCAGTATATCCAGTACATGAAGCCAGCTTGCCCCCTGGGTTTGAATAAAACAAACCTTCATTTTTGGAAGCTCCACAGGAAAGACCAACTCTTTCTAATACCGGAGTCCTTAATTTGCGCACCCAGCACATGGACCGAAGTCCAGCCATAGAAGAAGCATGGTTCACATAAAAGCCATGCAGTGCCCTTTTCTTCCACCAAAAGACATGGATTATCTTCTTACCTCCCTTCTCTTAAGAGGAGGAAATCAGAAATAACCTAAAGATACCTCTTGCAAACTTCTGCACTGATCACTAACCTTCTTTCCCACACCTACTTTACTTTTTTGTTAGGGTTTCCATTTTTCAGTTAAAATTCATTCAAAGAACTCTTGCCTCAAGGTGTTGTTTGTATGCCACACCTCTGGCTGCTGTGTACATGTTTAAAGGCTTCAGCCCTGGAGTGAGATGGGCAGCTCCCAAATCCTTTCTGGACCACAGTGGAAAAGGATAATAAAAGTCCCTACCTCATAGGGTTACTGTGAGAAGTAAGTGACATGATGCTTGCAAAGCACTTAGCACTGCGTCTAGCACAGTTCTTATTAATTTTGATCACTGCCATCAGCATTTCCACCGCAGTCACACACTAAGTCCCTGGTAATTGAACCACCAATGGGTTCTTGAGAAATGCTCAAAACTTGAATGTTTTAGCAAAAAATGAGGGAAATTGATCTGGTATTTATTTCTCTAGGCGTAAATGGGGTATATAAAGTCGGGGTATATAAAGTTTCTTTTGACCAATGATTATTAACTCAATAACATTTTAGCAGCAAGGAATTTTTGTTCTTAAAAATCACCTGATTATGCAGGTTCCCTTAACAGTGATTTTTTTTTTTAAGGAAGGCAGTGTGATTCTGATGACCACAGTTCTTAATGTCTCCCCAGATTTTACCCATTACTTAAAATTCTTAGAATTTGATTTGATGATTGACAGCCAAGTTAGGCAACAGTTAAATCCCTGCTGCTGCTGCTGCTAAGTCGCTTCAGTCGTGTCCGACTCTGTGAGACCCCAGAGATGGCAGCCCACCAGGCTCCCTCGTACCTGGGATTCTCCAGGCAAGAACACTGGAGTGGGTTGCCATTTCCTTCTCCAATGCATGAAAGTGAAAAGTGAAAGTGAAGTCGCTCAGTCGTGTCCGACTCTTAGCGATCCCATGGACTGCAGCCCACCAGGCTCCTCCGTCCATGGGATTTTCCAGGCAAGAGTACTGGAGTGGGGTGCCAATGCCTTCTCCGAGTTAAATCCCTACCTATAGAAAATTCTGGGAAAAATGGTTAAAAGTGGGGCTAAACTTTGAAGAAATATTAATAGATGTCAAAGGCTGTGAGAATGTTCTGATTCTGAAATTAAACTTCACCTTATAGGTTGAGAAGTCATCAGTTTTGGATCTGGAACTCTGGTTAAAAATAAGTGATTATACACAATTTTATTAGCTATTCACTTTTGTAAGCATTATTATTTTTAGGCAATTAGAGATTCAAAATACATTTAATCACAGCCTCTCATTTCTGAGCCCCAGGGCCCACTTTGTAGAGCCAGTCAACTGATGCGAATCATTATCTGTCTTCAGAAAGTTTTCATCACTAACCAGATTGCATAAGTATTTTTATATAGTCTGTAAGTACTTTGATTCATATGCTCTGGGATTAGCTGTCTTCTTCTTTATATGATCTGCCATTTTTCCCCCTAGTCTAAGATCTTGCTCTCCCAATACCTATTGCTTATAACATATATAATTTTAATCTTTTTTGTTTCTTACCTTTCAGAAGCATGTCATCTTGAGTATTCTGTACTTACTACTAACTGCTTGGTGACCTTTATTTTTGTTATTAAACCATTTATCGTATTTCTATGATACATACTATCTTGAGATAAGAAGAAAGGCCATTCCCTTCAACCTGTCTTACAACATTGACTACTTAACAGTCGACACTACAGGCCTGAAATCAAACATCCGTGAATAGTATCCATGCCCAGGTGTGGACCCTTAGTATGACCTTGGAGAAGTTGCCTTTCTGGGCCCCAGTCTCCCCATCTGACTAGCTGGTCTCAGAGCCTAACTGACATCCAGTGAACTGTCTCTACTTTTTCCTTGAGAGGTGACCACCTCCAGGTTACTGAAATTTCATTCACATTAAGATGAAGATCACAAAGGATGACTTTAAAAAGTCCTTAAAAGAAAGAAACATTAGTATTGTTTTAAATAATAGATATACAAAACAGTTGTTGTAATAAAGACCCTCCAGTGTATATATTGCTTAGAGTTTCACAGTAATTTTTCTACCTGAGGGTGGCAAAAAGTCATTTGGCACACCTCTTTTGTTTTATTTACTTGTTTTATTATTTTTGTCTTTGTGTGTTTTGAATATGATGGTGATGGTAATCCTGGATATCACTTCTTGAATCTTTGAGACTTTCCTGAAGGCCTTTTAAGCAGAGACTCTCAGCATAGACTTACTAGAAATAGATGATGAGGAAGTTGACCAAACTACCACTAGTTTTCTATACAGACATCTTAAAATCCTTGTTAAATATTTAATCCTTAGGTTTCCAAAATCTGTAACACAAAAAGCCATTTCTGACATAGTTTGTGGTTACAGAATGTCCTATAGCTTTTAGTTCTATTTTAAGCATAAATGAGTTGAGGCTGAAGGTGTCCATGATTGATGAGTGAGTACCAGGGCAGGAGCACGTGATTCACTTCTGTTCAGTTCAGTTCAGTTCAGTCACTCAGTCGTCTCCGACTCTTTGCGACTCCATGAACTGCAGCACACCAGGCCACCCTGTCCATCACCAACTCCTGGAGTCTACCCAAACCCATGTCCACTGAGTCGGTGATGCCATCCAGCCATCTCATCCTCTGTTGTCCCCTTCTCCTCCTGCCTTCAATCTTTCCCAGCATCAGGGTCTTTTCAAATGAGTCAACTCTTCGCATCAGGTGGCCAAAGTATTGGAGTTTCAGCTTTATATTCAGTCCTTCCAATGAACACCCAGGACTGATCTCCTTTAGAGTGGACTGGTTGGATCTCCTTGCAGTCCAAGGGACTCTCAAGAGTCTTCTCCAACACCACAGTTCAAAAGCATCAATTCTTCGGTGCTCAGCTTTCTTTATAGTCCAACTCTCACATCCATACATGACTACTGGAAAAACCATAGCCTTGACTAGATGGACCTTTGTGGACAAAGGAATGTCTCTGCTTTTTAATATGCTGCCTAGGTTGATCATAACTTTCCTTCCAAGGAGTAAGCATCTTTTAATTTCATGGCTGCAGTCACCATCTGCAGTGATTTTGGAGCCCCCCAAAATAAAGTCTGACACCGTTTCCACTGTTTCCCCATCTATTTCCCATGAAGTGATGGGACCAGATGCCATGATCTTTATTTTCTGAATGTTGAGCTTTAAGCCAACTTTTTCACTCTCCTCTTTCATTTTCATCAAGAGGCTCTTTAGTTCTTCTTCACTTTCTGCCATGAGGGTGGTGTCATCTGCATATCTGAGGTTATTGATATTTCTCCCAGCAATCTTGATTCCAGCATGTGCTTCCTCCAGCCCAGCATTTCTCATGATGTACTCTGCATATAAGTTAAATAAGCAGGGTGACAATATACAGCCTTGACATACTCTTTTTCCTATTTGGAACCAGTGTGTTGTTCCATGTCCAGTTCTAACTGTTGCTTCCTGACCTGCATACAGGTTTCTCAAGAGGCAGGTCAGGTGGTCTGGTATTCCCATCTCTATCAGAATTTTCCACAGTTTATTGTGATCCACACAGTCAAAGGCTTTGGCATAGTCAATAAAGCAGAAATAGATGTTTTTCTGAAACTTTCTTGCTTTTTTAATGATCCAGCAATGTTGGCAATTTGATCTCTGGTTCTTCTGCCTTTTCTAAAACCAGCTTGAACATCTGGAAGTTCACGGTTCATGTATTGCTGAAGCCTGGCTTGGAGAATTTGAGCATTACTTTACTAGCGTGTGAGATGAGTGCAATTGTGCAGTAGTTTGAGTATTCTTTGGCATTGCCTTTCTTTGTGATTGGAATGAAAACTGACCTTTTCCAGTCCTGTGGCCACTGCTGAGTTTTCCAAATTTGCTGACATAGTGAATGCAACACTTTCACAGCATCATCTTTTAGGATTTGAAATAGCTCAACTGGAGTCCATCACCTCCACTAGCTTTGTTCGTAGTGATGCTTTCTAAGGCCCACTTGACTTCACATTCCAGGATGTCCGGCTCTAGGTGAATATGAGTGAGCACACCGTTGTGATTATCTGGGTCATGAAGATGTTTTTTGTACAGCTCTTTTGTGTATTCTTGCCACCTCTTCTTAATATCTTCTGCTTCTGTTATCTGCATACCATTTCTGTCCTTTATTGAGCCCATCTTTGCATGAAATGTTCCCTTGATACCTTTAATTTTCTTGAAGAGATCTCTAGTCTTTCCCATTCTGTTGTTTTCCTCTATTTCTTTGCATTGATCACTGAGGAAGGCTTTCTTATCTCTCCTTGCTGTTCTTTGGAACTCTGCATTCAAATGGGTATATCTTTCCTTTTCTCCTTTGCTTTTCGCTTCTCTTCTTTTCACAGCTATTTGTAAGGCCTCCTCAGACAGTCATTTTGCTTTTTGGCATTTCTTTTTCTTGGGGATGGTCTTGATTCCTGTCTCTGGTACAATATCAAACCTCCGTCCATAGTTCATCAGGCACTCTGTCTATCAGATCTAGCCCCTTAAATCTATTTCTCACTTCCACTGTATAATCATAAGGGATTTGATTTAGGTCATACCTGAATTGTCTAGTGCTTTTCCCCACTTTCTTCAATTTGAGTCTGAATTTGGCTATAAGGAGTTGATGATCTGAGCCACAGATCATCTTGGTCGTCATCTTGACCCAGATCAGCTCCTGGTCTTGTTTTTGCTGACTGTATAGAGCTTCTCCATCTTTGGCTGCAAAGAATATAATCAATCTGATTTCGGTGTTGACCATCTGGTGATGTCCATGTATAGAGTCTTCTCTATACATATTTGGTTATTTTTTCTTTTAATTTACATACTGATACTCATTTTAATGCTCTTGCGAGAAAGAGAGAATTGACTATTTTTCTCTCAGTAGCTTTGCTTTTTTTCAATCTTTCCTTTCCTTGCCCTTGGAGGATACCTTTGTAGATGTTAATCTCCTTCCCTGTCTCCTTCTCTGCTTTGCTGTCTGCTTCCCTTCCTCCCTCCTGCTGTCCCTTCCTTCTCTCTTTCCTTAAATGCACAAATGTGGAATTACTTGGCTTGCCTTTGAATCCCCAGCTTTGTCATTAGTTAATTTGGGGCAGGTTATTTAGTCTCTAGTCTAAACCTTAGTTTCCTCATCTAGAATATGGGTACAGTGTCAGTATATCCTATTTTGTTGTAGTATGTTTTTTTAATGTGAACAGCTCCAATCTTTTTGACAGATAAAGAACTCATGCTGCTGTAACACGAAATTCCTTTTGTTCCTTTTCCACAGCATGTAAGTGTTTGAACCAGTCCAGGGTAAGCTTTATGGTATTTAAAGAGAAAGCCTTAGCTGTTGATGAAGACTTTACACTAAGCCAGGTATCTGTTCAGTACAAAGCATCCGCCATTCCTGCAGTTTTAGTAGCATTTAGGCTACAGAAACTGCTTGCTTTTCCATGGTTCTCCATTCGCTGCAGAAGATTTGAGTGCAAACCTTAGAGACATCTCTCTCTGTATTATCACAATGCACTCACAGCAAAGGCTGTAGCCAGGATCAGATTTTCATTTTTAAAGAAATGATCTACATTAGAAATACTTACCATCTAAGATCTACCTTTTTGAAGGGAGGGAAGCTGGAGACTCAAGGTTGAAAACTGTCTGTGAAGCTGGCTGCAAACATCAGTAGAAATTTAACCAGCTAGTGTGGAATTACAGTTAACTGATTGTCGTTATGCATGCTCTGGTTACAAAGGTCCAGAGGTTTTGAGGAGTTGCCCCTCACCTTCTCTCCTCCTATATGCCATGTTATTCATGGTTTGTGATTCTGCAGAACGTGACATTTTTCCAGGACTTATAGATGGGGTTAGTGCAGGAACACCTGAATCAACTTCAGAGTTGTGATCATATAATGAATTAATGTATGTGAAGTACACAGCACAGCTCCTGAGGTGGTTGCCTTCGCACGGAGTCTTGAAGGACAAGTAGGAAAGAAGTCTGCACAAATATGAGCTGGTGCCCTCAAAGCCTTCGAATGCCGCAGTGTTTCCTTCCCACAAGGAAACTGAGCAGAGATTAAGAAATTGGTCTGAATCAGGGATCTGCTTTACAGGAAGCCCACAGGACACGTTCTGCCCACTGCCTGTTCTGTAAAGTCTTACTCAAACGCAGCCGTGCTCATTTGTTTTCAGACGGTCCATGACTGCTTTCACACTATGCTAGAAGGTTGAGTAGTGCAGCAGAGAATTTATGGCCCACTAAGCTAAAAATACTTAATGTCTGGGAGAAAAAGTTTGCTGACTGCTATTCTCTGTACATGGTGTAGTCGTAGACCTAGGATTCAAATAACCTAGAGTTGGGATCTTATCTCTTTTGTTCACCTCTGAGCATTGGAAAAGACCCTGATGCTGGGAAAGATTGAAGGCAGGAGGAGAAGGGGAGGACAGAGGATGAGATGGTTGGATGGCATCACAGACCTGATGGACCTGAGTTTGAGCAAGCTCTGGGAGCTGGTGATGGACAGGGAAGCCTGACGTGCTGCAGTCCATGGGGGTCACAAATAGTTGGACATGACTCAGCAGCTGAACTAAACTGAGCACTTTACATTATATTCAGTAGGTAGTAAAACCTCATAAAACAATTCTTATTGAATGAGTGAATAAATGAATGAAAAACTAGCAAAGGTAAATCACATCACAGAAATGATGCAGCGTTGACCAGGTACCAGACAAGAGAAGGCCACGGTGCTGTGGGAGCTGGGAAGATTTGGTGTAAAGAGTCAGAGAAGGCTTTCCTGTCTTCACCTGGTCTGTGGTCTGAAGAGTGAATAGATTTCAGTTTGACAGAATGAACTGCCTGTGCAAAGGCCCTGTGGCAGCAGAGAGCCAACAAAGAACATAGAAAAGGATAGCTGTTCAGGGGGTGAGAGTGAAGAGATGGGCAAAGTTCTCGTGATCTGGATACAGGTATCCATCAACTTCTAGAGCCAAGTCTGAACTTGAGAATTTTGATACTCAGTAGTGTGTGTGTGTGTTGGTCTATAGTCTAGTACTTTAATCCTGAGAGAGTTATGAGCTCACTGGAGAGAGTGTTGTGAGAAGAGATGTGCGCCCTGAAAAGAACTCTGGAACACACAACTAGAGAAGGATAAAGTATGGAGAACCTGTGAAGAGATGCAAAAACTAGGAACAAAACTTGGAGAACCTAAAGTCACAAAAAAGTTTGAGGTGGAAGAACAGCTGATCAGTTGTAGATACTTGGGCAAGTCTTCAAGTGTCCATGAAGTGAAGGATTGAAACATGTCCATTGGATTGTTCCACTGAAAGGTCAACTGTGACCTTTGAAAGAATAGACTGAGAGGAGTGGAGGAGGAAAGATGGAGCTGTCAATTTGTAGGATGAACAGAGAAGAAAGGGAAATGAGTATCTATTCATTCAATGACTGAACAAATAGTTACAGAGCATCTGTGTAGTAGGGATCCAGTGTTGATCAAAACCACACTTAGTACTTGCTTTCCTCCCTGCCTTGTTCAAACCCTTTGCTCTTTGCGTCCATGGTTGGCTGACCCCTTTCCCAAGACACCCACTCCTTCTTTGCTGTTAAAACATTTTGGCATGTAACTTGGTTGGCCAGGAGCCATTGTGAATCTCTGGGGCAACTTGAGAAGACTTACTGTAAAGTTGTGGAAACAGACTTAGTCACACAGTTCTCCCAGCACCACTCCCAAAAAGCAAATGGACAATTTAGAACTCAAGTGTGAAGGAAAGAAAGAAGGTTCTGTGAGAATATACAGCAAAACAGTGGGGAAGAGTTTGTGTAGGGAAGAATTTCCTGAAAGTGATCCTGGAGCTGAAGGAAGCGTAGGTGTCAACTCTGTGAGGTCTTGTGGGGAGGTCACATTTCAGGATGTAAAGGGAAGCTTATGGCCAGAAGTCCCAGAGCTTATGGCTCTGTGGTTCCGGAGGGCTTGGCAGCTCCAGGAAATAAGAAACTAAATCTGGGTGGTTGTGGGCAGAGAGTGAGGCTGAGAATTGTACAGTCCAAGGCTAAAAGGTAGGCAGAGCCACCAGGGCCTTGCAGGCCATCTTTAGGATTCATGTCTTTATCCCAGGAGCAGTGAGAAGCCATGGAAGTGTGTTGGCCAGGGTCAGCAGACTTAAGTTTTAGAAAGTGTTGTCTCCTGTTGGTAGAGAGAACGTGATCCTGTTATTCCTTTCTGAGCCATCACGGGCAGGTAATCTTCAGAGGGAGTCTCATCCTGGGGTTGGGGTCAGTCCATCCTATGAGAGTGTGCACTGAAGCTCTTCAGGAAACACCAGGTCTCTACAACCCCTGCTGCCTTGGCAGAACAGCGTCACAGTTTCTCTTGGAATCACTTGGAGAAAATTCACCTGAAGAGAAGAATGCCTTTGTTGACTGTGTAAATTCAGGAGGCCTGGATTTCTGGATCAGCCAATTGCAGGCAAAAAGAAAGTAAAAATGCAGGCGACTTCTGACAGAAATGATTTTAAGGGCCACTGGCTTTATTTAGGCTTGAGTTTCCTCTGGGTGGTGTCCCTCTTTGGGGTCTGACTGGGGACATGACCTTAAAGCAGACATGTGTTTTCAGAGATTTGCCCACTTCTGTTTTTAGATCTGATGAATCAAGAAAGGCTTGTTGAGAGTAACTTAACATAATTTCCTCCAAGAAGTCTGTGTGTTAACAGGACTTGACTTTTGCTGGCATGGGGGGGAAGGGAGGAATGATGGATTTGCAGAGAAGATCCTGGCTGGCAGTGGTGGGGGCTTTCTCTGCCACCTTTCAGATCACAGTAAGTGGGCGACCCCTTCCTCTGCTCCCAGTTAAGGCTCGCTTTGCCTAGCCCTGTTGCACCTGTGTTATTTTTTGCATTAATGATAGCCTTACTCCACAAAAGTAAAAAAAATGTGATGCTTCCTGTCTTGCTTGTCCTATCTTCTCCTGTTTCTAAACCCTCTTTCTCTCTTTTTTTTCCCAAGAGTTCCTCCTTAATTAGTTTTGCATAATACACGTGGTGCCTTCTTTATCTGAATTTCTTTTCATCCTTCCTGGTGCTGTTTATCCAAACACCTCCCACAGCTTTGTTCTCTGTGCTTATCCTGGTTGACTCCTGAGGCGACACTGGCTGACACTTGGGAAACCAGTGACCTTGTTTTTGGGCTAAAGCTAACAAAAAACTGATAGAAGAGGATAAAAAAGGGTGGATGGACGCATTCGGCCAGCTCTTTCTTCATTAAGGAAGAAGCAGCTTAGGTGAATATAATAATAGGAAGTTATGTTCTGAATAGTTGGGAAATATTTGACTAGATACTTTAAGAACAAAAGTAACATAATTAAGGCATATTAAGGATGAAGGGCAATGCTCCCTAAGAGAAAAATGTGATAGATGGACAGAGTAAAAAGTGATTATACACTGTCTACCTTAGAGATAGTCCTTTCTGGGAGCCCTGTATTTGTTACTATTGAAATTAGAAGAATTTGCCTGGGAAAGTAATACCTACATAGGAAAAGTGGATTTAAAATATGTTAGGCACTAGAAGTCCCGTTTTGCACATCACCCCAGAAAAGTTGTCTCAATTAAAAGGAAAAGAAAAAACTTGTGAGGATGGAATGAGATATGTGTGAAGTACATTGAGATCTTTGGGTGAAGTTGTTGCAGTGTAACTTTATGACTTGGGTTTTGATTGTAATTTCAAGCATTACATTCTTAGATCAGCTGGATAAAAGAAATAGCTCTTTAACCAAATTAGCAGTAATAGGAACCAAAGTAATTAAAAAAAAAAACTTGTGATCAGTCTTTTTTTGTTGTTCTTTTTAATACAATTTTTAAAGTTTACACTCTGTTTACAGTTATTGCAAAGTATTGGCTACATCCCCCATGTTGTACAATACATGCGTGAGCCTATATTACACCCAATATCTTATACCTCCCACTTCTCTACCCTGCTATCGCCTCCCCTCCTCTGACTGGTAACTACTAGTTTGTCTGTGAGTTTGCATCTTTTTTGTTATATTCACTAATTTGTTGTATTGTTTTTATTCCACATGTAAGTGATATCACACAGTATTTGCCTTTCTCTGTCTGCCTTATTTCACTAAGCATAATGCCCTCCAAGCCCATCCATGTTGCTGCAGTTTGTAAGCTTTCATTCTTTTTTATGGCTGAGTAGTATTCGAGTGTGTGTGTGTGTGTGTGTGTGTGTCCATACCGTCTTTATTGATTCAGCTTTGGATGGACACTTAAGTTACTTACGTATCTTGGCAGTTGTAAATAATGCTGCTATGAGAATCAAAGTGATTTTTTAAAAATCCATTGTATCTTCAGGAAGATTTTGCCTCTGTGTTAAAATTAGTAATATTTAACTTTAATTTCAGCATTTTTCTTTAGATATGGATAGTGTGTTATTAATAATGCAAGTATCCTGGCTCTTTTTTTAAATTATGTTTTTTTATAACAGTTTTTACAATTTCCATTTTGCCACAGTTGAGATTAATTTCATGGGTTTGAGCAGTTTTCTATTTACAAACCCAATTTTTTTAGCCATTATGCCATTGACTCCACTCTTTTGTTCATCCTCCATCCTTCTTCCAACCTGCATGATTCAGATATCTTTATGAATGGCTTTGTCAGAGTGCACTTTGAGTGACTAGTGCATGAGCCCATGGAGGTTAGCTATCACTTAATTATTTTTCTGCCAGTGGCTCATGGTCTAATCACGTGTTTGGAGGGCACTCGGTCCTGTTGTGTGAGTTGCACTATACTTTTTTATAAGTTGTAACGAGGTGAAGAAACTAACTAAATTGTGAAAACAAGCATTTACTTGTCACCACCTATCTCATTTGGAGAGTTATAGAAAAGCTTGGGTGGCACTTTGAGTTTTCGAAACAGTATATTTTGAGCATGGCTTTCTAGCCTATAAAATAGATAACCAACAAGGACCTGCTGTATAGCACAAGGAACTCTTCTCAGTATTCTGTAATGGCCTATGTGGGAAAAGAATCTAAAAAAGAATGGATATATGTGTATGTATAACAGATTCACTTTGCTGTACACCTTCTGAAACTAATGGAATATTGTAAATCAACTCTATTCCAATAAAAATTAAATTAAAAGAAAAAGAACTCAAATGCTGTAGGCAGTTAGCAGTTTATCCCAGTGTGAGTCACCCTTGGAAATGCAAGCATTACAGATTTGGAGTTGGCCCCTCTGTGCCTACATGGAGTATGAAAGGGTTAATTGCTCAGTTGTGTCCGACTCTTTGTGGCCCCATGGACTGTAGCCTCTGCCCACAGAAATCTCCAGGCAAGAACACTGGAGTGGATTGCCATTCCCTTCTCTGGGGAATATTCCTAACCCAGGGATTGAACCTGGGTCCTCCGTATTTCAGGCAGATTCTTGACTGTTGGAGCCACCAGGGCAGACCCTAGTAGAAGGAAATGGAGCTCTGGCCCAGTCTGCAAGGTAGGGGCAAGTGGTGGGAATGCTGTTTGCTTTGAAACTGTATTGGAAATTGAGATGTGTGTCCCCAATCCAGTTGGCTGCGGAGAAAGGCCTTGACTGGTAGTTTGTTGTCCATGCTTGGTGAAAATAAAAGTGGATAGGTGGCCATTGGTGATATTGAAACCTTCTACAGCAGAGTCATAATATCTGTGAGGAAGAAATGCATTCATGTTGTGTGGCTGTTCCTTTTTCTTATTTTTTCTTTTGTTTCTCCAATGATAGGTTCTTTCTTAGGCATCCTCATCTTTCCATTTATATAAGTTCATGATCTTTGCATACTTAATATGTTTATTCTTAAAGTTCAGTTTTGCATGAGGACATGGATCTTGGCTTATTGCTGGGACTTCAGCATATAAAATAGTACTAGGTCATACCATGGAGTCAATAAATATTTACTGAAAGCAATTTCAGTTTAATCCATGACTCAGTCTTTACTTCTTGATTTTTTTTTTTTTTTTGCTTCTTGATTTTTGTGTTTGAGTGATCTAGCTGTCCATGGGCTTGTGAGGATGATTTATATTTTCCTCTAAATGAAGGGTGAAACAGATAGCTTATAGGTTATTCTGGTATAAAATAGGCCCCTTTGAAAACCAGCCTGAGGCTTTTTTTTTTTTTTTTTTTAATATAGTACACACTGGTTTGATCTTCTAACAAAAATACTACTTTTAATTACTGTGCAGTCTTTGTTACACTTATAACCTCTGGAACACCAAAATGGCAACACAGTCAAGTCTTTGCCTTTAAAGATCTTGCCTTTGTAGTTGTTTATTGGCAGTTCATCATATTTAGCTGGAATTGTGTCTGTAACATTCTAATATGTACTTTATGTTTTCAGGTAAAAAAACAAAACAAAAAAACCTCAATCTAAATTGATTTGTTTTTGAATTTTAAAATTACTTTTTCATTTTACAAAAGTCCAGAATATTTAAAATAATGCAATAATGGTATTTTCTATGAAGTTTCATCATTTCTAATTTTGTTTGTGGAGATTATAAGTTATGATCTATGAGTCTTCAAAGAGTTTAGAAATTTAATTTCCCTTTTAAGTCGACCACATTTTCTGGGTTTTAGTTTCAATTATTTTGAAGCCATAGAGATGAAAAATCAATGTGTAGCATAAGAACAGTTTTTCCTAGGAAGTGGATCTAGTTTGTGGTTGACAGTAGTGATTTCCAAACTAGCTAATCGTTGAGATAACTTGGTGAGCTTTTAAAAATAAATATAGCTATATTTAGACCTAGACTTTGGAAGTACCCTTTCAATCTTTATTTTTTAAAAAATTCCCTCATAGTTTCTGATGACAAGCAAAGTCTGGTTTAGAACACTGGGTCCGAGAATTCAAAGTCATGAGTGTGATTGGTCTGTTAGCCTATTGATTGTAGTCACTCCCTTCTGTGACCTGAGACTTGGCTTCTGACCATGAACCGCTCATGGATGATGAGACAGATTAGGTCCTCTTCTCTGAAGACTGCTTATTCCTTAACTACATCAAGCAGCAGCCTTAACTCTGGGAGCTTCTTTCTTAATTTTTTTTTTTTTTTGGTCAATGGTTAATGGAGTGGTGTTGTTGAACTGCCATTGATTGAGACACAGTGGTCCTTTCCATTGACTAGAGTTGGAATTCAGAAACTCAGTTTCCTTCTAGAAGTCGTAGCTCCTAACTCTGCCTTGGTGTAGGAGATGTTTATGTGAGCGAAAGCACTGGTATCAGATTGCATGGAATTCTGCCTCTCCCATGTCCTAGATGTGTTTTCCCATTGGCAAAATGGAAAATATGTGATGGGAATCTTTAGAGAGGTAAACTGAGTTTGCTTTATCGCTGTAGTTAATAATGCCATAAAGCAATAATAATAATAAGGAGATACAAGATTTATGACATAAGATATGAAATAATGCCTATGCATGTAAATAAGGTGTTTAGTAAATGTTAATGGTGGGTTGTTTGTCTTTATTGTTTTAAGATTTTTAATGAGCTTGTTTTATCATTGTTTCATGAGCAACATGTTATCGGTGTTTGAGTGACATTTCTGTCTGAACATAAGAAGTGTGTTGCTTTTATGTTTTATGCCATTGTTTTTCTTGAGGAGATAAATTCTTCTTTGAGAGCTCTAATTTGCCCTGCATTTGCAACGTAAGGTTTTTCTAAGGTTCCAAAGAAAAAGCCGAGGTAATGGAGCAGTGACATGGTTGAGTCTGCATGAAGGTGACTCAGTTTTCAGCCCTTGAGGTACTTGAGCATCAGGTGTGGTGATGAACTGCATCTCGTTTATGACAAGGCAGCCAACCCTTTTTGGATATAAACAATAGCACAGCTCATTGGACAGGAGGGTAGAGCCGGCAGTTCAGCGAGTGTCACTGGCGTGTAAACTAAGCCAGTGATTTTATATCATCCTAACAAACGTGCTAAATAGCGTGATGAAATACAGGCCCTTGAATTGTCTTGATGCTGCTGTCTATTCAGCATGTCTGTACCCAGGACGACAAGAAGGCTGTAACCGGCTTTCATGAATGCAATATAGATTTGATATTGCACTTTTTATTGACTGTGACACGATGGATTTGGGCACTTTAAACGACAGAATTCTTCCTCCATTTGAAATGTGAGTTAACAAAATACTTATTCTTAGAAATTGTCATCACGACCTTGTCCATTTGTTTCCATTGTGGTTACCCTCCCTCCTCCTCCTTTATCAGACAGACGGACACACACCCAAACACAGTTCATACTCATCAATACTTGCTACCAGAATTGAACCATTTTGTTTTCAAAGTAAGGTTTTGCATTTCAGAAGAAGATACATAAACTGGGCCACACATTGAACACCCTCCAGGAGATGACCTTGACACTCTTTTCTGTATTGTCTGTGTAGAAATGATCAGTTCCTCTGACTTAGGGGTGCGTTGCCCACTTGTGAGGTGGCAGTAGTGACGCTGGCCCCACGGGAGCATTGAGTTACTGCCATCACTGTGCAGCGTCTGATGAGTAAATACGTGAGCAAGGGTGACTGCTAAAGCCTGGATGTTTTTGCATGGGTGGACTGTAATAGTTGACTGGTGGTTTCAATAAGAGACTAAGAGGAACCCCGAGGTTGTCTTCCTCTAGGGGGCTCAAGGCATCCCTGGCGGCTCAATGGTAAAGAATCTGCCAAGTGGGAGACAAAGTTTCAGTCCCTGGGTTAGACAGATCCCCTGGAGAAGGAAATGGTGACCCACTCCAGTATTCTTGCCTGGACAAATCCATGAATAGAGGAGCCTGATGAGCTACGCAGTCTATGGCATCGCAAAGAGTTGGACATGACTAAGCAACTGAACAACAACAGAGGCCTTAACCTGTAAAAATGATGAACAGTTCAGGATAGCTCATTATCCATTCAGTTTTTGCAGTTTCATTGAATACCTGCTATGAGCACTGTGTTGTACTGGGCATAGGAGATGTAAAGCCTAGTTTAGTAGATTCTAATGGAACAGAAACATCGTAAAATAAAAACACTTATTTTATTCCATGGGTATTTGTATTCCATGGGTCAAATGCTGTGCAACACATAGATCCAAGCTTGGCTGCTGAACATCATCAGTTGCTCTTTTTTTTTTTCCTCTATGAAGTTGAATAGAGATACTTCCTACCTTCTTCCACAGATTACATTTAAATGCAGTATGCAGCCCAGGGATAAATGTTAGCAGCTCATTTCACTTGGTTCCATCGGGAAGAAGTTATTGGGGAATGCATTCACTTGTGATTTTTCCATACTGTAGAATTCTTTTCTAAACCACAGCTTGTATTCCTTTGAACACAAGAAGTGTACATCGCAGCCAGGCATAATAAAAATGAGTCATACCATATAGTTCTTGTTTGTGTGAGACATTCCTAATACTTAAACATTAATGAGTGAACGTTCCCCTTTATATATGGGTAAATAAATATATCTGTATACATATGTACCTATTTCTATATTAATTATATGTATTTATAACATATCTATACATATGTATTTATAAAAGGAGTCAAACTGTAGCTCTGTATTAGAGTTTTTAATAGCTAGTGACATTAAGCAACATTGGTTAATTTTAAAAGAAATGTGTTGACAGCACATTGGGATTCCTGCAGTTGTTAGGTAGATAAGAGAACCAGACTTGGAGCCATGAAGCTGAAGCAGTACCTCAAACCACAGCATGGAATTGGTCTGCCTAACAACCACTGAAGCCTACCCTGTTGGCCCTGGTACACCAGGAACCCAGTCTTCTCCCACCACGACCATCCCCACTAATGCCTGCTACTTATGTCTAGCACCTAAGTCCTCTGCAAGTACATCTGACTGCTGGATTCTAAGTCACGTGTTCACTCCTGAGCTGCAGGAGAGGCCAGAAAAGAATTATGATTCCCCACTTCTCTAGTAGAAGGCTGGCTCTGCAGCCAAAAGAACTTGGCTAACTGTTTTAATAATCATACCAGAAAGTTTGACAGGTAGAGAAGATGAAAATATCATGTTCCATTATTCATATATAAAAGTATTATAAAATGTAATTTTCTTAGTTTTAAAAAAAATCAAGGTTTTGTCTCAGTACAATTATAGGTTTTATACTTTTACATATACATTTTGTTTTCAATACTGTGTTTTTGTATTGCTGTTTACATCCCTTATGTGTCCTTTTAAATAGTTGCATAATAATAAAAATGAATGTACTTTGTGATTCTTCTCATGCTGGAGATCACTGATACATTTTCATTATTATGAAAAATAATATGGTGAATATGTTCATGTCTAAAGCTTTTACATCTGGATATTGGATTTAGGGGTTAAGAGCCCAGGGAGAAATCTTTAGGGAAGATGGAGCCTTGGTCTTTTTTGACCAAGGTAACATTTGTTCCAGTCCTACTGGCATTGATGGTGACCTCATTAAAATTCTAGTTTGGTCAGTAGGAAGATAAATGTTATAATGCTGTCAGGATTTATCTCTGTATGCAATTACTGCTGTGGGTTTTCTTTCCCTTACCTTTTCTCATCTTTATGTTCTAAATTTTCTCCAAACATGTATGTTACATTTTTTAATAATAAAAGTGATAAAATATTTGCTTCCTCCCTAGTCTTGAGGGCAGTAATAAATTCAATACAGTCCCCTCCATGTTTTTTCTCTGGTACATTCCTTCTTGTGATGACGATTTTGGAGGTCTTTAAGCAAGTGTATTTCCCGTATCACTTGTAGCAGGGCATTGGTGACTCCTCAGAAGTGAGCCCTCGATGTATCCTGCTTATTTTGGTTGGTTTGGAACACAGCAAACTTGGGTTTAGATCTCTGACTGTGTGAGAGCAGGTGAGTGATATTAGACTAGTTATTGAACCTATCTTCTCAGTTTCCTCATCTGCAAACCAGACGAGTGAAAGCACTTACATTGCTATGAGCATCAAGTAAGGTCCTCGTCTATGAATTCCTGAGCCTGTTGCTTATGCAGAAGAGATGCTCACAGAAGTAAATTTTCTTCTGTAATTTTCTTTAAGCAGAGAGGGTAAAAACTGTGTTAAAACTCAGTCTCCTAGCCTCCCCCTTTTTGAATGTGGAACGTTGCATGGCTTGTTGTTACGTAAATAATCATATTGTAAAGGCTTCCAAGGTGGCTCAGTAAAGAATCCACGGGTCATTGCAGGAGCTGCAGGAGACGCTGGTTTGATCCTTGGGTCAGGAAGATACCCTAGGAGAGGAAATGGCAACCCACTCCAGTATTTTTGCCTGGGAAGTCCCATAGGCAGAGGAGCCTGGCAGGCTCCAGTCTGTGGCGTGGCAAAAGAGTTGGACATGACTGAGTGACTAAGCACAATCACACACACACACACGCACATCTAAAGGAAAACCAATAAAAAAATATTGCACTATGTGGCCTTTCGTGACATGCTTTTCCTTAATCATTTCTGTTTTTTTCAAGAGAACATGTCCCCCTTCCCTCCCTCTGTCCTCTCCTCCCTCCTTCCTTCTCTCTCTCTCATCATTGTATATCAAATGATAACTTTGCAAACATATTCAATGATAAAGTTATTAATATAACTGCATCATTATATCAGTTCAGTTCAGTTCAGTCGCTCAGTCATGTCCAACTCTTTGTGACCCCATGAATCGCAGCACGCCAGGCCTCCCTGTCCATCACCAACTCCGGGAGTTCACTCAAACTCATGTCCATCGAGTCGGTGATGCCATCCAGCCATCTCATCCTCTGTCGTCCCTTTCTCCTCCTGCCCCCAATCCCTCCCAGCATCAGAGTCTTTTCCAATGAGTCTACTCTTCGCATGAGGTGGCGAAAGTACTGGAGTTTCATATTTCATTGCTAAAGGGAGAGGAGACAATACTCATATTCAGGCATTACAATGCAAGATTTTTCTAGAGCGCTAATTAGATAAAACAGACAATATAAGGCATCTTCAGTTTGGCAGTTGAGATTACTTATTTTGCTAAAACTAAGAGTCCATTTATGGTCACTTAGAGCCACATTTATGTTTTATGATATGGCAATTTATGATATTGCCAATGTACTCACAGTGGCCAGTGCACTCAGAGATGCCTAAGCAAGTTTCCAGTGTGCTTTTTGAATCATTACAAATGTTTATCTCCATTCTGTGTAGTTTTCGGGCATAGTTGATGCATAGTTGCAAGCATCATTTGAGACAAAAGATTTTGGAGATGATAGTTTAATGAGTGCAGTTTCTTCCACTTTAGCTTTTTGTTTGTTTATCCTTCTGAGTATTTTACAGAATTTTTTTTTCTTTAAATGTAGAGGATGAGGAGGCAGATAGCAAAATAAAACTAGAGCTGAAATCTTTAAGACCGAAATTGAAAATCATTAGAATTAATTTTTCTAATAAACACCCAGGGCAGCATTTGTGTCTGTGTTTATACGTCTAAAAATTGTTTAAACTTTTTTTCTTTTTTTATGACTTTTTGAAGGAAAATTTCTAAGCTACATCAAAATAGGAATAGCATATTCAGCCTCATTCTCCCCTAATATTTATAAATGCTTTAAAAGATACCAGTGTTTGCGTCACTTCTATTTTGACCTTTTAAAAGCATGTAGAAAATAAAAATCTATGTGTCATATAAAAATTATAAATTAATATACTTTAAAGTTGTTTTATTTATATACACACATACTGTTTTTTGGCTACACCATGCAGCTTGTGGAATCTTAGTCCCCTGGCCGGAGATCAAACCTGGGCCCTCGGCAGTAATAGCATGGCATCCTAACTACTGGACTGCCAGGGAATGCCCAGAAGTTGTTAAAATACATTGAAAAATAATTCCTTTTTAAGTATATCAGAAATGAGTAAACGAAAACTATTTTTCTTGTTATTGTTGTTTAGGAGGGTAAGGAGGATTTGTGTGAAACATTGTAAAAACTAACAGCTGATGAACTCTGGCTTTGTTTGCAAGTGCAGTAATGTTCCTTTACTATTTATCGGATAGAAAAGACTTTTAAGTGATATTGCCAATGTACTCACAGTGGCCAGTGCACTCAGAGATGCCTAAGCAAGTTTCCAGTGTGCTTTTTGAATCATTACAAATGTTTATCTCCATTCTGTGTAGTTTTCGGGCATAGTTGATCATTATTGTGTGATATTGATAGTTCTCATTTTACCTTTCCCTCCCCACCCCACCCCGTTACTGTTTAGAGCTCAAGTCTAAGATTGTGAATTAAGTTCTTCACAGAGATGATAGCTTTTCTTCCTCCTTCCATTTAACTGGAAAGTGTCATTTACATGTTCAGTTCAGTCACTCAGTCGTGTCTGACTCTTTGCGACTCCATGAATCACAGCACGCCAGGCCTCCCTGTCCATCACCAACCCCCGGAGTTCACTCAGACTCATGTCCATCAAGTCAGTGATGCCATCCAGCCACCTCATCCTCTGTCATCCCCTTCTCCTCCCGCCCCCAATCCCTCCCAGCATCAGGGTCTTTCCCAATGAGTCAACTCTTCATTAAGACCAGACATAAAATAACTGTTGACTTTGAAACTCAGATGGACTTCCCAGATTTCACTAGTGGTAAAGAACCCACCTGCCAATGCGGGAGACATAGGAAACATGGGTTTGATCCCTGGGTTGGGAAGATCCCCTGGAGGAGGGCATGGCAACCCACTCCAGTATTCTTGCCTGGAGAATCCCATGGACAGAGGAGCCTGGCAGGGTATGGTTTGTAGGATCGCAGAGCTGAACACAATTAAAGCGACTTAGTACCCACGCATGCTTTAAACTCAGATACACGAAGAAAACACATCAATTGTTTATGACATATCTACACTATTCCTTTGGCTTGACTGGTTTTGTTGCCTTTTTTTTTTTAGGAAATCTACCCTCAGAGGTTTGGAGTGGTGAATCAACACAGCATCTGTCAGCGTAGGGCTTCTCCAGTGTCGGGATTGGGGCCGGGTCATTCTCTGTTGTGAAGGGCTGCCTTGCGTGCTGCAGCATGTTTAGCATCATCCCTGGTCTCTACCTATTAGATGCCAGTAGCAGCCACCCCCCGTCCAGCTGTGACAACTAAGCATGTCTCCAGACATTCCCAAATGTTCCTCGAAAGGAAAAATTGCCTCTGGTTGAAAACCACCGTTACAAAGGGTTGGACCATCTAAAAATGTGTACATTTGTGTGTGGGTTTCCCTTTCCTCCATGCCCACCCTAACCCTCCGTTTGTAAGGTGAGGAGAGGAATGAGGGGGTTGCTGTCACACTGGGATAGATCCCTCTTTCTCTCTCCTACATGTAAGATACAGACTTTGGGGAACTGACTAACCCATTGCCTTTCATTTTTTTTTTTCCAAACCAGATAGTGCATTGGGCCATTTAATCTAAGAGTAATCTGCACACTTCTCTTCCCTAACTTTTTTTTTTCCCTGATACTTATTTATAATTAGGTATATGGCAACTGGCATTTCAGTGATAACAGTGGCTCATTTTCTTTCTTATAAAAGACATCAGTCACTATACTGTACACTGTTTTAACCTTTCCTTTAAAAATCCCATGATACAGATGCTTTTGATTAACAAAAATTCCTTTTGAGTCTGAAAGATTCTGTTTGCCTGCCAACCCCTCCTCCCCTGTTCCCGCACACATCCCCCCACCTCCCACCAGAAAAGGAAGAAAGAAAGGAAGCAGCATCAATCCTTAAATTATTCCAAGTACTGAGGCAGCTTTCCCATTAGAAATTTTCCCTTTGACTCTATGCCGTAAAATTCAGTTTTCATTCTGTTCACTTACGAATCAGGTCGAACATTGGCCTAGCGTCCATGCAGGCGATCATCATATGTTAAAGAGAGGCTTATTTATAATGAAAGTGTGAAATCAGGTTTTCAAGAGAAAAGCATACTACAAAGCTACAGTTTCACAATCAGTGCTACTATGCTGAAATATCAATTCTGCAGATAACTCATCACATAGTAGTATTTAGTGTAGTGTTGGGAGTCAGCCTCAGATTTCTCATGCCTAAGTGAAGTGAAAGGTGATCAGTTGAGTCCAACTGTTTGTGACCCCGTGGACTATACAGTCCATGGAATTCTCCAGGCCAGAATACTGGAGTGGGTAGCCGTTATCCCTAAAACAGGAATAATAACAGCCCTTATCTCATAGGGTTGTAGTGAAGATTAAATAAGGAAATCTGTTGAAAAATTTTAGGAAAATTACCTGGTATATGAATGCTCCCTGGTATATACGTGGTATATAGATAGGACTTGGATATATAGGGCTTCCTTGGTGGCTCAGTTGGTAAAGAATCCACCTGCAATGTAGGAGACAGGTTCGATCCTTGGGTCGGACAGATCCCCTGGAGAAGGAAATGGCAACCCACTCCAGTATTCTTGCCTGGGAAATCCCATGGACAGAGTCCTTGGGGCCACAAGATTCAGATACAACTTAGTGACCAAACTACCACGTATGAGTGCTCAATAAGTACTTCATTTTCACTTAGTTTTTCTTCATTATGAGAAACCCCAGTATATTGTCATATTCTTTCCTCTTTTCAAAATTCCCATTTCTGTTCTTGAAAGAAGGTATTTTGTCCCTTTCCTCCTTATCCATTTTATCCATTATTTTGTCACCCAAAGACATTCACATTGGGCTATCTCGGTTACATTATTGGTTTTGTGTAGATATCTTTATACATTTTTGTGGTTTTGCAGCAAATTTTAAATCCCTCTGAGAGCTTGCGTTGTAGAGTGTGATAAATCTTTTTTTTTGGCAAATGAACTTTTTTTTTAATGAGGAAAATACAGCTCCTCCTAAATATCTTTATAGTTCAAGTTTCAGTTGACTGTTTTTTTTTTTTTTTTTTTTTTCCGTATGACACAAATGTAGACCATTGGCCATTTGGTTTGAAAAAGGTAGTCCTAAGTTTGACTGAAAAGGGTATGGTTTGAGTTTTGTTCCCTCTGCACAAGTTAAGAGAAGATCCTCTGGAGGAGGAAATGGCAACCCATTGCAGTATTCTTGCCTGGAAAATCCCATGGACAGAGGAGCCCGGCAGACTACAATCCATGGGGTCACAAAGAGTCAGTCACAACTGAGCACACACACAGGTTAATTTTAAAATATTTCATTTTTGGCTAAAGTATATATCAGTGAGAATACTACACAGGCAGATCCAGCTTACTCTGTTAAAATGTTTCTCTCAGAGGTGCTCAGGATGGCAGCAGTACAGAGGAATGACTGGTCCACGTTGAATCCACGATCTATTCATTGAATGTAGAGTTAGCTCCCTTAGAAGAAAGCTTCAGGCGAAGATCCAGAATGGCAAGCAAAAAAGCAGACATTTAAGCTTGTGGTATACCAGATTGATCAATAGATTGACCAAGTGCTTGCTTAGTAAATACGCTACCATAGGACTTTTCTTTTTATAGAAAATGAATACAAACGATGTATCAGGTATGTACATTTCTTTGTGCTGTATGAATGCAGATAGATTGATTCAAACTTAAATAAAAGCAGAGAATAATATAATGAGCCCCTCATATACTCACCACTTAGCTTCAACAGTTTTCAACTAATGGGTCGTCTTGTTTTCTGTATGTCTCCTTACCTGCAAATTATATATGTAATTTCATCTTTATATGTTTTCTTGCTAGACCCCCTTCTAGAAAAATCATAGCCAAAAGTTTTCATACAATGTTTAGGGGTTTCCACTTTCCCTGAGGCCCCAAATAAGAATGAGTACTTGAGCTAACTCCTTTGAAAGTGGGAGAGAAAAAAAGATTTCACAGAGCCTTCTGTATGATACTCCAGTCAGCAAATGTCCAGTGCTCCCAGATTCTTGTTGCTTCTCTTTTAATCTTACCTTTGGCATCCATCAGTGATATTTGAATCAGAGAAAGATAAAAGGATACCTGAAAGAGGCTGAACTGCCCCCTCCTTTTTGCCATCTCCACCTGGAGAAGGGAATGGCAACCCTCTCCAGTAGTCTTGCCTGGAGAATCCCACGGACAGAGGAGCCTGGTGGGCTACAGTCCATGGGGTCACAGAAAGTTGGACATAACTGAGTGACTAACACTTCACTTCTCCTTCAAGGTGGCTTTTTCTTTCTTTCTTTCTTTTGAGCCAGATGAGTTAAATGATCTAACACTGATCTACTTGAATGTGAAAACAAAAAATCCAGGACTAATAATAATGGAGGGCATTATTAATTTATTGATCATTTACTACATGCTAAGCACTTTTCATGCATTTTATCACTTAAACTAATCAACAAAATGATCAACTACTAGGTAGATAGTATTTGTGAACCCATTTTATAGATAGAAAAACTGAGGTTCACAGCATTTAAGCAACTTGCTTAGGATTTGAGGTTGAATCTCTCTGAGATTTTAGCCAGATATAAGACAAGGCTGCCTTTGTCCATTGCACTCTGACAGTTGGCCATATATTAGCTTGTGTGTTCCAAGCAGGTGTACATGGGGTATTCTGTAACCATGTACAGCATGTATAATTACTTTCAGTGTTGATATGAGACCTTTCATAGCATTGTGTAAGAAAGTTCTTTATTCTTAGATTTGATGGAAGCCAAGAAGCACCTGGAGACAAGAGGTAATAGCTTATATATCTCATATCCAACTGTATCCTAATAAGTGAGTCCAAGGCATCATCAACTATAGGTAGCTACTGTTGTAGCAAATTCGCTAAGTCACATCCGACTCTTTTGCAATCCCATGGACTGTAGCCCGCCAGACTCCTCCCTCTGTGGGATTTCCCAGACAAGAATACTAGAGTGGGTTGCCGTTTCTTTCTCCAGGGGATCTTCCTGACCCAGGAATTGAACCTATGTCTGTGGCATTGGCAGGCAGATTCTTTACCACTGAGGCACCTGGGAAGTCTGACATGTAGCTATTTGTTGTTGTAGGTATTCAGTTCAGTCGCTCAGTTGTGTCCAACTTTTTGTGACCCCATGGACTGCAGCATGCCAGACTTCCCTGTCCATTACCAACTCCCGGAGATTACTCAAACTCATGTCCATTGATTCGGTGATGCCATCCAACCATCTCATCCTCTGTCATGCCCTACTCCTCCCACCTTCAATCTTTCCCAGCATCACGGTCTTTTCAAATGAGTCCATTCTTCGCATCAGGTGGCCAAAATATTGGAGTTTCAGCTTCAGCATCAGTCTTTCCAATGAATATTCAGGACTGATTTCCTTTAGGGTGGACTGGTTGGAACTCCTTGCAGTCCAAGGGGATTCTCAAGAGTCTTCTCCAACACCACAGTTCAAAAGCATCAATTCTTTGGCGCTCAGCTTTCTTCATAGTCCAACTCTCACATCGTACATGACAACTGGAAAAACCATAACTTTGACTAGACAGACCTTTGTTGACAAATTAATGTCTCTGCTTTTTAATATGCTGTCTAGTTTGGTCATAACTTTTCTTCCAAGGATCAAGCGTCTTTTAATTTCATGGCTGCAGTCACCGTCTGCAGTCACCGTCTGCAGTCACCGTCTGCAGTAATTTTGGAGCCCCCCAAAATAAAGTCTGTCACTGTTTCCACTGTTTCCGCATCTATTTGCCATGAAGTGATGGGACTGGATGCCATGATCTTAGTTTTCTGAATGTTGAGTTTTAAGCCAACTTTTTCACTCTCCTCTTTCACTTTCATAAAGAGGCTCTGTAGGTATAGAAGCCTCCTGATTATTCCTCCTGTGTCCACTATTCGTTTACATTCATGTAACCGCATGGATGATATTTTACAAATGTTCAAGTCTTGTTCACTTGTGTGCCTAAAATCTCCCCAAACCTTATAAGTAGCAGAGAAGAAAAATCAAATTCCTCTGTGAGGCCTACAAAGCTCTATAATATCTGGCCCCGACCACCTTTCTCAGTTTATGTGGTAACCTGGTCACTGCTCCAGCCCCTCAGTCTTGGTTATTGATGTTATTTTCATTCTTCCAAGGTGCCAAGCTACTTCCGGCTCAGGGTTTAAGTGCCTCTGACTCTCAACATACCTGGTTCCTTCCCATCATTTGAGTTTCAGCTGGAATGTCCCCGCTGCAGAGTAGCCTTCTTTTCTCCCAGTGGCTTACTTTATCTGCTGCTTTGCACTTGTGTAGCTGTGTGAAGTTCTTCTTTCTTTGTTGACTTGTTGCCATCGTGTTTGTCTCTGCTTCCCCAGCTTCAGTATGGCTTTTGTGGGGTCAGAAGTTCTGCCTTAGTGGCTGCTTTATCCTCTGAGCCTCCGTAAACGCTAGTTGAACAAATGGCTGGGTTGTTTGGTGGGGTCGTTACAACGCACCTGCAAGTAAAACTCTCGGTCAGAAAGTACTTGTGAGCTGCTGCTATCAATTGTTGGAGTTGTTCATTCCAGACTGGATTTCGCTTATCACATAATGTGTACAAGAGGTCTTAGGAATTGCCCAATTCAGTGCATTTCCTCAAAAACTGGGAGGACCTCCTTGGTCTCATGATCCAGGCCCTGAAGTCCGTGTTATTATGAGGCGGCTGCTTTTTGCCAGCTTTCAGCTCGTGTGGACTTGACCTTCAAACCGGCAGCATTCAGCTCTCATTTCTGGCTGACCTTTTGCTTAGGCCTAGGGCAATGTTTTCATCTCTGTCAAACTTGACCACTGCCAGTTTCTTAAAGAGTGTCTGTCCTTCTGAAAAAGAGTTTTTCCGCTTGTGCCGTAATGATCTCTAATACCCGATAAACTGCAAACAATAGGGGCATTTGGGGGGAGAAATGCTGAAACAAAAAGGCATCTGCGATTTGGAGGCAGTGCTAAACTGGGGCATACAAAAAAGTTATAACACGTGGACGGCGGCACTCACAACTCCCATTGGGGTTGGGGCAGCTGGACAGTCCTTACAATGAGCTCTTATTATAAGAACACCACGCAGTCACGTAATTGCAGCCCTTTAGAAAACCATAAAAATGTGTCAGACATTGTACAAACTGAAATAGTCTGGGCTTGATTGTTAGACCAAAAATTTCAAAAGTAACAAGGTCTTCTTAATCTAATCTAGTATTAAAAGAAAAAAAATTGAAATGAGGCAGATTTCATCATTACATAATGCCTTCCTGAGTTTATTTCTGGTTTTCAAAATTTTTAGTAGTGAAATTCTGCCTGAATATATTTTTATTTGTCCAGATCCACAAACTTTAATTTTTGTGGAATTTATAGATTTTTTTTCTTAATTACAAAATTAGCATCATATACATTATTGTTGTTGTTCAGCTGCAAAGTCGTGTCTGACTCTTTGTGACATAATAGAAAATATTTAAAAGAACCAATAAGATAACAGTCATCTATACTTTAATCATCCTGAGATAGTCATGATGAAGATTTTTGCTGAATGATTTGTAACTGGTTTGTGTGTGTGTGTGCATATGTAATGAAAGCATTTTAAATTCAGTTTAGGGTCACAGAGTAGTTAGTGATTCTAACTTGTTTTGTGTTCCTACTTATATGATAAACTTTTCCTCTCATTAAATAGTTTTATAAACACATTCACTGTCTATATTGTGTCCATCTATTTGAGGGCAATTCCCTCCCCTCACCCTAAAGACATTTAGAATGTCTGGAGACATTTTTGGATGTTACAACCAGTGTTGAGGAAATGGTTCCATTGGCATACACTGGGCAGAGGCCAAGGATGTTGCTAAATACCCTGTAATACACATACAGCCCCACAACAAAGAAGTACTTGGCCATAGGGTCAATAGTGCTGAGGTTGAGGAACCTTGAACTCATATAGCTTCCTCATAATTACTTGAATGCGTTGCTTTGTATTGATATTAATTTCCCATATTTTGTTATTTGAGATTAGTGGTTGGCACACTTTCTTTAAAGGGCCAGGTAGTAAATACCATATGCTTTGAAGGATGTAAGGTCTATTACCCAACTCCAGTCTAGTATTGTAATAGTTTGAAAACAGTTGTAGACTATATGTAAATTAATGAGTGTGGCTATGTCCACTAAAACTTTATTTCCAAAAATAGGCAGTGGGTCCTAAGGCAGTAATTTGCCGTCTTCTTTTTTAGGTAATGCTCTGCTGGACCTCTGTGTTCTTAAATCTTTGCCCTTATATCTGATGATTACCTTAGAAAAGTTACGTAAAGTGTGAATTGCTAGATGAGTATGTACTTTTAAAAACTTAGTATCAATTCATTTTCTCACCTGTATCATATGAGATTGTTCATTTAGTGTATTCTAGTCCCACTTATGCTACCATCATTTCATCGGATTTGGAACTACCTCCTGGAATATGGAATTTGAAAGGCTAAGGCAGTTTGCCAATTTAAATGCCTTCAGGAGCCAAGCAAATTAATGAGTAAATCAGGGCCGTTTTAAGTATCAGAATAAGGAGTGATAACCAGAGATCAAATTGCCAACATATGTTGGACTATAGAAAAAGCAATGGAATTCCAGAAAAACATCTACTTGTGCTTCACTGAATGAAAGCCTTTGACTGTGTGGATCACAGCAAACTGTGGAAAATTCTTAAAGATATGGGAATACCAGACTGCCTTACCTGCTTCCTGAGAAACCTGTATGCAGGTCAAGAAGCAAGTTAGAGCTGGACATAGAACAACAGACTGGTTCCAAATTGGGAAAGGAGTATGTCAAGGCTTTATATTGTCACCCTGCTTATTTAACTTATATGCAGAGCACGTCATGTGAAATGCTGGGCTGGATGAATCACAAACTGGAATCAAGATTGCTGGGAGAAATATCAGCAACCTCAGATATGCAGATGATACTGCTCTAATGGCAGAAAGCGAGGAGGAACTAAAGAGCCTCTTGATGAAAATGAAAGAGGAGAGTGAAAAATCTGGCTTAAAACTCAACATTCAAAAAATGAAGATCATGGCATCTGGTCCCATCACTTCACGGAAAATAGATGAGAAGAAAGTGGAAGCAGTGACAGATTTTATTTTCTTGGACTCCAAAATCACTGCAGATGGTGGTGACTGCAACCACAGAATTAAAAGACGCTTGCTCCTTGGAAAAAAGCTATTACAAACCTAGATAGCATATTAAAAAGCAGAGACATCACTTTGCTGACAAATGTCCGTATAGGCAAGCTTGTGGTTTTTCCAGTGGTCATGTACGGGATGTGAGAGTTGGACCATAAAAAAAGCTGAGTGCTGAAGAATTGATGCTTTCGAACTATGGTGCTGGAGAAGACTCTTGAGAGTCTCTTAGACAGCAGGGAGATCAAACCAGTCAATCCTAAAGGAAATCAACCCTGAATGTTCACTGGAAGGACTCATGCTGAAGCTGAAGCTCCAATACTTTGTCCACCTGATGCGAAGAGCTGACTCATTAGAAAAAGCCCTGATGCTGGGAATAGGATTGAAGGCAGGAGAAGGGGGCGACAGAGAATGAGATAGTTGGATGGCATTGTTGACTCAATGGACATGCGTTTGAACAAGCTCCGGGAGATAGTGAAGGACAGGGAAGCCTGGTGTGCTGCAGTCTGTGAGGTCACAAAGAGGTGGACTCAACTTAGTGACTGAACAACAACAAGAATGTGGCAAAATGAAGAGCAAGAGTCACATCAAAGGAAGGCAGCTGCTTCTCAGCTCCGCCCCCTACTGGCCCACTGTGTGGTTGTTCATTGTTGCTAGGTCTTTGTATTCAGAGAAACCAGACATCCAAATTTTACTATGAAAACTCCTAATTTTTAATTAAATACTCTGTAGGTCATTAAGCCATACCTGTGGACTGTGCCTATGGGCCACCAGCTTGAGGACTTCTGCTTTAATTGTGACTTATCAAGAGGTCTACAGTGTAGTGAAAGTCACTCAGTCGTGTCCAACTCTTTCCAACCCCATGGACTATACCGTGCATGGAATTCTCCAGGCCAGAATACTGCAATGGGTAACCTTTCCCTTCTTCAAGGGATCTTCCCAACCCAGGGATTGAACCCAGGTCTCCAACCCAGGTCTCCCACATTGCAGATAGATTCTTGACCAGCTGAGCCACAAGGGAAACCCAATACTGGCGTGGGTAACCTGTCCCTACTCCAGTGGCTCTTCCTGACCCAGGAATCGAACTGGGGTCTCCTGCATTGCAGGTGGATTCTTTACCAACTGAGCTATGAGGGAAGCTAGAGATAGAGACAAATGTCCAGGCTCTTAGCCATGTGTGTTAGATCCTCAGGGCCCTAAGCTTCATGAATAAGAGCTATAAGAGTTGGCAGTCTTTGGGTCTGCCCTCACAGAAAAGGAAGTTTTATAACTCAGATTGGGGAGGTGCACTGTGAATCATCTGCCTGGCTTGGAGACATTTCCTCCAGGGTTTTCTGAATTAGTCAAGAAGAAAGTCAGTCTGCCACTTCTCCATTCCCTCAGGACATTTCCAGACTCTGTCAGGACCCTAACCTCTAACCTGTCCAAGGCCCTAAACAGTCTGATGCCCTTTGTCCTTAGTTTTCTAGTCTCTCCCCTCATCCATGCATTTCAGCCCCACTGCCTCCACTCAGTCATCAATTCTCTAGATATTTGCTGAGCTCCTACTATGTGCCAGGCCATGTTCTGGACACAGAGAACAGGATAGGGTGGGTGGAGGTCACTGGCGGGGAAGGGATTGGGGTTTCTAAGTGCTTAGGGTGGTTATGGGAGATAAGATCAGAGAGAAATGACCTCGGGATGGAGGGGGAGGTGGGCACAGTGGGCTGGAGTCTTCAAACTTTGTTGTGGATAAGAATCTACCTGGAGAGCTTGTTAAAACATCAATTCTGATCCTCACTCAGAAATACTGATGCATCAGTTCTGGTGTGGAGCCCAAGAATGAGCATATCTTACAAGCCCATGGACAGCTCTGGTTTAGGGACTTGTAGGCCAATGGCACCCCACTCCAGTACTCTTGCCTGGAAAATCCCATGGATGGCGGAGCCTGGAAGGCTGCTGTCCATGGGGTTGCTGAGGGTCGGACATGACTGAGCGACTTCACTTTCACTTTTCACTTTCATGCATTGGAGAAGGAAATGGCAACCCACTCCAGTGTTCTTGCCTGGAGAATCCCAGGGACGGGGGAGCCTGGTGGGCTGCCGTCTATGGGGTCGCACAGAGTTGGACATGATTGAAGTGACTTAGGGTTAGGGTTAGGGTTAGCAGCAGGCAGGCCATTGTAAGGAGTTTTATTTTCCTCAGAGATAAATAGGGAGCCATTGGAGAGGGGTTCTTTGTGCACAGGAGTGGTATGATCGGACATGTTTTACAAGGATCACACAGTATATTGAACATAGGCTGCAAGAGAGCACATAGTAGGTGGAAGAGTCAAGAGGCTTTTCAGTCACCCAAATGTGAAATGATGATGGCCTTGTTAAAGTGATGAGAGCTTGTTAAAACATCAATTTTAGGGTGTTTTACCTTGTAAAAGGTGAAAGAGGAGAGTGAAAAGTTGGCTTAAAACTCAACATTCAGAAAATGAAGATCATGGCATCTGGTCCCATCACTTCATGGGAAATAGATGGGAAAACAGTGGAAACAGTATTTTTCTGGGCTCCAAAATCACTGCAGATGGTGACTGCAGCCATGAAAATAAAAGACGCTTACTCCTTGGAAGAAAACTTATGACCAACCTAGATAACATATTGAAAAGCAGAGACATGACTTTGCCAACAAAGGTTCGTCTAGTCAAGGCTATGGTTTTTCCTGTGGTCATGTATGGATGTGAGAGTTGGACTGTGAAGAAAGCTGAACTCCGAAGAATTGATGCTTTTGAACTGTGGTGTTGGAGAAGACTCTTGAGAGTCCCTTGGACTGCAAGGAGATCCAACCAGTCCATTCTGAAGGAGATCAGCCCTGGGATTTCTTTGGAAGGAATGATGCTAAAGCTGAAACTCCAGTCCTTTGGCCACCTCATGCGAAGAGTTGACTCATTGGAAAAGACTCTGATGCTGGGAGGGATTGGGGGCAGGAGGAGAAGGGGATGACAGAGGATGAGATGGCTGGATGGCATCACTGACTCTATGGACATGAGTCTGAGTGAACTCTGGGAGTTGGTGATGGACAGGGAGGCCTGGTGTGCTGCGATTCATGGGGTCACGGAGAGTCGGACATGACTGAGCGACTGAACTGAACTGAACTGACGTTGTTAAAATGGTAACAGTAGAGATGATGAAAATTAGTTACATTTGGGATATATCCTAAAAAGAAAACCAGTGCCTCTTGATGGATTGGATGTAAGGTGTGAAAGAAAGAAATGAATTGAAGATGATGAAGTTGACCACAGTTTTGGAAATGAGCAACTAGGTTGAACCAGATGAAGGTTATTTATTTATTTTAATTTCATACATTTCAACATAATGGAAGAAGGCGATTGCCATCTACTAAGATGGAGAAGAGTGTGGCAGGAGGGGAGGATGTCTGCAGTCCCCTCAATGGAGTAGGCTGGTGGAGGTGACTGTGGAGTTCAGGACATCTGAACCAGGTGTTTAAATCCAGGAGCCTGGCTCTTCATCAGGGCTGTGCTTGCAGAGAGAGGAAGTCAAGCTCTGAACCCTAGGGTGCTCTGACATTTAAGAAGGACAGAAGAGGAGAAAACTAGCAAAGGCCACTGGGAAGAAATGATGAAAGAGGAGAAAACCCAGGCAAGTGTCAAACCCTGTCAAGAAGCAGCCAAAGAGAGTGTGTGTGAAGAGCCTCCTTACTCTTCCCTGAACAGGAGAGGCTTGTTCACACCGAGGTCTTTTGTACTTTGCTGGATTGCTCTTTCCACCCATCTCCTAGCTCATTCTCTTTCCCCAACTATAGACCTGTACTTACATGTCACCTTCTGGGTGAGGCTTGCCCCTGAACAGCCTGTGTCTAATGAAGACAATTGCCTGGCATCTGTCTGGTAGACAGTATTTGGTGAGTGAATGGTGAAGATGTAACTCTTTTGATGGGAGCAGAAGTTGAGGTGAAAATGTGTTAAAGCCTTGAACTCAGGGTGTTGTGTGGTTTATTGACCAGCAGGGTAGACTTCCCCTGGGAGCTTATTAGAAATGCAGGATCCTGGGCCCTACCCCAGGCCTACAGAATCACACAGCACTTAACAAGATCCTAAATGATTTATTTAGACATGAAGACTTGCACTCAACCCTATTTTTGTGTTTGGAAGAGGACAATTGGGTATACTCTGAATAGTAGCAATTCAATATAAGAGGTTAAACCTATGAAAATCTGAAGAGTCTATAGTTCCTTCTGTATGTAATCAGTTGTCATCATATGATTTTAAAAAATTGTGAGAAGAAGCTTTCAAGAATACTTTATAAGCTATCCAAGTGATTTCTGAGCTTTATTTTAAATTGACCTGAGCTAGGAGTGAATATAAAATGCACAGCATCAGGTACATGGTATACAGTTTTGAATGAATGAATGCTAATTCTGTTTTCTGTATTTTAAAAAAAATCCTGCTATATTTAATATGATATAACCGTGCATCGTGATTTATATAGTCCTCAGAATGCAGAACCTGTAAATGCTTGGTTTTTCTTTAAAGTGAGTAATGGATTAAGTTTATTGGGTCTTGCTGCTTCTCTTATAGAAATTTGATTCTCTAAGTGGTGTTTTTAACCTGGGATTATTCATACTCTGCAGGCAGATGGCTGCCACCCTTTAATCTCTCATATTTCTATTTGGCTGAGATAA
This sequence comes from Bubalus kerabau, assembly GCF_029407905.1. Classification (NCBI taxonomy): domain Eukaryota; kingdom Metazoa; phylum Chordata; class Mammalia; order Artiodactyla; family Bovidae; genus Bubalus; species Bubalus kerabau. Next base: position 33,341,967 of record NC_073643.1, on the reverse strand, counting down.
ACACTTGATATTCTTTTAATACTCAGACCTTGGGTTTATTTTAGTCTGAGAGAGAACAAATAATATATATACTATGAGTTTTCTTACAGTAATACTTCCTTTTTATTTTTTTTAAGACTGCTGAATATTGTTTTTCCTAAATACCAAGCATGCCCACTTTGCAGTTTAGAGGAAGTCCTGTATTTTATAGGTCATTGGTTTAGGATAAGAAGCTTCCTAGGAACTTTTAGTAGGGCGGTCCACTTTATTCTATTACAACATCACAGTTTTAGAAAAATAGATTTGCTCGCTGTTCCTCATGTGCACATTTACTACACATCCGTCTGAATTCAGAGAGCCTGGTGAGCTGTCGTCTCTGGGGTTGCACAGAGTCGGACACAATTGAAACGACTTAGCAGCAGCAGCAACAGAGTAGTAAGACAGGAAGTGGTGTTAAACTGTGCAGATCAAAAACAATGCAATATAAATTCATGCATATTTTTGCATGCATAGGATATGGGAGTACACTTCTGGATGTAGGTTTATCTTTGTCTCTTTACTCAGTTCACATCCTTGATGGAAATTGATCAGCAGAGAAGGGGTTCCATCATTTGTTACTGGACACAGGAGGCAGGGCCCTGAGTTTGTTTTCTAACCCTGGCGAGCCTTTTCACTTTTCCTTTTAGAGTTTGTTTTTGTTTTATAGCCTTTAAAATAGGGATAATTAAGCATATACTCTGTTCGTTTGTCCAGTTATTTGGAAAAACAACTATAAAATTATTTATACATATTGTATTTCTCTTTTGAAAAAAAATCACCTCATTCTTCAAATCTTGCTGAAGCTTCAACATAGTAGGAAAACTGAATTCTAGATTGGTAAAACTTTGTTACAGAGCAAGGATTGACATTTTCTCTAAAAACCCAGATAGTAGATATTTTAGGCAAGGAGCCACGTGGGTTCCGCTGCTACAGTGTGGGAGCAGCCATGGACAACATGTCAACGAATGGACGGGGCTGTGTGCCAAGCAAACTTTATTTATGGGCATTGAAATTTGGATTTCATAAAATTCTCATGTATCATGAAATATCATTCTCCTTTTCATGATTTTCAGCCAGTTAAAACTGTAAAAATCTATTCTTAGTGTTTAGGCCATGCAAAAAGCAGAGAGCAGGCCTAATTGGGCTGGTGGGCAGATCTCTGTGATAGGGAAGAAGACCTGGCTATATCAACTGTAGTCACTTATTTAAGTACTGATCTTTTTTTTGCATATGATTTTTAAAAGATTGACGCATAGTTGATTTACAGTGCTGTATTAGTTTCAGCTGTACAAGAAAGAAAAATCTGAAAAAGAATATATGTGTATGCTGCTGCTGCTAAGTCACTTCAGTCGTGTCCGACTCTGTGCGACCCCATAGACGGCAGCCCACCAGGCTCCCCCGTCCCTGGGATTCTCCAGGCAAGAACACTGGAGTGGGTTGCCATTTCCTTCTCCAGTGCATGAAAGTGAAAAGTGAAAGTGAAGTCGCTCAGTCGTGTCTGACTCTTAGCGACCCCATGGACTGCAGCCTACCAGGCTCCTCCGTCCATGGGATTTTCCAGGCAAGAGTACTGGAGTGGGGTACCATTGCCTTCTCCAATATATGTGTATATTCTCTTTCAAATTCTGTTCCATTATAGGTTATTACAAGATATTGAATATAGTTCCCTGTGCTATCCAATCAGACTTTGTTGTTTATCTGTTTCATGTATAGTTGTGTGTTTCTGTTAATCCCAAACTCCTGATTTATCCTCCCCAACCCTTGCTTTTCTTTTTGGAAAATCATAAGTTTGTTTCCCATGTCTGAGAATCTGTTTTCTGTCTTTAAATATGCTCATTTGTATCTCTTTTTTTTTAGATTCCTTATATAAGTGATAACAGCTTCCCAGGTGGTGCTAGTGGTAAAGAGCCCACCTGCCAATGCAAGAAATGTAAGAGATGTGGGTTCAGTCCCTGGTTTGGGAAGATCCCCTGGAGGAGGAAGTGGCAACCTACTCCAGTGTTCTTGCCTGGAGAATCCTGTGGACAGAGGAGCCTAGCAGGCTATAGTCCATGGGGTCACACAGAGTCAGGCATGACTGAAGTGGCTTAGCACGTATAACTGATACTATATGGTGTTTGTCTTTCTCAACTTACTTAGTATGATAAACTCTAGGTCCATCCATATTGCTGGCTGTGGCATTATATTATTCTTTGTAATGCCTGAGTGGCTCAGTGATCAGTGCAAAGAAATAGAGAAAAAAATAGAATGGGAAAGACTAGAGATCTCTTCAAGAAAATTAGAGAATCTAAGGGAACATTTCATGCAAAAATGGGCTCAATAAAGGGTAGAAATGGTATGGACCTAACAGAAGCAGAAGGTATTAAGAAGAGGTGGCAAGAATACACAGAGGAACTGTACAAAAAGACCTTCATGACCCAGATAATCGTGATGGTGTGATCACTCACCTAGAGCTAAACATCCTGGAATGTGAAGTTAAGTGGGCCTTAGAAGCATCACTACGAACAAAGCTAGTGGAGGTGATGGAATTCCAGTTGAGCTATTTCAAATCCTAAAAGATGATGCTGTGAAAGTGCTGCACTCAGTATGCCAGCAAATTTGGAAAACTCAGCAGTGGCCACAGGACTGGAAAAGGTCAGTTTTCATTCCAATCACAAAGAAAGGCAATGCCAAGCAATGTTCAAACTATCGCACAGTTGCACTCATCTCACACGCTAGTAAAGTAATGTTCAAAATTCTCCAAGCCAGGCTTCAGCGATACATGAACCGTGAACTTCCAGATGTTCAAGCTGGTTTTAGAAAAGGCAGAGGAACCAGAGATCAAATTGCCAACATCCGCTGGATCATTGAAAAAGCAAGAGAGTTCCAGAAAAACATCTATTTCTGCTTTATTGACTATGCCAAAACCTTTGACTATATGGGATCACAACAAACTGTGGAAAATTCTGAAAGAGATGGGAATACCAGACCACCTGATCTGCCTCTTGAGAAATTTGTATGCAGGTCAGGAAGCAACAGTTAGAACTGAACATGGAACAACAAACTGGTTCCAAATAGGAAAAGGAGTATGTCAAGGCTGTATATTGTCACCCTGTTTATTTAGCTTATATGTAGAGTACATCATGAAAAACGTTGGGCTGGATGAAGCACAAGCTAGAATCAAGATTGCTGGGAGAAATATCAATATCCTCAGATATGCAGATGACACCACCCTTATGGCAGAAATTGAAGAAGCACTAAAGAGCTTCTTGATGAAAGTGAAAGAGGACAGTGAAAAAGTTGGCTTAAAATTCAACATTCAAAAAACTAAGATCATGGCATCTGGTCCCATCACTTCATGGGAAATAGATGGGGAAACAGTGGAAACAGTGGCAGACTTTATTTTGGGGGGCTCCAAACCACTGTAGATGGTGACTGCAACCATGAAATTAAAAGATGATTACTGCTTGGAAGGAAAGTTATGACCAACCTAGACAGCATATTGAAAAGCAAAGACATTCCTTTGTCCACAAAGGTCCGTCTAGTCAAGGCTGTGGTTTTTCCAGTAGTCACGTATGGATGTGAGAGTTGGACTATAAGGAAAGCTGAGCGTCGAAGAATTGATGCTTTTGAACTGTGGTGTTGGAGAAGACTCTTGAGAGTCCCTTGGACTGCAAGGAGATCCAACCAGTCCATTCTAAAGGAGATCAGTCCTGGGTGTTCATTGGAAGGACTGATATTGAAGCTGAAACTCCAATACTTTGGCCACCTGATGCAAAGAACAGACTCATATGAAAAGACCCTGATTCAGGGATTGAAGGCAGGAGGAGAAAGGGATGACAGAGGATGAGATGGTTGGATAGCATCACCAAGTCAGTGGACCTGAGTTTGGGTAAACTCCGGGAGTTGGTGATGGACAGGGAGGCCCGGAGTGCTGCAATTCATGGGGTCACAAAGAGTCGGACATGGCTGAACAACTGAACTGAACTGAACTGAATGCCTGAGTAATGGTCCATTGTGTATATATACAACATCTTTATCTCTTCATCTGTTGATGGACATTTAGGTTGCTTCCATGTCTTGACTATTGTAAATAGTGCTACTATGAACCTTGGGGTGCATGTATCTTTTAAAATTAGAGTTTCCATTTTTCCTGGATATATGCCCAGGAGTCATTTTGCTGGATCTTATGACCACTCTGTTGTTAGGGTTTTTGTTGTTGTTGGAGAAACCTCCATGCTGTTGTTTGTAGTGTGTATACCAATTTACATTTCCACCAACAGTGTAGGAGAGTTCCTTTTCCCCATACCCTCTTCTAAATTTGCATTTGTCTGCATATGGTTTTGGTTTTTCTCTCTTAGGTCAGAATTTGTATCCTTGTTGTCTTTCTTTTTTATTAAGGAGAAGGTTGTCCAGGTTGCAGTGAAAACATTGCTGAATGAGAACTTGCGTTCTGGGCCGTTGTTTTCATTCATGGTAATATTATAATTGTGGGACTGAAAAGAATCTTGTCACCTCTCATACGTGACCCAGGGCAAGACTTCGGGTGAGTCATTTCAGAATGCTAGCTGTTTCAGAATGTGCTCTGTTTCATCATGTTCTAAGGGATGATGATTACATTAGTGACCATCTCTGTACATTGTCCTTTAAAAATAGTATAAAGAGCATAGTGGTTTTGGGGGTGCTGTGCTGTGTGTGCTTAGTCACTCAGTCGTATCCAGCTCTTGGCGACTCCATAGACTGTAGCCTGCCAGGCTCCTCTGTTCATGGGAATTCTCAGGGCAAGAATACTGGAGTGGGTTGCCATGCTGTCCTCCAGGGGAATCTTCCCAATCCAGGCGTATAACCCAGGTCTCCCTCATTGCAGATGGCTTCTTTACTGTCTGAGCCACCAGGGAAGCCCAAGAATACTGGAATGGGTAGCCTATCACTTCTTCAGGGGATCTTCCCAACCTAGGAATGGAACCGGGGTTTCCTGCATTGCAGGCAGATTCTTTACCAGCTGAGCTACCAAGGAAGCCCTTGGGGGTGGTAGTGGATAGCATCTGATTGAATTATAATCCGTTTTAATATTTCTTTTACTTACTGAACAAAAGAACACATTGTCTCTCTAAACACAGAGTGAGAAATCTGAAAGCTTTGATGACTTGTTCAAAAAGTAAAGTCCATTATAAAGTAAAAGAATTATGGGAATATTCACTCAATTTTATTTTTATTCTGATCTACAAATAGTAGAGGTAATCGAAGTGCAGTGGATATCAATCAGATGGGGATTTTTCTTTGCTCCGGTGAATTATTTTGTCAGCCAATTTGATGGTATCTGCAGGCACCATCTTACACTGATGTGCCCCAGGGTCTCTTTAGAATGAAACCGATGGGAAATAGCCTGTCAGTATCACCTGGGAAGTGGGGAAACTAAACTGTGACAGCTAGAAAGTGATTCATTCCCATTCTTTTGCTATCAGTTCAGGATCTGAATGAAGGAAAGAAAAAGGGAAAAAGACAGTAGTAATAACAGGAAAGAAAAGTTTCAAAGCCATTGGATTTTTGCCCTTAACCCAGATAGCTAACATACTTACTTCTGTGAAATATAAGTTATGTCAATAAAATATGGTGTTTTGATAGAGTGAGAAGTATTCCAGCTTTATTTTGTGGTCTGCACCTCAACTACTCAACAATACCCAATTTTTGGCATCTGAATTCCATAATACAGTTGGTTTGAAGGACAAAAACCTACAAAAATTACCAGTAAATCATACCGATGTTTAATGCCACATGTGTTTTCATTTGCATCCCTGTTTGGCAGTTTTAAAATGAAAGAGAGGGAAATCACTAACTAAAAATCTATGGTTTAGGACAGTTGAAGACAGAACATTACATTTATATGGCTTTTACTATAGAGAAAGGAGAGACTTTCCTGATGGTCCAGTGGTTAAGACTCTGTGCTTCTAGTAGGGGGCGAGGGTTTGATCCCTGGGCAGGGAACTAAGATCCCACATGCTGTGCAGTGTGGCCAAATAAAGCAGTCAAAAGACTATAGTATAGAGCCTCATAATAATGTTGTGAAAGTTGAAACTCCAATACTTTGGGTATCTGGTGCAAATAGCCGATTCATTGGAAAAGACCCTGATGCTGGGAAAGATGGAAGGCAGAAGGAAAAGAGGGCAGCACAGGATAAGATGGTTGGATATCATCACCGATTCAATGGACATGAACTTGGGAAAACTGAGAGATAGTGAGGGACAGGGAGGCCTGGTGTGCTGCAGTCGTTGGGGTTGCAAAGAGTTGGATGTGACTTAGTGACTGAACAACAACAAAAGCAATGCTATGAGAAATTAGGGTTATTAGTGTTTTGAATGTGAGGCAAGCAAAACACACAGTGACTTTGTTGTACACCACCAACACAGTGGGCAGCAGCAGGGCTAGGATGGGCTGGATACAACGCTACAGGTAGATCAGAGCTTCTCAAAGTGTCATCCCAGAACCCTGGGGGTCTCCAGGACTCCTGCCATTCCACCAGGTCAAACATACTTTTATAATGATAACAAACTCTTATTTTCCTTTTTATAAATGCTCATCTCTCAAAGAGAGTACTATGCCATTTTATATTAGGGACTTGAGCATCCTTGGATTTTGCCATCTGCAGAGGTCCTAAAACCCATCCCTATGCATTCCAAGGATAACTATGCAGAAGAGTTTTACAGAGGCTACATAATGTGTTACAATGTCTTTGTTCTCATGCCCAGCGGACTATATGCTAGTGAGTTATCTTGTGTTTTAAAATTTTCTCAGTTTTAATTCCTAAGATGATAAATACAGATAGATATAACCCAGATAAACACAAGATATTTAAGAGTTTAAAAGGGTCCTAAGGCAAAAAAGAAAATTTGAAAACGGTTGTTTGAGATGGATTGCTAAGTGTAGTAGAAGTGTGGTTTCATTTAATGCCAAAAACACCTCTAGCAGGCAGGTTCTGTTATCACCCTCGTTGAGCATATGAAGTGACGAAGGCCTGGAAAGGTTCATATCGTGCAGAAGGTCACATAAGTAGTAAGTTGCAAGGTCTGAATGTGATCGCAGGTTTACACTACTTAATTCTTCCGCTGACTGTGCCACCAGGCACGATGCGCCTCTCAGAGAGGCGCCAGGAATGGAATGGCCTATATTTGACACTAATGTTTCAGAAGAAGAACTAACTTCTAAGAACCTCGGTGCTCCTGCCGGGCCCCAGAATATAGAAAGAAAGATTCTCCTTCTGGACAGTGTAGAGCAGAGACCACATTTCTGTTGAGTCCAACCAACAAGTGTGTTTAATTTGTCTTGTACAGTATGAAAAATCAAACAATTAGGTGTCATTTTCATAATCTGGGAGTTTTCATTGAAAAAACAAGTTCAGGTTGCAGGCTAAACTGAAAAATTGGAAAAAAAAAACCTAACTCAACTGGAATGGTATTCCCACAGGGCCACAGTCAATTACAGATTATGTCAGCTGTTTTTTTGTCTTTTTTTTTTTTTTTTTAATGAAGCACGTGCACTCTAGTTTGCCACAGACCTCACGACCCCACAGATTATGACCTCCTTTATGTTACCTGTTTTAGGTGTTGGATTGGTGATGTCTGGGGATGATCTGTCTTCTCCATAATGTTTATAGCCAGTCCGTTCTTAACTTACTTAAAAAGATATTGACAGTAAAAGGGAAACAATACATCCCACTCTGAGCACCCCAAGCTGGTTGTAGTAAAGACCTCACTGACAGTGCTGAATAGACAACAGGTTGCTTTTTTCCTTACTAAAGCCTGAAATCCTGATTCATTTAAAGAATAAGGATCTGCCAGTGAATTAACATTTATTTTTAAATGTGCAGCCCTTTCTTTTTTAAGTGTAATAGTGAAATAAGCACATTACACCCATTGCCCTCATTTGATGTTTATTTTAGTAATGTCTATTGTCCTCATCATTATCATGTCTGGACCCTTTATGAAACTTAAAATGTTTCTGTGCACGTTAGATCAGTCATTTGAAACAATTTGAGATTGTCAACTAAAGGACTTCATTAGCCTGGGCATTTGGACAAAATTATTAAATTTCAAATTCTTGTACTTAAAATATCTCACCATTTCAGCAATGCCTATCAGCCATTATCATCATTTTAAATATATATCTGTTTGTGTTTTCCTTCCTTTGCTTCACCCCAGTGTCATAAAGCTGACAATTGTATCTGCTTGCTCACAATGTTCATTCTTTGCCTGGAACGGCATTTAGCACATAATAACATTAAATAATGGAATGAATAAATGAGCAAATATACAAATACACCAGTTGTGTATATGATAAATGTATTCTTCTCTAGCACCAAGAATTACATTAAAAGATTTTCAGTGAAAATTGTTATGCTTCCTAATTTGAGGACTAAATTGGGGAGATGTGTATTTCTTATTTTCCACGTAAATATGTATTCGAAAGTGCCTCTGTGGATATATGTATTTTTCGTTTTCTATTTAGAATAGCTCCCCCTTTTCCTAATGCAAGGTCAGGAGGAAATTTATTTATCTATCCAGCTAAGAATAAGATGCATCTTGAGACCTGGATGCAAGATGAGACTGCTGAACTCGAAAGTTCTTCAGGGACTCCCGCATACTAAAGGACACTCTTTCTGTGTTTGGAAAGGGCCGAGTTACTCATCCATTAGAAAAGTCTCATGTGTAGCTTTTAGGCAGTGTTCTCCAAAGAGGGCATCTAGCTCTTAACCTATTGCTGAAAGAGAAATAGCATTGTCTATTAATACTACTGGAACTAAAGATGAATAGTGAATTGGCCTTGATCTGACAGCGAGTTTGACTTTGATAGCTCATCCCTTAAAAAAGGTTCTTTTATATTTATGAAAAAAAAGCATGACGTCAAGCTGGGTGGGATGGGGGGGGTTGATATCAATATTTAAGAGCAAACTTGTAGGGCTTCCAAAAAAAAAAAAAAAAGCCCTTTGTGTGAACTTTTTTTTTTTTACATGCATAACTAATTAGCTTAGGTTATTATAAGCAGGGCTGCTGTGATGAAGTTTCCGGTGGTGTCTCGGGACACCTTGTTTATAGTGCTTTCTCTATGCCAGTCTACGAATTGGAATTACAGAAAGTAGAGGGAACGAATAGTCTACTGTTTCTCGTTGGATTGGGGCCACCTAAAACGTGGTTATGCTGGAAATGCTAGAATATAATCACTATCAGGTGAGCTTTATTCTTATATTCAGTCTCTGAAATGTAATTCATAAATCGAGTGTTTCACCTTTTCGTGTTATTGTAGTAGACGCACAGTTTTCCGTTGGTACGTGTCTTCCCATTTAATGTTGTTTATTATTTGATGCCATAAGCAGTAATCCAATGTAGTTTTGAACAGAGTAAATATTAGTAGGATTTTTTTCCCTCTTGTGCATGGCTGTATTCTCCCCATGACTCCTTTTCTTAGCTCATAAGAGTAAATTGTGTTTCTCAAGGAAAAAGTGACTATATTGAGTATCATTGATTTTGTTTAAAAGCTTCATCTTCTCTATTAATGTCTTATAGGAAACAAGGTGAAAATATTCTGGTGGCTTAATATACATGCCTTTAAAAACACATCCCCCCCAAAAAAAAAAGAACAAACAAACACATCTGTGGAAGTGTTTTTTGTGTTTGAAAGAAACTACTTCATGTGGAACTGCTTTTTATGTTGAGTTTAAGATCTTAATTAAAATGTTGAATACTCATGTCCCAATGAAAGTGGGAAGAATTAATCTGCAACTGGTGGATTTAATCATCAGAATGTTTCTGTTTATGTTCTACAACCATTTTATAGTTGTTTCTAAAGGAGATGTTTTTTTTTTAAAACAAAACAAAAAGCTATTATATTTGCCAAAGAAAACTGAAATAAGTTATACACCTTCTTCTAGATTATTGTTTTGATCTTAATAAACTCTTTCAGATATGTGTTAGAAAATGTTTACCCTACAGATAGTTGCAGATTTTTAGCTATTATGCATGAGAAGAAGGGCACAAGGTTTTAAAGAGATGGACTGTTAATTAGCAGGGAAATGAAACCAGGCAGAGTATTAACCCAAATCCGAAGAGTTAGCCTTTAAACTTCAGAAATAGCAAAATCCATTAGCACAGTGCCTGGTACCTAACAGGGGCTTAATAATCTATTCTGTTGACGGACTGGCCTGTCTCATGCTTGTGCCTGAAAAGAAGAGCCGTCCAAAACTCACCAATAACAGCACTTTCTTCTCTTCCCTCCATGGCTATGTTCAGGTGCAGACCCACCTCGAAAACCCCACCAAGTACCACATACAGCAAGCCCAAAGGCAGCAGGTAAAGCAGTACCTTTCTACCACTTTAGCAAATAAACATGCCAACCAAGTCCTGAGCTTGCCATGTCCAAACCAGCCTGGCGACCATGTCATGCCACCAGTGCCGGGGAGCAGCGCACCCAACAGCCCCATGGCTATGCTTACACTTAACTCCAACTGTGAAAAAGAGGTAATTCATGTTCCCTCCCCTCTCCTTTCTCTCACACTGAATGACTGTCTGTGGATCTCCCTCCTGCACTTGATTGTGGACTCTAGTCTGTCCGCGTGGCCACCTTCACCGGCCTTTGTCCCAGACTCCCCATGCTAGCTGTCATCCTCTAGCCTCTTGTCCCTGTCACTGTCACTGGGTTATTGGGTTATGGCTCCAGGCAGGGGACTTGGCCCCCTCGGAGCAGAACCCGGAGGCGAGGACCCTTTTTCTTCTATCCCGTTTCCGCTTGTTAGCTGAGTGTTCTCTTCCATGCCTTTCCATTTACAAAGCATTGAAAATGCAGGGAGAGAAGGGAAGGTGGAAAAGGGATAGTAAAAATAGAAAAGGTGTCGGACAGGCAGTTTAGAAGTTCCGCTTGCTGTGAATGTCTGGAATATTATTTTTATTTCTTCCTGAGCTGGAAAGGAAAAACAAAAAAAGCACCGAGTGTGCATGGCTGGATTGAAAGAATATATAGTACATGAGAATCTAACAAAAGCAAAGATTTCCTTGCTGGGTGAATTCGGTTTCCTTAATAAATTGCTGCTGCTGGTGAAAGCTGCTTTTTATAAAGGCTGGGTTGGAGACAAGACTCAAATACACCTCAAAGCTAATTGTGGCACCAAAATTTGAAGCATACCTAAAAGGCAAGTTGTGATTTAATGCCTGTTATTTCCAAATTATGAGATGATGAGCATCATTTTAATGGAGTTTGTCTGTCCTCTGAAATGTTCATGTGATTTCAGAGGTAACTCTTCTGAAGTTTGGTTGATTTTAATTTCTAGAGGGACTAAGTCTTCTCCCTTTTGCCCAAACCAACCATCTTATTTTTCTCTGTCCATGCTTGTCATCTGTCAAACTGATTTGATGGAAATTCTTCCTTCATTATTTCATTTCTTGGTCACATTCCACTTGACTGGAGAGCTTAGTTCATCTTGTTGCTACACCATCAACCTCGTGTGAAAATGTCACTGAACAGTGATTTGCAAATCCAAGTCATGGGCTGATTTTGCTTGTGTTTTTGCAGGGATTTTATAAGTTTGAAGAGCAAAACAGGGCGGAGAGCGAATGCCCAAGTATGAACACACATTCACGAGCATCGTGCATGCAGGTACTGAATGACTCGGCAGCCCAAGGATATAACACTTTGTAATGAGGATCTATATTTGTGGCTAATCACACCTTCCTAATGACTTTGGATTTTTGCCCCCACCCCCATTGATTTTTTTTTAAATCATTATGTCTCATGATTTAAAAACTACTAGGGAAATGATACTAAAATGCATTTTTCCCTGAGTTGCTGTAAGGTGTTAAACAGTGCTTAAAATACATAAATTTTATATTAAATTTAAAATTTAATAAATAAGATGTTATCTGCTGTACTTCATTTAGATACCATTATCAAAGTGTGTTATACAAATTTATGGGTTAGCAACTTGGACAGAATATCTGTAAAACCAAGATGTGTGTATGTGTGAGATCTATATAGTTTTATAAAATGAAATCTCATGGAAAATATTTTTGGAAACTTTATTTATTCATTTAATGATAATTCATGAATATTTTCCCAAGCAATGAAAAGTTCTTCTGTGACATCCTGTTTAATGGATATATAAATTATGTTACATCCATTTATTAATTATATTTGTATATTTTAAATGAGTGCATGGATATATAAGAGGAAGAAAAAAATTTTTTTTTTGCTTTTTATCAACATGTATGACTCTTTTCATAAGAGAACAGATTATTTAAAAAATTCTCTCACACCAAAGCCACTAATTTCCTTTCCCTGAAAAAAAAAAAAAGATTAAACATTTACAAAGAAAGGTTGCTCATAAGTCTTATGGCCCATTTTCCAGTTTACCAATTCACTTGGAAAGTCATCTGTTAAACAGGTTATACAACTGGTATACCTGGAAAGGAAACAGTACTGGCAGTTACTCAAAACTGACCTGCATTTATTCTTCTCTGGAGTTACTCAGTGACACTTATTTTTTGAATGTATGCTGTATGCTTGGCACTGTGAGCACTTCATATGGTTTGTCCTGAAATCTCACAAGAATCCAGTAAGGGCATGAGTATTATTAACCCCATTTTACAGGTTGGCACACTGTGACTCTTAAAGATGAGGGGCAATGATCCAACCCAGAAAGTGGGAGAGCCGAGATTCTGACAAGCACCATGATGTTGAAGCCTGTCTTCTTTAACTATGGCAAAAAGGCACACAGGAGCATCCCTTTGAGTTCTGAACTTTCACTGTGTACTTGTGAAGCACTTTTAAGACCCAAGCAGGTGTTTGCATGCTCACGCACGCACACACACACACACACACACACACAACACACACACACACATACCAAGTAGATCAAATACATAAGATGTTTACGAAGAAATGTTTTCACAGACTTGTCTTTGCAACTGCTGCAATGCACATGTAATCACTGTTGTTTATTATCGTGACTGATGTTTTGGTACTTTAGAAATAAAATTGATCTAGAGGGAATGTCAGCTCCACGACTGTAATGATAACCTCGTCCTGGTGCTCTCCTCCGGGAGTGCCAAGCACACTGGCAGGCATACAAGGAGAGACTTAGTTTACAAGTCATTGTAAGATTACTGCAGGGCTAACCAGTGGCCTGGGAGCCACAGCGCCCCCCACATCCTATGGGAACAAAGGGTTGAACAGCCATCTGTGGTTTGTTTTTTTTTACTCCAAGGAGGGTGTGGGAAATGTACTGGATATAAATTGAGATGAGAAAAGGAAAAGGCAGCTATCATTCAAGATGAAGTTTCCTGGTTCCTCTTTCCAGTTTAGGGCAGGCAGTTTTATACAACAATTGAAAGCATAGTTCAAACTGTGGCTCCAACCCCTCTTTGATGTGTGACTTTGGGCAAGCTGCTTCTCATGTATCTCACCTGAAAAATTGCTGTAATAATAGCACCTGTTCTGGTAGGGTTATTGTCAGGGTAAATCAGTTAGTCCATAAAAAGCCCCGAGCCCAGTGACTGGCACCTAGTAATCACTCAGTATGTGCTGATTGCATGTATCATCCTCCTCATCACTCATTAGCATTAATGGTCTTCAGTAATGTACTCCTTTGGAGAGAAAGAGGACAGTCATCTCTTAGACTCTAACTAAAGAGTGTTACTTCTTTAGATCAGGAAAGACCATGGATCTCTCTTTGGATTGCTTTGCACGGTTTTTGCTTATATCTGTCTCTCTTCCATTGCCTTTTTCCCTCAGATGGATGATGTAATTGATGACATCATTAGCCTAGAATCAAGTTATAATGAAGAAATCCTGGGCTTGATGGATCCCGCCTTGCAAATGGCAAATACGGTATTGGTGATCTTTTTATTTTTCTAAAAGAAAAGCTTGAGATATTATTTCCAGTGTTTTTTCCCTGTTCCTGAATTTTCAGTTTCTCTTTGCAAGTGATTCTTTGAGAAGTTAATTCATGAGGCAGAGAAATATCTTAAGATCACAGATAAATGACTCAGACATTGGAAATTAAGAATTGCTCGTGAGTTTATCAGGAACCCCATGATAAAGAACTCTGCATTCCCTGGAGTCCAAGTTCACTTTCAATAACATGCTAGGTTTTCTAACTCCCCTCCACATCTGCTGCCTAACTTAGTATACTGCTGCTGAGGGAAATACAGTTTGCTGTGTTATTTACAGTGGTTTTCTGGTCGGCCTGAAAACATAATACACTTTTTAAAGGAGATCCCTTACTATTGACAGGTGATTAAGTGACGTTCAGTTTGCCCCTATTCAATGGCAAATTTATTCCAATTTTAGTTCATTAAGCAGGGGTCATATTTGCTCTTCTCTGTTAAGTATTCCTGTCTGCAGTTGGAGCCTTGCCTGTAGAGTTTATTTTCTTTCACTCCTTCCGTTTGCGTCTTACTTGGTTCTCGCAGGAATTCCTTGAGTCATGTTGGGATGCTATCATTGCCCTCCGTTTTAGGGTTAGGAAAGGTTAGCTTGTGTTGCCCTAGGTTATACAGCTCAGATGTGTCAGAGCTGGGACACGGTACATCTTTGAATGCCTGCTGCTGCTGCTAAGTCGCTTCAGTCGTGTCCGACTCTGTGCGACCAGAGTGCAACTGGTGTGCCCATGTGCAACTCTGTGTGTCCCATAGACGGCAGCCCACCAGGCTCCCCTGTCCCTGGGATTCTCCAGGCAAGAACACTGAAGTGGGTTGCCATTTCCTTCTCCAACGCGTGAAAGTGAAGCTGCTCAAACGTGTCTGACTCTTAGTGACCCCATGGACTGCAGCCTACCAGGCTCCACTGCCCATGGGATTTTCCAGGCAGGAGTACTGGAGTGTGGTGCCATTGCTTTCTCCACTTTGAATGCCTAGTCCCATCATTTTCTGTTTTCTATTCAAGCAATGCCATGAGACTGTCATATTCTTTAGTAATTAGTATGTTTTGGGGGGTATACTATTTTCATTAACATTTAAATTTCACCAAGAGTTCAAGAATATGCTAGCCTTCTGTTCAGATTTTTGAAATGAAAATAAAATGGACAAACAGCTTTAAGGGTGCAATATATTTAAGACTGCATAATATATTCACCAGCTGGACAATCTAGGGGTGGTGTAACTATACTCTTAAGAGACAAGCCCTGGAATTGGAGGAAGAACCTACCATTCAGGACTAAACAGAGGACTCTGGTTGCTGACAGAATCTCCCCTTGACTTCAGACTTGACACAAACCGAGCAAATCTATCAGTATTGCTGATAGATTTGACACACTTGACACACACTCACTTGACAGAAACCAGTGAGTTCAGGACAGTTACAGGATAGATTGGCCAGAGCTGGTTCGGATTGTGGGAGCCAGTCTGAAGCAAGCAAGATTGATTGGAGGATAGAGTCATCTTTTAAAAACCACTAATTTACGGGGTCTCAAAGAGTCGGACACAACTGAGAGACTGAACTGGACTGAACTGAATTTCTACACAAGTTCCTAAGATGCTTTTCCTAAACAGGGTAGTAATTGGTTTTTAAAAGAGTAACTTCCATGGTGGTAAAAAGGGTGAAAGGGAGTTGTTGCTAGTGGTTATAGAAATTCAGATTTGCAAGATAAAAAAGTTCTGGAGCTGTGCTGCCCAACAATGTGAATATACTTAACACAATTGAACTGTACACTTAAAAATAATTAAAAATGGTGAATTTTAAATCATATTTTTTTTAACCACAGAATTTTTTTTTAAAGACTAAATTCCAATGATAAATTTCCCTGGCAAGGGAATGTAGTAGCTTTTACTTATTTAAACCAAAATCCCTAGAAAACCAAATTTTTATAGTTACGTTTTCTTTTCTTTCTTGATCCAGTCCTTTAAGTCACCTTCTTGAAGTCTTGAGGAGTAAGGACTCCCCTCAAAACCTCTGAGTTTTTTCTAGATTGTTTAGTTTTGTCAATTTACTGCCCGTTTAAACTCACCCCCCATTTTGAAAGAACTAAATATTATTTCTAACAAATGTTTCCATGCCAAACTCGTCCCACCCTCTTTGAGCCCTGGGTCAGCTTCTGTGGAACCCTCTTACTTTCAGCTTTATGCATCCGTGAGGCAGACTGTGCCTGTCAGGAGTCAGAATCCTAGGACGAACAGGAGCAAAAACCTTGGAGGAGCTTGTGCTCAGGAATTTATAATTTTTACATATACCCATGGGGTCGCTAGGAGTCGGACACGACTGAGCGACTTCACTTTCACTTTTCACTTTCATGCATTGGAGAAGGAAATGGCAACCCACTCCAGTGTTCTTGCCTGGAGAATCCCAGGGACGGGGGAGCCTGGTGGGCTGCCGTCTGTGGGGTCTCACGGAGTTGGACACGACTGAAGTGACTTAGCGGCAGCAGCAGCAGCAAGTCATTTCAGAAGAACTTTGCTGACAAGGGTGGTAATTTTCCAGTGGCATCAAATGGATACCTGCGCATACTCAGGAGAACTATAGGATTGACATGATTCTTTTAAATTATTCTTTTTTTAAAAATTTTCCCCAGTGATGAGGACCACAGATGTCATCTGATCTAACCTAGTACTCACTGCCTTAATTTCCTCTTGCATATCCTTTGTATTCCCCTTCAAAATATCAGGCTTTCAGCTTCTTGAAAGCTTCCAAATCTACACTCACAAGTGAAGCAGTGTAATGCAGTGGTTGGGAGTTGAGGATTTACCGTCAGACCTGGATTCAAATCCTAAGTCTGCCGTTTACAGCCTGGCCTTGCACATTACTTGGTTTCTTGAAGTCCTGCATTTCCTTATTTGTAAAATGAAACTGATCATTGTTTCTCCTTGACATGGTCATCTCCTAAATTATGAATTGTTGTTGTTTAGTCATTGAGTCCTTTCCAACTCTTTTGTGACCCCACAGACTGTAGCCCACCAGGCTCCTCTGTCCATGGGATTGTCCCAGACAAGAGTAGTGAATTGGGTTGCCGTTTCCTTCTCCAGGGGATCTTCCCGACCCAGGGATCAGACCCCTGTCTCCTGCATTGGCAGGCAGGCTCTTTACCACTAGCCCCCTGGGAAACCCTAAAGTATGTACAGCATTTAGCATTGGAAACATAGCTTGTTCTCAACAATGTCTAAATTATTATATATAATTTATTATAGTTTAAATAATTTTGATAGTATTTTATCCGGGTGATATTCACTCAGCACCTGTAATATGCCAGCTCTATGTTAGAATAATATCATATTCAATAATGGAAATATTTCTCATAGTGAGTCTCTCTGTGGATGTGGATCCCAGTTTGCCCCGTGGAGAACTTGTCCTTGTGACAACCCTCTGAAGACATGACCTTTAGACTGAATACCCGTGTCTCCTCGGTCAGTCTACGATGGAGTAGATATCCTAGTCTGATTGCTCCTGAACTCACTTTAAGATTGATTTAGCCTTTATTAGATGCCTCATAGAAGAAGGTGATGGCACCCCACTCCAGTACTGTCCAGAATCCCAGGGACAGAGGAGCCTGGGGGCTGCAGTCCATGGGGTCGCTAGGAGTCGGACACGACTGAACGACTTCACTTTCACTTTTCACTTTCATGCATTGGAGAAGGAAATGGCAACCCACTCCAGTGTTCTTGCCTGGAGAATCCCAGGGACGGGGGAGCCTGGTGGGCTGCCGTCTGTGGGGTCACAGAGAGTTGGACACGACTGAAGCAACTTAGCAGCAGCAGCAGCAGCAGATGCCTCACATGTGACCAGTGCTGAGTGAGGTGCTATGGATGCAGATGAGTCAGGTCTCCTTCCTGGTCTCACTGGGCTTACAAGTTTAGAAAAGGAGACCACTTCAGACTTTGAATGGAGAAGGATAATTCAGAAGCAGAGAGACCATCTCAGGGGAGTCCGTAGATAAGAAAGAATCCCCAGGGCAGACTTTAATTAATCCCCAGTCAAGAGAAGAGTAACCTCCAGTGCCCTCAGGGGGCACTGACCTTGTCCTGGTCCCCATTTCTCTTCTGTGTTCTCCACATCAGAGCTTTCCCACAAGAAACTATTTCGGCATTTTACAACTGGCAGAAAGACACGGTAACACAGAAGGTAGGAACACAGGCTCTCAGCCAGACATCTGAGTTCAGTACATACTCTGGAGTGAGTTTGTCTTTGCCTCACTTTCCTTCGCTGGAAAATGGGGATAATAATAGCATCTAAAACAAGAGAACCTATGCCATCACTAAATGTTAGTTACTAGCTCTTATTCTTGATAAAATTGGGTTTTAATTATTAGAATTAAATAATAGAACCAACTACAACTTACTAACATTTTAATGTTTTCCCCACAGTGAAGTTTAAACTTAATATTCTTTATGTTGGGCATTTTTTTCCTTTTAGTTGGTTCTTTGAAATGGTCTATTTTAAGTTAACTGTTTTAAAAAATAAAGTGGAAGGAACACTTAGAGAGGAAACTATCCTTAGGGAATTGGAGTCTAGAAATAACTATTCTGAGAGCACAAGGGCCCTCTTGTACCATCGCAAACAAAGAATAAAAGTCCCAGTTTACTTCTGCTTACAGTACTTAATTGATATTCAGAGAAGGGGACCATCCAGGGAGAAAAAAAATAATAACATTTTGCAATTATCATTTACTTGGAAAAATATTCATTTTGGTGGAGCAGAACATTGAAGAACTCGATTCAGACAAAGTTTAGGGAACATACGCACACGTGTCTACCTTCTCTTTATTTGTCCTAATTGGACTGTGTCTTTTACTGTCCAAGGTACAGCTCATGCACTGGAAGTGAAATCTTGTCCATCAGGTTAATGTGCTGGATAAAAACCCTGCAAAGACACAATATATTCATATTAACAGAAGGTGTGCTTGCTCTTCCTTAGCTTTAAAAGTGTTATTTTGACCTAGTAATGAAGTTACCTGTGTTTATGGGGGAATTTTTCAAAATGAGAAAGGGAACCACTGAATCTTTTCCTAAATTTGCATGGCTAGGAGACTGATTTTCAATTAGAAATCCATATTATTTTAATCAGCCTCCCTTTGAGTAGCTTTCATAAGTAACAGCTGTTAATATAAAGAGCCTAAGCCATCATTTAGAGCAGTCTTTCAACCTTGGTACTGTTGACATTTGGGATGGATAATCCTTTGTTGTGGAGACTGTCTTGTCTGTTGTAGGATGTTTAGCAGGATCCCTGGCTTTTACCCACTGGGGGCCATTCACACCTTGCCATCTCACAGTGACAACTCAGAATGTCCGAGACAGTGACAAATGTCCCCTGGGGAAAAGGGGCAAAATCACCCCAATGGAAAAAGATTTGGAATATGGAGTAGTCACTTTAGCCACACACATCCCCTCATTTCTGTGCTTAGATCTGCATTGCAATCCACGGGATGCTTGGTAATTCATGTGGCGGATAGTTCTGTTAATCAAGGTGAAAATTAGTTTGACTGCCCAAAAACTGTGACTTCCCTGGTGGCTCAGACAGTAAAGAGGCTGCCTGCAAGGCACGAGACCCGGGTTTGATCCCTGGGTCGGGAAGTTCCCCTGGAGAAAGGAATGGCAATCCATTCCAGTATTGTTGCCTGGAGAATCCCCATAGACAGAGGAGCCTGGCTAGCTGCAGTCCATGGTGTCACAAAGAGTGGACATGACTGAGCGAAAAAAACCGTAGACAAAGAATATACTTTCAGGAAAACTCATCGGACATGAATTTGAGCCACTTTGAGAAATAGAGAAGGACAGGGAAGCCTGATGTTCTGCAGTCCATGGGGTTGCAAAGGGTCGGATACAACTGAGTGACTGAACAGTGAAACATAGTTTATCAGTCACTTTAAAAGCAGGTACTCTGTTTCACTTGTGCGTGCCTCTTCAGTCATGTTCGACTCTTTGTGACCCCCATGGACTGTATGTAGCCTGCCAGGCTCCCCTGTCCATGGAATTTTCCAGGCAAGAATACTGGATTGGGTTGCCTTTCCCTTCGTCTGGGGATCTTCCCCACCCAGAGATCGAACTCGCATCTCCTGCGTCTCCTGCATTGGCAGGCAGATTCTTTATCACTGCACCACCTGTTTCACCCACTTTATCTTGTTTACTTTTTACAAAACCCTGTGAGATGGGTGATATGACTGCTACTTTTCAGAGAGGGACATCTCACCTCACAGAGTTGAATATCATTTGGCACATCAGAGGCAGCTTCTAACCTGAGTCACTGGCTCCTTAGCCCAGGATGTAAATGACTGCACCATTCATTTGTAAATTTGAGTACCCACAGTTAGTGAGCAGCTGCGTTTTTATTTGCTCAGGTTCATTTGGAGATTAATTGAAAATTGCAGTTTTGATTATTGATTATTTGATTATTGAAAATTATCAGCAGGTTGATCCTGCTCTCCTCCCAATAATACGATTAACATGCAATGTGAACCTCCTATCAGAAACCTGCACTCAGAGCAATACCTTGATGTTCCTTTTTGTAAAGTCAGCATGATAAGTTACAAAGATTGCCTTTTAACCTCTGTGCCTGGTTCAGAGTAGGCACCCACAAAATTAAGTTTTCCTCAGCAAAATATCCCAGCAGGCTCTATGATGCCCACTCCTAACCAGCAAGATTGGAAAAGCTGCCGAAGCGAGAAATCTTTTCAAGAACTCTCCAGAGGGTTATAAGCTGCTTTTTCAACTGGAAGTAATGATGTTTGACCTCAGTGGAGTGCCCGATAAGGCGTCTTGTTCCAAAGATTTTAATTCATCTCTCTTTTTGGTCAGCCCTGCTGTCAGTCCACACAGTCTTCTCTGTAGTTTTTAACCCCTACTCAATCCATTTCTCGGAGAAAGCGATGGCACCCCACTCCAGTACTCTTGCCTGGAAAATCCCATGGACAGAGGAGCCTGGTGGGCTGCAGTCCATGGAGTCTCGAAGAGTCGGACACGACTGAGCGACTTCCCTTTCACTTTTCACTTTCATGCATTGGAGAAGGAAATGGCAACCCACTCCAGTGTTCTTGCCTGGAGAATCCCAGGGATGGGGGAGCCTGGTGGGCTGCCGTCTATGGGGTCGAACAGAGTCAGATACGACTGAAGCGACTTAGCAACAGCAGCAGCAATCCATTTCTTTCTGAGTTCTCCCCGCTTCCACCCGACTTGCCCATCCCTCTCTCTCTCCCCAACTCTTCTGTGTATGTCTCTCTTCCTGTTTCCACCCGCCCCCTTGTGTCTTTCTTTGTCTTATCCCCAGTTTTCAATTCTTTCACCCTCTCTTTCTCTTTTTGTGAGTCTGCATTTATTAAGTATATGTACACATAACATCTTCCTTTAGATTGTGGTTAGAAAATATATTCTTATCCTGGAGAAGTTGATAATAGAACATATCTGTTCAGTATCGATCCAGTGATAACTTAGAGGTTTTTTTAAAGTTAGTTGTGTTTATCACTTGCCTATTATTTATTCATAACAAATTATCATAATAACACAGTTGCATGCTTTGCACACAGTTTGCACATGTGATCTTTATTTCTCAAGCCATGGAAATAATTGTTTTTAGCTTGTGGCATTGAATCTCAAGTCACATTATTGGTTTATTAATACCAGATGAAAGTGAAAGTGAAGTCGCTCAGTCGTGTCCAACTCTTTGCGACCCCATGGACTGTAGCCTACCAGGCTTCTCCCTCCATGGGATTCTCCAGGCAAGGGTACTGGAGTGGGTTGCCATTTCCTTCTCCAAGGGATCTTCCCAACCCAGAGATCGAACCCGGGTCTCCTGCATTCCAGGCAGACGCTTTAACCTCTGAGCCACCAGGGAAGCCCATTAATACCGGATAGTTCTTCCCAAATCTGAAATTCTAGAAGGATAGGAAGATAACTTGAGCAAACTCCAGGAGACAGGGGAAGACAGGGAAGCCTGAAGTGCTGCAGTCCATGAGGTCTCAAAGAGTCAGACATGACTGAGCGACTGAGCAACAATAAAGGAGGAGGATAAAGCTTTGGAATCTCGAAGTCTTACCAGATGTCATACCAGCTTTATAACTTTTGACTCTCTGACTCTACAGTGCTGTATCGAGACATTTGAGCGTCTTTTACTTTGCTGTATTAAGTTGGACAGGAATAAAACTAAACACAGGGCAAGGCTGACCTGAGAAGATGACCTGTTTCATATTAAACCACTAAGACAGCTAGTAATCATAGTCACTTTTTTATCAGCTCCTTAGCTAGAGGCCCTTGAAATATGGTTCAAGGGCATTTTACATTATCACATTTTCATATGTATACGTATAGTGAGATATGTGTAATCCATTTCATATGCATAATTTAGATGCTGTCTTCACAAAGGAACAAAAGACTGAATGGAGAAGAGAGATGTGCTCTGCTGATCTGTCTGTTCGAACAGCCCCCAACCCCTAGAGCACGTGTCATATTAACCTGTTGGAAAACATCTTCTTCTCTGCAGTCTTCCCCCATCTGTCTACCTAGGGATTTAGCTCATAGAGTGTTTATTTAGAAGTCATGACAGGAATATGATACCTGGTGGCTCCCAATGAGAGGAAACACATTTGATTCTATCTTTATTTCATGGTATCTTTTAATCTGTATGTTAGTGGTTATTTGAAAGAATGACGCATGCTATATTGTGATATAGCCTCTACCAGGTACATCTGCATTACTGAGTATTTTAATCATACTTAAATGCTACTACATTTACTTTTCTCAGATTAGAGTAAAATTCAGAGTGTATAGTCAAGTAAAGGAAGGGCTTAAAGACATAAACTCTCACCTGGTAATGATAGTTTCAGAAATTATTCAAGTTGAGCTGGAAATGGGAAGTTTCTGCCATGGAAGTAATGAGATCACCTAACTGTTTTCCAGCAATTAATACTTAGACCTTTATTTCAGGGAGTGGGAAAAGGAAATGTCTTGGATCTCATATGTTTATAAAACTGAGTATATCAAACTCATGGCAGAGAGCTAGTCACAGGGAAATGTATACGTGACAAAGGGAAGTCATTGTTGGGATAAAACAGATTCACTGCTTGAAAATATTCAGTTCAGAACAAGAGACAAACACTCTTAAGCTCGTTTGGAAAGGCTCAATATTTCTTTTTTTTTTTTAAGTGTTAACATTTTGTTCTTTTATGAAAGTCAGTGGGCTCCCTCTTGTGGCTTTGTGAAAGATTTCAGTTTCAAGGAAAATACCTTTTTAGTATAATAGTAAGGATATCATTTCTTTTCCAATAAGAAAACACTTTTCATTACTTTTCTTTGTAGAGAGAGAGAGAGGAAGAAAAGGAAGGAAGAAAGTTGACTTTGATGCAAAACCGGACTTGGCTACAAAGCTATGCCACATAGAACATGACTTATAATAATAATAGCCAATATTTACTGAACATCTACCATAAGCTACTAGATGCTATAGATAATGATTTCACCACATTATCCTTGGTCTCGATGCTCATGATAAACCTATCAGATGGGTTGTATGCTGATTTGATGTGTGTGAGATTCTGCCTCCTTTCCTGTCTCTAAGGGAACCCCTAAGAGGACCATATATCTGCGAATGGATGAAATGGCAAACATCTCATTTCCTGTATTAACAAATATTTTTTACATGAAATCATTTCTTTTTTTAAAATCAGTTTTTATTGGAGTATAGTTGCTTTCCAGTGCTGTGTTAGTTTCTGCAGTGCAGCACAGTGAAGCAGCTGCCCACGTACCTATGTCTGCTGCCTTTGGGACTTCCGTTCCATTCAGGTCACCACAGTGTGTTGGGTAGAGTTCCCTGTGCTCATCAGCATGATGTTCTCATTAGTTTTCTGTTTTATACCTAGTATCAATGATGTATATATGTGAATACAGTCTGGAATAGGATATGGGTTTTAGCTGACTAATTTAGGAATCGTTCAATGATTCATTTCCATGACTGTTTTTTTCTCTTTCCAGTTACCTGTCTCTGGAAACTTGATTGACCTTTATGGAAATCAAGGCCTGCCACCCCCAGGCCTCACCATCAGTAACTCCTGCCCAGCCAACCTTCCCAACATAAAAAGGGAGCTCACAGGTAAATTCTCAGCAAACGTGCCTCTCACTGGAAGTTTTCTGTTCATGTTTTGTTCAGCAAAGTTATCCAAGTAGTGATCTCCAGAACTATTTCCAACTCACACACTTATGTTTTTAGGTCTGTGCAGTGGTTAAGACATTGAGCTATGTTTTAGCAAGGGGTATTTATACTTGAAAATCCTGGTTTCCAGTATTACTTGAGATGCTGGGAATCGGGTCCCCATTCCTCCATGACTGCCATCATTGAGTCTGTGGCCGCTGTCCCCTTTGGGGTGAGAGCAGAACACTCCCAGTCTGGATTTTTCCTGGCCCTTAGTAGCATTTGAGTTTGAGAACTCTGATCTGAATTTTCCTTTGACACACGTTCAGACCCACAGTTGGGACAGACTAAGGACATGTTTCTTACCTCTTAAGATGCTTCCTGTTACTTTTGCTCTATCACGTGCAAAAGATTCACTCACAGAGTGAAAAAATAATTTATCAAATGGAGCAATGGGTATCGTTTGCTCTTGAGGCAAGTGTGAAATTACCTGTTTCGTCATTTTTGTTTAACGCTTTAGGGAAGGCATTTGGCCATTAAAACACGATGAAACTGCATTAGAACTGGCATTCTACCCTGCTGGATTTTATGGCCTTCAGCTCATCCGAACCCTTTTTATTATTTGATCCTTGCATCCTACAGGATTCGGTGAATAGACTGAGACTATGGAATATAGATTTGGTGCAAAAAAAAAAAATTCCTCTTGTATTCAAGCGT
The DNA here is from genome assembly GCF_029407905.1 of Bubalus kerabau. Classification (NCBI taxonomy): domain Eukaryota; kingdom Metazoa; phylum Chordata; class Mammalia; order Artiodactyla; family Bovidae; genus Bubalus; species Bubalus kerabau. The sequence continues at coordinate 33,317,172 of NC_073643.1, read as the reverse complement.
GTCTTTGAAAGAACAAAAACAAAAGTTCAGAAAATTGTGGCAGGAGAAAGACATTAAAACAAAAGACATTGATTTGGTTTTTAAAAAGATGATTAATACATAAAAACCATCAAAAGCCAACAAACACATAGGTATCGTACCAGGAAGTAATAATACAATGAAGTTTTAGAAAACATAGCTAAATGAAACTTGTGTTAAATAAGGATGGTTATGTGTTAAATAATATGGTTAGAGTGACATGCATAAAATTCTTGAGTGTAAAATAGGGTTTCGAATTATGTATATGATTGTTTCTTCAGAAAGAAAACCATAGCAGCAAGGGGAAAGAGGATATAAGAAATGGGTGAAGAGGGTATACATTTATTAAACTTTTTAAAAAAGCAGGTATAACAGACACTATCTCTAGAGTCACTGGTATCTTAGAAAGTGACCAGTCCAGTCTGGACAAGGGTAAAATGGCAGGAAAAGAGTAAAGGGACAGGAAATGAGGTTCTGAACACTGGTAGCTCAGGAAGCAGCACACTATACACAAAAAAGAAGAGGCTTACAAGTCAGCAAATCTGACCTAATAATATCTAATACATTACAATAATATAATACATATGCTATAAATTATGCAACGATATCTATTTTAAAGTACAGTTCTGGATTATGATAATGTAATGTTTTTATATCACTTCTGAAAGGAAAGTAACAGAGGTTCCCGAATCCCCAGGATTAGTCAAGCAACCCAAAGTTCTTAAATAATGAGTTCATTTCCATGAACCAGTTAAAGATCCAGTTTGGGAGCTTCTTGGCTCAGTTTCTGTCTCAGTGTGTTAACATATCAAAGAAAGACTGAAAAGTGCTATTTCCTGAAAAGAAAATTTGACTGCTGACAATACTCTATTGACAGCAACTTCTCATAATCTCTGGTTATTTATTTTTTTGTTGTTTGTACCTGTCTGTTGTTCCAGCCTGTCAGACATTTTTGTTACTGGTCTTCTACCATTTTGTAGAAGCTAAATGTTTGCATTTATTGGATGTATATTGCTTTTGAAAAAAAAACGAAGTCTTTGATTCAAAGTTAAAAATTTTTAAACTCTGTTTTTATTTATAGTTAAGTCAGATAAACATCCATTTGTTTAGACAATGAAGTGTTTTTTTTAATTTACACCACTGTGTTCCTTGAAAAGTTCTGGTTTCTAATGACTTCATTCATGTGCACAGCGTGTATTTTTCCCACAGAGTCTGAAGCGAGAGCATTGGCCAAAGAGAGACAAAAAAAGGACAATCACAACTTGAGTAAGTTGGTTTGATGTTTATTACATTGGAGTTGATGTTCTCCTTTATATCAAAAAGTTTCCAGGCATGTTGAAGGGAAATTGATTTTACCTGTTAAAGGTATATTTTTTATGGAAGAAAATTGTTTTTTGAAGAGTCCAAAGTATATACTTTGCCTCATATTTTAATCTCAGGTTAAAGTGAATTATATACACACACATACACACACTTGTTTTCAGTATCTTGAGGACTGGTTTTTTCCTTTTTTTTCTAAGAGGGAATTTTGATCCCTGACTACCCAATTATAAGTTGCTCACACTGGAACTTAACTAACAAAAGGAGGTTATGGAATCACCTTCTCCAGTGAGATTTAAAAGAAAAAAAATGAAACATCTGGAGGAGAGTCATTGAGTGAGATGAGGTAGCCTCCCAAATTTCTGACTTTAACTGTGATTTTAAAAAAGGTCTTCTATAGGAGAAGGCAGTGGCACCCCACTCCAGTACTCTTGCCTGGAAAATCCCATGGACGGAGGAGCCTGGTAGGCTGTAGTCCATGAGGTTGCTAACAGTCGGACACGACTGAGCGATTTCACTTTGACTTTTCACTTTCATGCATTGGAGAAGGAAATGGCAACCCACTGCAGGATTCTTCCCTGGAGACTCCAAGGACAGGGGAGCCTGGTGGGCTGCCGTCCCTGGGGTTGTATAGAGTCGGACACGACTGAAGCGACTTAGCAGCAGCAGCAGCATCAGTAGAAAAATTGCCATTTGTTGTATAACTTTCTATGAGGAAGTGATTTTTAAAAGTCTAACAGTACTGTAAAATAAAAATTAAAAAAATTTTTTAATAATTTAGCATTAAAACAGAAAAAATAGAAGTCTTCTAACATTTAAAATTAGTTTCTTACATGCTTAATTTGCTCTTGATCACATCTTTATGCTTTTTCCTATGAAAATTCAAGATTTTTATTACATAAGCAAGTTCAAGAGGCTGCAAGAAAAGAAGGACTGAACTTGGAAGTAGAAAATTGTGTCTGTGTGAATTTCTCATATCAAGATCCTCTGTCCTCTTTTTCCTAAATTGATTTTTAAGGATGAAGTTATGTATGAACACTTTGTCCATGTAAAAATGATAGGATAAGCTCACAGTTCTTCTCTGAGCTCTAAAAATAATCATTGTTGGTTTTTTTGTTCAATTTGTTGTTTGTCTTAGCAACCTTTTCTTGTGTATTTAAGAATACACACCTTTATGCACGCAGAGATTATAATAGAATGATTTGGTCTATGATTTAACACAAATAGTCTCATATTGATGCCTGGTTTTTTACTCAACCGTGTGTCCTAAAGACCTTTTGCTATTACTTATCTAGATCTACTTTTTAAAAAAATTGTTGCATGGTGCTCCACATGTGACTTGTGATAGTTAGTAATCCTCCTACTGCTAAGTGTTAGTTCTGTTTCCAGTTTCTCCCTATTATACACAGTGCCACAGCAAACATTTGCAGACATGGCTCTCTGTGTACAGCGGAGTTAGTTTCTCCAGGGTAAATTCTAAGAAATGGAATTGCTAAGTCCTTCGGGGAAGGCGGTTGTGTCTGTGTGTTTTCTTTGACGAGATCCTGCTCTTCCCAGTTACCCTTTCACTTAGAAGAAACTTTTCTCACCTATTAACCAAGAGATTTTGACTAATATTTCAAAAGTCTCATCTGGTTTCTAAGTAACTTTACTCTAAGATATTTCTTCTTTTAAAAATACATTAGAAATCAGATAATGAGACAGTCTCTAAAGCTTCTCCAAAACTGAAATGTGGAAAACTAAGTTGGATGTTGGCAAAAACAGTATCTGCCTTTACTTTGTCACCAGGACTCTCAAGTTCAGGGCTGTCTGTAAAGTGCAAACATTATCAGCTCCAACTCTGAGGACAATAAAGCAGTCTTAAGATTTCATTGAACCGTTAGAAATTAATACTCAAGGTTCACTTGCCCATTGCCTTTCCTCTTCTAGGAATTTATCTTGTAAGAGTTTCTGACAAAATGGGCTAAAGATTACATTCATTTATTCATGCGTAGCTACTTCTTGAGCCCCATTATGTATAAGGCACTTTTCTACAGAGGTAAACCAGACAGACAGATTTGTCTCCTATCCTGAGAAGCTTACATGTGAGTCAGGGGCAAACAGAATGGGTGAGCAAACAGCTTTATGCAGATGGTGTTTTCAGCACAGGCTAAGTACTGTGAGGGGAATAAAAAGTACATGCGACCACTAGCAAAAGTAGTCATTATACTTTGAAAAAGAAAGACATTGGGAATAGTCTAAATATTTATCAGTAGCGGATTTGTAAAAAATAAATTATGGTACATCCTTATAAAGGGCACTCAGTGGCTCTTAAGAAGAATGGTGTTGGTCTGTTTCATCTGTCTACAACGAATTACTGAATGAGGAGAGCAAACAGCACAACGATATGTATAGGATCCCATTATGTAAAAGGAACACACTGTGTATGTGTGTGTGTGTGTGTGTGTGTGTGTGTGTATTTAGAAGATCTAGGAGTCAGCCTTGTCATTGCCAATTTCCTCAGGCATATAGATGTTGGATGGTGTGAAGAGTTGTTTCTTACTTTTTTCTTTACACACTTTTGCATGTTTTGCCATTTTTTTCAAGATGATATCACTTTTATAGTAAAAATATAGTTGGGGGGGAGGCACTGAATTAAAAATAAAATGTAGTACATACAAATGTTGATGATAATAGGTGTCAACAGTACACTGTTAAGTGAGAAAAGATAGATGCAGAATGGGTTTTCGTGTAATTCTGCTTTAGTGATGTTATACTTTATTCGGTTCATGGTTGTTGGAGGCCTAGTGTGTGCTAGGCTTATATGGGTACTTGGAACACATCAATGATTAAGCATATATAAATAAATAGAAACATGCAAATGTTAGATGGTAGACAGCTCTATGATTAAATGAATGAATGAATGAATGAAATATGTAGATGTTAGATGTCAGAAAGTCCTATGAGGAGGCAGTGCAGAGAGGGGAGTAGAGTGTTGGGATGGGCATGGGAGGAGGTGGGTCCCTTCTAAATAGGCAGTCAGGGAGGGCTCATAGGTAAATTTGAGTCACTACTCGAGGAGGGTGAGGGCAGAGCCTTTCAGATATCTGGGGGAAGAGTGTTCCAGGCAGGGGGAACAGCAATATGAGGTCCTAAAGTGGGGAGTGTGTCTGATTTGGTTGAGGAAGAGCAAGAAGCTCATGCAGCTGAAGATAGGAGGAACACAGATGAGTCACAATCAAACGTGATCAGAGGAGGAGAGGAAGAGAAATGAGAATAGAGGGATGGGAACTCCCAGATCCTGGAGGACACCTCAAGGGCAAGCAATTGAAGGGTTTTTCAGCAAGAGATTAACAAGCTCTGACTCATGTTTTCACAGCTTATGCACTGTAGATAGACTAATGGGGGTAGGGAATGAAGAGCATGGGTGAAGTAGAAGTACCACTTGGGAGGACTGCAATAATCCAGGCAAGAGATGCTGATGGTTTCTATCAGGTAGCAGCAGAGATTTGAAGTGGACAACTTCTGGAAATATTTCAGAGATAGACCCAGCAGATTTTGCTGATGGATTGAATATAGGATGTGAAAGAAATAGAGTTACAGAATTGATTCTAAGTTTCTGCCCTAAGCAACTGGAAAAATGGAGTTACATTGAGGTAAGAAAGCCCGTGGGTGAAGCTTATTGAAAAAAGGAAGATCAGGGGCTGAAGTCTGGAGTGTCAGGGCTGCCCATTGGACCTTTATATGGAGGACTTCCATATGACCTTCCTAAGTCTCTAGTAGTAGACTTACGAGTCTAGAATTCCAGGGAGATGTTTGGGCTGCAAATACGATAGTCATCATTGTATATGTGGTATTCAAAACCATAGTACTAAATGAGGTTACCAGGAAGTGAATGTAGATCAAGAAGAGCCTCAAGATCTGTTTCCTGGGTGTACCCCTAGCTCACGTGTGTGCTTATTCTTAGAACATAAAAATAATCACCAAGGATATGTAACAAATTTTACAGTGGTGGTATCAGGCTCATTAGAGGCTTTTATTTCATTTTATATATTTCAGTAATATTTGATTTTTTATGAATATTTTATGCCTGGAAAAAGAAAACATGTCATGCTTCAGTGTTTTGGAAGAAGTTAGCTAGATCAGACGTCCAAAAATTTCTTCTTCAGAGCCAGTGATTATCCCTATTTCTATTTTATAAAAGTCTGATGATAAGACTGTGTTATGCATAACTAATTTAATCTTAGAAATAATCACTCAGCTAAGAAAAAAATGCAATATGCATTGAGAAAGTAGTGAATAATACTGTTTATTAAGCATGCAGAATGTTAGTGAGTCAAATATAAATATATATTAGATTTTGTATATGCAAAGTAAAATATTAATACCTTTAATCCAATTTATTAGACTTTAAGTTATTTGGAATTTCTTTTCAGACTAGGTAAATTTAAAACATTTATTAAGTCATATGCCTACTATTTCACTCCCCTTCCCCCAAGAAGATGATTATTCAGTTGAACGTACAACTGGATTTATAAAAGAAGAATGCTGTTAGGATGCATAGTATAGTTGAAGATGCTTGACTTCTAGGATTATTTTATTCATTATTGTAGCCAGTGGACATGTCTGCCTGTTGAGCATTTGAAATGTACCTAATTCAAATTGTGAGTTGCTGCAAGTATAAAATGCACACTGGATTTTGAAAAGTTAGTACAGATAAAAGGATGTTAAATATTTATAAATTTTTATATAGTCTACATGTTGATATTATAATGCTTTTGATATATTGAGTTTAATAAAAATATTAAAGTAGATTTCACTTCTTTGTTTTTACTCATTTAATCAGACTGCTGGAAAACTAAAAACTACATGTGAAACTTTAGTTTTTAGTAGTTTCACATTATGTTTCTGTTGGGTATTCCTGGACTGGAGCAAAGATTTTTGTATGGCCTGTAGGCTGAGAATGTTTTTTTACATTTTTAAATGGTTTAAAATGCCCGAAGAATAATATTTTATGATATGTGAAAATTATATAAAATCCAAGTTTCAATATCCAGTGATTCTTGTTAGTAAACTTGCATCATCCAAAATCGTGTTCAGTTAATATTAGTACATTTTGAATTTTGTCAACACAAAATTTATGGAAATCTGTTTTCTCTTTTGCTGTGTAGGTACTTAATTATATGCTTATTTTTGCTGTTTGGCCTACAGAGAGCTCACTATCTGGCCCTTTGCAGAAAACTTGCTGCCCCTGGGCTGGAGGATCAGGGTCGAGTACTGGCTATTCTCCACTTATTGCGTCAGGCTGTTCTCCACTTATTGTGTCCTCGTCAGCTCTCTGATATCACCTAGGTAGTTTTGTCATTTGTAACTGAGGATGGTAGCTCCAATTTCAAGAGTTACTAGGGTCAAATGAGAAATTATAATCTCAGGGCTTCATAAATGATACAGCTCTGTACTAAGGTAGCTCATCTTTTAAAGGGGCTCATCTTTTAAAGGGGCTCATCTTTTAAAGGGCTTTAACCTCAGTACCAAAACCAGGAAAGTAACTGGGAAATATAGATTCAGGTTTTCATTGTCCTAACCAAGCAGAGATAATACACACATGCCTTTAATGAGATGTGCTAAATGCGTATATGGCACCATTACTAATAGCCCTTTCCTGTGCTCTTTTTTTGAAGTTGAACGAAGAAGAAGATTTAACATAAATGACCGCATTAAGGAACTAGGTACTTTGATTCCCAAGTCAAATGATCCGTGAGTACAATTGCATCATATATTTTTTCATACCTTAATGTTTTTTCATATGTTGTAAAAAGTGTGCAGATAAAACTAAAGAAGGATCCCTTCTTCCTTTGGTTTCATTTATGCATACCACTTGCTCCTTTCTTTTGGTTGGTTCATCAAACTAAAATCTCAAGAGAAGTGAACTGAGTTGTTCAAAAAGATTATTGGATGTGAGCTGTTCAGCTTTGGAGGTGGGAAGGTGGCTTCCTGAAATCTGAGATTCTTTGACAAACACTAAACTACTAAAAAAATTATCAGTTCATACTGGACAGAGACTACAGTAGGTGATAAAGCAAGATTTGTTGGCTATTTATTTGCTTTTAAACTCATATAATATAGGCACTGAGAGCTGATATTGGAGATTTCAAGTTTAACAATGTTCAGTAGATAAAAAGTCAGGTTTTTTTCCCCCAAATTATATGCCCTTTGTTTGTTTTACCAATCAAGGGGAAAAAAAGAAATTTTTAATCCTCTTATAAGCACTGGTCAGCTAATTTGGATTTCAGCTTCCAGTCTCTAATGCACTCTTTCAGAGATTACGGTTGTAAAGATAATTTTCCTACCAGCAATGTCAGCAAATAGGACAACAAATACACAATTTTTATCCATTAGAAATTGGCCCATTTGAAGTAAAGGGCTCGAAGATGTATACATTTTAATGGCTCCCACAGGCATTCTATGAAATTAGCCTCTGAATATGACCTTTTAGCTACCTAATAAAATGTAAAGATGAAATCAAGCATTATTCATGCAAGGCTTATTAAATTTGCTATTCACATTATTGTCAGAGAATTTGTGACAAAACCATTGCCCATTCTAAGGTGGTTTTGATGAATGTTCAAGCCAAGTCTCCATCATCAACATTTCACTTTCCCAGGTTTCAAGGAAAGCCGTTTTGAAACTCAAAACATTCAAATACTCAGTTCTGCAGCACAAATGCATCCTACGAAGGGGCTGTGACCTTCATTTCCTATAGTCAGTCTTGCATGATAGTTGAAATTGAATTCCCATTTTCCTGTTCTTTATCAGCTTTCACTTTTTAGCATATTCTTTTAAACTGCAGCACATGGATCTCTTTAGCAACATATTATGAAATTATGGGGCTGCAGTGAAAGCCTCTATTTGCATATCTTCTTTATTGTATTAGAATACTTATGTGTTTATAATCTGAACTGATAACAATCTTTAATTGTAGGCATTGTTTTAAGATACAGCGGACCGCATCTGTTCTGTCCTAAGCCAGGTTTCTGTCACAGACCTTGGGGCTGCTATAGAGACATAGTCAAGCTGATTACAGTCTCAGCCCCACACCCTCTCCTACCCTAGACTAGGTCTGCCTTTAGTGACTTATGTTTGGGGATCTGTTTACACTTCTGTGTGAGAAAAAAAAAAAAAAAAAAATGATTGCTCTCATTGCAAAAAAAAAAAAAAAAAAAAAAATTGAAAACCCCAAAGCATAATTAATTAATTGGGTCTCACAAGGAAGTGAAACCCAAGGTAAGTGATTTTAATTCTGTGCTTAGTTGCTCAGTCGTTCCAACTCTTTGTGACACCATGGACTGTAGCCTGCCAGGCTCCTCTGTCCATAGGGATTCTCCAGGCAAGAATACTGGATTAGGTTGCCATGCCCTCCTCCAGGGGATCTTCCCAACCGAGGGATCAAACCCAGGTCTCCCGCATTGCAGGTGGATTCTTTACCATCAGAGCCACCAGGGAAGCCCAAGTGATTAGAATCATCACCTCTTAAAACCAGAGTATCTGCTTTCATGTTTAATTACGGGTTTCTCACCTTATTGGCCTAGTGAAGGCATCTTTCATTATAATTTTATTTCTCTCTGGCTGCTGAGGCAGGTCTGTTGTTTTCCTTTTAGCCCTGAACAGGTTGGCTTTGTGCTCACTCTTAGCATCTCAGGACACCTCCCTGGGTTGCCATTTTTGGTGCCCAGACCCCAGGGATCAGCCCCAGGGAGTTCTCCAGGGGCTGTAAACTCAACATCTCATGGGAGAGCTTCTGTTTTGTTCTCCATCTAAGCCATGTGAGGATCAATTACTTGGTGGCTTGTTGTAATGTTCCTCCATTCACACATCCCAGCTGATACTTCAGATATTTTATCAGCTATAGATTATGGGATGTCCCTCATAGCTCAGTTGGTAAAGAATCTGCCGGCAATGCGGGATACCTGGGTTCAGTTGCTGGGTCGGGAAGATCCTCTGGAGAAGGAAATGGCAACCCACTCCAGTATTCTCACCTGGAGAATCACATGGACAAAGAGCCTGGCAGGCTACAGTCCATGGGATTGAAAGAGTCGGACATGACTTAGCAAATAACCACCACCATTCACATGTCCCAGCTGATACTTCCAATCTGCTTTTAGCAGCTGTAGATTATGGCATAGGAGATTTTCCATACATAAAATTGTTTTTGGCTTTACCATTGTCATTATTATCATGGATATTTTCTATAAAAGAGCTCAGGTTAATTTAAAGCACTATAGAAATATTACTATGTAGTTATAATTTTATTCTTAATGATTTTTCTGGGGTGCTCTAAGTTTTTCAACTCGCTTTTACCTACATCTTCCCTGGTAGCTCAGTTGGTAAGAATCTGCCTACAATGCAGGAGACAGGTTCTATCCCTGGGTCGGGAAGATCCCCTGGAAAAAGAAATGGCAACCTACTCCAGTATTCTTGCTTAGAAAATTCCAATGACAGAGGAGCCTGGCAGGCTACAGTCCAAGGGGTCACAAAAGTCAGACATGACTTAGCTACTAAACCACCAACCTTATCTACACCTTAATGGCATTTTTAATGTTCTTATATAGGAATGCATTAGAACAATAGTGGTTAAAAACCCAAAGGCACCAAGCTCAGGCTGCCTGCGTTTGAATTAGAAAACCTGTTAGATGTGTGACTTGGGGAGGAAATTCTCCGCAAGTATTTCATTTTTCTTACCTGTTAAAAAAAAGGAGGGGAGCGGGGAGCAGACTATTTCTATCTAGTCTAGTTGATTTGAGGACTCAGTCTCTTGAGAGGAAGGTGGTTTAGGGGATGGAGTCTGGCACCAGATTCTCCAGGCTTCCTGGCTCGACCATTTCCTAGCTGTATACTTAGAGCAAATTATTTAACCTGTCTATGCCTCTGTTTTTCAGTCTATAAAATGGGGATAATATTAGTGTCTACCAGTTGAGGTTGTTATGATTAAACCACTTTAAAAAGTACCTGTCAGGCAGCAAGTGCTATTTAAAGGTAGCTGTGGTAACTATGATGTTGAATCCTAGCACAGCGCCTGCTCCATTGTTGAAACTGTATTCTAGACTTTTCTCAGCATACTCATATAAAGTGTCTACTTTGATTCCAGCAACATACCTATGGGGCTGCTCACAGAAGCATAGCATCACCATTTTATTGATGAGAACATGGAGACTGAGAGAATTTATAACCAGCCTATGAATATTCGTGATAAAACCCAAGGATGCCACTTTTATGATGCATACAATTAAGTAGTGGGATCTCACAGAATTTTTTTTAACTGTATATTACTCTGTTTTAATTTTATAATCCTAGAAAGCTGTAACTATTGAATATAGTGTTTAAGAATATTGACTTTGTCATCAACAGACATAAATTTAAGTCCTGACTCTGCCTTCATGTAGCTCTGGAATGGAAGGCTATTTGAATCATCTCTGATTCAGCACATGCCCAGTGGCCCTCCTTTGCCAGGTGCCTGTCTGTTTGAAGTAAGATGAAGTAGAAGATGTGAGTAGACTGTGTCTAGCACATGACTAGCACTCAGTCAATGACAGTGATTCTCAACTTCTAATTGTTATTTCATCTTGAGAAACTGAATGCTCTGAATATTGAATTTTCATGGAGCATCCAACACTAAAACTCTCTTGTTTCCTTCCATTTTCATTCCAGAGACATGCGCTGGAACAAGGGAACCATTTTAAAAGCATCCGTGGACTATATCCGAAAGTTGCAACGGGAACAGCAACGCGCGAAAGAGCTTGAAAACAGACAGAAGAAGCTGGAGCATGCCAACCGGCACTTGTTACTCAGAATACAGGTACCCGGCGTGTGCAGGGTAGAGGTGACTGGAGATGGAGAAGATGGGGTGTAATGAGCCATAAGGGGCCTGACTTAACGTGAGACCGTCTGTACTCATTATTTGTGGATTCTATTTTGTGTTTTTGCTTCCGTGCAAAAAAGTTATTTGAAACCCCCAAATCGCCTCTTGTGGCACTTACATGCTCATTCACAGATGTGCAGAGTGGCAAATGTGACTTAGCTGGTGTGTCAATTCTGAGTTACGGTTGAACAATGCTCTTTCTTCTTAAGCTCATACTATAAACAGGTGTCCTTTTTGCTGTGTTTTCAGCGTCACGTTGTTCACATTTTGTGGGGTTTTGGGGTGATTCACCATTTAAAGTGGCCTGTGAGCATGGCCCTGGAGTGCTTTCTCATCTTTCTGAGCGCAGCAAGGCTGTGATGTGCTTTATAGAGATATGTTTCATTCAGGCATGAGTGGTGGTCCTCTTGGCCTTGAGTTTAATATTAATGAGTCAGTGATGTGTTGTAAACAAGTTGTCTTTAAACAGAGACACATAAAACAAAGTTACATGTTGATTAGTTGGTGAAATGTTGTGCCCAGATGCTTTATCGTAGTTGTAAGTTGCGTCTGACTCCTTTTGCCACCTATGGACTGTAGCCTGTCCGGCTCCTCTGTCCATGGGATTTCCCAGGCAACAATACTGGAGTAGGTTGCCATTTCCTATGCCAGCGGATCTTCCAGATCCAGGAATCAAACCTTGGCAGGCAGATTCTTTACCACTGAACCACTGGGGGAGCTCATGTTCAGATGCTTGCAGGAAAGTAATCCTCTGTTTTCACCAGGAGCAATGGTTCAGCATTCACTAATTCAGTGTTCATAGCAACTCTGTAGCATATAACAGTCTTTGACCAATCATGCTTATGTGATAAAAAACACCACAGACTGAAAGGTTTACACATGAAACATTTATTTTTCACAGTTCTAGAGGCTGGGAAATCTGATGCTGGCCGTTTCATTGTGGGATTGAGTTCCTGCTTCTTAGTTCATAGATGGCTGCCTTCTTGGTATAACTTCACACTACAAAAGGGTTGCGGGATCTTTCTGGGGTCTCTTTTATAAGGGCCTCATCCCATTCTTGAAGGGCCCCTGCTTGTGACCTAATCATCTCCCAGAACCCTATCTCCAAATACCATCCTATTGGGAATTGTTTCACCATATGAATTTGCTGGGGGAGGCACAGATTTTACTCCATAGCTATACCTACTGCACATCATGACAACTCATAGTAGTTGTTAAGTACAAACATGTCTTAGTATTGAAGGGGGCACAGTCCATGGTCAAAGCTCATGTTTATAGGGAACCTGGGGACACCTTGAAAATCTTATCATCAGGATATAAATTTTTGAAATTGTTCCAGATAATGAAGTTTTCCATATGTATCTTTAACTTGCTCTTAAAGGGAGAAAAGTGATTTTAATAATACATGGACTTCTTATATGTCATTCCATTGAGGGAGCATACATACCAATGTAAGCATGAGATGAGGGACCCCTTGCATATCAGCTCCTGGTGGTTCTTTGTCGCTTGGCTTTTCATACTAAATATAAAGATGCAACTTCCTTTCAAACTGTCTTGGAGAAAGAAAAACTGACTTTTTGCCTATGATTAAAGGAGTTGGCAAGAGTCATTTTACTTTACTTGCTCACTTTGAACACAACCAACGAATAAGGGTTAATGACAGTTTATCTTCTTCTTGGGTAGATGGACCTACCTGTACCCAGTTTTGCCACATACCAATGGTTCCTTTTTTTTTTTTTTTTCATGTTTCCAGTGCAAATAATTGTGGAATAGCAATGCAGAGTATGGCACTTGAAAGGCTATCTAGTGGTGTTTATACCCCAACATACATTTACTTAACAGAGCAGATTACTTATGATCTCTGATCTTGTTAATGCCCCACAACACTGTCAACATTTCTAGATGTCACATCTCTTGTTTCACTGCAGTGATCTTCAGTCCCTGATCAGAGAGGCAGAAGATGGTTTTCTTCTCGGGAGAGCATTTTAGAATCTTGGTAGTGAAACAGAGGTTATGTGTCGTTTGGAAATCCCCCTTACCCTCTTTCCTTTTTTGGCTTTTGCTGCTTGCTTTATGTTCCCTCTCTTCAGTAATTAGCCACAGGTCTTTAGTCTCTTACACTTTGTATATATACCCATTTTTAAAAGCAACTCATACTAATGTGTTATTTCTTTATATAAGTATTCAGTTCAGTTCAGTTGCTCAGTTGTGTCCGACTCTTTGTGATCCCATGGACTGCAGCACGCCAGGCCTCCCTGTCCATCACCAATTCCTGGAGTTTACTCAAACTCATGTCCACTGAGTCAGTGATGCCATCCAACCATCTCATTCTCTGTCATCCCCTTCTCCTTCAGCCTTTAATCTTTCTCAGCATCAGGGTCTTTTCCAATGAGTCAGTTCTTTGCATTAGGTGGCCGAAGTATTGGAGTTTCAGCTTCAGCATCAGTCCTTCCAATGAATATTCAGGACTGATTTCCTTTGGGATTGACTGGTTGGATCTCCTTGCAGTCCAAGGGACTCTCAAGAGTCTCCAGCACCACAGTTCAAAAGCATCAGTTCTTCGGCGCTCAGCTTTCTTTATAGTCCAACTCTCCCATCCATACATGACTACTGGAAGAACCATAGCTTTGACTAGATGGACTGTTGTTGGCAAAGTAATGTCTCTGCTTTTTAATATGCTGTCTAAGTTGGTCATTACTTTTCTTCCAAGGTCATTACTTTTCTTACTTTTTGTCTTTTAATTTCATGGCTGCAGTCACCATCTGCATCTCAATACAAATATTAACATATAATGACTGTTCTGAATGAGAGGCTAGGTTTAATACATCAATGATATTATTGTAAACAAGGTGTCTTTAAACAGAAACACATATGAAATAAAGTTACATGTTGATTGGTTGGTGAAAGGTTGTGCCCAGATGCTTTATTATGGTTGTTTAGTCGCTTAGGTTCCAAATATATCCATTCATGTCAAATACAAATACTGTGAAAAATATGAATTGGAAATTGCATGGTGACTATGTCTTGGGTTTCTTCTAGTGCCAGTGAAGTAGCCTTTAGAACTTTTGTGTATCATGGACAGCATTATTAATTAGGAAAGCTCTGTCATGCAGTGAACCTGAATTTTCTAGATGAGACTTGTCACACTATTTAACAATCTAAGTAAAAGTTTAATTGGCTGGTAAACATTTTTAATTAAACAACAAAAGATTAGAATAAGACGTGTGCCTCTATTCATTCAACTTTTTTTTTTTTAAGACATACTCCAAGTGCAGGGGCACTGCTTTTATCATGTGGGTGTAGATTTACAGCAGTGCATGTGATCAGCTTGAGCCTAAGGGATTCCTTTCATTTTCACCCTAAGTGATGCATGCAAAAATGTTCACAGAAGAAAGACCATGAAGCCTTAATATCACTGGGACTGGAATTTTATTATTAAACAGCCCATGGTTTTAAAATGATGCCCAGGGACACTTGTGTGTCTGGAAATCACATGAAGGAATATGCAGATACTGTTGTGACATCTCAGGCTCCTGTCTCTCACTTGTGCTGCATCTAGAGGATGCCCTTGCAGATCAGACAGCCTTTCATACAGGCTGAACATGACATGTGTTTCTAGGCTTGTGGACAAAGGTTGAGAGGTTTGACCTGTTGTGTCCTTTGCCGTCTCTCCTGATGCAAGGTGACTTGCTTCAGATATATAGTCTATTATTTTTATGGTATCATAAAACATAGGAAGATAGCATTGGCACATAGGAGCAAATGTTCTTTGGGGTCAATTGTTGTCTATATGGTTCATTTTACGGAGGATCTAAGGATACTCTTGTATCTTGGGCTTCCCTTGTGGCTCAGCTGGTAAAGAATCTGCCTGCCATGTGGGAGACCTGGATTCGATTCCTAGGTTGGGAAGATCCCCTGGAGAAGGGAAACGCTACTCACTCCAGTATTCTGGCCTGGAGAATCCCATGGACTGTATAGTCCACGGGGTCGCAAAGAGTTGGACACGACTGAGCGACTTTCACTTAAGGATACTCAGGAAGGGAGACAGGAAGGAGCTTGTTTGAAAGGCTTTCCCTAGTTGTGTCTCTGTGTCCTTGCAGCGCCTCATGCAAATTAGGTGAGCACCCACCCTAAGGATCTCATTTTAACTTAATCACCTCTTTAAAGACACTATCTCCATGTACTGTCACATTCTGAATTACTGGAGGTTAGGATTTCAATGTATGACTTGAGGGTGATTGTTTTTCAGTCGCTAAGTCATGTCCGACTCTTTTTCGACCTCATGGACTGTGACCCCCTGAGCCCACCAGACTCCTCTGTCCATTGGATTTTCTAGGCAGGAATACTGCAGTGGGTTGCCATTTTCTTCTACAGTCATTTTGGGGAGGGGACACAATTCAGTCTATAGTAGGAAGGATGTGAAAAAGTTGTAGGAAGAGATTGTTCCTCTTACACATAAGAACTTTCTTGTGGAATTAAAACAAAAGAACTCCCTTTGCCTTGATGAGATGGGTTAAATGATGTGACTTTAGTTACTCGTATGGAACCGTCATAACTTCTGCTATTATTATCCAAATATTATTCTATTTGTTCCTGGTGCCCTTAGTATCACAAGTAACCTTTTCATTGCACCTTAAGCCAAAGAAATACCTACCATTTCCTTGTTAGGTTTTAACAATTTAGTAACCATTTGAGAAGATAAAATGTATAAATTGAAAGAAAAATCATATTTTCATTTTATTTTTAAATAACCATGTTACTACCAGTGAGATACGTGTCCCTGTTGGGGCAGGCTTCTCCAGCCTTGGAGTCATTTTGGACACTGTTACCCTCTTTCCCATTCCACATTTATTTTCATGCAGGAGTTGGTTTTTTTGTTTGTTTTCCTTTTTAACACAATAACCATCTGAGACCTGGCTCTGTGTTGATATGATATGATGGAAACACTGTTCAGTTCAGTTCAGTTGCTCAGTTGTATCCGACTCTTTGCGACCCCATGAATCGCAGCACGCCAGGCCTCCCTGTCCATCACCAACTCCCGGAGTTCACTCAGACTCATGTCCATCAAGTCAGTGATGCCATCCAGCCATCTCATCCTCTGTCGTCCCCTTCTCCTCCTGCCCCCAATCCCTCCCAGCATCAGTCTTTTCCAGTGAGTCAACTCTTCACATGAGGTGGCCAAAGTACTGGAGTTTCAGCTTTAGCATCATTCCTTCCAAAGAAATCCCAGGGCTGATCTCCTTCAGAATGGACTGGTTGGATCTCCTTGCAGTCCAAGGGACTCTCAAGAGTCTTCTCCAACACCACAGTTCAAAAGCATCAATTCTTCGGCGCTCAGCCTTCTTCACAGTCCAACTCTCACATCCATACATGACCACAGGAAAAACCATAGCCTTGACTAGACGGACCTTTGTTGGCAAAGTAATGGCTCTGCTTATATACCTCCTACTCCTGCATATATATAGCTTCCCCTGATATTAATACCCCCCACCAGAGTGAGACATTCTAATAGTGGATGCATCTGCACTGACAGAGCATTATCACTACTTGACCTAAGGATTGACTGTTAGCAGGTCGATACACATCCTTTGAGTTTGGACAAATGCATAGTGACAGATAACCATCATTATAATATATTATAATATCATGTTCAATATTCACTGTCCTAAAATCCCCTGTGCACCACCTTGTTAAGTGTCTGATTTCTGTTTTCCTTTTAGGAACTTGAAATGCAGGCTCGAGCTCACGGACTTTCCCTTATCCCATCCACGGGTCTCTGCTCTCCAGATCTGGTGAGTCGGATCATCAAGCAGGAACCCGCTCTTGAGAACTGCAACCAAGACCTCCTCCAGCATCACGCAGACCTCACGTGTACAACAACCCTGGATCTCACAGACGGCACCATCACCTTCAACAACAGCCTCGGAGCTGGGACCGAGGGCAGCCAAGCCTACAGCGTCCCCGCAAAAATGGGGTCCAAACTGGAAGACATCCTCATGGACGACACCCTTTCTCCTGTTGGCATAACTGATCCACTTCTTTCCTCGGTGTCCCCCGGAGCATCCAAAACCAGCAGCCGAAGGAGCAGTATGAGCATGGAAGAAACCGAACATGCTTGCTAGCAAATTCTCCCTGCTCTGCTTTCTCACAAACTGCTTCCTTTCTTGATCAGCAGATTTAATAATTTACCTGAAAGGGGTTTTCTTGATCATTTTCTTTTAATATGAAAAAAAAATTTTTTTTCATGCTTTATCAATAGCCCAGGATATATTTTATTTTTAGAATTTTGTGAAACAGACTTGTATATTCTATTTTACAACTACAAATGCCTCCAAAGTATTGTACGGTAGTGTACAGTATCTGTGAACTGAATACACCCAGACTTTAGCTTTCAGAGCAAGAGGATTTTGGCGTCAGAAAAATTTCTGTCCGTTTTTATTCAGGGGAAACTTGGTTTGCTATCTGTATGCCTGCAACTTCCTTGGAAATGAAGTGTAAAATTTAACTAAAAGAATGTAAAGCAACCAAACAAGAAAGAGAGTGAAAGGGAGAGAGAGAGAGACAGAGAGAGGGAGACAGAGAGGAGAAGGGTAGGGAAAAAAAGAAGAAAAAAGGAATCTGTACTAACCTTTTTCCATTTGGTAAATGTATTGATTCATTGGTACTGCCTTAAAGATACAGTACCCTTTTAGCATCATTTAGTCTTTATACTGCAAATTCTTTAAAGAAAAACTGTATTCTGTAAAAGAAAAAAAAAAATGCAGCCATTTTCATGTGGATTGTCTGGTTAGAAAACAACCAATACCTTGGGTGCAACTGGATTGAAAGGAGATACAGGCCAAGGCTCTGAAACATGGAGTCTCGTCTTGCTCTTCACTCTGTGCTCTGTTACACTTTTCCTCATCAACGAATGTGATTCAGTTTTTCATGAGATACATTTTATTTTGAAATGGACATTACTGTCCTCTCAAAGCAAAATATTGAGGAGCACTGAAAGGTGTTTTTTTTTTTTTTTTTCTCAATTTCACTTTTGATAAGAAAACCAAACTGGGCACATTTCTAATTGGCTTTACTATTTTTATTTTTAAATTATGTTTTACTGTTCATTTGATTTGTACAGATTCTTTATTATCATTGTTATTTTCATTATGTTTGTATTAATTTGTAAGAAAATGCATCTTAAAATGGCAAGTTTTCAATATTTTTACAACTCACTAGTGGTTTTCTGCATTCTTTGTACACACGTGAAAGAAAACTTTTATGCAAGGTCTTGCATTTAAAGAGAGCTTTGTGAATATTTTGTATATTACAGTCTCACTCAGAACTGTTTTTCCACACATTTAAGGTGTAGTATAAATAGGCTAAAACTGGCTTTCAAAAGAGAAACAACTTACATATTTATTTTTAGTGATATAAAACTAGCAATATTCTTGGAGAATGATAACCATAGCGTTAATATGCCTGTTATGGTAATTTAAATTGGGGTTTATTTCAGCAAACCTGAATGTTTTTTTAAAGAGAGAAATACTGTATTGGCCAATTACTGTTACTTGATAACAATGTTTTAACAAACAGCAATGTTGTAAAGTTAGTTTCAGTGCATTATCTACTTGTATAGTCCTATGCAAT
This sequence comes from Bubalus kerabau, assembly GCF_029407905.1. Taxonomy (NCBI): domain Eukaryota; kingdom Metazoa; phylum Chordata; class Mammalia; order Artiodactyla; family Bovidae; genus Bubalus; species Bubalus kerabau. Next base: position 33,298,310 of record NC_073643.1, on the reverse strand, counting down.
AACAGTAGTGTTACATATATTCTATCAGGCCTAGATGTTTTCTACAGATGACATATGGTGTTAAGAGGCAGGCTGTTGAATGGAATTTCTCAGTAGCAGCCTACGATTGAATAGCAAGTGGCATAAAGCATATCCATTCAGAATGAAGTGCCTTAAATATAGCAGTAGTCTCTAGCACTGACTGAACTGTAACGTAGGAGAAAGTTTCAAGATGGTATCTATAATCAAGAGGGACGTGTAGCATGGTGCCTACGTAGACAGTAGAAGAGCTTCCAGTTTTCCTTCAGATATTTTTAATATGGAATATATTTTAGTGACAGAGTGCCAACTTCTTTCATCAGGAAACCTTATTCAGGAGGGTTTTTTAGTTTTTGTTTTTTAAGAAAAACAGTTTAAATGTCAAATGTGAATTGGTGATGGGTATTGGAGGGTTCAGGGGGAAGGAGTGATTGTCAGACATACGAATGGATGGCTTACATGGACATAATCAACTGCATAGTTCCCATGCACGTTGGGCAATGAGAATCCTTGGAAACATTGATGATGCTATCAGTTTTATAGCTTTATGACTCAAGGGGGTAGGGAAAATTAGTTCCCATTGTTTCAACCCCTCTTAATTGTATAGCTCTTTTCCTAGAATAGTGATGCAAATCTGCATGAACAGCTAATTGTACCATAGTGTTCATTGATACAATCATAGCATTGTCTATTTTTTCTCTTCATATTTATATGGGGGGAGGGGAGCTGGGTGCAAAAGTCAAAGATTGCAATGGTATGATGCTAGTTTTCCTTAGCTGATCGTGAGAGTTCTTAAAAATAGAGCAAGGTTGACTCACCCATGGCCCAGGGAATTTGGCCAGGGTTAAGCCAACTTATAGAAAGCTTTGTTGAAAGAAAGCATGGCATGTTGCACCACTGCCCTGACGCTCGCAGCTCCTGAGCTCACCATCGCCTGTTTCTCCATCCCCTTCTTAACAGACAGTTTCTGGGAGGGGACAGGTGAGCAAGCTCAGGAGAATGCTGCAACCTTGGGGGTGGTTTTATTTATTTCTTTTTTGCCAAATAGAGTGCGCATATGTTTTAGGGACTAGCTAAGCCAAGAGGTGGTGGTTTGGGCTCACTGTTTGTGACAAGGAGAATGGTCCACACCACTCCCCCCATCCCTGGGTGCACAATTGTGACTCAGGGTTGGGCCTCCGTATGGAGTAGCCAAAATGCCAAACTTGTACACCTGCCTCTGAGTATGGCAATGGAAATACCAAACCTTCTGACTTTGCCAAAAAACCATACAACCAACCTGGTCATACATAGGATGACAGAGTTCTTTCTGGTTGTTTTAAAATATTAAAGCAATAAGAACAAATAAAATACATAGGAAGTTAAAAGATATAAAATAAAGCACAAAGGAATGCACTTATTAATCTTTTTTAAAAATGCACTGGGGAAAGTTGATGTTGATAACAGTATATTAAAAAAAAAACCCTATTTCTTGAAAAAATAAATGACAAATGACTGTCTCTTGCGGACGCTTGGTACTGTAATGTTCATACTAGTCACCTGCTGTTGGATGCAGCAATAATTTCTGTATGGTCCATAGCACTGTATATTATGGATCAATATTAATGTATCCAATGAGATAATTGAACTGTTGTTCTTGATAGCCTCATTAAAGCATTTGGTTTTTCACATAGTGGTGGCCAGTTGTGTTTGGTTAATGCGAATTTTGAATATTGTTTGCCTTATCAAAAAAATAGTGCACAAGTTCTTCTGACTTAATGACTAACAAATTGCATGAAAAAGTTTAAAATGCTGGTAAGTACTTTAAAAAAAAAATTATTTTAAATACCACTCTAAGATACTACTTTTTGATTACTTTATGACTTGCACTCAGATGAACTGTAATTATCCAGTTTTTTTTCCCCATTCTGAATTTGGGGAGTTTTTAAAGTCCCAAATGCCAAGAATTCATTTAGATACAGGAGCTTATTTTAAATGTTTCAGTGAAAGGTGGCTTTACAAAGAGAGAAATTGTCAGAGAAACTCTTGCATATTTACAAAAAAGGTATTGGGTTTTTAAAATACAAATTTGTGATAATGAAAGCTTAGTATACCCAGGTTGCCAGCTCCTGGCTGGCTTTTTTTTTTTTTTTTTTTAAGTACTTAATAATCACTTGATAAATGTTGAATTTGAATTGGGAAGTGTCAGACAAAACATGTCTCTATTCCCTAGCTAGACCTTAAACTTCTGCCCTTTAAAAAAAAAATCATCTGGTGTAACCTCTGGAGAAAATGAGCAAGAAACTTCCCATAATGTTTCTAATTTGATTGTCAGCTTTTTCTTAAGCTTGATTTTTCTTTTCCCCCTTAAATTGTGATATACAATAATCGAGCCTTTTCTTTTTCAGAGTTAGTTGAATCATTTATATTTTCCATAGACATGTGATTGTGTGATGTCTTAAAAAATGCGTAAAGTAGGAAGATTTCCTATCTGAACAAGAGAATTTTCTGGAGCACAATGAAAGCAGGTAAGTTGAAAGTTGGGGCTTTTCACCTCAGGGAGTCTGTACCCGGACTTTAACCCAAATTTCTGACCTGTCCACACTCTCACTTCACAATCTATAAGGATCCTCGATCTCTAGCTCTGAGCGCCCCTCCCTACCCCAAATTGTTATCTTAACATCAGGCATTTGCCTCCAGCTTGTATGATTGTATTTCATATCCAAAGCCTTACCTTTCTTAAATCTTTATTCAGCAAACCCACTTAAAAAGCAAGTCGATTGATCCATGAAATGGCAAAGCATAGACTTCAGCTAAATGTACTCATTTGCAATCTTATCTCTGCCCGTTTCCAGCTGTGTGATTTTGAGCCATTTACTTAGCTTCTCTGTGCCTCCATTTTCTTTCTGTTCACTGGAAATAATAAAAGCAGCTACCACAAAGTGGTCTTGTGAAGAGTATTCAAATCAATGAGCTAGAATTTTTGCTTGGCAGCACATGGTAAATGCTCAATAAGCTATTTGTGTATTATCATCATAACCCCTTTCATTATTAAAATAGAAGAATACTCCCGGGTCACCTAAAATCATCATATGTGTCAACAGAATCATGCACATTTTGAGAAACTCTATATTTTAGTATATGGCAGATGTTTGTGTGAATTGGCAAGGTGACGGAACCCACAGGCTACTTTGGAGAAGAGGACATTATTGTCTCTAGGATCCAGGATTAAAATATTTTAGAAAACTAGCAATAAATCCAGTTTACTATGTTGTAACAACATCTTCAGCACAAATGACCAAAAATTTAACTTGTTTTAAACCTTTCTGCTCTTCACATATGCCTCTGCTGTGAGAAATGCTATTTCCAGAAAATCTACCTTGCTGAAACTGGAATCTCTATTGTATTCCTTAGAGAATTATTTTTTTAATCCTTTATGATACACACAGGTGTTATGTATCTAAAGAAAGGTATCTTGTCTATATCCTATCTGTTCACTTGTCTATCGGTATGTAAATGTTTTTCAGGTTTTTATTTTCAATTATATGTACATTTGATGACTTCTTTAGAACACCATCTGAGGAGTTAATCTTCCTAATCCAGCCAACATAAATGAACCTTTAGAACCACTGTGTTTTTATTTTTTTGTGTATGCCAAGATTTAATGCATAGCCAAGTAGCATGAGGAAAGCTCATTTAAGAGGAGTGTTGTAAAGTTAGATTTTCATTATATTTAGAGAGAGATGGCAATGATGTCTTAATTCTCTGCTGCCACCTCTGCAGCCCAATAGCCATGGTTTCGTGTCCTCACCCATGCTAACATGAATCTCTGTCATATACAGCTTGTGCAGAATATAAATGAAGAAGCTTCCATTCCATCCCCAGTTTTCCCCAGAGGCACGCACCTCCCCCATCCACCAAGTACAGAGTACATTTACCATATTAAAATTGTCAGACTTGTTTATATATGAAATTTAGACATGGCTAATCTTATTTGTGTTCAATATTTATAGATCTTTGGAGCCTATTACCTCTACCAGATACACTGGAAAGTAATATGACTGTACCCAAATCCAAATAAATCTCAGCAACATGTCTAAATGGTAAAGGCAGTTTGCTTTTGAAAAATTTGCATTTTAAATTTCTAATTATGGAGTCAGCTAAAGTTATAACCAAATGGGTGCAATTGTCACTCAAAGTTCCTTACATATTATTCAGACAGCAAAATCTGTGTAGATAGAAGCCAGTAAACTAGTGTTTCCCAAACTTTGCTTTATGGAACTCATTCCACAAGCTGTTCCAAAAGTTGCTTTGGGGAATAGGGGTTTGGAGGTGGGGGGAGGAAGCAAAATGCTATAGTTAATTTTCAGAAAGTTCACTTTGGGCAATACCGTGTTAATCCAATTATAATAGTTATCTACTGCAAGACTTTTCACATACGAAAATGTGCATGAGGGTTTTCAGGACTGGAAATAGTATGTAATGTCTCCTAATCTTTTTGACTGTGTGTGTGTGTGTGTGTGTATAAAGTACTTGTTAATAGTTCCAAGGAATCTCATTTGGAAAATTCTGGAGATTTTGAAGAAACTATATGGAGTTGATAAGGAAAATTTCTTCTGTTTTCCTAAGGTAAGTGTGTTTACATTTGTTTATTCTGTAGGATGAAAATGCTGTCATTAAAACATTATTATTCATGAGTAAGCATTTTATCTTAGGTTTTCATTTCCAATGAAAATATAAAATTCTGGTTAAGGAATCTGTTGCCATTCAGATATCATTATTCTTGGATTCAAAAAGTAATTTGTGTTTTGATTTTTAGTTAATATATAAATTCTGGTTATGCTCATATTCAGTGTACCCTTGCTATAAGTGGTTTTAAAAAAAGGCCTTTATAATGCATGTTTCTTACTCCTTTAAATAGAGACACCTGATAATTTGGGAAGGAGAGTGGAGGTCTTCGTCACAGTGCAATTGGTTTATAACTTTAGGTCCTGCTCATTGGTTTTTTGGTGGAGGGAAGTTAGGAAGAATTCAGAATTTACAGTCTTGTGAATGATTTCTTTTTTTAATGTAGGCAAATCCTGTGTGTGTGTGCTAAGTCACTTTAGTCATGTTCGACTCTTTGAGACCCTATGGACCATAGCCCACCAGCCTCCTCTGTACATGGATTCTACAGACAAGAATACTGGAGTGGGTTGCCATGCCCTCCACCAGGGGATCTTCCCGAACCAGGGATCAAACCTGCATCTCATCTCCTGCATTGTCAGGCAGGTTCTTTACCACTGGGGCCACCTGGGAAGCCCCAAATCTTGTAGGTTAAATCTCAAAATGTGAATTACTAATTGGTTGTAGGCTAACCCAGAAAATCTAGGCTAATCATCAGGTACCTGAAGTCCCAGTATTACAAAGTCTGAGGGAAAACACATTAACACATCTTTTCCACTCCTTACAAATGAGATTGGAAAGTTATTTCACTCATATTGTTCAGTTTCCATTCTTTGCTTGGGGATAAATGGTGAACAGAGGAATTCCTATCCAATGGGAAAGGAATTTATTGGCTCACATCACCAAAAAGTAAATGGTGATTGTAATTTCCTGTGTGCCAGAGTTCAAGGGCTTAAACAAGGCATTCCGTCTGCCTCTCTGTAGTTTTTTGTGCTTTTTGTATTTGTTCTCTATTTTTTGGCTGTGGAGTATGGCATGAAGGATCTTTGTGCCCTGACCAGGGATCGAATTCGTGCCTCTGCAGTGAAAGCAGTGTCTTAACTACTAGGGAAGACCCTCTATAGTTTTCTTGACTCTGCCCTCCTCTCTGCAGGTGAATCTTCTCCATGAGGACTCCTCTGGTAGTTCCAAGGTCCAACTGAAAGCCAGCACCTCTTCCCTGTTGCTAAGGCCAAGTCCCTGAATTAGTTCTGAAGAGGCCTACTTGAGCGTGACCACCATGGAACGTGGTGGAACATGCCAAATGGCCAGGTCTGGGTCATGTGGGTCCACTCCAGTAGATTCAGTGATCAGCACCTAAACTGTAAACCAAGAGAAAGGGCTGTGAGATTCACCCAGATTCCAGATGGTGATGCTGCTCCACAAATACGGCGGAGAGGACTTGAGGCAGGCAGAACAATAGATACTCATCACTGTACCTTTGGAGGGGATTGGGCAAGCTCTATCTTTTCCAAACTCTTGCTACTCCCAGATATATCAGTTTAGGACTTTTCTTCCCTCTACCTTAACCACAGTATGAGGCAAAGGGAGAGAAGGAAGGTATTGAATTCCTATATCTGTGTCTCCCTCCTCTTCATCTTTCATGGCTAGGTCTTCATAAATTATTTTCCAGTCCCCCAGCCCCAACCACCACCACCATGTAATCCTCTGCCAGATGGATATCCTAAGATGGATATCAAGATGGATATCCAAGCTTTTCAATAAGATGTCCAGGGGACTCATGAAGTATACAGTCCTCTAAATACACAGGGACTCTTACTTCTGTCATTTCCAAAGCCCACTGCGTTGTCATGTTGCTTTCAGTTACGTGTGGCAGAAGCCAAAATCCACTGGGTTAAACTGAAAGGGAGGTTTTACTGATTCATATAGAAAAACTCCAGGAGTGAAACTTGCAGTAGTGACTTCAGATGCCCAAACGAAACCTCCGCGTCAGTGGCTCCCTGTCTTGCGTGTTTCTGCTCTTTTTTCTTGGCCTTCATTCTTACCTAGACTTCCCCTGTGAGGTCGCAAAATGACCAGTGGCCCCAGACCACCCTTGCTTGTTAATCACCCAGCCTGGAAAAGGCATTTCCATCCTTCCAGAGTCTCCTTGGCCTGATTAGGCCATTAGGCATATTCCTGGACCAATCACTGTTGGCAGGGGTGGGGCATAGGCAGGCCGCATACTTCCCACCTGAGTCAGGTTGACTCGGCCCTGCTCGAGTGGAAAGGGCAGCCCTGCAAGCTGAAAGGTGGTCCTCCTGTGGCCCCTGTTCAGATGTCCTTTCTGCCTGTGACCATTAGTGTTTGCTTTTCCAACAATTGGCTCCTTATCCTTTACATTTCAGATTAAAATTTACCTCCTCAGAGAAGAGAGTATTGACCACTTGATATAAAGTAAACTCCACTTGTGTTTTCTTAACACCCCATTTCCTTCCGTTTTTTCTTCCTCTTCTTCTTCTTCCCCCTTAACCCCCTGCCTCTCTGCTCCCTCTCCTCACCTTCCTCTTTTCCTCCTTAAATCAATTTGAACTTATTTGCGGTCACTTGTGTGTAAAGTAATCATTTGTGACTAGTAGACCAGGACTGGAAAGTCTTGCCATAATACTGCCAATAAAAATACAGCCTTATTTAAAACGAAAAACGTAACGTTGGAAAAAGTTATAGGTTAAAATTACCTGTTATCTAGGATTGTGGAAATACCTGATTATAAGCACATGGTACTGTGCTGTGCTAAGTCGCGTCAGTCGTGTCTCTTTGTGACCTGGTGGACTGTAGCCTGCCAGGCTCCTCTGTTCATGGAATTCTCCAGGCAAGAATACTGGAGTGGGTTGTCATTCCCTTCTCCAGGGGGGGCCCTCCCAATCCAGGGATCAAACCCAGGTCACCCACATTGCAGGTGGATTCTTTTATCAGCTGAGCTACCCGAGAAGCCCTTAAAAGTACATTACCATGTTTTATTTACGTGAGTTCTTAGAAGAAGAAAAGCCACCTATGAGTTGGTTCTAGATAACCAATCTCACTAATTGGCCAAAATTTCTCTTCAATGTTTTATGTATTTATTATTTGGGGTTGCGCTAGGTCTTGGTTGCTGGGCGGGCTTTGTCTAGTCCTGGTAAGGGTGGGGCTTCTTTCAGTGCGCATGCTCCTCATTGCTGCGGCTCGCGGACGCCACGGCTCAGTTCCATCCCTCGAGTGCAGGGCTCAGTAGTTGTGGCACACCAGGCTTTAGTTGCTCCGCATCTTGTAGGCTCTTCCCGGACCAGGGATAGAACTCTTGTCTCCTGCATTGGCAGACCGATTCTTAACTATTGGACCGCTAGGAAAGTCCATCTTCATCATTTTTATTATTCTCTATCTCTTGAAACAGAACATAAGGAATGTAATGTTAACCTGTGCTTGATGGCACAGGCCAACTTTAAGGTCAATACTTCCTTGAGCTGTGACATAGTGGTGTCCTTTGGGGCTTCAGCGATGGAATGGAGCTTGCAGTCTTTAAATGAAAAGGCCTGAGAGAGCAGCAGCGCTCTTACCTCGTCTTCTTTCTTCCCCAACCCTTCAAATTTGCTGCTAAAACTCTGCAGTGGGTTCAGGTGAACTGCTAATCCACTTGAGTTACTATCAGTGTACAGAAGTGTGTCTTGTATGAGGAAGACACCCGTGAAATATGAAGATCTGGGTGTTCTCTGCATGTGCAGTGCATGAACTTCATTGCTTTCATTTGGGCTCTGCAGAAACTTTTTTTCTCCCCTAGTTTCCTCCCCCCGCACCGTTGGACTTTGGCTTATAGAAGTCCCTGGATTGCTGACCTGGTTAAAGAGGTTTTACTATGATTAGAAACACAGGCCAGACTCCTTGGGGTCATGGGGTTCTGTTTTGCTCTGCCGCTGGTAAGCCGTTCTTTCTGTGCTTTGCAGGAATTCCACAAATTTAGTCCAGCTCAGACGGTGACCCGGGTCAACAAAGTTTTTTTTTTAAGGGCCTGATCTTTAATGCTGTGGACTTTGCAAGTCAAGAGGCAAAATCAAGGGAAGTATGTCAGTACTTGTATAAGAAGAGAGAAAACAAATTACCACAAATGTTTCGTTGGTGAGCCTCAAAGTATAGTAGTAACAATTGAGTACTGTGTTTGTAGCTCAGATCTACTCATGAAAAGAAAGGAATTCTCTTTGAGGGGAATAACTTTTGGCTTAGTTGGAGTTTGAAGTTAGTGTTTCCTAACACTAACTAAATTGATTGTAAATGTTGATCAGATTGATTGTAAATCTTCATTTGTAAAAGCCAGTCACCTCACAGGCTGTTCAGAAGCAGGTGGTAAGTCAGATTCAGGCCATAATTTTCCAATCTCTGGTCTATGATTTAGATGGATAATTGTCCCTATTTTCTCTTCTTCCTTTTAATGATAGAATGCTCTGAATTTTAGCTCAGCACATAGCCACATTGCTCACTTCCTTTTTTTTCCAGCCTCCCTTGCAACTAGATGAGACCATGCCATTAAATTCTGGATAACAGGATGTGAGCAGCCCTCTATGTCTTACTTCTTATGGGCTGGAAAAGAGGGAGAGCTGAAACAGCTGCTTGGAACCGGGAGACAGCTGCCCGACGTTGACTGTAGCACGGCTGCCCTCCAGCCCTGCACCTCTCATATCCAGACTGTATGTGAAAAAAAAAAAGGACTCATCTAAAGTCTGTAGTCAGAAATCTTTTGTTATTACTTGGCTGTGCTCTAAAACATATTATATGCTTATTGAAACGAAGCAATGTTTCTCCTCCTCTTCCTTCTCCTTTTTTCCCCTGCTCTTCCTCTTCATCCTTTTCTTTAATGACATTGCTTGAGGATTTTCACTATGTTTTACTGGCCTACTACTCAAATAATGTAAATCAGTGCTTTTTTTTTTTCTACCTAAGCAAAAACAGATGTAAGTTTCTCTTTGTAGCTTGGATGAGGATAGTTGAATTCGAATTTAAAAGCCATCTAAGGATTTTTGTGTGTTTCCTAAACAAGGCTTATGAGATATAGTTATTCTTTTGTAACAGAAGGAAGAAAAAAGGAGTGTAAACCAAAACATGGGAGGTCTATCTTACTTTGGTTAGTGAAACCATTGGCAGATTTCATCTCTTTATCGGGATTATTATACAAGACTTGATAACAGCCTTGGGTATTTATTTCTTCTGTTGCCCCCTGAACTTTTTATTTAATCATATCTAGTTTGAGATGAAGAACCCCTGAAAAGAGGACATTTTATCTATATACACATTGCCAAAAATCAAAAATTATACAGTGAAACTATAAATGGTATGCACTGTGGGGAAAGAAGCCTAAAATGCCATTTTTCTCATCATTTTTTAAGAGTATGAGATATGTAATAGCTTCTCAGGCAAATAATTTAAGACCATCTCAGAGGGCTAGAGTGAAGATTAATAAGAGAAAATATAAAAACCAGTTATTTTCACATTTAACAACACTTGATGGTTGTTGTTATTTTCTCTCCAGCTGTGTTTATACTAGTGTTTTTTTTTAAACAATGGTTGTCTTTTCTCCATATAAAATAATTTTATTATTAGCCAGTATATCTTAGTATCTATAAAACCCAAACTGCATTTATCCATAAATAGTGTTTGGAATGGTTGTTATTGTTCAGTCACTAAGTTGTGTCTGACTCTGCGACCCCATGGACTTGCAGCACATCAGGCTTCCCTCTTCTTCACTGTCTCCTGGAGTTTGCTCAGATTCATGTCTATTGAGTTGGTAATACTGTCTCACCATTTCATTCTCTGCTACCCTCTTCTCTTTTTGCCTTCAGTCTTTCCCAGCATCAGGGCCTTTTCCAATGGGTTATCCCTTCGCATCAAGTGGCCAAAGTTTTGGAGCTGAAATAGTATAAAAACATCCAACTTCTTTTCTCTTGTTATCTTTCAAGTAGAATTCCTTGAGGGAAAAGACCAGTTGTTCTTTTTCTTTTGTTAAAAATGCTAACAGAATCTTCTCAAATAGGTTTGCAGTTTTCTGCATGACCACATAAGTTCCACACAAGCCACACCAGTGGATTTGATTTCAATGCCCTCCACTTAAAATCGTATAACCTTGGGCCAGAAATCTAACATGTCTCTACCTATCTTTCTTTGACTGTAAAATGTCCATAAATAATATTCCTTACCTCAGACAGTGGTGAGGCTAAATTAATGAATACATGTCAGAAACACTTATCACACACTAACATTCAGATGTCAGCTCTTACCGTGTACTAGAGGCTAATTTTTTTCTTGGACCAACCTTCCAATCTAGCAATGAGCAGCTCCAGCCCACTGCCTTGCTTTTCTCGTTTCTGTTTCCCAACTCTTCTACTTATCTTTTGTTGCATAACAAACCCACCTGAAATCATGGCATAAAACAAAAGACATCCTATTATACTCATGGCTTCTGCGGGTCAGGAACTTAGACAGGACCTAGCTGGCATGGTTGGTGTTATCTCTGCTCCATGATGTCTGGGGCCGCAGCTGGGAGGATGTCGACATCTGGCCATGACGCAGCAGCTGAGGGCTAGACTCCTCCAGAGGCTTCTTGGCTCCCAAGTCTGGCGCCCGAGCCGAGATGATTCAAAAACTTGGCTCGACTGAGGCTGTTGACCACAGTGCCCACACGTGGGCTTTCCATGTGGCTTGCGTTTTGCTTAGCTTGGTGGCTGGTGTCTGAGAGGAAGGAAGCCAAGAGCCGGTGTTTCACAAAACCCAGACGGCAGCTGCATGGCTTTAAGACCTGGCTTCCCAGGTCCGAAGGCATTACTTCCGCTTCTCTACTGATTAGAGCAATCACTGGCCCTCTCTGATTTCGGAGGAGGAGGGGACATGGATGCCCTTCTGGATGGGAGAAGTGTCAAAGAGTTGAAGTCTTTTTCCTTTTTTTAAAAAAAAAAAAACTTTCCTCTTATAAATTTGGCTCTGTTTCATTGTTAAGCACATGTTACTGGAGTGCTTCTGCCTTCTGGTTTCTAGGTCTTCCTTGATTGCTGGGTCTTCGTGGATTAGGATTTAACTAGTCCTAAACCCCTTGAATTTGGGCCCTGAGGCATCTCTGCTAACCTTCACTTGCTGCTTCCACAGCCCTGGCAGCGTTTCCTGTTACTGCCCATCCCCATCCCCTGGCTCTCACTTCTTTTCTTTGCTGCAGTTCCATGTCCCCACAGAAAACTTACTGGGTAGAATCATATTTTCATATCATACTAACCCAAGCGTTCCCTCTGTATTATAACCTCCTCCTTGATGTCTCCACAAGTTCACGAAACTTGATTATTCTGTGTTCATGGACCCTGCAGAGGGAAGTTACTTCAGAAAATGGAAAACAGAGGAGTCTCTTTATAGTGAGATAGGAAAGACTTCACAGCACAGGAACAACACTTGGATATAAAAATTTCTTTTCAGTTCAGTTCAGTTCAGTCACTCAGTCAAGTCCGACTCTTTGCGACCCCATGAATCGCAGCACGCCAGGCCTCCCTGTCCATCATCAACTCCCAGAGTTCACTCAGACTCACATCCATCGAGTCAGTGATGCCATCCAGCCATCTCATCCTCTGTCGTCCCCTTCTCCTCTTGCCCCCAATCCCTCCCAGCATCAGACTCTTTTCCAATGAGTCAACTCCCGCATGAGTTGGCCAAAGTACTGGAGTTTCAGCTTTAGCATCATTCCTTCCAAAGAAATCCCAAGGCTGATCTCCTTCAGAATGGACTGGTTGGATCTCCTTGCAGTCCAAGGGACTCGCAAGAATCTTCTCCAACACCAGAGTTCAAAAGCATCAATTTTTCGGCACTCAGATTTCTTCACAGTCCAACTCATCCATACATGACCACAGGAAAAACCATAGCCTTGACTAGACGGACCTTTGTTGGCAAGGTAATGTCTCTGCTTTTCAATATGCTATCTAGGTTGGTCATAACTTTTCCTCCAAGAAGTGAGCATCTTTTAATTTCATGGCTGCAGTCACCATCTGCAGTGATTTTGGAGCCCAGAAAAATAAAGTCTGACACTGTTTCCACTGTTTCCCCATCTATTTCCCATGAAGTGATGGGACCAGATGCCATGATCTTCATTTTCTGAATGTTGAGTTCTAAGCCAACTTTTTCACTCTCCTCACGGACTCCAAAAAGATTCCCGAGTTAGGGGTGAAGAAAAGGTCAGGGAGCAGAGGTGTTGGTGGACACTAGAGAAACAGGTCTTGTGCAGTGTTACTTAGACCACAGCCTGGGGAGATGGCAAAAATATCAGGTAGTTTTGTGGGATCTGAGAGCAGAGAGGGCAGGAAGGTCTTCCCAGGTAAGTTCCTAAAGATAAAGCCATTCTGTAGAGGACAAAAAGACTCCTAGAGCATTTAGGTAGAGTAGGGCCTTTAGGTGGAAAATCCCATGGATGGAGGAGCCTGGTAGGCTGCAGTCCATGGGGTCACGAAGAGTTGGACATGACTGAGCGACTTGACTTTCACTTTTCACTTTCATGCATTGGAGAAGGAAATTGCAGCCCACTCCAGTGTTCTTGCCTGGAGAATCCCAGGGACGGGGGAGCCTGGTGGGCTGCCATCTATGGGGTCGCACAGAGCCGGACATGACTGAAGTGACTTAGCAGCAGCAGCAGCAGCAGCAGGGCCTTTAGGCAGTGTTATCACCCAATAGGAACACCTGGCATTAATGAAGAAAACTACCGGTTGGGAAGGACCTTACAGCGAAGGCTGAGAGGGACGACTCATCAGTAACCTACCTGGGCCCATTGCCAAGGATCAGAGACAGTGGCATGGGGGACCTGAAGCTTTGCTTACCCTAATGCCTCTTTTCTAAAGAGTCCCTCTAATCTGAGGCAAAACCTTTTGCGAAAAGGAATGGAACCCCCAGCTTCAAAGATTATCCTTCCACGTCCTTAATAAGAGGTGGAAAACTCCAATTAGCAATGAAGTCTAATTTTAGGGGAAAAAAAAACAAATACAAGTTTTTTTTTCCCCACACCTAAATGTGTATACTGCAGTACTGTGTGGTCATTGTGTGCATTTGCTGTTTCAAATTGAGATAGGTTTCCAGAGGGAGGGGGATATGTACAATAGAATACCATATGATATTGGTTTCTCAATGATCAATTCTAATTTCTATGGTCTTGGAATTTTATTATATATTGGATTTTTGTCAGATTGGATTTTGGCAAGGACTTAAAAGAGCTATAGAGCATGTGAAAATTGTGAAGGAGAGTTACCATTCATTCATTTAAACCTTACTGAGCAACCACTCTACGTCAAACATTGTGTCAGGTGTTGAAGTTACAGAGGTAAAAAAGGACATAGTCTTTGCTCTTGAAAATGAGCCTCGCATCCTCACAGCTTTGGAACAGACATGATTTCTTGATTCCATAGACATGTAGATACATAAAGATGTGTAGGGAATCTGGTCAATTTAGAAAAAGTATATTCTTAAAGCTTCTTCCTCCAAACGTGAAATAATAGCAATTCCCCTCTTCTGTGGATGGGTCAGCAGACTCAAGAAGAAGTCTTAAAACACACACATCCATATGCATCCATCTCCATACACACTATCTCTGTTTTCTGTAGTAGGCAACGCTTTGCCATTGGAAGATGTTGTTTAGTCACTAAGTCATGCCTGACTCTTTTGCAACTCCATAGACTGTAGCCCACCAGGCTCCTCTGTCCATGGGATTTTCCCAAGAATACCGGAGTGGGTTGCTGTTTCCTCCTCCGGGGGATCTTCCCAACCCAGGGATCGAACCCACATCTCCTGCACTGGCAGGTGAATTCATTATCACTGAGCCACCTGGGAAGTGCCATTGGAAGATAAATTTAGATGAAATTCATTGGCTTTATAATGAGATTTGTTCACATGAAATCTACAGAAATAAACAGTTATCACCAATTTCTTTTTTCTCTTTGATGTCAGTGTAAGATATTCATTAAGAAAATGCACTGGGTGGGATATCACCTTAATTATAGGATGGGAAGGCAAATTCCCCTTGATAGCTTTAGGCTTTCATGCCACGAGGCTTTTCTGTTTATTCCAATGAATTACATTCTGGCACCCACGAAAATCACGTAACAAATGCATAACGAATGTGACGGTTGCACAAAACATCACATTAGTTCCATACGATCAGTTCTATTCCAATGAACACCAAACCAAATCATGTTATTGTAATGTGAGTTGTGATTTAATACCCTAATTTGTAAGTGGCTTTGTCTGAATCTAACATGATATTTACCCCACTCATGGTGGTTTCTAAGACATACTAGATGCACATTTTGTTTGGCTTGGCCACCGCACGCCCACCCTGGTTAAAGCACCCCTAAATAATATATCAAGTAGTATTTTGCTGCTAAATATCTTCTCAGCTATCTTCCTCCCAGGTCCAGAATTACAGGTGACAGTAGTTGTCTGTTGCAATAACCTCAACTATCATGTAACGTGCTTTGAGATTTGGACAGCTAAGAATTAGGGAAGAAAACGGATTTTCAGGCAGCTCAGGAAAACGTAATAGTTGCATAAGATTACTTATAAAATGAGGTAAAAATCTATTGATCTGTTTTGAAATAAGACATTATCGTTGCCTGGAGTCCTTTGCCTCTGACGCACTTGGCAGGGTCACTTGCATGCCCTAGGCTTCAGCTCAGCTGCTGCCTCCTAACTACCCTGTTTGACTACACTTGGGGCTGGTGCACTGGGACGACCCAGAGGGATGGAATGGGGAGGGAGGAGGGAGGAGGGTTCAGGATGGGGAACACATGTATACCTGTGGCGGATTCATTTTGATATTTGGCAAAACTAATACAGTTATGTAAAGTTTAAAATAAAATTAAAAAAAAAAAAAAAAGAAAGCAGCACTGTGTATCAGTCACCTGTGTCCCATCACTCTGCATGGCGATGTCTACTTACCTGTCTTCCTCTGTGCTCCTTTTTTCTTTTTTGCAATTAATTGATTTTGGGCTGCACTGAGTCTTTGTTGCTGCATGTGGGCTTTCTCTAGTTATGGCAAGTGGGGGCTACTCTCTAGTTGAAATATGCAGACTTCTCTCATTGTGGTGGCTTCTCTTGTGGCAGAGCATGGGGTCTAGGGGTCACAGGCTCAGTAGTTTCAGCATATGGGCTTAGTTGCCCCAGGGCATGCGGAATCTTCCAGGAGGAGGGATCAAATCCATGTCCCCAGCACTGGCAAGTGAATTCTTAACCACTAGCCAGCCCATCAGGGAAGTCCTCCCTGTTTTCTTAGCAGTAGAATTCCTGCCTAAAATCTAGGTGAGCATTTGCCTATCTACAATGAAGTCTACCTATTCCAGCTTCCCTTGCAGCCATGAACCATATTCTGGTTATTGGGATAAACACTAAGTTATCCTCAAATGGTGGAGGTATGGCTCTCTTTTCACTTTTGTTCTTCATGTAGATGTAATGGCTGGAACCCAAGCAGTCATCTTAGACCATGAGTTCGAAACCAGGTGCTGAAAATGGCAAACAACAAAATCTGGGTCCTTGCTGAATTCATGAAGCTGCCTTACCCATTATGAAGAACATTTCTTAATATGAGAGAAAGAGAGAAAAAACTCTTTAAACATAATCAATAGTCAACAAATATACAACTTGTCCAGCATATGAATCTGAATCAACCAAAGAGAATCAGACACTGATCAGTCTGAATACATGCCAATGTTAAAAAATTGTTGTAACTATCTAAATACATACTGGGCTAAAGCACAGCCTTGGTTAAAGCCAAACGATTTTGAATCTTCTGTCACTTGCAGCTAAACATAATCCTAAGTAATATACTTTATTTCTTTTATAGCCCTTGTTAGAATCTGTGATTATCTTTTCATTGTTTTACTTATTTATCATCTTTCCCTTCCCTTAAATCTCTGTGAGGGCCAAGAACGCCTCTGGGGTTTGCTGCTGGAACATGACTTTGTTGAACATTGAAAGAATGAATGGACTAATTCTTTAGTTTTTTATTGTGAGATATAATATTTTGGGAATTGAAGATCTGGAGGAGTGAAAAGAATTCTATTTGGAGGACTACGGTTGGCAGTGCAATTGATAAAAGTTTTTCTTTTTTTTTTCTCTGACTAGGAAAAAAAAAAACTCTGATGAAATTAGCGGTAGATAAAAATTCATTTCTAGCTTCTAACAAGGAATCACAAACAATGGAGGACATATAAATAGAGTAGCAGCTTTATTAATAATACTTTCCTACTCCGTCTGTGATCTTTTGATGACAAGCCTACCAGAGGCACTCTTTATCAGGCACTAAAGCAATTTAGATGCTGTCACATGCCTTTCTTGATATATACGTATTAGACATAAAGCAGTTTTCTGTTCTTTAGCTTATTTTAGTATATAATTAAAACTCTGTCTGCTACTAAGCAACGGAGCATGGCCAAGGTTGATCACATCCTATCACGAAGATAGAAAGAGGAAAAATAATAAAAATAATCATACACATTCCTGCAATCGGTCTTCAGATCTTAATTATGTTTTAACTCCTTTGTTATGCCAAAGGCAGTGCCTATTGGCATTTAAAGGACACTCTCACTTTCCTGCCTAACTTCAATCTAGTTCTTTCATTTGGATCCTCGTCCATTTATGGAATCCTCTGGGGGTGTTTAAGGTCATGAGGGGTGATAGACAACTGAGATAGGAGTCAGGAGGCTTAGGTTCCATTCAGCTCCCCAGTTGGTTCAGTGGGCCCAGAGATGCAGCCAGATTCAAAACTCTGGGGAGTAGTGGCTGGACTAGAAGGTACAGCCAGGCTTTGGGGGGAGGCAGGAGGCTGTAGAGTGTGCAGCACCAGCAGGTGACCAGTGCACGCGTACCCCAGACAGCCTTCTCCTACCTGTCTGCCCGTCTCAAGATCTGGCCTCTGAAGTTTCAGTTGTGTATTGCACTCCGTTTCCTAAGATGCCTTTTCATCAGTCTTGACTTTCATATCAATGGTATTTCTTTAAAGATGTTGACAATGCACCCACTTTTGAAAATATGCTCAGAGAGAATAACTCATGTTCTATTCTGGCTCCTTCCATATTCCACTCCCCCAAAGACCTCTAAATATGATCCTTATTCCTTCAACTCTTCATTTACTCGACAAGTAATTTCTAGGCCCCTCTTGTGCCAAGCACTGTTCTATATTCTAGGGCCATCATGGTGGACAAAGTGGACACCTCTGCCCTTAGAGAGCCTCCATTCTATAGTGACAGACAGGAAATAAGAGAAGTTCTTTTAAAAAAGCAACGAATGGCTGCCGTGTTTTGAACTCTTGCCACACCATACACAGCAGTCTTGTGAGGCCATTAACTTTTCACCCAGCTAATGAGAGAGATTTGGAAGACATACAGCAGAAGTGGATCATCATGAGAAGCTGGGCCTGGGCGTGATTCCCACTTCTGCAGCTTGCTAGCTGTGTAATCATAGGCAAGTGACTTAATTTTTACTTGCCTCAGTTTTAACTGTAAAATGGGGTTTCTATCTTACAGGAGTTTGGGGAGAATGTTTATTGTATCTGTAATGTAACTTTTAGAAAAGAGTGCTCAGTTGTCATAAGTTGGTTTAATTTTACAGATAAATAAATTGAGGTATGGCGAGATTTAACTACTTGTCCCAGTCTTCTCATGCACCTAATAAACAGTGGGAACCAAGATTCCAACTCAAGTCTCTTTGTCTCTACAGCATGTGCTCTTATCCACAATTATACCTTGTGCTTCTGGCAAAGTTGATTAACCTCTTGGAGGATCGGTTGGTTCATCTGCAGTCTGGGTTTGATAACGGCAAACTGCCTATTTAGCTGTGATAAGGTATTCCAAGCGCTTTGGGAACTATGAAGCATCATGGGAAAATAGAAATTGCTGTTAGTATTACTGCTGATTTGTGCTTTTATATTCAACATTTTACTTTGCCTGTGATGGGCCTGTTTGCGTATTTGTCAGACCAGGCTTTCTGTTTATTCTTCCATGCTTGTTACAGGACCCCCTTTAGCCATCCTGGGGGGTCTCTGTGTTGCCTCCTCTGGGTTCTTTGTTGGTCAGTCCACCTTTTGAAAGTGATCCTGTAGGTCACTTCCCCTCTAAATGGAAGAGAAAGAGACAGAACATAGAGTCTCGAAGCCATCAACAGTTCTAAATACTTGTTGGATATTCTGTGAGAGTTTTGGTTGTTTGGGTGGAGGGTGAAACCACTCAAACAATTGGCAGAAAGCAGGGGGGCAGAATCTGACACACGTGAGCCTAGGAGGGGACTTCCTGAAGTGACAGAGGAAAGAAAGTGAAAGTGTTAGTCGTTCAGTCGTGTCCAACTCTTTGTGACCCCTCCAGGCTCCTCTGTCTGTGGAATTCTCCAGGCAAGAATACTGAAGTGGATTGGCCTTTCTTTCTCCAGGAAATCTTCCCGACCCTGGGATCGAATCCCAGTCTCCTACATTGCAGACAGATTCTTTAGCGTCTGAGCCACCAGGGAAGTGATAGAAGACATCTCTGCAAATCCAGAGTAGTCAGTTTGCCTTAAGGATGCCAAATTACTCACTTGCTAGCAAGGGTAACCTCCTGTGATAACGTAAAAGTGGCCAATCCTGATGTTTAACTTAGGAAATATTTTATCCTGGAGAAGCCAAGTGGCTTTCCTCCTCCCATGGGGGAGGAAACAGTGTGATGTTTCTAACTCTACTCAGTGGGTCTTTAACTCTATTCAGTCTCTAATTTGGGAGCACCAAGAGGAAGTATTTAATATCTCTCTTCCCTGCTGACTTAGATGGTAAAGAATCCAACTGCAGTGCAGGAGACCAGAGTTTGACCCCTGGGTCAAGAAGATCCTCTGGAGAAGGGACTGTCTACCCACTTCAGTGTTATTGCCTGGAGCCTGGTAGATTACAGTGCATGGAGTCGCAAAGGGTCAAACACGACTCAGAGACTAATACTTGCATTTCAACACACTTTTACCAGAGTCACTCATTCCCTGATATCCATGGAACTGTACAACCTAGAGATTTCTGAATGTATTAGATTTTTCCAGAGCCCAGATCTACATAACTTTCTTTTGGACGGAGTGAATGGAGTGATGATGGTGGATAATTATTAAGTCATAGAGGACACAGAAGAGCTCTGGAATTAGGGGGGACAGGAAGAGTTGTCCTACAACAATTAGCTACATTAGGAAAACCCCAAATAGTGCATTTAATTGTTCGTGCACTTAAACTATATAAATTCTTCGTGGGGGGTGAGCCAGAGGAAAGATTCCTTCAGGAGTCTAGTGGCCTGCTTCATTGTTTTTCTTCGTAAGTTTTTATACTTTTCCTCTATCTCAAGAAATTAAAGCTGGCATGATCTCTTATCTCTGTTCTTCTTTCGACACCTGAACCATTCTCCTCCACCGAGGCCACCTCGTGCCTCTGTTTCGTCATCTTTATGCCTGAAGATGTTCCACTGTGTGCCTCAGAAAGAGAAACCATGCACACAGGAGATTGAGTGAAGCCAGAGGAAGAATGTAATTGGTCAGCATAGGCCAGTGAACTGGCTCCGTCAGGGTCAAAGGTCTGTCCTTGCCCCAGTCGGCTATCATGAGGGCAGAGTCAACTTTCGAGCCTTTTTATCAATAAAGAATGGGAATTTGCTGTATGGCTCAGGAAACTCAAACAGGGGCTCTGCCAGCCTAGAGGGGTAGGATGGGGAGGGAAATTGGAGGGAGCTTCAACAGGGAGGGGATATATGTATACCTATGGCTGAAGCTGAAACTCCAGTACTTTGGCCACCTCATGCAAAGAGTTGACTCATTGGAAAAGACTCTGATGCTGGGAGGGATTGGATTAATAGAGATCAGTCGCTCAGTCGTGTCCAACTCTTTGTGACCCCATGAACTGCAGCACACCAGGCCTCCCTATCTATCACCAACTCCCAGAGCCCACCCAAACTCCTGTCCATTGAGTCGGTGATGCCATCCAACCATCTCATCCTCTGTCGTCCCCTTCTCCTGCCCTCAATCTTTCCTAGCATCGGGGTCTTTTCCAATGAGTCAGCTCTTCACATCAGGTGGCCAAAGTATTGGACCTTCAGCTTCAACATCAGTCCTTCCAATGAACACCCAGGACTGATCTCTTTTAGGAAGGACTGGTTGGATCTCCTTGTAGTCCAAGGGACTCTCAAGAGTCTTCTCCAACACTATGGTTCCAAAGCATCAATCCTTCGGTGCTCAGCTTTCTTTATAGTCCAACTCTCACATCCATACGCGGCTACTGGAAAAACCATAGCCTTGACTAGACGGACCTTTGTTGACAAAGTAATGTCTCTGCTTTTTAATATGCTATCTAGGTTAGTCATAACTTTCCTTCCAAGGAGTAAGTGTCTTTTAATTTCATGGCTGCAATCACCATCTGCAATGATTTTGGAGCCTAAAAAAATAAAGTCAGCCACTGTTTCCACCTTTTCCCCATCTATTTGCCATGAAGTGATGGGACTGGATGCCATGATCTTAGTTTTCTGAATGTTGGGCTTTAAGCCAACTTTTTCACTCTCCTCTTTCACCTTCATCAAGAGGCTCTTTAGTTTTCACTTTCTGCCATAAGGGTGGTGTCATCTGCATATCTGAAGTTATAATCTTCTTAGTAATCTTTACTCCAGCTTGTGCTTCTTCCAGCCCAGCGTTTCTCACGATGTACTCTGCATATAAGTTAAATAAGTAGGGTGACAATATACAGCCTTTTCCTATTTGGAACCAGTCTGTTGTTCCATGTCCACTTCTATTGCTTCCTGACTTGAATACAGGTTTCTCAAGAGGCAGGTCAGGTGATATGGTATTCCCATCTCTTGAAGAATTTTCCACAGTTTATTGTGATCCACACAGTCAAAGGCTTTGGCATAGTCAAAGTAGAAATAAATGTTTTTCTGGAACTTTCTTGCTTTTTCGATGATCCAGCGGATGTTGGCAATTTGATCTCTGGTTCCTCTGCCTTTTCTAAAACCAGCTTGAACATTAGGAGTCCAGATTCACGTATTGCTGAAGCCTGGCTTGGAGAATTTTGAGCATTACTTTACTAGCATGTGAGATGAGTGCAATTGTGCGGTAGTTTGAGTATTCTTTGGCATTGCCTTTCTTTGGGATTGAAATGAAAACTGACCTTTGCCAGTCCTGTGACTACTGCTGAGTTTTCCAAATTTGCTGGCATATTGAGTGCAGCACTTTCACAGCGTCATCTTTTAGGATTTGAAATAGCTCAACTGGAATTCCATCACCTCCACTAGCTTTGTTCTTAGTGATGCTTCCTAAGGCCCACTTGACTTCACACCCAGGATGTCTGGCTCTAGGTGAGTGATCACACCATCGTGATTATCTTGGTTGTGAAGATCTTTTTTGTATAGTTCTTCTGTGTATTCTTGCCACCTCTTCCTAATATCTTCTGCTTCTGTTAGGTGCATACCATTTCTGTCCTTTATTGAGCCCATCTTTGCATGAAATGTTCCCTTGGTATCTCTAATTTTCTTGAAGAGATCCCTAGTCTTTCCCATTCTGTTGTTTTCCTCTATTTCTTTGCATTGATCGCTGAGGAAGGCTTTCTTATCTCTCTTTGCTATTCTATATTGTCATACCTAATATTTATTAAAGACCTTCCTCAATGTAGATTACTTTATAAAGTAACTGTTACTATCTTTGTGAGTGGAGTGGATCAGAATCTTACACCCAAAGGTGATCCGTAGCCATTCAGGAACACCCTCAACTCGACGTTTGAAAAACAGAACTTGTGGGTCTGTGTTTTATTCTTTCAGTCAATCTACCAATCCTGTGGTCCCTCTGTACTTAAAGCACCACAAGGAGCAACGGAAACTCTACCCTCGAGGAGTCTTAATCGAGAGTGGATCATGGTATGTACAAGATTTTAACATTTTCTCCCAGTCCAGCTGTGAAATGGGTAACTAAATTGGCTCGTAGGGACATAAACTTTCCTTCAAGAACATCTTCTATTACAAGTGCATGTGAAAGTTTTAACTGCTTTCTTCTTAACTTCCTTTTTGATGGGATTGTGCTGAGCACTTGGCTACCATTCAGGAAAGCATTATAATTGTAGGCACTAGCTCAGCCAAAAGGCCATGTTTTTGCTTTAGGGTAAACTTGTTAAAATCGGGAACTCTGCCAAGGTCATCCATCTACGAACATTGTGAAAGCATCTTACGGTTGTTCATCTAGCTACGGTCTAATTAATTTTCAAATGGACAAAGTAGCTTCTTGGGCCACGTAACAAGCATTTTCATTCATTTAAGCCAAGCTGGATTTGGCTCGGAGCAGGGTCACGAGAAATTCTAATAGCTTCTTCTTTTCTTTGTGTGTCCTCAGGAGAGCTCGCGTTGATGTCAACAAAGCAAGGTTTGTGCTCCGGGCAATCGGGAGAGAATCAGTTTCCAGCCAGTGAGTTCTCTGACTCCCAGAGAAGGAAAAGGTCTGGAATTGAGCATATGGGAAGGCTCTGTAGGCCTTTTTACTTTATTGGATTTAGCTACGCTCACATAATGAAATTGTTGGGATTGTTTAAACCTTCTGCAGGGACTTCTGTTAGCAGAGAAGAAACTTGTACTAAAGCCATAAGAAGATTGTATTATAGATATAATGGAATCTTTTTTATCTTTCGCCTGGTTTTCTGTGCAGGGACTGACTTTTTTTTTCTGGGAACCAAGCCAGAGGTCTATTTAATTTCTTAAAATTTCCCATGGTCACTAATACTGCCCTCCCCCTGGCATTTTCATAAATTAATAAATAAAGACATAGGCATTGAAAGGTTGAGAATCCTTGCGGTTAACTTCTAAATCATGTTTGCAAGCTTTTTTTTTAAAGGTGGTTATTTTGCACAGTAAACATGATAACACCTATGGAAAGCAGGCTCTACTGTCTTCAGGAAAATGTTTCACTGACATGATGTAAATTTCCGGAAAAAATAGAATTTGTTTATCTTTGTCTTGAGACCACATCTGTGATTGAATAAGGTTTGAATAAAAAAGCAGATTTGTTTCTATCAGGTGAATTCTCAGGAACAATTGAAGAGATATTATTCTTACTTTTATTACATTTAGGATTTGGGGGTGATAGTGGTATTTTCCATTTTGAAGTTGATGTCTTATTTTATTTATTTTTAGTTTTTTTTTTTTTAGGAGTTTATGTTTTTTGTTTTGCCTGTGTAGAGACAAAATTTGTTTTTGTGTATGTGAGAGAGAGAGAAAGAGGACCCAGGTTGTAGGCAGCTTCTCATACAAGACCACCATGATCATTTTGACTATTAATAGCATACGACTTTGAATACCTTATGTGCCAGAAAATTACTGGCATGGAAAACTCTCTGCCCCTGGCATCTATTTAACAAGTGTCCCTATGTTGCTTACTTGGCCAATGGTGGCCAAACCAGGGCTTTGAAAATCCCATCTTAGTATTAATAGAATCATTGTCCATCAGAGGCTGTCTTAGATTTTCCTTTCTTGTGCAACGTAACTTCCTCTCCTTTCTAGCACCCTTGAATCACTGCTGAAATGAAAGTGACAGCCTGTAAGTTCCCTTTCAAGTTTATGAATAAATACTCTTTGTGAATTTTGTCTCAGACTTAGTTTTGTCTTTGACAAATGTATCCCCAACTTAGAACAATATCTTGCTCATAGAAAAATCAAATATTTACTCATTCAACAAATATCTGCTCCCTACCATGTGTCAGGCAGTATTCCCAGCATTGATATGTAAGGTACATAATTTGTCTCCTGTCCAGTTTATTAAAGGTTAATCTAAGAATTCCATGGGTAATAATGGATAATAATAATTTCTAATAATAATGATAATTTTTCACAAATAGTGCTTACTGAGCTATAAACCTACTTTTTATAGTTCAGAGAGGCATGGTGCCTCTTTTCTATGTGTAATTGAAACTAAATTGTTCAACAGAACATCATGAACACTTGTGACAGAGAAATGGTTATTGTTGTTATTGCTCTCACATTACCTTAGTATCTGTGATTAGAGAGGCATTACATTTTCAAAGAAGAGAGTAAATTTGTTAACACTTTTTCAGAAGATTTTTCTCTGGCTGGTAAAATGCACTCTTTTTTTTTTAAGTTGTCGAACTATAAAGTAATTGTATAGTGATACATGTTGACAGTATTTCTCTTTCGCCCACATGTTATATCTGTTTTCAAGATTAAATGAAAAAGGATATTCTTGAAAAGCTAGCGAAAACAATGGAAAGCAAGACTTGATGCCAAATATAAACATATTTCTGTTTAGCAGATAGCAGAGGTATAGAAAACATTCTCATTTCTCTTCTCACATAGCAGAATGTTCTATGCTTACTGTATTAGTTAACAAATTCACGTCTGTTTATTTTGTTTGCAATCCCACTTCATCCATAAATTACGGCGTCGCACAACAATAACACCAGAAGGACAATATCACCATTGTTTGCTTCCACAATCATCTCAGCCCACAAAATTCTGTTCCACTGTCAGCTTGCTGTCATCAAGCCATTGTTTTCCTCTTTTCAGAGTCTCTTTCCTAATATCATTCAAATTATTTAGACAGTCAGCAATGTTTTTGCTATCAGTGCAGACTTCCAGAGAGCTGGAGCCCCAGTGTGATGACCAAATAACCCTTGACTGTTTATCTTTGCACAGTCATTCTTTCCTGAGGCCCAGGAGGGATGAGTTGCCCTGTGTGCTGCGCAGGGTGGGGCGCCGCCCCTGCTGAAGCTGGTGTGTTCCATTGGACAATGCAGCCTTTTCTGCTCGACTCTCACTGGGCGCGTACAGTGAGATGGTGCAGGGGAGAGTGGGTGTGGCTGACCATCCATTACAACAATTCCCAAGCTTCCTAGAGTAAGGCATTTTCAAATAAAAAGATGTGTATATTGTAATTACTAATTCTCTTTACCCTCTTTTCTGTGAAAGGACTACAGAAACTTGACTTTTAAAAATTAATGTGTGAAAAGTCAGTCTCTCTCTCTCTCTCTCTCTCCCCCTGCCCCCAGATCCCCTCTTCTCTTGCTTTGAACTACATTCTTGTATTCACTCTGCAACTTTTTATTGTGAGCCTTGTGGTGTGTTGTTGAAAATACAGCCGAGGATGGTTTTATTCTTATTGAACTGAGGGCCCTAATGAGAGATGCAGATGCTATGCTGTTTCTAGTGGGGTTTTAGTTTTGTTTGTTTGCTTGTTTTTAAGAATACCTTCTGCACATATATCTGTAATATATATTCTCTCATTCCTGTCACATTATGTAGAAGACTTTTTTTTTTTACTGTACAACATTTTTTCGCCTTTCCAAATAGCTCCCTAATCTTACTTTGTGGCATCACCTCTTTCTCCTTTTGCACATGTGGGAATGCAAATGAAGTTCTTTGTCTTCGGTGGTAGCCAAGGGTGAGGTATGCAACCTAAGCTCACTCTCCCTTTTTAAAGTGAATCTCAACCAGAGTGACTAAAGGTTTAAAGCATGTGAAGGCCACTGCCAGCACCCAGAGAGGATGATGGAGTGATACCTGAGGTGCTGAGTGGTCTGCGGTTGCCAGTTCCTCTTCTGCTCTCCAGCCTCTGGGCCGTTCTGTGGACCAACTCATAATGTTCCAGTTCATTTCGTTTTTGCTCGAGTACTCCAGATTTGATTTCTGCTGCTTGAACCAAAGATGTTTAATCAAAGGCATATAGTCCATCAGCATATACAGATCATCCTTTAATTTCTGAAAGATGTATATATCCATGTTTATATCCATGTATTACCATTATTTGACAGTCCCCTAGTGGACCTTGTTTCTAGTATCCCAACAACAAATGCTCTAGAATATACATCTATACACAATATATGTTCTTGTTTACCTGTGTTTAGACAGATGTGTGAATATACTTTAGAAGGTAAATTTCCATAAATGAAACTGTTGGTTCAAAGGATGTGTACAATTTTAATAACATGAAACGGTATCTAAGGCCCTTATGTGAGAATAATCATTCTATTGTAACTACCGACAGAGAACGTAAATAATGGAAAAAATGTAGTTATGCTTTATTTGTAGTAACTCTCTGTGGTTGCTAAGTGAAAGGTTATTCTTAATGAATATCGAAAAAGTAATTCTTGCTGAGTTTATGAAATTTGGAAAATAAATATAAACACAAAAAAAAGCCAGCTGCCAAATCACTTACAGTTTTCTCACCCACGGTGGTAGAATTACATTTACTCATTGTTTTTTTTTTTTTTTTTTTGCCTAGATTTTAGGGGTGTTTTTAAAGAGAATTGTTACCAACAAGCAATTCCATCATAGCTGGAAATAGAGGCCACTAAATATATTTCTTAAATTCCCAATGTATGAGATTTTCTACTTAACTTTTTGTTTCTCTGATTTCTAATTTAATTGCTGGTGGTGACAGAACATATTCTGTATAGTTTCAACCCTTTGAAATTTGCTGGGACTTTCCTCAAGGACCGGTACGTGATTGATTGTGGTTACATTTATGTGTATCTTTGAAGAATGTCTTCTCCATTTCAGGGCAGTATTCTTTGTGCTCTCTTTAAATTGAGTTTGGTAATTGTGCTGTTCAAACCTTCTACATGCTTACTGATTTTGTTGACTTGATCTGTGAGTAATAGAGAAATATATTAATATGTTAAAATTTCCTACTATGATTATGGGTTTATTTCTTCTTATTCTGTCAGTTTTTGCTTCGTATATTTTGAAGTTCAGTTGTTAGATATGTAAAGAGAGCAAAAATATTCCCCTACCCTTCTAGATTCTTTTAGCTGAAATAATAATCAAGTTTATATGTTATTGTTCAGTCGCTCAGTCATGTCCGACTCATTGTGACCCCATGGCCTACAGCACACCAGGCTTCCCTGTCCTTCATTATCTCCTGGAGTTTGCAAGTTTATTTAAGATATATTAACAGGAGAAAAAAAAGTTAATATTATAAGTATAGAGGTCTGATAGGTATAGGTCCTAAGACCGAAATAGTCTGTCTGTATCCCTTTTTAGACCACGAATCATATTTATGAGGATTTGTGAAGACGAAGGGGTTTCAGTTGGCATAGCAAAATAATGAAGGAACAACGTCAGCTTATACATTTTCTTGGTTTTGTATTCTCCATCTCAGCAGGAGAATGAGGATGCCCTCCATGCTCCTAGCATAGGGACAGTACTTCCCCGTGAAAGCTGGATTTCTTGCTTTCAGGGGAACAAAGGAGGGTCAGGGGGTTCTTCTTGTACTAACTGTTTCTTAAGTAAATTTAATTCAAAGTAATCAGTATGCAACCTTTGTATATTTTGAGGCAACTTGCCCTGAGCCCCATCAGTTGCGGAGATTTAAAACATTTATATTTTCCCAGTCAGTTAAATATTTATGATTTAAATTGTCCCTCTTCAACTCTAGTAGTGTTTTTGACTTAAAATTTATTTTATGTTACTTCACAACTTTCTTGCTTTTAGTTTGTATGGCCTAACATTTTCTTTCCCTTAAAATCCTTTGCTTTCAACCCTTTTTATTTATACCTTGTAAACAGCTTGGATTTAGTGTTTTTTTTGTTTTTGTTTTTTTTCATCCAGTTGAGTGGTCTTTGTCATTTAAATGGAGCATTTAGTACATATATATTTAATATAGTTGTTGATATATTGCAGACTGTTTTCTATAATTTTGTTCAACCTGTTCTTTCTTCTTTTCCCTTTATTTTTTGGTGTTATATTGGATGAATTAAACTAAAGAGTTCTTAAATGTCTCTTATTTTTCTCCAGGAGTTTGAGTTTTACTCATATTCTTTGGCTTACCAAAGTCAAATACTACTATTTTTAAACCTCTTAATGGATATTCTGAGGACTTTAATGTTCACCACTTTGCTGCTATTTACCCTCTGTTGACTAATATGACATCATGCACTTAAATTTTATATACTGCAAAAGCAAATGAAACATGAGTGTTATTGTTTTGTAACTTTAATATCCATTTTGACATATCCACATATTTACTGTTTTTGTTGCTTTTTACTCTTTTCTGCATCTTGTTGTTTCATCTGGGATGATCTTTCTTCTACTTAAAGAACCCTCTTTAATATATTATTTAGTATCTGCTTGTGACAAATTCTTTTAGTCTTTTAGAATAAAAATGCCTTTACTTTGCCTTCATTGGGAATTAAGTTTTTTTAATTTGCCAGTTTGACAGGTGATAGTGGTATTATACTGTTTTAATTTGCATATGTTTTATATATTTACTACCTTTTTCTTTTCTTGGGTACTTAATTTCTTACAAGGTTAAGTGCATTTTTCCCTACTCTGAGATGAGTAGAGCCTACATTATTCACATAACTGAGGTTAAAGTATGAGGTATGCTTTTGGTAACTTATCTGCTTCTTGTTCACACACAAAGAAACAAACTCATCTAAGTGCTGCCTATGGATAATAATTGAGAGTCCCTTGGACTACAAGGAGCTCTAACCAGTCCATTTTGAAGGAGATCAGCCCTGGGATTTCTTTGGAAGGAATGATGTTAAAGCTGAAACTCCAGTACTTTGGCCACCTCATGCAAAGAGTTGACTCACTGGGAAAGACTCTGATGCTGGGAGGGATTGAGGGCAGGAGGAGAAGGGGTTGACAGAGGATGAGATGGCTGGATGGCATCACTGACTCGATGGATGTGAGTCTGAGTGAACTCCAGGAGTTGGTGATGGATAGGGAGGCCTAGCGTGCTGTGATTCATGGGGTCGCAAAGAGTCGGACACGACTGAACAACTGAACTGAACTGAACTGATGGATAATAAATTAGCTCTTTATATGAACAAGCACATAATTAATACTACTAATTATTCTTGCTAGTCACTCTGATCTGGAGTGAACCTGGACTCCACTGGACCTGGACCAACTCCTGGACCAACATCTTTTCCTCAACTGTATTGACACTTTGGGCATTTCTGTCTCTTCCTAGCAGTGTTTCCTAAGAGGAGCTTTCTTTTGAGGTAACTTTGAAGGGTTGAGATAATCCCAGGTAAGTAAAAACTCCTGGGATTCTCATTCAACTAGATATTTTATTTTGAGCACTTAGATCAAAAGTTGTGTTCATTCCCTTATCCCTTCTGCCTTCATTTAAGTTATCTATTTTTGGGTAACCGAGCAACCCAGAACTTAGTGGCTTAAAACAATCATGATTAATTATCTTTTGCAGTATTTGCATCAGGAATTCTGGTAGAGCTCATCTGAGCAGTTCTTCTGTTCCATATGGGGTGGGCTGGGCCAAAAGGTACAAGAAGATATTATTGCCTTGTCTGGCATTGCCTCTCTGTGTTTCCCCATGTGTCCCTTCTCTATCCATGTGGTGTCTTGTCATTTAGTATTCTGGCCTAAGCATCTTTAGAGCTTGGCATCTGGCTCCCTACATTGAAAGTGGAGGCTCTTAAAGGTTTCTTGAAGACCTTGAACAAAGCTGGTCAAGTGTCACTTCCACTATATTCCACTGGTCAAAGTAGATCACAGGGCAGGTGCAGATTCAGGGAAGGGGAGATAGAATCCACCTCTTGATGGTTGGAGTGATGTGCCTGTAAGTGGGGAGAAGGGATTGATGGAAACCATCTTTAGATACTATTCACCAGTCTCCCTTGGCAAGTATTTCATATTTCTTTTCTAAAGACCAGAACACATTGCTTCTTTCAAACTTGTATTTATTTTAAAGCATAAATTAGAACATGAGTCGCGCATATGCTTACCCACTTGGTCCTTTCCTTATGGACTAAAGATAGAACAGACTTGTTCTAAACAGGCTGCAGTTAATGCAAAGTATGTAGGCCACCCCTATAGAAGCTTGGCTTTGTAATCAAGAATTCATGTAATGTTTTAGTTTTTCATTTGCTTCAGCCCTCCTGGTATTAGCCAATAAAAGAATTATAGTTTTAATAACTAGTTGACACAGCTGATTTTATCGATTTTAATAAATAATCAAACATGCCTAAAAGCGAAAACATCAAACAAATGATTTAAATCCCTAAAACCTTGCCTGTGCTAATCATGAAACGTGGTTAAATGACTCAGATAAAAACAGATTAGTGTCATTAGGCAAAAAGAAGAACACGTACCAATTACAGAATATAAGTCTTATCAGTTTGCTTAATAAAAACCTGAAATGCGAAATGAGAAGCTGTGTGCTTCTACACATTCGTGGAATGCTCCTGCCTTTTGTTTTCAGTAGTCACTAGGAAACCAATAACCACAGCGAAAAGGAGAGCAAGAGAAGTGCCTGCCCTTCTTTAACTGCATTTTGTCCTTTGTTATCCTTATGAGCTGTGTGATGTTTGACAGAGATGGAAATTGAGACAGAAATCAAGTAGGTGGTCCCAGGACCCACAGCTACCTAGAGATGAACATGGGATTCAAGCCCAGGACTCAGTGCTTAACAGAATCCATATGAGTTCCTGCTCCCAAGCTGACTCTTAGTCAGAATAAAATCATGTTTTACCATGAGAAAAGCCACATGGGCTTAGCCCTGGACCCATCCTGTTCTGCTGATGTTCTAACGATAGCACCAAGGAGAGGATGGATGCTACTCTCATTGATCTTGTTTTCATGTCTTATGGTTTCTGTTAAACCTCCCCAACTTTTAATAACCTATTTGTAATTTCATCACATATAATCTCTCAGGAATAGTTGGTTCCTGAGAAGTGTATATACAGAGCACTCATTTTTACACTTTGGTGTGTTACTCAGATGTTCTTAACCTTTTTTGTATTTCAGATCCCTTGGCAGTGTGATGAGGACACCTCACATTAATGTTTCTAATTGCAATACAAAGGAAACCAGTTCTACTGAAATAGAGTTTCACTCAGTACCCTGACTTGATTTAGCTCAAGCAAAAAAGAAAAAAAAACATGTCAAGAATGGGGGAGAATTTATTGGCTTCAAGAACTAGATCAGAGGCTAGTAAACTGTGACCCATAGGCCAAATCTGGCTCATTACCTGTTTTTCTAAAGTTTGTTGAAAGACCATTATTTTCATTTATGTACAGCTGCTTTCTAAGATTTAAAAAAGTAAAAATAAAACCAACAAGTGTCTCATTCTCTTATGGGAAAAGCAATCCACTTTTTCTTTGCTCTCCCTACAAACTCCATTCTAGATCTCCTTTGAATACCTAAGCATTTGGCCAAAAGTTTTAAAAGTACCTGTAGTTAAGAGTCTGACCAATGGAATTCTTAAATTTAGGGCTTTTCTTCTCCCCAGTCCAATGTATTTGTAGGCGGAATTTTTATTCTTTATTTTTCTGTTTGTCATTCATAATGTACATAATTTGTCTGTAATCTTAACAAAAGCCTGTGTTGGTTCCTGTCTGCTTTCATTTACTCCAAAATTCAAGGGAGGGAAAAGATCTCAGAGTTGTATGCAAGACTGAAAGAACATAGACTTATTTATTAATTTTTTAATGATAGGAATGAAGTCAATTGGTTGAGAAGTGTCTGAAAAGAAAACTGTGGGTATTTCAGTTCCATTTCTCTAATAGCAAAGAAAACAGAGACTGGGAAAATCTGATAATGCCCATTTCAACATGACCTGGGAGGGAATCCAAGAAAGCAAGCTATAGAACAGATAAATCACTTACTATTATGAAGCGTGGAAAGCACAGTGATCTCAGAGCTAGACAAGGAAATAATCACTATTCATACTGTGTTTTTAAACACAGTTATCCAAGAGAGGCCTGTGGAAAGTTATTCTGAAAGAAGTAGATGAAATTAATTCCCGCAGGTGATTGCATCCTGGCAACCATAAATGGCAGTGCTCTGGATTAAAAGGCAGTGTGACCTTTGACCTAGAAGAGACAAGGATCATTGTGGGAACTGTCTCCACCCGTTTGTCTTAGATTCCTCCCAGACTGAGCAAACAGGGCTGGCTAGTTCCACCCCAAGATGCAGGGCTGGAGTAGAGAGATTGAACGCTGAAGTCCTGAAGTCGGACTTATTTTCTAGAGGCGGTATCTGTGGGCCACTGCGGATGCTGACACCTCCTCTGCCTACTGTGGTGAGTAGAATAGTAGCTCTACAGCCGCCAGGTCCACATCCCTGGAACCCGTGGAGAGGACGCCTGACATGGCAAAAGGGCCTTTGCAATGTGATGAGCTTAGGAACCTTGAGATGGTATCCTGGATTGTCCAGATGGGTCCACTATAGTTACCGGGGTCATTATAAGTGAAAGACGCAGTAGAGATGAGAAGATTCTACACCACTGACTTTGAAAATGGGGGAAGGGATGGCAAGTTAGGGACTACAGGCAGCCTCTAGAAGCTGGAAAAAGCAAGGACACATTCTCCCCTAGCATCTCCAGGAGGAACACAACCCTGCTAACCCATTTTATTTTTAAAAATATTTATGTATTTATTTATTTGGCCACATTAGGTCCCAGCTGCGGCATATATAATCTTTCATTGCAGCCTACAGGCTTTTCATGGCATGTGGGCTGCAGCGCGCACAGGCTCAGTAGTTGTGGCCCATGGGCCCAATTCCGCCACCAGGGATCACGCCTGCATCTCCAGCACTGGAAGGCAGACTCCCAGCCACCAGACTATCGGAGAAACCCTTTATTTTTAAACTTTATTTAGTTAATTTTTTATTTTTGGGCCATGCTTTGCAGCATGAGGGATCTTACTTCCCTGACCAGGGATTGAATCTGTGGCCCCAGCATTGGAACGGCAGAGTCTTAACTAGTGGATCATCAGAGAAGTCCGTACTGACCCGTTTTCCATGTCTGACTTCCAGAACCATAAGATAATAAATGTGAGGTTTTTTTTCTTTTTTTAAGCCACTAAGTTTGTGGTATTTGTTATAGCAGCAGTTGAAAAGAGGTGCAACCTTTCCACTCTACCTACAAGAGGAGCTCACTGTGCCTCGGTCAATCCAGAGGACAGCTATGAGCTCACAGTTTAGAAGATACAACTTTGAGTTTCATCTAGGGACAGGTGAGGTTTTGAATGGCAAGTTTTCTGCTTCTCACTCTTAGTTTTCAATGGGAAGTCATGATTGCTTTGGTTTCATAGAAGTTCTAGCTTTTTACATGGGTGGGTGGGATGGCATGAGAATGCTGGGGACTATTTTACTTTGGAAGAAGCTTTTCATCCAGGCCTAGTAAAGAAGGTAGTACATTAGACAAATTTGTAGGCACTGGAGCAGGACTGTCTGGTTTTGGAACATATTCACTATGACATTTTAAGCCAGTCAATTAACTTTAGTCTCTTCATTTTTAATGAAAGGATAATAGTCTCTAAATGATTAGTTATTTACGTCAAATACTTGAGCAGTGCCTAGAACATAATATATATGGTGATAATGGTGGTGATGATTGTTAGATTTTGATTATGGCGCTATTCTTAAGTTTGTGATCATGTAAATTGTTTTTAAATCTGAGTGAATCTCAATGCCCTTTCATCCATAAAGTAGAGATAATAATGGTAACTGCCTCAAGTTTTCTGAGAACTTAGATAATACATATAAAGCATAGGGCACATAGGGCTCATGCAGATGACACCACCGTTATGGCAGAAAGTGAAGAGGAACTCAAAAGCCTCTTGATGAAAGTGAAAGTGGAGAGTGAAAAAGTTGGCTTAAAGCTCAACATTCAGAAAACAAAGATCATGGCATCAGGTCCCATCACTTCATGGGAAATAGATGGGGAAACAGTGGAAACAGTGTCAGACTTTATTTTTCTGGGCTCCAAAATCACTGCAGATGGTGACTGCAGCCATGAAATTAAAAGACGCTTACTCCTTGGAAGGAAAGTTATGACCAACCTAGATAGCATATTCAAAAGCAGAGACATTACTTTGCCAACAAAGGTTCGTCTAGTCAAGGCTATGGTTTTTCTTGTGGTCATGTATGGATGTGAGAGTTGGACTGTGAAGAAGGCTGAGCGCGGAAGAATTGATGCTTTTGAACTGTGGTGTTGGAGAAGACTCTTGAGAATCCCTTGGACTGCAAGGAGATCCAACCAGTCCATTCTAAAGGAGATTAGCCCTGGGATTTCTTTGGAAGGAATGATGGTAAAGCTGAAACTCTAGTACTTTGGCCACCTCATGCAAAGAGTTGACTCATTGGAAAAGACTCTGATGCTGGGAGGGATTGGGGGCAGGAGGAGAAGGGGACGACAGAGGATGAGATGGCTGGATGGCATCACTGACTCGATGGACGTGAGTCTGAGTGAACTCCGGAAGTTGGTGAGGGACAGGGAGGCCTGGCATGCTGCGATTCATGGGGTCACAAAGAGTCGGACACGACTGAGGCACTGATCTGATCTGATCTGAAACTTTAGCCATATGGCAGTCAATGGGATTCCAGGCAGAGAAGGCCAGGAGTCTATGCGTAAGCCTCCCTAGAATGTAATTCTTCTTCATCTTCTTTGATGTGTCCTTTCTTTGCCTTCAGGATAGTTAAGATCGAAAGAACTAAAAAGGCACTATTGCATTCTTCTACAACCCCAAAACTGGGATCCTCAGCAATGAGTCAGGGGGGTTAGAAGACACTGTATAAACATGGCATATCTTCTGAGAAAGTCAGCTCTACTCAAAGGTAAATAATTTAACATATTTTTCTTTTAAAATAAACATGGATGTATTATGAAGGAGCATGCAAATTTTGCATGAATTTTTAAGAATAGGAGTGGATTATTCAGTCACTTTCTTATTGAAGCTTTAGAAACTCAACTCAAACTAGCTTAAGCAGAAAAGACATTGCAGTTACTATATATAGTATGAAGCTTTAGAGGGCTATAGTTCAGAGGTATCCTGACATGATCACCTGGAAATGTTACTTTTACATCTTGCAAGTCTGTTTTCCTCTGTGTTGGCTTTAGCTGCAAGAAGGGCATCTCTGCTCTGATGGCAATGATACGGGCTTTGCTCCAGGCTTATGATCCATGGTGGTGGTGGTTTAGTTGCTCAGTTATGGACTGTAGCCTTTCAGGCTTCTCTGTCCATGGGATTTCCCAGGCAAAAGGATCAGAGTGAGTTGCCATTTCTTCTCCAGGGGATCTTCCCCACCCAGGGATCAAACCCAGGTCTTCTGCATTGCAGGTGGGTTCTTCACCAACTGATCCGCCAGGGAAGCCCTCTTATGACCCATACTGCTGCTACTGCCAAGTCACTTCAGTCGTGTCCAACTCTGTGTGACCCCATAGACGGCATCCCACCAGGCTGCCCCGTCCCCGGGATTCTCCAGGCAAGAACACTGGAGTGGGTTGCCATTTCCTTCTCCAATGCATCAAAGTGAAAAGTGAAAGTGAAGTCGCTGAGTCGGGTCTGACTCTTCGCGACCCCATGGACTGCAGCCTACCAGGCTCCTCCATCCATGGGATTTTCCAGGCGAGAGTACTGGAGTGGGGTGCCATTGCCTTCTCCGCTTACGACCCATAGTGTCTCCTATTTCCAAAGGGGAGAGGGGGCTTCCCACTCTTAGGGCCTTGTGTGGGTCTGGCACCCAGGATATTATCTACAGGACAGAGGTAATCTATTTAGGCTACAGTAAGCTGCTTTCCTGTAGTGTTAGAGTATCTTCTTCCTCAAAATATAGAGGTATCTAAAAGGAAGATAAAACACATCCTCATTCTGCAGGCAAAGTCAGCCTTTGTCTACCATGAGGAAACTTTGGAGAAACTGCTTGTATCTGAGGACCATGCTCCCTCATTCCTCAGGACGTAACATTTATTGTTCTTTGATATAATAGTCTGTAGTCTGGGCAAAACCACAACCTTTCTCTGAGTGCATACCTTCCAGCCAAATCCAGATACATCGGTTCTGTTCTGTGGGGCTGGAATGGGAATGAACACACCCAAGTGGCGTCCACCTGTGACCACCTTCTCCAAAGGTATGGAAAGGTGCCAGTTAGGGCACCAGTTAGCATGTGTTACACACAGAATCAGTCCCGCTGATCTTCCTCTAACACCCAGTGTAACTAATGGCCTGAATCTTCAAGAGTCAACAGTGGAGTGTAAGAAAAAGGCTTTTTCACAGAAGTGTGTGATTCTGTATGAGTTGTCCATCTCTCTGTATCTCTCAAGGACTTGTGGCTTTTGTTAAAGATCCTGAACCCTGTGTCCTAAACGTCATTCCAGTATGATTAAGAATGATGATAGGGTTTCTAAATTTCTCTCTTAAGTAGATTATATGAACTTGGATTACCAAATCTAAATAATCTAAGGTAAAAAGAGCAAACCAAGATGTAAAATGATCTTGGAATTTTGCCAAACATTTCCCCCAGTGTTTAGGAGACTGCTCATTCCAGAAATGCTCTGTGTAAGATGTACTGAATGATCAAGGAAGTATCTCTCTGGGGAGTTTTTGTTCCCTGTGAGCACCCTGGGTGAAAAAGTACAACTTTAATGTTTCCCAGGAAGTTATCTAAGGAATAGAAATAAATTATCCAAATGCTCTGTACTTGCACAAGTCTGCTTCTACTAACTTCACTGCCCTAGTCTGATGTTTTCATGCCCCACAAATGCCTATGTTTAAACCTAACTCTCAGGATGGTGGTATGAGAGGCAGGGCCTCTGGGAAGTGTTTGGATCATAAAGGTAGAACCCTCGTGAGTGGAATTGGTGCCCTTACGAAAGAGACCTCAGAGAGCACCCTTGCCCCTTCCACCATTTGATGACACCACTAGAAGGATGTCTATGAACCGGTAAGAGGGTTTTCATCAGTCACTGAATCTTCTAGCACCTTGATCTTGGATTCTACAACCTCCAGGACTGTGGCAAATAAATTTCAGCTGCTTATAAGCTGCCCAGTCTATGTTATTTCTGTTGTAGCAGCCCACATGGACTAAGACACCTGCCCACCAGTCTGGAGATGGTGGCATCTGTGGGGATGGCAGGTGAGTCACCAGTCAGGCCTAGCTACAGACCAGCTTGACCAGGAGGTGGTTTTATCTTAGACATTTCCCCTCCCCACTGCAGTGAGGGACCCAGATCTTCCACTACTTTCATCTATGCATTTCTTTATACCTTCCATCTAAGTATCTGACTAAGCCAGCTTGGGTCCTGCCCCTTCCTGTTAGCTGATGGGAGTAATCAATCACCAGACAGCAGCATTTTCTGCTTATTGAACCCCTTCTGCAGTTCAGGAGGCATGAGGCACAAAGTAAGCTCTTGACAGACACCATTTCATAACACCTCCCCAGCAACTATATGAACTTGCATTGTTGTATAAACACCTATAGTTGTTTACCCATGAAGGGATTTAGAACACTTATGCAAATTTCTGAGTTCCAAAGAGCCAGAACCAAGTTACCAACGAGTTGTTAATGTTGACTGCAGCGTTCTACCCTCTGAGGTGTAACAGTTGTATTTCAGCATGGGCATTCTGATGCCTTAGCTTCAGGGAAGTAGCTAAAAGTGGAAATTTTGTTTTTCATGGGAAATGACTATAGAGAGCTTTCTCTTCACCACATCATCGGTTCATGGAAAGAATTTCTTATAATTATGTGGTGTGTATGTGGTGTATGTGTATGTGTTTGGGGAGAGAGTGGAAAGGAAAGGAAGGATATGAGGGATCTTATTCAGTAAGGGGCAGCATAAAGCACATCTCCTGCTTTTACAGTTAGTATAATGAGTTTTTGTTTTCAATTAAGAATGTGCATTTTTTTGGTATTGCTATGCTAAATCACTTCAGTCGTGTCCAACTCTGTGTGACCCCATAGACGGTAGCCTACCAGGCTCCCCTGTCCCTGGGATTCTCCAGACAAGAACACTGGAGTGGGTTGCCATTTCCTTCTCCAATGCATCAAAGTGAAAAGTGAAAAGTGAAAGTGAAGTCGCTCAGTCATGTCTGACTCTTGGCGACCCCATGGACTGCAGCCTATCAGGCTCCTCCGTCCATGGGATTTTCCAGGCGAGAGTACTGGAGTGGGGTGCCATTGCCTTCTCCATTCTTGGTATTAGATATTCATTTATTTCTGCTAAATATGTTTACTTTTCAAGAAATAAGCTAGTATATGGTCTGTCTTTTAGCCTTGTGAACTGTTTGGTCTTTTTGTAATTATTTACCTTAGTTTTTTCTTTCAGTTTTATTGAGTATAATTGACATACTGCACTGGATTAAGTTTAAGGTGTACAGTATAAAGATTTGACTTACAACATGGATTGACTCAATAAGCCTAGTGAACACCATCATCTCATACAGGCACAAAATAGAAGAAGTGGAAAAAGCATTTTGTAGTGAAAAAAACAAAATGTAGGATTTACTCTTAATTTTCATATGTAAAATACAGAAATGTTAATTATATTTATCATGTTGTACATCACATCACTACTACTTATTGATCTTAAGACTGGATCATCTATACTTTTTGACCGCCTTCATTCTATTCTTCCCTCATGCAACCCCCACCTGTGATAACCACATATCTGATTTCTTTTTCTAGGAGTTTGTTTTTTGAGGTATAATTGATTTACAATACTGTATTAATTGCTGTTTCACAACATGGTGACTTGGAATTTCTACACACTTCAAAACAATCCCCATGATAAACCTAGTTGCGATATGCTGCCATAAAAAATATTATGTAGTTATTGACTATCGTCCCTACACTGTGCACTTCATACCATGAGTAATTTATTTTGCAGTTGGAGGTTTGTATCTCTTGGTCTCCTTCACCTATTTCTTCCTTCCTTTCTCTCTCTTTCCCTCTGGCACCCACCTGTTTATTCTATGTATCTATAACTATGTTTCTGTCTTGTTATGTTTATTCATTTCTTTTGTTTTTTAGATTCCACATATAACTGAAATCATATAGTATTTTTCTTCCTATGTCTGGCTTAGTTCACTTAGCATAGTACCCTCCAGGTGCATCCATGTTTTTGCAAATGGCAAGATTTCTTTTAGCCTATGGTTGAGTAATAGTCCAGTATACATATATATGTGTATATATATGTGTGTGTATACATGTAGACTTACATATATGTATACACATATATATGGGGCTTCCCCAGTGGCTGAGAGATAAAAAATCCGCCTGCAGTGCAGGAGCCACAGGAGACACAGGTTCGATTCCTTGGGAAGATCCCTTGGAGGAGGGCATGGCAATCCACTCCAGTATTCTTGCCTGGAGGATCCCATGGCAAGAGGAGCCTTGCAGGCTACAGTCCATAGGGTCCATTGGGTTGCAAAGAGTCGGACATGACTGAAGCAGCTTAACATGCACGCATGCAAACACACACACACACAGGCTTCTCTGGTGTCTCAGACTGTAAAGAATCTGCCTGCAATGCAGGAGACTGGGGTTCAATCCCTAGGTTGGGAAGATCCCCTGGAGAAGGGAATGGCTACCCACTCCAGTATTCTTTCCTGGAGAATTCCATGGACACAGGAGCCTGGTGGGCTACAGTCTATGGGGTCAAAGACAGTTGGACATAACTGAGTGACTAACACTTTCACTTTCATAGATGTACATATATATAATGTAGATACCGTACATCTTTTTTATCCATTCATCTTTTGAGGGCACTTGGGTTGTTTCCATATCTTGTCTATTGTAAGGGCTGCTGCAATGAAATAGAGGCATGTTTATCTTTTCAAATTAGTGTTTTTGTTTTCTTCAGGTAAATAACCAGGAGTGGAATTGCTGGATCTTATGGTAGTTCTATTTTCAGTCTTTTAAGGAATTTCCATACTTTTTTAAAACATGGTGGCTGCACCAATTTATATCCCCACCAACTATGCACAGGGGTATCCTTTCCTCCATAGCGACATTGGTTCTTTGTTGTCTGTTTGGTAAGAGCCATTCTGGCAGGTGTGAGGTGGTATCTCATTGTGGGTTTGATTTATACTTCCTTGTTGATTAGTGGTGCTGAGCATCTTTTCATGTGCCTGTTGGCCATCTGTATTTTTCCAAAATATCTATTCAGATCCACTGCCTGGGTTTTTTGTTTTTTGGTTTTTTTTGATGTTGAATTGTGTGAATTCTTTGAATATTTTTATATTAACCCCTTATCTGATATATAATTTGCAAATATCGCCTCCCATTCAGTAGGTAACCTTTTTGCCTATCTTACATTTAAAAATTTTAGTCTGTGAAAATGATAAAATGTATCCACTTATAAAATAAAACATCTGTGGCAAAATACTAAACGAGCTTTAAGAAAAACATAGCTTATTTAAATAATGCAAATGAATGTACACTATACCTGGTTACATTTTCTTTACTCTTCAAAACTCCCTGGTTGATTTTTTGTAATTAATTGTTAGTAGAGGGACTTCAGTGGCAGTCCAGTGGTGAAGGCTCTGTACTCCCATTGCAGGGGTCCTGGCTTTGATCCCTGGTTGGGGAACTAAGATCCCACATGCTGTGTGGCACAACCAAAAAAAAAAAAAATTGTCATTAAAGATCCAAGTTACTTTTGGTGCAATGCCTCAAAGATTTTCTAAGATTGTGGTGATATTAAGAGGAAAAAATAAGCACTCTTGTATGTTTTATTATTTTCGAATTGTTTTTAAGCCATTGGAATAATTGGCCTATAGCTTGCTTCAATTAATAAGGTTTTTTTTAATGTATTTCTACAAAGCTGTGTTTTGGAATGAAAATTCTTGACTTAAAAACTTGCTTGTAGCTGAGGCTTATTGGTATGCATGGGTAAAGCCTGGGAGCCATTTCTTTTTTAATAATTATTTTCAAAGAAACCTGTGAAATCTTCATCAACAGTTTTAAAGAAGAAATCTCTATCAAGGAG
Organism: Bubalus kerabau; assembly: GCF_029407905.1. Taxonomy (NCBI): domain Eukaryota; kingdom Metazoa; phylum Chordata; class Mammalia; order Artiodactyla; family Bovidae; genus Bubalus; species Bubalus kerabau. The sequence continues at coordinate 33,256,925 of NC_073643.1, read as the reverse complement.
AAGAAAGACTTTGAGATCTAAACCTGTTTAGCCATCATGGTAGGTGACAGAGTCTCATGTCACCTGCTGAGAAGTAGTGCTTGCTGGAAGGCAACATATTAACAAGAAGAGCCTTTTGTCTTTGCCAACCTTAAAGATTTTGTTCCTCCAATCATCTGTTGTCCTTGAGATGAGGCTGGAATATACAAAAGTTTCTGCAAAACTGGTTCTCTACAGAAACTCAGAGGACTCAAATGACACCATGATGTCCTCCACTGGCCCCCAAATATATACACTTTGATTTTGTTAAGGAATTGTATTGTGACAGCCAGGATAGAAGAGAGTGAGACGACTGGTTTATTTCTAATAGTCTCCCCCGCCTCGCCCCCCGCCCCCTGGTTCTTTTGGCCTTTCAGTTGGGAACATTTATGAGGCTAATTTCATTTCTTACTGCAAAATCTATGTAGTCCTCTGGCTTGCATCATAAATTCCAAAGGCAATTCTAATTGACCAGATGAAGTAAGGACCCTTTGGATGTGAGCATCTCACCATTTCATTTCGTCTTCCCAGGGTGTTTCTCAAGAATATCATAGAAGAATTCATAGATGCCGATTGATCTGGTGCAGAACTAAAAGGCTTGTAAGATGATTAAAGTTCAATTTGGTTTAACGTTCTCATCTTGAAACATAATGGTAGCTACCATCAGTTTCAAATGGCTTTTATTTATTTATTTTTTATTCTGGAGATGGAGGAAAGATTGCATGCATACATCTCTTGTGAAGAAAAAACTGGGTTGATATCTTCCCATGACTGCCTTGGATTAAGAAAATGGGTGGAGAAATTGAATCCCAAGCCTTCTTAAATTCCACTAGACTCTGAAACATATTATGTGACATCAGAATTACAAAATCTCAGCTCATTTCATAATCTTTCTTCTGAAACTGTCTCCTTGAACATTATTAATTTCAGTGGAAATGACCAAGTCATTTCCAATAATCTTGAAGCAGAATCTGTTCCTCATTGCTAGCTGTCACTGTGGTCAGGTCTGTCTCTGTTTCTCTGCTCACACTGAGGCCTCCTCCTAGGATACCCACACTTTTTCCTTGTGGCTCTGTTAGTCTGACCTTCCCATCAGGCTTGGTTCAAATTCCTTTTTTCTGTCGGCTTCCCGATTACGGTCACCCACACTTGTCTGTCCTTTGTTTTAGATATGCTTCAGTCACTATAAATATCAGATCCCATCATTGTATGTCCATCTTGGTTCCTCCACCGGATTTGTAGCTCTTTGACTCAAAAATCCAGGTCCCATACCTCTTTTGTATTCTGACAGTGACTGGCACAGTTTAGAAATGTATTAGGTGCTTAATATTAAACAAGTATCTGATTAATGGAACCAAAGCATGACTTCCTAGCTTTCACTGATATACCATGGTCAAAGCACAATACTTTGCTGTAATTTTTAAATGATTTATCCTCTTGGTTTTTCAAGGCCACCTCTTCTATTTGCCTTAAATTAAAAACAAGGTGGACATATCCCTTCTGATTAGAATAGAAGCTAGAAAATGATACTAAATCAGCATCCCAAGAATAATGGTAAAATGAGTAGATATTTATCCACAAGTTATCATGTGCCACCAAGTAAAATGTAAAATGGAGAAAATAGGATGTTTGCCCAAAGGCTCAGAGCCAGAAAGCAGTAAAGCCTCAGATGCCAGAGGACCACTCAGTCATTATAGTCTGCTGCCTCCCAGCTGAATTTTATTTCATCCTAATCTCTTGTTCTCCACAAGGTCCCCAAGAGACATATGATATATGTTAAGACAACATATGTTATATATATATGGGCTTCCCAGGTGGCACAGTGGTAAAGAATCCGTTTGCCAATGCAGGAGACACAGAAGATGTGGGTTCGATCCCTGGGTTGGGAAAAGGAAATGGCAACCCCCTTAGTATTCTTGCCTGGAAAATCCCATGGACAGAGGAGCCTGGTGGGCTACAGTCCACAGGGTTGCAAAGAGTCGGACATGACTGACCACACACACACACAAAGAAGCATAGAAAACTATCAGAATGCTCTTTTATTGACTGGGACTTTGACTCCAGGCTTCAGTGTAGAACTTTGCCATTTAGGCTGGTCCCAGTGGAATGGTGTATTGTTTTCCATAGATGAGAGATTAAATCACATCATGTGCTTTGCCGTATGTCATGCAGATCTTGAATGTTAACGTTGATGACAAAGAAAGAAAGGTACAGAGGAAAAGGAGTGAGACAGGCAGTAAATTGGAGAGTATTTGACAATTCAGATTTGCTTAATCAGTGGTGGGAAGAGATGTGAGAAGGATGGCCTAAAGTTTGCTGTGATCATGAGCTTGTCCTTCTTGGTGAAAGGGATAAAGACGAGGCTGATAAAGGCCTTGAGCTTCCCACAGAGGACACCATGGACCAATATCTATACTTAGGTGCAGATCAGATCAGAGCAGATCAGTCGCTCAGTCGTGTCCGACTCTTTGCGACCCCATGAATCGCAGCACGCCAGGCCTCCCTGTCCATCACCAACTCCCAGAGTTCACTCAGACTCACGTCCATCGAGTCAGTGATGCCATCCAGCCATCTCATCCTCTGTCGTCCCCTTCTCCTCTTGCTCCCAATCCCTCCCACCATCAGAGGTGCAGAGGATGTGTTAATTTTAAATGAAATCAGCTGAACTTCATAGCACTTGTGGATTGGGGGAGTGGTAAGGTTTTGGGGCACACTTGCTTCAAAGAGTCTGGAGAAACAGGATCTTGGAATAAATACAGAGTTTTATGATAATACTGAGCCTTCTCTCTCTCTCTCTCTTTTTTTGTATTTAATAAGCAAAAAGCCACTTTGAATCAAATCCTATTCTCAGAAAGAACTTAGAAGACAGGAAACAGAAAGGAGAACAAATATAATGCAAATAACAAACAGTGGAAGTTTAGTTATTCATCAAAGTGAAAAAGGAGGAAATATAATAGTCTTGGAAAATTATTCAATGACACAATGATATGTTCCTTAATTAAATATTTTATTTTGCCAAGGTTCTCTCTTTCATGGAAGGAAATAATGTCTTTGGAAGATGATATTCAGTGCTGCTCTCCAGGCATTGAATAGATTCTTTTTTAACTTCTAATAGGATTTCTGATTTAAGATAGTTGTTAGCTCATTAAATATAAACCAATTTGAAGCACAGCAATTTATTTCTTTTATCCATTTCTTTTTCATTTCTTCTTCCCTTCTGCCACTCTCTCTCTCGTCTGACTTGTCTGTGTTTCTTTTTGCCTGTTTCTTTCCCATCATGATCAAGATTTCCTGGTGGTTTGGTAAATCTGTAAGAAATAGCATAGGGTATTGCCTTGGCAGAAAGAAAAGATGACCAGCTGCAGGAGCATTGAAAGCATCAAGTCCCTGGCCACCACAGACAAGTGGTCTAGTCTATGGTTTTTTTCTCCCTCCATAACTTCCTGTGGGAGGGAAATAGTTTGCTTTTTAAGGTTGGGTAATAAAACAGGCTTATGGTAGGGTGAGAGACACGGAGAGCCCCAAGTCTCTTTCAAGATTCAAGTTGCTGGTCATGGAGTCAAAGGAACTGGAGTCTTCCAAGTTCATCACACTGATATTCTGAACTGGTTGGCACGTCAACATAGTTGCAGGAAATACACTAATTGGACATAATGGTGGGACTGTGCATACAAGGAACTTTATCCTCAGTCTTTTCTTCTCTTAGCACAGGGAGTATCGATGAACTCCATTTAAGGAAGTATCACTGAATGACAGGAGTCATTGATGAATGCAGGTATCACTTTTAACACTGATTCCTGGAGGCACAGTGCTTAAAATGAGCAAATAGGACCAGTTTCCAGACTGCTGGAAAGTTTCTTTGGGCACTTTGGAAACTCTGAATCCAGTCTGTGGCCCTGCATTTTACTCTAGCAGGCATGGATTGAGCCGTTGAACTTTTTTCATTTGCCATCATTTTCTCTGAGGTTGAACGTTCATAATGATTTATTTCAGTAGTTAGCTAAAATATTTGTGTCCTATTTAAGCAAACTAATGCAGAGGACAGCATTCAGGACTTTGAAGAATGGAAATGGGACAACTGAGCTTTGGAGAAAAATGTATCATCAGCCATGTAGAAAGCCAGAATTTGGTATAGACGAATTAATTGTGACTCAATTTTGCTCTAATACCCTTGAGGACATCAGACGTTAATCTCCGCTCTCTCCTTTGGAGAATCTACTGAAAAATTTAAGTGAGCAAAAGGTGGACTAAATTAGAGTTTTCCTGAAAGCCAGGATTGAAATATATCATCACGCTTGGGCTAGGTTATCCCTCAATGTATCAGCCCACTAATTTAGAAGCCTGCCTTCTTTGTCATGAAAATCAATTTAATGTCACTAATAATTGTTTCTTTGTTAAATCAGGGAAGTTGTAAAGATTGTTAGGAGTGTTTGAGGGGCTGGTGGAGAACAACAAATACTGGCTTATTTCAGAATAACACAACCAAGGTGGACCTATACATTCATTAGACCAGATCTATTCTTAGACCCATTCGTCTCCAGATGTTGCCATCTTTGGAGCCATACATCATGGGAGTAAGGTGCTTTTATAATATATTGCTCTAATACATTGTGCGAAGGACAGCACTGATGATGAATTTCTTAAATGATGGTGCTGTCTAAGGCTAATGACTCTCAGAGCAAATGCAAGGTAATGCAGTGATTTCTTTTCAGTCCCCAGCAAAGAATACAGAAGACATCTCAAAATCATTTTCACATGGAGGTAATATTGAAATAGACGGTATTTCAAGGCCTTTGCAGCAGACACTTAGGCAATATTAAAGCAAATGTAAATGGCTTTGCATTTTCAGTTAAAACCCAATTAATGCTTTCCTTGATGGGAGTTAAGTTTTTTTTTTAATTAAAATTTTAAAAAAGTGTCCCTCACCTGAAGCTGTCTCCCTTGTGGATGTGACATGTCTTATACTTTTTGAATAGGTGGTGTTTACTTCGAGCAGCAGTGTGTTCCCAAAACTGTTACTCCCATGATTACAGCCAGAGGGAGGGACTAAGTGGCAGATTCTTGTTCTGGCCGAAGATATGTGGATGAGTGACAAATTCCCATGTGTGCCACAGAGTTGTGTCACATCCATGCCCAGAAATTGTCTGGTTATTCATTAGTTGAGAAAGGAAAACCCTAAATTTGAGGAGGCAAAATGAAAGTTTTAATGGAATATTTTGGTAGAAGTCATTCCTTAGTCACTGTGGTGTTACTTGTTTGTATGAAAGACAGCAAAAACTGTGACCAAATCATTTCTCAATACTTGGAAATGAAACTTCTCCAGATAGTATTAATATCATTCCATTCTTTAGGCATAGCCAAAATAAGATTATATAATATTTTTTCCAGGGAAAGAAATGCAAGTCCAAATACCCACACAAGAGTTGCCTTCTTGAATAGTAATATAATCATCTCTAAAATGTATTAGGCATCGCCAGCCCCTAGTCTGAGTGCTTCCATATTCATTCCACTGGGTTGAGGTGGGCACAATTTTTAAGCCCATTGGACAGATGGGCAGTCTGGCCTTCAAGAATATATGTTGCTTGCTCAAACTAACTTAATAGATCCTACCTTTGTACCATCTGGCTCTTGAGGCTATGAGCCAAACCATCAAGCTATATTGAAACCAGTGTTTTATTTTTTTATTTTAAAATATTTATTTATTTACTTGGTGGTGCTGGGTCTTCATTGCAGCATGTGGGATCTAATTCCTTCACCAGGGATCAAACCTGGGCCCTCTTCACTGGGAGCATGGAGTGTTAGCCACTGGGTCACCAGGAAGTCCCAGAGGCTGGTGTGTCCTAAAGTTCATCTTATGTCTCCTTACCCACATCACAGGGTGAGACAGGATCAAGTCATAGGCTGGATCATGCAATATTATTCAGCCAAAAAAAGCAATGAAATTCTGATGCATGCTATAATATAGATAAACCTTGAAAACAGTATGTTCGGTAAAATAAGCCAGACACAAAAGAACAAACACTATATGATTCCATTTATCTGAGTTTCCTGGAATAGGCAAACCAATAGACACAGAAAGTAGAACAGAGGTTAGCAGGGGCCGGGGCAGAGGGGAATGCATCGTTATTGTTTAATGGATATAGAGTTTCTGTTTGGGATGATGAAAAAGTTCTGGAAATAAAGGTTATGACTGCCTGAGACTTTATGTATGCTAAGTTCCTTCGGTCTTATCCAGTTCTTTGTGACCCTGTGGACTGTAGCCTGCCAGGGTCCTTTGTCCATGGTATTCTCCAGGCATGAATACTGGAGTGGGTAGCCATGCCCTTCTTCAGGGGATCTTTCCGACCCAGGGATTGAACCCACATCTCTTAAGTCTCCTGCATTGACAAATCGATTCCTTACCACTAGCACAACCTGGGAATATACGTAATTCCACCGAAGTGTACACTTAAAATTGCCAAAATTATACCTTTTATGTTATGCATATTTTATACATACATATATATTTTGTATATGTATTCTATATACATATATATATTATATATAATGCATATATATGTATTATATATATATATGCAGAAAGCGGTAAAACACTTCTGAGCAAAAAAAAAAAAAAAGACTAGGTGAGAACTGAAATGTAAATCTAAGTATAGAGTTTGGTTAAAATTGTAGTGACTATCAGGTTTAACAGATGGTAAACACTTTTGAAGGGAGAAAAACTTCTTTATTTTAGGTGTGTGCATAATTCGTGGGATATCAGTTAGCTTTGCTAAGTGGAAACAATTTGACTTTCCAAGAGAGTTTGATGATAAACTATTAAAACACAGCGGACTTTTGGAGCCTGACATGGCAGAATGGCTCTGTGTCCCTAATTGTAAATACATCAGCAGCACAGTGCCAGCACATGGGATGTGCTGAGCAAGTAGGGATTGAATGGCAAGCCTCACTTTACCCAAAGCCAACAGCAACATCATAATTCAACTTAAAAGATTATTTATGAGCTGTGTGTTGCACATTTTTGGGTGCAATGCACATTTTCCCCAGCCATATGTTTTATAAAATGGAAAAATAATGCAAACTGGCACACTCAATCAAAGGCACTGTAATATTATTTTGAATTTATAGGAATTTGGGAGCATGATTCTTTCAGGGATGAGAACTGCCCAGAATTAGGATGAGACTGTTATTGTGATCAGCCAATTAACATGTCTAGGCTGCCTCTCTGAACAACCACCCATATTTGTATTGAATTTATGTCAGGGCACATCAAGCAAACAGGAGGAGAAGTGTACAGAAAAAAAAAAAAAAATCATTCGAATTAAGTTTGAATGGGCCTGGAATAGAAAAAATATAGCCACTTGCTTAAAATTATTTTAAAGGTAACTTTTTATTGATTGAGTTTATAACAACAACATTTAAAAAATATAATAAAGATGGATTGACCAGTGAGTTAAAGAGTGTGTGCATATATATATGTATATAAATTTAAAATTCCTTCAGCCTAGAGGAGTTTGCTCTCTGTCTCTTTTACTTATTTCTTTTAAAATAACAATAGCCAGGAAGAAAACAACTTTACTGTACCATTTTGAATTGAGTCTAAAGTATTTGGTTATATTTTGACAGCAGGGCTATAGATCTTAAACTTCCTGTTAATGAATTGGTATCTTATCTTTTTATCTGGGTCCAACATATGCAGAATTAGACATTTAGGATCATGGAATGACTTAGGAGAGGCTTTAGTGATTGATTTATTTAACAAATGTTCAAGGAATTCTAGAATGGGCCAACCAACTTCTCTACTAGGAGAATATAACATCTGGGAGCTCACAGTATAACTGGAGTGAGATAGTGAGCAGTAATCAGTCACAATAAACTTTGGAGATGCTGCAGTAAGGACTAAGCACAGAGGATTTTGGAATAACTCTTGTCTTAAAGAGGTGGGATACCAGACCACTTGACTTGCCTACTGAGAAATCTGTATGCAGGTCAAGAAGCAACAGTTAGAACCAGACATGGAACAAGACTGGTTCCAAATTGGGAAAGGAGTATGTCAAAGCTGTATATTGTCACCCTGCTTATTTAACTTATATGCAGAGTTCAGGTCAGTCGCTCAGTCACGTCCAACTCTGCGACCCCATGAACTGCAGCACACCAGGCCTCCCAGTCCATCACCAACTACCGGAGTCTACCCAAACCCATGTCCACTGAGTCGTTGATGCCATCCAACTATCTCATCCTCTGTCATCTCCTTCTCATCCTGCCCTCAATCTTTCCTAGCATCAGGGTCTTTTCAAATGAGTCAGCTCTTCGCATCAGGCAGCCAAAGTTTTGGAGCTTCAGCTTCAACATCAGTCCTTCCAATGAACACCCAGGACTGATCTCCTTTAGGATGGATGGGTTGGATCTCCTTGCAGTCCAAGGGACTCTCAAGAGTCTTCTCCAACACCACAGTTCAAAAGCATCAATTTTCCGGTGCTCAGCTTTCTTTATAGTCCAACTCTCACATCCATACATGACTACTGGAAAAACCATAGCCTTGACTAGATGGACCTTTGTTGACAAAGTAATGCAGAGTACATCATATGAAATGCTGGGCTGGATGAAACACAAGCTGGAATCAAGATTGTTGGAAGAAATATCAATAACCTCAGATATGCAGATGACACCATCCTTATGGAAGAAAGCGAAGAGGAACTAAAGAGCCTCTTGATGAAAGTGAAAGAGGAGAAGGTGAAAGTGAAAAAGCAGGCTTAAAAGTCAACATTCAAAAAACTAAGTTCATGGCATGTGGTCCCATCAAGCTATGACAAATCTAGACAGCATATTAAAAAGCAGAGACATTTATTTGCTGACAGAGGTCCATCTAATCAAAGCTATGGCTTTTCCAGGAGTCATGTATGGATGTGAGAGTTGGACTGTAAAGAAAGCTGAGCACCAAAGAAATGACACTTTCAACTGTGGTGTTGGAGAAGACTCTTGAGAGTCCTTTGGACTGCCAGGAGATCAAAGCAGTCAATCCTAAAGGAAAGTGAAAGTGAAGTTGCTCAGTCGTGTCCGACTCTTTGCGACCCCATGGACTGGGGCCTGCCAGGTTCCTCCCTCCATGGGATTCTTTAGGCAAGAGTACTGGAGTGGGTTGCCATTTCCTTCTCCAGGGGATATTCCCCACCCAGGGATCGAACCCGGGTCTCCCGCATTCCAGGCAGAGGCTTTAACCTCTGAGCCATTGGTGGTGTTTGAATCCTAAAGGAGATCAGTCCTAAATATTCATTGGAAGGACTGATGCTGAAGCTGAAGCTCCAATACTTTGGCCACCTGCTGCAAAGACCCGACTCATTGTAAACTCTGATTCTGGGGAAAATTGAGGGAAGGAGGAGAAGGTGGCTACAGAGGATAAGATGGTTGGATGGCATCCTTGACTCGATGGACATGAGTTTGAGTAAGCTCTGGGAGTAAGTGATGGGACAGGAAAGCCTGGCATGCTTCAGTCCATGGGTCGCAAAGAGTCAGACATGACTGAGAGACTGAATTGAACTGAACTGAATCTGTGGGAGCAGGGGAAAGCTTTACCAAAAAAAGAGAAAAATGTAGCAGATTCCCTGAGGGCCTTTCATCACCTCCCTCTTTGCACCTCTGATTCCATTGCTCAGGCAGTGGAGAGTTCCCATTTACTGAGAGTGTGGGCTGTGCCACTCAGCTTTGCTACCTGAAGCATTAGGACTTGGAAGTAGAGTGCAGAACTGCCCAGGTAGTTCATGCCCCTAAAAGCGAGTAGATCAATGCCCCATTCTAAAGAAGAAGGAACATTTCTAAGAAGCTTTCATTGTGGTTTTCAGTAGGTCCTGACATTTCCTATAGCAACCACCTTGATAAGCAACTTTATTTACTTTCCTTCCTTTGTTTCTTCTATCTTCCCTCTTTCCTTTTTGCTCTCCTGCTTTCTGTGATTAGTTTCCAATTAAACCACCTGCACACAGGTCCTCAATTCAGGCTCTGCCTTTAGAAGAATCCACATGAAACATAATATGACATTTAAGCCGAGAGTTGAAGGATGTGAGTTAGAAGTTTGAGGGTGTGGGTGGGCAAGTTACCTTGAGAAGTAACTTGAGAGGCAAGTTACCTTCCTGGTAACTTGAGCATCTGGTGTAAAAGCACCAAGGACATAGAGGGTGTCTATCTTCCCTGTCCCATTCTTGAAGGCCCCAAAGATGACAGGATGTGTGGAGAATGGTGGAACGTCAGAGTGTGAAAACTGACAAGTCTGATAAGGGGCAGAGGCTAGAGAGGTATGTTGGTATCACTTGTCAAAAGCCTTCTGATGCATAAGAGGATTCAACACTGTCTTGTAAGTGACCTAAGAGAACATGATCTCCAGGGCTGCAGTGATCAGAGGCAAGAGGCAGGAGGCAGGGAGACTAGCCAGGAGATGCTTGTAACTGTTCAGGTGAGAGAGGATGTACAAGGGAGACTCAGAAGTGAATGAGGAAGAGGGGTCAGATTGGAAGGATGTGGGAGCACTTGACTCAAGGGAGTTGGTGACTCCATGGGAGGCTGAAAGAAGATGAAGATGAAGTTGCCATCCAGGTTTTTAGCTTGCTAGATCAGTAGATGATGATGCCTTAATATGTTGAAAACTAAGCCCCAATGTGATGGTGCTTAAAAGTAGGGTCTTTGGGAGATGATCAGGTCCTGTGGGTGGAGCTCTTATGAATAGTATTAGTGCCCTTATAAAAGAGACCCCAGAGAACCATCTAGCCCTTCTGCCATGTGAGAACATAACAAAATATGAACCAGAAACTGGTCCTCACCAGACACGGAATCTGCTGATGCCTTGATCTTGGACTTCTCAGCTCGAGAAATAAGAGAAATAAATGATATTTAAGCCATTCAACCTATGTTATTTTTGTTGTAGCAGCCCAGATGAGTCCATCTTGATGTGGAAGGATGGTTTGTCAGGTAATGGATTGGAGGGATTGGAATATCATATTAAGATGTTTGATACTATTAACCTGACACTCTGTTTTGAGAGTTACTACAGTTGAGAAAAAAAGGTCAGTGGATATGAGCTAGCCAGTTTAAAATACTAATACAATTTTCTATGGACTGGCAATATATCATGGATATATGGTTCAGTTCAGTTGCTCAGTCGTGTCTGACTCTTTGCGACCCCAGGAATCGCAGCATGCCAGGCCTCCCTGTCCATCACCAACTCCTGGAGTTCACTCAAACTCATGTCCATCTAGTCGGTGATGCCATCCAGCCATCTCATCCTCTGTCATCTGCTTCTCCTCCTGCCCCAGTCTCTCCCAGCATCAGGGTCTTTTCAAATGAATCAACTCTTCGCATTAGGTGGCCAAAGTATTGGAGTTTCAGCTTTAGCATCAGTCCTTCCAAAGAACACCCAGGACTGATCTCCTTTAGAATGGACTGGTTGGATCTCCTTGCAGTCCAAGGGACTCTCAAGAGTCTTCTCCAACACCACAGTTCAAAAGCATCAATTCTTCGGCGCTCAGCCTTCTTCACAGTCCAACTCTCACACCCATACATGACCACAGGAAAAACCATAGCCTTGACTAGACGAACCTTTGTTGGCAAAGTAATGTCTCTGCTTTTGAATATGCTATCTAGGTTGGTCATAACTTTCCTTCCAAGGAGTAAGTATCTGTTAATGTCATGGCTGCAATCACCATCTACAGTGATTTTGGTAGGCTTCTTATTTGTGGTAATTTCTTGTTAACCTCAATCAAGAGGAGTGTAAAAAATTTTTAGACACCTTAGCATAAGGTAGTTTATGCCAAAAGGCTTTCTGGAATCTCGGACCTCAAATACAGCCGTAGAAAGAGCGCCCAGGTAACTGTCATTCATTATGGATGCAGTTCCAGTAAATACCAAAAACCTGTGATGGAAATTTATAAGTAAATTGAATTTCCTTAGAGAACTGGTTTTCAGTTTGGACTCATGGAGCCCGACCCTCAGATGAAAATTTTGTGAAGGGGCAGAGTGAGTTTGGGGCAATCTGTCCGACAGGTGAAGCTGGAGTCAGAATAGCACAATTCATAATAGGAGAACACATGGGTGAGACAATACAAATAGAGGAGGCAAGAAAAACCAAAAAAGCGTGGAGTGATTCAGGAGCAAGTCAGAGGCTAATAGTGATTGTCTTGGGATGGTTTCCCCCAAAGCAAAGCCTGAGACAAGGATGTGGTTATGTTGTATGTGATTGATTATTGAGGGCCAGCTTCTTATGACAAGCCTGTGAGAGAGAGATGGAAGCTAAATAGAGAAAGGGAAAATCCAAGCAACAGTATAATCTTATGTAAAATCTAGCCTCAATCTGGTCCATAAACATGTCCTGCTTGGACCCTTTGAATCCTGTATCAGTCACTGGCCATCTGAAAGTGGAGGGCCTGGCTAACCTCCTGCAATGGTTAATTGTACAAGTCAAGAATGTTTTGGGATGCGGTTAATACTTAAATTGCTGAATTCTGAGTAAAGCAGATTGCCATCCATAACACAGTGCGTGGTCCATGTCCAGTCAGTTGAGGGCTTGATTGCAACAGAAAGACCGGCCTCTCAAGTGAGGGAATTCTCCTGCAGACCGCCTTTGAACTTCACATGCACCATCAGCTCTCCAGGGTCTCCAGCCTACTAGCTCTCACTCCAGATTTGGACTTGCCAACTCTATAAAAGCACGAGTCAGTGCCTTATAATGAATTTCTTCCATGCTGTGCGTGCTTAGTCGTTCAGTTGTGTCCGACTCTTTGCGACCCCATGGACTGTATGTTGCCAGGCTCCTCTGTCCATGAGGATTCTCCAGGCAAGAATCCTGCAGTGGGTTGCCATGCCCTCCTCCAGGGGATCTTCCCAACCCAGGGATTGAACCCAGGTCTTCCACATTACAGGCAGATTTTTAAATGTCTGAGCCACCAGGGAAGCCCGAATTTCTTCCATACACACATTCTATTTGTTCTATTTCTCTAGAGAATCCTGACTGAAACACCTTCTGGAAGTCTCTTTCTCGAGAGAGGTAGCTTTCATCTGCCAAGGGCAATTCTTTTTACAGAGATCACAAAATAGCCCTTTGCAGTGGTCTTCGCAGCAGCTGGTGGCTACATGCACCAGCTGAGAAACAGGATCTTGGTGAAGCACCAGTCTCCTTCAGGGAGCCTGTTTTTGGACATCCCTTTTATGGGGTACTTGGAAAAACGATGCAAGAATAAAGAGTAGTGAATAACATTTATTTAGTTGCAAGTTAAATTTATGGCCCTTAATAAATCCTTCCACAGTACTTTGTCAGTTCTTGCAAAGCTCCTTTTGGCAATATTTATTAACGTGGCACCATTTTCTGGTGATTTCAACTTTCGGGGGCTTGAAATCAAAGAGATATACTGGGTTGACCAAAAAGGTCTTTCAGATTTTTCCAGTTAGACAATATGAAAAACCTGAATGGCCTTTTGGCCAGCCTAACACATGGTCAAATTCCAGCTGCCAACTTACCTGCTAAGCAGCACTGACACATGTAACTTCTGGCTTCTGAGTCTATATCCGTATGACCAATATTACAATAACTACCTCCCAGATGTGTTGTGAAGGTTAAAATTAAAAGTGAAATCATGCACGGAGAGCAACTAAAAGTCACCCGTGAATACTGAACTCTTGTGCCAGGCAGTGGGTTAAGCAACTTAAAATCGTTTTTAGGTTAAATTCTCACAACAGTTCTTTAAAGTAGGTATCATTTCCCTGGTTTCCTAATGTGGAAACCGAGGTGCAGAAGAGTTAAGATATGAGCCTCAGGTCACCAGGCTGGAGGACAAAGGAGCAGACATTCTTCCGAGTGTCTACAGGAAACAAGGCTCTGTGTGGCTTCTGATAAATCGAATTCTAGAAGCTTTGAGGCTTGGCTGTCGTGGAAGCTTGAGGTCCTGTTTCAGGGATCGGAGTACAAGGAAACTACCTTCCCTTGAGGATGCACAGCAAGGGTGATGAGCCGTGGGAATCTCTGGGACTCCAGCTACTCACTCTCGCTCTGTGGCTTCTAGAATCAAATGGAACAGGCTGGGCGTGGCTCCGCCTAGTCCCACCCACCTGCCAATCATCTCAAATGACACGTGACATGGGGAGGCGGGGCAATGATGCACAGCAAAACGGCACTTCTCACCTCCACTTTGGTGCGTCTTCCGTGGGATGCAAGTCCTCAGACATCTCAGGGGGTGCAAAAGGTCATAAACCGAAAACCTGCTGCCTCTCCCATTTTTCACAGATTTCAATGATTTGGTCCCAATCCAGAAACTATCTTGAGACGCTAAAAAAAAGGCAGCTGAATGGTAACCGAGAAAGATGGCTAAAACTCTCAGCGAGCTACTTTGACGGTACCAGAGGTATTTAATTTTCATGGTCTTGCAATAAACTTAAAGGCAAATTATAAAAGTAAGGTTCAATTTTGGTAAGGCTCCAATTTATATGCTTTGGGCTTCTTCTAAGTAGCCTGTGGGGGCAGTTGGCTAAGAAAGTTGAATTTAAGACTTTTGCCAAGTGTCCTGCATGAAAATTTCCAGCATTTTCTGGCATTTCCAAAGGCGTCTCCATGTATACTCCTAGGCCTCGTATTATCCACACGTTTGGAAAGTGGGCCATGGTTATTGGGAGGTCAGGTTTTAAAGGGCAAGTGCTAAAGTTAGGGAGCAGTTCACTTTGCTTAGTGTATTTGGGGAAATCGGTGTTAAATTTAATTATTCCTTTAGTTTCAGAGTTGCCTTTCGAGTCAGAGTGAGGCCTGCAAGGGAGGTGGTTTGCCTAGTTGTTAAGAAATCTCTGAGCCTCAGTTTCTGTATCTGCGACTTGTGGATATTAATAACACCATCTCTGTGGTGATGTTCCTTGGAATAAATTCTATAATGACAGCGAAGTTGCTGGTATGTATTAGGTCCTGATACTGTAATCATTGACAGAGGAAACCCCTCTGTTACAGCATGAACAAAACAGCCTGTCATCCGTGAGAGTGGGAAATAGAGCAGTCAGTGGGTTTTAATCCGGACAAGGTTTGGTTTTTACAACTGGTTGCACACATCCCTCATTTGAGGGTTCAAATGGGTAGTTTAAGAGAGAAAATGAATGTCTGCGTTCTTGAAGACCAATTTGGGAGTGCAAATCGGGGATTTGGGATCTCATCAGAAAGTCGTGTTATTTAAATTTCTAAAACGAGCTGTTCTAATATGACCTCAAGCCCATGTGTGGATCTGTTTGAACAACAGCTTTGAGTCATTTCTTCCAACAGCACCTACTAAGCAACTCAGGATAAAAATATTGTTTCCCATGAATGGTGGAATCATCAGGAAGATAACAAATTGCCCTAGACTTCTGTGGGTGAAAGAGAATTCAAACTTGTTTCAGTTTTTCTGGACTTAAGAAATACCTTTGAGAGATGACTGATGTGCAAATGCAGGGTGCTCGCAAGTGATTCTGTGGATGACAACGCATGTATTACAATCTTGCCTTCTTTTTCTCTTTCCTCTGCCCCCACCCCCAATCTCTCACCAGACAGAATAGGTGAAGAGGTTGAGTTGTAGATCTCATTTCTCCTGTTTTGCTGCTTGTGAAGTCTGCCAACAGAATCCACCTTGACAAAGTCAAGGACTGTGCGTTTAATGTTGAACTGAGTGAATAAATTATGCATGAAATTGTACCGGAGTCTCTTGTGTGCAGAATTGCTCCTTTTGATATGAAAGGTTAATTCAGAAAGGAGTCCAAAATAGCTGGAAATTGTGGGGATAAGTGGATAGTATTCACTGTTGTGAGCTGTTATTACTAGAAATTGCATTCCCCTCTCTGGCATCCCTGGAGATTTCGCTTTGCCAGTGAATATAAACTGTACTCAATAGAATAGCATTTAGGAGTAACAGGAGTGTATGTCCACACACAATAAAATATTCTAATGGTGTTTTAAAAAGAAGTTGTACTTTTTCATGTATATCATGCACCCCAAGGAAGAATTTCTATTGCATTCAGGTCAAGAACAAGGCGTATCCAACATAATGAGTTTTGAGCATGTCTGTATTGCAAGGGGCTGCCTGGGACTCCTATTTTGGAGCCTGGGCTGGTCCTACCGCTGATTAATTATGCAAGCCTGCTTCCTGAAAGCCCAAACCATCCTTGCTTCAAGAAGGAACCACCCCAAATTGTTTTATCACTATATCTTACACATCCAGCTTTAATTTAATCTTTGGTAAATTTATGAAGCTCTTCAACCTGTTTCACTTAAATGTCCTTTTAACACACAGTCTTATATCATTTTTATGTTAGTTCAATTATTTCCAGCAGAAGCACGTAGTTGTCTGGAAAGCTAAATTTTCCTTAAAATACACATCCACATATTTTTGGAGCTTGTTAGAGACTCCTTTTTGTGTTTCCATCACAAGGGAACAGAATTGTGCCACCAGACTGTGGAAGTTGTTTATTTTTGTCCCTCTTATGTACATTTTCAGAAACCATCTCCTTCTTAATCTCCACTGGGGACCAGTAGTTTTTTTTCTCTAATTATAAAGTGGTCTCATTTCTGACCTGGGGTAGTTTTAAATTTTAATTCCCGACTTGTGTTTATAAACTGTTAGACTACATTATCCTGTTGGGAACATTGAGAGAAAGGCTTCAGTCTTTTGTGTTAGTTTTAACAATTAGATATTCATTCAGTGTCTTAAAATGTATTTTGGGTGAACAAAAAATGCATTTTTGATGTTGATTTTTTTTCCTTTGGTTTTTCACTTATCTATATTTCACATTAGCAGTGAAGCTTTTCAAACTCTGGATGAGTGATGGTGATTTGCTGTAATATTATTAAAAATCTAAGAGGAGTGAACATAATTGATAGGATTACTGTTTTGTTTTTAACTCTTTTGGTTTCAAAATGCTTATGTGGAAAAAGGTATAGACATCTTGGCATAGGGGATATATTTTTACATATTTTGGCAGATTCTGGGTCAAAGGTGCTCAAACATCAAGGAGCCTATGGGCTTTTTTTTTTTAAGAGTTATTTTCTTCCTTTATGGTAATACTAAGGATCATTGAAAATGACTAATCCTTGCCCAACTCATTAATGCCAGGAATGTTGAGTTTCTTTATTCTGCTGTCTGTGACTCATTAGTCTGTGTTCTGAACAGCAAATTGGCAAAATGGCCTCTTGTCACTGGAAAGTATTCCTTTTGCACTTGGAGAATATAATGTACCTGAGGGGCTGCAAAAATATTTTTCTTGCAGACCTGGATGCCCCAGGCTGCTAAAACCCGAGGCAGTATAGAATTATGCTTAATGTCCCAAAGACCTAATTATAGTACTGTCTACCCTTGTGGTACTACTTTCAACGTATTTTAAAATATTTGGGGCCAAATAAAGATGCTTTTTTTGATGCAGATTCAAATACCTTTAGCAGATCAAACTGAAACCAATCCCTGAATAAACAATTTTGTAGCACTGGGGACCAGTATTAAAGGGAGTAAAGACGCTCATTAGTGTCTGATCATAATTTACAAAATTCTACAAGATTAAGAAGTTTTCATACAATTCTGTAACATACACATCCATGCACGAATAAAACAAACACTGAAGTTCTTTTAAGAGATGTTCCATCTAGTATTTACATATATTTATGTATGTATAGAATAATGCATATAGTTGTTTTATAGTCCTTAATTGTACATATAAAATGAATAATTTCAAATATTTTATAAAATTTTAAATGTTTTGAATGTATTAGAAATATATTTTAAATATTACTTGAATGACACAAGTATATTTTATATAATTTTAAGCATAACATTTAAATATATTATATAAATGTTATGCTTAAAATTATGGTGACAGATTGTTAACTTCTACCCCAGACATTTTTGCCAGCAAAGAATCACCCAAAGAAACAATTTAGAAGCAAATGGAGACTCTTTTCCGCAAAGTAATTAATACCTTTAAAAGCATGTTTGAAATAACTAGTTAAGCAAGAGAATCAATCTCTTTTAAAAGCTTCCAATTCACCAGAGGCCCCTTCAAGAGCACGCACCTGCTCACCAGCCGTTCAACACCCTGACACCATCAACGCTTTCTTTATCCACCCTCCTTTTTCTTGTGGGAGGAAAAAGCAGATACATATTTCCTTAAAAATTTATACATCACCCCACCCCCAAGACCCCAAAGCATGAGGCACTCAATTTTCATTATGAAGTGACTAGTGAATATTTAGAAGCCTGCGTTTAAAATTGCATGTATTAAATGCACATAAAATGAATATATTGTTTGTGAAATATTAAACACAAGTCCTTTTTTTCCTAGTTGTTAAGCACAAATATGGGCCTGCCATGCATGTGTGTTATCTTGAGAAAATGTGGGGCTTTATTATGCTTCTTTAAATCATACTAAGTATTTCTTTTAGCTATAAAGGATCTTTTCTTTTGGTAAGTGTTTTTTTTTTTTCTCCTTTTGACTGAGGATAACTTCACAAAAGCATATGTAAGTTAACCAGAAATGCAAAGAAAAAAATAACACTTTTTCAGAAGTGATGTATCTTTTTAAGAATCACTTGGGGGCAGTAGAAAAGGCAATTTTTAAAATGAAAGTAATCTTTAGGAAAAATATTATGAAAAGGCTTTATTAGTATTCTGTTGTGTTGTGTTAGCATCCATTTCATGGGAAAAGACGTTTCTTTTTAACAAGATACTCCATGGCAAGAAAATTATTATTTTTTTTCTTGTTTGGCACAACTCCAATCCTTTTTTCCTTTGCCCTCCCAGTGGATGAAATGATCTTAGTGGAAAACACGTTTTTTTTGGAAGAACAGATTTACAGGTGAATGTGACCAATGAAAATATTTGAAGTGAAAAAATGAAAATCAAATGATTGTTGTAGATCTTTTTAGTGAGCAGTTGGGAGTTCTGCTGACTTCGTATTAGGAATGACCATCTATCCCAACTGATGAGGGAGCACATTTTAATCCACTAAGGTTGTGTATTGATTTTGGCAGATTTGCAGTGTGATATGTGCAATAGGTATTTTTGCAGCTGGTACCAAGTGTATCCAGTACTAATATTTATTTTATTATTAATTATATTCTTATACTTTCCAGTTTTTAGGTGTAAAAGTTGATATTTACCCTTGATATATTGGGTTGGCAAAAAAATTCATTTGGATTTTTCTGTGAGATGTTACGGAAAAACCTGAATGAAAAATTTGGTTTCTGTACTACTTGGAAGCCCGGGAGAACTGTTTCTATTTGAAAGTTGTGTGTACTGTTTTCCTATTGCTGTTGTAACAAAGTACCACATTACAAACAATATACATTTAGAATATTACCCTTCTAGGTCTCACTGAGCTAAAATGAAGGTTCTGGCAGGGCTGTACTCCTTTCTGGAGGCTGGTCATTTGTATCCTTGTCTTTTCCAGCTTCTAAGGGCCACCTGGATTCCTTGGTTCATGCCTCTTCTTCCATCATCAGAGGCAGCCAGGTTGCACCCATCTGACTATTCCTCCATAGTCACATCTTCCTCTGCCTGTCACGTTAGCAGGAAAGGGCTTTGTTAAGAACTTATGTGACCAGGTTGGGCTCATTCAGGTAATTCAAGCTCAACCACCATATCAAAGTCCTTAACATCTGCAAAGTTCCTTTTTCAGATTAGGTAACATATTCACAGGTTCTGAGGATTTGGATGTAGACATTTTGGGGAGGCCATTATTCTGCCCATGTGCACAGAAAGATGCAGAGAGTCCCACAGCAATAGCAATGACTGCCATCAGTTTTCTTTGGTGTCTCCTTTGTGCCTTTTGGGGCTTCCCTGGTGACTCAGAGGTTAAAGCGTCTGCCTCCAATGCGGGAGGCCCGGGTTCGATCCCTGGGTCGGGAAGATCCCCTGGGGAAGGAAATGGTAACCCACTCCAGTATTCTTGCTTGGAGAATCCCATGAATGGAGAAGCCTGGTAGGCTACAGTCCACAGGGTCGCAAAGAGTCGGACACGACTGAGCGACTTCACTTTGTGCCTTTTACAAAAATGACCACCTATGATGTATAGTAGGCACTCAGTGAGTATTTGTTGAGAAAATGAATGAATTTATTGATTCTTGTCTGTATTCATCAGATGGCATTATTTGGAGCATTTAGCATAAGTGGGAAGGCACTTCAGCACTGGTTACTAGCAGAGAAATGGAGAGGTCTTACAGGAATTTATTGATATTTATAAACTAATCCATGGGTTGGTATAACATTTGCCAGAGCCATGAAGCTACAGTAACTTAAAACTAATCATCAGGTGTTGGAAAAAAGTCACTGCTCATGCTCAGAAGTCAGAATTGAAACCTGTACACCTGTTCCCTGAAGAAAGCAGACAGCAGAAGGTCCATAACTCTTGAGTGTTTCAACCCTTCAACTCTGAGTTAAATATACCGGGAGAGGACAGAACCAAATTCAGCTCACATGGGCTACTTAGAGTAATCTGGTGTTCTGGAAGATTCTTCTTGGGTGTGGTCAGTGGAGTTACGAAGCTTCTGTTAATTGAGTTTTGGTTGGCATCAACCTCATGTGACTCTTTGAGAGTGAACCGAACACACAACTACCTTTGTTCCTATTGCAGATTAGAGACCCTAAAGTGCAAAAAGGCTTCAGGAAAAGACCTGCCTTCAAATCCTGCATAACTGGGTAACAAAGTATCTCTAAAACAGAGGTAATGTCTACCTTGTTGATTGATGGAAGCATTAGCAAGATTTTTACCAGGCCTAGCATAGGAACAACAAATATAGTAGGTACTCAGTAAGTTTTATTATTATTTACAGAATTTCTCAGCCAGCTTCTAACATTGCCGGTGATGTTTTGTTATACAAAAGTGTCATTCATCTCAGATAATTAAGAGGTGCATTTTGGTTAAGAGTGTAGACTCTAGATTTATTCATCCATTTATTCATTCTTTTTTTTTTTTCACCATTCCAAAATTCCCTATTGCTGTTATGAAGACAATGAGGGACAGAGTAGTTGTGATCTGTTGTGTCATGGCTCTTGCACGCTAGAGGAAGGGACAGGTCATCAAGTAAATGAAAAAAATCAGGCTCATATTCCTGGTGCTGTGTGACTCTTGGCAGATGACTGTACCTCTCTGAATCTTTACTTCCTCATCAGTAACTGAGGTTAACAGAATTTACCCTGAAAGGTTGTTATGGAGATTACGTTACAAAACACACATAAATGTTTAGCATAGTCATTGGCACAGAGGCATTGTTATTTTGTAACTTGTTTGAGGGAATGTTTAAAGAAGATATGTACTATTTTTGATGCAGTAGTTACGTCCTTTACAAGGATAGTACCAAGTAGCATGCTATGCTATGCTAAGTCGCTTCAGTCGTGTCCGACTCTGTGAGACCCCAGAGACTACAGCCCACCAGGCTTCCCTGTCCCTGGGATTCTCCAGGCAAGAACACTGGAGTGGGTTGCCGTTTCCTTCTCCAATGCAGGAAAGTGAAAAGTGAAAGTGAAGTCACTCAGTCGTGTCTGACTCTAGCGACCCCATAGCCTGCAGCCCAACAGGCTCCCCTGTCCATGGGATTCTCCAGGCAAAAGTACTGGAGTGGGGTGCCATTGCCTTCTCCAAGTAGCATATAAGCTTTTAAAAATTGAGGTTATCTTTCATCCTTCATTCCTCATGCTCATTTTTTCAGGGAATACTTCTACTGCTAATACTACTTCTATTAATTCTATTAATAGGGAGTTTTGGAATGTGTGGGGAATAAATGAATGAATAAATGGATGAATAAATCTAGAGTCTACACTCAATCAAAATGTACTACTTCTATTAACCTACAATTATTCATACTATTGCTATTACTACTGTACTTCACTTTTACTAAGTTTTTGTTCTGTGTCAGTCACTATTCTAATCACAGTTACTGCAATATTATGTTTAATCCACTTCTCAGCTCTATAGTGTGAATTAGGTGCTGTTACAGAACCTTTCAGAGCTGAGGAAACAGACACAAGAGGGTTAAACCTTATATCTCCATCAGGGGAGTGATGGCCCAGAATTCTAACTAGGTATTCTGACTCCAATGCTCACCATTTTTCAGAAGGAGGCAAGTCTGGGGATAACTTTCCAGTGAGGTCAGTTTCATGGAGAATGATTTGAAAAATAGAAAAGGAATGTAGGGCTGAAGGACTGAAATTCAACTTGACTGCTCTATAATAAAGGAGATAGAAGTCATTTGCATCTATGTTCATTATCTGATCAGATGCCAAGTGCCTACCAGGTATTGGGTGCCCTTGCTGCTGCTGCTGCTGCTAAGTCACTTCAGTCATGTCCGACTCTGTGCGACCCCATAGACGACAGCCCTCCAGGCTCCCCCATCCCTGGGATTCTCCAGGCAAGAACACTGGAGTGGATTGCCATTTCCTTCTCCAATGCACAAAAGTGAAAAGTGAAAGTGAAGTTGCTCAGTCATGCCCGACCCTCAGCGACCCCATGGACTGCAGCCCACCAGGCTCCTCTGTCCATGGGATTTTCCAGGCACAAATACTGGGGTGCCATTGCCTTCTCTGGGGTGCCAGAGGTTAAATTTGTGTCCACAAGGACCCTTTCACTCCACTGTGGAGACAGGAGTGACAGGTGCTTTAAATAGAATGTGCTGCCTGCTCTTACAAGGCCTTGACTATGTGCTACTTAGGAAAGTTCAGGGCAGCTCACCTAGCCTTGGGTGGCAAGGAAAGGTTTCATAGAGGAAATACATCCTGAGGAAAATTTAAGCTTTGCTTACCAGATCCTTAGAAAATTATTTACTAAGACATGAGGTTGAATGTGTATCAAATGGTTAAGAGTATGGGCTTTGAAGTTAAAACTGGCTATTTTCAAACCCTGCCTCTTCCATTTTCTAGCTCTGACCTTTTCCCATTAGGTTGTTATCTGAAAATTGGGAACCATTTGAATATCTCTTTCTTTGGAGTGTAGTGAAGACTATAGGGAAAACTGTTGGCACAATACTCAGTGGTTGGTGAATGTCAACACAATTTAACCTTTATTGTCTTTATTCTTGTCAATATCATCATTGTCATCATCATTTTAATTTTTTAAAAATTATTTATTTTTTAATCGAAGGATAATTGCTTTACGATATTGTGTTGGTTTCTGCTATACATCATCATGAAGCAGCGAGAGGCATACATATGTTCTCTTCCTCTTGGACCTCCCTCCTACCTCCCATCCCATCCCACCCCTCTAGATTGTCTCACAGCACCCGTTTGAGTTCCCTGAGTCATACAGCAAATTCCCACTGGCTATCTATTTTATATATGGTAGTGTATATGTTTCCATGCTACTCTCTCCGTTTGTCCCACCCTCTCCTTGCCCCCGTGTCCAAAAGTTTGTTCTTTACACCTGTGTCTCCTTTGCACAGTGCAAATAAGTTTATCAGTACCAGTACCATCTTATTAAATTCCATATATATGCATTAATATACAGTACTTGTCTTTCTCTTTCTGACTGACTTCACTCAGTATAATAGGCTTCAGGTTCATCCCCGTCATTAGAGCTGTCTCAAATACATTCCTTTCTATAGCTGAGTAATATTCCATTGTATATTATGTACCACAACTTCCTTATCCATTCATCTTCCTATGGACATCTAGGTGGCTTCCATGTCCTAGCTATTGTACATAGTGCTGCAGTGAACTCTGGGGTACATGTGTCTTTGAATTATGATTTTCTCAGGGTATATGCCCAGTAGTGGGTTTGTTGGGTCATATGGCAATTTTATTCTCTGTTTTTTAAGGAATTTCCATACTGTCTTCCATAGTTGCTCTGCCAATGTACATTTCTACCAGCAGTGTAAGAGGGTTGCCTTTTCTCCATACGCTCTCTAGCGTTTGTTGTTTGTAGACTTTTGGATGATGGCCGTTCTGACCGGAGTGAGATAATACCTCATTGTGGTTTTGATTTGCATGTTTCTAGTAATGAGTAATATTGAGCATCTTTTCATGTGTTTATTAGCCATCTGTATGTCTTCTTTGGAGAAATGTCTGTTAAGGTCTTCTGCCCACTTTTTGATTGGGTTGTTTGTTTTCTGGTATTGAATTGCATGAGCTGCTTGTATATTTTGGAGATTAATCCTTTTTCAGAGAAATAATCCTAAACTGCAAGGCAGGTAACAAAGGGATATTTTTAGTAGTTGCTGAATTCTTAAGAAACCTAGTATATTGGTCTTAATTTTTGGAGTTGGAAAAATTTCAGACACTTTATAAGTCCCTGTGATCTTATACAAATATATATATTACTGGAATTGATGTGTGGAAAGAGCACAGTTTGTTTTTACCCCAGTTGAAAATGTGCAGTGACATAATATAACCCTTTAAGATAACAGAAGCCAGCTGCCCCATTCATATTTAAATATGAGTCACCTTCCAGGGAGACTTGCAAGATTCTATGTGCCAAGCTGGAAAAGTAAAAATTGCTTGCGAGGCGGGAAAGAATAAATTCACACTTGGAGGGAGGTATTATAGGCTAGAGGCCTCATCTAGCCAATTCCCCTTTGGAGTAGAAAATGACACCCTAGTGGCCAGAGAGGAGAACTGCAGCACCGTGACATCATGGTTCAGATTATTGAAATATGGCGCCCTCGTCACATTTGAGGAAGCCTTTCCACTGAATTAGAAATATTTTGTATGAATGGCATATATGCCCAGGGACAAACATGGTCTACTGTAATGACTTTTAAAAACCTCAGTGTAGTTATTTCGTAATTCCTCACACCAACGTGTGGGGGACCTTGGGGACCTTATGTGTTTTGCATTGTGTTGGCCAAACCACTTCCAGTGTCTTCTAGTTCAGCTGAGCAAGTCTCAGAAGAAGAATAAAGGTAAAAGTCTTGACAATAGGGACAGCAAAAGCAAGGTCAGAAACTTTGAATAGTGTTTGTCTCCATGAGTGTTTGCTGAGAACCCATCAGAAAGAGGAGGCTTGGTGCTTGGGGACAACATTTAAAAAATTAATTATGTGTGTAAATTAAATTGACACATAGACAGTTGGGTGAGGTTAGGAGGTTAGTTTGAAGGAATGACAAATTGCTAATAAGGGCTCCTCTCGTGGCTGAATCAGATTTGCTATGGGTCTGTCTCTGTGAACTTTTACCTGAATGATAATTCAGTGATCCGTACTCAGTTGAATCAAAACCTGGCAGTCACTTTAATATAGGCAGTTTTTGGACAAGCTGTGGGATATCTCTTGTTGCATAAAGTAGTCCGTGTCACTGAAAAAAATCCTGCTCACTACCAATTGCAGTTGGCATGACTTTTGGAAGTAGAGTTACATTGTTAGAAAAGGTAAAACAGCAGATATAAAGGTGAACTTGAATTTTGCCTTCCAATAAAATCTCTTGAAGGGAAATGCCTATATGAACCATACACTTTGACTTCTAATTCATCTTCTACCAATTTAACAGCATAATTCAAGACATACTAAAGGACTTAACAATGAAGATGTTCAAATTAGCATTGTTTAATGCACGACTGGAAATTAAAATTTGTATGCTGCTGCTGCTGCTAAGTCGCTTCATTCGTGTCTGACTCATCGTGACCCCATGGACTGCAGCCTACCAGCCTCCTCCGTCCATGGGATTTTCCAGGCAAGAGTACTGGAGTGGGGTGCCATCGCCTTCTCTGAAAATATGTATAGTGAGGTGTTAAGTAAATTATGGACATTCATACAATGAAGTATTTTGTGCTATTAAAGGATACATCTATGTTTATGTATGTGTGTATATATATAAATATGTCATGTAAAGATGTGTTTTATATATTATTAAGTGAAAAATAAGATGGTAATTCTAATTTTGATCATGATGATCTCATTGAACTGTTATCTTTTTCTACAATGTTCTTTAAGAAGAAATTGTAGAACCTCTTTTCTATTTGAGATCTTTCTATTTCTATTAACTTAATTATTCACTTTATTTTGGTCATGTTTTGATGTTTGATTTATTGGCCATATCAAAAGTAATACTTACTTTTAGTAAAGAGAATTTAGAATAGAAAACTTATTTCCTTAACTGTATAACTACTTATTCATAAGAAAAGCAAAAAAAGAAAGATTACCCCCAATAACGTTTTCACTTTAACAGTGCCGCCATAATAATTTGAATTTCTTGTGTCGTCTTGGTAACCAGTCTGATGTCAGTGTGACGTCATTGCAGCATCAGGATACCAAGAAGTCACTCCTAACTCTGCTTGAGCAAAAGCCGTCCTGTCTCTCTTCATCTATCAGCCCAGCATCTTCTTGCAGTTAGTGAACAAGTTGGAAGAGTAAATAATAAATAGTGTCATATTATCATAAGCCTTGCCTCCATTAAATATATATGGAGAAATATTTTGTGATTTCTGTGTTAAATTTCACTTATAGCCTTACGCTTTGGCTAGACTTTGGCTAAATGTAGGATTCTAGGGTTGCCATCCCACCTAGCTTAATTTGATGAAAATTTAGAATGCCCCTTTAGCATTAATGCTGCATATGATAGCTACATACACATACTTGCATGTAAATTAAATCAGGGTTTCTCATTCTTGGCTCTAGCGACATTTGGGGTTGAATAATTCTTTAGTGGAGACGGCTGTCCTGTGCACCGTAGGATGCTTAGCAGCCTCCAGGGCCAGTGCTCACTAGATGCTAGCAGCACTTCTGATCTACCTCTTCCTCAATTGTGAATAACCAAAAAGGTCTCCAGAAATTGCCAGATGTCCCCTGGAGTGGGGAGGTAACCCTGGCTGAGTTCGATACGTACGTACAATATTCATGGGCATTATTTTGGGATGGTGACAGCATGATTAACATCCCCTCTTCAGTCTGCTTATCTTGTTCTAATTTGTTTATACTGATGTGTATGACTCTGATATTTGAAAAAAGGCCAGAAGACAAAACAAATAATAATAAATGAAGCAGAGCTCTGAAAAACAGAACCTACAGCCCTAAATTACTTAAGGCACTTGCAGTTGTAGAAAGCTCTCTTATTTGCAGTTACCTTCACATATACATATTCTTTTGGAGACTTTCAATTTTGTGAAGTAGGTGGATAAGGGATTATTACCATCCTTCTTTATGGGTTTAAATACTCAGGTCAAGATCAAGGTCATCCAAGTGGCTAAAGTGTAGAACTTGCACCAGCGCTCCAGCCTCTTGATCGTGAATTTCTTTACCCACTCCTCCAGTGCTGATCACCTTTTCCATGTGTCATACGGAGACGTGGCTCTGATATCCACTGGGCTTCCTATTCCTGTGGTCAGATAAACTCTTTGATGGGGAATTAGAATTAGCAAATAGAAAAGGGAACAGAAGGGCAACACATCTCCTATTAAAGATGTGAGTGATGGTGGGGGTCTCAGATGGATGACTGATTTCCTTGACTGAGCTTCCTCGTAGGGTCTCAAGCCATCTTCACATTTTTAATCTTCAAGGAGACTGACAAGTATCAATTTTGTGAGTTATTTTCTATGAAATCATTTACATACTCAACTTTTCTGTCTGGATGCATATTTATTTTGAGAAATTTTAATGGAATTAATTCATCTATTCCAGAGGAAAAGATATTTCCAGATTTCCCATTATATTAAGTTTCTGAAGGGATCTCTTTTTTTCCATAGGTGCATTTCCTCTGGTTCTGTTAACATAATGGGAATTAAGCATGTGCATCGACCAATATTTCTCTCCATATGCTGGGAATTTAATTTCTCAGTCTAGGTGTGTTTTGGATAAGGTACAGTAATTATTATTGCCCATTAATATCAGAGTGCACAAAAATACCCTGAGAAGTAAATATTTAATATTTCACACTCATTGGCTTTTTTAGTTTTTAATCTACTGTGTGCATAGCAAGCAAATTATATGTCTTTTCTTGCACCATTCTTAAAATTAAGCTCTTTTAATTTTGAATAGTATCTGGTTGTGAAACACACACCATTTTATTTTCTTACGTTGAGTCTCAAGCATTCCAGCCTCTCTAAGAAGGAGTCAACATATATTAATAGATATAGGTGAGTGCAAGAGATCTTATTTTAGATTTTAATTTTCGTTTCAATTTTAAGAGCATTAATATGTCGCCCCGGTGACTACACTTTTAATTTAACCTACCGGGCTTGCATTCTCACATTTCAAAACTGACAAATATGGAAGGTGGGAAGGCTTTATGTAGTGTTGGACTTGGCATAACTCCTTTAAAAGCAACATTACCCATCTTTGGGTCTTGGCATACCTTGCAAAGAGGAAAGCCCAGCACATAATTTGGTTCTCCAAATAATTCTTGAACTAATCAAATCAATCTGTACCTCATAACTCCTCCGTTCCCTCTCTTGGCTTCCTTGTCTGTTGATTTTGCATCTTCCCTGTTCTGTCCCTGGTTTGACCCTCAAAAGTGAGCATTTGTCTTCAGGGTTGTTCCTTTCTGTTCTGTCTGTGACTTACTCAAGTCTGTAAAGCTAAATCATAGCTGTGGCCACCACTTAAGACATCAGTTACCCAAAAGCTCTAGGAGAGGTTCCAATCATCCAAAATTTCCATTAGCTTAGATTTAGAATTGTAGACTCAGTTGTGTCCAAAAGCCAGATCAGTGATGTAAGTGTGTGGAGTGTGCAGTGGGCAAGACAGTAGGGGTGGTGAGGAGTGTGGTGACTGGAGCATTCAAGACCTGCCTAAAGGGGGAAGTGGCTCCATCATTTCTGCTCAATGCTCCACAGTGTGCCCTCAGTGTTGCCAGATATTTTTGTTAAGAGAGAAGTCAGAAATCTAGACTTGGCTGAAATATTTCTGTTTTCTTTCCTTTTCCCCTCCCCTTTTTAAAATTTGTAGTTAGTTCATTTATAGCAGTATCGTGTTAGTTTTAGGTGTACAGCATAGTGATTCAATTATATATATATATGTGTGTGTGTGTGTGTGTGTGTATGTATATATGAAAGTGTTAGTCACTCAGTTGTGTCCGACCCTTTGTGACCCCATGGACTGTAGCCCGCCAGGATCCTCTGTCCGTGGATTTCTCCAGGCAAGGATATTAGAGTGGGTAGCCATTCCCTTCTCCAGGGGGTCTTCTGGACCCAGGGATTGAACCCAGGTCTCCTCTTGCAGGTGGATTCTTTATTGTCTGAGCCACCAGGGAAGCCCATATAAATATATACTTTTTGGATTCTTTTCCCTTGTAGGTTATTATACACTACCGAGTATTGTTCCCTGTGCCATACTGTTTTCAAATGTGACAATTAATCTCTAATTTTAAAAAATGCTATTGTGTAGCTATCAGAGAATTTTCAGAGAATATCAGAGAATTTTGAAATTTGCCTGGATGTTTGACGATGTGGTGAAATTAGTGTTAGCTTTTTGGACATGCTATTAGCATGATAGTTATGTTTTTTAAACTCTTCTTATATTTTAGAAATACTCACTGAACTCTTTGCAGATGTATGACACAGTGTTGGAGATTTGTTTCAAAATGATCCAGAGGTTAGAGTGGTGATATGGGAATCAGTGAAACAGAGGTATAAATGAAACGACTTTGACCCTGGATAATGGTTGGATATGTGCATATTTAAGTTTGTATATGTTTGAAGTTTCCATAATAGTTAAAAACTTGTGATTTGGTTGTGTCTTTTCTAAGAAATATATGATTTTTGCACAAATTCCAAATGTGTCATATGTTGGAAAAAAGATCAGTTTTCCTTTTTAAAAAAAATTTAATAAATTTATTTTTTGACTGAATGATAATTGCTTTACAGAATTTGTTTTTTGTCAAACCTCAACATGAATCAGCCATAGGTATACATATGTCCCCTACCTCTTGAAGTTTTGTCACCTTTCTTACTTACATTTTCTTTCTTTTCTATTGGAATTGGAATCTGCCTGTTTATCCCTTCCCCTCTGGTCTATGAGCTCCTTGAGGACAATTAATGGTTTGGCATCGCAGTGCTGAGTCAGTGGCTGTGTGGGTAGACAGCCTTTCATTTATTCAGAGATATTTGTTGAGCCTCTTACTATGTAGCAATTTTTAGATATTATTTCTTCTAGCTACTTCAGTTCTACTTTTTCGTTGTTGTTGAAAGTGAGATGGTCTTACTCTTCTGAACGAGGAGCGTAATATTCCGATTATCCTTTGGGTGCTTTGCTTTCTTACTCTTGGCTTCTGTACGCACTGATCCAGAGCCTCATTGACTGGTTGATTTTGATCTTCTTTTTCTTTCTTCTCCTTCTTAGCACACCTGAAGTGACAGATGAAGGGCTTCTTGGAATTCCTATTGCCTTTTCCCAATCTCAGATTTGATATCCTGCCTTGACAAGCTCTCTTCTTTTGTTCTGTTATTCAGCAGAGATTTGTCAAGCACCTGCTATATGTCAGGCCATGTTCTAGACTGTTAGAATCTAGTTGTAAACAAAACAGACACACGTATTTGCCTTAGATGAATGAGGAAGATGAATAAAAACTGGGTTTCCACAATGGAAAGAAGGATTTGGTAGCTTCTTAAAAGCTGTATCTGTTCTTTATCAGGAGTTATGATCCCTTTTAGATTTTTCTATTTTTATTTTCTTTTTGAGTATGTGTTTTTAGAGAGAACTCTTTATCCTTTTCTTCTTTTTAAGACACACTTGATATTTTACATATGGTGTCTTTCTCTCCTCCTTAAAAATGTTAATGGATATATACTGCCGAGGTAGAAAATAATTTAATAAAATTCAGTTAAATAATATTAAAATTCATAGCATATCAATACAAATGTTTATATATCACATCTAACACTTCGTTAGGTGTTAAGACAGAATGTTATTGAAATTAACAAAAGATTCTCATTCATGGTGGAAGATAAACAGCCCTAAGCTATCTGTTCTTCCCACTTTGCATATTAGGCCATGTTCGATTCAGTTCCATGTACTTTTCCTATGACAGGCGGCTGTATCTGGATGCCAAAGTTAGCTGGTGCTATCTTGAAAAAAAAGCCTTATCTATATAAATGAACTAGTTTAAAAATACTATGGCTTTTAGTCAACTAATCAGCTCTGAAAGTAGCTGCATCCAGAGAAAACATTTATCTGTAAGAAATAACTAATCTGTTTGTGTCCCATAAAAGGCAGGCAGGAATTTACGGATGTGATAGCCAGAGCTCTGTGCCAAGAGAAAAGGACTTAGCTTCTTAATTCCCCTACTCAATTACATCAGAACCCTTCCTTTCTCTTCTTTTGTCACAAAGTGACCCTGCCCAGCTTTAGTCAGGCAGGAATGCAGAATAAATTTTGTGGGCGATTTGTAACTTTTTCTTGGGGAGAGGGAAGTGATGACACTTTCTTTATGCCTTCTTTCCCTCTCTCTTGGGGAATGTTTATTTATCTTCTTTTTAAGGTTATTTGATACTAAAGGGGTGGAATATTTTTAATTCACTTTAAAAGAATGTTTTCACATACATTTAAAAAATTTTGGATTATTCTTGTAGGACTTTAACACAACACTGAAACTTTGGCACCCGCAAGCATAATTCAACGAAGAATTGTCTTTGCCTTGTTTGAGGACATTCAGTTTTGAAATAACAGCATTAGAGTCTTTTGAAAATAACAGAACATGAACAGAAAATTATTTCCCTTGGAAAAAACTGTAGCTAATTTTTCCTTTGGCTGATTTGCTGCTGAAATCACACATTCGTATAAATGCCAAGCTATACATATGCATATACATATGTATATGGATGAGCACATGTGTGTGTGTGTGTGTGTGTGTGTAGAACTCCACTCTACAATCATGCTAGAAATTGGAGAATTTGTCTTTTAAAATTAACACTCATTCACATCCAGGTCAGGAAGTAAAGCAGAATGTTGGTGTTGCTAGGACACGTCATCCAAGATTTCAATTAATTAAGTTTTACAATTCCCCCATGCAGTGGGCAAATACTGTCATTATCTCTACTTTATTGATGGAATATTTGAGAGTAAAATCTTGTTCAAGGTCAAACAAGATCCAGGTCCTCAGAGCCACAGTGAAAAGGAAATCTGAAACATTTATATGCTATTTCAAGCTGAAGATAAGTATTGGTTGAGCGAATGAAATATCCATATGAAAGAGATTTGGGTTCTGAATGGTCACAGTATCCCCTCATTTGTTTTTTTCCTTTTGAGAAAAATGCCGCCTAACCCATGAATTTAGTTGAATTTTCTTCAGTCTCAAGACAGGAGACGAGGAAAGGCTGACCTACAGACCTAAAGGTGGCAGTCGAGGCTGGCACTGCAGAGGGATAGCGGGAGAGGTAGATAACAAGCAGCCCAGTTTTCCCAGCCCAGCTGGCAGGATGTCACAGTCTCACCATTATGCAGCAGAGTGGGTGCTGCACTCCATACCATGAAGCTGCCTTTCTGCTCAACTTGCTCTGCACCTGCAGTTCTGCTTTGTCTCAGTTTTGGAGCAGTAGAAGTCCAACTAACCCAGAAAGATTGGGATATGCCATATAGAATCACCAGATTTAACAACAAAAGTAAATCTCTTAAAATTACAAGACCAATCGAGAAAATGACAGGATTTATACACTTTGAAGTATAATGCTTGTCCTGGAACCAGATTGAGTCTCGGTCCATAAAAACTCAGGGCTGACTTTGTGGCTGTGAAGGCTGAGAAGTAAGCATTTTGTCTAAAATTCTTAGGATATTAGGTAACTGATCTTATCATTTAACTTTCCAGTAATCGTGAAAAGGGGTCATGCCTAGAAACTATTCTTGTCCAGAGTTCTTTTCTCTTGACATTCTCTCATTTGTTTCTCTCTGGTAAAAGAGGACTTGCATTTACTGAGTGCTTCCTGCTTCTGCTGCTGCTGCTAAGTCGCTTCAGTCATGTCCGACTCTGTGCGATCCCATAGATGGAAGCCCACCAGGCTCCGCCATCCCTGGGATTCTCCAGGCAAGAACACTGGAGTGGGTTGCCATTTCCTTCTCCAGTGCATGAAAGTGAAAAGTGAAAGTGAAGTCGCTCAGTCGTGTTCAACTCTTAGCAACCCCATGGACTGCAGCCTACCGGGCTCTGGACTCCGCCGTCCATGGGATTCTCCGGGCAAGAGTACTGGAGTGGCTTGCCATTACCTTCTCCGGAGTGCTTGCTACTCACCAAAAACTATGTACATCATCATAGATGGCTCACAATAGGTAGATTTTATTTTTAACCTCATTTTATATTTAAAGAAACCAAGGAAGAGAGATTAAATAATCGACTAAGAGCACACAGCTGTCATCAGACAGAATACAGATTTGAATCTGGTTTGTAGGACTCCAAACCCTACGCCTACAGGAATTATCATTCCCCATGCCAGCAGGTAGGTATTAATATACCCTTTTTACAGGTTGAGGAAACCAGGAAGGTTAACTGAGCTGCTTGAATTCACAGCTCTCTATTTTTTTTTTCTAATAAATAACTTATTCCACCAGACCACAGACTTGTGGGATGAGAAAAATGTGTGCTGGTGAGAAGGTTTTTGTAAGTATTATTTGTAAAGTGACATGTTTATGGTATGAATAAATAATAATTGAATATGAGTCAATAGAAATTTAATTTTAAAATACGGGAAGAAAACATTAGGTAAGCACTTTAGACAGAGATCATACATTCAAATTTTGGTTTCCAGGGTCAGTTTGGTGATGGCTGGCTTTTTAGCTGTTTTAGTGAATAACACAATCCTTTACTCATTGCACCTGCAAATATTTAGAACTGTCACCTGTATATTTATTGTTAAAGATGATAGTGAAAAAGCTCAAAGATACAGACTCTCTTGAAGATCTTGATTTTCACTGGTGAGAAGGATCTACTATATGGAAAACCATGAGTAAGAAGCACTATGAGATGCTGTATGAATTTACAGGAAAAGCGAGATCATAGTCAGTTGGTATTAGTCAAGGGTGTCTTCATGGCTATCATTTATTGTGAGCTATGTCTGAAAGGAAAGAATATTGGGATTTGTTAAGAATTACATGAAGTGGTGGGCTTCTCTGGTGGTTCAATGGCAAAAAATCTGCTTGTGTGGGAGTCAGGGAGGCAAAAACCTCCTGAGGGGAAGCACTCTTTTCTTTGATGAGATGAACAAATCAGGAAGATGTGCTGACTGTTTATACACAATAACTTTTAATCAGTGGCCAGCCTTCTTCTGCCCCTCTGGCTGTTTCTGAGCAAACTTTTCTGCTACCTGTTGGTGAAGCTCTAGAGTTCGACTTAATATGAAGGTTATCCTGAGAGAAATAGACGGCTCGGATTTTTTCCATCACATCATTCGGTAGTCACAGCTCGGGAGCAGGGCTGCTAATATCTAGTCTGTAGTGGCCAGGGATGCTGCTAAACACCTCACAATACACAGGGCACTTCACTTGCCAAAAGAGAATTATCCGGCCCCAAACATCAATAGTTCTGACTCTGAGAAACTCTGATCTACATATATGAAAACTTAAGCTGCATTGAGCGACTGATCTGATCTGATCTGAAGCTGCATTTGGAAGGTTGAGTAGTTCTCAACCGGCAAAAGTTTAGGATATGTACAGATTTGGAAGGGCATTTCATTTGGAGAGAAATGTTCGGCTACTTAGATGGCATGAAAGTGAAAGTGTAAGTCACTCAGTTGTGTCTGACTCTTTGTGAGCCCATGACTGTGGCCCACCAGGCTCCTCTGTCCATAGAATTCTCCAGGCCAGAATACTGGAGTGGATAGCTGTTCCCTTATCCAGGGAATCTTCCCAACCCAGGGATCGAACCCACGTCTTGTGCATTGCAAGCGGATTCTTCACCATCTGAGCCACAAGGGCAGCCCACTTTGATGGCATAATGATGCCTTATCATGAAGAGAAATGGATGTAGGTGAGCTGAAATCATTTGTACTTATTTTAATAAGGAGTGAGGAAAGTCATTTCGGCTTTCTGGGATGAGGCAAAAACTTGAGGCAAAAAAGTTTATTGTGTATAACTTTTTTTGTGGGTGGCAAAAAAAGAAAGATGGGTCCAGTGATATGAGTAGCATGAAGGCATAGGGAACAAGTGGAGGTGGGAGATGACATCAGAAGTCTGGATTGGAAATCATGAGAGCTTCAACTAGGGATGATGATGATAGAGGCAGCTCCGAAAGAAGGATGGCTGTCCAGTTGTTGCACAGGACAGGACCTGAGTATGTGGCTTGTGGAAGGTTAAGGAAAGGCCATTCCAAAGGTGAGTACTTTGACAATGGGGTCCCGGACAGATAGGCACAGCGGGAAGAGGGGGTTGGAGGAAAGGAAATGAATTTGGGCTTGGGGGTATTCAGGTTGAGATGCTGGCAAAACCTCCATTTGGGGGCCTCCTCCCTGGTGAATGCAACTGTGTGTCCTGCGCTCAGAACCATGACTGGGTCTGGGGACCATGCTAACGTCTGTCTTCTAAGCCAGAGGTTCTCAACTGGCAACCTGAAGCCCCATCTGCACTACAGATGTGTTTTGTTTGGCTCGCATAGTGTTTTAAAAATCTTTAAAATTTCTAACAACATACACATTGAGAGATTGCATATAGAAATCCATCTTTTCAGCTTGTCTTGGAATATCAGCCCATCTGGCACTTCTGGGTTCTGGTTTTGGCATGGCAGCAGCCTGAGCTGAGGCTTAGCCATCCCCTTTCACCGGGTCATGCCATCTGGTTGCCTCCATCCACCGCTCCCTATCAATTTCACCTGGCCGGCACACCGTGCTAGTTAACTCCCTGCCTCAAAACTGAGTTTGCAGTCCCTGTTCAGGGTATGATTGAATTATTGACATACCTTTGAAAGGAACCTTTCTGAAGATGGGTGCCCTCAATCTCTGCCCAGTAACCACATGCCTCCTCCCTTTACTTCCTCAATGGTGTCTTGTTTCTACAGCATCTCCCATTACTCTCTCTAGACTCCTCCCATGATCTTTTGCCCTTGAACCCAATCATTTTGGTGAATGAATGAATAATTACACGAGTGAATGAACCTGCTGCTTGCTGCTGCTGCTAAGTCGCCTCAGTCGTGTCGGACTCTGTGCGACCCCATGGACGGCAGCACACCAGGCTCCCCCGTCCCTGGGATTCTCCAGGCAAGAACACTGGAGTGGGTTGCCATTTCCTTCTCCAATGCATGAAAGTGAAGTTGCTCAGCCGTGTCTGACTGTTAGCGACCCCATGGACTGCAGCCTACGAGGCTCCCCCGTCCATGGGATTTTCCAGGCAAGAGTACTGGAGTGGGGTGCCATCGCCTTCTCCGGAACCTGCTGCTTACTCGTCATTCTTTTGGAACCCTGATATTCTTAACTTTCCGAACCTGTTCTTTTCCCAACCTGTTTTTCTAATCCATTTTTTCCTCCGTTTGCCTTCTGAACCATTTAGCTATTTACCCCCTACTTGTTTTTTTTTTTGCTCTTCTTTGAGTATGAACTCAGTGGCAGCAGCT
Organism: Bubalus kerabau; assembly: GCF_029407905.1. NCBI lineage: Eukaryota > Metazoa > Chordata > Mammalia > Artiodactyla > Bovidae > Bubalus > Bubalus kerabau. The sequence continues at coordinate 33,220,492 of NC_073643.1, read as the reverse complement.
GTGGAAGTCCTGGAGGTCAGCCCTTCCCAGAATTCCCTCCCTCTCGTCTTCGTTTCTCTAGGCGGGATCTCTGTATCTCCTCTGAGCGTACAGCTTCAAACGGGTAAGTCTCGGAGCTATATCCCTTTCCTTCAAAATGATTTCCATCCTAAGTCACCTTCTAGTGGAAAATTCTAGAGCTGCAGCTGTACATCCCTTCCTCATTCTTCTAGAAACGTCTCTGTCATCCTTTGTGGGCATCTCATTCTTGTCATGGGAGCTGGGACAGCAAGGTAGTTCAGAGCGTGGGCTCTGGGACCTCAGCTTCAGTCTTACCCCCTTCCACTCCACTGCTGGCAGGCTCGTCAGCAAGATGAGGTTGTTTTGATGATTAATTAAGGTAATATTTGTAAGGACTTACCTCAGTGCCTGGCATATTTTGATCTTCATTAGCGGAAACACCATCACTCTGTATCATGATTCAAGGACCCCTGTCCACAATAAATTTTTTTCCGCCAAGGTCAGTCCTCAGATTCCCCCCTCTTAATTCTGACTGCCCTTCTTGTCTGGGTTCTTACAGAATTCACCCATTGTACGATGAGGTTATGAGCTCTCAGAAGGCCAGAATCATGTTGTATACCTCCTTTGGCCCCAGTCAGCATATTCTAAAGGCCAAGTTTACCCAGGACTTTTCATGAGTATTTGTGGGATAAACAATTAAGACTGCGAAGCACAAAGCTGTCTTAAAACAGAGTTCTGCCGCCTTTTCATTTAATTAGAAGGAAAATGTTTCCTGTTTCTCATTGATCTATTGTACTGTCTGAAGGAAGGAATAATCAAATATACCAAGTACTCATCCAGCAGACTCGCTTAGAAAATTGGGACTTTCATGCTTTAATTAAGAACTTGTAGTTCATCGTTTGGCCAGAAGATGGTGCAGTGTTCAAGGGATCTTTCCTTCTGAAAGTCAAAACTGATTTTAAAGGAATAAACTTGCAACCCAACCAAGTCTATAAAGAAATAGAAGAAAGTGATGCCAGTTCAGCTCTGACACCGTCCTGGGGCTTAGCAAGTGTCATGCTTTCATGTCGTTTCTTACTTCCTACTGCCTAGCATAATGAGCTGGAGGATTCTTCTAATTAGCTAAATATTATTGTGCATCAGAGAGGGGCCCTGCTTCCTGTACATTCTTATTTGTGTTTTGTCAGCCAAAGGAAGAAAGCTGTTAGAGGCAGGAGCAGATGTAAGAAAGGCATAAAACATGCCAAGAAGTCATGGTACTTCTTTACTGTTAAGTCATTCATTCTGCTTTGCATACTTTTATTCCGATATTAGTATGACTCTTTCAGATCAATCTGTCTGACTGCAAAAATCTTTTGTGTGTTTGGATGTGTGCTTTGTGTGCCGTGTATATGTGTCAAGCTTTCCTCGCCTCGGTAAATGTCAGATGAGTAGGCTTTTATTGCTGTAATATCCAATATAAAATATAAACCGACATCATTTTCTCATCATTATTATTATTCAGTAATGGACCCAGCCAGGTAAATAATCCTGCAGTTTGATTCAATTTCCTGTTTACATCGATTGGAAACAAGTTTAAAAAGACTCAAAGTTGGTGCTGATCAGGCATCTTCTATCAAGTTTGTGTATCATACTTGCTCCATTTTTTTTTTTTTTTACCATGTAAAGTCTTCTGAAAATTGAAAACTAATTTATTATCATGTAGTTATTAGCACAATCACAAAAGAGGTCACTGGTCTTTCCTTTAATTTCTGTCACAGGTTGGAGGCCGTATTATGCTAAATCAAGGATACAGGGAGATAATTAACATAGCAACTCTGGCAAGTTTAATAGGTGAGTGATGAGCACTTCGAGTTCAGTTTCAAAATCCATGTCTTAATTACCATCCGCCTGAGTGCAGTGATGAAGTGATATTATGGTTACCTTCTATCAGTCCAAAGTTTTTGTGAGTTGTCTGTAAAACTATGGTTAGATTGAAAGACTTCAAGGTAAGGGAAAAGAAGAGTGTCTTGTGTTTTGTTTTACAAAACTATGTGAGATATCTTAAGCCCTTCCAGAAGCATCCATGGTACTGCTGGAGTTCTCACCCAGGGTGGTGATGTCACCCTGGGGATGTTTGGCACAATCTGGAGATATTTTTGGTTCATCTAGTGGGAGAGGCCAGGGGTGCTGGTGAACATCCTACAACGCACAGGATTAGTGCCTGGGACAAAGAATTGGTCCAGAATGTCCACAGAGCTGAGTTTCACAAACACTGCCCCAGAACCATCCATCCGCTCTATTCTTGGTTTCACCACCGGTTGCCAACAGGTGTCACCCCAGGCCCTGTTCCATTTGCAGCATTGTCAGAGAGAGCGTCCATAAACCCTCGGAACATATGGAATGAAATTCCCGCTGCAGAGCTTTTGTGGAAGGCAGTTACATGCTGGTGAGCTGAGGCCTATGCAACCAAAATTGATCAATTACACAAATTAAGCAGGGCCCTTAAGGAATTTATTTTATTGGTCTGGACATCTGTTGCAGTATTGTCCAAATCCAAAACTCAAATGGTGCCTCGGGTTGCCAAGTTAGGCAAGAAAATCTAGTAGCTATAAAAGTACAACTGAAAACCCTATATTAATATCACGTCCATCTGCTGAATGTTACATAAATATGCAGACTTTTTATTTTCCTTGGGAATAACATTTATTTTTACTGTGCCCAGTTTGACATTCTTATGACATTCTGTTCAGTTTATTACACTGTAACTTTAAATGTTTCTTCAAAAATGCATTTATAATGTTGTTGTTAATCTTTTTTCAAGGGTCTGTACCACCTGTTTAACTTATAGTTAAATAGAGAGGTCCTTTTTCTTATAGGAAGAATGGGAAATCTTTGGACAAAGAGGCTCAGAAAAGATTTTGAGTAACACTTGTGTAGTGTAAAGGGAAATTATATAACAGCCATGAATGCTAATATTCCATCCTGCTCTTTTTACAAGTTGAAATGTAATCTCCATTTTAAACTAAATTAGCATCATTTCCAAACAGAGTATCATATTTATATCAGATTTATACAACCACATCAGATTACTATTAACATGTAAAATAGTCTCTTTTATGCTGTGGGTAAAAAATAGATGGAAGAGAACGATTTGATTTCCGCTGTAATGTCAGGGCTTTAAATTAATCTGAGTGGACATGTTGAGGTTGAGCATTGCTCTGACATTAAAGAAACAGCAGGTAGAAGCAGCTTTACCTTAAGAACCTGTTGTGATCCTGGCAAGAGGAAAACCTTGCAGTTATGAAAGTACATCTGAAAATCATGATGTTTCCATCATGTCCATCTGCCGAATGTTAAATAAATATGTTGGTTGGTTATTTAAATATGTTGAGTGGTTAAGCCAACTGGAAAATTATAGGATATGTGTAGGAAAACTTAGAGGACATTTTTGTTCATGTTTTTTTCTTTCCTTTTTTCCCCTTCATTCTCATTTTACAGATTCAGTAAAATACTTTTGAGGAGTCAATTATTGAATGGTTTGTAGTCTAATAATGAAGTAAGCTGGGATGGTTAGGGAAACATAAAAAGCAAAAACAAAACTAAACAACAACAACAACAAAGCGAACAAAACTTGGCATGAGCTTCAGGGAGACATTCTTACGGTATTTTTGACACGATATTGATATGTTTATAAAATTTTGTCTAATGTATTTTAAAGATCATCTTTATTTGCAAAAGTGGAACATGCCTACTATGGGACACTTAGATCATATAAACTAAAGAGAATATTAAAAAATAAATGCAGTTTTTATTTTTAATGAACATATATTGTCCCTGATTTACAAAGATGTGGTATTCAAGAGGAGAGTACCAGTGCGTGTTTTTCCTTTACTAGAAAGTCACGATTAATTGACTGTCATCCATTCCAGAATTCTTGTATACCCCCACACTTTTTGAACTAAAGAAGAAAAGGTTGTCTGGATGAATCCCAAATAACTTCACATTTAGGGAAACACACCTCTGGTGTTAAAGAAGATAAATTTTCAGAGAAATGGGGGAGTTGGCTAAGGGTTTGAATTGGCCTTGAAGGCAAGATGGGCCAGTTGCTTGCCATTTATATATCGGTTGACTAATTCTGTTTGAGATAAGATGAGATGCTTTTTATAGTTATGCTTGTACTGGAAAAAGAAGCGCTTAAGAGGGGTATAGGATCACCTGCAAAGAATTTTCATGCCGGCGCCTGAATGGTGGAAACGTGGGATAGTATTCCTTGAGGTCGGGTGGCATAAAAGAGCATCCACCAGTGCACCTGAGACCTGACCTTCTCTGCTGCTGCTGCTGTCAGCCCCGCTGTCTCAGGCACATCACTTATTCTCTTGGTGAAATAGCTAATATGGGAACTGTTCCCCAAAACTTGTTTTTCCTCCTGTGCTGGGGGAAAAAGTCCATAAAAAGGTATCTATAGCTCAGAATTGAGCACTATTCCAATATCCAGGGATCCCTGTGATTTATATTCATGCACCCAGTTAAGTGGATGGTTGAAAGAGAAATGGTAACTTGCTTTTGGAGGGATCGACTCTAATTGGCCCACGAAGAATAGCTCTTGGATTCCCAACATTCTTAAAACCAACAGGCATTTTCTTTTCCTGTTCAAGAACTGCTGCATTTATTGAAGTCTATCTTTAGACTCTTGATGTAATTTCTGAATCGCCAACCATTTTGTAGACCACAACATAGTTAAAAATAAAGTAAGAAATATTGACCAAGACTCCTGAAGCCTGCAAGTGAAACAAAGCTACCACAGCAGAGGTTTACTATGGAATCTCTCTCCTGCAGTTCTTGCACTTTGAAAATGACATGATCTATCCCAAGGAATAACTTAAAGCCTGATCCACTTAAAGAGCTGCAAGTGATTTATCAGAAATGTGCTTATTTGGAAGGTTTAGCAAGACTGCTTATGGGAGGTTGTGGGGTTAACTACCAAAATTGTGCATAACTTGGATCCTGTGTATGGCAATTAATCAAGAAATTATATTCTTTGACTTTCTAACAACCCACACAGAGTGCTACATCTGTGGCGTGTTTAAATAGAGAGAGAGAGAGATGAAATATTTCTTCTAATAAAATGCTAATGGTTTTTGTTTTGAAGAAAAATATTGAATTATTGGGGTGTTAGATTTATCTGTAGGAGGGTTTCTCAAGTCACAGTCAATAAGGACTTAGGACAGAAAACCAGCTACTTCATGAAGATGATTTTCCATTCACTTAAGTGACTTCAGGGTGATGGTGAGAGCCCTTTGTGATGAGGAGGTGAGAGCAGAGGAATAAACATGGTTACAGGGAAGGATAGCGTCCCAGGCCATTACTGTGGGCATTTCTCAACTTTTCAAGCATATTATTTAACCAGCAGCCTGTGGGCATATGTTACTAAAGACAGGTAAGACCCTCCCATTATTGCTGGTGTTCTTCTGCAGATGTAACTTTCACTTAGTTACTCTGGGACCTGAGTGTTCACAGCAGGGTTTTTGTTGGTGGACACCTCCTCGGCTTCAGAACCCAGAACTAACAGCTCTCCTTGAGGCTAAGTTTCACATATTCAATTTCTGGAAATTCAAAAGAGGTACCATCCTCGTAAAAAGAAAAAGGTTTTGGCAACCAGAATGGTTTCGTAAATGTCTTTTTCACTTCTGGGTCCTTAGTGATGTGGTTCAAGTGGTTTTTAAATTTTATTTTTCAATCATTAGCTTTTTAAAAATTAAAAAAAAAAACATTCACGAGACATCTCTTTTGTACTGATGCTGGGCAGGAGACAGGAAGCTGCAATAGCAGCTGACTCTGACTTACCTATGAAATCAGGATTTCATAGCACAGCAAAACAGAATCAAGAGAAATATTTATGGTCTGGTAGATGCAACAGTAACAAAAAAAGCCTGGTGCTGGATGCTTACTGAGTGCCCGGTATCATTAGTCTCTTACAGACAAGGGAGCTGTGGCTTGGAGGTAGGGTAGATCATGTAGTTAATAAGAGGAGGGACCAGCATTTAAAGATCTGTATGGTTCGGGTTTCCTCTTCTTTATCCTCTACTCACTTCCTACAGTAGAAGTGTATATACAAAGCAGTACCCTAGGTCATGGCTGAATTGTGTAGTGTGTTGTTACATGTCAGGTTTTTGCACCCACTGCTTCATGTAAACCTCACAGTAATGCTATGCATTAGATACTGTTATTATCCCCCATTTATAGATTAGCAAACTGAGGCTCTGAGAGGTTAAGCAACTTGACTAAGGTTGAGCAGATAGCATCCGAGAAACAATCTGACTCTAGATTCTTAACCACTACACTTGACTGATGTGAGATCAAGGGAGAGATTGTTTCTGCTTGGGGAGGTGGATAGGTATTAGGACCAGAAAAGGTATAAGGCAATCAGAGAAAGTGAGAGACATGCCCTTGATCAGGACTTGAAAGATGGTAAGACTTAATCTGACTTCCCTCAAGTTGGAGTCAATTGGAGGATGCATTTTTGAACCTTTCAGAAATTTCTTTGAAAGCTCTGTAGATCTAAATTTTAGTGAAAAGCTATTTGATTTCCTTGCATTGTGAAACTCCAACATAATGTCTGGGAATTCAGACTTATAAAACGTGGATAGAGGTGATTTTTTTTTCTTTTGAAATAATTGTAGATATATAAGAAGTTGTAAAAAAACAGCAGAGAGGTACCACATATCCTTAACCCAGCTTTCCTTTATAGTAACACTTTACATAACCACAGTATGTATCAAAAGTGAGAAACTGACATGCAAAATAGTCAACTAGGCTATAGTTCCTTATGTGATTCTGTCAGTTTTTCAATATGAACAACTATTTTGTATAATTCTATGAAATTTTATCACATGTGTAGACTTGTGTAACTGCCCAGAGGTGATGCTTTATAATGCTGGCATAAAGGAAAAGAAAATGTTTTGAACCCTCAGTTGTTTTTTTTTTTTTTTTTTTTTAATTATGTTTTGGGATTACTCTGTCCCTAAAAGAGTAGAATATTCTTTTAATTTTAATTGACTATTACCATGATGCAAGAATGATTAATCATAGTATAGAAAGGTTACACTTGATAGAAAATGATTCCTCTCAGAGGGTATAAAATGACTCCATTAAAAAAATAAAATTCCCGTACATGTACGGTTTAAACCTTACCTATTAGATTTAATTTCTAAATATTTACAGATGGAAATGACCCTTAACTTTTCTGTATATCTCCTGCACTGAGTTGTATATTGAAGGACATAACCTTGTGTTAATACGGGCTACACAGTCCATTGTAATTCTGTGCTTTTTGTTTGTAGCTCTTTTTAACTCAGAAGGATATGCAGGCAAAACCCCCAAGTTTTCAGTGTGTTCCCCAAAGCCCCAGATATCAGAGCTTCAAGAGCTTAAAAAAGGGTTAAATTTTAATGAAAATATACCCTCTCGTCATTGTGCTTTAAATTATAATTTTAAAAGCCAATCATTTGCTTTTTTGACTGACATGTGGCATTTTGGAGAAATTTTTAAATCTTCCAAGTCTGTAAGAGATGAATTTGGGGGGCTTGTAGGTACTGTATTTAGAACAGAAAAAAAAGGAGCGCTCATATCAAAGGGGCTGAATTAAAATCCTTTGTAATTCCGCATCACAAAGAGACAGTCTCAGAACATCCATTTATATGTACATCTGTACATCTGTGCTCCTGCCTCTGACCTCAGCTTTCTGGTTTCTGTCTCCTTTCTTTACAAAATCTTTGCTTATGCATAGATACACACATTAGAGAGGAAATGGGGGCAAATGATTTAGGAATGTGCTAATTAATTCTCATTTGGTCCTATGAACCAAGAAAAAGAAGTGAAAGGTTGTCTGCCTCTGCATGTACACGATGTATATTTTTCCACACTGTTTTCCTTCTGTAGGAAAGTTATGTTCATTTCCCCCTCCCGTTCCCCCTCACCCCCCGGGTTCTTACACACAGTGACAGCTCGCAGCGTCCAAAGTGCTGACATGATGACTTAGAGATGTGATAAAGAGAAACACGGACGGCATTTTCTGTAAGTAACTGTGGTTCCTGCATCCAGAGAACACACGTCATCAGATCCCTGTTCTTGAGTTTCTTAATTGAAGCATCGTAATTTCTAATGAGCAGGTAGATTGCATCCTTTGTTACTCTGTCTTTGGTTATCCGTGATGGCCAACCTTTGCTAAACAAAGATCTGTGATCCACCTTGGGATAGTCACAGATTTTCTTTTTTAAAAGGTTTTAACATTTGATAATAGGTTTTCCAGTAGCTTGAAGGGTGGCTTTTAACATTTCTTTTGCAGTTGAAGTATTTCCTGAGTTCTGTCCAAGCCCTCGATACTGAAAGCAAAGGCTTTCTGACATTTAATAGACAATGTTGTGGCTTTTTCTCTTCTTCAGACAAATGTATAGGCATTTAAACAACCACATCGTATTCTTGTAATTGAGACACCTTGCAGAAATGGCAATTATAGGGTGATTTGTGTCAAAAATATTCAGAATAAATTGTATATTACCTGATGTTTTGAAACTTTCAAAGGTACCTCTCTCTTTTCTCTCTCTTTGACTTTCTTTTTCTCTTCCTTCTTTTAAATATGAAGTAAATGCTTTGCATGTTCACATTTATCCAAGTTGTCCCAGGTTTTCTCTGGATTTAGCAGAAGTCCAAAGGAACTCTCAGAGCAAAACAATCAGTGAGACTAAGGTGTTCTTCATTCCTGAAATGAAAACAAAACAGATGTTCAGGACGCTCTGTTTTGCTCTGGCTCCCAGCTTGGCTGCTTGCTTTGAGAATATTCTTGCTCCCAAGTTAGTTCTAGATTTGTTTATTTCGTCCTGGGCTCAGTGAACTTTCCACAGCCATCCTTTTCAAACAACACTTTTTTCTTTCCTGAGCTGGAGTTTATTTTGTACTCAGCCCTCATTCCATGGGCCCTGTGAATAATTCTAACACAAAGGAAAACTCTCCTCCGGACCAGTGAAAGGGGAGTCTGAGAATACAGATAAACATTGCAGCTTTAATCCAAAAAGCAAAGGGCTTGAGAATAGAGAGAAAAGGAAAAAAACAACAACAACAGTAAAACCTTTTAATGAAGAATTCAATACAAAACAGGTGTCTGATGAAGAGTAAGAAAAAAATAAACAGCGAGAAACTCAGCAAGATAAAGGCACATCCTTGACATGTATTTTAGCTGTTACGTTGTTTTCATGTATGAGGCAAATATGTATTTCTCCAAATTTGAATGTAGAACATACATTTATATATTGAAGCCTATGTTTTTTATGATTGATAGTATTAAGTGGGGTAATAGCCCTCATTTTCCATTGGTTTAAGGGTACAATTTTTTGGCTACAAAAATTATTAAAATGATCTTTGACCTCTGTGGAATGTTGAGGCTAGTGAAATTTCTGGTTATGGAATTATCCTCCAACTGCCTTATAGGGATTTCATTTTCAAAAGTTAGAAGGGAGAGGGACTCTACTCACATTTATATTCATCCAGTGCCCAGTCGCAGATGAATACAAACTTGGGAAAGCATATAGGAGCCCAGGACTCCCACTTAGGAAGGGCACGCTGACGGTGGCAGCAGAGTGGCGCTCTTGGACGTAAATCATTTGTGGTTGCAAATGTACGGGTACAAGAGAATGGAATTGTTCAATCCTTGTAGTTTTAGGCATTGATGCATATGTTTTTGAGGCTGTCGAGAACAAGAAAACAGCTAGTTGACAAATGAAATATTCAAGTCATAAAGGGAAAGAGACGTATTTTATTTATTCATATAGTGAGTGTCTACTCTTTGCCTGCTCTGTGCTTGTTTTAGGGATTACTGTGGTGGCCAGGACAGATACAGTTCCTGCCCTCATGGAGCTTATCCTCTACCAGAGAGGTGGACCAGTGGAAAAAGTGAAACAGAATTCAGCCAAGCTCAAGTTGAAAAAGAGAAACAATCTCACGTTATTTAGGAAGAGGCAGCATCTTACAGTAGTTACCACCCCAGGCTTGGAAGGCTGTGACTCAGATTGGAATCCTGGCTCTGCCATTAACTGGTTCACAGTCTTGTCCAACAGAATGGAAAAGGATCTTATATAAAACCCAGGGCTGAGAATACTGCCTTCAAAGGAAGGTTCTAGAGATTAGATGGCATACTGTAAGTCACTGGCTGAGTTCCTGACAGATAGTGTGCTGAAATTGTTAGCTGCTAAAATATTACTGTTACTATTACCATGATTCTTTTGCCTTTTATGTTCTAGGAGCAGTGTCTGTATTATAAAATAGCTAAGAAATAGTGAATGATATATTAATCAATCCACAAATTTTCTCTGAAACCAACTACCTAGCTTTGATATTATATAACCTTATCTTTTGATGGTTTTTTTTTCTTTTTGCCCATTCACAAAAAGCAGGTTTTTTTTGAATGTTAAAGTTCAAAACTGTTTTCAATAAACTAAGTGTTTTGGATAAACCAAGACTCTGCCCCATGAGATGCGACTGATGTCTTTTCCTCCAGACATTTTGAGGACTAAAGATTAAGCCAAATTTCAGTTAGCCTGTTTAAGAGACAGGGAAATTTGTTAATATTTACTTCGATTCAGGAGCGAGTGAGACATATTCTTCAGTGTGTCTGTATAGAGAAAAAGGAGATCTGTGTCTTGTGAAATCAATCTTACTGTATTAGAGACAAACCCTAGGAGGGTGCTGGGGTAATATGTATTTATATAACTTGATAGCATGGAAGGTGAACTTTAAAAATTAAAATTGTTACTCATTTTTAAAAATCAGGGTGTCTTCTGGTCCATATTCATGACAATTTTTCTATTTCAAAAGTGCTCACATAGCCTCCCCCACATTTGGTCTTCCCCAGAGCAAAAAGATAGGAAAGGTAAAGGTGAGTCAGACAGAATTCAGATCTTTCTGTCTGTCTATACTGTGGATGCTCCCGTCCACCCCCACTCCCACACGTACCCGCCCAGCCTAGGATTTCGTATCACCAAAACTCTTTTCCATGACTAGTTGATGTACCTTCCAGCCTTCTGGTTTGCCTTTGTGGTTCAGTGTGCCTGAAATGCCCTTTCCTGCTGGATTGAAGTGTTGGATATCTCTTAAGATCTGATTCCAGTGTCAGCAATTGTGTGATTTCTTTCCCGGAGCCCTGGGCAGAGTCATCGTCTAGTCTTGTCTTAGGGTCTCGTACCGCTTTGTTCCTCTCCCTGGTATGTAATAACTTTGAGTAAGTGTCTTTCCTGCCCCTCATACACTTTCAACTCCTCAGTGGTGGGCTCTCTGTTTTATTCATTATTCCACAACTAGATATCTGTCTTCAAGGAGTTCACAGTCTGGGCAGGGAGACAGACATATAAACATACCATGGTATGTCAGTTTAGAAAGTGATATTAAATAATTGTCTAAATTAGTGCACACAGATGAGCACTAATTTACTAAAGAACTGTATTTTCTCATGTAAGAAATGAGCAGTAGGCATGTAGGTGTAGTGTGTTTCTTAAAATAGCAATGTTTTCCCCAGTGTTTGTATCAATATTTATATTATTGCTTGTGCTTTAAAAAAAAAAAAAGCTCTCAAATGACATTGTATATCTAATGGTAGTGATGAGGAATTTAGGAATCTGTTGAAACTGTGAAATACAGCAGGCATGATACTTAGTTCTCCAATCCAAATAAAGTATCATTGAACCTGAGCCGTAAGCTAAGACTTTAAGTGCCATTTATTTGTTGAGTTTTGCCACTCTAAATTGCTCACTCTGGCACCAGACCTTTGAAAGTATTTATAGTTTAATTGGTATGTGGTTTATTTTAACTTATATTAAAATGACCTGCTTGTATTAAAATGACATGTTTTCCAAAAACCTAATGTTACCTTCACAACATTGTCCTCATGGTGAAAGATTTCAAAATGTTATTCTAAAAAGCAAGGGAAGGGATTTCAGACAAAAAGACAGCCCATATCTCAATATTTTTGTTTGTATGCAGTTCCCAGGACATAGTTATAAAATCATTTTCACTTTTATAGATGGGTAGTGTTTGGGGCTTTTGGAAAAAAAATTTTTTTTAAGTATTGTTATATTTTGGTACCTGTCTTTTTTTTTTTAATACTCACTCTGAGTTAGTCAAATTACAGCAGGCTCGTGACACCGTAACCTTTATCCATATATAGTCAGCCAAAGCTTTCTGCTGTTGAACTTAGGAATACTTGAGAGAAGGAAAGCATTGCTATTCTTGAACAAATTCAGAGAGTTTAGAAACATTATTTTGAAATGTGCTTCCTTAAAGTCAGAAGAACTTAATTAAGTTCCCAGGGTTAATTGTTTCTGAAGTGTTAACATGTCATTTGTCTGTTCAAACTCCAAGGCAAATCTAATACGGGATTTAATAACCTGTTTATGTGAATAGAAATTTGGGGTGGGGGTGGCGTGGGAGCAGAGGGAAAAGCTAATAGGCTTTTACTTAGTTAGCGGGTTTAAGGAAGAATTCTTTCTTAGTTTGAAACAAAAGGCACATCCCAGGTTCCCAACTCCTTTTCTTTGAGAGCATAAATTGGGATGACAAGGAAGTTTCTGAACAAAACAGTATTTTTATACTTTGTTCATTTCATATTTATCACTAGCTTGTTTGCTAATTTTCATTTGCAAGAGGCAATTCTTCCAGCTAACTGGGTGCCTCAATGGGCCACTGATTTCTTTGAAGTGACAGTCTGTAAATATGCATAAAAAAGGGATGCAATTAGCGTGTGTGTGGTTCAGTGCAGCCTGATTCCATTGGCAAGTTTACCCACAGTGTTGATAAGCTACATTATCTAGAAAATTGGCCGCTGAAAAACAGCACCTCTGATTGCCAGCAAAGGTTCCAGATAACAGGGTGCTGAAGAGAAATATAATTGAGGTTGAATATATTAACCAAGGTGTCACATGCTCCTTAGAAGCTCTAATTTATCAGCATGTTGGAATTTTTATTAACATTTGGAATGCATTTCTACCACGCTAATGAAGTGGAATTGGCAGTCCAGGTTTTACTTATTGTCATTTCTGAGAAGTTAAATGTAATTTCTCGTTAGACACAGTTATGTAAATATATTTGTTCAGGGGCTACAAAAAATTATACATTTTGCAAAATACAAATACATTGTTAAGAGGCCGTGTGACAAATCAGTGATGGCTCCAGTCCTGAAAACCAGCACGGCCACACACCAAAGGCTGCATTTTGTATGTTACAGCTCTTCTTTGTGGGGAGAATTTGAGAGAAATGAAGGAAGCTTAATTTCATTACCTCTGCAACTTGCTCACCATTGTGAAAAGCAGTTGAAATTAGCCACTGTTTTAGCCGACTGGCACATCTGAAAGGATTTTATGATTAAACTATTCTTTTTTTAAATGAGAACGTGCTCAAATTACAAGGTGAATTAACCATTCATGGAAGATGTCTGCCTTTCTTTTTTCCATCCTTTTTGGAAATATTCAAGACTTCTGTTCGTTTTCTAATTCTGATAAGTTTTGACAAATGTTCATTAGCAATAGTATTAATTTCTATCACCTGGAAATCACTTGTGGTGTGCAAACTTGAAATGATTTCAGACTGCACATATATGGGATCAACTATATATTTTTTAAAGCAAGAAAAAGAAATTACAAACTTTGGGATAACAAAAGAGAATGAGTTAGAAATACGAGGGAAAACACACACAGGCAGCTTCAGCTCTAAAATTCTTAAGTTACATGGTGGATTTGAGAGTATTTCATTATTTTAATCCATAATCACATCTTTGGAACATATGTTTGTGTATATCATATATCATAATACAAAACATTTTTAAAGGAAATAGCTGCATTTGTATTGACTTATAAATTCTCTTTTTTTTTTGTGGAAATGATTATGAAGTCCAGTCTATAGAGCATAGTATATTTGTAACATGCTTAGTATTACTTAGCTCTACCCATCTCTGACTTCAGGGAGAAATGCTAGTATTTTTTCTTCCATTACTAATAGATATGATGGTCACAAAGCAGTGGTTACCTTAAGGTGAACGGCCTATCTAAAGCATTTTCTCAACTTTCCCTTTGCATTCACCCCTTAGCAATGGACAGCCTTCTCTTGTCCTTTAGAGCTCGTAATTTTACTACTTCTAACCACTAACCACTACCACTCCTGGCATTCCTTGATCCAACTCTTTATGCCCCTTGCAAATCTTCCTTTGTATGTTAAACTTTTTGTATCTTTTCCTCTGTCCCTCAGCTAGAAACTTCTGATCCCTATCACCAGTCCCATCATACACTAGTTATGTTTGTGTGTGTGTGTATGTGTGTATTGGGGGCCATGAATGGTGTTTCCTTTACCAATAGGGACTTAGGATTGGAACTGGCTATGTCCCAGTGAAGTCTCAAACCTTTTGGACAGGCAGCCTTAAGTTCTCATCAAATAAAGCCTTTCCCAGAATGCCTACTATGGTGAATGCGTTGGTTTCATCTTCCTTCTAGGATCATCAGTTGGGTAGCTAAAATCCACAGCTCTCTGACTCTCTTGCAGCTAGGGTTCTGAAAGAACATAGGCCCCTGCAAGTGCATGAAGATGGTGTTCGGAAGACAGAAGCGAACACCTTTCCTGTGACTCCAGCTGCTGCTGGCAGGCACAAGCCTGAAGATGTTGGGTTTGTTTGCAGACATATCCTTGTGCTGTTCACTGACTTCCTGGGGGTTGAGTGGCAGTGGTGGTGGCCCTGACCCGGGACCGTACCTGTGTCACTGTCTCTTTGAACTCAGCAGTTCCGTGGCAACCTTCTCGTGGCCCACATTCTTGAGGGAGGCAGAGGCAGAGGCTTCCCCGCTAGTCTGCCTGTCTCGCCTCACCTCACATCTGGAGATGCTATCTAACCATCTCATCCTCCTCTGCCTCCTTCTCCTTTTGCCCTCAGTCTTTCCCAGCATCAGGGTCTTTCCCAATGAGTCAGCTCTTCACATCAGGTGGTCAAGGTAGTTTCATCACTACTTACAATTTTCTAGTTGATTTGTTTACTGAAAAGACTTTCATGCTGGTGGGACACAAAAGATAAGTGTCGACTTTCCAGGGCTACAGTGCCATAGTACAGGCTCAAGAAATATTTTTAGGGTGTGGAGCCGGATGAAACCGGCGATGGGGATTAAGAAGTACAAACTTCAGTTATAAAATAAATAAGTCACTGGAATGTAAAATGCAGCATAGGTAATATAGTCAGTAATATTGTAATAACGTTGTATGTGACACGTAACTGGACTTATCATAGTGATTGTATCATTAATGTATAAAAATATTGAATCAGTATGTTATACACCTGAAACTAATATAATATTGTAAGTCAATTAGACTTCAGTGAAAAATTGAAGTATTATTATAGTGAATCAGTGAATGAGTGAAGTCACTTAAAGAAATTTACCAGCCTGTTTTTCATGAGGCCAGAAGCTTTTCCTATTTGAGCTGGATAAATCTAGTGCTTTTCTATGAAGTGCAAGTGTATACTCATGGGTCTTTTTCCTGAAATTAGTTCTTGTGTAAAAAATATAGAAACTATGCTGCATCTAAAATTGAACATTTAGATTTTGCTTTACTTATTAAGATTACATGCACTACACCACAAATTCTTTTATCTGGGTACATTCAAACAGTGAATGAATGACAACACTTTCACTAAATTTCATAATTCAAATATGTTTGGATAGCACAGAACAGCTAATAGTTAACCTGTTTAATGACTTTGTTGATAAGTGCTGACTTCTTAAAAAGCCACGCAGGACTTCTTGGGTTCTTACTTTTCCATCTTAATGACTTGATTGATAACCAAGACACTTTATTGTCAACACTTCTCTGACAAAGGTGCATGTGGTCAAAGCTATGGTTTTTCCAGTAGTCATGTATGGATATAAGAGGTGGACTGTAAAGAAGGTTGAGCACCGAAGCACTGATGCTTTCAAATTGTGGTGCTGGAGGATATTCTTGAGAGTCCCTTGGATAGTAAGGAAATCAAACCAATCAATCCTAAAGGAAATCAACCCTGAATATTCATTGAAAGGGCTGATGCTGAAGGTCCAATACACTGGTCACCCGATGTGAGGAGCCGACCCATTGAAAAGACCTGATGCTGGGAAAGATTGACGGCAAGAGGAGAAGGGGGCAACAGGATGAGATGGTTAGATGGCATCATCGACTCAGTGGATATGAGTTTGAGCAAACTCCAGGAGATAGTGAAGGACAAGGAAGCCTGGTGTGCGGCAGTCCATGGGGTCACAAAGAGTTGGACACGACTTAGTGACGGAACAAAAACAGCAGCTTCATTGCCACTCAGGACATGAGGCAAATGTAGTAGAACAGTCCACTGGGGCTTGAGCATTTGTAAGTTTCCAGGCATCCTTCTTTTGCTAGTTACTTCTGTTTGAGGATAAACAGGACTTGGGCTACACGTTGGTGGGAAAGGTGGTTTGTGGGGGAATCCTTATTGGTAAATTCACAACCTGTCTTCTCTAGAAAATGGTGCTTGCAGCACTGTTGTTTCTGGCCCTCTCCTTGCCTTCATGCACACTCACTTGCCAGTGCTTACCGGGAACATAGTACAGTCAGTGGAAAAACATGGAGCAGTTCAGACTTGTGTTGCATCCTAGCCCTGCCCCTTGCTTAGCTGTGTATTTTCAGGTATCTTTCTTCTTTTCTCTGAACCTAATTGATTAAACATCTTTCTCTCTTGGGTGTGGGGAGGATCAGCATTAGTCACCCTCCTGATGGCAGATTCTGCTCCAGTGTACCCCGTGTATTCATTTTGTTGTGTATCACATCCATGTGAGGTAGCTGCTGCTGCTGTCTCCACGTCTCAGAGGCAGAAACTGAGGTGAAAAGGTTGGGTCACTTGCTCAAGATTGCATTGGCTGTCAAATGTTGGAGCTGAAATTCAGCTCCAGACAGTCTGGCTCTCGGGTCTGTGTGTTTAGTTACTGACTCTTGATTTTGTAAAACAGCTGGCTGAGTGAGTGTCCAGTTAGGGAAACTCGGATAATCTTCATTGCCATCCCCTTGGCCATTGGGAAGTTTTGGACTCTGAAGGCCTTTGTTGTTCTGTGGAACCATTCAGGGGCACATAAGTAACTGGAAGAAGCAGCATTCACTGTTATGAAGGAGCTCAGGATCCTAGTGATTTGCCAGAACTGGTCGTCTTGAAAGACTTTTATAGTGTGCCATTTGGCTTTCATTCCGAAGCCACATGTGACGGTAACATAAATACTCTTGAAGGGATATCATTACACTGGAGCTTAAAGTTTACATGTCAGCTCCCTGTCTTTACAGAAAGTGTTGCAGGCCATTTATCTTCTTGTTTAAACTAAAACGAGAACTCGAGAAAGTTGTTCTCTTCCACAGATTTTGTATCTCCCACAGCCGTGACTCTGAGAGGAGGGCTGAAGTGGTCTTACCTCTGCTCATGCCACCTTTTAGTCATCAAATCTTGGGATGCCTGACCTCCAAAGACGGGCCCAGGACCTTTGTTTATAAGCCGTCCTCCTACCGCTCCTGGGTTTCCTTGCCTGCTTCTTGGCGTCGAGGGGAGGAAGGAGGAGATGTGCTTCTCGGCAGTGGAGACTCACACTCCTCTTGCTGCCTTTTCCCGCCAAACCTTTCCCTTGGTCTCTGCTACTTACCTCTCAGGCCTGAGTTCTGCATGACATTTTACAGCATAACCTCCCTTTCCTTTATAGTGGCTGTCATCTTTAGTTAACCTTCTTATATTTGTCACCCAGTACTGTTCACTGTGAACTACCCACCTACCTATTATCCATCCATCTATCCATTAATCCATCCATCTCTTCGTTTATATAATTCATTTGAATGTCTGTCTTTCCAGTAAAATTGTGAGCTGCATCCCAAGTAGGAGCTCTATAAATGTGGGTTGAATGAATGAATGAGTAGAGATGAATGCTGCTTACATAGGTATCTTTCCTAATGGTAGCCTTTTCAATCATCCACGTGTAATTAGAATCCTAACCACAGACATTGGTCTTTGCTATGAGATAGACCAGCGTGTGTACTTTCCACACATTTCTGTTCCCCATCACACCCTTCCATTCTGACAGCTTCGCGTCAGGTTGTACATGACATACCTGCTCTCACTTTTTTGTCTTGTTTTTCACTATGATGTGGATTAATAAACATACCTCACTGGGGCCCTCAGGAATTCATCCCAACCATTTTGACTGGAGATTATTCAGTAGGGTTTACCTCTTGCCTGCTGCAGCCTTTTGTAGCATCATGTAAGGGTAAAGTGGCGAACAGGAATGGATTTGAAACAGAAACCACCATTGCAATTGACACTAATTAACAGAGCTGAGAAAATCTTTCATTAGGAGCGTTTAAATCATGCAGCCTGGTTCTCCTCAGAAGGGAAAAAAAAGTGGCCTCTGAACCATTTAATGAAATTTGAAGAGATTATTTTTCTTCCTGCATTCTCAGAGGATATATAAGGATTGGAGAAGATACACTTGCTCAGAAGTAGAATAACAAAAAAGGATGTAGAACCCCTGCCTTCACGCCAGTCCACACTTCATCTAGTCCCCATCTCCTGTGCTCTGTGGTCTAACTGGGCAGCTCCCTGCATGACAGAACTTGCCTTCCCTCTTCTAGACTTTTCAGTACTGATAGACATAACCATGAGACTCACAGCTGATCACTTACAAGCAGTGGCAACAGTTGCAAAATGAGCCAACATCTGTTGAGCGCTTACTGAATGCCGGACACATTGCGTGAATTATTTAATTTGTAGCCAATTCTGTGAGATAAATACCATTATTATTCCCTAATTTACAGATAGAAATTGAACCATAGGAGAAGGCAATGGCACCCCACTCCAGTACTCTTGCCTGGAAAATCCCATGGATTGAGGAGCCTGGTAGGCTGCAGTCCATGGGGTCGCTAAGAGTCGGACACGACTGAGCGACTTCACTTTCACTTTTCACTTTCATGCATTGGGGAAGGAAATGGCAACCCACTCCAGTGTTCTTGCCTGGAGAATCCCGGGGACGGGGGAGCCTGGTGGGCTGCCATCTATGGGGTCGCACAGAGTTGGACACGACTGAAGTGATGCAGCAGCAGAGTTAGTGAAAAAATCAAACTAATAAATTAATCTGTTGCAATGAGTTACAAATTAATCTCTCCAGGACAAAATGTGTGTATTTTAATAGTATGTTCTTATAATTATGATGTCTTACCTTAAAAATGGGGGTGGGTTGGGATGGGTGATGTTGTACAGAAGTCAGTGAGGGGGGCAGAGAAGAGGGTTATTTACCATATCTTAAAAAGAGGTCAAGAAGTTATATTTTGTAGGTAGAAATGTTCAGAGGCCCCTCACACCAAACCATGGAGTGGGCACCATTTTCAACTATGTGCTGACCCGAAATCGCTTACATTCAGAATAAATGACCATTCTGTCACTAAACTTCCTAGTTTAAAAATGTTTTGATAGCAAGGATCAACTAATAGGTTATCTGCTTAATGATCTTCTTGTTGGTATGGGCAGACTTCTTAAAAAACCATGCAGGACTTCTTGGATTCTTTCTTTTCCATCATTTTCTTAATGACTTGATTGATAACCAAGGTATTTTATTGCCACTCAGGACATGGGACAAATGTAGAGGAAATAGTCCAATGAAGGTTGAGCATTTGTAAGTTTTAAGGCAAAATCCTGCTTTTATTATGTTGCCTACATTTTAGGATGGTCCATATAGCTATGCCATAGCCGTGTGTGTGTGCCAGTCATGTCTGACTCTGTGACTCCATGGACTGTAACTCACCAGGCTCCTCTGTCCATGGAATTCTCCAGGCAAGACTGCTAGAGGGGATTGCCATTTCCTCCTCCAGGGGATCTTCCCAACCCAGGGATGGAACCCACATCTCCTACATTGGCAGGTGGATTCTTTACCACTGAGCCACCAGGGAAGCCCTTTGTATGGTCAGTGGTGCTAATTTGATTTAGATTGATTTCCTACCTTGACTGAACTTTCTACTACAGTGCTTACCTTCAGTTCACTCTTGGGGATCTCTTCCTGATAACAATGAAAGAGGTCAACCTTCCCTTTACCCAATCCGACCTCTCCTAATTTTTCTAAAGTAAATTTCATATCCTAATTTTCAAGACTGATGTGATAATTGTTGATATTTTAACAAGAATCTCATCATAACCATTGTTAATGGGTCCATCTTAAGCCCAAAGAGTTCTATCATATCACCAACCTTCAAGGTCATAGTGCAGTTACTAGTAATTTGATGGTCTTGTTCCCCCAAGTAAGAGAAGGACTAACATGAGAGGCACAGCAATTGGACAAGTTCTTTAGACTGGAATATTCCTTTAAAGAAGTCATAATCCAATTACCTTGTGAAACCACAAACATAGTCTATGACTCCAGACTTTCTGTTTAGACTTTAAGAAAGAAAACAATATTAAGAGCTCTTGTTTGCTTACAAATGTCTAAGAATTGACTCTTCAGTTCTTCAAATCATCTTTTTTCTATATATATATATATATATATATGTATTTTTTTTAATGGCAGCTGTACTATTTCCAGAAACTTTCCAAGACAGTCTTATGGGGTGTGGCTGGTCATTTCAGTTATCACTAAGAAAAACATGGAAGGAGGCAGACTCTGGTACTGACAAAGAAAATCCTTTCAGGAGGCTGGTTCAAGGACCACAGCTCCCCTTCCCTCTCTTCTCACATCTTCAGATGTTATAGTTACACTAGACACCTCTGTCTTGTGGACTCATAGCTGTCCTTTATGGGTGCCCCACTCCCTTTATGTCAGGTCTCAGGTTTGAACAATTTTTTTCCTCATTTCAGCCAAAGCAAATTTGAGTGTTTTCAAAAGGATCTCTTACTCAGAAACTAAAGTGAAAGAAAATAAATACAAAGACAGAGAACTAAGCTTGCTGTGTTCAGAATCTTGTCCGAACATAGTTGAGGTCTTGCTTCATATTGGCTTGCCTGGTAAAGCTCATCAGGCACTCTGCCCTGGCTTTTTTATTTTTGCCACATTCATCCCTGTCTGGGTTAGATGTTAGAACAGGAAGCCCAGACTTCCAACCCATAGTAGGTTTGACTTGGAAGTTCTGCCAGTTCTGGTCAGATTTTCCTGTCCTTTCTGGAAAAAACTTGTGAATAAATTCTGGCTCCAAGTCCTGTACCATATCATTCTGGAATGCTTTCAGATGTTCTTGTTTGTGAAGTCTTCCCATGTATTTCCAATTACCTGTGTTGACTGTGATTATTTCTGATAGCAGAGTTCAAGTTTATTGAGCATTTTCTGTATGCACAGCCGTGTCCTCTGTGTTTCACACAAGCAGAAGCTCATTCCTTTAACACTTGTGATGATCACACCAGGCACCCTAGTTCATTAAGGGGGAAAATGGAGGCGTAGAAAGGATAAAGTAAGTTCCCCATGGTTGTAGACCTCATGGCTCAGACCAGATTCAAGCCATGGCGATCTGACTGAGAAGTTGGTACAATGCAGAGCTGCTTTCTCTGAGCCTGAAAGGTTCCATCTCTGAGTTTCAGGCCATCTTGAACTGGCCCTGGCCTTTCTCCTAGAGGACTCCTAGGGTTTGTTACATTTAAGTTCTCCTCTTGACTGAATCTCTGTGATGTTCTGTTTCTTAGAAATGTTTCAGTGGCCACTAGTGAAAAGCTAGGACCCAGCAAGCTGATGAAGCCCACCTTCCCAGCCTCTGACCTTGGCTTCCTGGCTTTGGACCATGTGTTGCCATCCAGGGTGATCAGTTCCCAGCCCATAATCCTGTCTACAAATAAACGTTAGTTTATTTAATTTGACAGAAAATGATATTAGAAAGTTTCCCCAAATAGTTATAGGAGAAGCACCATATTCCTTCCAACCTGTGCATCCAGCCTCAAACTCTTTTCTTTGTATGTACACATAGGCATGAAATAGACTCCTCATTTGAAATGAAGCAGCTGTATTGCCTGAGTAGTCTTGTGGACTAGGCTATCTTCCACGTGGAGCCCAACGATATCCGAGTAAAGCAACGAAGCATGATCTCCTTAGCAGAGATAACACCTGAGTTATATTCCCCAGTCAAGCCCAGAAAAGAAGAGAAAGATGATTTTCCTATTTAAGAAATGGAGTGGTCTGGGCAATGCATCGTCTTTGTTATTTACCATTCAAACTGCCTGAGGATGCAGAGAGAGGTATCAGGAATGATCGAAAGAGAACCAAGGGCATGTCACTTCTCCAAATCCTCAGGTCTGCATCAGACATGCACTGAGACAGGTCACAACTCAGAAGGAGGACAACCTGCTAATAGGTGCAGGCCTTTGTGGATGAGTGCATTAGAGAGAAGGCCAGGAAACTCATCCCATTCGGATGTAAATTAAAATGGGGTTTTACTGGCTCACATAACTGAAGAGTGTAGGGAGTAGCATTGCTTCAGGCATAGCTGAATCCAGGGACTTAAATGTTGATAGAAAAGTTGCTTTCTTCCTATTTGGGGTCTGCTTTCCTCTGTGATGGCTTTATTTGCAGGTAGGTTCTTTTCACTTAAGATCTTCAAATGCTGTAGAGTTAGAGTCTTAGACTTAGGATTGGAGTAACTCTAGGGTAAAGACAACCTCTCTCTGCTAATGCTTCCAGTGGACCTAGAACTGTAGTCAGGCTTGGGTTGCACGCTAGTCCCCGAACCAGGCATTTCTGCCAGAATCTATGTGTTCTGAGTGACCAAACCTGGGGCCCATGCCTAGTCTTGGAGCTGGGAGTACGTAGTCCTACCGAGTCTCATGAGCTGAGGATGGAAGAGGTATAGTTTTGAAGGAAAACTGGGTTTGTATTACAAGAAGGGAGAAAGAAGGCAGATATAACATATGCTAACCATGGTGTATCCATAATAGAAGTGAGGCAGGAACTAGAGTTGGAAAGCAAAGTCTACAGTTCAGATCAAAATGAGAGAAAGTCTTGTGTATACCTTGGCCAGGCTTTCTCTGTTAAGTTTGGGATGCTTTGTGGAGAAGGGAAGGCAGCAGTTTACTTGGTACCAGTGAGTTACTGTGGTTGAATTACTGAGCTTAAGCAGCTTCTTCTTTTTTTTTTTTTTGCAGCTGTGTGTAATAATATCTCTACAATAGGGTTTTTGTGTGTGTGTGTGTGACTATGAAAAGGATGTTCATGGGATGGAAGTCAAACTATTCTAAGGTATTATACTCATCCCTTCTATTCACAAATCTGCTTACTTCTCCATGGCATATGATTCTCCCTTCACGTTGAAGTGGAGATGATAAGGAAATAGAAGTGATCCTTTTGGATCTGAGATGAACTTATATCGATAATGGTGAACTGGGAGATGAATGCTGGGCAGGCAACTAGATGCCTTCATTAGCAAGTGACTTTTTTTTCACTCACAAACCTCTGATGTGATCTGAATTCTTGTCTCAGGAAGGGGAAAAGCGATTCCTTGGGGTCACTGAAAAAAAGAGTCAAAATAGAAGTTGCTAAATGAAAAAAAAAAACAAAAAAAAACAAAAAAAACCACCACATCTCTGCACTGAATTGGGACAATTAAAGATGATGCTTCAAAAAACAAACCACTTACTACTGAGGATTTTTTGGAAGCATAGCCTATCAGTATCTGAGTTTTATTCCACCCTTGTGCCTGGAAGGCTCATTTATTTGGGGGTGGGTGTCTTTCAAAGTGCCGAGAGAAGCACAGAAGACGTTTGCTGAAGAAGGCTGATAGGTTGTGCTGAAAGTCAGTAGTTATCTACTAAAGTAGCATTTCTTAGTGAATGTCCACTATGCAGCAGGTTCTAAATGTTTCGTATGCGTCAGTACATACAATCCTCTCAAATTTATGACATGGGTACTGTAGTTATCCCTGGTTTATGGATACGGAAACTGAGTCACACACAGAAGTAGTTTCAATGAGCTTATTCGGCTTGATGCTGACTGAAATACTGTCCTAAAGCCAGAAATTTTGTAAGCAGACACATGGGGGTTGGACTTCCAGTATGACCACTAGAATCAGTGGAACCTTGGTGTGATCATAGGGAAAATGCGTGTCTAAGTACAGCACCTACCCCTTTGGGTTAATTTAAGGGATAATAAGGCAATGCTTTTAAAGTGTTTAGTCAGCACTTATAGAGAAGGCTGTTCTCCAGAAATGTTATGTTAATAATAATAATAGTCATGATATACACAGGATTAAAAAAAAAATATTTGTCCACATAACTTTTGCTCCCATGGGTCAGTCTTCAAAGCCAGAGTGTGCAACTTGGCTTCCTCCAGCCCCATCTCTCTCTCTCTGGGGGTGCCCCATGGGCCTCCTTTGATGGATTAAATATTCCTATTAAGCAGATGGCTGGGCGAATGTCCCTGTCTTTGCTGGCCTTACTTTTCTTGAGTGATTTCCTATTATAGGAAGGGAGTATCCCATAATAATGAAAAATTGACAGGCACTATTGATTAAATTCTTTTCTAGCCTCTTTTCCTTGACTTTCCCCCATTAGTTAAATCTGAGCACCTCAAAGATAAATGCAAAGAGGTGAAAAGAGGTGAGCTGGCATTGGGCTGCCTTCTTTCTTTTTAAGAACAAAATATTAGTGTGTTGTTTTGTTCAAGTCCTATCTTGCTAAGAGATCAAGGGAGGAGAAAAGGTTTAGATTACCCAATTACTGGCAATAAATTATTTTCTTTTCTCGGGGCCATATGAAAGCTTGGGATGGCAAACAGCATCTGAGAAATGTTCTTCTTATTTTGGTGGCACAGCAACTCCAGAAAATAGGTTAATTGGTTCAGAGACTTGCTCTTACTGTTAATGGCATTTAGCTTGTGAAATTGAACAACTGCATCTCAAGACAGAATGTTCATAAAATCGATATTCTGGTTGCTAAGTGTGTGTTTTTAAGATATACTTTGAATTAATTTATTCAAAGCCAGCTGGTGCTAATCCCAATATAACCTCTAGGAGGAAACCTCAACCCATGTTGTATCTAAAATAATCGGATTTTCTGTTCTCTTTCTATTGAACTTTCATATTGTATCTAAGTTAGTACTTTTGATATTTCTAAGTTTTTTTTTTTAACATTTATGTAGAACACCACATAATTGCAGAAAAGATAATAGTCACATACCCTAGGGCCTACTGTACACTTATGTTAAAAGTACAGCTTTTATTGGCAACTAAAGTAATAACCTTTCCGTATCAAATTGCTTTAAATTAAACTTAAAAAAAAAAAAAAAGCCGGCTGATACCCACACTTAGTAATTGTCAAACATTAGCATAATGTGGAATAGTAAAACTGCCTAAATCTTAGGTTTAAAAATAATTATTTACTTAGATGAATTTTGTATGCAGTAGCATATTATTAGAAATCCTTCCCCCTCACCTCTTCTAAAAATGCAAGATCCATGTATATATTAGTGTTATACTTAGGCTTCATGTGTAAGTGGAACTGTAGCTTATGTTAGCCTCTGTGAAAGGGGTCTCATTTAGTCTCTCCTCATCCATCCATCATGGGCCACATACAAATGGGGTGAATTGATGCTTTGGATGGCTTTGTGCATTGTTCCTTATGTTGGGTGACCTAACATGTGACCTCAGGGGGAAAAATGTGCAAGTCTATTTTTGATGAGGCTGCAACATGGCCTAGCCTGCATAATTTCTAGCCATTTGAAGGCACTTGGGAGATGAGGGTCCTAACTGATTGTGTGTGTGAGGCCCTCAGGCATAGGTCACCACTGCTTTTCACAGGAATGCATTTGTATTTCCCGGATCTCTGCTCAGTCACAGAGCCTTCCATGAAAACAAGCCTTCAGTGATTTTCAGGTGGCAGGATTCATTTGGTTTGCCAGGCCTGACCAGAGATTGAGTACCACCTGAGCATATCTGCCAGCTAAAGCCAGAACAATTCTTGTCTACTTTTGTGCCATATGGTTAATTTGAAGTGGATCCTTATCAGTAAGGATTGGCTTCCTGTCGTTCACTGACTTGCTGAAATTCCACTTGGTCACCTTGAGCAACTACCTTTCAAATTCGTTGAAAAAGTGTCTAGAAAGGAAGCACTTTCAATATCGAAGGATGCTCATATATGAAAGTGAAAGTGGCTCAGTGATGTCTGACTCTTTGTGACCCCAAGGACTACAGCCCACCAGTCTCCTCTGTCCACGAGGGTTCTCCAGGCAAGAACTGGAGTGGGTTGCCATTCCCATCTCCAGGGGACATTCCCAACCTAGGGATTGAATCTGGGTCTCCTGCATTGCAGGCAGATTCTTTACCGTCTGAGCCACTGGGGAAGCTAATATATAAGGACAGTCTTAACAAGCACAATGGCCTTCTGAGACTGTCATTGAGTGGAACGGTCTGGCAACACCATCATTTGGGGCAGTGTGCAAATATTTGGTGATGTCATTGGAAACTAAAGACTCAGAGGGCAAGCATGTAGTAGATGCTGGAATAGACTTCAACACCAAACTGTATTCTTCTCAAGGTCAGAAGATGTGACCTTGAAGTTAGCTATGACAATGCACATGCTTGGTTATCAGGAGAAAAATATTCTTTCAGGAACATTGTTGTTCAGTCATCCAGTCATGTCTGACTCTTTGCAACCCCATGGACTGCAGTGGGCCAGGCCTCCCTGTCCCTCACTATCTCCTGAAGTTTGCTCAAGTTCTTGTCTGTTGTATCGGTGATGCCATCCAGCCATCTCATCCTCTGATGCCCTTTTCTCCTTCTGCCATCAATCTTTCCCAGCATCAGGGACTTTTCCAATGAATCGGCTCTTTGAATCAGATGACCGAAATATTGGAGCTTCAGCTTCAGCATCAGCCCTTCCAATGAGTATTCAGGGTTGATTTCCCTTAATATTGAGTGGTTTGATCTCCTTGCTGTCCAAGGGTCTTCTGCAACACCACATTTCAAAGGCATCAATTCTTAGGCATTCTGCCTTCTTTATGGTCCAGTTCTCACAAGCATATATGACCATTGGGAAGACCATAGCCTTGGCTATATGGACCTTTGTTGGCAGAGTAATGTCTCTGCTTTTCAACATACTGTCTAGATTTGTCATAGCTTTCCTGCTAAGAGGCAATCGTCTTCTGATACCATGGCTGCAGTCACCATCTGCAGTGCTTTTAGAGCCTAAGAAGAGGAAATCTGTCACTAGTTCCCCTTTTCCCCTTCTATTTGCCATGAAGTAATGGGACTGGTTGCCATGATCTTAGTTGTTTTAATATTTAGTTTTAAGCTGGCTCTTTCACTCTCCTCCTCAGGAACATAAGAGAGACTAAATTTTTAGCTCAATTCCTATTGCCTACATTTTGGGACCCCTGACTGCTTTCTTTTAGTTCTTGGAAGAAATAAAAGAGAGTTCTTCATGTTTTCCTCATGGAACCTGAGAACATAATATCCAAGAGGAGATTAGAAATGAGAAAGTGAATATCTAGCCAGGCTTTAGACCTTTGTTTCCACTGTGCTACTTGGCTTAGTTTTGGAAATGAACTTTTGGTCTCAGTTTGTCCGAATGCAGTCATGCCTGCTCTGAAATGTAAGCAATGAAATGAAAGTATGATTAAGTGAGGGTTTCAAAAATTAAATTTCTTTAAAGCTATATGTAAGTTTTTAAGATTCACAATAGGCACTCCAGTTTCCTGCAAATTTGCCTTCCTCGTTTCCACCTTTGGCTCATCACTCAGATTATTTGCACCCTGGAACAGCCTCTAATTTCCATTGGATCATCTTTCTTGACCCAACTCTGTCTTTTAAAAGGACAGACGGCATTATCCTTAGTGTTCTCTAAATGCTCTAAAATCCTATCAAACGATCATCTCAACTACATCATTTATCATTTTATCTTGCCTTGTATTGTTAAGCTTGAAAACTGCTATTCCTTGTCCCACCCAAAGAAAAACCATTCTTTGCCCCTAAACTGGGACCTCATGTAAACTCATTCTGCTCTGCATTCATCTACACATTGCAGAGCATGTAGTAGGTGCTTAGTTGCTCAGTTGTGTCCATCTCTTTGTGACACTGATTTGCATCTCCTGCCTTGCAGGAAGATTCTTTACCTGATGAGCCATCAGAGAAGCCTAATATCAGCTCAGTATCAGTTCAGTCGCTCAGTTGTGTCCGCCTCTTTGCGACCCCATGGACTGCAACACACCAGGCTTCCCTGTCCATCACCAACTTCCGGAGCTTGCTCAAACTCATGTCCATTGAGTCGGTGATGCCATCCAACCATCTCATTCTCTGTTGTCCCCGTCTCCTCCTGCCTTTGCTCTTTCCCAGCGTCAGGGTCTTTTCCAGTGAGTCACTTCTCAGAATCAGGTGGCAAAAGTATTGGAGGTTCAGCATCAGTCTTTCCAATGAACACCCAGGACTGATTTCCTTTAGAATGGACTGGTTGGATCTCCTGGTAGTCCAAGGGACTCTGAAGAGTCTTCACCAACACCACAGTTCAAAAGCATCAATTCTTCGTCACTCAGCTTTCTTTATGGTCCAACTTTTATATCCATGCATGACTACTGGAAAAACCATAGCTTTGACTAGATGGACACTGGGTTAATTGCTTTATTTTTCAATGGCTGTTCACTTACATCTCATTTTATCCTTTCCTCAATGCAAATGTCCCTTGGTCAGCAAGGAGATCAAATCAGTCAGTCCTAAAGGAAATCAACTCTGATTATTCATTGGAAGGACTCATACTGAAGGTAAAGCTCCAATACTTTGGCCACCTGATGTGATGAGCTGACTCATTGGAAAAGACCCTCATGCTGGGAAATATTGAGGGCAAAAAGAGAAGGGGGCAGCAGAAGATGAGATGGTTAAATAACATCACCAACTCAACAGACATGACTTTGAGCAAACTCTGGGAGATAGGGAGGGACTGGGAAGCCTGGTGTGCTGCAATCCATGGGCTTGCAAAAGGTTGGACACTGATTTAGTGACTGAACAACAACAATAAATACAAATGTGCTTTTGTGTGTAGGTGAGATTTGTGACCCTGGCATTTGTGGAATGGTGGCATGAGACAGCCAAGTTTAGTGATCTGTCTCATCAGGTTCTTAGGCAAGAGCCTCTGGATGCATTGTCCAGATTTTTTTTTTTTTTTTTTAAACAAGATCAATGTTCTTCAAATTTTCTTCTGCAGATGTGTGCCAGGACCCTCCTAGGACTGGCATAGTGAAAAAACTGTGAGGAGCAAGGGGACAGAGGGTTAGGGGCCTGGCAAGGCTTTTCCACTGATTTTTCTCATTAGATGCCTTCCTTTGGTCCCTGTCTCTTTCACTAGAATGTGACATTCCTTTGGTGGGGGTAGTGGTTTAGTCACTAAGTCGTGTCCTACCTTTTGCATTCCCATGACTGTAGCCCGCCAGGCTCCTCTGTCCATGGGATTTCCCAGGCACGAGTACTGGTGTGGGTTGCCATTTCCTGCTCTAGGGGATCTTCCCGACCCATGGCTTCGACCACGTCTTGAACCCATGTCTTGAACCTGTGTCTCCTGCTTTGCAGGAGGATTCTTGACCACTGAGCCACCAGAGAAGCTTGAAACGCCTGTAGCTAAGGGCTATCTTTTCTCTGACATCTGTGTTCTCACGTAATTTTCTGAATATCACCAGATGGGGCATAATCATAATGATGAACATTTATGAAGAACATATTCTGGAGACAGTGTATCATTCATTGATTACGTCTTTCAATTCTCATTGACTGTTATTATACCCATTGTGCAGATAAGGAAATTGAAGCAACAAAAACTAAATAGAAGCTAGAGAAATGTTCTGGACTAGCCATAAGACTCTAGAGGATTGTGCTGCCTTAATTGCCACTGACTTGAATTGTATATCTTTGTGCCTGAAGACAGGACTTGGCTTAGTTGCTTGGAATCAAGATAGCCTCCTCTGTATTAGACTGGCACTATAACCACTTTCTGAATGAAAGAAGCTATTTTTAAGTTGGTTTCTTGGTTAGATAGTACACTGTGGGCTTCTGTCAGTGTGACATTCAGAAATGTCCTGCCCACTATGTGCGGGGTGAACATTTTCGATATCAGGCCCAGAGAAGAGTCCTGGACAGTCATGAAAGAAAGGATTTGGGTCTGTGAGATGCCATTCAGCCCACGTGGTGGGGTGGAGAGGGCACAGATCTCATTGGTTCTTTAAAGATGCAAACTGAGACTCAGAAGTACTTCTCTAGAGAATGTTTGAAATGATGCCTGGAGCAAAACCAGATTACCCTATTCATGAAAAATATCTGTTTTCTAAAACCAAAGCTATTTGATTTTTAAATGAATGATTGAAGTCCTCAGTCAAAGCCCTTAGGTGCCTTTGGGGGATGTTTTGCAGCCCCTAACCTTCTCTAGTAAGTTTTTTTACGTTTTATGTTGTGATATATGGGGAAACCACAAACCTGACTCTAGGGGCTAACTTTTCCTGAGGCACTGCTTTTTACTTTGAGAATCATGTAACCATCAGCCCGTAGTTGGTGCACGTTGTATAAGATTCAGACTGTACATGAATGAAACCTAAGAGTTGCTTGTCCTTGGTCTCCTCTTTTCTTCCCTTTTTCCAATCCCTGTTGCTTTTCATCTCCTAAGTAGGTCTCAGTTGTGCCAGTTCCCTGCCATCCCCACCAGCAGCTCCTTGATGACGTCACCACCATTATCTCTCACCTGAACCAGTCTACTTTGCCAACAAAGGTCTGTCTAGTCAAAGCTGTGGTTTTTCCAATAGTGACATATGCGTGTAAGAGTTGGACAATAAAGAAAGCTGAGGGCCAAAGAATTGATGCTTTTGAACTGTGGTGCTGGAGAAGACTCATGAGAGTCCCTTGGACTGCAAGGAGATCCAACCAGTCCATCCTAAAGGAAATCAGTCCTGAATATTCATTGGAACCACTGATGCTGAAGCTGAAACTCCAATACTTTGGCCACCTGATGTGAAGAACTGACTCATTTGAAGAGACCTTGATGCTGGGAAAGAGCAAAGGCAGGAGGAGATGGGGACAACAGAGGATGAGGTGGTTGGATGGCATTACCGAGTCATTGGACATGAGTTTGAGCAAGCTCTGGGAGTTGGTGATGGACAGGGAAGCCTACGTGTTGCAGTCCATGGGGTCGCAAAGAGGTAGACATGACTGAGCGACTGAACTGAACTGAACCTATCTAATAGCCTCAGACATCTTTTCTGGACTCCTTTCAGTTTGTTCTCTCTGTGTGTATGTGTGTGTGTTTGTGTTCAGTTGTGTCTGACGCTTTGTAACCCCATGGACTATAGCCCACCATGCTCCTCTGTCCATGGAATTTTCCCAGGCAAGGATCTGGAGTGGGTTGCCATTTTCTCGTCCAGGGGATCTTCCTGATCCAGGGATCAAACCCACATCTCCTGCATTGGCAGATGGATTCTTTACCACTGAGCCACTTTGGAAACCCATTCTAGAGTCTAGATCATCTCAAAAAGTGGATATGCTCATGTGAGCCTCCTACTCCCTCCCATCCTTGTTAAACACCTCCAGTGCTATTCCACCTACTGATCTTAACAGACAAAGCTCCTTCATATGGTATGGATGCTCTGTGTTGTCTGGCATCTCTGCTCTCTCTCAATCTCTCCTCAATGTCTCATCTCTACCCCAGTGATCTCATTTCTCTTTTCTGCCTTTAGTCCTACCTTCCTGCCACAGGGCCCTTGTCATTTCTTCTTCTTGCTCCCTGGAATTCTTGTCTCTCTCAAATAAAGTCTAAGTCATCTTTTGGATTTCAGCTCAAGTGTCTCCTACTGCCAGGTTGGTTTAAATCTCATTTAATCTGTCTTAAGACCACATACCTTGTGTTTGTAGAACCCATCACAGTGTATACTTTGTACTTGTTGCTGTGAATCAAGTTAAAACCATGTGCATCATGGTTAAAAAGGAGGTTCAACACCCATTTAGGCCAGTTACTAGTGGTGGAATCTTGGGCCACACTAATTTCTTAATTTTCCTAAATTTCTCTTACCCTCAGTTTCCTCACCTATAACGTGTGGACAGTGATAGTTCCTAGGTGTTGTTGTGAGGATTAAATGAGAATATATATAGTAAGTACCTAGAATACTAGTAAGTACCTAACCACGGGTATTAATATGGTTGCTAAAAGACAAGTATAAAAAGCATTCCTCTGGTACATAATTGTGGGATGAATGAATACATCTAAAATTATCATAAAATTGCCAGTATTTTTGGTTCAAAATTGATTTTATTGAAAGTGGGCCAACTTTTTTCCAACTTTGTGCTCTTTTTTTCCAGAAGGAGGCTAGGCAAGAAAGTGTAGATGAATTGGGATAAACTATTACCTGCTTCTAGGGGCTTCTTGGTGGCTCAGATGGTAAAGAATCTGCCTGTGATGCAGAAGACCTGGGTTCGATCCCTAGGTTGGGAGGATCCCCTGGAGGAGGAAATGGCAACCCACTCCAGTATTCTTGTCTGGAGAATTCCATGGACAGAGGAGCCTGGTGGGCTATAGTCCATGGGGTTGCAAAGAGTTGGACATGACTCAGCGACTAACACTTTATTGCCTGCTTCTAGGAAAACTACTCAAAAACTTCTGTAATTATCTTTATGAAGAGCATAGTGTATATATTTCCATTGAATTTTACAACTTTGCTTACTGCCTTCTAGTTCAAACCCTAACTTGCTTCTGATAGAGCCGTAATCAGGATGTCTTTGTATTGGCAAGCACTGGGTATGAAGGCCAAAGTCACTTATACTGAAGTGTTTGAAATTACTGTAGCAAATTGAAACTCTAAATACAATTTGTGTCATTAACCTCTCAGGGATTATATTTTTGACTTTCTCTTGTGTGACATATATCCGGTCACATATTCATTGTGAACCAGTGCTTAAAATGCATAATCCTCAAAGGTTACTAGCAATTATTTAAAAGACCCCATATTCATCTCAAAACCCAGAACTGGGAGATAAGGTTTACGGAATGGCTGAATAGGACACTGGCATAAACAAACCATTTCATAGTTCTTAAAATAAAGTACTTATGGAGCACAGTTTTATCTACAAAGCTTGAGAAATGAATTTATTAATCCTCACAACGTCCCCTGTATTATTATCACCACATAATAAATATGGATCAAGGGGTTGAAAGGTTAAATTATGTCCCCATCCCCGCCCCTATAGGGAACTTAGTATTACTTTTTAATTGAGTTGTCTGTTTTGTTTTCCATCTCTAAGTTTGTGTCTCTTTTGCCAAATTTAACCATTTGTGGATATTTTTGAATATAGAATTCTTGAGTTAATCTTGAGACTCAAGTCCAGGTCAAGTTAGTGTCTTGCTGAATCCTCTTTGGAAAGTGCAGGGCTTATGAGTCATTGCTTAAATATATATTATATATTTTTTTCATGTTCTTTTCCATTATGGTTTATTATAGGATATTGAATATATTTCCTCGTGCTATACAGTAGGCCTTGGTTGTTTATCCATTCTCTATGTAATAGTTTGCATCTGCTAATTCCAAACTCCCAGTCCTTCCCTCTCTCAGCACCCCCCACCCCCTTGGCAACCACAAGTCTCTTCTTTTTGTCTGGGAGTCTGTTTCTATTTCATGGAAGTTCATTTATATCATATTTTAGATCCCATGTATGTGTACAGAAAATAGTATAATGAGCTCTCATATCTCTGCCACTGTGCTTTAGAAATAAAATATTACCAGAAAAAGCAGAAACTCTCAGGGTCTTTGCTCTTACCTTGTAAAACACCTTACTGTGAAGTGTGACAATGATCATTCCCACATCCCATGTCTATCTTTATATTGTCCTGCATACATGTGCATCTCTGGATAGTATAGATTATTATGTTACATGTTTTAAAAGTTTATATTACTGACATCATAAGGTATATATCTTTCTGCAACTTGTTTTTCCTTTTCTTTCTCAGTATTTTATTTTAGGAGATTTCACCCTTGATATATGTCGCTCTGGTTCATTTTCATTGCAGTTTAATATTTCACTCTGATTATGCCACACTTTTAAAAAATTTTTGTTGATGTTTAAGTGATTTATATTTTTTTAATATAAATACTGCTACTATAATGGTACTTACATATATTTATATATGATGTGAGACGTTTCTAAGATATATTACAAGGAAGGGAATGTAGGATCAAATGATATTGATACCTTAAACTGTTAGTAACTATTGCTTTTTCTGTAGAATGTTATACCAGTGTGCACATTAATAGTGTATGAGAGTTCTGACTGCTCCATATTTCATTTTACTTGGTATTGTCAGATTTTTATGTCTGATGGATTTAAAATGGTACCTTGTTATGTTTTAATTTCCGTTTTCCTGATTACTACCAAACAAAACATCTTTGTAAGTGTCTTTTTGTAATCATTTAGGCTTTGTACTCTGGAAATTGCCTGTCTGTAGCTTTTGTCCATGTTTCACCTGGATTTCTTTTTATTGATTGGTAAGTGTTCTTTATATATTCAGGATACCAACCATTTGTCAATTATACATTTTGCCAATATTACTCATATATTCTTTAAGCTTGTTCTTCAATGCGTTCAGGTTAAAATTTTCTAAAATTCTTAGCATGGAAAATACAAACATAGGTAATTTTGCCTCCTTTTCTCCTAAAGTTTTATTTTCAAACATTTTGCACCTCTTATTTATGCTTTGGCACATAAGCTTTGTCCCTTCAGATTCTTGCTTATGCTGTTTCCTCTGCTTAAAGTGCATGTAACTGTTCCTTGCTTGGCTGACATCTATCAGTCTTGACAGCCCAATCTTTCAGAAAGTTTTTGCCTCCTTGCACCATGCCTTGCATCTGTCCTTGCACCATGCCTGCCCTGTGCAGACTGGGGAAGAACTTTTAGGTTTTCTCCTCCCAGAAATAATTATCATGAAGAAGAAAATAATGTCTCATGACTTTGCCACCTAGTCACCTAGTTCTGGTAACATCTTTCTGAATGGCCTACCAAAAACACTTGTCTACAGATTTCAGGCCCTATATAAATATTCTAATTAATTTAGCCTTGGCAGTATTTTCAGTGAGTTCCATATCACCCTGGTCTTTTGGACCTGCAACATTGATTCCAATTTTCAAAGACACTTATTCAATTGAGAGGAAAGAGCTCCAAATGCAGATATGGAAGTCTACAAAAAATTCCACAGCTATTTTCCTCCATTCTTTACCAAATAGCTATTCCAAATGGAGCTTATCAAACAACTTTCTATTTCCTACCTAATGTGAATCTTTATTTGGGATACATGTCAATTTACTCTGTTTTCTTTCTTTTATAAATGACCAGGACCTGCACTGGGACATCTATTATTGTGAAGCTGGGATTTAACCCAACTAAGGGGAGGAAAAAGACCCAATACACCAAACTGTGTATTATTTACATGTTTCACTATTTAATTTCCTTTCTCCATTACACAGATTTTAGTATGCAGATTATTTGCCCAACAGGATTTATCAGTTCCTTGTTGAATCATATTCTCCTCGGGGTACATATTGTTCATATTTATAAATTCTTATTAATTTCAAGAATCACATTGTTTATCCAACAAAATTATTACAGCTTTGATGAAGCTTTTAAAGTGTAACATGTAAATCACTATTTTCTCACTTTCATAAGCAGCTGAATTTTTGATCTGGTGGATTATTATGGTTTAGAAGATACTTAGTCTTAGGGAAAATGCACAAGATGGTGCAGTCGTGTGTAGATGAGGTTATTTAATTAGAACTGCTGTTAATGACAAATTGCTATCACTCTAGCTACCCCTCCTCCAAATTGCCTTTCTTAAATAGATAAATGAGCAGCGCTTCCCAATGTTGTTCTAAATAAGAGGGACTAATATTTAAAGCTATAAATGCTCCAATAACAAATGACAGGATGGAAGAAGTAAATGAATATTAAGTGTTTATAATCACTTGTTTTCTAAATTGCATCTTGATTGTGTTACCTGGGAGACTATTAGGGGGATTGTTTAATGAAAAGAGAACTTAAGGAGTTTTAAAAGAAGATTTTAGAGTAAAATAAAATAAATATGTCTTAATGTCTTTGTGACAAAAGGTAACTTTTTATGAGTTATCTTTTTATTTAATAAAGCTTTTTCTTTTGTTTCAAAATGTAACATTGGTGGGCCCTGTTCATGCATCTTCACTAGCAGCTGGGGCATCTCCATCCTTGGTGTTTCTGGCCTAAGTTATTTGAACTCTGTGCTTTGAAACCAGTTTAATAAGTCCTTTACTAAGGGGTTCCTGAAAGGCTGCCCTGGCCAGGGAACCACGGATCTTCAGTCTCTCAGAGATGACAGCTGGAGTTATAAACTTATAGTTGGGAACTTCTTTACAGAGTTTTGTCATATTTGCTTTGTCAAACAAGACTAGGTTATTGAGCTTGTCCCAGACTTTGCCTTTGGACTACTACTTCTTTTTGGGCTTACCCCCAGATTTTTTCACCGGAGGTTTGTCTTTCTTTACCACGTTTCCAGCATGTTTCTTCTTCTTGTCCTGGGCAGCATAGCGAAACTGGGAGAGCAGCTGCAACCCATTAGTTAGGTTTTTATGTGAGACAACAAGCGTTGTCTACATAACATGCTCATTCCTTGCTAGTACTTTATATCTGAGTAGTATCTTACTTTGCCTTTTCCAAACATTTTGATATCCACTATTGCATCTTTTCCTTCCAGCATCTCTGGGATGATAGAATGCCTCATTTGACAGAGGAAAAAACAGACCAGAAATGGTTATGTAGCTTGAATTAAACTGAAAAATCAATTAATAACAAAACTAAAATTATAATTCTATGATGTCTAATGCCTTCCTGCAAATGTAGGTAAAATGGAGAAGATGGAAAAGTTGACTACTGCTTACAAGTCATGAGAATTTATAATACAAATTATGAAGTTCTGGCAGCTTTCCAATGCTAGAGTATTAGAAATAAATGATCAGTTTTCTAATTACAGACATTGGTTTCTCTCTTTGATGTATTTTCAGTATTTCCTATATGTTCTGAAATTAGGTCTTTGCCTTCAGAGTTAATATACAGCTGAGACCAGTGAGCATTCAGTTGAGGTGAAATGCTGTTTAGTGATTCTATAACTAAGGTGATCAGATCTACAATTTTTGTTACTGCCATTAGCATTTCATCTTTCTCTGCTCCTCTGTCTTCTTAGTAATGATAAGGTAAGAACCAACCTTCCCTGATGGCTCAGGGTAAAGAGATGGTAAAGAGTCTGCCTGCAATGTGGAAGATCCAAGAAACAGTAACGCCTCTTAAATCAATGGCCATGTGCTGCTATCCAGAGAATGTAACTGAATCATCATGAAACTGCCGCAGATGTTTGCTCGTCGCATGATGTAAAAACACTTGAATCTGGCATCCAAACACTCTGTTGAAATCGTCAGTGTCTAATGTACTGACATGAAAGTTCTATGAAATTGGAGGACTATTTGTAATCATTTCTGTAGGTGCCCCTGGAGTTTTTCTGGGAATCTCAATTTGTATTTTAGTGGAAACACCCCTGGAGAAGCATCTCCTTTTCAGGTCCCTACCTTTTTTCCAGATCCTTCCTCTTTCCTTGATCGGTGAGCTGGGGGCTCTGTTATACAAGGTGAATTGGGCAAAGGAGGGAGAATCTTTTCCTGTTTCTATATGAACAGCTCCAAGTTCAAGCTCATAGTCAGTGGGCTTGGAGAGAAGGCTTCTGGTTAAAAGAACTGCACCTTGTCTCTGGTCTCTAA
This sequence comes from Bubalus kerabau, assembly GCF_029407905.1. Classification (NCBI taxonomy): domain Eukaryota; kingdom Metazoa; phylum Chordata; class Mammalia; order Artiodactyla; family Bovidae; genus Bubalus; species Bubalus kerabau. Next base: position 33,182,723 of record NC_073643.1, on the reverse strand, counting down.
AAGCTTGCTAAGTGGTCATCAGGAGGTGATCACCTCTTTCTGGTCATCAGGAGAAAATGGGCATGTGGACTGAAAATTAATGTGTCTATTTGGTTGTTCCTTAGACTTTTGTCAAAGGTTTATCTGTTCCTATGTTTGATTTGCCCCTAAGCTCACTCTTTCCCCTCCCTTAAGTACTATGTGTATCTCTTTTGAGAGACACTGGTTAAACAGAAGCATGCCAGCTGCTTTGAGGGCCAGTTTGGAAAACTTTGGACCAAAAAAGATGTTTCTCTTTCAGGGATCACAAGCTGAAATGCATAGTGAAATAAGAAACATAAATTAGTAAATCAGGCTGAGGATGACAGTAGATGGTGATAAGGGCTGTGGCAAACTGGCACGGCCTCATCTAAAGGCGTGGTTTGGTTTTCACTCAGCTTCAGCAAATGGGCGTTTTCTTGAAATGCCCATGGTTACCTTGAACCTCTGATTTTATTCATCAGAACCTAGAAATCTTTTTATGTGACAGCTCTTGGTTGAACAAATAAAAAAATAAATAAATCATCTGGTACGCCATACAAAATATGCCATGTTGCAACTGCTTTTTTCCATAGGTATTTGGAAACCAGGTTGAGGGAGGGAGGGAGATGAGCCAAAGCCCATGGAAAACCTGCCCAGTTAGCATATTGTTTTCTATACCTACACTTATGAAGTCATCGCAAACTAAGTGATTTCCTGCCATATAGACATGGCAGAGCAAAGCCTCTTACCCCAGTGTATGCAGAATTTTGCACACCTCTGTGTTTTTGTGGGGAAAATGTCCATGACATTCTCAATGTTATGACAGTCTCAAAGTCTGTCAACCTAAAAGATTGTGAGTCTCTTCTGTCCCATCCTTGACAAGTTTGTCTAGTTTCTGCCTGTTTCTCTAGGGACAGGGAACTTACCACTGTGCATTCCTGTTAGAAGCAGTCTGAAGATTAGGAAACTTCTTAATAGCAATTTTTTTTTTTTTCTCAACCTTTTTGTTATTGGCAGCTGAAAAAGTCACCTAATCTTTAACTAGGAAAATGCGCTTGAAAAAATAGTCTTAGAAATTAAGAGGTAGCTATAATTTCCTGTAACTATCACCCATTCTTAGAAAAAATGAACATTATTAAATTGTGATAGTTACTAATGGAATTTCTAATTCTTTTACAATTAAGGTCATTGAATCTTTATGTCTTGACCTTCATTCGGAGACGATTTACATGAAAATAAGGACTCCAAGTTTCCTCGTGTTCCGTTGACTCATTTAAGCTTTTTTCTATCATGATTTCTAGAAATGTGAAACTGGAAATGATACTAGCAGCTGCGGTAGAATGGAAGCTCTTAAAGTCAGAAGATATTGAGCTGATACTTCTGCTGCTTATTCAGTATATGATGTGAAACTGGAAGTATTGGTTTCCTCTTTTGAATGTGCGAGTCTGATAAAGTCTCTGCAAGTAGTGTGAAAAACAAATATGAACAGGCAGTATGTCATAGTGTAACAAGAGTGTGGCCATGCATAGCCCGTAGCATGCGGCCTTTGGTGCCCCATTGCCAGGTGAAGGTTTGCTGTCGCTGTTGTTCAGTCACCCAGTCACACCTGACTCTTTGCGACCCCATGGACTGTAGCACACCAGGCTTCCCTGTCCTTCACCAACTCCCAGAACTTACTCAAACTCATGTCCATTGAGTCAGTGATGCCATCCAACCATCTCATCCTCTGTGGTTCCCTTCTTCTCCCACCTTCAATCTTTTCCAGCATCTGGGCCTTTTCAAATGAGTCAGTTCTTTGCATCAGGTGGCCGAAGTATTGGAGTTTCAGCTTTAGCATCAGTCCTTCCAATGAATATTCAGGACTGATTTCCTTTAGGATGGACTGGTTGGATCTCCTTGCAGTCCAAGGGACTCTTAAGAGTCTTTTCCAACACCATAGTTCAAAAGCATCACTTCTGTGGTGCTCAGCTTTCTTTATAGTCCAAATCTCACATCCACACACGACTACTGGAAAAACCATAGCTTTGACAAGATGGACCTTTGTTGGCAAAGTAATGTCTCTGCTTTTTAATAAGCTGTCTAGGTTGGTCATAACTTTTCTTCCAAGGAGCAAGCCTCTTTTAATTTCATGGCTGCAATCACCATCTGCTGTGATCTTGGAGCGCCCCCCAAAATAGTCTGTCACTGTTTCCACTGTTTCCCCATCTATTTGCCATGAAGTGATGAGACCGGATGCCATGATCTTCATTTTCTGACTGTTGAGCTTTAAGCCAACTTTTTCACTCTCCTCTTTCACTTTCATCAAGAGGTTCTTAGTTCTTCTTCGCTTTCTGCCATAAGGGTGGTGTCATCTGCTTATCTGAGGTTATTGATATTTCTCCTGGCAATCTTGATTCCAGCTTATGCTTCATCCAGCCCAGCATTTCTCATGATGTACTCTGCATATAAGTTAAATAAGCAGGGTGACGATATACAGTCTTGACATATTCCTTTCCTGATTTGGAACCAGTCTATTGTTCCATGTCCAGTTCTAACTGTTGCTTCCTGACCTGCATACAGGTTTCTCAAGAGGCAGGTCAGGTGGTCTGGTATTCCCATCTCTTTCAGAATTTTCCACAGTTTATTGTGATCCATACAGTCAAAGGCTTTGGCATAGTCAATAAAGCAGAAATAGACGTTTTTCTGGAACTCTCTAGGTTTTTTGATGATCCAACAGATGTTGGCAATTTGATCTCTGATTCTTCTGCCTCTTCTAAATTCAGCTTGAACATCTGGAAGTTCACGGTTCATGTACTGTTGCCAGGAAGGTTACCTTGGGACTATTAATGGTCATACTCAGCCACTGGTTGGCTTGGTAATGGGCCCCTCCCCCAAGTGAGCATCTGTCAAAGAGTGAAGGTTAGTGGTCCCGCTCAGCCACTGGTTGGTGCTGCAGGGGGCCCCTCCCCCAAGAGACCAACTGTTAAAAAAGTACCTACTGGGCTAGTCTGTCAACAGTCAGTGGAGCTGTGGTCCTGAGGTAGAGAGTGAGGTAAGAGATGGGTCCTGGCCTTCTCCCTAGCTCTCTAGCTCCCCTGGCCCCTGGCCAGTGGGTGAGCTGAAGGCCCAGGGAACGGGATGGGGGATGTGTCCTGCAGGGTTCCAGAGCCCCTGCCAAGTCCGCCCACTAGCCAGGCCCAGACCTTGAGGCCATGGTGAACCTCTCCCCCATCCTTACCTCTGAGGCCTAGAGGCAGCAGTTGTCTGCTTGGAACATGGTCTGTGGGACTTGCCCCCACTGTGTGGGCAGCCTGAGTAACCTGAGGGCCTGGTAGGTCCTGGTTGCCTGACTCCCTCAGCAGTGGCGGGGCCTGAGGACTACCCCTGAGGGAGCTGCTAGCTGAGATCTGCGTTCTCTCAGCCAGGACCTGGGCCTCAGAGGTTGAAAGTTGTGCCTTGAGATCCTTGCCCTTTTTTGTCAGAACAGAGAGTAACTTTTGGTGGAGTTTGGTGGAGATTTACGGGATCATTTGTGCCCTGACCATGACTCACCTCAAGAACAAAGGCTCTCACAGCAAGAACTTTGCAGGAACTTACCATACCCCTCCCTCACCTTTCCTATGAAAGGACTTTCCTGAAAGCTTTTGGGGAGTTTGGGGTTTTTAAGGCAGGAGCCATCCATCTCCTTGCAGGGCCCTCAGTAAACCTTTAACTGGTCGCAGCTCTGACGTGTTGGTGTTGTTTGGCCTCATGGTGTGTCAGGCACAGGGATTTCATTTCACCAACTGTAGGAATCATCAAAATCCTAATTTTCTTGGCTGTGGAACTAAGTACTAGTTATTTAACTTTTCTAAGCCTCAGTTTCCATATCTGTACATTGAGAAGTAAACCGTGCTGGCTTATAGGAATATTTTAACTGTTAAATGAGAGTGTGTGTGTAAAGAGTTCCCATAATACCTGACATACAGTATGTATTTAATTAATGTTGGCTATTAATGTTTTGATGATGCTGATCAATATAAAAGCCCTGGGTAAAATGTAACATTTAAAATTATTGTGATCACTCAGACCTTTTATTTTCAGTTTGGAGACGAGGGTATGAGCAATCCCATGGTAGGAAGAGCTGGGTCAGGCTGTATTTGGAAGCATGAGGAACCTTTAACAAGTGCCAATTATACTTTGTGGCACAGAGCTTAAAATATTTTTAGAAAATCTTTAAAATAAACAGATACATTGAGAAATAAAATGAATTGTAAGGAGTTTTTGGATGCAACAAGAGTTTCACAGAAATTTTGGTAGTACATCAAGCCATATGCCAACACCTTGGGTGCATATCTCTGACTGTGGGTGGGTTGGAAAGCCTGCTTTCCAGGTTCCTGTTTTTCAGATATGGGGTCCCAGTGGGAAATAATCTGACAACTTTATGATCTTGTTCCTTTCAATGTGAATTACTGGGCAGCAGACTCTTTGCTGTAGGTTCTCAGTATCCTGAATCACATGATGAGTTTATAAAATAGTGATTATGTGTGGATTCAGAGAAAGAGCAGAAGGAAAAAGAATCAATATTGAAGAGGTAAATAAAAATTTGTCTGCCCAGGAGAGTGGGGCTTCCCTGGTGGCTCAGATGGTAATGAATCTGCTTGCAGTGCAGGAGACTAGGGTTCAATCCCTTAGTGGGAAAATACCCTAGAGAAGGGAATGGTTACCCACTCCAGTATTTTTGCCTGGAGAATTCCATGTACCGAGGACCCTCATGGGTTACAGTCCATTGGGTTGCAAACAACTGGACATGACTGAGTCACTAACACTTCTCTAGGAGAGTGACCCAAACGCTTCTCAAAGTTTGTTACTAGACCTAGAATCTCAGAGGGATTCTTGACAGAATCAAGGGAAATGGAATCCCAGTGAAAAAGATAAGGTGAAATTCTAAGGAAGTGGTCTTTCCTTGGACTAATTCGCTTTGCTTTCCCACTGTTTAAGAAAGAAGTTATTGCTTTTATACTTTGTTAAAGGTAAAAGGAATATAAAACAGCAGTTATTTTTGCCACTGGCTTGCCTGCCTTTGTTTGGGGGTGTGCTATGGCAGAACAATGGTCTTTGTTTCAGAAATTACGAATCAGAGGAAGCAGTCTGTGTACTGCATAATTTATACACAGTACTTGTATAGAGAGTACACAGAACTGTTTTATTGGGGGATTGAATATTTGAGGGATAAGAGCACCCCTCCCCCTGAAAGGGCAAAGACCCTGACGTGTGACTGCTCCCTCCTCAGTATTTGAGTGGCATATCGAGATCTTTCCAGCTCGAGGTGCATAATGTATTGTGCGGGCTGACTCCCATGTGGAAGAGAGCACACAACTTCCTTATGCATGAGGCATTTTTAGCAAATTGGACCCCATTTCAATCTTGATGAAACTTGATGACATTTCCAACTTACAAGTGCACAAAATGAAAAAGCAAATTTTTAGCTATTTATGTGTCAGAACATCAAAAGCTCAAAAGCCATAATTAAGGGTGTCAGTGTGGCAGGAAGACCATATTTCTCCTCTTTTCAGGGGTCTTCTGGATCTCTCCTCAGAGGTTATAGACAAGCTTCTCTTTCCCTTGAAGACTTGAATCAAACAGTTTGGATTTCATGAAACCCACCTGGGAAGCCACCACTCAACTTCCAACCCTGTCATGTCCATATTTAGTGTTTTTCTTCATTTTTTCATGAGAAGAGAAATTTTACTAACCACTAGATAGCTGGTGTTCCCCATTCCTGAACAGTTTTTCTGTGCTGCTTTTTGGAAAGCTGAAGGCAAAATGTAAGAAACAGTGATTTGATATGTTATTTAAATTCCTTCTTAATTTTATGTTTATATTGCATTCAATTAACTTTCAGGTTTTCAATCCTACTAAATATACTAAACTATGTACCCATTTAATAAATAGATGGACATAATATATCCAGACATAAATATATGTCCAAATAAATGGAATCAAATGAATATTTAAAATTTAATAAATATCCATTTAAACATTTGGACTGGAGCTTCTAAACTTCCATTGTGTATATTTGTTAAAGTGCAGATCTGATTCACTGGGTCTGAAGGGTATACTGATATTCTGCATTTCTAATAAGCTGCCGGGTTGAACCATGCTGTTGGTCTCTGGCTCACACTTGAAGTGGCAAGGCTTCGCATATCTTTCTAACTAAGGGATGAATTTTAAAATTCAGCTGTGGTCACTGTGATGATCAACAGGTGCACTTGTCTGGGATATACATATTTTGGTTAAGAAAGCCTTTGAATTTTATAACAGAAATATTTTTAAAATTAATCCCTAGTCCTGCTGCTGCCTGTTAATGATTCACAAAAATCCCTGCCTAATAAGAGCTATTTTCCTAAGAGCTCACATTGAATTGCAAATAGTACCTACAATCTGAGTGACATCCACAACTCACATATGTAGCCTGAGCTGCAGATAGAGCAACCTCTCTAAGTGTTGGATCCTGTTTTGTGCCATGCATTCTCTTGAGGGCTGCATGGAATCACAACATTGAATAAGGCACATATCTGCCACCAAGAAGCTTAAACTCCATTGTAAGTGGAGTGAGGGAGACACAGTGTATATGCATGAAAACTAGCATGAAATGGAGATTATTTAAGGTGATGTAATAAAGACCCAAATTAAATGCTAATTGAATTCAAGGGAAAGAAAGAAAGCTCCTCTGATGGTAGAGCCCAAAAGAATCCTTATGGAGAGGGTAGCATTTGAACTAGGACTTGAATTATGAGATTGGGTATGTAGAAATGAGGCTGTGAAGTGTGGACTGAGGTGAGAATATATTATAGGGAGAGAAAGCTTGAGAAAATAGATGGTAGGAAAAGTAGCATATGTGTCATAAACTGGGAATAGTTTCATTTTGGCTGAAATGCGGATTTCATGCAGGGATTATGGTTGACAGTATCCTTGGAAACGAAAGTTGGGTTTACAAATGGAATGACCTTAAAATCCAGTGAAAGATGTTTGGGTTGAATTTTAGTAGTCACTGGGGAGCTGTTTTTTAACCCAAGCCACTTATTCTTATTTGCCTTTCAGAACTTCTTTAGTCTTTTTCATTTGAACTATTGTGTGTGTGTTTGTGTGTGTGTGTGTAGGCAAATAGATGCTCTAATTGTTCTCAAATATTTTTTTTTCTTTTTAAAAAATTATCAGTTTGAGATAACTCAAATTTGAAATAACAACTCAAATTTATTTTGATAGTCTGTAAATTAAGAGATTATGAAAGGAAGGGATTTGTCCTAGGAATCAACAGGATTTGATGGATGGAAAGAAGGATCCTATGCACTACCTTTTGAGGGGTGACTCTGTCTCATAAACCGTAGTGAAGGGAGAATCCAGAGATGTGGAGTTTAGTTGGGAATTATTTGGATTTATGCCTCTTAAGTTGATGGCATCCTACAGTATGTTGGTAAAATGAGAAGGACAGAATAAACCTGGGGCATCTTCGTGGATCATCAGTTTCATTTGATCATAATTTTACCCTACAGTATGTAATTTAAAGTCTTTTAAAATATTTTAGAAACAATTGTATTTATCCTTTATACCAGTAATTAACAATAGTCTAAAATCAATCAGAAATATCATTTTAGATTTAAATGTGTTTATCTCTTATTTTTTACATTTTAATGTTTACCCATGCTGGTTGTGATAGACTCTTCTAACTAAGAGCTCTTTCTCAAATACACACACACACACACACACACACACACACACACAGAATTTAAGAAGAATATTAATCCCTCTGAATTCTCAGTTGTTCATTCCCATTTCTCTTATAGAACTGCTGTGTCTTCTCTTTGCATAGTATGGAATCCAGCCACTTTATACCTCCCAGGTTTAGGTACTGTACATTCAGCCACATGTAAAGACTAACTTAGCTTCATTCCATTTCAGTTCTAATTTTCCCATAGAGAATATCTTTTTGGCCCAGCTTGGATCAGTGAAAACAAGTCTGTTGAGGACTTGTTCTTGTGGAGATAGGAAAGAGGTGGTGAAAGGCAGTTCCCAGAGAAAGAGGAAATTCTTGTTTTCTGGGCAGACACCTGAAGAAATGCTACTTATCTGTAGAGTTGGAAGGATGTCCTTGGGTGTGGCAGGACACCTCTACCAGAGCATAAGAAATTAGTAAATAGGAAGAAACCTTCTTTGATCAAGTTTAAGACTCTCTGAAGCCGTTTGCTCATAATGTCCTTGGCTTTCCTGGGGACCTCTACTCCTCATTTGATCAAAGTCATGTGTCTTAGTTTAACCTCATTGATGAATCACCAAACAGTGTGCTATTGATCTGAGATCTTTATATAACACTGTGGTGTGTGGACTTCTTGGTCTTATAATACAAGGAACAGAGTTAATGAAGGAGTTTTTCTAACCTCACATGAGAACATATGGATAGGCTGGATAACATTAATGATAAAACATTTTATAGCTGAATTAAAAAGAAAGATGGGGGAAATATCCAGGTTCCAGGGATTTATAGAGGCAACTCTATCCAGTGTAGTTAGCAGGATAGCAGTTTGTATATAATCTTTGATGACAAGAGGCTGGATTCTTAACATTGATGGGGGAACTTAGTTTAGGCTCCCCACCTGCCAAAACCCCAAAACTATACCATGGAGTTGTTTTTATGACACATAGTGCATAGAACTCCCATGGAAAAATAATCTTAGCTGGAGCTCTGTTTGCAGTAAAAAAAAAAAAAAAAAAAAAAAAAAAGGAAAAAGACAAATCATGCAAGGAAATGAACTGTTAATAGAATAAACTGATTCTACAAACAGGAGGATTGACACTGAAATGAATCTGAGGTATAAGAAGGTTTTATACAAGTAAGTTTAAGTTGATTAAAGACTTCATGAATGAGGAGGGACTGTATAAATTTAATAATAGGCAATTTTGATTTTAAAATCAGGAGTTAGATAAAAGAGGAATACAGTTCTATAATAGACCTCAGTGAGAAAGTAAAAAAGCAGATTAGATATATGGGAGGTGAATGGTAGGAAGAGAGAGAGAAGAGGGACTTAAAGACATTATAGCAGTTGCTATCCTGACGGATTAAAAAAAATTGTAAAATAAGGTAGAAATGTTAAAATACATGGCAGAGAAAATGAGACAGTCCAAGAAATTTACTGGATTTTCTAGAAGGAAATAATATAGTGATTGGGAGGTAAACTATATTATATTTGGTTGATAATTTTAAGTATAAATGAAAGACATGGATCTCCTGATTGAAGAGTTACAGTGAATCCTAAGCAAGGTAAATAAAAGTAAATCAACACCTAGAAACAAGTAAATTGTGAAACGCCACAGATAAAGTGAAAGTCTTATAAAGAGGTAGAGAGAAAAGATAGATTACTTACAAAGGAGCAGTGCATTCACTCAGAGTAGAATTCTCAGCAGTAGTAACAAGTGTCAAAAAAACAATAACAAAAACCCAACCACTAAAATACCTGCAAAGTCCTGAGGGAAAGAATAATCAACCTACAGTTATGAATTCAGGTCATATGTTACTCAGAAGTAAAAGTGGTAATATAAAGCATGTTTCCCTCATAGAAGCTTGCCAAATAGTAACCAAAAGATGGGCTTCAGGAAGAGGAAAATGGAACCTCAGGAGGAAGGAAATAGTGGGACAGAAGAAGCAATGGTGAAGTAAGATGTGGGAAATGGTGGGAGTTACCTAAACGGATATTGATTTGAGGGCAAAGACTAATATGATAAAGAGTGTAAAACAGCATCAAGCTGCCATATTCCACAAAAGAACAAAAATGAGTAGAATTTAAGTATTGTTGGCTATATCTAAAAATGTTCCATGCTTTAAGATAGCATGGTAAAAATTTAACAAAGAATTTTCTTTATTTGGGAGGGACAAATAGAAATCATGGTAAATATTTACAATTTGCAAACTATAATGGGAGAAAGAAGTACAAATATTTTAATAACCACAGTTCATGTAAATGAATCAATTTGCCAGTTGATGGTCTGATATTTATGTTGGTTTAAAAAATTCCAGTTATATACTCTTTCAAAAGAAAGATGTTGAATACAAACACAGTTGGACTTGATCTCTTTTTAATCTTTGAGAATCTTAAGAAAGTCACTAAAACTCCATTTTCACAATAAGGGTTGCCAAAACTCACACACACCCATATTCTGGGGTGCCTTCTATGAACAAGAAATGATAGCAATTGAACATGGCTGGATGTAGGATTCCAAGTATTTTAATGTTTTATGATATCAAATTGAAGAACTGCTGGTTGGTGTTTGCCACAGGATTAGTTTTCACAGATGGCTTAGAGTAAAGCATATGAAGGGACATATACATCTCCTTTCAGAACAAAATGGACACATATAACAGCATATGGTAGAGTTCTTTTAATTAGGAAGTTTTACTGCACCATAGTGATAAAACAGAAATTTAAAAGGCATGAAGACTTTAATTATCTGTGATTATGTTATGACATAACTCTTTTGTTTTCACTAAATCAACTTCCCCATGTTATTAGGCTGCTGATATTTTGATCATGTACATAATTCTTAAAAGCTAGAGTAAATAATAGGCCAGGTTATATTCATGTAACTGCACACAGCCAAATTTACAAACAATTACCAAAATCAATATATATACAGAGGCAAAATTAGATGAGCTGAAAAAGCAGGTTATCAAGTCTCACTAAGTTTTTATCTCCAGACATTATTATTTATATTTTACTTGACCACTGATTCAACTAATGTAGGAAGAGCTGGCCCAAGGGATTTGATATAGCACACTCATAGATGAAAAATGATATATATGAGTTTATCTCCTACTGTGAGTTTTGGAAGTGAGATGTGGTACTCTGACACATTATTATAGACTGAATGTTTGTCCCCCCGACCCCATTCATATGTTGAATCTCTAACTCCTAGTATGATATTTGGAGATGGGGGTCTTTGGGAGATAATTGTGTTCAGATGAAGTCATGAAAGTGGAATTCCCATGATGGGATTTGTATCCTTAGAAGAAGAGGAAGAGAGATCAGAGCTTCTCTTTCTTTGCCCTGTGAACCCATGGTTGGAAGCCAGGAAGAGAATCTTCACCAGGGACTGAATCTGTCAGCATCTTGATCTTGGACCCCCATCCTCCAGAGCTGTGAAAAATAAGTGTCTGTTGTTTTAGCAACTTAGTCTGGGGTATTTTATTTTAGCAGCCTGAGCTGACTGAGACAACAGGGCTCCCTGATGAGGTTGGAATCAACAGGTAGATCAGATTGGAGGCACCAATTCATGCATCTCAGTTTTATACCCACCATAGGAGATTGTGGGAAGAAGAATTGAACCTTGAGTAGCCTGTGAACTCCATGAATCTAAATCTCTCATATGTGCTGGTCTAGTTGTGTGTGTTCCTGATGGGAATGTTTAAAACAAGATCTTACCTTATATTTTGTTGAGTGTTACAATGAGTAGGTTACCCTGTGTTTCTCAACTTATTGGACTCTCAAGAGGAATTGATGGGACATCTATATCCTTTTTTCATAGCTGGATGTTCCTTTTGACCTCAGGTAGGAAATATTGGGTAATCTTCTTTCTCTAACTAAACCTCTTTGTAAATACAGAAAATATAAATAAAAATTGAAAGGGAAGTAGTCAAACATAAGTTGTTTATGCAGATGGGCATCAAAAAACATGAATCAAAGGCATTTTTAGTAACTTTTGTATTTAGAGTATTTGTCAAGGCACTCATTTAAGCTAAAGTGGGTAGAAGTCATTTAGTTTCACAAAATGCCCACAAATACATTTCAGTGCTCATGGGTGCCTCTGTTTAGTGTTTTTCTCATTCATACCTCTTAGCCAAAAAATGAAGTCAGGGAAAAGAAGAATTTTTTTTAGAAATCAAGACATTGGGAAAAGATTTTTAAGAAAATATCTTTGACAAAGCCAAGTAGAAATGATGAACAGTAATCTCTGCAATAAAGAATTTAAATAGTGATACAAGTAAAATATGGAGTTCAAAGTATCACTATATGTAAAGATGTTAATTATGCAAGTGGAGATTTTAACTAAATATTCAAATTTGGTTTAAAAGTAGGCTTACTTTAGGAGATTCTTCCTTTTAATGTTTGCAGGTAGTGCTTTATTTTCATGTTTTTGCTGAACACTTTCATAGTCACCAATGATAATCTTGTCATATCAATGAAACTTATGTTAATATTTCTCTAGAGATAGGGAGTTTTCCAAATTTGCTGGCATGTTGAGTGCAGCACTTTCACAGCATCATCTTTCAGAATTTGAAATAGCTCAACTGGAATTCCATCACCTCCTCTAGCTTTGTTCGTAGTGATGCTTTTTAAGGCCCACTTGACTTCACATTCCAGGATGTCTGGCTCTAGGTGAGTGATCACACCATTGTGATTATATGGGTCGTGAAGATCTTTTTTGTATAGTTCTTTTGTGTATTCTTGCCACCTCTTTTTAGTATCTTCTGCTTTTGTTAGGTCCATACCATTTCTGTCCTTTATCGAGCCCATCTTTGCATGAAATGTTCCCTTGGTATTTCTAATTTTCTTGAAGAGATCTCTAGTCTTTCCCATTCTGTTGTTTTCCTCTATTTTTTTGCATTGATCGCTGAGGAAGGCTTTCTTATCTCTCCTTGCTATTCTTTGAAACTCTGCATTCAGATGCTTATATCTTTCTTTTTCTCCTTTGCTTTTCGCTTCTCTTCTTTTCACAGCTATTTGTAAGGCCTCCCCAGACATCAGCAGTGGCCACAGGGCTGGAAAAGGTCAGTTTTCATTCCAATCCCAAGGAAAGGCTATGCCAAAGAATGCTCAAACTACTGCACAATTGCACTCATCTCACACGCTAGTAAAGTAATGCTCAAAATTCTCCAAGCCAGGCTTCAGTAATACGTGAACCGTGAACTTCCAGATGTTCAAGCTGGTTTTAAATTGCTAACATCTGCTGGATCATGGAAAAAGCAAGAGAGTTCCAGAAAAACATCTATTTCTGCTTTATTGACTATGCCAAAGCCTTTGACTGTGTGGATCACAATAAACGGGAAAATTCTGAAAGAGATGGGAATACCAGACCACCTGACCTGCCTCTTGAGAAACCTATATGCAGGTCAGGAAGCAACAGTGAGAACTGGACATGGAACAACAGACTGGTTCCAAATAGGATAGGGAGTATGTCAAAGCTGTATATTGTCACCCTGTTTATTTAACTTCTATGCAGAGTACATCATGAGAAACGCTGGGCTGGAAGAAGCACAAGCTGGAATCAAGATTGCTGAGAGAAATATCAATAACCTCAGATATGCAGATGATACCACCCTTATGACAGAAAGTGAAGAAGAACTAAAAAGCCTCTTGATGAAAGTGAAAGAGGAGAGGAAAAAAGTTGGCTTAAAGCTCAACATTCAGAAAACGAAGATCATGGCATCTGGTCCCATCACTTCATGGCAAATAGATGGGGAAACAGTGGAAACAGTGTCAGACTTTATTTTACTGGGCTCCAAAATCATTGCAGATGGTGATTGCAGCCATGAAATTAAAAGACACTTACTCCTTAGAAGGAAAGACAGGACCAACCTAGATAGCATATTCAAAAGCAGAGACATTACTTTGCCAACAAAGGTCCATCTAGTCAAGGCTACGGTTTTTCCAGTGGTTATGTATGGCAGTGAGAGTTGGACTATAAAGAAAGCTGAGTGCTGAAAAATTGATGCTTTTGAACTATGGTGTTGGAGAAGACTCTTGAGAGTCCCTTGGACTGCAAGGAGATCCAACCAGTCCATTCTAAAGGAGATCAGCCCTGGGTGTTCTTTGAAAGGACTGATGCTAAAGCTGAAACTCCAATACTGTGGCCACCTCATGCGAAGAGTTGACTCATTGGAAAAGACTCTGATGCTGGGAGGGATTGGGGGCAGGAGGAGAAGGGGATGACAGAGGATGAGATGGCTGGATGGCCATCACCAATTTGATGGACATGAGTTTGAGTGAACTCTGGGAGTTGGTGATGGACAGGGAGACCTGGCGTGCTGCAATTCATGGGGTTTCAAAGAGTTGGACATGACTAATGACTGAACTGAACTGAGAGATAGGGAGAGACAGCAATAAAGAACAGAACCGTACAAATCATTAAGAATTATGGAATCAAATATACAGTGCTGGATTTGAAAGAGTCTAAATTTCACATAAGACCATAATTTCTGTTGTTGCAGGTCAACTTTGACAGGATTGGAGAAGATGCCTTTTTACTTCTGATTATTCGTTACAACAATTTGCTAGTCATTAGCTCCTTTTCTTAAGTGCTTGCTCTGTGTCAGATGCTGGTCTGAGAGTTTCAGATATGTTTATTGCCTTAGACAGCTCAGAATTCATGAGATAGCTACTATTGTCATCTCCACTTGCAAGAAAAAGAAATAGAAGTCCAGAAATGTGAAGTTAAAACTTTTTGGTAATTGATCAAGCACAAATTTGAACCTATGTCTCTTAGACCCTAAGAACCATGCATGTAATTGCTACATTGTGCGTGCTAAGTCGCTTAAGTCATGTCTGACTCAGCCACCCAATGGACTGTAGCCCACCAGGCCTCCTCTGTCCATGGGATTTCCCAGGCAAGAATAATGGAGTGGGTTGTCATTTCGTCCCCCAGGGGATCTTCCTGAGTCAAGGATTGAACCCGCGTCTCTTAACATCTCCTCACTGGCAGGTGGGTTCTTTGCCGCTAGTGCAGCTGGGGAAGCCCATAATAGCTATATTGCTATATTAGTTCTACCTAAATTCCAGCAGTGAAGGGCTTTTCAAAATGGTTTCCAAAATAAAAGTTAATACTACAACGATTCTTCTTGAATAATTTCATGAACAAGATTGTTCCTCTAATATTCATGCATTGATACATACTTAAGTATGTAAATTAAATTAAACTCATGAAGATTTAAGCATCCATATCTCATCTAGAGAGGCAGTGCTGAAAGATGCTCCTTAAGAAAAAATGTGGATTCCGTTTCTTTTATTTTGTCATTAAAGTATCTGTCATTGAAATAAACCTGAAGCATTTTATAAAGTGGCATGATTGAAGGTAATAGATGTGGCTGTTAGAAGGTGTTTCTTATCCCAGCTGGAACAGGGTTCACAGATACTGGGATTAATTCACTTACTCTTGCCCTAATCTAGTTTCCTATTATAGTGGAGAAACAAGTTCTTTCCTTAAACACGATCTGAACCAAATAGAAGACCCAGGAACTTAAAATAATTGTCAGAAAACACTGAATTTGACTTGTGCCTTCACAGTTTCCACAACATTGCCATCCCAAACATGTTGGCTTTGGTTTGTGAGATAAATTGGTGATATCCGTTGGAGGAAAAGTTCAGATTTCTGTGTTATTGAACTCAAGAACACTTCCCGTAAATCTTCTGAAAGTTTGCATTATAATATGTTCTAGAATTCGGAACACAAAGTGTTCCAGTCACGAGTTTTCGTTGAAAGAGTATTGTACAAAGCTAGTCACCGAGTTAAATTTGTGACTCCCCCTTCAGTTTTGAGACATGAAGATTAAACAAATGTAACTAAATTCCTGTCTAGAGAAAGAGTGAGGAAGTAGATTATAAAGAATCTAACATTTATCTGAGCACAAATATTGGAAATTATTGCAAAGGGAATATAGAAAGTGACTATTTTCAAGTTCAATGAGAAAGGCATTGCTTTTTTTTATTTTAAGAAAACTGTGTTGCCTTTTTTAAAATATTTGTTTTGATTTAAATTATTTTCTATAGTTTTGCTGTGTTCTATGTAATTTCCAATAAATGATGTATTTATTTATGTGAAAAGTAAGATTTGCTAATGCAAAGGAAACACGAAAGACCTTTTACTACCAATTTTCTAATGAAAATCAATGACATTTTTTTTTAATTTGGTTCTAGGTTTCATTTGCTTAAAATGAAAAATGTATTCTTAAAACTAAATAAAAAATATCATATTATCAGTATTTCTGGCAGCAAGTGAATGAGGACTCGTTCTGAATAGATCTCTCTGAATGGCTGCTCTATAACTACTGTGTTTTGTTAGAAAAGTATATTAAAAAGTAGAAACAGCATCAAGAATGAATAAAAAGGATAGAAACAAAGTATAAAATATGTAATCTTTTAAAAGGACTTTATCAAGGAGAATCTTAGTGAAACTTTAAATGGGAAAGTCATACAATCCTAAGACTTTCCCATTTCCTATTCAATGAATAATTTACTTTTTAGATGAGATTTGCTAACATTATTGCAGAATAACTGTAATTGAAAATTATTAAAGCTCCATCTTTATTGCATTAAAAATCCTTGCATTTGGTGTTTGACCAGGTCTGCCTCATCGTTAAGAGTTTTGAGGGAAAGCAAATCTGTCTCCCAAAGAATAAAGAGCTAAAACCTTAATTGCTTTCTTGTTTCCCACAAAGATGCTAATATGGTGAACTGAATGTCAGGAATAATAAGACAAAATGATGGTGTACACCCTGCAAAGAGAAAATAAAACATCTTTTTATGTAAACTGTCACCAGAACCTCAAGGAAACTCTTTGCTCTTTCTCTGCCCTGATTTTGAACCGCTTCATTAAAAGTAATTTTGTTTTTCAGAAGGAGAACTCCCACATTATTCTATAAAAATAATTTTAAGAGAAATCTTCAATTAAGGGGTTATTGTTGTCTGAAAGATTTTTCCATAGTTGGTTGGTAGCTGAAAATGTGATCTTCTCAAGTTTGAATGGAAATATGACATTCATAATGGTTTAAAATAGACGTGTCTTGTCTGTTTGAAATGCCAATGAACTTGGTATTATTTATCAGATCCTTTGAAAATGTTGGAATTTTCAGAGGACAGAATTTTCAAAAAGGAGAGAAATTAATCATCAATTCTTTCTGTCTTCAAAGGATCGAAAAGTTAAATTAGATTGATAAAGCTCTGTTCAATGCAATATTTTAGCTTTTGAGAATCAAAAATAAACAAGAAATCATGGACTTCAGCTACACCTGCCTGAAAATATTCTTTTTATTTTATTTTTTGGGGGGAAATATAGTAAAACTCATCTCACTGGCCATCTTACCCAGTGCTTATCCTAAATTTAGATACCTGCTTGGTCTGTAGTCCAACTTGATAAATGTTTGGATACATAAATGCATATAAACCACTTGCAACAACATCGCAAATTCTTTTTTCAGTTGAAATATAGCTGGCATGCATTATTTTGTTAGTGTCAAGTGTACTGCATAATGCTTTGACGTTTATGTACATTATGAAATGATCACCGCAATGAGTCTAGTAACCACGTGTCCCCATATTACTGACCATATTTCTTAAGCTGCATATTATATTTCTGCGACTTATTTGTTTTACAACTGGAGTTTTGTACCTCTTAATCCCTTTCACCTATTTTGCACCCATAATCCCACCCTGGGAAGTCTCTAATCTTAGTTTAAAAACAATTCTGAACAATGTATTTACTTAATAATTTATCCTCCAGAGAGTTTCTTCTTAATGGATATAGGAAAAGTAAACTTGTCATTTCGGGCCATGGAAATCATTTTGCAACTGAAGCAACAGTGACCAGGGTTAGCAAAGAGTCTCCCAGTTCTTGTGACATGGTCTACATATGCAAGTTGAAGTATGCCATAAAAGGGTTTCTCTTGACCTAAGATGCCCCTTAGAACCACCATGTTGCCAACTGTATTTTGGGAAATGCTAGTCTCTAGAAATACTCATCATAAAAATGTTCCAGTTTAAATAATTCTGTGGCATTCTAAACATTGAGCTGTACCCGAGATTAAAAAGATACCTGAACCTCTCGAAGGCTCTGGGAAGGTCTGCATTCTTTCCTGCCATCTATTTACCATTGTTTGATGCAGAATGAATTGTTTGGTATTGCATCTTCTCCACTTATTTAACCATGAGAACATCTCCCTGCCGTTTAAAAGTCTGAACAACCCTAGTTAGGTAAATGTTTTTTTTTTTTTTTTTTTAATAGATGGGAGGAAGCTGAACTTAGTGAAGTTAAATAACCTGCCTGTGGTCATGCAACTGTTCAGTGATATAGAGGTAAGATTTGAAGGCTGAAGCCTGAAGCTCTATCAAAATCTGTCACTGTGATCTGAAAATATAAGGAGCTACATTCATTTGAATACATGTATAGTTTCTACGTTGAGCAGTTTTTTTCTTGTGCACTCCTTAATGGATTTCTTTTTTCCTCATGTCCATGCTATTGGGATTTTGTTTAAAAAAAAAAACAAAACACTAATTACATACAGTATATTTACTTAGAAAAAGGTTATTAAATTCCATGCAATACTGTAGTTAGAACTGAGCCCAAATTTATAATCAATATGTAAAGACCTGGAGTCAAGCAAAGCCTGTATATTATTTAAAGCCAGGAATGATGCTCAGTAAAATAATTGTAAGTCAGTAGAACAACATGAAGACATCAATTTGCCTTTAAGGACCTTGTTTAAGTTCTAATCTTTTCAGATATTGAAAAGATTCAATTTTTTTATATGATATTCAAATGAAAGTAACATTGAGAAAAAGCATTTAAACTCATTAAGAATTCCTTCATAGTGAGAAAAATATATATGTGCTTTTAATTTTTATATAGACCTGTTCCTTACACGTGTACTGTAATTCTCTATGCATACCTGTGTATTTTTGTGGTTAGAAGCATGTACATGTATATACAAGTATATATCTATATAAATATATTTAATAAAAACAACATTGTGTCTGAATTGTTAAAATATCAATTTTTGTTATTTTAAATGTAATATAATTTTAGACTCCTTTAATAAATGTCCAGTGGACAGATTTATTATTATTATTATTTTTAATTTCCTGCATCAGATCTAGGTCTTTGATAAATGCCACAGACAACCCCAGCAGTGTGGGACGGGCTTGACAGTTCTTCAATAAAGGGCTGTGTAGTTTTTTTTTGTCAGTGTCTTCCTCCCAGTGACAGCTGCTTTGTTCTTTTCTAGTCAGATTTTCTAGTTAACACATCAAAAGTGTATCTGTGTACACAAAGTACGAAGAAAACAGTTCAAAGAGGTAAGAGATTCACTTTTAACTCTTCACTACATTTTCCCCACCCTTGTCACAAAAGACGTCTCCCGTGGAAACTTCAGAACAAGGTGAGGAGTTCATGATGGAGCACCAGGGTGTGTATAACATTTAGGAATTGGTGTGTTAGAAGGCGAGTTGGTCAGGCAAAGCGCTGAATGACTCCACATCAGTGAGTGCTAAGCTGCGGTGAGGAATTTGTGTTTTCCCAAGAAAACCGAACCAGACAGGCTTTTACATTCAATTTATTGTCAAAGCCTGATTTCTTCTACTTGGCATATCTTGATGACAGTAGTTGCCTGCTTTATGCTCACAACTTTGGAGTTGTATCTTGCACCAGTGCCAGCTGGAGTTCACACTCACACACACATACAGATACACACAGACACACACACACACACACACACGGACAGTGCTTGCTCCCATGCTTAAGCAAATGTCCTGGTGCTGAGACTCCCAAGATCTTTTTGACTAAGCTAGTTAAACCTGGATTGGTTTTAGAATATTCACACTTAGGAGACAAGGCTCTAGCACTTGGCTCCCTCTTGCAGATTTTTAGTGATATGTGGAAGCTTAGTCAAGGATGTATTAAAGCCAAGATCGACAGAAAGACAGACTTCCTTCTCCCTTTCCCAGCCATACTTCTGAGAAGCCCTGAGTTGGAAAAATACGGAGAAAAGTCTAACACCCTCTTCAGTGAATCAGGTTGAAATAGGCCAGCCCTGGATCATGTTGTATGCATGTTTTTAGTGTACCAAGTGAAGCCAAAACAATAAACATTTATTTTAAAGATTTTTTACATTTGATCTTTTAACAAAGCCTCAGAGTAGTAGTCATGAGAAAAATAAAAATCTTGTTGGACTTTCGTAGGCTTAGTTTATAGTTGAGTATAGTTTTAAAACTAGAAATATGTCATCTTTTCAGTACTTTGGGACTCTTTAAGTCTTAAGCCAGGCCAGACAGAAAGCCATGTGCACAGCAAACAAAATAGCCCTGCATTTGCCGAGCATTCCTGGTACCTGTTGTGTTCCTAGTTCTGTGTTAGGCTTCATGGAGGGGAAGAGATGTGGGCTGGATAAAGTCTGCCTAGGGTCAGCTGAGGCAGCCAAGTGGCTTAGCCTCTTTAACATTCAGCTGTCTTACCTGAGGTGGGGATTCTAATGATCCAGCACTCACAGTGGATTTTTTTTTTTCCACAGTGGATTTGTGTGTATGTGTGTGTGTAGGGGTGGGAGTGGAGAATTACGCATGAAAAGCACTTGACACAGTCCAGACACAAGGCATGAAACTTGTAAAAGACTCGGAGGGACCATGTTCTTAACACAGGGCTCTACAGACCTGGGATTTAGCAAGCGTCTGTTGGGTTCCACAGTGTAGCTTATTAGCATGCTTCTGTGGGATATCTGTTTGCAGTCAACAAGCAGTAAAAAGTCATAACCATTAAAGGTTTTGTTTTCACCTGTACTATATGCAGTCAACAATCAAGAGTGTGATGGTCTTTCTAGCTCTTACCTCCTTCCTATTAATTTTCAGTTATTAAACAATGTAAAGCACAGATAAGCTTAATTAACAGAGATATACTCATATTATAAACATTTAAAATACACTAATGCTTTAAGCTAGTGTTAAATGTAAATAGAATAAAATGCCACACATTTATCCAAGATAAAAAGCTCTCTTTTTATCAGGACATTTATTTAACAGAACTTTTTTTTTTTTTTTTTTTTTACTATTTCAGGCATGTATTCTTTAAATTGTTTTATCTTAAAAATCATGGCTTTAGAATAGATAACTTTAAAAGATTAGGTTTGTAGGTGTCAAAATAGGCTCAATTTGTGAAATAAATGTGTTCTTAAAAACATCTTATAGTGTAACTTTTGAATGTGTTACTATTGATAGCAATACCCTTCAGTTTGTGAATTCTCTGGCAGATTTCTCTCCTTCTCCAAGGCTTTTTCCATTATTTTGTCTTGTACATTGTTTATCTCACCTTTCTGAGGCATTCCAAATAGCATTTGGAGCCATAAGGAGTACTCTCCTTTTGGTTCTCAAACTCATTTGTCTTCAAAGTTACCTGAGGTGCTAAAAAAATAATTCCTAGCGCCTACCCCATAAATTCAAGATCAAATGGTTAGTACCTTAGAAGCATTTAGAGTGCTTATTAGAGCACAGATCCCTAGGCTGCACCCACAGATCTTCTGATCCAGTGCATCTGGGGTGCAGCCCAAGATTCCTTCTCTTGGATGTTTCTTTCTCTTAATTGAAGGATAGTTGCTTCACAATGTTGTGTTAACTACTGTTGTACAGCAAAGTGATTGTTATACACACACATTTTTAAAGATATTCTTTTCATTATGGTTTATTATAGGATATTGAATATAGATCTCTGTGCTGTGCAGTAGGAACTTGTTTATCCATTCTTTATATAAGGCCTTATATCTGCTAGCCCCAACCTCACACTCCATCCCTCTCCTAACCCCCTCCGCCTTGGCAATGACTAGTCTGTTTCTATGCCCGTGATTCTGTTTCTGTCTCATAGGTAGGTTCATTTGTGTCATATTTCAGATTTCATGTATAAGTGATTCTGTGTATTTGTCTTTCTCTTCTTTCCTTACTTCACTTCGTATGATAATCTCTACGTCTGTCCATGTTGCTGCAAATGGCATTATCACGTTCTTTGTGGTGGCTGGATAGTATTCCGTTCTGTTTGTGTGCCACATCTTCCTTATCCGTCAGTGTACATTTAGGCTGTTTCCGGGTCTTGGCTATTGTCAGTAGTGCTGCTGTGAACATAGGGGTGCATGTACCTTTTTGAATGACAAGGTTCTGCATTTCTGATAAGTTCTTAGATGGTCCTGATACTGCTGGACTGAGGACAATATTTTAATCATCTCTGTGCTAGATTGTGCATTTCTAGGAAATTTTTGTTTTTAAGCACTACCCCATCCCCCACCCCCAGGTGATTTTGGTGTTCTGCCAGGCTTGGAAACCAGTGATCTGGTGATAGTTCCCTAGGATGTTAACTACTCACATGTCACCTGGTCAGGGACCTTCAGTTCAGTTCAGTCGCTCAGTTGTGTCTGACTCCTTGCGACCCCATGAATCGCAGCACGCTAGCTAG
The DNA here is from genome assembly GCF_029407905.1 of Bubalus kerabau. NCBI lineage: Eukaryota > Metazoa > Chordata > Mammalia > Artiodactyla > Bovidae > Bubalus > Bubalus kerabau. The sequence goes on along the minus strand of NC_073643.1, from coordinate 33,160,517 downwards.
GCCTCCCTGTCCATCACCAACTCCCAGAGTTCACTCAGACTCACGTCCATCGAGTCAGTGATGCCATCCAGCCATCTCATCCTCTGTCGTCCCCTTCTCCTCCTGCCCCCAATCCCTCCCAGCATCAGAGTCTTTTCCAATGAGTCAACTCTTCGCATGAGGTGGCCAAAGTATTGGAGTTTCAGCTTTAGCATCATTCCTTCCAAAGAAATCCCAGGGCTGATCTCCTTCAGAATGGACTGGTTGGATCTCCTTGCAGTCCAAGGGACTCTCAAGAGTCTTCTCCAACACCACAGTTCAAAAGCATCAATTCTTCGGTGCTCAGCTTTCTTCACAGTCCAACTCTCACATCCATACCAGGGTTAAAAATTAAGGTGCCTCCAGGTTTGGGGGGCAGGGGAGGAGGGTAGGAACAGAAAGGTTAAAGCCTGGAGGCTCTGCATGGCCTCTGAAGATTTCTCTTTCAGAAGAGTTTTGAGACATTGTCAGAGTAAAGTGGAATCATCATCTGAGGGGTGAAATGGGCACACAGCCAGCACCTGGAACTCTGTGGGAAACATTATCAATTTTGTTACCTCTGTACAGGATTGGGAGGTATGCGTAGGGGGCTGGTTCACTAACTAACTTAATGCCCTGGTCCAATCCCTAATTGTCTTGGTTTTGGTTGCTTAGACTTTTTTTCATTTCTTGGGTTCATCACTGTGATTATTTGTTCATGACTCTCCCCAGACTCTATCTTATCTTACTCACCCTTCTGTTTCTAGCATGTAGCATGGAGCCAAGCTCATAGAATTTGTTGAATGAATGAATGAATTTCTATTCAATCCCAATCAATATCCAAGTAGTTGGCTTAGAATGGATAATTCTGTAAATATTTGCTGAATGAATTAATGAATAGACCTGTAAGTTAGAGGTGTGACTAAGCACAGATTTCACCATTTGGGAAAGAAACATATATATATATATATATGTGTGTGTATATATATATATATTAAAGTTTATTCAGTAAGTGCTGGAGAATCCCATACACGCACGCACACACACACACACACACACACAGTCTTATATACACATACATATAAAAGTCCAAGTCTTCTAATGTCAGTTGAGAATACTTTTATCTAACACATAAGCTCTTTCATGATTAGACTATTAAAATACTGTACCTGCCAAATTTGAAAGTCCATTTCTCTATGAAATTTGCCTAAAAGCAAGTATATTAGAAATAGACATTTTGTTAAGTACATTTTACTGTAAAAATTATCTATCAGAAGAAAGTTTCATATAATTGTTTTGGATTGAAAATTTTCTCCTCCTCTCAGTTATTTGGACTCACAGCCTTATGTGGCAAGATCAACTATGTAAAGCTGAGCAAGGCTGAAAAAAAATGACAATTTTAATCAAGTAAAATTAAGTGGAACATTTTAAAATGTCAAAGATAGACAGAGTATGTTATCCTTATGTGAATGAGTGTTTTAAAGAATGACCAAGACTATCCCCCTGAATACAGGCTCCCTGGTGGCTCAGTGGTAGAGTCCACCTGCAATGCAGGAGACATGGGTTCAATCCCTGTGGCATTCTGAAAACCCACTCCAGTATTCTTGCTTGGGAAATTCCATGGACAGAGGAGCCTGGCAGGCTAAGTCCACGGGGTCTCAAAGAGTTGGAGATGACTGAGTGACTAGACAAAAATAACAACAAATACCTCTGAATACAGTGAGCTTCAATGTCTCTAAGAATTTTGGTATCTAATCCAAAATTTTGCAAGTAATATGTCATTTGTTTTTATTTGAAAAGGAAGAATAAAGTGTTTATAGCCAAAGCTTTATTGTCACTATTATTATTTTTAACTTTTAGACTCCATTTATTACATTCTTTCTTATAAGGGAGACTTTGGGACAGAATCCAGAGAAGAGCTGTCTGTGGATTTATTAGGCTCATCATTGTAAACAGTCAAGACTTAATGGACCCGCAGTGCAGGATAAAGGTCCATCTAGTCAAGGCTGTGGTTTTTCCAGTGGTCATGTATGGATGTGAGAGTTGGATTATAAAGAAAGCTGAGCGCCAAAGAATTGATGCTTTTGAACTGTGGTATTGGAGAAGACTCTTGAGAGTCCCTTGGACTGCAAGGAGATCCAACCAGTTCATCCTAAAGGAGATCAGTCCTGGGTGTTCATTGGAAGGACTGATGCTGAAGCTGACACTCCAATACTTTGGCCACCTGATGCGAACAGCTGACTCATTTGAAAAGACCCTGATATTGGGAAAGATTGAGGGCAGGAGGAGAAGGAGACGACAGAGGATGAGATGGTTGGATGGCATCACCAACTCAATGCACATGAGTTTGAGCAAGCTCTGGGAGTTGGTAATGGACAGGGAGGCCTGGTGTGCTGAGGTCCATGGGGTTGCAAAGAGTCGGACATGACTGAGCGACTGAACTGGAGTGCAGGATAGCAGCTAGGAAGGCCATATGTTATCGCTTTCTCCACCTGAACCAAAGGCAGATGTGAGTGTATGACAGTGCTTCTACTTCCCAGCATGTCACAAATGAGATAGAAGGTTTCACTGTCTTTAAAAAAGTATTGTTAATAAAAAGAGATGGAAGTGCCTGTGATTGATCAACAGTGACAAATTAAAACTTACTTGACCTTGAGTTAGTCTGTGCCCCAGGTTTTTGATGATAGTTCGTATTCTGGAATAAAAGGATTAGTTGGCTGAAGTCTCTCAATTGAGCACTTTTAGAGTTCACTTGTTAAATAAGTTGAATAGTCTGGAGAAGTTTGCAGGATGAAAGAAAATAGTGTAAAGCACAGTAAACTTACCTGGGGTAGCTTCCCTCTTCCTGTTCCCACTTTGCAGACATTATTATCTTCCTGTTGATACCAATGTCTGGGTATTTCCAGTTGCCAACTAATCTAGGACTGTCTACTGCAGAAATGCCTCCATGCCTTTTACTGTCTTTCCAAATCAAAACTACCATTTCTACCAGATCTGTTTATCTGACACCATTGTGTGAATTCTTGATAAATCCACCCCAACACTCTGTGAATGAAAACTAGTATTCCAATGAATACTAGTCTAGGAAGAAAAATAAAAATGAATTTCAGTTCAGTTCAGTCGCTCAGTCATGTCCGACTCTTTGCGACCTCATGAACCACAGCACGCCAGGCCTTCCTGTCCATCACCAACTCCTAGAGTTCACCCAAACCCATGTCCATTGAGTCAGTGATACCATCCAACTGTCTCATCCTCTGTCATCCCCTTCTCCTCCTGCCCCCAATCTTTCCCAGCATCAGGGTTTTTCCAATGAGTCAGCTCTTCACATTAGGTGCCCAAAGTATTGTTGAGTTTCAGCTTCAACATTAGTCCTTCCAATGAACACCCAGGACTGATTTTCTTTAGGAGATGAATTTCAAGGTTAAATATATCTGTGAAATTCTTCATGAACCCTCCTTGGAGACTCTCAGATGTTAACTCTGAAAAGTCCTATGGTGATAAAACTAGTTTAATTTTTTTTTTAACTTTTTGTATTTTTGAAAAGTAGCTTGGTGGTTCTCTGTACTGTGTTTCACAGTGGCTGAAGGGGGTCAGATGTACAGTGATGGATGGTAACATACCTTTGGTGGTTATCACTTTGTAGTGTAATTCGACACAGATGTTGAATTATAATGCTGTAACTTGAAACTTATATAACATTATATACTAATTTTACCTCCTTTTTTTTTAAAGGGAAAAGCGTAGCTTGGTAATTGAAACAAGGATTGAAATAAGGATATCATGTGACAAGATTTTTCTGTGTCCCTCTACTTTTAGTATTCACTTCTCGAATTTTAGAAATCCTCATTTGAAAAGGAAAGGTTGCCCTTTTCTATTCTTTAAATTGTCTAACTCTTTAAGAAAGGAAACCAGTCCTTGGCTATGCTCTGGGGTGACATGAGGTTGAGAGGGCCAGACAAGGAATTCTTTTCAATCAGGAGCAGATAAGAGGCATTTGGGGCATGAAATTAACATTGTAGTTTATTACTAATGATGTCTATTAATAACCCTCAGTATCTCATAACCATTCTTGCCTGGTATATCTGGTAATGCAGAAAAGTAAAAAGTATTAAAAATGTGGAGAATATATAGCAATGTAGAAGGTAATATTTCATAGGGTAGGGAGAAGTAGCAATTTTTAATACTAAAAACTGTCTTATAGGTTTATGTAAGCATCAAATGTGTGTCAATCTTTAATACCACTCCTGATATCAATAAATATTTACTATTAAAAATAGCAAAGAATAATTTCTATTCACATTTATTTGAGACTAAATTTGTACACATCTAAGTTAACATTTTGATAAAAGTCACCTCTTTCACAACATTTGCTTCCCAAACTAGTATGGTGACTTTATATTCGATTAAATTAAAGGCAATATGTATTGAGTACTTATTATAGTTTAGGTTGTACTCTAAGCTTTTCTACATATATTATCTTATTCTCATAATGACCTTAAGAGGGAAACATTGTTATAGTCATTTCACAGGTGAAGATTCTGGTATTTAAACTTGGTCTCTGGGTTGAGAAGATACCTTGGAGGAGGAAATGGCAATGCATTTCAATATTCTTGCCTGGAGAATCCCACGGACAGAGGAGCCTGGCAGGCTACAGTCCATAGGGTTGCAAAGAGTTGGACATGAAGCACAAGGAACAAGAATCACACAGTACCTGATGGAAAACATTCACCCATCTTTTAAAATAGATGAGTTATAGAATATTTGACATGTGAAGAACTTTTAGAAATCATCTGTTTAAAATCTTTTATAAATAGTACTTCTGTTTTTAAATAAGTAATGATACTGAGACCTGCAGAGGAATAGAATCTTTTTCTGGATGACCCAGCTTGTAGGCAGACACAGGTCTTTAATCTGCCCCATGCTTTTTATTCAGTGATTTTTGGGCTGCTTATAAATTATAGTGTATAGAAATAAAAGTGTTCCTAATCAAACAGATCTCCAAGCTTGTTCTAGCAGATTGCACTTTCCATAATGGCCATATCTCCATATATTTCATCCTGTATGCCTATTTTTACAGTATGAGACAGATGCCATTCCATCATGGGTGATGTCTTTCTTCTCTCGTCTTTAAACTGGGTGGACTTTTGTAATCAACCGACAGATAATGGCGAACATGACATTCCGTCTAATTCAGTAAAAGGGCTCTTGCATTAAAAGGGATGTGACTTCTGACCGGCTTTGCTCTTTCTCAAGACTCTTGCTTTCGAATCCACGAAACATGTTATGAGGAAGCACAAGATATGTGGAAAAGCCATGTGTTGATATCCTTGGTAACAGCCCAGGATTAATTCGCAAATAGTTAAGACTTGTGAACCTTCAGGTGATTTTGTCCTCTAACCTTGGGGTCTTCCTTATGATGTCCAAGAAATCATGGAGCAGTGACAGGCCATATCTGCTGTGTCCTATTGTATTTCTGTTAGCACAATAACCAGTTATTTTATGCCAGTAAGTTTGGGGTAAATAAGTGTTTAACTGTAATAATAGGAATATGTTTTGTAATGTAGTGAGGAGATCCCATGGCAAAAATCTGAAATGTTCTATACATCAGTGTCTCTTTTGCTGTCTCGTATACAGGGTTATTGTTATAGAACAGTCTTTTGGACTCTGTGGGAGAGGGAGAGGGTGTGATGATTTGGGAGAATGACATTGAAACACATATAACATCATATATGAAACGAGTCGCCAGTCCAGGTTCGATGCACGTTACTGGATGCTTGGGGCTGGTGCACTGGGACGACCCAGAGGGATGGTATGGGGAGGGAGGAGGGAGGAGGGTTCAGGATGGGGAACACGTGTATACCTGTGGCGGATTCATGTTGATATATGGCAAAACCAATACAACATTGTAAAGTTAAAAAAAAAAAATCTGAAATGTATGGAAGTGGCTTTGAAACTAAGTAACAGGTGGAGTTTGAAGGGCCGTGAGGACACTCTTAGTGCAAACATGAGGGATCTCTAGGATTTTGACAGGGTATATGGATAGTGGAAGTCTTAGGACCCTTGAAGAAGCTATTGGTGAGGTCTTTAAAAAAGTGAAGAGAATGACACTTAAAGCTGAAAATGAAGAGCTCTTGTTATATTGTGGTGGAAACTGTATCAACACCTGGATTCATGTGCAAAATGGGAAATGTACCTAATGAGCTTGTTGAGTTTTCAAGAGACATTTCAGGGGAAACATTAAGGAATAAGACTGCTAAGTTTAGACATTAAACTGTTTCTTATTCCATACTCTCTAAAGTTCTCAGATTAGAAGATGTTTTCCTAATCAAATGGTGGAAATCAAATACAGGATAATGTAAAAAAAGTATAAAGATACAAGCAAGAGTGTAACTATGAAGCCTTTTATTAAGACCTCAGAAATGTTTGAAGTACCACTTCAAATGGTAGGAATTTTAAGGGTCCTAAAGGTGTTATCTCATAACAACCTTATAAGAAACCCAAGTGTAGAGAATGGGTCATCTTGAGAGATATGTAAGTATGACAACTTTTGTCTAACAGAGTGGATTATAAATTAATTTGTAAAAATAAACAACAATTTTAAAAGAATTAAATCAGTCTGTAGTGAAAGGGACAGACGCAGTAAGTACAAATTGAAAAAGGGAGCTTTAGATTCTGTAGGCGGGAAGCAGGCTTCCTTCTTGCTAACATGGGCTCCATTTTATTTTTTATTTTTATTTTTATTTTTTTGATTTTTTTTAAATTTTATTTTATTTTTAAATTTTACATAACTGTATTAGTTTTGCCAAATATCAAAATGAATCCGCCACAGGTATACATGTGTTCCCCATCCTGAACCCTCCTCCCTCCCCATTCCATCCCTCTGGGTCGTCCCAGTGCACCATTTTATGGAAAAAGAAATCTGACCCCAAGGCTGGAACTAAAGGTCGTAGTATTAATAAAAATTCCTAGGACTAACGTCCAATCAAAGGATGTATTAATTTTAGACCTGCAGTGGAGCAGTGATGGCAGTGAGTCTCCCTGTCCTATACTTACGAAAAAGGACCATCTTTAGCAGTTATTCTGTGTCTGTCCCACCTTTGGATGGTGGAAGTATCAAGCGCGGATAACTTGCCTCTTTGGCTCACAGTTCTTAAGATGGAGAGGAATATGCTTAAGGGTCCGTATTTAAGGAAGTGATGTTCAGAATCCAGGCTTTAGGTATACACGGATGTGAGTTTCATCAACTGTTAACTGGAGATAATGTTTTGTACCTTGACAGGGGGTTACAAGATTAGATGAAGTAATAATTGTGTGTGTATTGTTCCTACACATAGAAAACACTCAAGAAATGATTACTGTTATTGGTTTTTATAAAGCTTATTCATTATGTGGAAAATTCTGAAAGAGATTGGAATACCAGACCACCTGACCTGCCTCTTGAGAAACCTATATGCAGGTCAGGAAGCAACAGTTAGAACTGGACATGGAACAACAGACTGGTTCCAAATAGGAAAAGGAGTACGTCAAGGCTGTATATTGTCACCCTGCTTATTTAACTTATATGCAGTGTACATCATGAGAAATGCTGAGCTGGAAGAAGCACAAGCTGGAATCAAGATTGCCGGGAGAAATATCAATAACCTCAGATATGCAGATGACACCACCCTTATGGCAGAAAGTGAAGAATAACTAAAGAGCCTCTTGATGAAAATGAAAGAGGAGAGTGAAAAAGTTGGCTTAAAGCTCAACATTCAGAAAACGAAGATCATGGCATCTGGTCCCATCACCTCATGGGAAATAGATGGGGAAACAGTGGAAACAGTGGCTGACTTTATTTTTTGGGGCTCCAAAATCACTGCAGATGGTGATTGCAGCCATGAAATTAAAAGACACTTACTTCTTGGAAGGAAAGTTATGACCAACCTAGACAGCATATTAAAAAGTAGAGACATTACTTTGCCAACAAAGGTCCGTCTAGTCAAGGCTATGGTTTTTCCAGTAGTCATGTATGGATATGAGAGTTGGACTGTGAAGAAAGCTGAGCACCGAAGAATTGATGCTTTTGAACTGTGGTGTTGAAGAAGGCTCTTGAGAGTCCCTTGGACTGCAAGGAGATCCAACCCGTCCATCCTATAGGAGATCAGTCCTGGGTGTTCATTGGAAGGACTGATGCTAAAGCTGAAACTCCAATACTGTGGCCACCTCATGCAAAGAGTTGACTCATTGGAAAAGACTCTGATGCTGGGAGGGATTGGGGGCAGGAGGAGAAGGGGACGACAGAGGATGAGATGGCTGGATGGCATCACTGACTCGATGGACATGAGTCTGGGTGAACTCTGGGAGTTTTTGATGGACAGGGAGGCCTGGCGTGCTGTGATTCATGGGGTCACAAAGAGTCGTACATGACTGAGCAAATGAACTGAACTGAATTCATTATGTCACAACCTGGGACATGGAGAAAAGTTTAAAATGCTACTTGGATAAATCCTTGCTTTTCAAGATTTTTGTTAATTAGAGTTCTGATGACACATAGTATTTTACCAAAAGAAAGAAAGAATAAAGAATATATTTCTTAATGGATATGTACTGGAAACAGCAGTCTGTAATACTATGTAAACATATGGCTAAACTTGCAGGCTTTACAGTCAAATGTACTTATATATTCAGCAGAAGCCACAGCTAAGGTATTTCATTCTTAAAATGTATATGACCTAACAATATATTACAGTATATAATTTAAACCCAGTAAAATAGGAAAGCACCTTTATAACATATTTATAATTTATTGTTATTTTATTACTTATACATATGATACATATTTATTTCTAAAACAAATATATATCTTTGGCCACCTATTTTATTTTCTTAAGTTACAGGCAGTACATTACTCATGAATGGCAGAGTATGTCAGTTATTTATCTTTCCAAAGTATCTAAAAGTGAATGAAGCTTGAATTGAGCAAGGAAGTATCATAAATTAAAAAGTGAATTCTCTAAGAAAATCTGGGAAAAGGTTTGAATATAAAATTAAAGTACATTTTGCCATAAAATGTAACTGTCAGGGTGGCGTGAACCCAAATATGAATTATGATTGGATTGAATTTGTTTTTTTATCTGATGGAGCACTAAAGAATCATTTTGAAATCATTGATCTTGGCTAGCTTGAATCTTTATTTTTCTGATAATGTGTCAATGAAGTATAAAGCTGGTGAGAGACAATTTAAGCCTCTGCATTTATTTGTCAATAAAACGTGTGCTCTATTGGTTTTTTTCTCAGTTACATTGTTTTATCATGTCAATATTTCATAAGATTATAGGACTGACTAATGGGAGTAGCTATTACCACTGTTGATGTACTTTGAAAACAGCAATCCATATTTTATGGACCAGAAAGATACAAAACCTTTACCTTTGACCTTATTGAACATAAAAGTAAAATAATGCAAATGAAATTTGCTTCATATTTCACTTATTCACAATTAGTTTCCAGTAGCCTCAGGAATAAATGTTAGAATAGGTAATTTATCCTTTTTTGGTTTGTAAGAAAGAGTGATGGATCTCAAATAAAATTCTTCAGAAGGCAATTTAGGTAACAGAAATATCTTAATGCCAGGCAGAAAAATAGACTATAAGCATTTTTACATGAGTCTTTTCTCATTATAAAAGTGATTGATTCATGTTCTCTGCGGATGTCCTAAATAAACCCACAAAAGCCGAAAGGAAAAAGTCGTGTCCAATCCAAACACTCAGAGACTACTCTTAATGTCATTTGTATGCTTCCAGTCTTTTTTCTATGCATAAACATTTTTATTCAAAAATATATTCTATATACTGGTTAGTAACCTGAATTTTTTTTTTTTTTAGTAACCTGAATTTTTAACAAATTATTTTTTGTACTTTTAATTTTATACCAGTTTGCCAAGAAAATAATAAGCTAAAGCAGGCAATTTTTATAATATAAAGTTTTTGCACTGATCCCTCTTATAGATCCCCTGGCGAAGGAAATGGAAACCCATTCCAGTATTCTTGTCTGGGAAACCCCATTGACAAAGGAGCCTGGGGGGCTACAGTCCTTGGGGTCACAGAGAATCGGACACAACTTTGCAACTAAACAACAACAGTATGCTTGTATTAACAATTCCCTATGTTATCTAATTGTTTTAAAAATGCGGACTTGTTGGTTGTCATGTATTTGACAATTTATAGTTGTGTGCTTTTAACATAACAAAGATTTTTTTCCAACCAACAAAATTAAAATACTTTTAAAATCAGATTTAAAAATAGATTTAAACCATACTCCTGACTGTCTCTAGAAATATTTTTGAACATCTCTGTGTTAGCCAGTTTCTAAGTTGGTGTCCAGTGACTGTTGCTTCTTGGTATTCATGTTCTGTATAGTATCCTCCTACCTTTAAGTGGGACTGACCTGTATATCCTTAGGAAATTGTGGTTTTGCAACTTCAGGGCCTAGGCCAGAAAAGGCATTACCGCTTTCACTTTGCTCTTTTGTAACACCCCTTCCGGGGAAGTTCATGATCTGAGCCACAGTCAGCTCCCAGTCTTATTTTGCTGATTGTATAGAGCTTCTCCATCCTCAGCTGCAAAGAATATAATCAACCTGATTTCAGTATTGACCATCTGGTGATGTCCATGTGTAGGGTCATCTCTTGTGTTGTTGGAAGAGGGCATTTGCTATGACCAGTGTGTTCTCTTGGCAAAACTCAGCCTTTGGCCTGCTTCATTTTGTACTCCAAGCCAACTTGACTGTTACTCCGGATATCTCTTTACTACTACTTTTGCATTCCAGTCCCCTATGATGAAAAGGACATCTTTTTTAGTGTTAGTTCTTGAAGTTCCTATAGCTCTTCATAGAACCATTCAATTTCAAAGAAAGACAATGCCAAAGAAAGTTCAAACAACCATACAATTGCACTCATCTCACATGCTAGCAAATAATGCTTAAAATTCTCCAAGCCAGGCTTTAACAGTATGTGAACCGAGAACTGTAGATGTTCAAGCTGGATTTAGAAAAGGCAGAGGAACCAGAGACCAAATTGCAAACATCTGTGGCATCATAGAAAAAGAAAGAGAAGTGCAGAAACATCTACTTCTGCTTCATTGGGTACACTAAAGCCTTTGACTGTATTCAGTTCAGTTACTGATCAACATTTCAATATGAAGTCTTTGTGGATAAATGATTTACCTTTTGTGGGTTTCTTTTGAATTTAGTTATGTTTTATCAGGATTTTAATTATGAGTCATAATTGATTCCATTGATTAGGGAAACTTGACACAGACAATGTCTTCCTCTTTGCTTCCAATCTTATGTCCAGTGGTAACAGGTTAGGTAAATAGATTGGTGTATATTGGAGCTTCAGCTTCAGCATCAGTCCTTCCAAAGAACACCCAGGGCTGATCTCCTTTAGGATGGACTGGTTGGATCTCCTTGCAGTCGGAGGTACTCTCAAGAGTCTTCTCCAACACCACAGTTCAAAAGCATCAATTCCTTGGTGCTCAGCTTTCTTCACAGGCCAACTTTCACATCCATACATGATCACTGGAAAAACCATAGCCTTGACTAGATGGACCTTTGTTGGCAAAGAAATGTCTCTGCTTTTCAATATGCTATCTAGGTTGGTCATAACTTTCCTTCCAAGGAGTAAGTGTCTTTTAATTTCATGGCTGCAATCACCATCTGCAGTGATTTTGGAGCCCCAAAAAACAAAGTCTGACACTGTTTCCCCATCTATTTCCCATGAAGTGATGGGACCAGATGCTGTGATCTTTGTTTTCTGAATGTTGAGCTTTAAGCCAACTTTTTCACTCTCCTCTTTCACTTTCATCAAGAGGCTTTTTAGTTATTCTTCACTTTCTGCCATAAGGGTGGTGTCATCTGCATATCTGAGGTTATTGATATTTCTCCTGGCAATCTTGATTCCAGCTGTGCTTTCTCCAACCCCGTGTTTCTCATGATGTACTCTGCACATAAGTTAAATAAGCAGGGGGACAATATACAGCCTTGACGTACTCCTTTTCCTATTTGGAACCAGTCTATAGTTCCATGTCCAGTTCTAACTATTGCTTCCTGACCTACATACAGGTTTCTCAAGAGGCAAGTCAGGTGGTCTGGTATTCCATCTCCTTCAGAATTTTCCAGAGTTTATTGTGATCCACACAGTCAAAGATTTTGGCATAGTCAGTAAAGCAGAAATAGATGTTTTTCTGGAACTCTCTTGCTTTTTTGATGATCCAGCAGAGTTGGCAATTTGATCTCTGGTTCCTCTGCCTTTTCTAAAACCAGCTTGAACATCTGGAAGCTCATGGTTCATGTATTGCTGAAGCCTGGCTTGGAGAATTTTGAACATTACTTTACTAGCGTGTGAGATGAGTGCAATTGTGCAGTAGTTTGAGCATTCTTTGGCATTGCCTTTCTTTGGGATTGGAATGAAAACTGACCTTTTCCAGTCCTGTGGCCACTGCTGAGTTTTCCAAATTTGCTGACATATTGAGTGCAGCACTTTCAGAGCGTCATCTTTTAGGATTTGAAATAGCTCAACTGGAGTTCCATCACCTTCTGTTATGTCCATACCATTTCTGTCCTTTATTGAGCCCATCTTTGCATAAAATGTTCCCTTGGTATCTCTAATTTTCTTGAAGAGATCTCTAGTCTTTCCCATTCTGTTGTTTTTCTCTATTTCTTTGCATTGATTGCTGAAGAAGGCTTTCTTATCTCTCCTTCCTATTCTTTGGAACTGTGCATTCAAATGGGTATATCTTTCCTTTCCTATTTGCTTTTCACTTCTCTTCTTTTCACAGCTATTGGTAAGGCCTCCCCAGACAGCCATTTTGCTTTTTTGCATTTCTTTTTCTTGGGGATGGTCTTGATTCCTGTCTCCTGTACAATGTCATGAATCTCCATCCATAGTTCATCAGGCACTCTATCAGATCTAGTCCCTTAAATCTATTTCTCACTTCCACTATATAGTCATAAGGGATTTGATTTAGGTCATACCTGAATAATCTAGTGGTTTTCCCCACTTTGTTCAATTTAAGTCTGAATTTGGCAATAATGAGTTGATGAGCTGAGCCACAGTCAGCTCCCCGTCTTGTTTTTGCTGACTGTATAGAGCTTCTCCATCTTTGGCTGCAAAGAATATAATCAATCTGATTTCGGTGTTGACCATCTGATGATGTCCATGTGTAGAGTCTCTCTTGTGTTGTTGAAAGAGGGTGTTTGCCATGACCAGTGTGTTCTCTTGGCAAAATTCTATTAGCCTTTGCCCTGCTTCATTCTGTACTCCAAAGCCAAATTTCCCTGTTACTCCAGGTGTTTCTTGACTTCCTACTTTTGCACTCCAGTCCCTTATAATGAAAAGGACATCTTTTTTGGGTGTTAGTTCTAAAAGTTCTTGTAGGTCTTCATAGACCCATTCAACTTCAGCTTCTTCAGCATTACTGGTTGAAGCATAGACTTGGCTTACCATGATATTGAATGGTTTGCCTTGGAAACGAACAGAGATCATTCTGTCGTTTTTTTAAGATTGCCTCCAAGTTCTGCATTTCGGATTCTTTTGTTGAGTATGATGGCTACTCCATTTCTTCTGAGGGATTCCTGCCCACAGTAGTAGATATAATGGTCATCTGAGTTAAATTCACCCATTCCAGTCCATCTTAGTTCGCTGATTCCTAGAATGTTGATGTTCACTCTTTCCATCTCCTGTTTGACCATTTCCAATTTGCCTTGATTCATGGACCTAACATTCCAGATTCCTATGCTCTTTACGGTATTGGACCTTGCTTCTATCACCAGTCCCGTCCACATCTGGGCGTTGTTTTTGCTTTGGCTCCATCCCTTCATTCTTTCTGGAGTTATTTCTCCACTGATCTCCAGGGAGTTCATCTTTCACTGTATGGATCACAACAAACTGCGGACTGGTTCCAAATTGGGAAAGGAGTACATCAAGGCTGTCTATTGTCACCTTGCTTATTTAACTTATATAGAGAGTACATCTTGAGAAATGCCAGGCTAGATGAAGCACAAGCTGGAATCAAGTTTGCTGGGAGAAATATCACTAACCTCAAATATGCAGATGACATCACACATATGGCATAAACTGGAGAGGGACTAACGTGCCTCTAGATGAAAGTGAAAGAGGAGAGTAAAAAAGCTGACTGAAAACTCAACATTCGAAAAGTTAAGATCACAGTACCCAGTCCCATCACTTTATGGCAAATAGATGGGGAAACAATGGAAGCAGTGACAGACTTAATTTTCCTGGGCTCCAAAATCACTGCAGATGGTGACCCCAGCCATGAAATTCAAAGACGCTTGCTCCTTTGAAGAAAAGCTATGACCAACCTAGACAGAATATTAAAAAGCAAAGACATTACTTTGCTGACAAAGGTCCATCTAGTCAAAGCTATGATTTTTCTAGTAGTCGTGTATGGATATGGGAGTTGGACCATAAAGAAAGTTGAGCGCTGAAGAATTGATGTTTTTGAACTGTGGTGTTAGAGAAGACTCTTGACAGTCTCTTGGACTGCAAGGAGATCCAACCAGTGCATCCTAAAGGAAATCAGTCCTGAATATTCATTGGAGAGACTGAGGCTGAAGCCGAAGCGCCAGTATTTTGGCCACCTGTTGGGAAGAACTGACTCATTGGAAAAGACCCTGATGTTGGGAAAGATTGAAGGGAGGAGGAGAAGGGGACAACAGAGGATGAGATGGTTGGATGGAATCATTGACTTGATGGTTATGAGTTTGAGCAGGCTCTGAGAGTTATTGATGAACAGGGAAGCCTGGCATGTTGCATTCCATGGGGTCGCAAAGAATCAGACACAACTGAGTGACTGAACTGAACTGATCAACATTTCTATATGAAGTCTTTGTGGATAAATGATTTACCTTTTGTGGGTTTATTTTGAATTTAGTTACATTTTATCAGGATTTTAATTATCAGTTATAATTGATTCCATTGATTTGGGAAACTTGACACAGACAATGTCTTCCTTCTTGCTTCCAATCTTATGTCCAGTGGTAACAGATTAGGTAAATAGATTGGTGTATATTCATCCTTCCATAGGCCTCTGGTCATTTAAAATTAAGTAAATATATAAACATAATTTTTTTTTCTTTTCTCAACATATGAAATCTCATTCTATATATTATTCTGCAGCAGGTTGTTTTAGAGAAAGTACATATTGTACTGACCTAATCCATTCTTCTCAATACTGCTTAGTAGTCTAAAGCAGGGGTTGGCAAACTGGCTTTTGGGCTCATTTGTCCTGCCACCTGTGAGTTAAGAATGTTTTTTTACATTTTAAGACTGTTTGGGAAAACAATAAAGAACAGTATATCCTGATGTGTAAAAAAAATGTATGAAATTTAAATTTTAGTGTCCATAAATAAGGTCTAGTGGACATATTTTTAAAAAGTAAAAAAATTTTAATTTTTAATAATATTTTAGTTAACTAAGCACTCTAAGGTATTATTTCAGCATTGTAATAATATGGAAATTGTGTATGTGACATTTTACATGCTTATTTTTCATAGTGTTTGATACTCAGGGTATATTTTGCACTTACAGTGTGTCTTGACTTGAACTGGCCACTGTTCAAGGACTTATTAGCCACATGTTGCTAATAGAGACTGCTGTATTGGACAGTGTGGTTGTATAGTTCACATATGTATCGCTTGTTGATATTCAGATTGTGTCTGGTTGTTTTTTGTCATTATAAACATAGGTGTCCTTATACATACTCATTTCCATAGGATACAGGGTACCAGAAGTAAAGGTGCTGAGTCAAAGACATGGACACCTGTAATTTAAATAGATACAAGAATTTGTTTTTGGAGTGCAGTTCAAACATATAAGCATGTGGGTTGTAGATTATCACAACTTTTTGTTTTGCGTTGTTTTTTTCTCAGTGTTGTGAGAAGAAAAAGTATTTTTTTGGCACTTTAAATCTGTATTAGTTTGAAATTCTCATAATTTTTTGTTTGCTAACCAGTATCGGTAGGAAAAATAGTGTATATTGTAGAATGTCTTGCAGTTTCCAAATAGTTTCAAAAACAGTATTTCCCATGGTTCTTTGGCAACTCCGTATAGAATGGATTTTATCCCTATTTTATGGCTGATGTGATTGAGACTCAGAGAAGTTAAAAGGCCTCCGTGATAACACCACACAAACGTTAGAGCCAGGACTTAGGAAGTCCTGGATCAGATTTCACTATTCTTCCTAGTACCATATTGCCTGTTTAGTTCATTTGTTAATTTATTCAAAAACATCCTCTGAACTTTGATTATATAGCAAGCCCTATATGAGGTTAGTAATGAAAAAGATCAGTGGGTTCAGTAATGAAAAGGACCAGTGGGTTCCTGCCCAGTCAAAGCCTGAGGGATATATAAGGTAGCAAATCTGTGAAGCACCTTTACAAAAGAAACATAATTCAATTGCTTTAAGCATGCTTGAGTCCCTATTTCACTGAGAGGAAGCCCTTCATCTCATTAGAGGGATTGTGATCAAGTGATGATAAAAAAAGACAAGGACTCAGAATTATCTCCGTGTGCCTTCTGAATGAACCACTTAAAGCCTCAAGCACTTTAAATCACTGAGACATTTAGCTCCTTTCAGCATGATCTGACGCACTTACGGAACTTCAGACTTGTTGCTTGACTATTTGCAGTCCCAACTCCAAGCCCAATCAGTTAAGCTGATGGACAGAATGCAAGTATAGTTCTTGTACTGTGTTGGAAAGTAGCATAATTTCTCTGTGTGATGAAACATCTGGACTAGGAATTCTAATGTGCACCATCTATCTTTCAACTGAAACTAGGAGAATCAAAGGCTTTGAATCCTAGTGAAAGAAATAATGCATGTGAGACCCAAAAATATCTTCTTAATGAGTAGAACCAGTAAGGGAATGTACATATGAGGATATGTGTGTGTGTGCATGTGTATCTCTAAAATTAGTAGTGGAGGTGCAATTATTTCAATTGTAAGTTGCCCAACAGAAATTTCTTTTAGATTTCATGTGCCTATTAATGCTTTCAGTTGTCCTACTCCCCCTCCAGTCCCCAATTCACTCTCTACATTTTTTTCCCCACCCAATTCTGGGTCCTGGGGGACTGACCTTTATGAATCAAATCACATTCTCTTGGCTTGGCCAGTGGCAGGGGCAGGGGCTGGGAGAGTAAATTAACACCTGGCTAGGTAGGTGGTGCAGGAGGCATTAAAAGGTGTCATTTTCTCCAACTGTAGGTATTCTTGGAGGACATATTTGGAAATCACTCCTTCCCTTTAACCCTTCAGATCGGAGTGAGCTCTCTGCTGTGCCTCACCATTCCTTGTTAATTTCCCTGACACTTACCCACATCTTTGTAAATCAATTTTTTCCCCAAGTCCTTTCCAGCATTCCTTTGATATGGTGTTTTTTTGCTGTCTTGCCCCAGGATATTGCCTTATATATATATATATTTTTTTTTTTTTTCATGAAAACTAGTTTTTTAGTGTTCTTACTCAGAGTTTTTATAAGTAGTGGACCATAATTAAGCCTCTTGCTAAGCAATTTGGGAGACAACTTTGGATTCCTACCCAGGTACACTTAGATATTCTTGCTGCTGGAGTAATTGTAGGCTCTTAAGTATGTGCATTTAAATACAGCTTTCCTGAGTAGAAGAAATCATCAAAAAATATTTAGAAAGGGCAGTGACCTTTTGTAAAGGCATCACATTAAAATGTTTTACATTTTTACCTTGCCCATCATTTTTCTCATTAAACAATATGCATTATTTATTAATAAGGCCACTCACAGGGACAGGCAGTGAATTGGCAAATTGGCCTTTACATTAAGCTTTTAATGTTAAATTTATAATGAATATGCCAAACTGCAATATATGAAATAATCGTCTGTCTGCTTTCTATCCGTAACTGAAAAAACTATAGTAGGCTTCAGGACTGTTGTGTATATACAGGATCTGTTTCCTTCTGAAAGATTTTCTGACCTAAATTTAATAAATC